>NC_138890.1:146484914-148884914 GCF_965194825.1 Balaenoptera physalus
AACAATAGCTAACTTCTTTTCATGCTGGCTGATCATATATTTCGAGTCAATTTAAGTTAACTGACCTTTTATTTTGGAAGTTATTCACGTTGCGTCTAAAAACAAAATCTCAATGATTTCATTTCTAATATATAATTCCATTTCAAAAAGAAAATAAAAATATTAAATCCTGTGTAATCCCTCAACAATATACACTTCCTAATATAACACTAATTTGGATATAAAGATATTGGCAGTTGGCTCCCATCCTCTACAACATGCTCACCCCAGGGATCTATGAAAAAAGATTAACTCATATCACTACATTGTATGTACTAACTATTCCGTGAACTGGGTTGGGCTTTTCCTGCTAAGTCATGAATTTTTCCAATGCATTTATTGCCTGCAATTCTACCGGCTGCCATTAGGTGGTACCTGCTAATGGAAGCTAAGAAGAAAAGAGGTAAAGCACACAACACAATTCTATAAACAAAAGAATATTCTATCAATGATCATCATAATAAAATGCCGTGTTCACTGTAAGGTTGGTTATATAAAAAATATAATTTGAAATAATACAAATAATTCTATAACACATATTTAACCTTTGGTTATTTTTTTCCAGTAAGTTTTTATAAAAATCTGTAATTGATAACCTAGAAGACAGCAGCCTAGAGTTTCTTCTGTTCACTGCTTCTGCTTATTCTTCCTTTCTGTGACCATTTTAAGACTTCTGGGCTTCAGAGTTTGGTATGAAATCTTACTGGTGCCTGGAATTATTTTCCTTTAACTACTTTCCTAGAAGACTTCAACTCAAAATATTCAACCCTCAACTCAAACATTATTTCCTTTGTGAAGCTTTCCCTGATCACCAAACATCTTACTCCAAATCTGCCACAGAGCTTGAGGCAGATGGGCCTAAGTACAGTACTTATTTAGTCCTCTATAACATAGTGGGCCAAGGCATAAACATAGATTTTATGAGCCAGCAATGCTGGACTATGACCAGGATTAAATCAGCCAATAAAGACAGCCAGTTCTTCACAGGCCCAGATCTGGTACAGTCATGCTCACTATTTTCCACAATAACTCTTAAACAGGTACATGACTTAGTAGCCGTCTTTGGTGGTGTTGGCCAAATAAAAACAATCCAAGTGTATAAACAAAGGGAGAATTGTACTAAAACAGTGGCAAAGTTAGCATTCTTGTAGCATAAGAAAAGTTTGCAATAAATTAATTAACCATATGAATCAACTGTCTGCTGTGGAAAGCTGTTGTTAAGTCAATATGTCCATAATCCCTCTGAGAGAGATATAAACCTTTCAACAACACTAACAATAACAACAGTAATAACAACAGATAACTTACGGAGTGCTACCATGAGATGAACACTATCCTAAGCACTTTAGGTATATAAATTCATTTAATGCTCACACAACCCCATTTTACAGAAGACAAAGCAGAGGCACGGAGACACGAAATAACTTGCCAAGAGTCACTGTAAATGGCAGAGTCTGGATTCAAACCTGCATATTCTGGCTCCAGGGTCCAAGCTGAGAACTACATTTTACTGCCTTGTAACTAAAAGGAATGTGGAATATTTTCAAAACCTGGAGAAAAGACACAATGGTGAAGTTGTGATCATGTCCTATACTGAAACGGGGAGTGACTTTCCCATAGCAGGAAATACCTTATGCTAAGACCCACACATTCACACACCCACTCACCCTCCAACACCTACAACTGAAACAAAAGAGTACTAACCGTGACACAGTATAACAATTTCTACTTGATTTTATTTTGTAAAAAATGCTGGTCACGACCCAAAAGGGGTCTCACAATGGAGTCTGGAACACACTGCACCACCCCAGGATCAGCTTTACCATGCAACCATCTACTCTGAAGGAAGATATAGTAAACAGGATACAGATGATCGTGGGCTTAAGATAACTAAAGCTAGCGAGGGAATGTGGTATAATGGACCCAGGCATGAGGTCCAATCCCTAACTCCACCTCTAAACAGATGTGTGACCTAGTGAGTAACTTCCTTCTTCGAGCCAGTGCTGTGAGGATTAAGTGAGACAGAGTATATAAAGCCCCTGGCCCTTAACACATATAAAGAAACACCAACTCTTGGGGTCTACTCTGTTGGTTTGAAGTAGTTTTCATAAAAGCAGAGGTTGGGGTTATTTTGAAATAGGAAATGATCCAGTGATTGATACTACAACTTATTGAAGACTCAAGAACCATCCTCTCTGGAAAAAACTTTCTCTTTCCCAGGTGAGTCTGAACTAAGGCCCAAGCTGAAAAGTAACTGGAGGAAAACTATGTTCTTCCATTATAGGATCCATGTCTCCTAGCAAACAGGGCTTCATGTACCTCTGAAGAAACAATCCAGAATGAGCCACTCCCATGTCCTTGCTGCAAATCATAGTGTTATGGGTGCCCAACGATCCTGGGAGCCTGGGAAGCACCCTGGAGAGTAAGGACCATGTTGTATTCATCTCTGTGCATTCAGCTCAAAGCATAGTGCCTAATGCAGCTCCTGACCCACAACAATAGATATAAAATAAATATTTGCTGAGCTTAACTGAAGAACATTTCTTAGCTCTGGCCTGTGGAGAAAAGATCCTCCAATGCAAAAGATATCTTCTGTTTCATTTCTGTATGACTCCCTTTTTGCCTCTTCTTCGTGCATTCCCACAGTGGACAGTCATGTTGGTAACTATTTTTACACTACCCACTGCTTTCACTCCTCTTTCCTACTCAAAGCCTATTTAGTATTGGCTTACTTCTCTGTAGTTTAGCTTTAGAATTGTTCTTCACATAGATAACGGGTGCTTATTGAAAGGGCAGAATTAAATTAATGCAGCCTAAGACTTTTATTTTACAGGTAAAGACATTGGTCCTGGAAGGGCAAGTATGTTGCCCAAGCTCTCACAGGTAGTAGATGACAGATGTTGAATTAATTTATGGTCCAAGCTTTGCATTACAGTAATGGCAAACTTGGCCTTGTATATTTTAAACACATTTGGTTGAAGAAAATAAAAAACCCAGAATGGAAGTAAGCTTGTATTGAGCACCAACTATGTGCCAAGAACTATGCTTTCCGTATATCACCACATTTAAAACTTGCAACAAGCCTACGAAATTGCACAAATATATATTTTGTAAATTCTCTGGGTGACGTGAAAAAACACTGAGCTTTGAAGATACACATAGCTTTCTCTGCCAATGTTAATATACTAAGATAGACTGTACTAATTGGAGAAGCTCAATATGAGCTGCCAAAAATGCTGAGTTACATATTTTTTAAAAATATAGTAAATACAGAACTTTTAACTGCATTCCACAAGTAGAATTAAACTAAGTGTTATGACAAAGAAATCCTTTAAAAGCTGGTATGGATGGCAATTTAATAAAATTGCATTAACAGACATTAAAATGTCCACACACCCCAAGGAGCTTTTCTTTATATGTGTCCTACCTATAGATGTTTACCACAACAGCACAAAGTTTTAAATTATCTATTGACTCAATTAAGACTATCAACAAACTCAGGGAGTTCCCTGGTGGCCTAGTGGTTAGGATTCCGGGCTTTCACTGCCTTGGCCCGGGTTCAATCCCTGGTCACTGAACTGAGATCCCGCAAGCCGTGCAGCCAAAAAAAAAAAAAAGAGAGAATATTAACAAACTCATATGTCAGCATGTTTTTATGAAAATATATATATAAACAAAAATGTCACATGAAAATATAACTTATTTTCCAAAGGAAACAAACAAAAATAGTAAGAAATGTAGCACTATTCTACATTTTTGCAAATCACTTTGAAGTGTGACTTTAGTACAGGAGAGTACTAAGTACTTCTGTATTCAATCTGTTACAATATGCTGTTCTTGTTAAACTACATGAAGGGAAATCCATCACACAGGTATGCAGTGGGGAAAGGAGTATTTTAATAGCCTTTTCAGATAGTTGTGGATATTCTTCAATACTGCACCAAAATTCAACCAGTGGTAGTTTCTTAAAAGTTAGCTGCAATGTGGAATCTGAAACTAAGTCAATACACTTTACACACTCTTACATTAAAATCTATAGGTCTATCTTAAAC
The DNA here is from genome assembly GCF_965194825.1 of Balaenoptera physalus. NCBI lineage: Eukaryota > Metazoa > Chordata > Mammalia > Artiodactyla > Balaenopteridae > Balaenoptera > Balaenoptera physalus. The sequence continues at coordinate 146,489,006 of NC_138890.1, forward strand.
TTTGCAGAGATCCTTTCTGTAACATCATGCACTGGTCACTTAAAAAATATTGGTCGCTGGGCTATGCAAATCTTCAAAATGTTGATATATTTCATTAAACAATTGTAAAAATAAACCCCAAAAACCATACTCATTAATATAACTGATTTCATCAAAAACAAAACAAAACAAAACAAAAACCATTTAAGTACTAAGAAGCTGTCAAGCTCAAAGAAATATTTTTAAATTTCCAAAGTTCTATATTTTACCTGAAAACTCAAATTTCAACATTGGACACAAATCTGTCAGTTGTTTTCATTAAAATAATAGCGACTTTGTTCATTTTTTTAAATAAAATGTCTGCCAAATATCCAGTCTGAATAACCATAATTTGTCTGTTGACAGTTCTTACAAGTAAAAATGATGTTCCATGAAAAAGAAAGCTGGCTCACAACTCAATCATGCAAGTGCTTTTCCTTCAAACAATCACGTTTTGGTATGCAGCAGAAGTGCTTTATATGCCATTCCCATTTTGGCATAGAGAACAGTAAAGACATGTACTCAAGTGTTAAGATTTCATAAAACTAATGATTTTTACTGCTTCATCAAGGACATCCTTATGGAAAACTGGCATTTTTTTAAAAATTATAAATGTGTGGCAGTAAATACAATGAATACTCATGCAGTTTGGTACCACTGCCTTGATTAAGGCCAAGATACCAGGGGTTTTACCCACCACTGCTTTGGTGTCATCAGTGCAAATGTCAACCCAGTGAATAAAGCCAAATTATGCCTTACCATTTTTATGAAAATAGTTCTGACCTTGAAGAGCAGCAAAAAGATCTCAGAGACCTCCAAAGGTCCCTGGATCACACTATGAAACTGCTGTTGCAAACCACTGTTTCATTCATCATTATATCTCCTATACTGTATCTTCATATTAGAGAATTTGCTACATATATTTTGTTGTCCAATAGCCAATCCACAGTGCATAGTAAATACATTCTAATTGATGATGCTAGTCTCCTAAATCTAAGAGAAATTATGTGAAAAGGGCTCTGGAAGATTTTCTCAACTGTGGATTGAAGTACTTGCTCTACCATTGGCTAACTATCTATGTGACCTTGTCTAAGTCACTTCTCTCAACATCAGTTTTCCTATCAGGTAAGAGCTGGACAAGCTCAGTGATTCTCACCTGAGGCGTGGGTAGCATATGGATGGAGATTAGATTCACTACAAATGATGAGCAGTGTTACTGATGGGAGTATGTTTCATGTATGAAAACCCTAAAAGCATAAAAAAGAATCACTGACCTAACAGAATGAAAGCCACTCATTATAAAATTCTTAGAATATGGTTACAACTGCCCTGACCTTCACCCATCCAATTTATTCCATAGAGATGTTAGGGTAATTCATTTTAATGTAAATCTGACTGTCACTCCCCTGCTTAAAATCCTTTAACCTCTTGTAGTTGCCCTTGGAATAAAATCCAAATGTGTTCAACATGATCTGTAAGGCCCTGCATGATTTGGTCCCCACCTACTTAAGCAAATTCATCTCATGCTGCTCTCCATCTTGCTCGCTGTGCTTTAGTGACGTTGGATTTCTCTCAGTTCCTATAACAGGCATTTAATATGATGTTTCCTCTGTCTGGGATGGCATCCCCCTCTTTTCAATGACCATTCATCTTTCACATCTCAGTTTAAACATCACAACCTCATAAAAGCTTTTTCTCCAGTATGCTTTAGGTCTTCCTCATATATTGTTCCTTCAGAGCATTTTACATGCATAATTACTTACTTAACTATTCATAAGTATTTTCAAATGTCTATCTCCTCACTGTATTTTAAATTCTACAAGAGCAGGAACTGCTTTATTTACCCACAAAGTTTAGGTGAGCCTGAGCACACAGTGGGTTGTCAATAAATATTTGCTGGTTGATAGACAAAATGATTTTACAAGAGCAGAATGGAATTAAGAATGCTGAAAGTTGTGTTTGCAAAGGATATATTTTTCTGTGAAAAAATAAATTATGTAATGCGTTATGAACAAGAATCATAATCTTCAGCCTATTTGGGGCATATAAGTAAAACCACCTTGGAAAGATAAAGAATGCTAACTACAACATAGTTATGTGATATAAACCAGAAGCTGCTTTACCTCTTCAGTTATTCTATGCAGAGATAAAGCTATGTAACCAAATTTTTGTTGGAAAAAATGTCATCAGTGAGCCTTATTTCCTCCATGAAAACACAGACTGTTATTGCAAGAATGTAATGACCGCGTGAAGTGTTGTTAAACAAGTCTGTGCTAGCTCTATTTATAGATAAGTTAGTACAAGTTTCCAACAATATCATTTGTTTTATTCAAATTAATAGAACACAGCCCATTAAGGAAACATGTATCAAAGGGAAGCTTGTAATTAACAATTTATGAGATATTTCTACTTTATACTCTACTTGATTTTATTACTATTATAATAACAGAAAAGTGTTACCAAGAGAAGAATAAACTATTTTCACTTGGAGCCTTTTTTAAAAAGCAGTAACAAATTTAACATTTTCATCAAGACAAATTTTAGAAGTACCATCACAAGAAAGGATAGTTTATAAGACAGAAATAGTTTTACAAGTCATATAAACTTAGAAGACTTAAAAAGAAGCAACAGAAAAAGGCAACTCATTATTCACACCTCGTAGCAAAGTGCCTGATAACATGCCATCCTAACTTCATCAACTCTGTCAATATGAAACTAAAAAGATGAGGTGACAATTTTTTCAAAGTTGGGAATGGATTCAACAGGCTTATATAACACAAGAGAAAACAAGGGATTCAGAAACAGTATACATCTACATTTGCCATGTAGTCACAGAAGCTTAGGAAAGAAATGGAAAGGATAATATAAAAAGGAAAAATCGCTTGTAGCCAAGACTTTCAGAAAAAGTCAGAGAGTCAAACAAAGAAACATTTTAATTTGAATTATGAGTTTCAAGAAGAGCAAAAATGCAAGCTACGGAAACATCTTTTATTCCCATTCCTGCAACTAAATTCAATTCATCAGTTTTCACAGGAACAATATTCTTCATAAACAACTACTCCATAAATGGCCAAGAGGGCCACCACATACCGTAAGAATACTGGTACATTAGTCATACATACAGATCCATTCAGTCACGCATGGAGTGGACCAGTTGTACTGACACTACCTTGCCCGAGCTAGAAATCCCCAGAAGAAATTCAAACCACCTTGTATCAAATCCTCAGTTAACCTAGGGATGCCAGTAAACAAGTATACTCTTCAACATTTGGAAACATCCATATTCCCTTTAAAAATAAACATATAAGTGAATAAATAAACAAATATTTAAAAAATTGAACTGATGTAACACTTAGAGATGTACTGATGAAATTAACAATGTTTTTCTTATGGATTTCAAGGTAAAGAAAATACTAAAAAGCATCCCTCACCATTTATAATCCCCACATAGAAATTATTGTTCAGCACTGATGTTCCCTTAGCAACAAGCTACTGATTAACAACTGTGAAAAGTGTGCAAATAAAGTAAAACATAAACGTGGACTTTATCAAACTTTCTGCCAACATTTTTAAAGGTATGAACACCTTACCCTTCTTACGTATGGCAATACAGTGCACATGAGCAATATTTTGTATAAAGATTACATAAAACTTAAATCAAGGATAATGTGACATTAAATTTTTGTATAATTCCTAGAGACATAGGGTGAAGTTTTATACTGTAAACATATGACAAAAAATATTATATAAGTAACTTGAAAGTGCTAGGAAAACTATAAATCAAACAAAGGCTTTTCAAGCATTAATAGGAGCTTAAAAATTAAAATGTACGTAAAATTAAAATGCTTAATTATAAATAACTCCTGACTGTTGAGTAAGCTTAACTCCCCCAGTAATATTTTATTAGCTTATTTTGAGTTACAAAATATAAATGACATTATATCTGAGCTTTAAAAAAAGAATATAAAAGGTTATTTAGTTCTGCATCTGTTTATTAATAACACTAAAATATTGTGCTATAGTTTTTTGAAAAATTACATTATCGGGTTTTTTAGTGAGCCAAACCATGTCACCAGTTAACAGAGTAATATATAATTCATCTGTAAAATCATGCGTGAAACTTCTCCTCTGCGTCTAGTGCTGACTCCTTCAGACCAGCATCCAATTACGTTCAATCACCACAAGATCAAAATATACTTAATAAATATCGAGACTGTTTTTGGTGAGTTGTTTTCAAGTCACTTCAAAATAACTGATTAACTAATGCCCTATTTTATGCTCTTACCAATTCCTAACAGAAAACTAGTTCTAGAGCTCCAAATACTGCATGGTTCTCAACAACTGTTAATTTCATTGTCCAATTAAGATACATTTCCAGGATTTTGTGTTTCATTGTATTATGTTTCAAGATAGGAACTGAGAACACTGACATTTTCCGTTTAAAATACAATTGATTACAAACAAAAAACAAAAATCCAACCACAGTCTGTGTAACAAATTAATCCACATAAAATGGTGAATGGTGATATTTACAGCCCAACCACAATCATAAACCCTAATTGTAAGTTCTAAACCTAACCTTTTAAAGAATTTGTCCTGGTAGATCTGCAGTGAGCTATTATTATTATTTTAAAATCTTACAGACTTTTTACCTACTGTGTGTTTTCTCAATATATATAGAAATAAAATAGAGCTGAGTAAAAGGAAACTATTTTGAGAGGAATGAATTTATATGAACCAAATGAATTTATGATAAAATTAAAAGATTTACATTTTTTCCATTCAAGCCTACAGAAAAAGCTTGTCAATAGAAGCTAAATCAAACTAACACCAAAATGTGCACATCTCAATTACAGCAGTAATTTCAGAATAGATTCTCATTACTCTCAGAACTCATGAAGAAAAAGAGCTTTAAAAAGTGTCTGAGTAAATTATGTCTTTTATTATAAGCATATTTCACCATAATCAGAAAGTTTGAATAGGAACATTTTCAGCATTTAGGTTCTACTGACAGCTAAACCCTAAATCCCATTAATCGTTCAAAGAAGTTATTGTTTCATGTAAAATTTCTATAACAAATGCTTTAAAATATATAGACATATTTTTAATTACCCACACAGTGAAAAAAAAATAAAAGCTGTTAATTTTACAAATGCTGGTATAATTAGAATAATTAGAGTTAGATAAAAGGATCAAAGAAATAAGTTAGATAAAAGCAATGTCAGATAGTGTAAAAACAAGATCTAAACAGTATATTTTCTTTTTTAATTGAGGTATAACTGACATATAACATTATATTAGTTTCAAGTGTACAACACAATGATTCAATATCTGTATGTACTGCAAAATGATCACCACAATAACTTTAGTTAAAATCTGAAAACAGGACACTTTCTGTTTCTATAACGGGATCACCCAAAAAAGAACCATTATTTAAGTGGCAGCATGGACAGTATAAAACTCTGCCCAGAATCAGAAAGTAAGCAAGAAAAAGTCTCCTAGCTGCCAGAGATGGCAAAAATTAATGTTGTTTAAAAAATAAAACTTGGGACTTCCCTGGTGGCGCAGTGGTTAAGAATCTGCCTGCGGGCTTCCCTGGTGGCGCAGCGGTTGAGAATCTGCCTGCCAATGCAGGGGACACGGGTTCAAGCCCTGGTCTGGGAAGATCCCACATGCCACAGAGCAAACTGGGCCCGTGAGCCACAATTACTGAGCCTGCGCGTCTGGAGCCTGTGCTCCGCAACAAGAGACGCCGTGATAGTGAGAGGCCCGCGCACCGCGATGAAGAGTGGCCCCCGCTCGCCACAGCTAGAGAAAGCCCTCGCACAGAAACGAAGACCCAACACAGCCATAAATAAATAAATAAATAAATAAATTTAAAAGAGAAACCTTTCATTAAAAAGAAAAAAAAAGAATCTGCCTGCCAATGAAGGGGACACAGATTCGAGCCCTGGTCCAGGAAGATCCCACATGCTGCAGAACAACTAAGCCCGTGCACCACAACTACTGAAGCCTGTGTGCCTAGAGCCCGTGCTCCACAACAAGAGAAGCCACGACAATGAGAAGCCTGCACACTGCAACAAAGAGTAGCCCCTGCTCACCACAACTAGAGAAAGCCCACGTGCAGCAACAAAGACCCAACACAGCCAAAAATAAATAAATGTATATATATAAAAAACCAAAAACAGCATTTTCCAGCCATAGTGATACAACTCCCTCTCTCTCCTACAGCCAACAACATCAGTTACACTCTGTGCCTAGTGTTCCCAGGAATATACTTTGGGAAATGAAGGTTGCCACCAGTAAATGCTTTTCATGGTGGGATTCAGTAAATTATAAATCTTTTTTTATTTCGTTGCAGCTTATAAAGATGCACTATACCAATTAAAATTCTTGGCGAATTTTGGCATGGCATAATAGAAAGAGCATGCACTTTGCAGACCAAGAGGAACTTGGGTACTCCACCACTCATCATGACCTTGAGCTGCTAATTTACCACTGAGTCTTACAGGCTTTTGCTGGAAGGCTGCTAGGCATATTTGACTTGACTTTAATAATCAATAACATATGTAAATATAATTATAAAATTCTCCAAGGAATGATGATTTACATAAATGGATCTCAGAAAATTAAACTTTTCTATAGCTCAAAGGTTCTTTTTTTCTCTTTAAATATTTTTGGGGGAAACTTAAAAAATATATTAGCTTCCTTTTATTTCTGATGTTTTGAATATAATTTAACATTTTCATAATTTATACATTATTACACCATGGTATAACATTCCTCAGAAAGTCTTCGCACGTGTAGGCCTATATTACAGCTTTTTGAGTTTTTTTTTTTTAATAAATTTATTTATTTGTGGCTGTGTGGGGTCTTCGTTGTTGCACATGCATTTTCTCTAGTTGGGGCGAGTGGGGGCTACTCTTCCTTGTGGTGTGCGGGCTACTCATTGCAGTGGCTTCCCTTGTTGCAGAGCACAGGTTCTAGGCACGCGGGCTTTCGTAGTTGTGGCTTGCGGGCTCTAGAGCTCAGGCTCAGTAGTTGTGGCACACAGGCTTAGTTGCTCCACGGCATGTGGGATCTTCCCGGGCCAGGGCTCAAACCCGTGTCTCTTGCATTGGCAGGCAGATTCTTAACCACTGCGCCGCCAGGGAAGCCTGGAAAATGCTGTTTTCTTTCGTTAATATATATCTCAGGATCTCTACTGTACTTCGTCCTTGGCACTATAACTCTCCAAGGGAAAGACAAAGGAACCCTTTCTCTATGGACACCCTACAGGTACTAGCATTACTGGGAACAAGCTTAGGAAATCCTGCTACAATCCCTGATCACTAGGTTCTCACAGTTTAATCAGCACTGATATGCAGAAAATTAAAACACACTGGAAAAAATGTCCAAAAAAAACTTAAGTGGAGTACAATGAACTATAATCCCCACTACCCTTTTTATCCATCTCATATTCAACTTTTAGATTGGGGGTGCAATGGATGACTTCCACATAAGCCAGTATTAAGAAGATCGTCCCAACTTTGTATTTGGAAAAGGTTCAAAGCTACAAAAAAGTTAAAAGAATAGAACAATAAACACCCATATACCTTTTCCAATAAACACCACATACCCTAACATTCATTTTGTCACATCTATATTCTCAGTCTCTCTCTTTCCATACATATATTCATACACACATGCACAAAAATATACACAAAACACACATGCACAAAAATATACACAAATGCACTTTTTATTTTTGTTATACCATTTAAAAGTAAGTTGCACATCTCATGATACTTCACATCTAAATTCACTAGCTGGTATCTTCTAAGAACAAAGACATTCTTCTATATAACCATGATTCCACATAACATGAAGCAATAATATCATCTCTATCAGTTAACAACTGGTGCATAACAAAACATTTTCAAAATTTAATGGCTTTAAACAGCAGGCATACAAAGCAATACTGAGGAAAAAGAACAAACCTGGAGGCATAACCCTCCCAGACTTCAGACAATACTATAAAGCTACATCATGGAATTGGCACAAAAACAGACATATAGATCAATGGAACAGATTAGAGAGCCCAGAAATAAATCTACACACCTACGGTCAACTAATCTTCGACAAAGGAGGCAAGAATATACAATGAAGAAAACACAGTCTCTTCTGCAAGTGGTATTGAGAAAGCTGGACAGCCACATGTAAATCAATGAAGTTAGAACATTCCCTTACACCAAACACAAAAATAAACTCAAAATGGCTTAAAGACTTAAATATAAGCAAGACATGATAAAACTCCTAGAACAGAACATAGGCAAAGCATTCTCTGACACAAATTGTACCAATGTTCCCCAGGATACATCATATTTTGGGTCACAAATCAACCCTTGGTACATATAAGGAAACTGAAATGGTATCAAGTATCTTTTCCGACCACAAAGCTATGAGACTAGATATCAATTACAGGAAAAAAACCGTAAAAAATACAAACACATGGAGGTAAAACAATACGCTACTAAATAACCAAGAGATCACAGAAGAAATCAAAGAGGAAATCAAAAAATACCTAGAAACAAATGACAACGAAAACACGACAACCCAACACCTATAGGATGCAGTTCTAAGAGGGAAGTTTATAGCAATACAATCCTATCTCAAGAAACAAGAAACATCTCAAATAAACAACCTAACCTTACAGCTAAAGCAATTAGAGAAAGAAGAACAAAAACAAAAAACCCCAAAGTCAGCAGAAGGAAAGAAATCATAAAGGTCAGATCAGGAATAAATGAAAAAGAAATGAAGGAAACGATAGCAAAGATCAATAAAACTAAAAGCTGGTTCTTTGAGAAGATAAACAAAATTGATAAACCATTAGCCAGACTCATCAAGAAAAAAAGGGAGAAGACTCAAATCAACAGAATTAGAAATAAAAAAAGGAGAAGTAACAATTGACACTGCAGAAATACAAAGGATCATGAGACATTACTACAAGCAACTATATTCCAATAAAATGGACAACCTGGAAGAAATGGACAAATTCTTAGAAAAGCACAACCTTCTGAGACTGAAACAGGAAGAAACAGAAAATATAAACAGACCAATCACAAGCACTGAAATTGAAAGTATGATTAAAAATCTTCCAACAAACAAAACCCCAGGACCACATGGCTACACAGGCGACTTCTATCAAACATTTACAGAAGAGCTAACACCTATCCTTCTCAAACTCTTCCAAAATACAGCAGAGAGAGGAACACTCCCAAACTCATTCAACGAGGCCACCACCACCCTGATACCCAAACCAGACAAAGATGTCACAAAAAAAGAAAACTCAAGGCCAATATCACTGATGAACACAGATGCAAAAATCCCCAACAAAATACTAGCAAACAGAATCCAACAGCACATTAAAAGGATCATACACCATGATCAAGTGGGGTTTATCCCAGGAATGCAAGGATTCTTCAATATATGCAAATCAATCAACGTGATATACCATATTAACAAATTGAAGGAGAAAAACCATATGATCATCTCAACAGATGCAGAAAAAGCTTTTGACAAAATTCAACACCCATTTATGAAAAAAAGTCTCCAGAAAGTAGGCATAGAGGGAACTCACCTCAACATAATAAAGGCCATATATGACAAACCCACAGCCAACATTGTTCTCAATGGTGAAAAACAGAAACCTTTTCCACTAGGATCAGGAACAAGACAAGGTTGCCCACTCTCACCACTATTATTCAACATAGTTTTGGAAGTTTTAGCCACAGCAATCAGAGAAGAAAAAGAAATAAAAGGAATCCAAATCGGAAAAGAAGTAAAACTGTCACTGTTTGCAGATGACATGATACTATACATAGAGAATCCTAAAGATGCTACCAGAAAACTACTAGAGCTAATCAATGAATTTGGTAAAGTAGCAGGATACAAAATTTATGCACAGAAATTTCTTGCATTCCTATACACTAATGATGAAAAATCTGAAAGAGAAATTAAGGAAACACTCCAATTTACCATTGCAACAAAAAGAATAAAATACCTAGGGGCTTCCCTGGTGGCGCAGTGGTTGAGAATCTGCCTGCCAATGCAAGGGACATGGGTTCGAGCCCTGGTTCGGGAAGATCCCATGTGCCGCGGAGCAACTGGGCCCATGAGCCACAGCTACTGAGCCTGCGCGTCTGGAGCCTGTGCTCCGCAACAAGAGAGGCCGCGATAATGAGAAGCCCGCGCACGGCAATGAAGAGTGGCCCCCGCTTGCCACAACTGGAGAAAGCCCTTGCACAGAAACGAAGACCCAACACAGCCATAAATAATAAATAAATAAATAAATAAATAATAAAAAAAGAAACGTCAATCTTTAAAAAAAAAAAAAAGAATAAAATACCTAGGAATAAACCTACCTAAGGAGACAAAAGACCTGTCTGCAGAAAACTATAAGACACTGATGAAAGAAATGAAAGATGATACAAAAGATGGAGAGATATACCATGTTCTTGGATTGGAAGAATTAAAATTGTGAAAATGACTCTACTACCCAAAGCAATCTACAGATCCAATGCAATCCCTATCAAACTACCAATGGCATTTTTCACAGAACTAGAACAAAAAATTTCACAATTTGTATGGAAACACAAAAGACCCCGAATAGCCAAAGCAATCTTGAGAACGAAAAATGGAGCTGGAGGAATCAGGCTCCCTGACTTCAGACTATATTACAAAGCTACAGTAATCAAGACAGTTTGGTACTGGCACAAAAACAGAAATATAGATCAATGGAACAGGATAGAAAGCCCAGAGATAAACCCATGCACATATGGTCACCTTATCTTTGATAAAGGAGGCAAGCATATACAGTGGAGAAAAGACAGCCTCTTCAATAAGTGGTGCTGGGAAAATTGGACAGGTACATGTAAAAGTATGAAATTAGAACACTCCCTGACACCATACACAAAAATAAACTCAAAATGGATTAAAGACCTAAGTGTAAAGCCAGACACTATCAAACTCTTAGAGGAAAACATAGGCAGAACACTCTATGACATAAATCACAGCAAGATCCTTTTTGACCCAGCTCCTAGAGAAATGGAAATAAAAACAAAAATAAACAAATGGGAGCTTATGAAACTTAAAAGCTTTTGCACAGCAAAGGAAACCATAAACAAGACGAAAAGACAACTCTCAGAATGGGAGAAAATATTTGCAAACGAAGCAACTGACAAAGGATTAATCTCCAAAATGTACAAGCAACTCATGCAGCTCAATATCAAAAAAACAAACAACCCAATCCAAAAATGGGCAGAAGACCTAAATGGACATTTCTCCATAGAAGACATACAGGTTGCCAACAAACACATGAAAGGATGCTCAACATCACTAATCATTAGAGAAATGCAAGTCAAAACCACAATGAGGTATCACCTCACACCGGTCAGAATGGCCATCATCAAAAAAATCTACAAACAATAAATGCTGGAGAGGGTGTGGAGAAAAGGGTACCCTCTTGCACTGTTGGTGGGAATGTAAATTGATACAGCCACTATGGAGAACAGTATGGAGGTTCCTTAAAAATCTAAAAATACAACTACCATATGACCCAGCAATCCCACTACTGGGCATATACCCTGAGAAAACCATAATTCAAAGAGTCATGTACCACAATGTTCACTGCAGCTCTCTTTACAGTAGCCAGGACATGGAAGCAACCTAAGTGTTCATCGACAGATGAATGGATGAAGAAGATGTGGCACATATATACAATGGAATATTACTCAGCCATAAAAGGAAATGAAATTGAGTTATTTGTAGTGAGGTGGATGGACTTAGAGTCTGTCATAAAGAGTTAAGTAAGTCAGAAAGAGAAAAACAAATACTGTATGCTAACGCATATATATGGAACCTGAAAAAAAAAAAAAAAGGTACTGATGAACCTAGTTGCAGGGCAGGAAAAAAGAGGTAGACATAGAGAATGGACTTGATGACATGGGATGGGGGGGCGAAGCTGGGGCGAAGTGAGAGTAGCATCGACATATATACACTACCTAATGTGAAACAGCTGGCTGTTGAGAAGCAGCAGCATAGCACAGGGAGATCAGCTCAGGGCTCTGCAATGACCTAGAGGGGTAGGATAGGGAAGATGGGAGGGAGGATCAAGGGGGAAGGGATATGGGGACACGGGTATGCATATGGCTGATTTGCTTTGTTATGCAACAGAAACTAACACGGTATTGTGAAACAATTATACTCCAATAAAGATTTATTAAAAATAAATAATTAAATTAAATAAAATATGTGTTTCACCTAAATAATACCATCTTTATATTTTCATTTATAAGATTTTTCATTGTAATTTTCTCTGTAATATTACAAATAGCTCATTCTTGTGAACTACTGTAAATACTAAAAATGAATCATACAATATAACAATTCAGGAAAAAGCTGCTCAGATATTCCCTGTAATACTCTTGAATCCTAAGCCAACAAATATAATGCAAAAGAATCTGAATAGGGACTTCCCTGGTGGGCAGTGGTTAAGAATCCGCCTGCCAATGCAGGGGACACAGGTTCGAGCCCTGATCCGGGAAGATCCCACATGCCACGGAGCAACAAAGCCCGTGTGCTACAACTACTGAGCCTGCGCTCTATAGAGCCCACGAGCCACAACTACTGAGCCCGCAGGCCACAACTACTGAAGCCCACGCACCTAGAGCCTGTGCTCCGCAACAAGAGAAGCCACCGCACTGAGAAAACCGTGCACTGCAACGAAGAGTAGCCCCACTCGCCGCAACTAGAGAAACCACACACGCAACAACAAATACCCAACAGAGACAAATACATAAATTAATTAATTAATTATTTTTAAAAAGAATCTGACTAACCATTAAATCAATTTTTTCAGTTGTTACTTCCAAAAAACCATCATTTAAACAACAAATTTATATAAGCTATTAGATTCAGATGGAAATCAGCCTTTACTATAAAAAGTAACAAAGTTTAAAGTCATTTGAGTCCACTTAACAGCATCAATCTGATCCACTGTGCTCCCTAATAAACTCTACTTGAATTTCTTCCAACTCTCATTTTTATAGCTTCCATATTTATTTAAGCAAACTTTATTCTGTCAGCTAAATTCAAGGTAAAGTTCAGAACAAGACTATATAAACATCAGGATTCCTAATATTCTATCTCTTACTTTACTGGCAAGATTGCTACAATATATAAAGGTTAAAGAAAATACTGAAATATATGAATGTATTAGATGAATTATCAACAATACTCACGCATCATTTGAGCAAGTCACAAATTCTCCCTTTATTTTGGGATGCCATGAGCCAGTATGAAGCATTGCTGTATGACCCTTAAAAAAGAAGGAAAAAAAATCTTTTAAAAATGTAAAAATAAACAAACTGACCAAAAGCTGACATATTATGCTTAAAAGTAAAACTGTTTAGTCCTCCCCAAGGCACACTATTTTAATTACAAACTGATATTATTTTATTTCAGTTTTATTTCATAATATGCTTTGTTTATTTCACTTTGTTTATTTTAATTTTAATTCACCGTGTAACCCCTCCTGCCCAGGAATTAGTACAGTGCTTACATATAACAGGTGCTTAAAAAGAAAGAGAGGGGAAAATGACAGCCTCTCTTTAGGAACAAAGTAAAAAGAAAAACCACAATAAGAAAGACAATGGGGAAAAAAATCAGTGGAAAAGAATTAAGGAGAATAGAAAGTACTTACAAGTAACCAAGGCAAAAGCAAGAGGATGGGGAAAAAAAAAAATCCCTTCTTTAAAATGTGTCAACAATCTTAATTCTACAATACATCTGTAAGAATAAATAGGTGAGAAAATAAAAACATCTTTAAAATGATTCAGGAAGATTAGCCCTACTCAGTATGGAGCATAATACAAAAACACTGTAATTATTTTATTTTATTTATTTATTTTTATCTTTATTGGAGTATAATTGCTTTATAATGTTGTATTAGTTTCTGCTTTATAACAAAGTGAATCAGCTATATGTATACATATATCCCCATATGCCCTCCCTCTTGAGCCTCCCTCCCACCCTCCCTATCCCACCCCTCTAGGTCATCACAAAGCATCGAGTTGATCTCCCTGTGCTATGCAGCAGCTTCCCACTAGCCATCCATTTTACAACTGGTAGTGTATATATGTCCATGCCACTCTCTCGCTTTGTCCCAGCTTACCCTTCCCCCACCGTGTCCTCAAGTCTGTCCTCTACGTCTGCGTCTGTATTCCTGCCCTGCCAGTAGGTTCATCAGTACCGTTTTTTTAGATTCCATACATGTGCATTAGCATACAGTATTTGTTTTTCTCTTTCTGACTTACTTCACTCTGTATGACAGACTCTAGGTCCATCCACCTCACTACAAATAACTCAATTTTGTTCCTTTTTATGGCTGAGTAATATTCCATTGTATGTATGTGCCACATCTTCTTTATCCATTCATCTGTCAATGGACATTTAGGTTGCTTCCATGTCCTGGCTATTGTAAATAGTGCTTCGATGAACATTGTGGCATGTATCTTTTTGAATTATGGTTTTCTCAGGGTATATGCCCAGTAGTGGGATTGCTAGGTCAAATATTTTCTCCCATTCTGAGGGTTGTCTTTTCACCTTGTTCATAGTTTCCTTTGCTGTGCAAAAGCTTTTAAGTTTCATAAGCTCCCATTTGTTTATTTTTGTTTTTATTTCCATTTCTCTAGGAGCTGGGTCAAAAAGGATCTTGCTCTGATGTATGTCATAAGAGTGTTCTGCCTATGTTTTCCTCTAAGAGTTTGATAGTGTCTGGCCTTACACTTAGGTCTTTAATCCATTTTGAGTTTATTTTTGTGTATGGTGTCAGGGAGTGTTCTAATTTTATTCTTTTACATGTAGCTGTCCAGTTTTCCCGGCACCACTTATTGAAGAGGCTGAATTTTCTCCTTTGTATATTCTTGCCTCCTTTGTCAAAGATAAAGTGACCATATGTGTGTGGGTTTATCTCTGGGCTTTCTATCCTGTTTCATTGATCTATATTTCTGTTTTTGTGCCAGTAGCATACTGTCTTGATTACTGTAGCTTTGTAGTATAGTCTGAAGTCAGGGAGCCTGATTCCTCTGGCTCCGCAAAAACACTGCAATTAAAACACTGTGCTATGCGGCTGCTTCCCACTAGCTATCTATTTTACATTTGGTAGTGTATATATGTCCATGCCACTCTCTCAGCCGCACAGCACAGGAAGATCAGCTCGGTGCTTTGTGACCACCTAGAGGGGTGGGATAGGGAGGGTGGGAGGGAGGGAGATGCAAGAGGGAAGACATATGGGAACATATGTATATGTATAACTGATTCACTTTGTTATAAAGCAGAAACTAACACACCATTGTAAAGCAATTATACTCCAATAAAGATGTTTCAATAAATAAATAAATAAATAAAGGCTGTTGTCATAGGAAAAAAAAAAACACTGTGATGTTGGTATAAAAACTGACATACATACCAAATCAATCACAGAGTATATATTTCAAACATAAACACACACATACACACACACACACACAATTCCCTCCTAGGTAGCAAAGTAAGTTATAGTGGTCTCATACTATAAGTCAGGTTCAGATGGGGCAGAAAAGAACCTAATACTTTTTAGTATAATAATGGCAAGGCCTCTTATTCTGAAAGGGTCCAGAATAAAGCTAAACTAAAAGTAGTAAAATGTGCATATTTAAATGACTTAGAAGGAAAATAACTGTAGCTCTCTGGAAAGACTGAATTGGAACTGGAGTACCCACACATGGGCCTGGAGACCCATCTCTAGTCCCAGCTGCCCACAATGCCTCAAATAGTATCTGGCCAACTCCTGACATTCTGTTCATGTTAAAAAGGTACAAATAGGGACCAGAGATCTGGAATCTCTTCCTGCAATAGGAAAGAATGGACTGAAGTAGTGCCTGGAGGGACTAGATAGGAAGTTTGAGATTCCACTTTCCTCTCCCGAGCTCAAGACTTGTATATTCAACTATCAACTTGATTGACATCTCCACTTGCATGTCATAAGCATTTCAAACATAATAGGCCCAATAGGGAAATCTTGATTCTTACTGCCCACTTCATTTGCAATAAACTTCTTTCCTAGTTGCTAAAGCTACAAACATGGAAGTAATCCTTAAAGACTCCAATAACCCCTAAACTCTCTTCTCTCTACCCACCCAGATTCAATCCACTAGCTAGTCCTGTCAGTTCAACCCAAAACACATCTCAAATCTATCCACTTTTCTCCTTTTTCACTACTACAACTCTTATATGAACCAACATTATCTCGTGTCTCTACATCAGTTATTATGTACTGCAACAGGCCTGTGACTAGTCTCTCTACTTTTACTCTTGTGTAATGTGCTCCACAAAGCAATCAGTAAAATAGAGACACAAATTTAGAGGACAAACATATGGACACCAAGGGGGGAAAGTGGGGGGAGGGGGGGATAAATTGGGAGATTGGGATTGACATATATACACTAATATGTATAAAATAGATAAACTAATAAGAGCCTGCTGTATAAAAAAAATAAAATAAAATACAAAAAAATTTAAAAAATAAAGTTTAAGGTAAACCTCTCCCCCCCCCAAAAAAAGCAAACAATATCATCCTTTAAAAATATACTTCTAAAAATGCCACTGCTTTTTATCTTCCACTGGCTTTCCAATTTCTTTCCACAGTGTACACAAGCTTACATCTTCCAGCCCCTGCTTTCTTTACAGCCTCACTAACTTTGTGCTCCTTCTTGCCCAGAATGCACACACCTCCCTGGTCTTCTTTCATTTCCTCCCATACATGTGACTCTTTCCCCACATCGGGGCCTTTACACGTGCTTTTCCATCTGCTGGAAAGCTCTTTTTCCACTTTTACATGACTGGCTTCTTCTCACTCTTTCAATCTCAGCTTACATGCCACTTATTCAAATGAGTATTGCCTGGCCCCCTATCTAAGTGAATATGGCCCATTCCGTTCTTCTCTACCAGAGTACCTGTCCATTTCCTTGATAATAGTCACCGTAATTCGTAATGCTATATCTATTAACTTCTTATTTGATTCTTGATGCTGCGTTAATGTTTTACATATTCATAAATAAACAAATAAGGATGGGAAAAAACCTAAAACAATATAAACCGAAATAAATGAACCCTACTGTATTTCAAATGAATAACAAATACACTGAAAGAATAAACAACGGGTAATAACCCAAGTAACTATACACCCTGTAGTGGGTTGAACGGTGGCTCCCCCCAAAAGATATGTCCACGTCCTAATCACTGGAACCTGTGAATGGACCTTATTTGGAAAAAGAATATTTTCAGATCTAATTAAGCATCTCAAGATAAGGTCACTCTGAATTATCTGGGTCAGCCCTAAATTTGATAACAAGTATCCTTATAAGAGACAGAAGAGGAGAAGACACAAAGAGGAGAAGGCTCTGTGAAGATGGAAGCAGAGACTGGAGTTTCGCAGCCACAAGGATGCCTAGAGTCACCAGAGGCTAGAAGAGGCGAGGAACGATTCCTCCAGAGCCGTTGGGGGGAATGTGGCCATGCCAATACCTTGATTTCAGACTTCTGGCCTCCAAAATTGTGGAAGAAAAAATTTCCATTGTTTTAAGCTACCAGGTGTGTGGTAATCTGTTACAGTAGTTCTGGGAAACTACTAATATATACTCTCAGTCTAAAGACCAAAAGAACGGTAAATAAATACTGCATTCCAGTTAATATATCTGCGTCTTTTTTTGCAATGGTATGCATTAACAATTCTGAAACTGCTTTCAGTACAATGAAGATTTAAGCAATATTTGAGGAACTATGTTGAAGATAATGGGAGTCGAGTTTCTCACTGTTGGAGAAGGGAGTTACTAAAGTGGAAAAGGGGAAGACTAGAATGAACTTTGTGGTGTTTGACTGAAACTGGGGATATCAATATGAACTCATGGTTTTTAATAAGTAGATGTAAATTTAAGGGTAAATGTGCATTTGTAAATTATTCTCTAGCTTTATATGCTGCAAATGTCTACAAACAATGACACCTCAGCAAACATAGCACAGATATCCTGGTTTCTAAATATCATTCTCCACTAAAGGAACCAGGGCTCCTTGGAGAAATTATTGTTTTGGGGTCTGAGGTAGGAAAAGTACAAGATGAACATAGAATATTTGGTTATGCTAAAAAAATAAGAAAGTGTTTCAAAAATGACAGGGATATGCTAAAAAGATAAAATGCAGGTTGGAGAGGCGTCCACCAGCTAAACCTGGGACAATTAGGGCATCAAAATAAATAAAGTAATGGATTATAAACCACTGACTAAAATAAGAACCCTTGAATGCATATTAACATAATAAAGAAATAAATAAGAGAAAGCTCTTCCTTACAGAATACTAATAAATATAATATAAATTATAGAGTTAGAAAAATCATCAGTTTGCAATCATGACAGTAATACCTGATTCAGACAAGAACCATCAATGGATGCTAAAACTAATGGAGGAAAGTCTGATAATACACAGGGTAATTGCATGGTCTCAAAATCTCCCTGCAAATGGCTTAATAATGACAAAGAGATAATAGTAACTTTATAGTGAAGAAGAAATCTGGTAGGCTCCCTCTTAACAAGTGATCCAAGTTTACATCATCAATACTGGGATGCAACTGACATCGTGTACTTTCTGATATGAGGAAGTAAGGAGGGTACAATATCATTTGTGGGTCAATCTTTCTAGAAATGCATACCCTGACTCTAATTATGAGAAAAAACAGGCAAAATTGAATTCTACATTTTACAAAGTAAAAGGCTTACAGTCTTCAAAAATATCAAAGTAAAAAAAGGGGGGGGGCAGAGAAACTATTCCGAATTAAAGGAGACAAAAAGGCATGATGATTGAACTGGTGAGAAAGTAATTAGGAACAAGATCATTAAGATAACTGATGAAACTATCGACTATGGATTAGATAATAGTATTTTATCAACATTAAATTCATGATTATATAAGAAAATGTAATGTTATTAGGAACACCACACTAAAGAATTTAAGAGCAAAGGAGCATGATGTTTGCAACTTCTTTTCAAAAGTTGGGGGAAATTAAACACACATACATAATTTTTATGTATGTGCGTATACATATGTGTGTGAGTGTTTGGGGGGGGTGTATAAGTGAGCTGGAAGGAAAGGAGGGAGAGGGGAGGGAGAGTGTATATTAGTTGAGGGAGGAAGGGAGGAAGAGATGAGGGGGAGATAAAGCAATGGGGTGAAATGTTAGCAACTGGTAAATCTGAAAATGGGGTATAAAGAAGCTGTGTACTGATTTTACAACTTTTCTGTAAATTTGAAATTACATCAAAATAAATACCTTAAAAAATATATTCTGGCTGCTCTGTGAAGAAAAGTCTGCTGCAAAAACAAAAGAGGAATTAAGAGGGTCAACTGGGAAGATATTGATGTGATTCATGTGAAAATTGACAGTGGCCTGGACTAGGGAACAGCAAGAAAGTGTTCAGAAGTAAGAAGATTGGGATACATTTTAAAGACAGAGACAATAGGATTCCCTAAAGAATTGGATCTGGGCTATAATAACAGATGAAGCCAGTGCCTGTGATCTGAGCAGCTGTGTGAATGGGGTGACTGTATAAATACATGCCATTCTTTCTGGCCATGGAGAACATGAACCTCAATCTGTGTTCAGGGAATTTGCCCCAAAAATGACTCTTCGTAGAAGACAGAGGCTACCTCTCATAGAGAAGCAAAAAGTCAGATGCCGACTTTGCCAGCCTCCCTTACAGATATGACACAGGAAATGCAATTGAGCTCTAGCCACGACATTCATTTTGAGCTGTGACTCAAAGACAATGAGGATACCCTCTTTCTATCTCATCCGTTCAGGCTGCTACAACAAAAATACCATAAACTGAGTGGCTTATAAACAACAAACATTTATTTCTCATAGTGCTGGAGGCTGGGAAGTTCAAGATCAAGGCAGTTTTAGTGTCCGAACTTCCTGATTCACAGATGCGGTCTTTCTGCTATAACCTCACATGGTGAAGGAGAAAGAGAAGTTTCTCTGTCCACTTTCATAAGGGCACTAAACCCATTCATGAGAGTCCTGCCTTCATGACCTAATCACCTAAAGGCACCACCTCCTAGTAACATCACGTTGGGGTTAGGATTTCAACATATGAACTTGGGGGAGACACAACATTCAGACCTGAGGACTCTCCTTCAGGACAGCGGTACTGCATCTCCCGCAAGACAGAGCTCCCTGCTCTTCAGTAGCAGTGGTACAAGCTGTGACATTCAATGTCTGGCAGTGACCATCACGATTTTATCAGCAAACCAGGTTTGTAGCATGGTTTGGGGGCATTGTTCCTGCATTTCACATCAAGTGTCATTCACCCCTTCCAGCATTCTCATTACACATCAATCAAATAGAGTAAGCTTCTGCTGCAAGAACAGGTACTGAAATCCTCGCTCATAATTTTTATCAGGGAACTGCAGTGAATTAAAATATATTTTACAGGAGGTTCCAGTTTCACTCCAGATGGAATATACACATTCCATCCTATCACTCCATCTGATTACAATAAGTTCTGAACAAAATTTTAAAAGTTACTGGCAGAAGACACTGAATAGTAGATAAGATCAAGCAAAAAGGATACAGAACCCAGGTCCCAAGGAGCAGTGAGGTGATGAGTTTCCTGGGGATGTTTTTTGCCTTCTCACTTCCCAACATAGGCTCTGGGGCAGCCCACATTGACAACTGAGAGCAAGAGCAGATAGACGGGGTTCCAAGAAAAGGTTGCAATCTCCAGAGGGTAGGGGTGGTGGGTAGGGAGAGTAGTGAAGGACCTGGGAGACAAAGCTCTTGTGACCTGACCTACCCTATGCCAGGCAAGCACAAGGAACAAAGCTGCCGGTCTCCCCTCAGTGCTGGTACCAGAAATGGAAGTAGCCTTTACAGGCCAAAGAACTACTGACTGCCTCCTTTTCACACCAGGCAAGCAGTGGCTCTGAGGTGGCACTTCTCATCCTCCCAACCAGCTGCAGTGGCCCTGTGAGGCGATTACAGCAGATGACTGCCAGCAACACAACAGTAACTGCCCTCTCCCTAGTGACAGGAGAAGCCCTTCGGGGAGGATATCTATTGGCTCTCCTGACCCTACACCAGGGAAGGGCCAGCAACAAAGAAGCATGGCATCTCCTCCCCTGACCCAAAAGCAGCAAGGACAGCAACCTCAATGGGGTAGAACACTTTTGATGTTCCATGCCCTCTACTAGGCCAACATTAGCAACAAAGTAAGCCTAAGCCTTCCAACCATACAGTAGCATTTGTAGGACAGAAACCTTCTGATACTCTATGCTTTACATTGGGATAATGCCAACACAGACTAGCAGCACTCTATTTTCCCACCAACTCATAGAAGCAGCTGCTGAGGGGTAGGTAAAACTTGATTTCCCCATCCCATTCCAGCTTTGCCCAGAGGCATACCCAGTTATAGGAACTGCTACATAGCACAAAAAGAGTAAGTCTCTGGTTTTCCAGCAAGAACACCAGAACAGAAAACTTCTGAAAACAGAGGGGAAAGGGAAAATTATGGGCTTAAGAAATAAGAAAGCTAGAGAAAAATATCATCTAAATCTGTACAAAAAGTCCTGAGCTCACTCCTGAGGTATATATATGTAAAACCTGTGAGAATCAACTGAAGAAAAGCACTGAGATCTCAAGATGGTGCAGACTACCATCAAGGTTCCACACAGACTCCTGGGTAACACACACGAGACAAACCAGAAGAGCATACAGAGGCATAAAGGCTTTGGAAATTAAACCAATACTGGAAGTAAAAACAGCTCACAGAAGTCAGGTCAGGACATACAGTCTCAAACTAATCAAATTGACTGTCAGCTAAAAAGAAACCACATATTCACATAAGCAAAAAAAAAACCTCTAGCATTCTCCAGAAGTTTTAGACAGGAGTCAGAATCTCATAACACAGTATTCAAAGTGTCAAGGATACAATCCAAAATTTAACATACAAAGAACCAGGAAAATCTAACCAGCTCTCAAGAAATAAGACAAAAGATGCCAACCACAAGATGATCCAAATGTTAGAATTCTCAGAAAATTACTTTAAATCAGTGTTTACAATCATGATACAAAAAGGGAAAGCAAACACTTTTGAAACAAATGCAAAGATAGACATGCTCAGCAAAGAAAAACAGACTAATTTTTTAAAATGGTTGTACTGAAAAATACAATAATGGAAATTAAAAATTCACTGGAGGGGCCCAATAGTAGAATGGATACATCAAAGGACAGAGTCAGTGAACTTGAAGACAGGTCAATAGAAATAATTCAATCTAAACCATAGGAAGAAAAAAGAATAGGGAAAAAATGAGCAGAGACAATAATATTAGACAATATCAAAAGAGTTAGTATTCATGTTATATAAGATTCAGAAAGAGGAGAGATAGGTGCAAAAAATTTTTGAAGAAATAATGGCTAAAAATTTCCCCAAAGTGGTGAAAAATGTAAGCTTACAGATCTAAGAACCTCAGTGAATGCCAAACAAAATGAACTAAAAACAAAAAACAAACTAATGAAAGCCAGAAGACAGTGGAACAACACTTCTAAAGTACTGAGAGAAAAATACTGTCAAGTTAAATGTACAGAAAATGTACTTCAGAAGTGAAGGTGAAATAAAGACATTCTAAGATGAAAGAAAACTAAGAGAACTAATTCACATGGAAATTAAAAGAATAACAAAAAATTTCAAGAATCATTTTATTATTTCAAGAATACTTATTATTATTTTATTCTTATTATTTTATTATTTCAAGAAATATTAATTTAAGAATAATGATGAGGACCTTCCTGGTGGCACAGTGGTTAAGAATCCTCCTGCCAACGCAGGGGACACGGGTTCGAGCCCTGGTCCGGGAAGATCCCACATGCCACAAAGCAACTAAGCCCGTGTGCCACAACTACTGAGCCTGTGCTCTAGAGCCCGCGAGCCACAACTACAGAGCCCACGTGCCACAACTACTGAAGCTTGCGTGCCTAGGGCCCGTGCTCTGCAACCAGAGAAGCCACTGAAATGAGAAGCCCGTGCACCACAATGAAGAGTAGCCCCCCACTTGCCACAACTAGAGAAAGCCTGCACGCAGCAATGAAGACCTAATGCAGCCAAAAATAAATTAATTAATTTTTAAAAATAATCATGAAAAGAAGGAACAAAGTTGAAGGATTCACACTTTCCAATTTCAAAATTATCTACATGTCAATGTTAATAGCAGCTTTATTCATAAAGCTTTGTAGGTAAAACATGTTTTGCCAATGGAACAGATGTGCAATGAGAGGAAAAGGGGGAAGTAAAGAAGACATTTCAAGAAGGAGAGAATAATCAACTGTGTCAAACACTGCTGAGAGTTACAGTATTATGAGAACTGACCACCAGATATGAATGGCATGATGGGTGGGCGCCATGAACAGATAAGTGAGTTAGGTTCCCCTCAATTCTGTGCACCGAAGGTACTAAAAGATAGTAATTAAACTGGCTCATAGGGTAAAATCACAGGACTGTCAGGGATCCCATTAATCTCTTTCCAAAATAGAAATTTGCCAGTCTTTGCTTATTTAAGAAAAAAAAAGAATTTCTAATACCAAGCAGTAAATAGGTACCTGATCTAGTTTCACCCCATTAAATATCTGCCTCTGGGAAAACAGCTCATGATTTGCAACAGAACACCCCAATAACCCCAAGACATGCCCTACCTTCAAGGACTTAGATCCTAAACTGCCTTGGCTTCCTCAATCTTGCACACTACTCCACACCTTCATTCTCCCGCTCTGCTTAGCTCAGCTCCACCTCCACTGACATCTCCGCCTGGCCTCTTAATCTAATGTGGAGCCTGCTTACCTCCCAGTCAGTTCCTAGTTTACCATCTTCCGCTCCCACTCCCAGACTCAGGGATTCACCCATTCTCAGCGCAATGGGTGCTGCTCAGTCCAGTTCTTAGAATCCCACTTCCTATGCTTTGCCATAACAACAACCCCACAACTGACCCAGCCCATACAGGTCTTCAAGGCAGGCTCCAGAAAACAGGTCTTCTACTGATATTTGTTGATTAGAGTTGAAATAGCATCTTGAAATATAAAGGATAGTTCTAAGAGGACCAAAAGAAGATGATCCCTATTACATAGAACACTATGATGAAATGTGGTCACCTTAGTTGTTGAATACGCAGAATGTGAACACAAATAGTTAAGTTAAACTGAAGAAATCTAAAAGACTATGAATGTTGTTTCTTGTTTGTAAAGACAAGAGTATGACAAAGGCAATGGGAATGTCAAGTACCCTTGTGTTAAAACAGTGACGAAAATTAGTCATAACAAAAAATGAAGTTCAACTAAGGATTCTTAAATGGAACTAAACAGATTCAGTACCATGGCTAACATTAGTGGAAAAATTTTTTAAGTGACACCTATTCAAGAAGAATCAGTGACTAAAACACTTTTTCATCAAATAAACTAGGTTTTCTCTCTTTCTCCTTTATCTAAACATAGGCAGCCACCCCTGGAAAAAAAAATTTTTTTTCCTTTATTTAACAGCCTTAACTGGAAAGAGCCTAGTAGAAAGAATGAAACATCTATTTGTTTCTCATAATATGCTAAACTTTGCATACAGAGAGGACATTATCAAACCATGACGACTATTGGTTTTCTCTAACACACACGCGTGCACACACACACACACACACACACACACACACAGAGGTGTGCTGATCAATACTTGTCAGTCCATACCCCCGTGGCAGCCTCACGACAAAAGCTGTAAAATAGCTGCCTCACCGCAGCGCCATTTGTAGTCACTGAATGAAGTGAGGCTCTGTGACCCACAAAAATGAAAGTACCCATGTCTTTGGCATGGTGAGCTAACTAACAGAAGCAACTCCTATGAAGAGATGAAATGCATCAGGGAATATACCTTGAGCTTTAATCCAAAAGTTCTTCTTAACCAAAGTCTATTCATGGGCTTTCAGGAATCACCAAACTTCCTGAAGTTGTCAGCAAGATTTTGTGTCTGTATATTTTGCTGGAGAAAACGTTCATAGCTTGATTTGCAGAGGTGGCAAACTTCTTCTCCAATGGACTACATAGTAACTATTTTAGGCTTTCTGGCCACATGGTCTCTGAGGCAACTACCCAAATTCTACCACTTTAAGCACAAAGCAGTCATAGACAACAGTAAATGAATGGGCATGGCTGTGTTTCAGTAAAACTTTTATTTACAAAAAACAGGTTGCAGGCTAGATTTGGACCACAGGCTACAGCCTGCTGACCCCTGTTTTAATCCATCACACTCTTAGTCATTTACTTCTAGGAATCAAGGACTCTGAAGTCCAAATCTTTCTAATTCCTGAGCAATTTTAAAATCCATTTGAAGATATCAAAGAGATCGATTCATTCTTCTCTGATCTACTCAACTCCAATGACCTCTTCTAAGATATTTCAGCAGCCCCAACTATGGCTAACTCTGCCCACAGATGGTTCCTTTTCTGAAATCAAGAACTTTCTTTTCAACATCCTAAATTTCAACCAATCACTCAGTGTAAACCTGAGTGTCCTTTTGCTGTACTTATAATGAACAACTTTTATTATGGAAAAACTCCCTCCTCCTCATCATTGTACTCCATTCAAACACCTCGGGCTCATGAATAGACTCAGGGATATCATACGAATATGCCGAATGACTATCTACAAATTTAGATTTGGTGGCCATTAATGCTCCCACAATTCTTCCAGCAATTTTTCTCTCACGCCATCAATAGCTATTCTAAGCCTTCACTGTCCTACATAAGGCCTCATCCCAACATCTCCTAACACAAAACTAGGAAATGACCCTGTGACTACATGGTGATACCTTCAACTGCCTATCTAAGGCTCACCACCTATAAACGTACCTGCACATGAGCCCATCCTTATCCCTCCATTCCCAGTGTAAATAAATTCCCTCCTCCCACTCAAAGCTAATTCCTGCTCTTATGTTTGATCTCTATCACTACCACCTCCTCGGGGACTTTGATAATTACTTAGTATGTTTGGTATATGCAGAACTGTGTTAGTTTTCTATTGCTGTGTAACAAATTACCACAAACTTAGGGGCTTAAAACAACTCCAATTTATTAGCTAACAGTTTTGGGGGTCAGAAGTCCAGTCACAATCCAGAAGTCTGAATTTTCTGCTCAGGGTCTCATAGACTAAAATCAGGATGTCGGTAGGGCTTCCTTCTGGAGGCTCTGGGGAAGCATTTGTCTCCAAGTTCATTCAGGTTGCTGGCAGAATCCAACTTCCTGTGGGTGCAGGACTAAGATGCCTATTTCATTGCATCTGTCAGCTGGGGGCTTCTCTCAGCATCTAGAGGCTGTGTCCTTGCCACATGGATTCCTTCACCTTCAAAGCCAGCAAATGAAAACCTTTCTCTTGTTGAATCTGAATTAGACAAAGCCATGCCCCAAAATCTTTGCAAAAACAATCTCTTTTTGACATATACACACTACCATATATAAAATAGATAACTAATAAGGACCTACTATATAACACAGGGAACTCTACTCAATACTCTGTGATGGCCTATATGTGAAAAGAATCTAAAAAATAGTGGATATTGTATATGTGCAACTGATTCACTTTGCTGTACACCTGAAACTAACACATTGTAAGTCAACTATACTCCAATAAAAATTTTAAAAAAAAGAATAGGGGAAAAAAAATCCCTTCTTTATCCATAGCCCTTGCTGAAATGGCTAAGAAATAACCTCCTTAAGCTTCCTAGAGGTCACCTGGTTTGTTTGAGAAAATCTGTGAGGCACATGCTTCATTTCTTGAAAGAGTCTTTAGCGTGACTGAATAGTCTGACCTTTTGATCTTTCTGAGGTTTTAGCAAAAGGTTATATAGCCACACCCTGGGCTTTTTCCTCTATGCCACACTTTCAGAAGCAATTTCTTCATTTTAACATTCTTTGCCATCTGGATAGGTTCAAAATTAACTAAATCATCTAGTACTCATTCCTTTTTGACAAGACTTCTCTCAGTTTACCTTTTTTCTCTCATATTTTATTATAAGTAGCAAGAAGAAACCAGGCAGTACTTTCAACATTTTGCTTGGACATCTCCTTGGCTACAGCTATGCATCCAACTTCATCACTCAGGTTCTGCCTGCATCTTCAAAGCCTTGAACAGAGAATCCCCCTTGAGTCAAATCCCTCGAATTTTAAAATCCTTTTTTGCCAGGAAGAGCCCAATCCCTTTTAAGGGCTCATCTGATTAGGCAGGATGCACTGAAGATAATCTTCCTTTCTTAAAGACAACTGTGCCAGACAATATAACCTCATCACAGAAGTATCTCATCATAGTCACTGGTCACATCCACACTCAAGGGGAGGGGCAGGGAACCTTGGGTGCCTTCTTAGAATTCTTCCTACAAGGACTGTGTGTGTAGTAATTTTGAAATTACTTTCTATGGACTATACCATTGAAGAAATGAGAAAATATACTGGTGATGTTGGAGGCCAAGTTTCTCACTGGAGAAGTGAAATACAAATATGGAATGGGGAAAGGCTAGGAAGTTGGATTAGCATTGGATATATCAGGGTGAACTCATGATTTTTTAATATATTTTATTTTTTGGTTGGTTGGTTTATCCTCCCAGCCCCAGCTCTGTCTTCTGAAAGAGTCTAGAAGCATTAACACCTCAGCAGCAATGAATATATCCAGTGCCCAGATGCTGATTTGTAAACAGAATTCCCTATTCAAAAGAGCCATGGAATGCTAGAGAAATCAGAACAGAAAAGTACAAGGTGAGCCAGGAACTTTTCTTGTGCCAGAATGTAAGAAAGTACCCCCCAAATGATGGGGATATGTCAAAAGGATATAAACCAGTGTTATGGAGTTTCTATTAGATAAAAAGCTCTGGAAACATTAAGAAATTGCAAAGAAACACAATGTACTTTAAATCACTGCATTTTTTAGAGTTTATATTTGCAGTTAAAACCATCAGTTACAAATGCTTAAGGAAATAAAAATATACCTAGAATTCACAGTTTACAATATTTTACTCCTACGAAACAATATTTACCATTAAAAGGACATGCCTAAAATACTTCATCTCCAAATAATAAGGGCAATTTTCTGGAGTGGCTGGATATCAGAATAACTACATGTACTATTCAAATATAAATACAGCATTTGAAAATACCTTTTTCCCAGAATTCTTTATAAAGCTTCTAATCTCCATAATTAAAGTACACTCACAGAGAGATGGCCCACTAAAATATTCAAGAATTCTGGTGTCCCCTGAGCCTGTCCCCTCCCACTTTAGCCAAGTAATTATGAAATAAATGGCACAGAACTGTTTTAATGTTGAAAAAGAAAAAGGCTGAAGGCAAAGGATGTGTCTAAGAGTTTAAAGTAATAGAGAAAAACACTCTCTGGGACTTCCCTGGCGGTCCAGTGGTTAAGACTCCGCACTTCCACTGCAGGGGGCGCAGGTTTGATCCTTGGTGGAGAACTAAGATCCCACATGCCGCAGGGCGCGGTCAAAAAAAAAAGAACAGAAAAAAAAGAAAAACACTCTCTGATTGGAAGTAATGTACTAACATTCTCGTTTAGAATAAGTTTTAGATGACAATGTAACTACAGTTCTTAAAGCATGCTTTTGAACGGTTTAAGGGCTGATTCCTGTTTATCCTTGTCCTACTTTCCTAATGACTTAAACCTGAAGAAGTAATGCCCCATTTTCCCAGATAATATAACCAATAAATCCCATGAACCCCAGATCAGTGACCTTCATATTTTAAAGACATAGCAGAACCTGATCTTCAAAGGATAACTTATAGAGAACTCCAACACATAAAACAGACAAAACTGGAACTTCTCTGGCTGACGGAGGAGGCCTGCTGCCCCTCACTCACACTCTAAGGCCTCTCATTCCACCCCACTACAGGCCCTGAGGCACTGGCATACAATCCCAAGACTGCAGAACATGTAAAATGTGGCTCCAAACAATAACTGATGTAAAGGTTCTGGTGTGATCAGAAAAAATGTTTTTCAGACGCATAAAGGAAAAAATACAGAAATTGACATCTTAATAGTGATTATATTTGGGTAGTAAAATTATGAGTATTTTTTCTTTCTTTATTTTCCAAATTTTTAATAGTCAATAAGAATTACTGTTAGAAACCCAATAAACTATTTTTAAAAGGTATAAATGTAAATACTCTCCCTGTAATGCATTGTGTTGCAGTATGTAACAGAAAAAAAAATTCTGTACCACTATAGGTACACATTAAAAAGAAATATACACATACACACAGAGACACAAAGATTAGAGATAAAAATCTAACGATATAACAATTTAATAATATAATTAGAAAGGCCTGTTTATGTTTGAAGTACATAATATTTTATCATAATAGATTAGATATATTTAATAGTTTCCTTTAATGTCCTACTTGTTGAACTTTCCAGTAAAGCCACAAGTTAATAATTACTCTTGGAATCAGAAAAGAAGCTTAGAAGTTAAGAAAAAGTATCCCATGAAATCTGCTTCTTTCAAATAATAATTCTTGCATTTCTAAAACCCATCAATCAAGCCAAAGACTACAATAAAGTTACAAGTAATGTTTCCTAAACAAATAGTTAATTATATTTGCTTCTGGAAAATGGAGAGAGTAAATATTAACCATGATTTTGAAATCAAAGTAGAGATAATATTAGACAAGATTGGGAGAGTTATAATATTTAGTTACAATATACTGTTGCTTTTTCCATATTGGTAATTAACTTAATACTTTAATTTCCTACATTTCTACATAGATTTGTTTATCCACCCTCGTCCTACTTTCCCAATAATCTTACTATATGTAATATATATATATTTATATAAATATATATATGTATTTCTGAAATAAATATATATATATTTCTGAAACTGCAGAAACAGCCAGATACAGAACCAACCAGATTTCTTTCTTCTTGAAACTTTCTTGGCTAAAACCTAAATCCACAAAGTCTTAGTCTTTTTATAATGTAAGAAGCCCTGAGCGGCTGAAATCATTAAGAGCTTAGAAACTGGCAAAAACTTCTCTTCCTCATATTATTTAAGCAAAATTGTCTATGGTAACCATAAACTAAAAAAGAATAAGTTAAATAAGAGTTTTTAAAGCTTTCATTTCCACAAACCCATTGTTTAAATAAAGTTTTAGATTCCCAAAATCTTCAAATAAAACAGATAAAAACAGAACTATTTGAGTTTAAGATAGGGAGATTGATCTGGAGCCCTATCTGCTTTATTTCCTTATCACCATCACCCTCAAAACAACACCTTTGGTGGAATCCTCAGGGCAATGATTTTAAGATGAGGGGAGAGAAACTCTAGTGGAATACGTGGGGGGAGAAAAACACTATTCAAACCACCACTACAATATAATTGCATATAGCATTATGTTTAAATTATATTTGAATGCTGTTTGAATCGTCTAACACACACTGGACACTCAATAAACAGTCAATAAACAAAAGGAAAGGCATGAGACTGTGATCTCATTAGGATTAAGAGGCATTTCACTAGGCTTCAGCAGAGGGCAGTTTGAAACACACTGTATTAATTTATTCCAATAGCTCAACTACAGCACCTAAAATAGATTACAGTCAATTCTCATTACTCGCAGCAGTTATGGTCTACAAAGTTCTGCAAACACTGAATTATCAAATACAGGATTAGATTACTGTAAGTCTCTGGTCACATTTTTGTCAACCAATCAATACATAACTTTGTTTTATATATGTTTGTGTTTAAGGACATCTTTTATTTAACATATATAGTTGAGTCATTAACAATGAACTCACAGCCAACAGCACTATAACTCTTTCCTGAATGAAGCTTATCTAACACATGTATTTTCTCTATAAGGCACATCAAAGACTTTCTTGAACTTAGGTAACACTTGACAGGACTACAGCAATTCAGCCCTGGGGGCCATTTTAAACAGCAAGATCACCAACAAAAAGCACAAAAATAAGAAAAATGTAGCACTAAATAGACCCAAAAGGACACTTGATTACAGCATGAGAACTGAAACAAGAAGGTGGAGCATCGCCTTGCTCAAATGCTTTTTTGCCACTCTGTGCCAGACGCATGTCTGGAAATTACCATGAAAGTGCTGTGGGTATTGATTCTGGGGTTACAAAAAAGTTTTAGCAAGTAGGTGAGCTTGCAAATACAGAAACCACAAATAATGAGGATCGAGTGTATTTTCTTAGACAATCAAATCTCATGTAAGATGTTGACTTAGGCACAACCCAAAGGTACTAGAAGAAGGTACTAGATAGGAGGGGAAGAAAGAGTGAAAATCAGAATTCAAATGAAGGCTCAAAATTCTACATCAACCACATGCCCTGACACTTTAACATATCTTTAAATCGTTTTTATTTATGTATAGGAGAGATTTACTTAGAGAAGTATTACAACATATAAAAACTACATAAAGTCTTAATTTCCACTCATACAGTGGTAGACTTGATATAATGCATAATAAAAACCTTTTAAAATCCAGAATGCACAAAGTGCTGCACAGTGTGGTCACTAAATTAAAAATTGCATTATTGTTCCCAATCCATCACCCCTCCCTGTATCCACAACCTCTGACATGTGGTACTGCAGTTCCTCTCACTACAGACCAGATGTTACTCATGGTCATGTGACTTGCTTTGGTCAGTGGAATGTTCGTGGACATGATATGAGCAATGGTTTGAAATATGCTTTCAGAGTTGGAGTTTCCTTCTTGTATTTCTGCCATCACCATAAGAAAAACATGCCCTCAGGTAGTCTGTTGGTACAAGGAGGAACAGAGTCACACGGAACAAACCTACACTCTACCTGCAGCTTGGAGCCAAGCCCAGGCAAGAGCAGCCAACCCATATATATGTTAGCAATTATAAATAAGCCATTAAGTTTCATAGCATTATTGGGACTATAGTTAATTGATATTTAATATACATTAATTTTAAAATATCATTATACCACTAAAAGCCTTTACATAAAAAGATTGATGAGACCCTCTTTCATTCTTGTCCTAAAGCCTAGTACATAGTAGGTTTGTGGTAGACTGTATTTCAAAAGATGGCTGCATTCATATCTCCCAACCCACATGATACTTTACAATGTGATCTTGCCATTCACCCACCAAAGGGTGAAGTCTATCTCCTCTCTCCCCGAGTTTGGGCTGGTCCTATGATGCTGTGTAAGACTCAACACCAGACCTTAAGGAATCTGAAGTTCCCATGTTCATCCTTCATGGAACCTAGTCACCATGCAGCAAGTCAAACCACACTAAGTGTCTACCACACTGTGAGAAAGCCCAAACTAGACATGTGGAAGGAGAAAGGGGGCAGGGTTGGAGGGAGAGAACGTGTGTGTGTGTGTGTGTGTGTGTGTGTGTGTGTGTGTGTGTGTGTGTGTGTGTGTGTGTGTGTGTGTGTGTGTGTGTGTGTGTATGAGAGAGAGAGAGAAACAGAAGGGGCAGGGGAAAGAGGAAGAGAGAAAGAAATGCCACTGGTGAGAGCACCAGCTGTAAACCATCAGAGTGAGGCCATTTTGGACTTTACAACTATCCTAGTGCCCCAGCTGACACTACGAAGCAGAAGAACTTCCTGGTCAATGCACAAAATTGCAAGAAATAATAAATTATTTTTAAAAAGACATTAACTTTTGGGGTAAATTATGGCAGCACCAACAAGTTGTTAGTAAATGTGTAATGAATTCATTAAATTCACTAAAATATTCTGTGTCATACTTACCTTGGTATTGGCCATATCTACAATATACTGGTCTCCTTTTATACACTCCATTACTTCAAAACCATCTCTGTCAATCACTTTGGCCTGAGAGCTTCCAGATACAACAAGAATCATGTCTCCTGTGTTACTGTACTGTAATGACTTGATCTGATGGCTATGAAAAAAAAAAGACAGTCTGGTAAGACACTGAGCATGTTTATACTTTCACTTATTAAGCACTGTCAGAAAAAAAGTCACAGAACTCCACAAGTTGTTAATTCTACAAAATCAGGAACATCAACCTCAAATGGGCCCTCAACACCAGTGCCTGCCCTGTTAAGCTCTCCTCCCACTCTCCACAGCAACCTATTAAAATCTTCTCTACTCACCTTAAATCTTCAACCCAAACAACTCCCCCTCTGTAGCTGATTCTTCCTGCTCTTTCCCAGAAGAAATATATAAGAACTGCCTCAACGTCCTCTGATTACTGTTATAAATGTATCTGCTTCTGAACGCCTCTCTTGCTTCTTCCGTTTGATTACAACGGTGAAAATGAACCTCTTCCTGCCCCAGGCATATCTACTACCTATATCCTGGATCCCACCCCTTTCCAGTCTCCTCAGTAACTTCTGACTACTCTCCCCCTCTCTCCTCCCCTTCACAGCTAAGCTATCTAAACAAGTTTTCATCTCTTTCCTTATTTCTCTAGCACTGTAGTATCCTTTCCACCCTCACCACCCCACTGAAAGCGATCTTGCCATTGTGGCTGTAGTGAATGCTATGGTGTGCCACCCAGATGGATCCTTTCAGGACTGAAGTACTCATTCCCCCAAGCTTCCAGGATTTGGCCTGCTGGTGGCTTACAACTAAACCCTCAGGAGTTTCCCTGAGTTGCAGAGAACTCCCTCATCCAAGGCTATGTTACCATCCCAAAGCATCCCACAGTCAATGACTGGTCAATGTGCAGTAAAATGGTCCAGCCCTCTGTTTCAATCGGGAATATCTCAGAAGGGTTACTCCAGCTTCAGATCTCCCTGTGGGAATCAGCTGAGGCTGCTGTTGCAACTACCTGGCAATTCAGTTCCTCCATCTTCCTAATGCTGTTTCCCTGCACCTTCTCTCCTAAGGGTTGATCCCAGAAGCACTCCTCAACAAACCTCCTACATGCAAATCCTGAAGCTTCAAAATGTTTTGGGGGAACCTAACCTGAGAGACTTGGTAGCAAAAGCAGACCTAAGAAGTCCACTCCAGTGGTGTCAGTCACTGACTGGTTAGCAATGAGGACCCCATCTCTGGTGGTACATAGTCCCTGATAAGCTGCAGCAGCGCAAATGCAGCTGCTAAAACTGTTGGTCAAAGGGAAGGCGCTGGCTGGTGCAATACTTCAGGCATTTGAGAGGTACAGGAAAAGAAGTAATTGAAAGGACTATGGAACTGGGTAGCTATTGCTAGGGGCAGTCAGCGCAAAAAAGAAAGACAATGAAAGGCTAAGGATGATTAATCACTAATTAAAGACTACAGACTGAAAGCCGGAGGGCCCATTTAGCAGCATATAAAGACAGGGTTATTGCTCTCTGTCAGGTAAGTGCTATGCAGTCACTGATCCCGTAAAGCAGGTGTTTCTGCTTCTATTAGGAAGGAAGACCAAAGGCAGTTGACATTCATATGTAAATCAACAGCAGCATACATTTACATGCTTGAACCAGGGCTGTGTTAATTTTCTAGTCCTTTGTCTTAAAATAGTCCCAAGGGACCTGGATCACCTGGACAATCCAAAGAAATTCATGCTGGTCCATGATCTCCATGACAGCATGTTAACTATATCAGGTGAGCAAAATGTCTAAACTACATTGGTGAGAAACACTCTCTCCAGGAGATGAGAGATAAAACCTAGAAAAGATCAGGAGACTGAGAAAAGGAGATGTGGGGAAGATCCACATAGACGGACATATGAAAGTGGACACCAAAAATGAAGCTCTCTGTATCACATGTTAACCCCAGAGAGCATCAACCTTAAAAGAGGCAATGAATAACCATGCAGACAAAGTTAGTTGGCCAGTTCAGTTGACATTAGCTAGCTTTTGTCATCGTCCACTCCACTCTTAATGCAATAGGCTCATACATGAAACAGTGGTGCTAGCAGGGATGAAAGTTATGCATGGGAATGACAACAACTCTCCAAAGTTGACCTAACTATTGCTGAAGGTCCAGCCCGCCAGTAACAGAGGCCTATGGTAAGACCCCCTCCCAAAATCAATACTAAGCTAATAAATATGTAAAATACGTAATATGAAAGACTGTGATAAGTGTACAGGGAAAAACAGAATGGAGAAGGCAGATAGTAGGTACCAAGGGGGCAGGAATAAATATTTTAAGTGGAGTGGTCAGGAAGTAAGTGACTGAATAGTTTATCAGGTAACTGAGGTAGTAGGTTATGGAGATATTTTCAGGAAGAGTATTCCAAGAAGAGGGAACAGTTACTAGAAAGGACCTGCAGCAAGAGAATACTTGGTATGTTCCCAATGTGGCTGTAGAATGAACAAAAAGAACAGGAGTTGGAGATAAGGTCAGAATGCAGCCAGTGGGGTGGTGCAGATCATGGAGGGCCAGGTAAGGCACCAAAAGGACCTTGGTTTTACTCTCTCTAGAAGAAATGAGAGGAAACCCACTAGAGCATTTTGAGCTGAGAAATGACACAATCTGACCTATTCTGTACAGAACCACTTTTTTGGCCTGGACTATTTTATAGTCTGAAGTCTATGGAGCCCTTCTTAGCATGTTTTTAAACACATTAAAAAAAACACACTAGACACACCATGGAAATCATTCATAAAGAAGTAACTATAAAAATATATATATTTTTAAATTTGTGGCATAATATGGAGTTTCTACACTAATGTGTCAAGTAACTAGGCCTAGAGGCAGGTCTGATAACTTCTGTAATTTCAAAGCAGTGATGATCATAAACAATATATCTTTCAATATACCTGTAACAATGGTAATGTGATATGAAAGCATCTGAAATTTGCAGGTACACCTGTGACTTTGTTGCCTACTTTCATAATTAAAGGAAATACTAAATTTCAGTTAGAGGTTAGTGAAAGGAAAGAAATTTTTATCCAGGTTCACAGAAATTGGGAGAACCAGATATTGAACTCATTAGCTATAGAATTTTGTATAACTATAATTAAGAAATTAAGTGACAAAGTAGAGATCTTATATGTAGAACTGAAAATCATAAAAAAGAAATATGAAGAAATTCTAGAATGAAAAATACATAACTGAAATTTAGAACTAATAGATGGGTTTAATAGCAGAGAATTAACAGTTAAAAGATCATTTTTAGATTGAAGCATGGTGAGAAAAAATGGAAAATGCCGAAAAAAACATAAGATACACATAAGATATGGTAAAAAGGTCTCATACAGGAATTGCAGAATGGAAGGAGTGAGAAGCAAAATGTGAAGAGGTGACTGTCAAAATTGGAAAAATGATAAAAGACACTAAACCAGAGATTCAGTAAGTATTATAAACACCAGTAGGATAGTAGAAAACCACACCCAGGCATATCATAGTAAAACTGCTGAAAAATTAAAGGCAAAAGTAAAACGTTTAAAACAGCCAGAGTGGGGGAAAAAAATTCCTTCAAAAGGGTAAAAATAAAACTAACGGAAGACTTTTGCAAAGAAGCAACAAAAGCCAGAGGACAACGCAATGATATCTTCAAAGTTCTGAATAAAAATAACTGCCTATATGGAATTATAGGATCACTAAAAATAAAGACAAAATAATTTCCCGAAAAGTAGAAGCCAAAAGAGTTTGTCAACAGCTGACTATACTAACGGAAAGAGCCCTCAGGCAGAAAGAAAATGATCCCAGATAAAAGCATACAGACACAGTATGGTATGAAAAATAACAGAAAGGGAGGATACATAAGTAAATCTCAATGACTACTGACTTCATAAAACAACAGTAATATATCTGATGGGATTTAAAATGTATACACACACACATACCCATATATAAAATTGAAATACATGAAAAGAACTGCAAAAGTGTAGGAGAGGATAAATGTAGTTACATATAGTAAATGTTCTAAAGTCTTTGTATTGACTGGGAAGGGGTAAAAGTACTAATTTTTAATAAAATTTCAGTCTATTATTAGAATATATGATGTAATCTTTAGGGTAACCACTAAAGGAACAGTAAAAGACACTAACAAGCCAACTGAGAGGAGAATATATAGTATTAAAAAATTAATGCAGGGACTTCCCTGGTGGTGCAGTGGTTGGGAGTCCACCTGCCAATGCAGGGGACACGGATTCGAGCCCTGGTCCAGGAAGATCCAACATGCCTGGAGCAACTAAGCCCGTGTGCCACAACTACTGAGCCTGTGCTCTAGAGCCTGCAAGCCACAACTACTGAAGCCCATGTGCCACAACTACTGAAGCTTGCACGCCTAGAGCCCGTGCTCTGCAACAAGAGAAGCCACCGCAATAAAAAGCCCACTCAACGCAATTAAAGAAAGCCCCCGTGCAGCAACAAAGGTCCAACGCAGCCATAAATTAATTAATTAATTAATTAATTAATTATTAAAAAATTTAATGCAAAGGAAAGGACAGTAAATGGGACAAACAGGCTGGACAAATAGAAAACAATGAATGAGGTGGATGACTTAGGCTCAAACTTATCAGCAATAACATTAAATATAATTAAGTTAAGTATTACAATTAAAAGGCAAAGTTTGTAAGAATGATTAAAAAATAAGCTTTCACTTAAAAGAGACACTTCATACAGAGAGGATTAATGAAGGTAAAAAGGACATTTCATAATGCCATTTGCAGCAACATGGATGGACCTAGAGATTATCATACTAAGTGAAGTAAGTCAAAGACAAATCCCATATGATATCACTTACATGTGGAATCTAAAATACAACACAAATCAACGTATCTATGAAACAAAAACAGACTCACAGATGTAGAGAACAGACTTGTGGTTGCCAAGGGGGAAGTGGAGTAGGGGAGGGAAGGAATGGGAGTTTGAGATTAGCGAAGGCAAACTACCATATATAGAATGGATAAACAAAAGTTTCTTATCAGGTTTTGGTATCAAGGTATTTCTGTTCTCATGAAAAAAAACTGGAAATCATTCCTACTTTTTCTGTTCTCTGGAGATCTTTGGATATAATTTACTATTTTTTCTAGCTTTTTGAAATGGATGTTTAGATCATTAAAATGTTTTTTTGGTAATATATGCATTTAAGTGTGTAAATTTTCTTCTAAATATGGCTTCGGCTGCATGTCACAAGTTCTAATCCATTGTCTTTTCATTATCACCCAATTAAAAATACTTTCTAATTTCTCTTGCGTTTTCTTCTTTGACCTAGGGATTATTTACTTAATTATTGCTTAATTTTCAAACATTTGGTGGTTTTCAAATTATTTTTTAGAATTGCTTTCTCACTTAATTCCACTAGGATTAGAGAACATTTAGACTTCGGGCATTTATTGAGACTTGATTTACAGACCAGTATATGTCAATTTTAAAAGCATTATTTATATGCCTGAATGTATTTTGGAACAACATATGTAAATTAGTCATTTATTAATTATGTTGTTCAAATCTTCTATTTCCTTACTGATTTTTTTTTTTTTTTTTTTGCAATATCAGTTACTGGGAAAGTCACACTCCAGTATGACTGTGGATTTGCCTGTTTCTTCCTTTAGTTTTGTTGGTTTTTGCTTTATATATTTGGAGGTATATCATTAGGTGCAAGTACATTTAAAACACCTTCTTGGTGGACTGCACCTTTTATCATTATAAAATGTCTTTTTTTTTTTAGATTTTATTGAAGTATAGTTGATTTACAATGTTGTGTTAATTTCTTCTGTACAGCAAAGTGACTCAGCTACACATACATATATTCTTTTTCATATTCTTTTCCATTACGGTTTGTCACAGAATATTGAATATAGTTCCCTGTGCTATACAATAGCCAATATCTCTTATGAACACAGATACAAAAAAAAGTTCTAAACAAAATACTAGCAAATTGAATCCAGCAATACGTAAATACATCACAATCAAGTAAGAGTTACTTAAGGAAGGCAATATGGGTTTAACATCCAATCGATTCATGTGATTTTCTATAATTACAGAATATAGTAGGAAAAATAATTCAAGTATTTCATAAACCTTATTAAAAGACGTTAGTAAGAATATGAATGGGCCAAGTCAAAGACTGGGAGAAAATATTCATAACATGTATCTGACAAAGGATTCCTATCTAATATATGTAAAGAACTCCTAAAGTACAATAATTAAAAAAAAAAATGACCAACAACCCACTAAAAAGCGTGCAAAAGGAATAGACACTTCACAAAATAAATGCTAATGTCCTATGTAAACATTAAAAAATATGGCCAATTACCAGACAGTGTAGGGGACCACAGTTAGGAGGAACAAGCCCATGAGACTATTTTATAGGCTTGAGGCCAGTCTATAGGCAAGATGCTTTGGGGATACATCCTGAACCCACCACAGCTATGGCCACATGTCAGACAGTCACATGTTATTAAAGGAAATCCTCAGAAGTACAAATTAAAAAGGTATATAAATGTTTCTAAGCATGGAGCTGTTTGTTATTTCCCCATAGCACTTAACACCATCTGTTATTATATATGTTTTGTTTATAGTTGGCCTTCCCTCACTAGAATAAAAGCTCCATGAGGACAGGACTATATTTATATAGTGTTCTATGCCCAAAACCTAAAACAATACCTGGCACATGGGAAGTGTTCTATAAATGCTTGTCAAATGGATATAAATTTTAGAATAATTCCAACTATATCTGTTTGTGATATGTATAAAGATCAAAAAGTAGGTTATAAAACAATATGTACAGAATGGTACCAGTTTTGTAAAATAAAAATATTTACATATATGAGTTAAAAAGACTAGAAGGATAAATACCACAATGTTAACAGTAGTTACCTCCACGACGTAGGGTTTGAAAAATATACAGATATAAGTGTTAGGGAAAAATAAATCATATATTATTTTAACCAATAAGAGTAAATTATAAAATTCTCAAAGAGCCTGGAAAATTATCACTGGGATGGTGAAATGAAAAAATCTACCCTCTGTGAGGAAGAAAGCTATCACATCAACAATTTCAATATAGTCGCGTCTGTCAGTATCCAAGGGTGATCGGTTCCACGACTACCAACCCACATACCAAAATCTGCAGATGGTCAAGTCACCTATATAAAACGGCATAGTACAGTCAGCCCTCTGTACCCGCAGGTTCCACATCCATGGATTCCATCCGCGGTTGGCTGAATCCACAGATTAGAAACCCACAGATACAGAGAGATGACTATATGTGAGTCTGTCACCATCTCACATCCTATAAGACCAGGACTGTTCAAGAGAACTTTCTGTAATGATGGAAATATTCTATATCTATGCTGTCCATTATGGTAGCCACTAGCCACAAGTGTCTATCAAGCACTTGAAATATCACTAGTGCAACTAAGGAACTTAATTTTTAACTTTATTTAAGTTTAAATAGCCACATGTGGCTAGTGGTTAATGAACTGAACAGTGCAGCTGTTTACAATATGAAATAAATATAAAACAGTATCAAGTTTGGAACAACAGAAGATTCACATTGTCTCATAAAATGGATGAAAAATGAAATACTAAGCTATGTAAAATGTTCTTTAAAAACAAAACGAAAGAAAACCTAATGAAATCTATAAAAGTCCACTTGGACAATAATACCTACCAATACTAAAAAAGCCTCTGTGCAGCTCCCTAAATGTGACTTTCAGTCACAAATTTAGAAATGACTACTGAAGTAAACTCCTCAGGTAAAAATTTTATTACCATGCTAAAAAATAGTCTCTAACATTTTTCACACATGGCAAAGTATCTCACATCAGAGCAATCTTAAAGGTATGCTATCACAGGTGTCATTATCTTAAAAAAGAAATCCTAAACAAATATGAATGGAAAGCAAATAATTAAACACCCTAAATAGATATTAATACACAAACTCAAAGAATTCTGTAATATATATACATATACACACAGACACACAATGGAATATTACTCAGCCATAAAAAAAAGAATAAAATTTTGCCATTTGCAACAACACGAATGGACCAAGAGGGTATTATGCTTAGTGAAATAAGTCAGACAGAGAAAGACAAATACTATATGTTATCACTTGCATGTGGAATCTAAAAATAAAACAAACAAACATAACAAAACAGAAACAGACTAACAGATATAAAGAACAAACTAATGGTTACCAGTGGGAGGAGGGATGGGGAAAGGGGCAAGATGGGGGTAGGGGATTAAGAGGGACAAACTACTATGTATAAAATAAATAAGATACAAGGATATATTGTACAGCATAGGAAAAATAGCCAATATTTTATAATAACTTTAAATGGTGTATAATCTATAAAAATATTGAATCACTATGTTATACAACTGAAACTAATATTGTAAATCAACTATATTTTAATTAAAAAAAAAACTCTGGTAGAGAACCAAGTTAATAATCAAAGCCCAAAACATAAAATTTCTCTATCAAAAATAAAAATGATCATCTTTTTTTTAAAGCTGTCTTCAGCTATAGCGTCCTTTATGAATGTAATTCTGCTGTCAAAAAATTAATTAAAGGGACTTCCCTGGTGGTCCAGCAGGT
Organism: Balaenoptera physalus; assembly: GCF_965194825.1. Classification (NCBI taxonomy): domain Eukaryota; kingdom Metazoa; phylum Chordata; class Mammalia; order Artiodactyla; family Balaenopteridae; genus Balaenoptera; species Balaenoptera physalus. The sequence goes on from NC_138890.1 coordinate 146,530,624, forward strand.
AGGACTCCACACTCCCAATGCAGGGGGCCCGGGTTCGATCCCTGGTCAAGGAACTAGATGCTGCACGCATGCCGCAACTAAGAAGTCTGCATGCTGCAACTAAAAGATCCCACATGCCGCAACGAAGATCTCACATGCTGTAACTAAGACCCGGCGCAGCCTAAATAAATAAAAATCTTTTTACAAAATTAATTAAATTCCTTAATTTATCCTAACAGGCCAAACTCAAAATAAAATTAACATCAACAATAAAACAATTTTAACAAAATGTTAGGCCATTTAGTCCAATTTACCTTCTAAGTCGATAATTTTAAGGCTGAGAAATAAATTGGTATTTCATAAAAAAACTATTAACTCATGATAATTCTGTCTTCTAAAAATAGAATATATACAAAAAGCTAAAATTTATGTATGTCTAACTAGGCCTCAGTAGAGTTATTCTTCCTGGTTGGTTATCAGATCCAAATCGGATACTTACCACTGAAACTGCCTTTACGCAGAGCCACCACTAACTAGAAACTGCTGCTCAAAATTTATAGTGACTGTTTCTCCTAAAATGCTGAAATTCTAGCTGATGGTTTTTGAAATATTTATTCTGGAAAAGGCCATTCTTAATGTACGAATTCAGAGTACTGTTTCCAATGGCAAAGATAATTCAAACAAAGATCTGAGTGAGCTCTGAGGTTAGAATGTGTGAAAATGTGAGGAATTTCACCACAATGCCCAAAATCAAAGTGTCAAGATAGATGAGAAACTGAAGCTCCCAAACGAGACGCTCATGAAAAAGGGACCTACAGAAGCAAAGGTGGGGCTACTGCCCAGGATCCTTCCTTCCTAAAAAAGAAAAGTCTCTCTGGACCCATGACATCCTTTCTGAAACACTGGAAAGGAATGAGGTCCTGGGCAAGATTCTGACCAGGGTCCCAAATTTAAATTAAGTCCATAGGAGGCATCAATAATAATAAAATATAAAATTATTTGTTTGATCAAATGCGTCAGTTGTCCATCTACTGCCTCTCATTTCCAAATTCATCCTTCACTGCCTGCTCTGCAAAAATAGATTTGGGTCCTTTAAATATTTTCCCTGGGCCACGTGGCACGATGTTAAGTCTGGCATGATGTTAAGTTAGAGAGTGCTGGAGGGACACTGCGGGAGAAAGGGGTATTCCTCCCTGGGTCTTGTGTGCTCCTCTTGGTAGGTTCCTGCACCACACGTGGCTTCTCCGGTGTCCAAGTCCTACAGTTTGTGCGGGTTCTCCACTACCAGGCTCCTGAAGTGTGTACAGCACTCAGTAGCCAGCAGCACCCAGTAGATTCCCCAGCACCTCCCTCAGACAGTTTTGTACCAGAGTGAACTGGCGAAAAAAGTTTCTGGCAAGTTCTCCTGTCACAGCACCACAGAAGCTTCTTTATCATTCAGTGAGCCACAGTCTTGCCCTCGCAAATAAGGTCTGGATCCCAATCCTGGAAGCCTCTTCCTTAAATAGTCTATCTATATGCTAGGAGTAAGGCTACTCTTCTTATCTGCTATTCCTATATTCTTTAGAGTTCACTTTATTTTTTAGGAGCAATCCCTCATTACGCCAATCCCCTGTTACAGGCAGTAACTCTTTATAATAAGCTTTCCCTATTCAAATTACTGTGTGATTTCTCTCTCCTCATCAGCCTCTGATATACCATATCTCAAGCGATTAATTAGGAACTGAAAAAATTATAGGCCATTTAGTGCAATTTTTTAACTATATGAACAAACAGATCAGATCTTTGATAGTCAGTTCAGACTGCTAGACCAAAGTCTGTAAAGTAAGAATAGAATGCACCAATTAGTTCACAGGGTGTATCTTTGCTAACAGTACTCCCATTTTGGGGAAGTCTTAATTTTCTTCAATAACCATGGAAGATCAAATAGTTTAAGCGATAACTTTTTTTTTTTTCTGGCAAACCATTTTCATTTCCAAAGGGAAATGAAAATCTTACAAAACACAGCAAAATTTAAGAAGACTGGGTAGTAGCAACAGTTCAATGGCTCCATTTCTCTGGCTCTTTGCTCTACCAAATTGCTCTATTTACATTTGGAGGGAAATACAAAATCTCAGCAATCCCACACTAATATTCATCTTGCTTTTTAGCTTTACAGGAAAGCCTAACGTTTACCCTCTGTCTCATTTCACGTGCTCTCTTTGCCAACATTAAAATGAAATGTTCAGCATCAAGCTCACCATTCCTGTCCCACTTTGCTCTTAATTCTGCTAGCCACAGAGTTAAAAGGACAGGATTAAGAGTCATTAGACACAGTACTAAGGAGAATTAAAGGGCTTGTTCAAGGGGTATAACATCTGCTCCTCAAATTCCTGCCTAAACAACTAAGATTCCGATCAAAGAGAAGAGAGCGAAAGCCAATCTGACAGTAAACTGGAGTCATGAGGAAGTGAATGTTCTCTTAGGGAGTAACTCCGACACCAGAGGAAGGCTTAGTGACACTGCACAATTCTTTCTGTGAAGTTATTCATGGGGCAAGTGGGAGTATATGTGTGTAAGTGGAGGTGAGTGGGAAGGTGAAGGTTGAGGATCCTTTTAAGTAGTTTTTGCTCTGCTAGCAAAACAAGCTGGGACATGCAAGACAGATAAACACAGCTGTTTGGGGCTGTCACTTGGGGCTCAGGAGCCAAGGTGTCCTGATACAGTGAAAAGCGCACCGGAATGTGAGTCAGGAGGCCAGGGATCCAAGCCCTCACTCTGCCGCTAACTAGCTATGTGACGACGAGCAAGCCCTTTGGCTTCACTAGACTCAGTCTCCCCATTTTTTTCCAAATGAGTAGATGGAACTAGATGGTAGCACTATGCAGAGATGCTCCTGAGACAGAGTTCATGTACCCGCTTTATACCTTTGCTGAGTCCTGGTTTCCTCCACTAAAAGACCCAGAGAAATAATACTTACAGGATTGGGGTGAAGACTAAAAACAATACAGATCTATGTGCAGCTAGCACAGTATGTGAAATAAGTAGTTGCTATTATTACTACTTCTTTATGTCCAAGGGCTGTTTAAGATTATTTGAGGGGTATAAAATCTTGATAGCTAACTGTAATGAATACATTTGAATTGAATACATTGAATATTTCAAATTCATTACAATTTAAGTTAGTATAAGTTTAGCATGTGTTTTAATTATGACTAACCAAAATACTCAAGAGAAATATTCTTACACCTTTTCTGATTTTTTATACCCACTCTCATACTAAAGGTTTGGAAGCTAGTAATAACTTTACAAAATAATGTATCTGTCAAACAGAACTAAAGCCACAGAAAATTTCTATCCAGGACTACATATTTTACTAAAGCCAAATAACTCTTCCCTTCCATTAAAATGTATATTTTTGTTTATTAATGTGATAAAATTACTCTATCACTCAAGTGCAGATTATCAGCTTCATGACTTTATATGATCTCACAGACAAGTTCCATGCTAAAAGACAATGAACCTAAATATCTAAACAGTACATTTTCATATCTTCTGAGGATTAGAGAAATATGATCAAGAACAGCCAACCAATAAGGACGATTAGCAAAAACTAAGTCCTTGTTCTGATTATTCCCAATAGCTTCCTTTACGATAATGTTGAGCTAGGAATATAATTCAAGTCTTAATTCTAACAGCAGAACAACAGGAGCTCAGCATTTAACAATGAATAAAAGGTGTTGAGGGAGCAAATAAGGGGAGAGCCCTAGTTTGGAGAGCCTCTCTAGAAAGGCAGTATTTCGGTGGTAACCTAAGCATAAAAATAAGCTAACCATGTTTGTGAGGCAGGAGCAGGTAGCAAGGGACACAGAAGAGCATTCTAAGCAGGAGAAAAGTACTGTGTAAAATCCCTCAGCCGTTTTGCTAGAGCATACTAAGAAAAGAGAAGAAACGGGCAGGGGCCAGATCACATAGGACTTTACAAATCATAGCAAAGCATTTGAGTTTTAGTCAAAATGCATCAGGAAGGTATTAAGTGGATTTAGCATGAATAGTGAGGGAAAACAGACTGCTTCAGTACTCTGAGATTTAAGCAAGGAAGATGCTTGAGTTGAATTCTGAAGGAGGGATCTGGAAGAAACTGGAGAGGCAGGGGGAATACTTGTACGGAGTACAGGTAAGGATGGAGAGAAGGACCAAGTACTGGGGAAGGAAGGAAGTGGGGACAATGAACTAACTGCAATGAAACCTTCATGTTGTGAAGTCAGACAGAAAGATGATGACAACTATAAAGTCCTTCAAAGTTTAGGAGAAGAATATAAACATAAGACTTTAGAAATTAAGGACTTGTGAAAGATCACCCAAGAATGTTAAAATGCAGTCAGTCAATGTAGGGGAGATCCTGAAGACAGTGCAAAAAGAATGTAAAGACAGGGTCCTTAAGAACTTAAAAACAGGAAATATAATAGAAGACTTCTACAAAAAATACGAGTTACGCGTTAGATTTCCCTAGTCCAAATATCAAAAGAAATAACCTGGAAAAACATAACAATAGGGAGAAGTATCAGAATTAGAAACTGAAAGAACTGAAAGGAAAAACTACCCAGAAATTTCTATAAGAAAAAAACTAGAGTGATTAGAAAAATACCTCCCCAAAAAGGGTACAACAGCTTCATGTGAAAATATCCCACAAACCAAGAATTCCTAGGGCAGCACATTCTCAAAGTAGAAAGGCTGCCCTTATGAAAACAGTTATCACATTAGGCAGCTGGCAGCTAAAAAGGATGTTTAAGAGATGACACAGGGGTCAACAAAACAAAGATGCACTAACTAGTCAGAACCCTAACAAAATAGCTTCCCGGAAAACAGAATATGCATCACATTAAGAGGAAACTCCCTTGCAAAGATTACTCCCAGAAGCAGGCCCCTTGAAACTCCCTCAGACCAAAGGCTCCTTCCATAGCTACAAGCTATTATCTTTAAGGAAGTGAGGAGATACAAGAAGAAATCTATTCACAGCCTTTGTCACCAGGCAAGGAGAGTAAAATAACAAGGAAGAGATTCTAGACTAGGGGTCAGCAAACTTTCCCTTTGTAAAGGGCCAGATAGGAAATATGTTAAGGTTTGCAGGCTATATATAATCTTTGTCACATATTCTTCTTTGCTGTATTTTGTTTTACAATCCTTTAACATTGTAAAATTTTTAGTTCAAATGCCATAAAAAAAAAAACAGGCCAAGATCAACTATAATCCAATATAAAATAAAAATTAAATTAAATTTAAAAAACAAAAACAAAAACAGGCCAGGGACTAGATTTGGCCCTCTGGTCATAGTTTGCTAATCTCTGTTGTAGAACATAAAAAGATGAGGAACATAGCTGTGAAATTTTTTTTTTATTTAAGGAAAAAGAAGACATATTCAGACTGTCCTTGTTTCAGTGCTAAAAATAAAATTCAAGAAAGCATATCTGTTGCTATTGTATACAATGCTGCAATAAATAAACTTTGTTCCTTGGTCATTTCCATGTGTGGATACATGTGTCAGAGAAGTTCCTTAAAGTGGGTTACTGGTCAGAGTATCTATCTGTGTTTATAATTTGTAAGATAATGCCAAATTGCCCTCCACAGAGTGGTACCAATTTACACTCCCACCAACAATGCCTGAAAGTGCTTATTTCTCCAAATCTTATCACAGTTCACATTTTCCATCTTGATGGATATTATCAAATTATTCTTTAGAAAAAGAGCTTAGAAATTGATATCCCACCTTTGCCTTCTCCCCACATTTGCCTTCTTCCCACATAGGATAGTAGAGATCTTTTTCATCTTTGCCAGTCTTACAGGGGACAGGTAGTACATCATTGGCATTTTAATTTTTTTCTTCAATTGTCAGTGAAGTTGAGTATAATTTTTCATGTTTATTGGCCAGTTACATTTCTTCTGCTGTTATCTGTCAATTCATTTTCTTTGACAGTTTTAATTTTCAAATAACTCCCTTTACTGATTTGTAGAAACTCATACATTATGTATGGCTAGAAGTCCATTACTTTCAGTATGTATTTCAACTTTTTATGAGCTTATAATTTGTCTTTTAATTTTGCCTATGTTATCTTTTGTTTTCTAAAGTATGATAGCTTTTTAATTATAAAAGTAATTCATGCTGTTTTGCCATAACATAGAAAGTGGAAGTTCTTCATTACCCCTACATAATTTATGTCCATTCCCAAAATGAAACCTCTTAAACTCTCCCTAGTAATTGAAAGACAGAAATATGTAAGTTATATATTACAAAAATAAGATCTTTTTGAAAACTATTTTTCATTTAATAAACGTTTGTGGAAAACTTTCTATTTAAAAAAGTTTCAAGAAAATATGGCTTACACTAACGTAAGCAGAAAATAAGCAAGGATAGAGAACAATATTTAAAAGCACGTTAAATATGCTCTTCAAAAGACACTATCATGTAAATGAAAAGCAAGACACAGACTAAGAGGAAATATTTGTGATAAACATATCTTATAAAGAACTTTATCAACCAACCCAAGAAAAGCAACCCAATTTTAAAAATGGACAAAAGATTTGGACACTTCACCAAAGACATGTAACACAAATAAGAACATAAAAGGATGCTCAACATTACTATTCATCAGGAAAATTTAAATTAAAACCCAAGTATATATCACTACACATGGAAAAGAATGGCTAAATTTAAAAATATTGAAAATACCAAGTATTTGGTAAGCATGAAGTAACTAAAACCCTTACATGTTGCTCCTAAGAAAGCAAAATGGTACAGCACTTTGGAAAAGTTTGGAAACTTCTTACAAAGTTAACACACATACCACACAGCCCAGCAATTCTCTCTTAGGTATTTACCCAAGAAAATCAAAACATCTATCTACAAAAAGACCTATATGGAAACATTTATAGCAACTTGATTCATAATACCTAAAACTGGAAGCAACCCAAATGTCTATCAATTGGTGAACAGATAAGCTGTCTGTTGTATATTCATACAAGGGACTACTACACAACAATAAAAAGGGGGAAACACTACTGATAGAGGCAACAACAAAATCAGAACAGTGGTTGTCTGGGGGTCAGGAGAAAGGAATGACTGCAAAGTGACTAGAAGGAACTCTCTAGGATAATGTAAATGCTCTATAACTTGATTGTGGTGGTGGTGGTAATATGACTATGCATTTCTCAAAACTCGCAGTACTGTACACTTGAAAGGATGAATTCTGGTGGGTGTATGTAAATTATACCTGAATAAATGTGAGTTTTAAAAAGTTCATTAAAAGCAATAAAGACCTGAATTAAAACAGTAAAAAATTAGTAACGTGGATTGACTTAAGAGATTCTCACAGATTGTAGCAAAAATAAATAAATAAATAAATAAAAAGATAAAGAGAACTGGGTCAGAAAGAAGAAAAGGGAAATGGAGAAGAAATAACAAATCTGGATAGCCAGGACTCCTAAGAAGGAAATCAGGACAGATAATAGCTTCAACAGTAGTCTGAATTTTTAGAGATACAATCCAATCTTATGAGACTAACAAAATCTTAGTAATGGGAAGTAATACATTAAAGATAACAATTTGTGAGTCTGTGTACTGAAATTCCTTCATGTTAAAACAGTACTAAGATAATAAGAGCTAATATTTACACTGCTTTACTAAGCACCAAGCATTGTGCCACACCTTTTGCATATATTATCCATTAATCATTATTACAACCCAAAGAAATGGAATTATTCATTCTATTTTGCAGGGAAATAAAACAAGGGTCAAAGTGATTAAACTTGCCTAGTCACACAGAAAATGAACTGGTCAAAGCAGAATTCAAATTCAGACTTGGGGCTTCCCTGGTGGTGCAGTGGTTACGAATCCACCTGCCAATGCAGGGGACACGGGTTCGAGCCCTGGTCCAGGAAGATCCCACATGCCACGGAGCAACTAAGCCCGTGCGCCACAACTACTGAGCCTGCACTCTAGAGCTCGCGAGCCACAAGTACCGAAGCCCGCGAGCCTAGAGCCCGTGCTCCGCAACAAGAGAAGCCACCGCAGTGAGAAGCCCGCGCACCGGAACAAAGAGCAGCCCCTGCTCGACACAACTAGAAAAAGCCCGCGCACAGCAACGAAGACCCAACACAGCCAAAAATAAATAAATAAAATAAATAAATTTTAAAAAAATTCAGACTTATACAACATGGAATCCATGTTCTTACCCATCGTGCACATGGACCCTAGACTAATACTTAGTTGTAGAACTGAATTTTACATAAATCAGTCTGCTATGGAAAAGAAAGCAGGGGGAAAAATACTTCAATGGAAGTCTGGGAGAGTAATGAAATTTCCTTCCATCTCCACTATAACTGACAGTTATGACACAAGTTCAGCCACTTAAGCAGAGAATCATGCCCAATGGCTATAGCAATGACTCACCCATTCTTATTTCTAGTAATAGAAATTTTTAAATTTCTGAAACCAGGATTCACTCAGGAAGATGAAATACTGGGTAAAGGTTTTGTTTTTTTTTTTTCCTTTGAACTCCGGAACTATTTAATCAAAAGAAGAAACTAACAGATATATGCCAAGGACTACAAATGCTATTTCAAAAAGTAGAAATTACAGCTCAGTGGCAGTCAATTTTAACATAAAGTGAACGGAAATCGTAAGATGCAATAAAACTCTCGAATCAGTTACCTTGAGATTCCATGTCCTATTTTTTGTTTTTTAAAGAGCTAAACATATCAACCTGAGACCTGAAGCCCAATGCATCATGATGCAGAGCCAGAGATTTCAAAATCTTCCTGTTCTTTATTTGCCCTGAACTAATATGGTTTAAGCCACAATTTTTTAATTTTCCAGGAAAAGGAATCTTTATACTTCCTTTCTTTCTGAAAAAAAAAAAAAAATAGGTACATCCTGATGAAAATGTTTTTTTATTCCACACAAGAAATTTTTGGGGAAAAGGATGAAAAGATTCCATTATTCATTGCTTATTTAATGAATAATAAGTTCCTACTATATGCCAGGCACTATTCCAGGTGTTGGAATACAAGTAAAATATAAAAAACAGATGATCATTCCCGATAATGATAAGTGCTATAAAGAAAACAAACCAGAACAATGCATAGAGTGGGTAGCCGTAGACAGATTGGGAGATAAGCTACTTTTTTTTTTTTAACACCTTTATTGGAGTATAATTGCTTTACAATGGTGTGTTAGTTTCTGCTTTATAATAAAGTGAATCAGCTATACATATACATATATCCCCATATCTCGTCCCTCTTGCGTCTCCCTCCCTCCCACCCTCCCTATCCCACCCCTCTAGGTGGTCACAAAGCACCGAGCTGATCTCCCTGTGCTATTCGGCTGCTTCCCACTAGCTATCTATTTTATATTTGGTAGTGTATATATGCCCATGCCACTCTCTTTGTCCCAGCTTCCCCTTCCCCCTCCCCATATCCTCAAGTCCATTCTCTAGTAGGTCTGTGTCTTTATTCCCGCTTTGCCTCTAGGTTCTTCGTGACCATTTTTTTTTTTTTTTTAGATTCCATATATATATGTGTTAGCATATGGTATTTGTTTTTCTCTTTCTGACTTACTTCACTCTGTATGACAGACTCTAGGTCCATCCACCTCACTACAAATAACTCAATTTCGTTTCTTTTTATGGCTGAGTAATATTCCATTGTATATATGTGCCACATCTTCTTTATCCAGTCATCTGTCGATGGACACTTAGGTTGCTTCCATGTCCTGGCTATTGTAAAGAGAGCTGCAATGAACATTTTGGTACATGACTCTTTTTGAATTATGGTTTTCTCACGTATATGCCCAGTAGTGGGATTGCTGGGTCATATGGTAGTTCTATTTTTAGTTTTTTAAGGAACCTCCATACTGTTCTCCATAGTGGCTGCACCAATTTACATTCCCACCAACAGTGCAAGAGTGTTCCCTTTTCTCCACACCCTCCCCAGCACTTATTGTTTGTAGATTTTTTGATGATGGCCATTCTGACCAGTGTGAGATGACATCTCATTGTAGTTTTGATTTGCATTTCTCTAATGATTAATGATGTTGAGCATTCTTTCATGTGTTTGTTGGCAATCTGTATATCTTCTTTGGAGAAATGTCTATTTAGGTCTTCTGCCCATTTTTGGACTGGGTTGTTTGTTTTTTTGATATTGAGCTGCATGAGCTGCTTGTAAATTTTGGAGATTAATCCTTTGTCAGTTGCTTCATTTGCAAATATTTTCTCCCATTCTGAGGGCTGTCTTTTCATCTTGTTTACGGTTTCCTTTGCTGTGTAAAAGCTTTTCAGTTTCATTAGGTCCCATTTGTTTGTGTTTTTATTTCCATTTCTCTAGGAGGTGGGTCAAAAAGGATCTTGCTGTGATTTATGTCCTAGAGTGTTCTGCCTATGTTTTCCTCTAAGAGTTTGATAGTGTCTGGCTTTACATTTACGTCTTTAATCCATTTTGAGTTTTTTTTGTGTGTATGGTGTTAGGGAGTGTTCTAATTTCATTCTTTTACATGTAGCTGTCCAGTTTTCCCAGCACCACTTATTGAAGAGGCTGTCTTTTCTCCACTGTATATTCTTGCCTCCTTTATCAAAGATAAGGTGACCATATGTGTGTGGGTTTATCTCGGGGCTTTCTATCCTGTATGCAGAAAATTATAAGACACTAATAGAAGAAATCAAAGATGATACAAATAGATGGAGAGATATACCATGTTCTTGGATTGGAAGAATCAACATTGTGAAAATGACTATACTACCCAAAGCAATCTACAGATTCAATGCAATCCCTATCAAACTACCACTGGCATTTTTCACAGAACTAAAACAAAATACTTCACAGTTTGTGTGGAAACACAATGGACCCCGAATAGCCAAAGCAATCTTGAGAAAGAAAAACGGAGCTGGAGGAATCAGGCTCCCTGACTTCAGACTATACTACAAAGCTACAGTAATCAAGACAGTATGGTACTGGCACAAAAACAGAACTATAGATCAATGGAACAGGATAAGCTACTTTTAACAGGATTATTAGGAAAGGTCTCTTTGAAGAGCTGACATCTGAGCTGAGACACAACTCAAGAGGTCACTGGTTTTCAGTTAATGAAACAAAATACAGAAACTATGCAACTTGATGACAGTTACAGAGGGTAACAGAAACCCAGGAAATTAAGCAAAAAAAAAAAAACAAAAAAAACCCTTAAGCTTATATAAATTTACAATGAAAATATCAAAGGAGAAAATCAGGTACATAGTGTATATATATATATATATATATATATATATATATATATATATATCAAAGAATATTAACTGTGCTTTCCCACACACCTTTCACCTCATATTAAAGCTTTCTGGTGATGCACATGATCCCACACCGACTTCCATACAGACCATGTCAACAACCTTCTTTCTAATTAGTAAACCACAAGAAAGTTCTGTCATCCCTAGGACTATCCTGACGTACCAAGAATGACTTGTGATTTAATTAACCTACTAACTTTACAAATGAAGTTATCTTCTAACTTTTTCTTTCCTATTGATGATATCCAAGATTAGCTGCAAACAAAAAAAAGCTTGCTATGCAAAACTGAAGTAGCTAGATGGATTTGATATTATACTTTTCTTCTCAAGTAGAGCCTAATTAATGATACCACTGATTGGTGACATCTATGGGAAAAAAGTCATATTTGGCCTTATGGTTACTTACCCTAAAAGTTGCAAAATCTAATAGTTTTGAAAATAATATTACTATGGAAACTCATAAAGTGAGTTTACCAATTCACTAATAATTATAAAAAGTTCAATCAAAAATATTTTGTCATTAACTTAATTCAATTAATGAGCTATTGGCCAGGAGAAATGAGACAGTTACAATGATATGATTACTGAAATTTATATAACTCTGCTTCTTTACACATTAACTCATACACAAATCATGATTCCAGTTTTATAAGAGGAACCTTTATCCATCTTCAGTTTCTTTTTCACAACTGATAACATGAAAAATGAAAGCATAAATGCCTGAAAAAAAACACTCATCTATCACACAATTATGTTAAATATTATGCTGCATAAGTATCAGCTGTAAACTAATTTTAAAAACTTTACCTAAAAGCTAAAATAGCATTACTTCAGTTATCTGGCAAAGGCAGTAAATAAAGTGTTAAAATAAGTAAGGCTTACCGATAAATGAACTTAAGCAAACACACACACCACACCCTTGACTATTTCTGATGGCACTTACTCTAAATGGTTTTAATCCCTCTGTGCCTATGCATAACATAGTGATTAATGGCACAAACTCTACAATTAGAATGCATGCATTCAAATCTCTGTTCTATCACTTACTGTATGATCTTGGGTTAATTAATTTTTAAGCCTCCATTTCCATACTGTCAAAGGGAGATAATAAACGTACCTATGACATAGGGCAGTTAGGAGAATTAACTGATATAAAGAGTTTAGCCAGGCTCAATAAATGTTAGCTATGATAATGATACACAATATTACTATTAGGTAAACAGAACATATCTTTGTTCTCTAGCAAAAAAAAAACTTATCTCTGTATTAAATAAGTAATATACACACCTCGTATCTAAAACTCAAAAGATATAAAAGGGTAAATAATAACTCATTTTTCTTCCACCTTGGCCTCCCAGATAATCAGTTCTTCTCCCTACAGACGACTAGTCTCCCAGATAATCAGTTCTTCTCCCTATAGACGACTAGTGTTATTGGTTTCTTGTGTACCTTTCCAAGAATATTTAATGCATATATAAGCAAATAGTCTATATTATTTTTTCCAAGCTTTTTAAAAAACTATGTACTATTCCATACTGTGCTTTTTTAACTCAATACATTTTGAAGACTGTTCCACAACTGAACCCTTTCTCAATGCCTTAGGTAGTGCATTTAATTTCAGTAATAATACCTTCCTTTTGATGGGAAAGTACTTTAGAGACCACTTTGTGATGATAAATAATTTTATTATATTATTATTTAACTGAGTATGAACATATAACTAGGCTCCTTTTACTAACAACTCTTACAAGAGTACAGATTTGCAATGAATTTAAAAGAAAACACTGATCAGGACTTCCCTGGTAGTGCAGTGGTTAAGAATCCACCTGCCAATGCAGGGGACACAGGTTCAAGCCCTGGTCTGGGAAGATCCCACATGCGGCAGAGCAACTAAGCCCATGCACCACAACTACTGAGCCTGCGCTCTAGAGCCCGCAAGCCACAACTAGTGAGCCTGTGCACCACAACTACTGAAGCCCACACACCTAGAGCCCATGCTCCGCAACAAGAGAAGCCACCACAATGAGAAGCCCGTGCACAGCAACGAAGACCCAATGCAGTCAAAAAGAAATAAAAAGAAATTAAAAAAAAAAAAAGTAAACACTTATCACTCCACTCCCACAGGAATGATTATCATCAAAAAAACAATAACAAATGCTGGTGAGGGAATTCCCTGGCGGTCCAATGGTTAGGGCTCTGTGCTCTCACTGCCGAGGGCCTGGGTTCGATCCCTGGTTGGGGAACTAAGATCTCATGAGCCACATGGTACAGTGGGGCGGGGGGACGCGGAATTGTTGGTGAGAATTTAGAGAAACTGGAACGCTTATATATTGCTTGTGGGAATGTAAAATGGTATAACCACTTGGGAAAACAGCTTTCAAGTTATTAATATGTTAAACATAAATTTACTATATGACCTAGCAATTTGCAGTTTAGGTTAAAAGAGATGGAAACATATGTCCAAAGACTTGCACACAAATGTTCAAGCAGCATTATTCATAATAGCCAAAAAGTGGAAACAACCCAAATGTCCACCAAATGGTGAATGGATAAACAAAATATGCCATATATATATATATATATATATATGCCATATGCCACCTATCTATCTATCTAAAACAGAATACTAGTCAACCATAAAAAGGAACAAAAGTCCTGATGTATGCTACAACATGGGTGAACCTCATAAATACTATGCTAAGGGAAAGAGGCCAGACACAAGAGACCACATATTGTATGATTCCATTTATATGAGACATCCAGAAAAAGCACACCTATAAAGCAGAATAGTGGCTGCCTAAGGCCGGAGGTAGAAATGGAGAGTGACCACAAATGGGAATGAAGTTTGTTTTGGGGTGATGATAATTAGATTGTGGTCATGGTTGCACAACCCTGTAAGTTTACTCAAAACTATTGAACTGCACGCTTAAAATGAGTGAATTTTATGGTATATAAATTAAACTCAATAAAGTGATTTTTTTAAAGCAAATACTGAAACAAAATAACCAATGAAATTCAAATTAATTTTAAGATGTTGTTTGCTGACACAACACTATAAAGAATGAAACAACTTCTTTATTGTGAGACAAACTGATTATATCCCTCTGCCACGGTCCTTTAATCGGCCATCAGCTGAACAAGTTAATGAATACCTGTTGCCTGCACTAGCACAGGCCTATTTTGCTGTGTTACAGCGATGATCCAGTCTTCCCACCAAGTGTCTCTATTATAATTACTATGAAAACTTTGTTCATACAACACTTTATGACAAAACAGGCTTTCACTTGGCATTTTGAAGGGTGTCTCTGCTCCCTTCTCACGAGGCCATGGCAACTGAAAGTGAACGGAGCATTTGAGCCCAGGTGATTTTAAACACAAAGGTAAACAAACGCAGGCATTAGCGTTGTGCCAAATGGTTATCAAAATGAAAAAAACAGAATTTCTAAATTAATAAAAAGAATTCATGAACCCCTGAAAATATGCCCATAATCCCCCATCTGAGAAACGTGTAATGTGCCAAGTCTCAGAATTTACTGCAGTATGCAGGGCTGAGTGACCTCATGCTGAACAGTCACAGAGTTGAGCAGTTCCAGTGAGTGCCCATTCACAGAATGCTTTGGGAAGACAGTCTCCATAATGCATGGCCCAAAACAACTGTGTCTTCAGTTATGGATCTTTGGTGGACTTCTGAAGTGGAAACTTCTTTTAACATTTATATGAATAGCGATTTTAAAGCAACAAACACCTAATGCAAAATAGTAGCATTCATCCACTTGAAAAGGCTGAACATCTGACACAAACGAACAAACTACTGAAAACCATTATCATATAGTAATTAAACCTGCAAAAAAATTTCTCAAAAGTGAATGTAAGTACACAACCACTTAAATCAATACTTACTACGTGTGAAATTGTGTTACATCTGACTAAAAACACTTTATTGACTAAATTATCCCAGAACTTAAAGCAAGAACCAGGCTTATAAGTTTCCAAACTAATGATTAACTTGTTAGTCTGTTAGCAGACCAGAAGATCAGAGTAGAGGAATATAATTTATTTTCAACAATTAAAAAAAATTCATTCTATATGTCCCATTGAGTTTCTCTTTTACTTTTGCATATCGAATACAGGCAATCCTTGCTTTGCATGGTTCTGATATGCATGAATTTCAGTCGCCATGCTTTAGATAAATAATACCAGGCCCCAACAACATGGTTCAACTTTCAGTTACTATGGTATATTAACTGTGAGTAACTGCATAAAGTACAAATTTTGCTACTAGCCCTTCAGTCCAAAAATCACTATATAAATAGCAGCTGTGCATCCTGATCAATGACCAATCACACCACTTCCTCCAAAATCTGTCCCTGATTGGTCACTGTGCATGTGTTACTCAGTTCATGCACAGATAGCAAAGCACATAATTGTGTTGCCTCCCTTGTCTCCCAGGGATAAACCCATGTGACATTTCACAAAACGGATAATCAAAAGACGGTTATTTGACAATGTCAACATTTTTAAATGTGCACAAAAGGCATTTCATTTCTTGCTATCTATTCTTAAGAAACACGCAATTTACACATATGCCCAATGCAGTATAGAGGCAATCATTTCATCATTTATTCAGAATAGTGAAAAAGTGGCCATAACCCAAGTCCATCAAGGGGAGAATAGCTAATCAGTGTAGTGGTTTTCAAAGTATGTTCTCAGATCAGGTACTCCAGTAGCATGTGGGAACTTGTTAGAGATGCAAATTCTTGGCCACACCAGACCTAAAGAATTGGAAACTCTAAAGGTAAGGTATAGCATTTAATATTTTAACAAGCCCTTCAGATGGTTCTGATGCCTATTAAAGTTTTAAAACCACTTAACTATGGTAAATTATACATAGTATGCTATGTAGCGCTTAGAAAGAATACAGTAGTATACATGTAGTCTTATTAAAAATCTCCAAGCGATATTGTGAGTGCGAAAAAAATTATGGAATAACCATGATCTGATGTAATTTATGAAAATAAATATAGAATACACAGTTTTTTGATAGATACATTTGATATTTGTTGATAACTGCATGGAAAAACCTCAAAAAATATACACCATAATGAAAACAGTGATGAAATCTGAGAAAAAGATTAAAATGAAGATGATAAAGGAAGAACTTTAGTTTTATCTGAAATGTTTTAATTTCTGTATGAAAACGTTACTTATGTAGTACTTGATGAATTAAAGTGTTTTTAAAAAGAAAAGAATAGAGAGTATTTAGTCATTTTTAAAAGGGCTGAGATAAATTCTTATTTTGGGCTACCTAAGTGATCCAAAACTACTCACAATATTTAATGACAAGTTTTACTTCATCTACATTTTTTTTTTTTTTTTGCATAGAGGATACAACCAAAGGGTTTGTGATCCCAAGGATTCTAATTCTTAAATCTATATATATAATTATTAAGAATCTATGAGGAAACATAAAGAAAGTAAAAAGTGACTAGCAGATTGTATCAGAGAAAATGTGGTACTGATTTTCACTAAATGACAAAGGAAGACTTTAGAAACCAGAGATCCATAAATCTAATATTGATACTGGGTAAAAGTCCAAACAAGTTACTAAACAGACTTCAAAATACCAAAAATGAAAGATGCATCAAAAAGAAGTTGAACAACAAAAGAAAAGCATTTTTTAAAATTTGATTTTTATACTGGTGGATCAAGGAAACATTTAACATCAGTCTTTTCAAGGTGGCCCAGGAGAGTGAGAATGAGGCTAAGAATACTACAGCATCAGAGTCCTTTGGAGAAATTCATCAGAGGTGCCCCAAATCCAGAATACCTTACCTCAGTCTCACCCATAAATTTAGAACTTCTGCCTCCCCTCCTGAATGGCTATGGGGGTCCTTTGTGTGTGAATACCTGTTTGAAACCCACTTATTCATCATAATGTTGCCTCTTGAATATCAGCCAAATTCTGACATCTGCTATTACAGGTGAGGAGATAGTCTGAAAACAGTATAATGTGTTTTTATATCTTTAAGACAGTTAACAAATTCCCTCAAGTTTTCTTGGTAGATGATATAGAAATAATGTAGATGGGTGACAAAAAAGTTATGGAAGAGTTTAGCTGAGTAACTGGTATGCATGGATTCTCATATGAGTGAACCACTTAATCTAAAAAGTTGTTTAACAGATCAATGTCAAAACAAAGAAAGGTTTCTAACGGCATACTAAAGTCTGACTCTTGCGGTATTTAACAAGTTATCAATTGAATGAGAACTTATTGCACATTTATCAAATTTGCAATTGGCAAAAACCAAGGGTCTGATGATTAATATATTGGATGTCAGCATCAAAAACTGGAACAATGAGCTAATAAAATAAAGAGAATGATATTGAAAGCAAAAAAGAAAAAGAAAACAAGTAAATACCTGCAGTGCATTTTTTTCCTTATTTAAAAATTTAATTTAAATTTATTATTATATAATATAGACACACCACACACACAAATAAATTTAACAAAGATCATTTGTGGCCTGTAAGGTCTAAAACACTATCTGACCCTTTACAGAAAATGTTTGCCAACTCCTGGTCTTGACTAGTAAGTCTTCCTCAAAAATATGTTCTATCTTTGAGTATAAAAATCAAAGACATTAAGTAAACATTCTGTAATATTAAATTTAAATTGGAATGGGGATACAAATTAACAATTCTGAAATTATTTTACATGTATACTGGGGTTAAACAAATATATAAATGGATGGGAGGTAGAAGTGAGGTTTCTCACTGGAGGAAAGTGTAAGTTTCCAAGACAGAAGAAGAGGGAAGGCTAGAATGAATCAATGTGTACTGGATTAGAGTCAGAGACTTCAGTATGGACTCATGTTTAGCTTAATATAAATGCAAAAGGATACAGAAACAATTACACATATAGCGCATACATAGGTTAGTACACAGGCATAAACTTCCTAACTCTGTTGAGAAGGCCTAGAAGCAGTGACACCCCACGGGCAACAAGCACAGGAAGAGTCTAGATCCTTTTTTTTCTGATATCATTCTCCAAAGAAATATGACTAATTCTAGCACAGGGGTAAAGAAAATATGAGTTTGGAACATCTCATAGTACCCAAAAGTAAGGAAGTATAAACAAACAGACAAACAAAAAGGCATGTCAAAGAAAAGAACACAAGAGGCAAACTGAAAGAGCTCACAATGGCCACAGCTCAGTATTGACTTATAATTCAAGGTATAAATAAATAGAAATGAATAAATAAACAAACAAACAGTCTTCCTTGCAGAAGAATTCCAAGTAGTTTATGTAATTATCACCCCCTCCAGGAGGTAGAGCTTAATTTTTCCACTCTACCAAGTGTGAGCAGCATTTGTTGACTTGCTTCCAAAGAATGGCATATGGAAAGGGAAGGAAAAAGTAACTCTGTAGTGGAGAAATCTTAAAAACATGATAGAATGTACCCCTGATATGTGATAAGAAGGGCACTTCACCTCTGTGATATTCAGCCCAAAAACCCACAGCCTCAGTCTAACCATGAGAAAAACGCCATTAAAAAATAAGTCAAGGGATATTCTACAAAATACCTGACCAATACACCTCGAAACTGTCAAGTCATGAAAATCAAAGAACAACTGAGAAACTATCATAAACCAGAGGAGACTAAACAGACGTGAAGACTAAATGTAATGTAATATCTTGGAAGGGATATTAGTTTATAAAAAAAGTGAAATCCAAATAAAGTTTGGCATTTAGCTAATGATTATGTACCAATGTTGGTTTAATTATCACAAATGTAACGTGACATGGTAATGTAAGATGTTAATAGGAGAAACTGGGTTAGGGGCATACCTGAACTCTGGACTATCTGTACATCTTTTCAGTAAATTAAAAAATATTCAGAAATTTAAAGTTTACTAAAATTTTGAAATGGAAATGTCAATATGATCTCATCATTTAAGCACACACACACGTATCTATATTTTTCACCTCTTTCCACTGAAAAGGTCAAGAAGTAATGATACCCCAATATCAATGAACATGTGTAGCATCCAGATTTGGTCTCTGAACACCATTCCCACTAACAAAACAGGTGTCTGTGGGGAAATGCTCACTCTGGGACCTGGAAAGGCATGTACTGGGAAGCCTACAACATGTTGTTCCAGAAAATAAGTAAGCTTTTAAAGACTAACAAGGTCATGTCAAAACTACATAGCAATCAGGGACTCCCAATGGCCAAATCTGGGACACTTTAAACATCAAAAAGAATAATGACTGGGACTTCCCTGATGGCACAGTTGTTAAGAATCTGCCCGCCAATGCAGGGGACATGGGTTCAATCCCTGGTCCGGGGAGATCCCACATGCCGCGGAGCAACTAAGCCCATGTACCACAACTACTGAGCCTGCACTCTAGAGCCCAAGAGCCACAACTACTGAGCCTGCACACCACAACTATTGAAGCCCGCACGCCTAGAGCCCGTGTTCTGCAACAAGAGAACCCACTGCAACGAGAAGCCCGCGCATGGCAACAAAGAGTAGCCCCCGCTCTCCACAGCTAGAGAAAGCCTGAGTGCAGCAACACAGACCCAATGCAGCCAAAAATAAATTAAAAATTTTTTAAAAAAAGAATGACTGCAATTGACTGAAACACATGAAAATTTTAAAATCATAAATACCAGTAATCAAAAAAGAAAAAGCAAAAAAATTTTTTAAAAAACTATCACCATGAATAACAGCAACAACTCATTTATCAACACCAACCCGTAAGCTAAAAATGAGTAATAAAAGGGAAATAACTAAGCATTTATCCTTACTCTGGGGTAGGAACTGTATTTCAGGGGAACCAAATAACATCAGGCATGAGGAAAAGTACTTCTCTTAGAAGAATGCCAGCAAGTAAAAGTAGATGAAACAACAGAATTAGAAAACCACTATCTTGCAACCCTCGATGAAATAAATGATTCAGGTATGAATAATCAATGGATGCTAAACTTATTAAGTGAAAGGATGAATAGAATCTGGATATTTACATGGTACCAAGGTATTTTCCCCCCAAAGTTCTTGCCTATCTCAAGTATGTAATATTAACTTTACAGTGGAGGAATCAGATGTCCCAACTTACTCCAGGGATCAGTCTTAATTGCTAGTCACTAATAGTGACAACAACCAGACAATACATGCCATCTGATGTGAAACAATATGGATTATAATCAAGCCTTTGAATCTTCTATAGGAAATACTGGAGATAAAGAAACAACTTAAATAATACCAAAAGGAAGCAATTAGAAAATCAGGAAGGAAGAATCTCATAGAGGACAACTAGACCTGTCTGTTTAACAAAGTTATGGGAAAGAAAATGGTTAAGGAAGGGTCAGTGTAGATTAAAAGAGATGTAAGAGAGATACAAAATAGATGTGATGTGTATTACTTGATTGGATCCATGTCTGATAAACCAGCATTAAAACACATTTTCAGGGACTTCCCTAGTGGTCCACTGGGTAGGACTCCACGCTCCCAATGCAGGGGGACGAGTTTGATCCCTGGTCAGGGAACTAGATCCCACATGCATGCTGCAACTAAGTCCACATGCTGCAACGAAAGATCCTGCCTGCCGCAACTAAGACCCGGCACAGCCAAAATAAATAATAAAATAAATAAATAATTTTTTTAAAAAAAGAACACATTTTGAGGGCAAATGGGGAAATTTAAATACAGAATGTTTATTAGAAATATTAAGGAATTCTGAAGAATTTTGTTAAAAATAATAATGGAACTACATTTATATAAGAAAGCGTTTATCTTTTTCAAAGATAACACATTGAAGTATTTCAAAGTGAAAGGTGTGTCTGTCTTTATTTTTCTTATATTATAGTTGATTTATAATATTTTATTAGTTTCAGGTGTGCAACAGAGCAATTCAATAATTTTATAGATTATACTCCATTTAAAGTTACTGCAAACTAACAGCTATATTTCCTTATGCTGTACAATATATCTTTGTTGCTTATTTATTTTATACATAGTAGTTTGTATCTCCTTAATCCTATACCCCTATCCTGTCCCACTCCCCTTCCCTCTCCCCATTGGTAACCACTGGTTTATTCTCTCTATCTGTGAGTCTGTTTCTGTTTTGTTACATACAAACAGTGTCTTTACTTTTAAATAATTCAAAAACTACAAAAATGAGATGAAGCAAATAAAGAAAAATATTTATAACTTAAATCTAGGTAAACGGTAGACAGCTATCATACTAACCCCTCTGTTTTTCTCTCCATCTGAAATCTTTTCTACAGTAAAAAGGGAATTATAGATGAACATGTAAATAGATATAAAATACACAATGAGTCACAAAAACATCATAAAAAACAGAGTCACATTACTTTGAGATTAAGGGCAAGTGATGGCAAAGTTAAATAGTTCTCCTGATTTAAAGGAGTAACATTCACATAATGTTTGCAATATTAGAGTTTTATATTAATTTTATATGACTTGTCAAGAATCCTATTTCTTCCCATCTATCTAATCTTTGATAGCTCACAATTACATATAGGATGCAACAATTTAATTACAGAAGAGAAAATAAGCTTATTCTTGGTTTTTTCTGCATTTTCAATTACAACAGTGTAGCAAATGACACAGTTTAGTGAATAATAGACCACTGGTTTGAGACTCATGAGATATGTATTCCATTCAGAGCTGATCATTGATATAGCACTGGATAGTCCTGAACAAGTCACCTTATAGTTGTAAAGGTAGAAGGAGAGCACAATCCCTATATGAATCAAGAGACTATCTATCATGTGGGGAAAAGGGATATAAACAACATATTTTAAGTACATTTTTAAAAGGTCATCATGGGGCTTCCCTGGTGGTGCAGTGGTTAAGAATCCGCCTGCCAATGCAGGGGACACGCGTTCGAGCCCTGGTCCGGGAAGATCCCACATGCTGCGGAGCAACTAAGCCTGTGCACCACAACTACTGAGCCTGTGCTCTAGAGCCCACAAGCCACAACTACTGAGCCCGCGAGCCACAACTATTGAAGCCCATGTGCCTAGAGCCCATCCACGACAACAAGAGACGCCACCACAATGAGAAGCCTGCGCACTGCAACGAAGAGTAGCCCCCGCTCACCGCAACTAGAGAAAGCTTGCACGCAGCAACGAAGACCCAACATAGCCAAAAATAAATAAATAAAATAAATAAATTTATTTAAAAAAAAGGTCATCATACTAACTCAAGATAAATGTCACTATTTTAAATCATAAGACCTATTTTAAATATAGCCATCATTGGAGATACTCATTTTTTTTTTCCTTTCAATTGATCATATATCTGTTAAGATCTATTTAGGGAATTCTCAAATCTTTACTACTAGACAGCTTAAGAGTTATGACTTCAAACTTTACAAATCAATAATGATTTGTAGAACACTGACCAGAGCCACTTTAGTCAGCAAGGTTATTTTGCTAGATAACTATATAACTGCCAGAGAAATCTGAGGTCTGACTCAATTCTGGTCCACATAAGACAGACATTTATTATGTAAATATCTACTGGCAAGTAAGCACAAACAATTCATATGATCTATTCTGCAGGCTTGAGAAAAATCCCAGCATCTCGTTTAGATGCTCCAACCACCACTTTCACAAAAGGTTCACTGGAAGCAAACGCTCAACAGTCCAGAGATAGGAACTTTCTCCATATAGTTGATGAAACCCAGAGTTTACAAGTGGAGATTAAACAAAACCCTTAAGAGTTCAGGTTGAAGGCAAAACTAGATTTACTCCCCATTCATGCAACAGTAAGAAATTGAGTCAGAGTAATTTCAGCTAATCCACGTATCTTGAATATTTTTAAATCTCATCATCGAAAGCTCATTTCCAACATACATTATGCAAGTTAACAAGATAGTTTCACCAATAAAATCCATTTCTGATATCCAATATGCTAAAAGATCAACGATGGTCAAAAGTAGAAATAAGAGGGTGGCTTATGGTAGCAACATGTAAAGTCCTTTATAATATAATGCTAGCTGACCATACCTGCACAGTGCAGCACCGACTAGCACTTGGCTTAACATATGTTGCACACACACATATCATATTACACAGTATTTAATGAAGTGTTTTAAAATAAACTAGGCAAGGTAACAATTTCTAAATTAAAATATGTTTTAAAAAACAACAAAAGACAGAAAATGTCTTTAAAACACAGATTAATGAAACTAAAGGAAATTTACTAAAGAAAAGGAACATAAAAGGTACACTTCGCTTTCATCTGAATAATGAATGTAGTATATAGTCATGTAAACTTATTGTATTTTGGTAAAAATCATCATAAACGGAATTCAAATAACAAGAGACTCTGTCTTCAAATATGAAGGTATTAAGTTGCATAATACATACCATTCACAGGGTTGAAGGGATCGAAATGCCTTAAAAGAAGCATCCATTCCAGCAAAATCCCAAAACTTAACATCATAGTCATATCCTCCAGTCACCAAACGGGCACCTGAGGGATCCAGACCCAAGGCAGAAACCTGGTTTAAAAAAAAAAAAAAAAAAATGGAGAAAAGCTACTTATTGTCTATTATAACCCCATTTCCTTTCTCTAACCCTACCTCCTACCTTACAGGCACTGTAAATATAGATCACCACTGCTGTTACTTCTGAAAAGTGAAAATGGAAAGCACCTTCTATATTATGTGGCTTTGTTATTAGGAGTATTATTGCTTTGAAGTACAAGAAAATATTTTAGTTTAATCTAATCACTAGCTTCATCCCAACTTATCTACCATGTACTCAGAATAGCTGTCATATGATAAACTAAGTTGCTTTAGTATATAAGTAGAAATCTTACAAACAATTCAGCTTTTTCAATAAACAATTTTGAGGAAACCTTTTAAGATTGTTTGACTATCACTAAATGAATAACACATGAATCTAAAATTCCCAAAATGAGTAATGCCAAAAGGAACCATAAATCTATTTAACAAAATAGAGCAAAGTAGAAATTATTATCTGGTGCACTTGGCTAATTGTTTAGTCACCTTAAACAATTATTTTTAAAGCTGAATTTTTAAGTAACTAACCACATTATAATATCACTTATACTGGTTCCATAAAATATTTGCTTTCCCTGTGAACTTTTCAAGGTTCAATTCACATACAAATATCCAATGTGTAACTCACTGTTCTTGAGCTACATTTATCATTCTTGTCAAAGTGGTTAGTCCCTGGATCTACTGACCTCTCAGAAGGAAAGACTGCATTAGGAATATTAAATGTGATTATCATATACATGAGACAGTAAAAGGATCATAGTTTTATATAAAGAAAGGCACTATAAATCAATCCTCCAAATAGACTTGAAATGTTAATTAAATATAACAGAATTACTGCAGTCAAAACCAGATACTGACAAAATAATTTATACTCATTTCAATTACTACCTGTGAATACTGATTTCAGAATATAATGGAATTATATACAAGTATAACGAATAACTTGTTATATGTTTAAATTAGATATGTACCGTAAATGGGTTAAAGAAAGCATACAAATGAGAGCTATCATTTGAATGCCTGAACAATATGTCTTAAAACAATCGAAAATAAAACTAAATAAACAGTAGTTTTTAAAGTCTACGAAGTGACTTGCTACCACCAACTACAAACTTACTTGCCTCCATGCCCACTCTATCCTTCTTCCCTCCTGTGAAAATTAAAGAGGTGTCCCTCCTCCTGATAAAGCTAACCCCACCAGTGTTCATCTCCCTGCAATGTAATTTGAAATTGCAAATTCATCTGTGACTTGTCTATTCTATTCCTGTCCTCCCCTCAAGAGTGTAAATTCCGCTCCTACCCCACGACCACCAGTGTGGAGCCACAGGTGCCGAGGCCCTGAATCAGGGTGGGAGGAATGGTGACCAGCTACAGGCATCCTCACTGTTCTTCTGGGGAAAAGGACAGTGTTGTTTGCAACCTGCAGTTTCCAACTTCCTGGTGGTCATTTGGACTTCAGGGTAAATTGGGAAGAATGTGCCCAAAGGGAAACCTGGGGAGAAGCAGTTCTTCACCTAAAAAATGTTCACCGTTGTGAATTCTTTTTTTTTTTTTTTCACTGCGCTGCGCGGCATGCAGGATCTTAGTTCCCCAACCAAGGATCAAAACCGTGCCTCCCGGCAGTGTAAGTGCAGAGTCCTAACCACTGGACTGCCAGGAATTTCCCTGTTGTGAATTCTTTCACTGAGGAAGAGAATTACCATTATGTCACTATATTAATGAAAAAAGAAATGGATGTGATTCATAATTTAGAACCAAAAAATGTAGAACCTAAAAAAAAATGAAAGTAGGAAGTGTCTTCCTTGGGAAGAATTTCCTGTACTGGACCAGCTTTTCTGGGCATTAGGTTGTTTAAAGGAACAAGGCTATGATCCTTCTCTGGATCATCTGGTAGGATACAAAGGAAATGATCTCTTAAGTGGCCAAGAAGATGCTTTGATTT
This sequence comes from Balaenoptera physalus, assembly GCF_965194825.1. Lineage (NCBI taxonomy): Eukaryota > Metazoa > Chordata > Mammalia > Artiodactyla > Balaenopteridae > Balaenoptera > Balaenoptera physalus. The sequence continues at coordinate 146,556,419 of NC_138890.1, forward strand.
TTTTTAAAAAAGACAAAATAAGGTCTGGCTAAGGAGTGGAAAATATCTAATTTCAGAAAAACTCCCATTTTATCTAAAAAGTTTCAAAAAACTGCCAGTTTATTTGCAAATTCTTAATATACCCACCACCTTTTCAGCCTTTTCTTGTGAAAATTTTCCTAGGATATGTGACTGCATTATATTCAGACAAAGAATATGTGATAATTGTTGAGAATATGGTTAATCTGCTTTCTATATCTCCCTGTGATATTTACTGTGCAGTTCATCAGCAGCAGCTTACATGGAATAGAGTGCAATAGAATTTGCCTTAGCATTTTAGTTCAAATAGAAATTCTAATTCAAATACTAACACAGTAAGCCTATGGCAGAATTTATCATGTTTGTTGATTTTCCTCTTTTCTTTTATTTAAAAAAATGGGAGTAGGGGGCAGTAATATACTGTGACAGTCCTTGCTAGAGGCAACAACTAGAGAGAACAGGACAGGCCATTAGGGTATATTTCCCAGGTTTGTGATTGAGAATCCAAACCAAGAGAAGTGAGACAAACCTCTAGGATCTGTATCCTATCATGAACAGGCCATGTAATCTGGGATTTCTCCCTTAATCTCTCTGAGATCCAGTGCCTTCACATGTAAAATGAGGAGATGAGAATACAGCAGTGGTTCTCAAAGTGTGATCTGGAGGATCTACAAGACCCTTTCAAGTGCACTCAAGATCAAAGCTATTTTTACAATACTAAGACATCATTTGCCTTTTTTCCAGAGGCTACAGGATATGTGATATTGTAAAAGACTGAATGCAAAAAAGCAGGTATGATAAATCCAGCCCTCTTCCATTAAGCCAGACATTAAAGACATTTGCAAAACTGTGAAATAATATCACTCTCCTCATTAATGGGTTTTTTTGCTTTCAAAAAAGTAATTTTTCATAAAAATTATTTATGTTAGCATGTAACACTTTTTCTTATTTGTAAATGAGTTAAAAACTCTAAAAACTAGAAGAAAAAAAAGAGTGTAAATTCCATGTGGACAAAGACCATCCTTGTGCCCAGCACAGTGCCTGGCACAAATCTGACACTTAATAGATAACACTTTTAAAAAAGGAAGGAGGACTGTAAATAAAATAAACACATACAAAACAAACAGCTATGCAGTTTGACAAATATGAGGTCAATTACCCTCTCTCAGGAAAGAACAGGACAAACTACAAAGTTCACTTTTCATTATCTAAGGACAGAAGAAAGATGGCAAAGAAGAAAGGGCAAAGTGACGAAATGAGATTTTCAATGCTAGCATTCTGAAGTATCAGGATCTTGGACTTCCCTGGTGGCTCAGTGGTTAAGAATCCACCTGCCAATGCAGGGGACATGGGTTCAATCCCTGGTCCAGGAAGATCCCACATGCTGCAGAGCAACTAAGCCCATGCGCCACAGCTACTGAGCCTGTGCTCTAGAGCCAGTGAGCCACAGTTACTGAGCCCACGTGCCACAACCACTGAAGGCCGTGCGCCTAGAGCCCATGCTCCGCAACAAGAGAAGCCACCGCAATGAGAAGCCCGTGCACCGCAACGAAGAGTAGCTCCTGCTCGCCGCAACTAGAAAACGCCCATGCACAGCAACGAAGACCCAATGCAGCCAAAAATAAATAAATAAACAAACAAACAAACAAATAAATAATCAGGATCTCTGTGGCTGCTTATATACTCCACTTATTATCCACCAAAAGGATATGAAAGGTAATGAGTAACATAGAAAACAAAGCTCTGGCGGAGCTTCAAGATGGCGGAAGAGTAAGACGTGGAGATCACCTTTCTCCCCACAGATACATCAGAAATACATCTACATGTGGAACAAACCCTACAGAACACCTACTGAACGCTGGCAGAAGACCTCAGACCTCCCAAAAGGCAAGAAACTCCCCACGTACCTGGGTAGGGCAAAAAAACAAAAAACAGAGACAAAAGAATAGGGACAGGACCTACACCAGTAGGAGGGAGCTGTGAAGGAGGAAAGGTTTCCACACACTAGGGAGCCCGTTCGCGGGCAGAGACTGTGGGTGGCAGAGGGGGGAAGATTCGGAGCCACGGAGGAGAGCACAGCAACAGGGGTGCGGAGGGCAAAGCGGAGAGATTCCTGCATGGAGGACCGGTGAGGACCAGCACTCACCAGCCCGAGAGGCTTGTCTGATCACCCGCCGGGGCGGGCGGGGGCTGGGAGCCGAGGCTCGGGCTTCGGAGGTCGGATCTCAGGGAGAGGACTGGGGTTGGCGGCGTGAACACAGCCTGAAGGGGGCTAGTGCGCCACAGCTAGCCGGGAGGGAGTCCGGGAAAAGGTCTGGACCTGCCAAAGAGACAAGAGAATTTTTCCTGCCTCTTTGTTTCCTGCTGCATGAGGAGAGGGGATTAAGAACTCTGCTTAAAGGAGCTCCAGAGACGGGCTGGCACCCGCGACTATCAGCACAAACCCCAGAGACGGGCATGAGACACTAAGGGTGCTGCTGCAGCCACCAAGAACCCTGTGAGCAAGCACAGGTCACTCTCAACACCTCCCCTCCCGGGAGCCTGTGCAGCCCGCCACTGCCAGAGTCCCGTGATCCAGGGACAACTTCCCCAGGAGAACGCACGGCGCGCATCAGGCTGGTGCAACGTCACGCTGGCCTCTGCCACCGCAGGCTCGCCCCGCAATCCGCACCCCTCCCTCCCCCCGGCCTGAGTGAGCCAGAGCCCCTGAATCAGCGGCTCCTTTAACCCCGTCCTGTCTGAGCGAAGACCAGACGCCCTCAGGCGACCTACACGCAGAGGCGGGTCCAAATCCAAAGCTGAACCTGGGGAGCTGTGCGAAAAAGGAAGAGAAAGGGAAATCTCTCCCAACAGCCTCAGAAGCAGCGGATTAAATCTCCACAATCAACTTGATGTACCCTAAATCTGAGGAATACCTGAATAGACAACAAATCATCCCAAATTGAGGAGGTGGACTTGGGGAGCAATGATATATAAATTTTTTTCCCTTTTTCTCTTTTTGTGAGTTTGTATGTTTATGCTTCTGTGTGTGATTTTGTACCGTATAGCTTTGTTTCTACCATTTGTTCTAGGGTTCTGTCTGTCCGGGTTTTTTTTTTTGTTTTTTGTTTTTTTAATTATTTAAAAAAATTTTTTTCTTAGTAATTATTTTTTATTTTATAATATTATTTTATTTTATTTTATCTTCCTCTTTCTTTCTTTCTTTTTTTTCTCCCTTTTATTCTAAGCCGTGTGGAGGACAGGCTCTTGCTGCTCCAGCCAGGCATCAGGGCTGTGCCTCTGAGGTGGGAGAGCCAACTTCAGGACACTGGTCCACAAGAGACCTCCCAGCTCCACGTAATATCAAAAGACGAAAATCTCCCAGAAATCTCTATCTCAATGCCAAGACCCTGCTCCACTCAACGACCAGCAAGCTACAGTGCAGGACACCCCATGCAAAACAACTAGCAAGACAGAAACACAACCCCACCCATTAGCAGAGAGGCTGCCTAAAATAATAATAAGGCCACAGAAACCCCAAAACACACCACCAGACGTGGACCTGCCCACCAGAAAGATAAGATCCAGCCTCATCAACCAGAACACAGGCACTAGTCCCCTCCACCAGGAAGCCTACACAACCTACTGAACTAACCTTAGCCACTGGGGACAGACACCAAAAACAATGGAAACTACGATCTTGCAGCCTGCAAAAAGGGGACCCCAAACACAGTAAGCTGAGCAAAACGAGAAGACAGAGAAAAACACAGCAGATGAAGAAGCAAGGCAAAAACTCACTAGACCTAACAAATGAAGAGGAAATAGGCATTCTACCTGAAAAAGAATTCAGAATAACTAAAGTAAAGATGATCCAAAATCTTGGAAATAGAATGGAGAAAATACAAGAAACGTTTCACAATGACCTAGAAGAACTAAAGAGCAAACAAACAGTGATGAACAACACAATAAATGAAATTTAAAATCTTCTAGAAGAGATCAATAGCAGAATAACTGAGGAAGAAGAACGGATAAGTGACCTGCAAGATAAAATAGTGGAAATAACTACTGCAGAGCAGAATAAAGAAAAAAGAATGAAAAGAACTGAGGACAGTCTCAGAGACCTCTGGGACAACACTGAACGCACCAACATTCAAATTATAGGGGTCCCAGAAGAAGAAGAGAAAAAGAAAGGGACTGAGAAAATATTTGAAGAGATTATAGTTGAAAACTTCCCTAATATGGGAAAGGAAACACTTAAGTCCAGGAAGCATAGAGAGTCCCATACAGGATAAATCCAAGGAGAAGCACACCAAGACACATATTAATCACACTATCAAAAATTAAATACAAAAAAAATATATTAAAAGCAGCAAGGGAAAAACAACATATAACACACAAGGGAATCCCCATAAGGTTAAAAGTTGATCTCTCAGCAGAAACTCTGCAAGCCACAAGGGAGTGGCAGGACAAATTTAAAGTGATGAAGGAGAAAAACCTACAACCAAGATTACTCTACCCAGCAAGGATCTCATTCAGATTTGATGGAGAAATTAAAACCTTTACAGAAAAGCAAAAGCTAAGAGCATTCAGCACCACCAAATCAGCTTTACAACAAATGCTAAAGAAACTTCTCTAGGCAGGACACACAAGAGAAGGAAAAGATCTACAATAACAAACGCAAAAGAATTAAGAAAATGGGAATAGGAACATACATATTGATAATTACCTTAAATGTAAGTGGATTAAATGCTCCAACCAAAAGACACAGACTGGCTGAATGGATACAAAAACAAGACCCGTATATATGCTGTCTAGAAGAGACCCACTACAGACCTAGGGACACATACAGTCTGAAAGTGAGGGGATGGAAAAAGATATTCCATGCAAATGGAAATCAAAAGAAAGCTGCAGTAGCAATTCTCATATCAGACAAAATAGACTTTAAAATACAGACTATTACAAGAGACAAAGAAGGACACTACATAATGATCAAGGGATCGATCCAAGAAGAACATATAACAATTGTAAATATTTATGCACCCAACATAGGAGCACCTCAATACATAAGGCAAATACTAACAGCCATAAAAGGGGAAATCGACAGTAACACAATCATAGTAGCAGACTTTAACACCCCACTTTCACCAATGGACAGATCATCCAAAAAAATAAATAAATAAGGAAACACAGGCTTTAAATGATACATTAAACACGATGGACTTAATTGATATTTAAAGGACACACCATTCAAAAACAACAGAATACACATTCTCCTCAAGTGCTCATGGAACATTCTCCAGGATAGATCATATCTTGGGTCACAAATCAAGCCTTGGTAAATTTAACAAAATTGAAATCGTATCAAGTATCTTTTCCGACCACAACGCTATGAGACTAGATACCAATTACAGGAAAAAATCTGTAAAAAATACAAGCACATGGAGGCTAAACAATACACTACTTAATAACCAAGAGATCACTGAAGAAATCAAAGAGGAAATCAAAAAATACCTAGAAACAAATGACAATGAAAACACAATGACCCAAAACCTATGGGATGCAGCAAAAGCAGTTCTAAGAGGGAAGTTTATAGCAATACAAACCTACCTTAAGAAATGAGAAACATCTCAAATAAACAACCTAACCTTACACCTAAAGCAGTTAGAGAAAGAAGAACAAAAAAACCCCAAAGTTAGCAGAAGGAAAGAAATCATAAAGATCAGATCAGAAATAAATGAAAACGAAATGAAGGAACTGATAAAAAGATCAATAAAACTAAAAGCTGCTTCTTTGAGAAGATAAATAAAACTGATAAACCATTAGCCAGATTCATCAAGAAAAAAAGGGAGAAGACTCAAATCAACAGAATTAAAAATGGAAAAAGAAGTAACAACTGACATGGCAGAAATACAAAGGATCATGAGAGATTACTACAAGCAACTCTATGCCAATAAAACAGACAACCTGGAAGAAATGCACAAATTCTTAGAAATGCACAACCTCCGAGACTGAACCAGGAAGAAACAGAAAATATGAACAGACCAATCACAAGCACTGAAATTGAAACTGTGATTAAAAATCTTCCAACAAACAAAAGCCCAGGACCACATGGCTTCACAGGTGAATTCTATCAAACATTTAGAGACGAGCTAACACCTATCCTTCTCAAACTCTTCCAAAATATAGCAGAGGGAGGAACACTCCCGAACTCATTCGACGAGGCCACCATCACCCTGATACCAAAACCAGACAAAGATGTCACAGAGAAAGAAAACTACAGGCCAATATCACTGATGAACATAGATGCAAAAATCCTCAACAAAATACTAACAAACAGAATCCAACAGCACATTAAAAAGATCATACACCATGATCAAGTGGGGTTTATCCAAGGAATGCAAGGATTCTTCAATATACGCAAATCAATCAATGTGATAAACCATATTAACAAATTGAAGGAGAAAAACCATATGATCATCTCAATTGATGCAGAGAAAGCTTTTGACAAAATTCAACACCCATTTATGACAAAAACCCTCCAGAAAGTAGGCATAGAGGGAACTTTCCTCAACATAATAAAGGCCATATATGACAAACCCACAGCCAACATCGTCCTCAATGGTGAAAAACTGAAACCATTTCCACTAAGTTCAGGAACAAGACAAGGTTGCCCACTCTCACCACTATTATTCAACATAGTTTTGGAAGTTTTAGCCACAACAATCAGAGAAGAAAAAGGAATAAAAGGAATCCCATTCGGAAAAGAAGAAGTAAAGCTGTCACTGTTTGCAGATGACATGATACTATACATAGAGAATCCTAAAGATGCTACCAGAAAACTCCTAGAGCTAATCAATGAATTTGGTAAAGTAGCAGGATACAATATTAATGCACAGAAATCTCTGGCATTCCTATACACTAATGATGAAAAATCTGAAAGTGAAATTAAGAAAACACTCCCATTTACCACTGCAACAAAATGAATTAAATATCTAGGAATAAACCTACCTAAGGAGACAAAAGACCTGTATGCAGAAAATTATAAGACACTGATGAAAGAAATTAAAGATGATACAAATAGATGGAGAGATATACCATGTTCTTGGATTGGAAGAATCAACATTGTGAAAATGACTCTACTACCCAAAGCAACCTACAGATTCAATGCAATCCCTATCAAACTACCACTGGCATTTTTCACAGAAGGAGAACAAAAAATTTCACAATTTGTATGGAAACACAAAAGACCCCGAATAGCCAAAGCAATCTTGAGAACGAAAAATGGAGCTGGAGGAATTAGGCTCCCTGTAGACTATACTACAAAATTACAGTAATCAAGACAGTATGGTACTGGCACAAAAACAGAAATATAGATCAATGGAACAGGATAGAAAGCCCAGAGATAAACCCACGCACATATGGTCACCTTATCTTTGATAAAGGAGGCAAGAATATACAGTGGAGAAAAGACAGCCTCTTCAATAAGTGGTGCTGGGAAAACTGGACAGCTACATGTAAAAGAATGAAATTAGAACACTCCCTAACACCATACACAAAAATAAACTCAAAATGGATTAAAAACCTAAATGTAAGGCCAGACGCTATCAAACTCTTAGAGGAAAACATAGGCAGAGCACTCTATGACATAAATCACAGCAAGATCCTTTTTGACCCACCTCTTAGAGAAATGGAAATAAAAACAAAAATAAACAAATCGACCTAATGAAACTTAAAAGCTTTTGCACAGCAAAGGAAACCATAAACAAGACCAAAAGACAACCCTCAGAATGGGAGAAAATATTTGTAAATGAAGCAACTGACAAAGGATTAATCTCCAAAATTTATAAGCAGCTCATGCAGCTCAATATCAAAAGAACAACCAACCCAATCCAAAAATGGGCAGAAGACCTAAATAGACATTTCTCGAAAGAAGATACACAGATTGCCAACAAACACATGGAAGAATGCTCAACATCATCAATCATTAGAGAAATGCAAATCAAAACTACAATGAGATATCATCTCACACCGGTCAGAATGGCCATCATCAAAAAATCTACAAACAATAAATGCTGGAGAGGGTGTGGAGAAAAGGGAACACTCTTGCACTGTTGGTGGGAATGTAAATTGATACAGCCACTATGGAGAACAGTATGGAGGTTCCTTAAAAAACTAAAAATAGAACTATCATATGACCCAGCAATCCCACTACTGGGCATATACCCTGAGAAAACCATAGTTCAAAAAGAGTCATGTACCAAAATATTCATTGCAGCTCTATTTACAATAGCCAGGACATGGAAGCAACCTAAGTGTCCATCGACAGATGAATGGATAAAGAAGATGTGGCACATATATATAATGGAATATTACTCAGCCATAAAAAGAAACGAAATTGAGTTATTTGTAGTGAGGTGGATGGACCTAGAGTCTGTCATACAGAGTGAAGTAAGTCAGAAAGAGAAAAACAAATACCGTATGCTAACACATATATATGGAATCTAAGAAAAAAAAAAAAAAAGGTCATGACGAACCTAGGGGCAAGACGGGAATAAAGACACAGACCTACTAGAGAATGGACTTGAGGATATGGGGAGGGGGAAGGGTAAGCTGTGACAAAGTGAGAGAGTGGCAAAGACATATATACACTACCAAATGTAAAATAGATAGCTAGTGGGAAGCAGCCGCATAGCACAGGGAGATCAGCTCGGTGCTTTGTGACCACCTAGAGGGGTGGGATAGGGAGGGTGGGAGGGAGGGAGATGCAAGAGGGAAGAGATATGGGAACATATGTATATGTATAGCTGACTCACTTTGTTATAAAGCAGAAACTAATGCACCATTGTAAAGCAATTATACTCCAATAAAGATGTTAAAAAAAAAAGAAGTAAATTATTCATTCAAGCAATATATAAAAATAGAAGTGCTTTAGAGGGAAATTTATGGCTATGACACCTATGTTAGAGAGGAAGAAAGATCTCAAGTCAATAACTTAAGCTTCCACCTTAAAAAACTACCAAAGAAGAGGAAACAAAACCCAAAGCATGCAACATGAAGGAAATAAGGATTAGAGCAGAATTCAGTAGAAAAGAGAAATTTTTAAAGTAAAGAAAATCAACGGCACCAAAATATGGTCCTTTGAAAATTTCAAGAAAATTGAGAAACTTTAGCTAGATTAGCCAAGAAAAAAAGAACGAATTACTAAAATCAGGAAGGAAAGAGAAGATAACATAAATTAAGAGGATTACAAGGAAATTCTATGAATTGCATGCCAACCAGTTATATAACTTAGATGAACCGTACAAATTATTAGAAAGACACAAACTACCAAAATGGACTCATGAACAAAAAAAAGAAAGAAAGAAAATCTGAAGAGATTTTTAATAAGGGCTTAAATTAGTAATCAAAAATCTTTCCACAGGACTTCCCTGGTGGCCCAGTGGTTTAGAATCCGCCTGCCAATGCAGGGGACACAGGTTCGAGCCCTGGTCCAGGAAGATCCCACATGCCGTGGAGCAACTAAGCCCATGTGCCACAACAACTGAGCCTGCACTCTAGAGCTCACGAGCCACAACTACTGAAGCCTGCACGCCTAGAGCCCATGCTCCACAACAAAAGAAGCCACCGCAATGAGAAGCTCACGCACCACAACGAAGAGTAGCCCCCACTCGCCGCAACTAGAGAAAGCCTGCGCGCAGCAACGAAGACCCAACGCAGCCAAATAAATAAATAAATTTATAAAAAACAAAAAAATCTTCCCACAAAGAAAAGTCTCTATCTATTTGGCTTCAAGGTAAATGCTATCAAACACTTAAAGAATAATTAATCAATCCTTCATAAACTCTTCCAGAAAATATAGGAGAAATAAATGCTTTCAGCGTTCCAAGAGGTAAATATTACCCTGATGCCAAAACCAAAGTCACCACAAGAAAACTACTGACCTATATCCCTTATGAATATAAACAGAAAAATCCTCAACAAAATATCAGCAAACTGAATCTAGACCTTAAGCATCACACCTTACAACCTGGAGATTTCATCTATTGGAAATGACACCTCCAGAAAAACTCTTTTCAACCTCCCTGGAGAGGCCCCTATCAGGCACTGTTAACCAAAATTTTTGCCACCAAACTCCAAGGAATAGATTCTTGAATTCATGTGACATAACACACCTAAAGAAAGCACTGAACCCTGACTGGACCTGCACATCATCTGGTGTCCCGAAAGTAAAGATTTCCTGGAATTGAAGCAGATGACATCTGATGAGACAGCTTTCCCAAGATATCCAGAGAAACCCTGTTAGAAGTTTGTCACCAAACCTTTGATGATGACATAACGCTCCAGATGATCTCCAATATCTATGATCTTGATAACATATGGACTTTAGATAAAAAGTACCAGAAAGTTCTCCCTCCTACCTCTCCTTGTTATTCGAGTGTGATCTTAATAAGTTTCTAATCTATGCAATTTCCTTCTGATGTGAGACACTACACCCAAGAAAGGTCCTTCCTGACACTGAGGGACAAAAGGCTGCTGAAACTAGGCAACCTGACATTTAATCAGTGATGCTTTCAGAGAAAAATCTTGTGATCAAAGGGGTAAATGTAAAAAATTAATAAACAGAAACCTCAATTAAATAGAGTTGGGATACCAGAAAGGGAAACCCTGCAATGATAGTAGAGCTCAATAGGAAGAATAAAGACTCCTCTTCTTTCCTGGCAAGGACTCATCAGCCAGTGAAAGGCCATGGACTCTGTTTAGCCCTCTAAACTTCCTTTTCACTCCCATAAAAAGGTTCCCCTTCCCTTGCCATGCAGGAACTTGAGCATGGCTCCCCATGGTTGCAGACCCCAAATTGTAATTCTCTGCTGATCCCGGATAAACCCATCTTTGCTGAAGAAATATCTGGTAGTGTATCTGTTTCAGGTCAATGGTAAGTATACTGACAAAATAGATATATTTCTTCAATAGCAAGGAGAAAAAAAGAAAAGGAAAAACATACAGATTAAGAGACATAACAAATAAACAATGATGACTCTCCTCAGAGTGAGTCAGATACCGTCTGGATACTGATTTGAACAAACTAACTGGAAAAATATGTATGGGGGCTTTGCTGGTGGTGCAGTGGTTAAGAATCCACCTGCCGATGCAGGGACATGGGTTCGAGCCCTGGTCCAGGAAGATCCCACATGTCGCGGAGTGACTAAGCCCGTGCGCCACAACTACTGAACCTGTGCTCTAGAGCCTGTGAGCCACAACTACTGAGCCCATGCTCCGCAACAAGAGAAGCCACCGCGATGAGAAGCCAGCGCACCACAACGAAGAGTAGCCCCTGCTCGCCGCAACTAGAGAAAGCCCGCACGCAGCAACAAAGACCCAACGCAGCCAAAAATTAAAAAAAAAAAAAAGTATGGGACAATTGAAGAAATTTGAATAATGGGATATTAGATGATATTAAATAATTATTGAAAAAACTTTAGACATAATAAAGACGTTCTGATTATGAGAGAGAGAGAGAGAAAAGGAGAGGGAGAGGAGCAGAGAGAGAGAGAGAAAGACCAACCTTATCTCTTACAGGTTCATACTGAAATATTTACAGATGAAATCATATGAAGTCTGGAATTTGTTTTTAAATAATCCCACAAGGTAGGTAGATGGGATGGGGGGAAGGAGGTTTACTAGAAATGTAAAGTATATAGGAAATAAGAGTGGCCTTATGTAGACAATTGGTAAGGTTCAGAGATAAATATACGGGAATTCCTCTCAGTATTCTCTATACTTCTGTGAATGTGTAAACATTTTTACAATAACTAGTTTAAAAACAAACAAACAAACAAAAAAGACGAGCCAGTCACCTTCTTAATCTCTGACATATTTCCAAAAAGTTGAAATACATGCAGGGCAAAGGCAGGACTGCAAAAAAAATTAGTTAACCTAACAGTACAGTTAGAAGCTCTGATTATTAATGTGTAAAATAACTTGGAGTATTTTTTTAATTATATACATTTTTAAAGATAAAATTTGATTTGAAAAAATATACATATCTAAATAAAACATGTGTTAAACATGAACTATCTCTCAGCTGTAAAAATCTCTGGACTCAATGATAGGAAAGCTTCCTTTTAACTATTTACAGTCTATAATTTTTTTTCTGATTTACTTAAAAACATGAAAATTAGTAAAATTCTTTCCTGATTTCAGAATACAAATATCAAAAGTGTGATTTAATAAAAAGTAGGTATAATATGAAGAATTAGATGGAAATGATTTCTTAAGGCAGCAGTTCTCAGATATTTCGGTTTCAAGACCCTTTACACTCAAAATCTTTTGAGAACGCCCAAAATGTCTGTTTATGTGAGTTATTTGTGTCAGTATTTACCATAGCAAAAATTAAAATTAAGACATTTTAAAATATTCACTGTTTACTTCATTTAAAATAATAATAAACCCAATGTATTTAACACAAATATTTTATGGAAATGATATTTTCAAAAGCAAAATATTTAGTGGAAAGACTATCACTATTTTAAAATCCTTGGCTATTAATTCTATCATTTGTGTTATTTCTGGACCTATTTCTATTGATTGATGTTTTCCCCCTCATTATGGGATGTATTTACCTACTTCTTTACATGTCAGACTTCTAGAAAAAGGTAGCTTAATTATAAAGGGAAAGCAAGATAATTTTATCCTTTCATTCATTTATAAGCAAGTTTCATTCATTCAACTATCCTTTTTTAATAAGATATTATTAAATCTTTTTTTACAATAAAATGATTTAATCTTATACCTCAAAATGTTTACATTATTAATTTTTAAATAACATAAATAAATATGACAATATAAAAATATTATCCATAAATCTAAGTAATATAATCTTAGAGCCATACAGTAACTATCTTATGTTCATTTCTTATCTCAACATCCACCTAAAAAATTAACTCAGGCCTCTTACTGATATAGAAATGAAGCTAAGGGTAACGAAAAATTTTCCCACACCATAACAAAAAAAAGTATTTGAGTTTCATTTCTTTCTTTCACTTGTAATGTTCCTATATCAAAGAAAGAGGTTTTAAAGCCAACAATAACAATGGCAGTAAGTGTTCTTATTTTAAATGAAATGCAATGGTTATTCTGACTGAACAGAAAAGTAATCTATTTTCCTTAATGTCTATAGCTTTGTGATACCAGCTGATTGTATAATTGGCCTTAATATAAATATATCTTATTAGTTCACTTTTCCATGAGAGCCCTGTTATTGAGGGAAAAGAATTAAATTTTTAAAACTTACTGTCTTAGTGCCATGCTTTAGCGTTATCTCATGCGAGTCAGGGATCTTTTGAACAGGATTCTGAAAAAAGAAAATTCCATGACATTGATGAGTAAGATAACATATTTGGGGGAAATACATACCACACTCACAGGAAATTTAATTTTTAAAAATTGCATCACTGACTTTTTAACACAAAACTTTAAAAAATAGGAAGTAAAAAGTGTGAGCATGGGACTTCCCTGGTGGCGCAGTGGTTAAGAATCCCCCTGCCAATGCAGGGGACACGGGTCCGAGCCCTGGTCCAGGAAGATCCCACATGCCACAGAGCAACTAAGCCCGTGCGTCACAACTACTGAGCCTGCGCTCCAGAGCCCGCGAGCCACAAGTACTGAGCCCATGTGCCACAACTACTGAAGTCCACGCGCCTAGAACCTGTGCTCCGCAACAAGAGAAGCCACTGCAGTGAGAAACCCACGCACCACAACAAAGAGTAGCCCCCGCTCGCCGCAACTAGAGAAAGCCCACGTGCAGCAACGAAGACCCAATGCAACCAAAAATAAATAAATAAAAATAAAATAAAATAAAAAAATTTTTTTAAAGTGTGAGCGTATCTTATTTCTAGATAGATTACAATTGGTCACTTTGAGCTGATAATAAATTTATCTTAAATCTCTAAAAAGATAAACCTAAGATACTCTTTAGGTTGTATGAAACCATAAGGTCCTCCCCATATGGAAAATTTTTTAAGTCCTCTTTTCACTGGTACTTGCGCATACCTTAAAGTACTTAATTTATAACAGACAACAAAATTTGCACAGGATAGATACATACCTTTTAACCCATAAAAGATTAAAAAACAAAAAACTGATATTCAAATGGTACAAATAAGGAACAGAGTCATTCACTGATTCATCGATTCAATAAGGCTTTATTAAAGTGAGATTATACCAGATGCTAAGTGGCGTTAGACACAGCCTCTACTCCTCTCTCCTCCCAAGAAGCATATGGTCTAAGAGGGAAACATCAATGACTCTACTTCAATATAATACATGCTATGTTAGAAAGGGTATGGACAGAATAACTGAGGGATGAAGAAGATGGATGCATAAATCAGACATAAGAGGTCACACTGATCATTTAAATAAGAAGTTTCATTGTTTAGTCAAGTCTCCATTATCCAAGAGCAGGGTAGTTATACTAAAATTCTACAGCCATTACAAATTCATGTTAGGATTACCTTGCAATCTACTTAATTAAACATGTTCAGGGAATTCCCTGGAGGTCCAGTGGTTAGGACTCTGCACTTTCACTGCCAAGGGCCCAAGTTCAACCCCTGGTTGGGGAACTAAGATCCCACAAGCCATGTAACACAAGCCACGTGGCATGCCCAAAACAAATAAACAAACAAACAAAAATGTGCAATCTACAGACTTTGGTCCCTAATTTCCCTCCTTCTTTAGGATCCTTGATGAACCAATCGATCACCAGCTCTTTCTATTTTATCTTAAATCTTTCCCCTACCATGGCTCTTTCTCCTCAGAATATGAACAATTTAAGTACGTCCCATATTGGGACTTCCCTAATGGCGCAGTCGTTACGAATCTGCCTGTCAGTGCAGGGGACACGGGTTCGATCCCTGGTCTGGGAAGATTTCACATGCTGTGGAGCAACTAAGCCCCTGTGAGCCACAACTACTGAGCCTGCGCTCTAGAGTCCATGGGCCACAACTTCTGAGCCCGCATGCCACAGCTACTGAAGCCCGCGCGCCTAGAGCCCGTGCTCCACAAGAGAAGCCACTGCAATGAGAAGCCCGTGCACCGCAACAAAGAGTAGCCCCCACTCGCCGCAACTAGAGAAAGCCCGTGTGCAGCAACGAAGACCCAACACAGCCAAAAATAAATAAATAAATTTATATTAAAAAAAAGTGCATCCCATATTAAAACACACACACACACACCCCAATTTCGCCTAGGTTTACTGTTGTATCACTATCTTTTCCTTTACAATCAAGCTTCCTCACACTACAGTTTTCACTCATCGTCTCTACTTTCTTTCACCCCTCTACCTCTACCACTTTGGCACTTGTCATTTAATTCCCAATACCTAGCACAGTTCTTGGTACTTAAAGGACTCTTAGTAAATATTTCTTTAATGAATAAATAAGTCACTATAAATGCCCCAGGACACTTTTCAGAACTTAATCTGCACGTCTGACCTTTCAACAGCATGATAACTACTTAACTATTTCCTCCAACTTGAAACTATTCTTTCTTGGGAGGAAACAGCCTTGACAAAAAGCCAGAAAATCTAGGGTTTTAAAATCAAGCTCTGATACTCATTAACCTTGTCATAACCTCAGGAGAGTAATGACTCTCAGTTTCCTCATTTGCAAACAGGATAATAGCACCTGCCCCTTAGGTTACTGTGAGGTAAGTGGTTTAAAGCTCATAATACAGAGTTCGGCACAAAGTAGGTACCCAATAAATGACAGCCACCATTTATTCTAAGGCTTACCTCCTGTCTCTCTTGTCATATTATCTTAGTCTATTTCCAGGCTTCTCTTCCTTTTCACTTGGCTAATTCCTACTCACCCTTTAAGACTCAATCAGATGTGACCTGCTCCTGGAAGCATTTCTCAACATTTCAAACTCTGGGTTAAATGACCCTTCCATGCACTCCCATGACACCCTCTCCTTGTCTCTATCACAGAACCTATCATAATACATTGTAATTTTTGACCGGTCTCCCTCCACAACACTCCATAACCAAACTCAAGAGATGCTTCTCAAAGACCATGTATATATATCGTCTCTGGGTCCCCAATCCACAAAACACCTGGTGTATGGCAGACACAAGAGGTTTTGGAGTGTATTAATGGCCCTTACAATGTCTACCTCGTAAATCACATTAGATAATTTTTAATTTACCTCAAACATTAATGTTTATGTCCATAAAGAAGAACAGGTAGGTGCTATCCATCAGGTGAGCCTGGTGAGTGAGAGTCATATTTTCCAAAAGTGAAAACCTTTGAAGACCAAATGATTCTATCCCAGACTAAAAGCACATGTAAAGCTGCAAGTATAGAGAAATAAAGGCAATTTTGTTTTAAACTATTTGCATCTGAGAAGTGGCTATAGTTCATTACCACCACAGATCAGTACAGAAGGAGATCAGGAAGCAAGAGGCACTGAACAAAAACACTCACCTCATAGTAACCCAAGGAACTGCTGGAGAGTTTGCAGTTTATTTCAAGACAAAGACATTACAGTACGGTTTACTATGTTTTGGAAAGTCCTGCACACACCAATATCGGAGATACCAATATTCCAACAAAAATTCCAAAATAATTTAAAAGTTGAACAAATGAATTCTGGACTACCCTTACATTAAATTATGTAAACCACTGCTCCCTTTGCAGTTGACAATATTTGTAAGTAATAAAAACTCATGTAAAGGTGATAAGTACTCCTGAAAGAAACAGGAGAACAGTTCAAACGTTTTACTTAAAGAAGAATCTATTATAGTATCATTTCATAACCAATTCCTTTTCATCACTCAGGAAAGAGAAACACTGTCACCAGAAGGAAGGATGAAAATTATTTCACTGAATTCAACGCAGAACGTGCCTATATACAATTTCTGACATTTAAAGAAAAAATTTACAAGAATACAGAACAACTCAGTATTTACATTAGGAATGAATTAAATGTTTAAATAAGTATTGTTTACATTTAAAATCAAAGTTTTACTGGAAATCATGTAGGGCGTAACTCATAAAAAGCCCATGTAATTGGCACAACTAAATCATCTAAAATAGTAGCAATCCATCTTTTGGTAGCATATCACTTGATGGTGACTGTTCTTTTTCCAGAACTTTTACTAATGACTTTTTGAAATATGGCTTAGTGTGAAATTTGCTGTAACAGTAAAATATTTTCAAGATTTCCCTGCCAGGGGACATCATAAACTACAAGACTTCAATGAAGTCATTTATTACCAAAATTCATAACAACAGCTACAGTCTTAATGGAAGAGGGGAAAAGATACCAGTTTTTGTTTTGTTTTGGTTTTAAATGCCAACCAAAGGATTATTTCCCAGGCTCTTTCGTTTACCCCAGTAAGAACAATGATAGCAAACATATCTAGAATAACATGAGCAATTCCATCTGATGTACTATACATACATCCTTGTAGTGTTTTTCAAAAGACTTGCAAATCATTTACAACCTTTCTGGGGTAATTTGTCATAAATTTTAAAAGTTATATATGTATAGTAGTATGAGTCAAAATAAAAAGTCTACTCAGTAATAAAGATCTACTGCAAAGTGGCTAACAGTTGGGACAGAGAATGGGGATTTCCAACCAGGAGTTTGAAAATGAGCGCCACTTTCTCCCAGAAACCACTTTGGAAATAGTTACCAGTGCAGAACCATAAGCAACCAGAATTAGAGTCCATTCTGGTGTAACTCTTAAAATTAATTCATTTATTCACTCACTCACTAATCACACATTCACTTAACAACATTTATTGAGTATTTAATTATATACTACATACCACATACCAGGAACTAAGTTAAAGATAAAAAGACCAATAACAGAAACTCTGCTCATGAAGAACTATCAGTCCAGCAAAGCAAAACAGACAGGTAAACAAACAGGCAAACTAAAATGTTTCAGATGCTATGACAGAAGGATACACAGGGTTCACCGCTCAATTCCACCGTGCCTGGGGAAGGAGAGAGTGATTAGAAAAGGCTTCATACAAGAGATGTTTGAGATGCTTTTGGAAAAACAGAAGTTCCCTAGATGAATGTGGAGGGCATCTAGGCGAGAATAAGATGAACCTTGACACTTTCTGAGCAGCAAATATTTTTGCCTGGCTAGAGTTTAAATTGCTGGGCAGGAAAAAGGAGAAGGATGTGTGGTGTGGGAGGGGGGGAGGGGTTGTATTTTTTTTTAATGTTAACCCAGAGAGTTCGTTATGAGCCAGATTGTATACAATGCCAAGAATCTGAAATTTAAGCTCTGAGCCATGCAGAGTAATTTGATAAGACTTGAGATTTCAAAAAAATCACCGAGGCATCAAAAGACACAATTAACACGGTGAAAAGGCAACCTACACAATGGGAGAAAATATCTGCAAATCATATATCTGATACGGTGTTAATATCCAGAATATATTTAAAACTCCTATGACTCAACAACTACAACGAAAAAAACCCAATTCAAAATTTGGCAAAGAACTTCAATAGTTATTTCTCCAAAGAAGTTATACAGATGACCAACAAGCATATGAAACGACACTCAACATCACTAATCCTTAGGGAAATGCAAATCAAAACCACAATGAGAGGGCTTCCCTTGTGGAGCAGTGGTTAAGAATCCACCTGCCAATGCAGGGGACATGGGTTCGAGTCCTGTCCGGGAAGATCCCACATGCGCGGAGCAACCAAGCCCGTGTGCCACAACTACTGAGCCTGCACTCTAGAGCCCTTGAGCCACTACTACTGAGCCCACGTGCCACAACTACTGAGCCCGTACGCCACAACTACTGAAGCCCGTGCGTCTGTGCTCCACAACGAGAAGCCACTGCAATGAGAAGCCCACGCACCGCAACAAAGAATACCCCCGCTCACCACAACTAGAGAAAGCCTGCATGCAGCAACGAAGACCCAACGCAGCCAAAAATAAATAAATAAATTTATTAAAAAAAAAAAACCCACAATGAGATACCATTTCACACCCAATGCAAAAGCTAATATTTAAGGGAAAAAAAGAAAAACAAAATAGGTGTTAGCAAAGACGAACAGAAACTGGAACACATACATTGCTGGAGGGAAATGGTGCAGCTGCTAGGTAAAACAGTATGGTAGTTCTTAAAAAAACTTAAACAAGAATTACCTCATGATTCAGCAATTCCATTGGCGTATATACCCAAAAGAATTGAAAAGCAGTGTCTCAAAGAGATGTTTGTACACTCATGTTCAAAGCAGCTTTATTCACAATAGTCAAAAGGTGGGAGCAACTCAAGTGTCCTCCATGGATGAAGGAACAGTGGTATAAATATACAGTGGAATATTATTCAGTCTTAAAGAGGAAGGAAATTCTGACACATGCTACAACATGGATGAACCTGGAGAACATTATGCTAAGTGAAATAAGCCACTCACAGAAAGAGCAATACTGTATAATTGCACTCATCGGAGGTATACAGAGTAGTCAAATTCATAGAGACAGAATGCACAGTGGTTGCCAGAGTTGGGGGGAGAGATGGAAATGGAAAGTTATCGTTTAATGGGTATAGAGTTTCTGTTTTGCAAAAATGAAAAAGTTCTGGAGACTGGCTGCACAACAATGTAACACTACAGAGCTGTATATTTTTAAATGATTAAGACTGGGACTTCCCTGGTGGCTCAGTGGTTAAGAATCTGCCTGCCAATGCAGGGGACACGGGTTCAATCCCTGGTCCAGGAAGATCCCACATGTCGTGGAGCAACTAAGCCTGTGCACAACTACTGAGCCTGCACTCTAGAGCCCGCGAGCCACAACTCCTGAGCCCACACACCACACCTACTGAAGCCTGCGCACCTAAAGCCCATGCTCTGCAACAAGAGAAGCCACCACAGTGAGATGCCCGCTTGCTGCAACTAGAGAAAGCCCGAGTGCAGCAACGAAGACCCAACACAGCCAAAAATAAGCTAATTAATTAATTAATTTTTAAAAATAAGATAAATTTTAAAAAATGATTAAGACTGTAAATTTTACATTATGTGTATTTTGCCAAAACTAAAAAAAATTTTAATAGATACAACACACATAAGCAAACAAAAAAAGATTAAAAGATGCATACTCTTATGCGTGAATACTTCTCAATACTCTAATAAATGTTAGGTAAGCATCAAAATAAATCATTTATCAAATGTCTAAAATCTTCCTCCAAAAATGTAAAGTTACATGTCTAAAATATTGCAGGAAGGAAAGACAATTTCCTAGCTAAATCTCACAGCTGGTTCCAATCCTTCAATTAGCAGTATTCCCAAACCACTTCTAAATTTCCTTCAAACCATTTATGCCCTACTGCAAGCTGAAATCTTAGAGAACATTTCTTAGTAACATGACTTAAGAGCACACTGTTAGATAATTTTTATACCTGTGTGAGGGCCGAGAAACTCAAAAAGGATAGTTCATTCTTATATTTTATCAGAAATCACTTTTTTAAAAAAACACGACATTAGCAATAAACACAAAGATGACAATTTTCTATGTTTATTTACCATAAAACAATGGCAGGTAATTAGCCAACAGGATTTATATCAAATGACATTTATTTTCAAAGCTACCATGAACATACGCCCTGTCATTTCCTAACACCCTAAAATTTTATGAATATATCAGCTTTTATTCTTATTTGTTCTCTAAGTCCAAAGACTTGAAATCTAGACATGGCTCTGACATTGACTGCCACTTGTAATCTTCACTCAGCCATCTAACTGTATAGAACCTCAGCTTTTCCACTTGTAAAAGTGAAAAAGTTGGACCAGGTAATTCATGACATTCTATGATGACATGGTCTACCTTAAACTCACATCTGGAACTAGGAACACTACCCTATGTCCTTCCCTGACTTCCATCTTCTTTACTTTACTCCACACTGCTCACTACTATGATATTACTCTTCCTACTGCATTTCTCACTGAGAACCTTCAATGTTTCTCCACCACCTTTAGTCCCAATTGTAACTTCTCAGAGCATCACACGTATTGTTTTAGAAATTTTCATTTGTAGAATGTTATTCCAGGTTACGTTTAGAAAAAATAATGTTTTTAAGAAGTTTCTGGTCAAAGGGTACAAACTTTCAGTTATAAGATAAGTTCTGAGGATCAAATGTACAGCATGGTGACTACAGTTAATAACACTGTGCTGTATACTTGAAATTTGCTAAAAGAATAGATCTTAAGTGTTCTTGCCATACCAAAAAAAAAAGAAAAAGGTGACTATGTGAGGCGACGGATGTGTTAATTAAGTTGATTGTGGTAATCATTACACAATGTATACATATATCAAACCATCACATTATACATGTTAAGTATCAATACATACAACTTTTATTTGTCAGTTATACCTCAATAAAGCTAGGAAATAAATATCATTAAAAAAAAACAACAGGGCTTCCCTGGTAGCACAGTGGTTGAGAATCCGCCTGCCAGTGCAGGGGACACGGGTTCGAGCCCTGGTCTGGGAAGATCCCACATGCCACGGAGCAACTAGGCCCGTGAGCCACAATTACTGAGCCTGCGCGTCTGGAGCCTGTGCTCCGCAACAAGAGAGGCCGCGATAATGAGAGGCCCGCGCAACGCGATGAAGAGTGGCCCCCGCTTGCCGCAACTGGAGAAAGCCCTCGCACAGAAACGAAGACCCAACACAGCCAAAAATAAATAAATAAATTAATTAATTAATTAATTTTTTTTAAAAAAGAGAACTAGATTCACTTTAAAAAAAAACAACAACAAAAAAGTTTCATACATAATCAAAAAGCAGATCATTTCTTAAAAGATATTAATCTCTAAAGAGCCTATCAATATTCCTATCATTTGCAGTGATATTTATTTTTCAATGATTGCTTATCAATGTATGCATTAAGATCCCACCCTTACCCACATAATTAACCACTCCAGGCAGGAACAGAAGAACAGAGGTTGAGCTTGCCAGAATTAAGAAGGAACAACCTGGTTTTCTAAGACCCCTATAATGAAACTCTCCTCTCCCACTTCTTTACCCCTACCCAAAAGAGAAGGCTTTCCTTTACAACTAACTATAAAGGAAGAGGGAAAATTTCCCCAGCTCAGACTGGAGTCCCTGAGTTTTACCATTTGTCCTATTCCTTAAAAAGGCCCACCTCCACCATGTCAGTGGCAACAATGTACACACCATTCTCACATCTTCACAACTTGAACTAATTATCCCCTCAAAACTTCAAGCCCTTAGCCTCTTATCTACAAAGAACAAGAAATTGTTACAATGATTCTTTTGGGAAGCAAAGCACTTTTATAAGTGGAGTAAAGATTAATACAGGGCTTCCCTGGTGGCGCAGTGGTTGAGAGTCTGCCTGCCAATGCAGGGGACACGGGTTCGAGCCCTGGTCTGGGAAGATCCCACATGCCGCGGAGCGACTGGGCCCGTGAGCCACAGCTACTGAGCCGGCGCGTCTGGAGCCTGTGCTCCGCAACAAGAGAGGCCGCGACAGTGAGAGGCCTGCGCACCGCGATGAAGAGTGGCCCCCGCTTGCCACAACTAGAGAAAGCCCTCACACAGAAAACCCAACACAGCCATAAATAAAATTAAAAAAAAAAAAAAAAGATTAATACAAACCTCAGTCTGAGAGTGCCACGGTTCTCACAGAAGCCTCTCTAATGCCTTGCTACTCAAAGTACAGTCCACAGAGCAGCACCAGGGGCAGCACCCAGGAACTTGTTAAAATTCAGAATGCTGGACCTCTCCCAGACCTACTAAACCAGAATCTGCTTTTTAATAAGGTCCCCAGGAGATTTATGTGCACATTAAAGCATAAGAAGCAGGGAGTTCCCTGGTGGCCTAGTGGTGAGGATTCCAGGCCTTCAACACCCTGACCTGGTCAGGGAACTGAGATCCTGCAAGCTGCGTGGCACGGCTAAAATAATAATAATAATAAAGTATGAGAAGCAAAAGTTTTCTGAGATTACCACTTTACTGAAACACAAGTTCACCAGTCCTATTACAGCTTGATAGTATATTGCCTGAGCTACATTTTATACCTTAAGATAATTTCTATAACCTAAAAAAAGATATTCAACTGGAAAATCTTTTTTTTCCATTTGTTAATTTTTTATTACCCCGGACTAGGAAGACTAACATGTAACATGTTTATTTTATTTTATTTTATTGAAGTATAGTTGATTTACAATACTGTGTTAGTTTCAGGTATACAGCATAGTGATTCAGTATTTCTGCAGATTATACTCCATTATAGGTTATTACAATAGGTATAATTCTCTGAGCTATACAGTATATACTTGTTGCTTATCTATTTTATATATAGTAGTTTGTATTTGTTAATCCCATACCCCTTATTTGTCCCTCCCCCTTTCCCTCTGCTCTTTGGTACCACAAGTTTGTTTTCTGTATCTATGAGTCTGTTTCTCTTTTGCATATACATTCATTTGTATTATTTTTTAGATTTCATATATAAGTGATATCATAGAGTATTTGTCTTTCTCTTTCATTGGAAAATCTTGGAAGTCAAATTTAACTTTCAATTTAGCAAAAATCTTACTCTATAATTCAATTTTCCAAACTGCCAGGCAACATGGGATTTTTTTTCCCAATTCATACAACCATTCATTCAACAGGTACTTAATAAAACTCATATTGTTTTAAAGAGTCAAGGCAAGAGCAGGAGAAGAATCTGGATTCTGTTACTTACTAGTGGTAAGAATGAAAAAATCCCTTCTTCATAGAGCCTCTATTTCCTTAACCATCTACTGTATATAAATAATAATAGTAACAGCTAGCATATACGTGCATACTATGGGCCAAGCACTGCTCAAGGCACCACATATATACTAAGTAATTTAATCCTCACAACAACTCTCTGATGGGTCCTATTATCACCCCATTTTAAAGATGAGGACACTGAGGCAAAGAGAGGTTAAGTAATTTGTCCACGGTCACATAACTGGTAAGTGACTGAGAGGGAATTTGAACTTAGAAGTCTGGCCCCAAAGTCTGTGCATGTAATCATTACAACATAACGTCTCCTCTATAGTAACACTTACCCTGTTAGCTTCGCAGAGTTGCTGTGATGACCAAATGAGTTAACGTACCAAAACACTTTATAACTACAACCCCATTATAAGTAAGACATTATTACGAGCCTATGGCTATAAAGGTTTTATCCTGAAAGTACACATTTGAGAAATTGTTTGAGACCAGGTATAAAATGCCTTGAGATAGAAAAGTTTCACCAACTTTCAGAATCTTAGATATGCAGTGCAGAATTAGTTCAACATGGGTTATACACTGTAGTATTTTGAGTTGTGTTTAAGATTTCATAACTGTTTTTTATAAAAATTGAGTTATTACTTGGGCAATCTTTTGATATTCAGTTAAAGATGCACAGACTGTACTAATTTTGACTATAAAAAATGTCAAGGTATCAGCCAAATTAGTGAGAAATAATTTATTTGGAAAAATAAAAGAAGCCTGAGACATAATAAATTTTTATCAAGTTCACCTGGTACTGAGAAAAAATATATTTTAATCCTTCTCCCTTACTATAGCTCTCCTGAAAACTAACACTGCAGAATAGATACCATATATTATTTAATGTAACTCTGCATACATGCAAAAGCATGTATATGCTTCACAACTGTAAAAGGTATAGTGAAAATTAAAGGCATCCCCAAAGTCAATCTGTATAGATTCTCTTGTATTCATTCTATAGTCCTAGCTCTAGCAATTCTACACCCTATTCATCCCACCAAATATGGAACACACAAATTATTAACACTCCATCATACTTTCCATAATGTCTAAAGCCACCACTACTACAACAAAATATTTTAAATTGCTCTTGGGCATTTCTTGCTAGAGAACAAAAGCAGATTATTTACTTGCCATCTCCTCACTAGTCTGTAAAATCCTTGAGGACAGATACTAAGTCTTATTTAATTTGCATCTTCAGTACTTAGCACAGTGTCTGACATACAGTACATGCTCAAATATATTCATTCTTAACTAAAGATATAAATTACCTAGTAATGATAGTTTGTTTTTAAAAGAAAATAAACATGAAATCCATGAGAAAAAAAAATACACAAGCAGAGTTTATCCATCCTTTCTAAAATATGGGGACGTATTTATTAACTATTTATATTTTATATCTACTCTTAAAAATTTTTTTCTGTATCTTCAAGATAAAACATTCAAGGCCACAGACAGACTTACTGTAAGCTGTACCTACTAAAGCCTAAGTGCCAGGTACTATATGCTAAACACCAGGAAACCCAAAATAAGGAAGACACAGGCACTGTCTTCATGGAGCTCAGAAACTACGGAAGGTGCACACTTGTAAACAAATAACTATCACAACAATGATCATTTTATCATAGTTGTGACAAGTACAATAATAGGAGAGTGTCCTACGTCTAATCATACACAAAAATTAACTCAAAATATACCAAAGACCTAAATGCAAGAACTAAAACTATAAAACTCGCAGGAAAAAAAAAAAAACACATAGGAGTAAATGTTCACAACCTTAGGTTAGGCTACTTAGATATGACACCAAAAGCACAAGCAACAATAGAAAAACCAGAAAAACTGGACTCCACCAAAATTTTAAATTATTACACTTCAAAGTACACCATCAAAGAAGGTGACAGGACAACCCACAGAATGAAAGAAAATATTTGCAAATCAGGTATCTAAGAAGGAATTTGTGTCCAGAATACGTAAAGAACCCTTATAACTCAATAATAAATAAACAAATAACCCAACTGAAACAGGCAGAAGAGCTGAAGAGACATTTCTCCAAATAGGACATACAAATGGCCCATAAGCACATGAAACAATGTTCAACATCATTATTCTTTAGGGAAATACAAATCAAAACCACAGTGAAATACCACATCACATCCACCAAGATGGCTATAATCAAAAAGACAAACAATAAAATGTGTTGGTGAGGATGTGGAGAAATTGAACCCTCACAGACTACTGATGGGATTGTAAAATGGTGCAACTACTTTGGAAAACAGTTTGGCAGTTCCTCAATATGTTAAACATAGAGTTATCATATGACCTAGCAATTCTACTCCTACATATACACCCCAAAAAACCCAAAAACATACATCCATACAAATAATTCTAGACAAATATTCATAGTAACATTATTCATAATCGCCAAAAAATGTAAACACCCAATGCCCATCAGCTAGTGAATACATTTTTTTAAATGTAGTATGTCCATATAATAGAATATTATTTGGCAATAAAAAGTAATGAAGTACTGATACATGCTACAACATGGATGAACCTTGAAAACATTATGCTAAGTGAAAGAAATCAGTCACAAAACACTACTTACTGTATTATTCCATTGATATGAAATGTCCAGAATAGGCAAATCCATACAGACAGAAAGTAGATTAGTGGTTGCCAAGAGTTGGAGGAAGGCTAGCAGAGGGAGAATAGGGAATGAAAGTAAAAGGCTACAAGGTTGCTTTTCGGAAGGATTTAAATGTTTTAAAATTAGATAGCGGTGATGGTTGCACAACTAACTCTACGGTTATACTAAAAGCCACTGAATTGCATATCTGAAAATTATGAATTTGAGGGTATTAATTATATCTCAGTAAAGCTGTTATAAAAATGTTAAAATAACAGAGGAATATAACTAATACACAAGTAGCATAAGGAAGGAGGTATTCAACTCTCCCTTTGTCAGTGAACGCTTTTAAAAGGAGAAAATACACTCCTTTCACAATGAGAAAAATTGGATCCTGCAAAATGAAAAGGTTCTTCATTGATGGAGACAGGTCTGTCACAATGTAACCCACAGGGGCACTACTTACATAGACTACCAAGAGAATGGAGTGGTACTAAGTATTGACCAGGGTCCACACAGAAGGAAAAGCATGCGGGAATGCATTAAAGAGTAGTCATATTCAAAGACTGCTAATAGCTTGTATGGTTGGGGCATGAGACAAGTGGAGAGACAACTGATGACCTTGAGAAGGAGAATAGGTCACAACCAGCGGTAAAGGAAGGCATATTGGTTAAACACATGTATTCTGGAGTAGATTTCCCTAGATTTGAAACCTGGCTCCACCGTTTACTGTGGCTTTGGGGAAGTTAGTGCCTCTGAGTATCAGTTTCCTCATCTTCAAAAGAGGATAATAGAAGTAGGAGGATTAAATGAGTTATTTCACTTTAAGTGCTTAGAACTTTGCTGTACAAAGGAAGTATCCACTTACTGTCAGCACTATTGCTGGGCTCTAGATTTGAGCATACGCTTATTTCTTTATCATAAATCAAACAAAAGGGGACTGCAGATACTGAACTGTGGCTTAACACTGAATTCCTGGTTTGTTAGAGCATCACTTTTTTTTTTTTTTTTTTTG
The DNA here is from genome assembly GCF_965194825.1 of Balaenoptera physalus. Taxonomy (NCBI): domain Eukaryota; kingdom Metazoa; phylum Chordata; class Mammalia; order Artiodactyla; family Balaenopteridae; genus Balaenoptera; species Balaenoptera physalus. The sequence goes on from NC_138890.1 coordinate 146,583,848, forward strand.
GCGACACTGTGTGGCATTTGGAACTACCTGGACCGGGGATCGAACCCGTGCCCCTTGCAGTGGAAGTGCAGAGTCTTAACCACTGGACCACCAGGGAAGTCCCGAGCAACACTTTTTATGAGAGTAAAAATCAACACTATGCCATTAACTCCTTCATTTAATCAAAAAAAAAAAAAATTAAACACCATTAGTAGTGTTCAAGGTTCTGCAGCATGCAGAGGTGAACAAAGACTCCCTGATTCAAACCCAGACGAGTAGAGAAATGGCAAAATTACTATCCAACAGCTGCCTGGTAGGCTATCTGAATCAACTTGGTGGTCTTGGTCTTATTTCAAATTCACAGTTGGCTGCACTTCCAGCACTCAGCACAAACAGTATGAACAAAATGTCCCTCCAAATAAGAATCAAGGTCTATAGAAGAATTTTTTTTTTAAGTAAGCTCTGTTGGTGCTGCTTTAATATTTACTTACATGCTATTTTATCAATTTGGCACTTAAAAATATAAAATGTATTCAAATGCAAACTTTATAATCTTGATAACAGGAAAGTACAATTCTACTAAAAGACATATCAATACCGGTAAATATTAATGATTTTGTAAAGATTCTTTAAAAGCACTTTTTTGAATTAAAGCACTAAGAAATCTTTTTCAAAATTGACATATGCAAATTTTCCACTTTCACCCATGTAAATAGAAGGGGTGAAAGATCAATGGAGACGTTTCACTTTCAAACACTGTGTTTATACCTACTAACCTGAAAAACTGATGTCTGTTTTTACAGCTTCTTTAACATCTAGAGGAGTGCAAAAATTAATTACATGACCTTTGTTCTTAAGAATACTTACTAGTTGGGAGACAGAAGAAAACAAAATGAGATCAATAAATAAAGTAACTCAAAGTAAAACTCTAATGTAATAAACTGAGAGTAAAAAATGGCGGGGGGGGAATTTAATTACACTGCATGCAATTTCTTTTTTAAATTTTAAGGTAAATGGATAAAGAAGATGTGGCACATATATACAATGGAATATTACTCAGCCATAAAAAGAAACGAAACTGAGTTATCTGTAGTGAGGTGGATGGACCTAGAGTCTGTCATACAGAGTGAAGTCAGAAAGAGAAAAACAAATACCGTAGGCTAACACATGTATATGGAATCTAAAAAAAAAATGGTTCTGATGAACCTAGGGGCAGGACAGGAATAAAGACACAGACATAGAGAATGGACTTGAGGGCACGGGGAAGGAGAAGGGTAAGCTGGGACGAAGTGAGAGAGCAGCACTGACATATATACACTACCAAATGTAAAATAGGTAGCTGATGGGAAGCAGCTGCATAGCACAGGGAGATCAGCTCGGTGCTTTGCGACCACCTAGAGGGGTGTAATAAGGAGGGTGGGAGGGAGACGCAAGAGGGAGGGGATATGGGGATATATGTATGCATATAGCTTATTCACTTTGTTATACAGCAGAAACTAACACAACACTGTAAAGCAGTTGTACTTCAATAAATGTCAAAAAAAAAAAATTTAAGGTAAAATGAAACATACATGAAACAGAGCCAAGAGGTGAAGCATATGTAGGAAGGCATAAGAAACTGGAAAAAAAGAGAAATGAAAGCAAAAGATAAAAAGAGGAGGATTACACATAGATAAATAACAAGTGAAGGACTTTGGCGGGGCCAATTACAACAGTATTAAGAGAACTATGAAGTGTAAATAATGCAACCCGCTGAACGTAAGATCAAAAATACAAAGTGTGAAAAAAAACTGTGGTGTTACAAGCAGAGAGAGTCAGGGGGAATAAAAGAAGAAGAGGATTTCATTACTTCATATAAAGTACTGATGATAGTAAAAATCCTTGGGTAAAGGGGAAAAGAAGTTCTGAGAAAGAAGATGTCCAAGGGATTGTTTGCAGAAATGAACAAGGGTTCTGTGAATCCAGAAGATAAGTATATGGCTGTAATAAATAATAAAGGATACAAGGGAGAACATAATAACTTTTTTTCATGATTACAAGATAAGCAGTCAACTGAAAAGGAGACCTAAATTTTCATTAAAAAGGGGCATTAAGGGCTTCCCTGGTGGCGCAGTGGTTGAGAATCTGCCTGCCGGTGCAGGGGACACAGGTTCGAGCCCTGGTCTGGGAGGATCCCACATGCCGCGGAGCAACTAGGCCCGTGAGCCACAACTACTGAGCCTGCGCGTCTGGAGCCTGTGCTCCGCAACAAGAGAGGCCGTGATAGTGAGAGGCCCGCGCACCGCGATGAGGAGTAGCCCCCACTTGCCACGACTGGAGAAAGCCCTCGCACAGAAACGAGGACCCAACACAGCCAAAAATAAGAAAATAATAATAAATAAAAAGGGGCATTAAAAGGTTTGACTAAAATATCTTAAAATTAAATTTAAATTTTTAAATAGTTTATTTAATCTTTAACAAAAATTAAGTCGTTACTACATCAAATCTCAGAATACACTAAATCTTACAATCCACAAAGAATGAATCAGGTATTACTTTATACGAAGTAGGGAGCAATTTTTCCAACTAAAATTTAGACAACATAAAATGGCATCACACTGAGTAGCCCCTGCTCGCCGCAACTAGAGAAAGCCCGTGCACAGCAATGAAGACCCAACACAGCCAAACATTAATTAATTAATTAATTAATTTTTTTTAAATGGCATCACAGACTATACAGGATCAACTTTGGCAGGATCATCAAGGGGGCTGTTTTTGCAAAAAAAAAATCAAAACCTTTGTGAATTTTCTCCAAGGTTCTTAATCCCATAATATTCAAATCATTTATCATCCTTGTAAATTTTCTCTTTTTCAATTAAGAACCGGTCTGGGACTTCCCTAGTGGCGCAGCGGTTAAGAATCGCCTGCCAATGCAGGGGACACAGGTTCAAACCCTGGTCCGGGAAGATCTCACATGCTGCAGAGCAACTAGGCACGTGCACCACAACTACTGAGCCTGCGCTCTAGAGCCTGCGAGCCCACAACTACTGAGCCCATGTGCCACAACTACTGAAGCCCGCGTGCCTAGAGCCCGTGCTCCACAACAAGAGAAGGCACCACAACGAGAAGCCCATGCACCGCAACGAAGAATAACCCCCACTCACCACAAACAGAGAAAGCCAGCACACAGCAACGATGACCCAATGCGCCAAAAATGAATAAATTAATTAAATAAATTTAAAAAAATAAAAGAACTGGTCTAACTTAACTAGATCCTCATTTGAAAACGGCTTTGAGTGAGGGACATCCTTAACATCACTTCCATAGACTTAAAGAAATTTTACATCTGCAAGATTTGCAATTCACTATATATCCATTATATTGATAGAAGTTTACCAGAATTTAATGTTGAATACTTAAATATTAAAACAACTTGTAATTTGAGGAGACTACAATCAGTCAGATAAAAAGTACCCTCCTGCCTTCTTCATTGCACTTAACTGTCCTTTGTATTGTCTGCATATTGTCTGCATATTCCCCACTATACACTAATTACTGAAAATAAAGAAAATGGTCCATACTAGCAGTCATTCACATTGCAGGTGCACAAAATAAAAACCCTTGATTAGAGGCAGAAAGGACCCATACTACAGACCATTCTCAGAAGCCACCTGAGAGGATACAAAAGCCCACCTAGAAATGGGAGCTTAAAAAGGTCTGCAGAGTTTTGACAAGGGAACTGTGGTAGGACTAGCCTGGAAGTGTAAGAGTGGAATATTGCTCCTGAGTTTCTAAAGGTTAACTGTGACTATATCAGAAGTTGGCTTTGATTCCATGAAACGTCCAGGGCAAAGAGAGTAACTATAACCAGAGCCAAAGATGGCCATTCATTCAACAAATATTCCTTGAGTATCTACTATGTGCCACGTACAGGTCAAGCCACTGGGGATACAACAGTAAAAGAGACACTGTTACTGCCCTCAGGAAACTTAAATTACTGTGAGAAGAAAGACAATAAACCAATAAACAAAAATGTCCCATAATGGAGCACCATAAAGCAGTGGGATGGAGGTGGAGTACTTGTATAAGGTAGTCAGAGAGGTAACACTTGAACAAAAATCCTAATGAAATGAGGGAGTCATGTGAAGCTCTGAGTGTTATTTTGAGTAGAAGAAAGACAAAATAGAAAGGCTCTATGAGGGAACAAGCATAGCTGTTCAAAGAAAAGCAGAGAAGTCAACATGGGTAGAGAAAAGTGAGTAAGACAGGAGTGGAAGGAGATCAAGTCAGAGAGATCTGCAGAGGCCAAGTCATGCAGGGCCTTAGAGATCAAGGCAAGGAACGAGGATTTCTTAACAATGTGATAGGAAGAAATTGCAGCATTTACTGACAGGAAAGTAACAAAGAAAGCAGGGGCGTGACAAGATCTGATATGTGTTTTTTAAAGTTTGGATTACTCTGGTGATCAGAGAAATAAACCTTCTTCTTTGACCTTACAGACTTAAATTATAAAGAAGCTATCCTTAAAATTCCTGCCATTAAGCCTTATTCTATACAGGAATCTGTTAGTGATTTTAAAAGCTTAAAGATAAAAAAAACAAACTTTATGTTACTGTCATAATATTCTCAAATCACAATAAAGAATTTTTCTACATTATTCTTCAAAAAAAAAAAGGTAATTACTCCAACATTAATCTCAACCTAAACCTCACCTGTTCCAACTTTTAGAAGACATTGTTTATAAGATTCTTTTTTTCCTTCCACTGTAGAAAGGAGACAGTTGAAAAAAATGGATTCACGCCAAAAGCTAAAATGCTTCTATTGCCCCCTGGTGCCCATCTTAAAGAATGAAGACCTTCCCACATTAGTTTGGAAATAGTAATGAACACATTCACTGGATTTTGGAATAGAGCTTCTAGCATCCTCTGCTGACAGAATCTTGCAGGTGTAATTAAATTGCTCTGTTTTAAAGAACACTGATTTTCCTCTGAAGTTAAAATCATTAAGTTTCCTCACATTGTTTTTTAAAAACTTTTTTCTCCAGTCAGCTGCAATTAAATTAAAATTGGTCATTAATCAAATATTGGTAATGATGATGAAAACAACGTTAAAATCCAGCAATTTTGAGTACTCAGTATGTGTCAGTCCATATGTTAAGTGTTTACAGGCATCATCTCATTCCTCACATAGATCAACTCCTGAGAATAAAAGAGAGTTTTTGTCCACTTTTAATTCTTCAACCTTTGCCTATGCATGAGGGAAAGAGACTGACTGATACAGGTGGTTGGCAATGACCAAGGCCAAGAGATGAGAAGCCTCAGCCCAGAAGTCAGGGAAGCACAGTGGTGACCCAAATTGGACTCTCCACCACGGAACGTGCCAACCAGGGAGTCAGAGAAAGCTCATGGAAAACAGGTGCTCACAGCTAAAAAGTCACTGCTACATCTAGCCTTTAGTTACAGTCATAAAAATGCAACTTTCAGTTCTCTGTAGGAACGGGAAATGGGACAGCAAGGATAATGAAAATCCTCAATAATCCCAGAGTTTCCATTTGATTACGTTACAACCTTCTTTACCTTTAAAATAAAAATCAGAATTATGTACATATAATAGATATGGTTTAAAAATCATTTTTTACCTCTTTCCTGACTCTATCCTCTTGAATTTTTGTTCACTTATTCAGTTCAAAGCAAAATAATAATATAAGTTCAAATACTCACTAAATACTTCTAATTACTTAACAGTTGGTATAGTTTGGCAAAGTTCAATTATGGTTTGCATACCATTTTCATTTGCATTCTATTTGAAAGAACAATTTTATTACCACTGTAGATGAGTAAAATGGAACAAAGGAAAAATGAGTGAAAAGCAAGCTTGTCATCAAAAAAAATTATAACAAACAACATTAACACTTCCAATCCAGTGACTTCAGCAGCAACACTAAAACAACTACTAACCAGCAACTAAAGTAAAATGCATATTAAAAAAATTAACCACAACCAGGAGCTATCCACATAGTTCTTAACGTAAAACAATCAGTATTGCTCTCTGGTAATTTTCCTTCCAATTCTAGTGCTATCAAGAGCTCATTTTTTAAAAGTTTGTGACTAGAAGAGGGCACAAAGAACTATTTGGGTGACAGGAATGTCCTGTATCTTGTTTAGGATGGTGGCTACACCTGGTGTATACAAAACTGTCAAAATTGTTCAAACTGAAACCTTAAGATCTGTGCACATTACTATATATAATTATACCTCAATCAAAACAATCACATTTTAAGCTTTGTGGGACTGTTTTAAGAAGAGAAAACTACAACTTTTTTTTTGCCTCATTGAAAAGGTAGGTTCATAAGCAATTATAGTCTATACGATTAAATTAACTAATCTCATTCAACTGTAGGGCAGTTCTTACAATTATTCAACTATTATGTAACTAAATTTTAAGCTTAGGACAAGGCATATATAATGGCTCTTACAAAGCAGGTGTCTTTTTGCATTTTCATGCTCACATTTTTTCTGTTCAGTCCTCTATCCCAACTTCCATTTTCCATGTAAAAACTAGGGATTTATATGTCAAAAATAGAAAACACTCTCAAATGTCATAAAATGAGGTTTTCAATTATAAAAACCAAACACATTCAATTCCAACTGACAAATATTTACTCTATGTACTACATTAAAGGCACTACACCAGAGGTTGCAAGTTTTTAAAAACTACTGTACTATTTATATACAAATCCCTGTACCTAAGGTCATCACAAAGGATTGCAAAGGAGAGGCACAGTAGTTAACACAAGAATACAAGTAATGATTTCACAAGAAAAATAGCTTAAGTTTGTTATACAAGGGAGAAAACAGGCCTGGGAAGTAGCACGTGCAGCTGGCATCTGGAGAGGCTGTTTGAAGGAAATCACGTTTGAAATGGTCTCCAAAGGCTAGACAGAATTTTAACAAGCAGAAACTGGAGGAATGGGAAGGAAGCATTACAGTTTGGATCAGTGTCCACTCAAAACTAACAGACTCTTTTGTCAGAGAGAATTAATGGGCAAAGAGGAATTGGTGAGGTCTAATACATTTACAAATCAGGCCTTCTCTATATTATCCTATTCTAATGAGAGATTAGACATGTCCTTAAAAAAAATCTTGAATTACTGATAGAGCCAGTGCTAAATGAGCAATGAATTATATGTCAGTTGTGGGAAATAATAAAAGAAAGTGGGGAGGAGGTAAAACTCTTTTTAAAAATAATGACAATCATAAATTCAATTGAGGGGAAATTGCTTATTTTGTTTACAGTTTTAACTTGCTTCACTGAAGAAGCACATTCTCCTAAAGTAAAAGCATTTAAAATGTACTTTCTTTGTTAAGATCTCTTACTGGGAATGCTTTTGTAAAGTTAAAAACAAAAATCCACTCCTATGCCTCCATTTCTTTATGAACGTTTCAAAGATCCTCTATAAAAACGAACTTGACATATATAGTCGAACTTGACTAAAATCTTAGCCAAGACTAGTTTTATGGAATCTCTCCTTAACAAAATGAACCATAAAGATTGCACCTCATTCCAGAAGAAATAAAAACAGTAGAATCACTAAATAGCAAGATGAAACAGACAGGAATTCAAATGAAATTCATACATGCTAATATAGTAACCAAATCCTAGGAGTTTAAAGATTGCATTAGTAAACATAAACTATATCTTTTGAGACTTTGGAGAAAGGCAGCTAATATGTTCACAATGTGCAAAATGAAATCAAATAAATAGAGTATACATATGTATGTCATATCGATACAATATTAAAGGACTATTCAATATGCCTAAAAAGATTTAAAAAGTAAATAAATAATTTGCCATTACTATAAGTGAAAGTACCAAGCACTGAGTATAAATTCATACACACTACATAGTTGCTAGCTGGCTGCCCCCATCATCCATCCTTTGTAATGGAAGCATTGAATTTTAGCTAGAATCCTGCATCCCTAAGTAAATATTGTATTTCTCATGTGACAGAAAGATATAAAGTTCAAAATGAGTTGCCTTCTTTATCCCTTCTGCCTTCCTGCTGACAAAACTGCAAAAATAATGGCTACAGCTAGAGCGTCCATGTTGAAGCCCACCCATTGATGATGGAAGAACAAAAAGACAGAAGCAGCTTAGATCTGTGATATGCTGGACCTGCAAAGTAGCCCTGGTCTATTTAATTCTTTATTTCATTTATGTAAGACAGGAAAAAAAAAAAAGACTTCTATCTGTTTAAGTCACTGTTATTTTCTGTCACCGGCAGCCAAATCAATAATGTACTAACTGATATATAGGTTCACCACTTAACAAAGGCTCAAAGCTCAATGCCACTGCCTTCCAAGTATGGGAGGCAGCACAGTAATGTTAAAAGCACAGACAGCCTGGGTTTGAACAGCAACTCTACCGCTAAATAGTGAGATAAGTGAGTAAATGAATAAATTGGGCAAATTATTTAACCTCTGTGGGAAAAAATTTAATATTTACTGATTATTTAGTGGTTCTTACTTCTTTTTTGTACTGAAAAGCTTTATAGTGTTTATATTATATTTATATTCAGATGCATCTCTCACTAAGCTTACTTCTAATTTTTGTTGTTGTTCCTGTTGTAAAACAGGTATCTCTTTTTCAATTTTAACCCTTTAAACTAGACACTATTAAACTAGACACTATTAACCTGTTTTTTTTAGTTTTTTTTTTTTTAAGTCTTTATTGAATTTGTTAGAATATTGCTTCTGTTTTACGTTTTGGTTTTTTGGCCGCAAGGCATGTGGTATCTTAGCTCCCCAACCAGGGATCGAACCCGCGCCCGCTGCATTGGAAGGTAAAGTCTTAACCACTGGACCACCAGGGAAGTCTCTTATTAATCTGTTTTGATTAGCCCCTTTTTGTTGTTTGGTAGAGTCATATCAAATACATCAATATTCTCACTTCTTTTAATACTCTTGATTATTTCAGTTTGTTTAATTAGCAAAAATGTCTAGAATAATATAATAATGTGACAGTTACCATCTTTTATTTCTGATTTTAAAGGGAATACCTCTAGTGCTCCTTAATTATGTATAACACTGACTGGTGGTATGAAGCATGAATGAATCATTTAATACAATATTAAAGTTCCCTTTTAGTTTCATTTTTAAATGTTTTTATTAGGAATCATGTTAGTTTTGTTATATATTAAAATAGATGATCATAATGATAAATACCAGGCACCATTCTAAGGGTTCTATATATATTCATTCACTTATTCAATCATCCACACAACTCGAGTTAGGTGTTTTGTTAGCCCTATTTTACAGAGGAGGAAAGAAAGACACAGAGAGGTTAAGTAATGCCCAAAGTCACACAGCTTGAAAGTGAAAGAGCTCCATCTGTCTTCCAAGTCCATTTCCTTAATCACTACTCTATATTGCCTCCCTATATCTATATTTTGTCTCTTTTTATTGCCTGGATTACCATCATAGTGGTCCAGTCAACAGCGGAAGCTGACAGATGACGCACATGGCTACTGATATTGAAGTGATATCAGATTAGACTAAGGTGGTAGTAATGGAGACAGAAATGGAGAGATCTGGTATAAACTTTGAAGACAGAGCTAGTAAGACTAGTTAATGAATTAGAGATTGGATATAGGGTAGGAAGGAAAGAAAGGAATCAATAATGGTGATGAGGTTTTGTGGCTTACCCATAGCAAATATAGAACTTTGTTTCCTGTGTGTTTTATATTAACTTTATTTATGTACCTTAGTTTTCCTTTTTTTCATTCATTCTTCCTAACGTCTGCTTTCTTATAGCATTTCACTTAATTAAATCCTTTTTGGAACAAGGTAAAACACACAAAAAGTAAGTGTACTCACCAGTACTTAAGACATTTTATATTCAATACTGTCCTGTTTGGGTTTTTTTCTATGTCTGTCCTAGATTTTTGAATTAAGATCATAACTGCCTTATAACAGAGGACTGCTGTTTGTACTCCCATCATTTGTTTCTAATGACAGGCACAGTTTATGATCAATGTGGAAACTGGAAAAGAACAGAAAAGTATAGGGCATAAATAAGCATTATCCTCACTCCCATAATACAGAAGCAAGCAATGGGAGGGATTTTTTCCATACCGATGCAATATTTAAAGTTTTGAAATCATACTGTCTATACAGTTTTATGCCCTTTCCTATTGCTATTGAAAACTCTTATTAAACATGTCTAATGACTACATAATGCTTTTATATGACTACACAACAATTTACTGGTCCTTCTCCCATTATTAGATATTTCTTTACATTATTTCTAATTATTTTAATATTTTAAATATGTCAGTTATTTTCAAACTTTTTTAGACATGGAAACTGTCAAGAGAAAGCTCTGAGCAAGCCTAACATAAAACAGAGCTGACCTTGTTGAGTGCAGGGGAGGGACCCAACCCTACCACAACTGCCCCCCAACAGCATTCCACGGAACACATTCTGAAAACCACTACTACGTGCAGTACTATGATAAACATCTATGTGCATAAAGTGTTTTCCAAATTTCCTTAGGCTAGAATCCAAGAAGTGATATTACTAAGTTTAAAGGAAATGAACATTTTTAAGGCTCCTGATATGTAGTAATATAGTCTCAATAACTGACACAGCTATTGGCTCAATTCCTAGAATACCTACCTCTTCATAGCCCTTCACAAAATTTGACAATTATAATTTAATAGGTATAATTCAAGATAGGCATAAAAAGACATAAAAATGAGAGATTCAAAAGGCCAGGAACTTACCATCTCTCCCATGTCATCTTCAGAAGCAATTAAACACTAATGCTTTTCAGAGACATCAACCTTCACATATCATAAGAGAAACATTTTTCAAAAAATAAAAATCAAAATAAGTATTACTTCTAAGCTATCTGGGAGAAAGAATATTCTTGTATGTTTTATATGAAAACTTCAAAGTGGCTTCATTAGCACAGAGAAACAGGTCAGCAATTCCATATCCTTGTTTTTAGGAAACATTATTTTGTAAGCAATAGCCCATGTCCTTAGGCATCCATGAGGCATGATACAGATCATAACCTATGAAGGCACCCTAACTGAGTTAACCTATGACCCCAACTGTGACTATTTAAGTGAGCAGTCACAAGCGGTTTGGGAAGAGGTGCATCAGAATAACCTATGAAGCCTTTTGTTACAACACAAGATTGCAGGAGTTGAGGCAGGTTCACCCTAGTCCTACTTAATTGATCTCTGGATTACAGAACCTACAAATACATGTTTTTTAATTGTACCAAAGATGATTCTTATGTTCAGATTAAGAATCACTGGGTTATTAAAAATATTTTTCCATTAATTTCAATAATACTTGCTGAAATATTTAGCCACTCAAGTATGTAAATGTGGCTGCTTTCCTACCAAGTAGAATGTCTCTCTAAAAAGTCACAGTGCTTTGCAAGTTTCTGAGCAACAAAAAAAATCAGATTGTATTCAGGAATCCCCATGAGTCAAGCCCACTTGCTGTGGTAGTTTATTTTCCCTCATCTAGGGAATGAGTACCATTACTTGCAATATGACTTGTGTTATCAATAGTTTAATCTTGCAGCAGTGAGGAAAAGGGACTGAAGATCCTGGAGGCAAAGAGATAAGCTAAGTGACCACAGCAAAAGTTCAAGTGGGAAAGCAAATGCCTGAGTTTGATCTTAAATGCTGAATTTAGAATATTGTGGGAGCTTAAATATGGACATGTTTCATGAGTGGTTAGAAAGCTGAATCTGAAGTTCAAATGAAATGAGGTATGCCTCCAGTTGCTCTGAGTGAATAGGAGTCATGAGTACAGGAAGATGTAAGAAACTCCACCCAGGCCAAATATGAAATGTTAAGGTACACAAGGACATACCCTCAGGGAATGCTTATGGTGGGAGAAATGTAAGGAAATATGAAGTAGTAAAAGAGGCTCTAGCGGAAATGTAAGCACCACCAGAGCAGGGATTTGTCTGCATTATTTTCTGCTGTATCCCTAACACCTGCAAAGTACCTGACTCATAAGATGTGCTCAATAAATATCTGCTGAAAAAACAGTCAAAGAGATAGGCAGCAAGCCAACAGTACAGAGAAATGGCAAGGGAAGAGTTTCAAGGAAGAAGAAGTCAATATTGTCCAATAATGCAGAGGTAGGTACAAAATGAGAACTGAGAAAGGGCCTTTGGATATTTGGATTTTGTCACTGGGGATCTCTATGAAATGGTAAGAGCAGAAACTGACAACAAAGATTTAAGGAGAAACTGTGTAGTGACAAAACAGAGGTGGCAAATATAAATACTGCTTTCGAGACATTAGCTGATAAAGAAAAAGAGGAAATTGGACAGTAGGTTGGAGGGGAAACTGACTTAAAGGAAGATTTCAGTATGTTTGCAAGCTTAGAGCCAAGAGCAAGTAGAAAGAAAAAGGCTAAAACAAAAGGAAACAAAAAATACAAAAGGTTGATGGTGATGAATCCAAGTATGAGCGAAAAAAGGAAAGGAAACCAAGGGCACCTACAGAATGGTTAAGCCTTAATAAGTAGACGGGGCAATTCTGACATATCCCAAACTGTAAAAATACAACTAGCATTCTGATATATAAAACAATCTCTTATAATTTTGCTTAGCATTACCTCAGACTGATTTCCTGAAGGAACTAAATTAAGTTTCTGAATCAACAAGCAAAGAATTACTAGGCCCTAAGTCCAACCAAACACAAAAACAAAATTCTTTCAAAGGCCAGAAACATTTGAAACTCAGTGTTGAAACACAGGCCCAACACTGTAATGCAAATAAAATGAATCATGCTATTTTGTCTAGATTCCACAATAACATTCATATTCAAGATAGTAATCAACAGATTTCCTTTGCCTATGATCCCTAATTCTACTACTGTTTGATCTAGAAGGCTGCCAATGTCCCACTTACCAAATATAATAAAGTAGAAAAGTTTGTTCTCACTCAGACGTAAAAAACAGACTGATGTTGCCACTCATCTACTATCTAACCACAAAGTCTGAAAATCAAAGGCCTCCATTCAAGGCCAATATAATTTACCTGAATCTAGGAAGGCTACTGCAAAGCCACATTCACAATGTTTCCAAATTTCCAAGCTATCTGCTTCATCTATCACCTCTGCCCTAGTCTTGAAAATGCTGGTTGTGATATACGTTGGAAAGAAAAATAGAAGGAGAAATGGAGAGGAAATAAGGAATCTCCCACTCTTGTTTTCTCTCCAATCTAGTTTCAGAGTTAATCCATTAACAATGCTAACAAGTATTGCATTATCAATTAGTGCATACTTTAAAACTGAAGCTGTTACTGGCACAAATCACCAACAGACTTGTTTTGACCTGCCTGTTATTTAATTAGCATTTTCTGTTTACTATGTTCACAAGAGGAAAGGCACACCATAAAAAGACTTAAAGTTTTACTTCCAAAAAGAACCAGTACATAATCTTATAAAAAACCAGAAAGCAGTTATTGTCTCCTGATACACTTTAATTACAGCCATGATAAGATTTCAAATGGACTTCTGAGCCCCACACCCACGCATGTTTTTCCTTCTCTGCATAGCTGCACTTTGGGTTTACTCACCTATCAGTTCCAAGTCAAAGGTCCAATCTTCATTAACCCTCTATTCTAGAAAAGTTGATTTTCCCATCTTCCCAAATCTAATCTTGTACACTGTGCCTTTGTTCCAGCCATTCACTCTTCCTAGATAGGAGGTGGCCTCCACTTACCTCGCCCATCAAAATTTTACCCTCTACAAGGCTCATTCCACCTCCTCCACAAAGTACAGGCATCCCCTCTTATCCCTGGTTTTTGCTTTCTGCAGTTTCAGTTACCCTTGGTATGAAAATATTAAATCAAAAGTTTCAGAAACAAATAATTCATAAGTTTTAAATTGTGTGCCTTTCTGAGTAACATGACAGAATCTCAAGCTATCCTGCTCCTTCCTGCCCAACAAGTAAAGCATCCCTTTGTATAGTGTATCCTGCCCAGCAGTCACTTAGTAGTCATCTGTCAAGATATCACAGTGTTTGTGTTCAAGTAATTCTTATTTTACTTAATAACGGCCCCAAAGCGCAAGAGTGATGCTGGCAATTTGAAAATGCCAAAAAGAAGCTATAAAGTGCTTCCTTTAAGTGAAAAGTTGAAAAGTTCTCAACTTGATAAGGAAAAAAATGGTATGCAGAGGTCCCTAGGATCTACAGTAAGAACAAATCTCCTATCTGTGAAATCATGAAGAAGCAAAAAGAAATTCATGCTAGTTTTGCTATCACACCTCAAACTGCAAAAGTTATGACCACAGTGCATGATAAATGCTTAGTTAAGATCGAAAAGGCATTATACCTGTCCAATAATATATTTTGAGAGAGAGGGAAAGACCGCATTCACATTCAGGCATACCTTGTTTTATTGCTCTTTACTGCGTTTTTTACAAATCGAAGGTTTGTGGCAACCCTGCTTGGAGCAAGTCTATTGGCACAATTTTTCCCATGCATTTGTTCACTTCATGTCTCTGGGTCATGTTCTGGTAAATCTCAATATTTCAAACCCGCCACCAGCAAAATGATTACAACTCGCTGAAGGCTCAGATGATGGTTAACATTTTTTAGCGATAACATATTTTTAAATTAAGGTATGTACATTTTTTTCTTTTAGAGATAATGCTATATTGCACACTTAATGGAGTATAGAACAGTGTAAACGTAACTTTTATATGCACTGGGAAGCCAAAAAATTCATGTGACTTGCTTTATTTCAACATTTGCTTCATTGTGGTGGTCTAGAACCCAACCAGCAATACCTCCAAGGTATGCCAGTAACTTTTACTACAGTACATCGTTATAATTGTTCTATTATAAGTTACTATTGTTAATCTCTTACTGTGCCTAATTTATAAATTAAACTTTATCACAGGTATATATGTATAGGAAAAACATAGTGTATATGTAAGGGTTGGTACCATCCACAGTTTCAGGCATCTACTGGGGTCTTGAAACATATCCCCCTGGATAAGGGGGGATTACTGTATTTCTTCTCTGGATCTGATCTCATCAGCCTCATCTTTCCACTTCCCCCTAGTAAGAAAAAACAGCCATGCACTAATCACATGACATTTCACCACACTATCATGTACTTGCACACATTTAGTTCTTCACTATAGCAACTTTTTTTCTCCTCACAACACCCTTCTTACTTCTATTCTCTCTTCCCCGGTACCTTGCCAGCATTGCAAACCTGCATTCATCAGCTCAGACAAAATACCACAGATTGGGTGGCTTAAAGATTAAAAATTTATTTTCTCACAGTTTTGGAGGCTAGAAGTCCATGACCAAGTGCCAGCAAATTTGGTTTCTGTTGCAGACTTTCTTCCTGGCTTATAAACAGCCAGCTTCTTGCTGTTATGTGCAGACCTAGCTCTCTGGCATCTCTCTTCTTATAAGGAGGCTAATCCTATTTGGATCAGGACCCACCCTTATGACCTAACTTAACCTTGATTATTTCCAAAGAGGCTCATCTCCAAATACAGTCACACTGAAGGTTAGGACTTCAACATATGAATTTGGGGGGCACACAAACATTCATAACAAACAAACATAAGTCATTCTCACATATGATAGTTCAACCTAAATATTACCTACTCTATGAACTACCCAAAATAATTAAACACATCTTTTCCTTGTCCATCACACATTGTGGCCTAGACGTGTGGTTGCTGTTGTTTCTGATTACCCATGTATGCTTGAAAAGAAAATGTTGGATGAAGGTTCTATATATGTTCAATAGATAAAACTTGTGCATTTGTATTGCTAAAATCTATACTCTAATTGCCATCTTAACAATTCCTGAATTGTTTCTGAACAATTTTCCATTATCACTGTAGGTTTGTCCATTTCTCCTTATAATTCTGTCAATTTTTGCTTTGATTATATTGTGTTAAAATGCACACAGGTTAAGGACTATCAAATTTCCCTGGAGAATAAATTGTTTCTTTTACCATTAGCTAATGACACTCATTTTATCTTTACATTAATTTTATAATACTAATCGGTTATCTTTCAGTTAGCATTTTCCTGCTGTAGTCTCTTTTATTCCTTTTTCTTTCAACCTTTCTATGTCATTACATTTTAGATGTATCATTCATAAGTAGAATATGCCTGAATTTTTTAATCCAATCTGAGAATTTTTGTCTTTTAAGTAGCAAGTTTAGTCCATTTACATCTATTGTGAATAATGATATACAGCTGACCTTTGAACAACATGACTTTGAACTGCAGAGGTCCACTTATAAGCAGATTTTTTTTTTAATAGTAAATACTACAGTACTACATGATCCACAGTTGGTTGAATCTGAGGATGTGGAGCCTCAGATGTGGAGGAACCGTGTAAATGGAGGGCTGACTGTAAATTATACTCGGATTTTTGACTGCTCAGAGAGTCGGTGCCCCTAATTCCTGCATTGTTCAAGGGTCAACTGTATTTGTATTCATGCTTACCATCTTATTTTGCGATCTCTATTTACCAAGATTTTCATTTACTTCTTTTTTCCCCTTTACTGTCTTTTTTTGGAATGATTGTGCTTTCTTCAATGGCATATCAAGAGCATTTCAGTGGTAGTATTGCAGACCAATACAGGGGTACATTTTCTTCAGAGAATTTAAAAACAAAAATAAAATCAACTAAAGATGAGACTACTTTTTATTATCACCAGGTGCTGGCAATTCTAAAATTGTCAGTTTAGAAATTTTTTTTTTTTTTTTTGCTACGATTAGTGCTGAGTTTTGATAACACATACGTAAGCTTCAAATTAGCATATTTTTATTACTTATCTTTTAATAACCATTGCATTCTACACGAAGTTAGTTTGGCGCACTCCCAGTTATACTATCTGCACCACATACATGCACAAATATACTCAGCTACACACATGTTCAGGTAATATTTTTAATGGTTCAGAATCATTCAAGCTTACTTCAAGGGTGGTTTCATATCTCCAATCCCTGGTGTACTTCATGTTGTGCATTTAAACAGTAAGTTCAAAATAAACAATGATTGTAAAGTCAAAGAAACAAAAAGAGTCTTCCATTCTGCTATAATTTCAATGCCAGGAGAAAAAGACAAAAGATGGTAGACTAGGTCGGCAGAAGAATTCAAAATGGGAATGTTTAAACACCTCAATTGTTCTCATCAAAAACATTCTAAAGCAATGGATCATTTAATGACAACATCTGCCATTATTTAACCATTTTCTCTGATTTTTCAGAAGAAACTTTAGAAGTTTTTACCAAATATATTAGAAAATGATGGATTTTCTGGAAGAAGAGATTTTAGTGAAAGTGTTTTAAGAACAGAGATGTTTAAAAGCCACTAGGACTGACATCAAAAGAAAAATGATATGGTCAACACTGCAGTTTCAGGAGTTTATTGTAAAACAAAATTTTTAATGAAACTGCCTGATTTATCCTTATGTTCCTCTTTTCCTAATTTTACATACACATGTGTGCATGAAAAGCTTTCTTTAATAAACTATGAATAGACATAGAATGACAACTTTGGTATACTGTGTAGTAAACACAAATAAGCAAAGAGTGCCCATTTTGATGAAGTCACTGACAGATCTGCAAAGGCTGTCAGCTTCTCTTCTGACCATTATTATTTGTTTCAACTCATAATTATGACTGAAAATAATCTGTCACATAGAGAAAGGTGGTATTAAAAAATGATCCATTCTAGGTATCAAAAATACAAAGTACATCAACGGTTTTCTTCATATGTTTTTCCTTTTACTATTTTGGAGGTTACACAATTTCTATTTTTTGGGCATTTACTCTTAAAATTGTAACTTGCAACTTGACTTAAGCTAATCTAAAATTAACTAACATCTCTAGCCTCCATCCAAATAATATGACTTCAAAATGACTGAACTGATTCCACTCTCCTATCTTCCACATTATTGTTCAAAATATTAGATCCACTTTATTTTTAAATCTTCCCAGATTTATTCATCATCAACATGACACTCAATGCTACATAAACTTAATAAAATGTTTATTAACTTTTTAACACATTGCTTCCTACTGTCCATTTATTATTTTTGAGTTCTACTTCCTTATTCCTGAAATACATTCTTTAGAGTTCTTTCAACAAGGGGCTGTCAGTAGTAAACTCAGATTTTTTTTTTTAATTTGATCTCATTCATGAATAACTGTCTAGCAGGGAACTGATCTCTACACTACTCTAAAAGACACTACTCCACTGAATTCTTAAATTACTACTGAAATACTTACTTCCTCCTCTTCTGAATCATCATCATCATCATCATCATCATCATCATCTTCCACATCTTCACCAAGAGGTGGAGGTAAAGGACCGAGGATATCTTCCTCCATATGATTAACTGGTTCTTCTGTCATTTTAAGGGGTAAAGGGGGGCCAATTAACTCATCATCAGAAGATTCAGAACTCGTTTCACTTTCACTGCTGCTTGTATCCCTGAAAATACAGAAACAGAAACTCATTGTCTTTGCTGAAACAAAGAACGTACTCTGGAGATAATACTGATTCCTCAGGAAACCCTGACTTTCCTTTTAACAACTGAGTTTTTTAAATGTTTTTAAATTTGTAATTCAAACATTGAATGTGTGACTCAAATATTATTTCACCTAAAGAAAGTAAAAAACTTCTTTTATCTATCTTACCTAAATATAAAGTCAGAGACAAAAGCTCAGAGCAATTACATGTTAGAGGCCCATTAGATAATCCTCATTCATAAAGAGCCAGCAGAACAACTGGAATGTGGAAGAAAAACTACTAGATACTACACCATAAGAAAGAAAACTACTGAGATAACCAATGCTTCTATTCACTATATGTGAATACGATCACTGTCTGCCATAGGAGCAAATAAAGTCAGTCATGTAAGAAAGTTAATATTACTCTCAAAATGTTTCAATATATTTTCTGAAATACAAATTATTTCTCAGTGCTAATCCAAGTTTGCTGAGTTGCTAAAATGTTAAACGTGTTGATAGCTTTCCTGGATTGTAAAGATACCTTACCCTAGGGAGTATCATATTGATTCTCAACTGTTTTTCTACCCAACACACCTGAGGACTATTACACACTCTCATTAAAGTCTTTATCAAACACCTCTATACCTTCCAAAGCCACCACCATCCACCATCCCTCTACCTCCCACCCCATCCCAAAAGGTTGAGAATTGCATTCCTAATTATATCAATTAATCTATCAAATATTTTCTAGGATTCAAAGTGTCGCTGCCTTCTAATGAAGTATCTCTAGAATATAAGCTCAATGAAAGCAAAAATTTGTCTGTTATGTTCATTGCTGTGGCTCTAGCACCTAAATGATGCCTGACATAGGCAGTCGATAACTACTGAAGAAAAAAAAATGGGATTTTTCTTTTTATTTTCATCTACGTTCAATATTAAAAGGAATACATACTCACATACATGTTATCCTTATACAAAGACAGGAGCTAGCAAACCTCCATAAAGAGAATTTCTCTTTTTTTCAACAGTTAAGCTTAAGGTGCTCCAGCCCCACAGGCCTTCTTCATAACTGAACACCTGAAGCTTGGTTCAGCCTGAGGGTCTTTACACTTGCAGTTCCCTCTGCTAAAACACTTGTTACACGGTCTCTTTCTCATCATTCAGGTCTCCTCAAATGTCATCTCCTCAAAGAGGCCTTCAGACACACAGTCCTTTCTAAACTTTCAAACACACCCCCATCAGTCACCATTACCTTAATTACCTTACTTTGATGATCTTTATTATGTACATTGCTAAATTATATTGTTAGATTAGTTATTTAGTTGTTTGTAATCTGTTATCCATCCCCTCAAATGTCCCCACAGCAATATGAGCTGAGATCTCATCTGACTTGCTAAATGCTGTATCACCAATTTCTAAAGCAGTGCCTAACCCACAGCAGATGTTCAATAAATACTTGAACGACTGAATAAATTTGTATTAAAGTATTCATGCTCCCAAATTTTCTCTCTTGTGATCAGATCACAAATTTCTGACTGTACTGGTTACAAGTCACAGACTTCCTTAATGCAAAATGAAGGCCACAGAGAGCTCTAAACTGAAATGTTAATCCTTAGCACCCATGCTTTAACCCAGTTAACTAGTTCAAAAATAATCATTGAACTGGGAACTAAACAGAACCATATAGATTTCATGGCTGATTATGCAGGCCTAATACCCACATGAAACTTGATAGAATGTATCAGCTTCTAATTCTGCTTCTAGCTTTTTGCTGCTAATGTGCACAAGCCAAAAAAAATGAACCATTTTTAACATATTTTCAATATCCTGAAAAACAAAGTCTGTGAAATTATGTCCAAAAATGTCCCTGACTGAAAACAGAATACATTCCATGTTTAAAATATGCCTTGGGCTTCCCTGGTGGCGCAGTGTTTAAGAATCCGCCGGCCAATGCAGGGGACACGGGTTCGAGCCCTGGTCTGGGAAGATCCCACATGCCGCGGAGCAACTAAGCCCGTGAGCCACAACTACTGAGCCTGCGCGTCTGGAGCCTGTGCTCCGCAATGGGAGAGGCCGCGACAGTGAGAGGCCTGTGCACCGCGATGAAGAGTGGCCCCCGCTCGCCGCAACTGGAGAAAGCCCTCGCACAGAAATGAAGACCCAACACAGCCAAAAATAAATTAATTAATTAATTTAAAAAAATATATGCCTTGATTCAATGTGGTACCCAAATATGAACCAGAGCCTGAGAAACAATATGTACTCGATGAGAAAACAGCTGAGTCAATCCTAACGTTTTCCTCAGCTGACTTTTTTTTCCAGCTGACTTTTTAAGTGAGATTTTAGCTAAGCATTAAATAAGATGTATGGTTGTACAATTTCATTAAATTCATAGGCAAAATTCATTGTTTCTGGTACTACTTTCTTAAAAGGAAGTGCAAATGTCTAAATGAGTCCTACCTTATAAATCTGGACTATATCAGTATTTCTCTACTATCCTACAGCTATTTTTCATAGGATAAATGACGTATTTCTTCTCAGTACTTGATTTCCTAATGATAATTTACACCCATATAATATTTCTTTAAGCCAATAAGAAGGGTAGTTTTAGATTACTGTCTTTCTCTAAACCAAATTTTAACAGCGTTGTAGACGTTTTTTAAATTATCTGTATGCATTGTGAAACAGACTCTCAACATGCTACAAAGGAGAAAAACTAACATGAAACATATTTAAAATATATAGGACTAAATGAAATACAGCCAAGAGAGCAGAAGACCAATTCCAGAACTGAATTCAAATTATCATAATAAATAACATATGTAATAAGTGTGCATTTTAAAAAAAACAGTGAAGAAAATGATCACCATATAATGAATGCTGAACATTCATAAAATAAAATAGAAAACTACTCTGGAATCACACCTTACGTTACACATTAGAATCACCAAGATGGGACTTCCCTGTGGCGTAGTGGTTAAGAATCTGCCTGCCAACGCAGGGGACACAGGTTCGAGCCCTGGTCCGGGAAGATCCCACAAGCCATGGAGCAACTAAGCCCGTGTGCCACAACTACTGAGCCTGCGCTCTAGAGCCCACAAGCCACAACTACTGAAGCCCACGTGCCACAACTACTGAAGCCTGCCCGCCTACAGCCCGTGCTCCACAACAAGAGAAGCCACCGCAATAAGAAGCCCGTGCACTGCAACGAAGAGTAGTCCCCGCTCGCCACAACTAGAGAAAGCCCGCGCACAGCAACAAAGACCCAATGCAGCCAAAAATAAATAAATAAATTTATTAAAAAAAAAAAAAAAGAATCACCAAGATGGGTCAAAAATCAAACAAAAACAAAAAAATTGGACCCCTACCTCACATCATATACATAATGAACTCAAAATGGATAAATAACCAAAATGTAAGAGCCAAAGCTATGTTTTTTAGAAGAAAGCAGGAGAAATCTTCATGACCTATAATTTGGCAATGGCTTCTTAGATATGACATGAAAAACATGATCAACAAAAAGAAAAAATAGGTAAGTTGGACTTCAAAATTAAAAGCTTTCATACATCAAAGGATATTATTAAGAAAGTAAAAAAACAATCTAAAGAATGAATAAAATATTTGCAAATCACACATCTGATGAGTTAATAATCAGAATGTATAAAGAATTCCTACAACTTAACAACAGAAATACAAACAACACAATTTTTAAATGGGCAAAGGACTTGAATATGCATTTCTCAAAAGAAGATATACAAGTGATCAATAAGCATATCAAAAAATGCTCAACATCATTAGACATTAGGGAAATGAAAATAAAAACTACAAGGAGGGACTTCCTTGGTGGTCCAGTGGTTAAGAATCTGTCTTCCAATGCAGGGGACGTGGGTTCAATCCCTGGTCGGAGAACTAGGATCCCACATGCGGCGGGACAACTAAGCCCACGCACCACACCTAGAGAGCCCGCGTGCCCCAACTACAGAGCCCATGTGCTCTGGAGCCTGCACGCCACAACTAGAGAGAAGCCCGCATGCTGCAACGAAAGGTCCCACAAGCGGCAACCAAGACCTGACACAGCCAAAAATAAATAAATATATTGAAAAAAAAAAAAAAACTACAAGGAGATACCACTTCCCACCTACCAGGATGACTATAATAAAAACAAAACAAAACAAAAGGGAAAGTAACAAGTGATGGCAAGAACGTGGAGAAATTGGAACCCTCACACATTGCTGGTGGGAATGTAAAATGGTGCAGCCACGGTGGAAAACAGCTTGGCAGTTTTTCAAAAAGTTAAACATAAAATTACCATATGACCCAGAAATTTCACTCGTAGGCGTATACCCAAAAGAATTAAAATCAAAGCCTCAAACAGATACTTGTATGCCAATGTTCACTGCACTCACAATACCCAAAAGATGGAAACCCAAGTGTTCATCAATGAAAGATGGGGAATTACTGCTTAATGGCTAAAGTTTCTGTTTAGAGTGATAAAATTTTTGGAAATAGATAGTGATGATGGCTGTACAACATTATAAACATTACTAATGCCTCTAAATTGTATACTTTGTTTAAAATGGAAATTCTTATGTTAAAAAAATTTTTGCCCCAATTCAAAAAATCAAGACACCATAGTAAAAGAAAACATTTAGAAATACAGAGGTAAATTGAAGAAAAAAATGCTAAAAAAAAGTTTTTAATCGTTTCCTCTGGGAAGCAAGAATCATGAGCAGGGAGAAATGAGACTTTATAATGTTTGATTTTGTAATGTGTATATCTTACTTCGATAAAAATTTAAAAGATCAGTGGTTGCTAAGGGTTTGTGGGGAGGGAGGGATGAAGAAGTGGAACACAGAGGATGGTGAAGGCAGAGAAACTACTCTGATTGATACCACAGTGGTGGATACACGTCATTACAAATTTGTGCAAACTGACAGAATGTACAACATCAAAGAGTGAACCCTCGTGTAAACTCTGGATTCTGAGTGATGAAGATGTGTCAGTGTAGGTTCACCAACTGTAACAAATATACCACTCTGGTGGGGGCTGTTGATAATGGAGGAGGCTATGCATGTACTGGGCCAGGTGATATATGGAAAACTCTCTGTACCTTCGGCTCAATTTTGTTGTGAACCTAAAACTGCTCTAAAAAAAATTCTACTGAATTTTTTTTAATTAAAAATAAAGGGGCTGGGGAAATTGATTATTCATATGGAGCAAAAAATAAAAATGAATAACATCTTTACATTATCCACAAAAAGTTAATCCTATGTTGATTTAAGACCTAAATATGGAAAACAAAACTTAAAAACTTTAGATAAAAATATAGAAAGTTATCTTTATGACCTCAGAGTAAGGACTCATTTCTTAAACAAAACACAAAAGCACACACCACAAAAGAAAAGGTTAAAATAAGAATATATTAACATTTGAAACTTATTTTTTAAAAAATACCACTGAAAAACAAAAAAATAGTAATAGTAAACCACCAATTAAGGGGAGAACACAAGGAACCCGACAGAAAATCTTGCAGAAGACATAGTTCTTACTATATCTTCAGAAGAAAAAATATATGACCAGTAAACTTTTGAAATGATGATGTACAACCACACTGGTAATCATCAAAATGCAAATGAACACTATAAGGATACCACCTCACAACAATCAGATTGGCAAAAATAAAAATGTCTAACAAGTGTTGATGAGGATGTGGAGCAACGGGAACTCTTACACTCTGCTGGTGGGAAAGTAAGTGGGTACAAACTCTTTAGAAAACAACTGAGCCAAATCTAAAGATAAACGTGTACTTACTCAAAGACCTAGCAAGTCCACTACTAGGTATATACTCTAAAGAAACTTTTGTACAGTAAAACAGAGGATAGCTATAAGGAGACCTCTAAAAGCATATTTTATAATAGTATAGAAAAACAGCAACCTAAATTGACTAGACAATGGATAAACTGTAGTATATTTCTAAGTGCACTTAGAAAACTAAAATGCACTGAAAATGAAATGAACTATAGATTCACTTGTCAACATGAATGTGAAAAACCTCTTGTTGAATAAAAAAAGCAAACTGAAAAAATACATTCATTACAGCATTAATGACATCCATATAAAATAAGAAATCATACAAAACAACATGTATTTAGGAATACACTCATATATAATAAAATTATTAAAAACAGGAAGGAAAGATAAATACAGGGAAGGTTTCCCTTGTGGAGCAAAGGAGTAGGGAGTGGATTTCAAAGCACTGATAAAGCTCTACACACTGTCTCACATGCTGGGTGTTTGTTTCATTGTTCTCTTTACTTTAAATGAAGGATATCTAAAGTTTTATATGTATGACAAACTTCGGAACAAAAATTTTTTGTCTAATTAAGGGGAAAAACATCCCTAACCTTACAGTGTTCACAATCATATAAAAGAACACACTATAGAAACAGTACATGATAAGTGTACAACATGCTAAGTGCCACACTAGACACTAGGGAGAAAGATTTTAAAATATGCAAAACAATATTATTTAAGTCTTAGGGAAACAGAGATACACAATAAAATTATAAAGAGATACATGGAAAAAATTCAAATTTAGAAGGTTGGCTACTTCTGACAAGAAGGGAAGGGGATGCAAATGAAGATAGTTCTCAGAAGTGTTCACTCCTAATAGCAAAAGTTTACTTCTTGTCTAGTGGGTATTGTACTTTATCACCATTTTGAAAGTCTTAAATACTTCATAATAATCTCATTTAAACTCTTAAGGTAATTTTTATTAAATCTAGAAAAAAGAAAATAGCATAACAATCTCTTATGTGTATGTGAAGAAAACTGATTGCCTAAGAGATATATCTTAAATACATTAAAACATTATCAAACAGATGGGAAAATGTTTGTACGATGAAATGTGATATAACATTTTTTAAAGCATGAGAATGAGAAAAAAAATCAAATCTAAAAAGTTTATTTACATATAAAATATGAGGTCAAAATTCAAATAAATGGAGAAGTAATCAGATTTATTCAAAAGGAGATATATCAAAATCACAAGAAAAAATGCATAACTTCAAGGCAATTAGAATATGCAAAAATTAAACTTTAAGACGCTTCACTGAGGAAAATTTAACATTTTTCTCTGCCTGTATAATTTACTGTTACTTTTCTCCTAATATATGAGAGAGAATTATTTTTAAGATACCTTAAGCATTTTGAAAGCCACTGGTAAAAGGGTCTTTAAAAGTCCTTAACGACTGTGAATTTTCCTATTTTTTATTAAAAATGTGTTTTACAAAACTTCAATAGAGAATTACCTTTAATTATGGGTTTCTTCCCCCAACGGAAAAGGACACCATGTCCCTTCTCAGGACCAATAAAGACTGCTTCATATAGTGCCAATGCATAGTACTTGTGGTGATCAGCAAAAGAAGTTACCACTTCCTTTATATCTCTGGGAAAACTAAAATCTGATAGTATTTATTTGCTGATCTCTGGTTAGAACTGAAGGTCTTTAAAAAGAAAAAATGAGCTCCTTAGAACAAAATCACTATCTTTATCCTCTTTTTTTTCTTTCTAACAGAAAACTACACAGTTTCACTAGCTAATATAAAATTAAACACCTAAATGGGAGTGAAAGAAGTTATCTAATCATAGCTATAAAGAATTCCTAGCCTGTTATGTCCTTATGAATAGGGACCTGTCTTTTTTCTTTTTTCAAAACATTATTTATTTATTTTTATTTTTGGCTGTATTGTGTCTTCGTTGCTGCATGCGGGCTTTCTCTAGTTGCGGCGAGCGGGGGCTACTCTTCGTTCTGGTGCGCGGGCTTCTCACTGCAGTGGCTTCTCTTGTTGCGGAGCATGGGTTCTAGGTGCACGGGCTTCAGTAGTTGCAGCACGCGGGCTAAGCAGTTGCAGTGCACGGGCTCTAGGGCACACATGCTTCAGTAGCTGTGGCTCATGGGCTCTAGAGCACAGGCTCAGTAGTTGTGGCACATGAGCTTAGTTGCTCCGCAGCACGTGGGATCTTCCCAGACCAGTAGTTGTGGCGCATGAGCTTAGTTGCTCCGCAGCACGTAGGATCTTCCCAGACCAGGGATCGAACCCGTATCCTCTGCATTTGCAGGCGGATTCTCAACCACCGCGCCACCAGGGAAGTCCTAGGAACCTGTCTTAACTGTCTTTACTTCTTAGAATATAGAATAGAACTCTGCCTCGCCCATAGATGAACTGAAAATATTTTCTTAAAAACAATTCATAGGCAAAAGGTCAGTCACCAATGTTTTGTTCGAATCCATTACCAATTCAGTCATTGATTTCAATGGCCTTGTAAAAGTTATTTGATTTCTAGATGTTTCCATGTGTTTCCTTAATATGAAAAATGTTAGAGGCACTAATTTACTAATGTTTTGAATAGTGGAAGCAAAAGTTGCAATACATTTAAGATAACTAACTACTCAGTTATAGCCAGATGGTTCCAACATTTCCCATAACATGAGGCTCGTTCCCAGCACAAAATCACTGTTCCCTAAACTGGAGTTGTGGAATGAGACAATCACAGAACAATAAATTGAGTGAAAAGCTTTCGAGGAGCCATGGCAAAAAAAGCAATGGTGTTCCAAGTGTCTAATAAGAAAAAGCACTTAGGGAAGAGAGGAATTTTTTCATCCTGGTGTTAAATTCAAGAAATAACTTATTGGATGCACACTAATATAGTAGAAAATATCTTGGACTACAACGTGTAGTGAATAAAGATGGTCTTTTTTTTTTTAATTTATTTATTTTGGGCTGCGTTGGGTCTTTGTTGCTGTGTGTGGGCTTTCTCTAGTTGCAGCGAGCGGGGTCTACTCTTCGTTGCGGTGCACGGGCTTCTCATTGCAGTGGCTTCTCTTGTTGTGGAGCACGGGCTCTAGGCACGCGGGCTTCTATAGTTGTGGCTTGCGGGCTCTAGAGCACAGGCTCAGTAGTTGTGGCGCACGGGCTTAGTTTCTCCATGGCATGTGGGATCTTCCCAGACCAGGGCTCGAACCCATGTCCCTGCATTGGCAGGCGGATTCCTAACCACTGCGCCACCAGAGAAGTCCCTAAAGATGTTCTTAAAATGGCTATTTTTTTAAAAAGGACTTCAAATTTTATTTAGCCACAGTGAAATTATTTCATAGTAACATGATTCAACGCTTAAGCAGAAATAGCTTAAAGACGCCTATAATAGAGACAGAAAATCTACATAAAATATATCTGATATTAATATAGTCTCAGTTAAGCTTCTGACAGGCCTATTCATCTGCCATGGATTATTCATTCGAGGCCTTCTGAAACAGGGATAAGTAAACTTCCATTCTTTGATCAACAAAATACTGTAATAAAGTTGTATTATTTTATTTTTATTGATGATCATTTCTATCTTTATATTTGATATAGATGGTCCCCACTTAAAATTTAGACTTAACGATTTTTCAACTCTACAATGATGTGAAAGCAATACGCATTCAGTAGAAACCATACACTGAATTTTGAATTTTGACCTTTTCCAGGACTGGCGATAAGCAGTACCAAACTCATGATGCTGTGCAGTGGCAGCAAGCCACAGCTCCCAGTCAGCCACGCAATCACCAGGGTAAACAATCAGTACACCTACAACCATTCTGTACCTATACAACCATTCTGTTTTTCACTTTAGTATAGTATTTAATAAACTACATGAGATAGCCAATACTTTATTATAAAATAGGCTTTGTGTTCTATGGTTTTGCCCAGATGTAGGCTAAAATAAGTCTTCCGAGCATGTTTAAGGTTGACTAGGCTAAGCTTTGATGTTCAGTAGGTTAGGTGTATTAAATGCATTTTCAACTTAAAATATTTGCAATTTATGATGGGTTTATCTGGACATAACCCCATCATAAGTCAAGAAGATCTGTAATTATAATCTCAACAGTAGTTCTGTAATTTTAATCACTAATGACAAAAGTAATGCTGGGTTTTGTTATATCAATAAAATTTATTCTCAATACCAATACTGCACGTTCTTTATCTTTGGACTTTAAAGTTAGTATTGCAGAAAAAACAGCATCAACAAAACTACTGAAATTTTTACAATTTTCAATTAATGGAATCATTTGTTTGTCAAAACCTTAGCAATAAGATAAATTTCCAAAAACACAACAGTAGGTTTTTGACATCTTAAATCATCCCAAAAGTAAGAAACTAAAGGTAAATATTAAATGTTCCTCTTAGGAAAAAGGGGTTTTTTTTCCTATCATATTGAAACCCAAGGACATTGTGAGACTGACAACTGATATAAAACCATAGACAATGCTAAACTGAATTTTTTGACTAATATAAAGAAAGGACACTCTATAGCAGGGGTTGGCAAACTTTGGCCCAGTGTTTGTTTTTTAAAGATTTACTGAACACAGATAAGCCCATTCATTTACGTGTCGTCTACGGCAGAATTGAGTAGTTGAGAAAGAGACCACATGGACCCCAATTCCTAAAATATTTACTATCTGTCCTTGACAGAAAAAGTTTGCTGACCCCTACGCTTTACTAATATATGCAAAGATACTCATATGCTTCAGAGACTAAATAGATGTTAAGGCTGCACTGTTATGAAAAGGGAGAACCAGACTTGTAGTCCTATATAGATATCCCCTCCCTCCACAAAGAGAAGCTATAGAAAAGACCAACCAACACTATTATGGAGAGATAGTCTGCTCAAGAGCCTAGACTGAGATACCAAAGAATGCACCTTCTGGGTGAACAAAAAATGAAATTACATAGTATAAGTGATATTTTGTGTATTTAGATATTTTACGTTTTTCTACTGTAAAAAGAGGAAATAGTGAAATCCACTGGTGAAATTTGCCATGAATAGTTTATGTAACCAATTTGATGATTTAAAATATATCTAAACAACATTAGAATTCTCATATTATTCCACCCAGATTTGATATCTAAATACCTATTTATATTGTTTAAAGTTCTTAGTAATTAAGTTACATAGTATTAAATTTCAATTTAAAGTAATTTTAATGGCTGCTTTCTCCTATAACTCGATAAACTTTATAATGTGCCTCTATTTATATTCTTTCTTATTATCTATTTCCATAAAGGATCCTACCAAAAAAGGTAGGGGAAAGGGACAAAAGATGTAAATGACAAAATAAACATGAAAAAAATAATAAACTTGTCAACATCTTTCCAACTTTACATAGTTATGCTCTGCAGTCAAAAGGCATAGATTTTAATACTACATCTGGAATACTTTAGAAAAAGTCAATTGATTTACAATGTGACAAATGACTTTTTCCTGGTCCTAGACATACACAATTGCCTGAAATGGGAGAAATTATGCAAGCTTTTAGTATCAGGAACTTTGCCTAAATCGTGTTATGAACGCCTACAAAAAGGTAGTTTAATAGCATTCTTTTGAGAAAGACAAGCACCTGGAAGATGATTTAGAGCAATCTCTGGCCACATTTGAGCTTGAAGATGTTGGTTCAAGATCTTCGCTTTGCCTTCTTAATTCTTTCTCTCTGTTCATTTCTTCCTCTTTTTCTCTTGCTTCTGAAAAGATTATAAAATTTTTTCAACAGTTAGGCTTCAAAATTTGTTATTATTTAAAACGCTATAAATTAACATAGTTACAAAGATGTAACAGACGTGTTACCAGTAACAGCAAAAAAATTATCCATCTAAATGCCCAACACTGAAAAAATAATTGAAGTTTACTGTGTATCAACATAATATAAAATACAGCCAATAAAAATAGTGATAGAAGAGAAATCCCTGGCAGTCCAGTGGTTAAGACTCAGTGCTTTCACTGCAGTGGCCTGAGTTCAATCCCTGGTCAGGGAACTAAGATCCTACAAGCCACACAGCACAGCCAAAAAAAAAAAAAAAAAAAATAGTAATGGAAAATGTACAAATCTGAGAAAATATAAACAGATATGCTAAGCAAAATTAGCACGTGAACAGTATATGAACCATGACTGTACTATGTAAAAAGATGTGGCAAGTGACCAGAAGAAAGCATTCAAAGGTAAGATTTTAGGTAATCTCACCTTTTAGTTTTAATGTTTTAAACCAAAAATTCAGTACTTCATTCCTTTCTGAATTTCCCAAACTGGATTTTTGGTCAGAGACTTCCTACCAAAATTATGAGGAAAGTTGAATTACATTTAGTTTCCAGAATTGTTTACCTTGGAAAGAAAAAAAAAAATTTATCCAAGGAAATCTAATCTTTCTCCTCTGATAATCTCACTCAACTACTGGGGTGGAGGATGGGAAGCACATAGGAAGGAAATTAATTATATGATAAGGCTTGTTCTCAATTGCCACCATCCTCAATAAACTGAGATAATCTTTAGCATTTATTTCTAAAGTTAATAATGAAGAATAATACACCCAAAGTTAAGCGGTGTCAAAGGGCACTTATTAATTGGAATGTTGTACTCTTTAGGTCTTTTGTTGCTAGGATGTAGAGGATGAGTAACAAGGAGATAGGCAGCAAGTGTCAACAACCAGTCTTTTGTTTCAAACATGGAAGATAAAACTCTCCAGGAAGAGGTAAGGCATAGCTCAGATTAATTTTTTTGTGCTCTCCACTGGGCTGGGTTAGGAGTTAACAATTCGGCACTCTGATGCTGGAGGAGGCTGAAAACAGTAAGAGAAGGATAATGCCCAAATTTAAGAGTGAGCCTGCTGGGCTCCTACCTTCATCCTGCTTCTCCAGACATTCCCTCCATTCCCTCCAGGGTGAGGGGGGATTGGGGAGTGAAGCAGGGAAGGCCACACTTGGACTGTAGGCTCAGGTCTTAGGGGCAGTTCTGACCCTAATCAGGAAACGATACTAAGGCACACATTACTAGCCACCTACACAACAGCCACTTCTCTCTTTCTCCTTGCTAAGAAAACCACAGTTCTCCCTAGGTAAGAAGCAACACTGTGTTTCAGGAGCTGCTGGGCCCCTCCCTGCCCAGAGGGGTTGAAGTTTGATTCCAAGTCAACCATAGTGCTCTTGCAATGGCTGTTTTTGCAACTGATGTGCCACACTAATACCGGCTAATAACATGTGAGGGGAAGTCAGCAGAAGGTACATTTGAGAAAGGTTTTCTTGCTCCTAAAAAGTGTTACACAAAAGTCTCCTTTCAGCCTGTGGAGGTGGTCACCTGCATGTAACAAAATTTAGCTGACAAAATTTTGAGACAAGAGGACAGTCTGCTTAGGACAAGCCAACACTCTAAAGCTGGCAAAGCAGAAAAAAGGGGAAAAAACTTCATGTCCTTCATGTCAGGACTCAGAAGACAGGACAGCCCCATTCCAGAGTTCTTGTCATAGTGCAATACTAAACCTTTCTTATTTAAGCAATATTTTATTAGGTCTTCTATGACTTCTTTGAAAGTAACCATTAGCATCTTAATATCAACCTTAATTTAACAAAAATAATAGCAACTAATACATGGAGCTTACTATGCTATGTACTAGGTATTGTTTTAAGCATTTCCTGTAAATTACTCTTTTAACGCAAATGTAGATAATGGACTCGAGGACATGAGGGGAAAGGGTAAGCTGGGACGAAGTGAGAGAGTAGCATGGACTTATATACACTACCAAACGTAAAATAGATAGCTAGTGGGAAGCAGCCACATAGTACAGGGAGATCAGCTTGGTGCTTTGTGACCACCTAGAGGGGTGGGATAGGGAGGGTGGGAGGGAGACGCAAGAGGAAGAAGATATGGGGATATATGTATATGTATAGCTGATTCACTTTGTTATAAAGCAGAAACTAACACACCATTGTAAAGCAATTATACTCCAATAAAGATGTTAAAAAAAAATAACTCCTTTAATCTTCATAACAATCCCTGAAGTAGAAACTTTTTTTCTTCAGCTTTACTGGAGTATAATTGACAAATAAAACT
The DNA here is from genome assembly GCF_965194825.1 of Balaenoptera physalus. Lineage (NCBI taxonomy): Eukaryota > Metazoa > Chordata > Mammalia > Artiodactyla > Balaenopteridae > Balaenoptera > Balaenoptera physalus. The sequence continues at coordinate 146,616,263 of NC_138890.1, forward strand.
GTGAGATATGTAAAGTGCACAATGTGATGATTTGGTACAAAAATACATTGTGATAGAATTCTCCCCATGGAGTCAATGAACACAACCATCACCCCACATATTTACCTTTTTTTTGGGGGGAGGTAATAACATTTAAGTTCTACTATCCTAGCAAATTTCAATTATACAATACAGTTGAAGTAGATATTGCTATCCCCACTTTATAGTTGACGAATCCAAGGCAGAGAATTAACAGAGCTATTAAGCCTCAAAGCAGTGAATCGAGGCTCCACAACTGCAACTTTCCTTGATGTGACCAGACTTTCTAGAGACTGTAAAATTATCCAACGACTACTACCTACCTTATAAAACAGTGAGCCTGCCTCTCTCTCCAAATGGCCATAAAGTACAGCCCTTTACTGCTTACTTGTCACCAGACTATCTGGAAAGTATGACCCACCCACCTAGAGTTCCTTCCCAGTGGATGAACACTCCAAACTATTTGCCCCATCCTGGTGAAGATCTAACTTTTTAATTTAAAATTTAACTTTTTTTTTTTTTAACAATAGTAAGGATTTTCTATTCAGAGAGGCTTCTGCTGTCACCTGCTGCTTCATTAAAGCAAGAAGAAAAAAAAAGACAAGACATTTTTGAGGAAAAAAATAATTTTTTTCCTCATTGTTGACTGAGGACAAACCAAAATGAAACATAATTCAATAAACTGTAGCTCCCTGACCAAGGGGATCATTTTCATATATTTTTACTGAACGTAGGACCAAGTACACTGTAAACACTGTAAAAATGCTCCATATGTTCCCTTAACAAAAGTGAATTAACCTACCCCCCAACACCTCATTTTTTTCTTCCAAGTAACTCATTTTATTGTTAATTCCCTACTCTCAGATAGTTACCAATTTTGGATAGCCATTTCTGCAAAAGCACCCCAGATGTATGCAACTCTTATTTAGGTTAACAGCAAACTATCCAAGGACTTCCCTGGTGGCACAGTGGTTAAGAATCCGCCTGCCAATGCAGGGGACACAGGTTCGATCCCTGATCCAGGAAGATCCCACATGCTGTGGAGCAACTAAGCCCGTGCGCCACAACTACTAAGTCTGCGCTCTAGAGCCCACGCGCCACAACTACTGAGCCCATGTGCCACAACTACTGAAGCCCGCATGCCTAGAGTCCGTGCTCCGCAACAAGAGAAGCCACGGCAATGAGAAGCCCCCACACTGCAACTAGAGAAAGCCTGTGTGCAGCAACCAAGACGCAATGCAGCCAAAAAATATAATTAATTAATTTGTAAAAAGTAAAAGATTATTAACAACAAAAAACTTTGAAACATTATTCCCTGACAGTTTACATAACACATATTTTATTGAAGTTTTACAGTAACTCACCCTTTCTGTTAGAGCATTTAACAACCAAAATTTCACGTCCATATACACAGACAATTAAACTTGCCATTAAAAGGGACCCAAGTTCTTATTTTCCTCAAGTCTGATGTCAAAGCCCAGGAAAAGACTCTAATACCAATCATTACATAAAATATGCCCATATCAGAATTTTTTAACTTTTCTTTTAAGAAAAGTAAGTCAAACTTTGGATTCTTGTGTTTAGATCAGGGGCAGAAACAGCAGTCCATATCCAAGACTGTAACACTAAATCAAGAAAGTTCAACGCATTTAATTCATCCACAAATGTCAATAGGAGTACATGGTCTTGAGATAACTTCTCAAAATTTTAAAAATGTAATAACTCTTTACTGGAATTCCTCTTAGGTGCTAAATGCATACATACTTTACTAAGAAAAATGACAGGAATTAAAAGTGATATTTATAACACTACTGTTTAAAAAGTACTATGCCCAACAGCTTAATTCCTTCAAGAATCTTCTAAGAGAGATCTTATTATCATTGCCACCGAACTGATGGGGAAATTAAGGATCTGAAATTTGAAAATCCATCCAATGTCATTCATCTAGTGGAATGTGGGGCTAACCCTTAAACCTGCATCCTCCAACTCCAAATCCCAAACTCTTTACTATTCATTATGCCATTTAAAAACATTCTTCAAAGAGGCAGGATTTACTTTTGTAAAGGCAGTATTGCAGTTTTAAATTCAATTCAGTCTTCACAAATATATATTGAGAACCTATCTTGGAAGGCACGGTACTGGGGACTATAAAACTTACGTAGGGGAATAAGACAATCCCTATTTAAAGCATTTTGTATCACACACTGAAAGAGGTAAATACAAGAAAGTTATAAAACTTAGGTAGGAGAATAAGACAATCCCTATTCAAAGCATTTTGTATCACACACTGAAAGAGGTAAATACAAGAAAGTTATAAAACTTAGGTAGGGGAATAAGACAATCCCTATTCAAAGCATTTTGTATCACACACTGAAAGAGGTAAATACAAGAAAGTTATATTGCAACAGTATAAGCGTTCACTAAAACATTTAAAAATTAAGTGTATAACGCATTCGTGTATATGCTGCAGATAGCATGTCTTTACGTATTGTTTGATGATATTAAATTATTTAATATTTTTAGGTGTAGTAACAGTTTTTTGTTTAAGATTTTTCCAAATCCTTATCTCTTAAAGACATACTAAAATATTTATGGGTGAAATAATGTACCTAGGATTTGTGTCAAAGTAATCTGAGAGGAGAAGTAAATGGAACTAACACTGGCCATGAACTGTTACAGTAGTTAAATCTGTGTGATAGGCATATGGGAGTTCATTACTATGTTACACTGCATGTAGAAATGAAAGTTTTTTTTTAAAAATACATACTATATGTAGATAGCTGTCTTTTCACCACACATACACAAGAAAAACTGTTATTCTTCCAAAAACCAAAAACATTTCATGTCAAGTGCACTTCCCAAATATGAGATATTACTGCTATATAATTTATCATTTTAAAACCAACAATGACAAGTGCTGGAATAACATTCACTTAAATTTTTCCAGGAGTCCTGTCTCTGGCTTCTAGCCCCTTCTGCTTTTTCAGGTTACATCTATCCCTTCTCTAGTGTAAGAATGATCTGAATCAGATCTAAAGAAAGCAGTAGAGGAGTCAGTTTCCTTCTAAGACCCTGAGGTGGTACCTAGAATTGCTAACCACCTGGTATCAAACCAGACAGTCTGGAAGTTAACACTTTCATTAAATGTCTGATACAACTTATTAATGCAGAGATTCAACAGCAGCAGCCACATTCACTGTATGTCTCAATTTTCTATACTGTCTGGGTCAACGGTCAGTGATGTACACAGCTCTGAGAGCCACCTCTCGCCCAGCCTTCCAAATACTGGTTCCGCTGTAAGCAGGAAAGAAAAAAATGAAATGAGAATCAGATAGAGGGGGGGAGAAGAGGTAATAAAGAAACCACTACTCTGATTCTTATAAATTAATTTTGAATCCTTGTTTGTTCATAGTTCACACTTCTAAAAGATTTTAGCTCTCAGACCTCCTTATCCTGTTTAGATGCAACTTTAATCGTGTTTAAAAAAACAAAGACAAAAAAGCATCTGCTTCCAAAGGAACCAGCACATATGGTCTCTTAACAATTTTGAAATTTTTTTCAGTCTTATAATTTTATAACTGGTAGGACACTGGTGTAAGCTGGATACAGTATTTAATCCTATAAAAGAGCAAGTAACTGAACTTCTTACCCAGTGTTTTCCGACTTCTTTCCACTGCTGTTCTTCGAGTTTGTTCAAACATTGCTTCCAAATCAAATGTGCGAGCTTTTTTCCCTAAAACAGAAATAAGTAGCAGACTATGATTTTCCTGAACTAAGTTGGCCAAACTTTAGGTACTCAATAAATACTTACTGACTGACCAATAACCACTTAAGTCTATCTAATTTATAGCAGGGCTACAAAACAACCATAAAATATCAATGAAGAAAGAGTTTACTTCTCAGGGAATTTTTAATTACAATCTTATCGCTAAATAACATTAACCAGCCAACTTTCCCATCCTCCTGTAATTCATCTAGACCCTACTCCCTGAAACTACAACACTGGTGTGCTACGCAGAATAGAGAATGTTCATATCCTAATCCCTGAAACCTGTAAATATATTACATTACAGGGTAAAAGGGACTCTGCAGATTAATTAAGGTTATGGACTTAAAAACTGGGAGATTATCCTGGCCAGCCCAATCTAATCATAGGAGCCCTTACAAGCAAAGATGCAGAATAGATATAGCAAAAGTCAGAGAGACCTGAAACTTGAGAAGGGCTGCAGTTCCTTTGAAGATGAAGGGGGCAAGAAGACAAGTAATGCAGGTATATAAAAGAGCTAAGAAACTCCCACCAGACAGCCAGTAAGGAAATAAGGAAACCACAAGGAACCGACATTCTGACAACCTGAATCTTCCTGGAAGCAATGTTGTATTTGCTTTTACTGCCTTTTTTTTTTTTTAATAATAATACCTATTCTGTGTTTGCCAGAATATGGTAAAAATGGCTTTCTTACACACTACTGACTTTGTTATAAACTGAAACCACCTTTCTGAGCAGCATTATGACACTATATATCAAGAAACTTTAAAAGCTATATGCCCAATTTTTTGTTACTTTTTAATATCTGTATTTTTTATCAAAGTAGTCCCTCTTTTAGAAATCTACCCTATGGAAATATGCATAAAACTCCTTTTACAAAAGGAGATAAAAGAGTTATTTATAAAAATGTTTATTTTAGTATTACTGATAAAAGTTAGAAACTATGTGGGGTAAAGTTAAAAATTTTACAAATTGTAGCACTTCTATCTACTATTCAACCATTAAAAATCATGTTTTGGAAAAGCATTTTATAATATGGGAAAATCCTCAAAATATTAAGAATTAAAACAAATTCTATATAATTAAGAATAATATAAAACTGTACATATATACGATCTTACAACAGGAAAAACTGGAAAACAAACTAACTTTTAAGTCTTGATTTCTAGATCATGAGATTATGAATGATGTTACTTTCTTCCTTCTTATTTATTGGGTTCTTTATATTTTCCTGCTATTCACATGTGTTCCTTTTGAAATGAGGGAGAAAGCTATTTAAAAGAACTGAAACAAAAACAAGTACCAAAATACTACAGAAGTGTACAGTACTTTTGTAGACATGACCACCTAGGAGATAGTAAATATGTTTTGTGGCTCAAGACGTTACCAGAATAAATGAATGTATGAATGAACAAACGAGAGACTGAAATGAAGATTCTGGAGTAGGAAAACTTGAATCAAAAAAGACTTACTAACCTACAAGGACCTACTGTATAGCACAGGGAATTATACTCAATATTCTGTAATAACGTAAAAGGGAAAAGAATATACATATATGTTAGTATATATAACTGAATCACTGTGCTGTATACCTAAAACTAACATGACATTATAAATCAACTATAATTTAATAAAATAAAAGATTTATTATTATAACATCACCTAATGGCCCATTTGTTGCCAAAAGGGCCATCTTATTACAGACCAGAGTCAGTGGTTAGCGCTCAGTCTCAGGACGCAAAGAGACAACTCCCTCCATCAACCAACACCCTCCACCGCGTGGGTCACAAAGCAATCTTTCTTTCTCACTGGCCTTCTCATAAGTGTCACCTGAGCTGGTCCCAAGAGATAGGCAGGAGTTAGAAAACGGAGACGGAAGACTGTGTCTAAAAATTGCAAGATAAACACACTAGAGCTAAAGTAATTAGGACTTGGCACTGCGGAAGGGGCGGAACACAGGTGACAGCTCGGGCCCCCCTCCCAACCTGCGGCTCTTAAAATCTCTGCAAAATGAAACGGGACCATGCCTAAGGCAGTCACTCACCGAACCCCGTGAAGCCCATGGTGACCGCCAGCTGCGGGTCCGGTCCTGATGCGTCTGAACCTGTCACTGAGAAAAGAGAAAAGGCCCGGTTAGTGCGGCGCCGACAGCGCCGCCGGCCCTGCCCGACCCACCCCGCCGCCGCTCGCCCCACTGAACCCACCGCCGCTGGGTCCGGGGCGCTCCATGGTCGGCCACACGCCCCAGGAACAGCAACACCCGCAGCCCCAACAGCTGCTAAAGACTAGAGGCAAACCAGGCAGGAAGTATCGCCTCCGAGCGTCAGCCTCGCCGCCAAGGCCAAGAGCGGCGCCTTCCGCGGAGGGACAGAGGCCTCCTAAGCAGCGCCGCCCTAGCGGGCTGGCGGAGTATAAGCGCCACAGAAGCTGGCTTCGAATTGAACCCACGGGAAGGGGAATATTAGCTGGAGTTTCTGTAACACTTTTTACTTTGTAAGACGCATTTATCGGGGCTTCCCTGATGGCGCAGCGGTTAAGAATCCGCCTGTCAACTCGGGACATCGGTTCGAGCCCTGGTCCGGGAAGATCCCACATGCCGCAGAGCAACCAAGCCCGTGCGCCACAACTACTGAGCCTGCTCTGTAGAGCCCACGAGCCACAACTACTGAGCCCACAAGAGAAGCCACTGCAATGAGAAGCCCACGCACCGCAACAAAGAGTGGACCCCACTCGCTGCAACCAGAGAAAAGCCCGCACGCAGCAACGAAGACCCAATGCAGCCGAAAAAAAAAAAAAACAGACGCGTTTACTGCCAAGGTGACACTTAATCCTCAGAATTCTAAAGATGGTTTCAAATTCCACATCACAAGTAACCATTAAGAAACTACCATTTGGTAAGTTTTGGTATGCTGTCAGAGAATATTCACAAGTGTCTAAAAAGGTTATTAAAATACTCCCTTTTCCAGCTACATAACTCTGTGAGGCCCCCTTTTCTTCGTGTACTTCAACTAAACAAGTAACAACAAGAGATATGAAATCTGGTTATCCCTTATTTAGCCAAACATTTAAGAGATCTGCAAAAATGTAAAATAACAGCATTCTTCTCACTAATGGTTTAGTTTTAGAAACTATGGCGATTTTTCATAAAATGTGTGTTACATTAACGAGGATTAGGCTTATTCTTTTAAATAAGTTATTTTTTAAATTTCTCATTCTTATGAGATATTAGCAATTATTAACAAAAATAACCCTGTGAAATAAAATTCATATTTTATCGCAAGACAAGAAAAATTCAAACACAAAAACATTTCTCTGCCTTTTGACCTCCTCTCTCCCCTTTACTGTGCATTGTGTATATGCATTTTGCATCAACCAAACCTCCTCCATCAGCGGAAATACCTGCTCAACCATAAAGAGCAACATTCTCCTAGCATCAACAAGACAACTCCCTAAAAGGTAACGTTCCTTCTTGATCTTGAAAGTGGCCAAGATGATGGTTAGATCTGGATTGTGTAAACTGTCAGTAATACATCATTTAATGTACAGCCCTCTGTTTCGAAAAACTTATATAACTGTGTTTTGACTTCTAATGAGCGGAACAGTCCTTAGAGCTTTCTGAGATGCTGTTTCGGGTTATAGTCTTCGGCTTGGCACAAATAAAATTTTCCATTTCTTTTTTAGATCGACTGATTAATTTTTTATCAACAATCCACACAAAACCAAACCTCTTTGGACTCCTTAATAATTTTTAAAGGTATCAAAAGTTTTAGAATCTTTATTCTTGAGACGTCTTCAGCAAAATTTTCACGTAAAGGGCTGGATGGTAAATATCTGAGGCTTTGAGTCCATGTGGTCTGTGTACCAACTATTCAACTCAACAGTTGCAGCTGCAGAGCAGCCATTGCAATATGGAAATGAATGGAGGGTCTTGGACTTAGACCCTTGGAAATGCTGTTGCTGTGTGCAGGACTATTAGACCAGTATTGTTAGATATCCAATTTGTAGAGTTGAAAACTCTCTATTGTATTTTTTGTCTCAAATTAAAAACAAACCAAACCTGTGACAGACTGTCAGTTTTCAATCTGTAGTCTACCAAATAAAAGAAAACTGACAACTGGCGACCCCTCTGCCTATTTATCTACCGGTAATACAAATCTAATTTTTCTTGGTATTCTTACTATGAAGTCTTAAATTATACGTATAGATCTGTAATATCACAGTATTTTTAATATTCAGAAATTTAGTCAACCCTTTGAGGCAGTAAAAAGTAATTCACATAACAAAAGACCAATTCAGAGCAATTCAGCTATTGATTTGCTAAACTATGAATATAATCGGATGTAACTTAGGTGAGATTCTAAATAAGGACTAATTCTAAGTATTCTAAATAAGGACTGCTCTTTGAAGACTACTGCTTTGTTTTAACCACTCCAGCTGCCTTCTGCATGAAATGAAGCCCATCCTGCCTCTCCTCACTCATTTCTCTTACCCTTTTACTGCAGTTAATACATACCCCATAGACAAAATATGGTGATGCACTCTGTTTTTTTTTGCCTGTGTGTCCCTGCATAAAGCACCTTGAGAAGAGGAATGTTGTTTCAGTTTGATATTCCCAGCGCAGGTACAATGCCTGACACAAATTCAGAATTCAGTTGCTGTAGAAGATGATATATTAGGTGGCCTACTCTATACCAGTCCCTCTACTATGTGCTGGGGATGAAGCAGTGAATTAGAACCACCTGCTTCCCCTCTGAAATGGGAAATAAAGCAAGGCATCAGGTCCCTGCACGCTGTTAAGATTCCATAAACATAATTTTTCATAATTTTTCACAGTAACGTACCACAAAGTCAAATGGTAACGACACAGAAATAGAAAAACTGATGAATTTTAATTTACACCGAAGCCCATATTTCTAGTGAAATTTTGGTTTATATGTAAACTTTCTCTAACAGCTACCAACTCCTATCCACTCTCAGAAGACAAGTTATTTGCAGCACCAAATTGACACGCATACGCAAAATAGTTGCAGTTGCCGGTTTCCGATCCCCGAAGCTCGAGGCACTCAGATCCAAGCGCGCGCTAAACCCACCAGAACCCGAGCAGCCTGCGCTGCCCCCGCACTAACCGGCTCCCACTTACCCGGACCCTGCTCTCTCCTCCATCCCCACCCCTACCGACCCCTTCCCGTCCCTCCCCTTCCCCATTCCTTCCTCCTTCCCTCCCTTCCTCCACTCCCACTACCGATTTCCCCCTCCCGCCCAGAACAACCAGCCCGCCCCCTTCGGAGCACCACCCGTTCTCTAGCTCCACCCACAACGTCCAGCCCCCTCTAACAGCTTCCTCTTCCCAGCGCCGAAAAGCTGGCTTCAAATTCCCCACCCTATGAACCGGAAGTGCGTCATGCACTGGCGCCGGGGCGCTTGTTTGGCGCGCGCGCTCTAAGCTTTGGGGCTGAGCTAGCATCTTGGGTTTTCTCTTATTTCTCCTTGCTTTTTGACTTTCTCCGGTCGCTGCTGTCTCCGATTTTCGATATGCCGTCTTCTTTGCTGGGCTCGGCAATGCCGGCCTCCACGTCGGCCGCAGCCCTGCAGGAAGCTTTGGAAAATGCGGGGCGGCTCATCGACCGTCAGTTGCAAGAAGACCGCATGTACCCGGACCTTTCCGATCTGCTCATGGTGTCTGCCCCAAGTGAGTGATCGTTGCCCAGTTGGTGACTGTTTCTCAGCCCAAAGGACTCTCGTCTGACTCCCTAAATAGGTCCTTATCCGCAGGGTGAATCGGCGAAGATATCCTGAGATCTGGGACGCTGTTTGCTGCATTTTGAAGGGCGGAAAAGAGCCCATTTTCAATGTTTTTCCTTCTCTCACTTTCTTCATTACAGGCACTTGAGAGGATAGGAATGAGGAGCAAGCCCCCATTTGAAGCAGAAAGAGGCAGTTTCCAACCTTAATGAGCTTCTCATTGCCTCCAAGTGTGTATCGCTAAGACCAGATGAGAAGGATCACCTGATCCAGTTCTCATCCTTGTTAATACCTCATATTAATGTTGGAGTAAAATTGAAGAGCATACGAAGTTAATTTGGAAATTTACTATGTTCGCTCATAGATATGCTTTATTATGTATGGAGTTAGTGTAATATGAAGTCCTTAAAGGTGTTAAAAAGAACTACCAGCGGAATGAAGGAAGGGGACAGGGAAATCAGCACTGATGATGGGTGAACAAGGAGGGTAAAGCAGATTTTTGTGCCAACAAAGAGAGGTGTCCGTAAAATATTCTGTGTATCGGTTTTAAATTAAGGCCAGGCTCCTCAATGCGTATAGAATCACACAAGTTGCTGGAAAAAAAGTGACCCCTTTTGTGAGGTGGAAATTGGAGAAGAGTAAATAAGATAAAAACAAGATTTTTGGTAAACAAGAACCAAGATAATCTAACCAGGTTAATCTGCAATGTAAACCTAAAAGACAGCTCTGACGATTTATAAAAAGTCATTAATTGACTTGTAATCAGAGAAAAGACAGAAACAAAGCAAAGAGTATTTACTCCTGACAGCTACTTACCAGTGGGCTTGTCTTAAAAGAACTGAATGGCCTATTAGCAACTCTCAAACTGAATAGCACTCTCCCCTTTATACTCCTTATTTCTGAAAGCAAGGTGTAAAAGCAGTCCATACATTCTGGTCTTCTCATCACATCTGACCCCAGTCCAACTCATCCACCTTTACACACATCTGCCTCTTCAACCAAATTTCCTTTCCCTCTTCCATCCTATTCTCGACCTCCTTGTTCCAGTTATACCGAATTTAACAGGTTTTCCATAAGAACCCCCTCTTCAGGATTTCTAGAATGTTCTTCTTTGCCTGACAAGCTATTCTTCCAGACTCCATTAAATACCACTTTCTCTTTGAAGGCTTTCTCAACCAGAAATAACTCTGGTGAGGTTTATATCCTCACCAGAATTATTAATTCCATCCTTTGTGTTCCTACTGCAGTTTAACATGTGTAACGTTCTATTAAAATTATGTTTTAAGATTAAATGGAACGTCTGGGATTTGCTTCAAAAACTACATTAGGGAAAAAGTGGATGGTGACTGACATATATGAAACATGACTGGGCATGTTACTGGTAATTTTTGAAGCTGGATACTCAATATACAGGGATTGATTGCATTTGTTCTCTAGTTGTATAAATTTTAAAAATTTTCATAATACATTTAAAAATTTGTTTTATATGTCAGTTTCCCCCAACATCTTTGTACTTTACAGAGGCTGAAAAGGTGCCTGAGTAAATAGTAATAGTAAATAGTCAGAACTAAAACACCTTGTTCAGGACGAGGAAGGACAGGCTGTAGACCAGCCTGCTCTTGCCCGTAGTGTCTGGGCTTTAGAGGAGGAGAAGGTTGCCAGTTGAGAGCAGTTTATAGAGTAGTCTGATTCTCTCCCACAACCCCCCCCCCCCAATAAAATATTGCTTTTGTGGTATTACAGGCATACCTCATTTTATTGTGCTTTGTTTTATTGTGCTTTGCAGATACTGGTTTTTTTAACAGTAGATTTGTGGCACCCCTGCCTTGTCAGGTGACAGCATTTTTTAGTAATATATTTTAAATTAAGGTGTGCACATTGTTTTTTTAGACATAATGCTATTGCACACTTAGACGTCAGTATAGTGTAAACATAACTTTTACATGCACCGGAAAACCAAAAAATTTATGTGACTCACTTCTGGGCATGTTCATTTTATTGCAGTGGTCTGGAACCAAACCCACAATGTCTCTGAGGTATGCCTTTATTTGTATGTTGGTGTGAAGGTGGGGGGTGGGTACATAATGGGAAAAGGCATGGATTGTTTTAATCTTTAAATTTTTAAGTGGGAAAGGAAATGCTGTTTTTTCCCCAGTCAGTATTTTGTTTGTCCACAGTTGTTTTTATCTGAGAATAACAAAGCGGTTTTACAATTTTTTCCCATTTCAGATTAGTAAAATAATAGGAAAACACTATAAATTATTGAACTAAACATTTCTTTTCTTATGGAGAAAGTCTTTGTGAAAGATAACCTTCTGTTCAGTGTTGAAACCAGTAATTACACCCCATCTTAATATTGGAATTTCTCAGGCCTCCTTTGTGTCAGATCAGAACTACTTTATTCTCTCTATACCTTTAGAACCAGATGCACAATATTTTTGTAGCTTGCAATACTTCTGTATGCCCATTTGATGCCCAATACATTATTATTTTAAATAAATGCTTTTTTTTTAATTTTATTTTTTGTAGATAATCCCACTGTTTCTGGCATGTCAGATATGGATTATCCTCTACAAGGACCTGGTTTGCTGTCAGTGCCCAACCTGCCAGAGATCAGTTCCATTCGAAGAGTTCCTCTCCCACCTGAACTTGTTGAACAGTTTGGACGTATCCTATTACTTTGTATTTAACTCTTTAAAAAATTTAAAAATTGGTGTTCTCATTATTATAATTCTAGTTTTGTGTTTAATTAGCACATTGTGTATAAGTTCATATAAGGTTTTATTTAAAATACATTTTAAGTATGTGGGTAGTTTGCCATGTGCCTAGAAAATTTCATGTAAAATTGAATGTTGAAAATTGAGTCATTTTAATTGTTTGGGGACATTGAGGAGAGTAAATTGTTTACAAGCAACTCTGCATTTTTGAATGATATATGGCAAGGCATTACTTTCCAATTAAATGCTATGCAGGGAATTTTTTACTACCACTCTTTTTCAGTTCAAAGACCCATGATTTTTGTTTTTATTTTTTCCTGTATGTTAACATTTTAAAACTGAGAAGTGGCTCTGAAAATGTTTAAAATAAAACTGCAAGGTATGGGGCTTCCCCGGTGGGGCAGTGGTTAAGAATCCGCCTGCCAATGCAGGAGACACGGGTTCAAGCCCTGGTCCGGGAAGATCCCACATGCCACGGAGCAACTAAGCCCGTGCGCCACAACTACTGAGCCTGAGCTCTAGGGCCTGCGAGCCACGACTACTGAAGCCCACGCACCTAGAGCCCATGCTCCGCAACAAGAGAAGCCACCACAATGAGGAGCCCACACACCACAACGAAGAGTAGCCCCCGCTCACAGCAACTAGAGAAAGCCCACGTGCAGCAACGAAGACCCAACGCAGCCAAAAAATAATAAGTAAATAAAATAAAATAAATAAATTTAAAAAAAAAAAAGAACTGCAAGGTATTTTCTCCTGGAAATACCCCCCAAAAAGTTTTTGGTGTGTTTTTACACTTACTGGTGTGTTAGAATTGAAGTTTATAATTTATTGTATTTCTAAGGATTACAGTAAGAATCTGTATCTAAAGGTATAAGAAACTGAAGTATTGCTACTAATGCCATCTTCATAGACTGAGAAGTTAGAGGAGTTTTCTTATCCTCTAAAAATAAGATTTTATTTGTTTTTCTTAAAGTGTCGCATACCCTATAAAAGGACTATATTTATAGTTCTTTGCTAGGAAGCTTTTATAAAAATCAGTCTGTAACTCTCATAATAAAGACATCAAGATGCTATATAAAAATTTAATCTGACTTTTAAAAGTATGTTAATCTGTTCATGGTAAAGGGCTTCATATTTCAATACAGTGTGATGTAGAAAAAGAAAAGAAATGAAAAATTAGGGAAAATGCTTGTAAAATAAATAGAAAAACTAGTCAAATCTAATCTATATTTTCATTGTTTCTCTGAGACTTTGTAAAATAGTGTTATTAAATAAATAATACACCTTACCATATACTGTACCGTTGCTTAGTTTCTTAATATTCTTTAATTCTCTGATAATACTGTACTCTACAAGAGATATTTCTTTAATTAGCAAATTATTTTGTTTTGACAATTGTTTCATTATCTTATAATTACGTAAATAATTCTTTGTCTATTTTTCAGTTTATACGAGGCTTGTAGATTGTCACCTGGCTGTGACTTTAGCATGCCAACTGTTTTTCTTTGTTTTTCATTTTTTTATAAATTTATTTGTTTATTTATTTTTATTTTTGGCTGCATTGGGTCTTTGTTGCTGGGTGCGGGCTTTCTCTGCTTGTGGCAAGTGGGGGCTTCTCTTGTTGCAGAGCACAGGCTCTAGACTTGCGGGCTTCAGTAGTTGTGGCGCGCGGGCTTCGTTGCTCTGCGGCGTGTGGGATCTTCCCGGACCAGGGATCGAACCCGTGTCCCCAGCATTGGCAGGCGGATTCTTAATCACTGCACCACCAGGGAAGTCCCTGTTTTTTGGGTTTTCTGGGTTTTTTTAATCACTCTTTTATACCATTGGAAAACCTGGTCCAGTAAAACAGTTTATAATGTTAAAGTCCAATGATATTACTCAGAATCAATATTTTTTTAAGTTAGTAATGGCAAAAACATTACATTTGTTATTTAGAGTACATTTTAAATGGTCCAATAGCTTTGTTTAGAAATTATAATAAGTATTTCTGTCATACACTATGGCTTTCATTAAACTCATTGGAAATAAAGATATTTCATTTGCTCTTCTGATTGAAGAGTGAATAAGTCATGATTTTTTAATCATGCATTTGAAATCAAAATCTTTTGAAACAAGTTTAAGAAAGATGAGATTGAAATCTTTCTACCTTACATCCACACTACCTCAGATATGCAGTGTAACTGCATGATGGGCGTGTTCCCTCCTATCAGTAGAGCTTGGCTCACAATCGACAGTGACATATTCATGTGGAACTACGAAGATGGGTATGTATTTATGACTGGTTTGCTTTAGCATGATTAGAATTTAAATTATCTTTATTGCAACTAGTATTCTACTCATTAAAAGCTGCCTGGTTTATCTTTCATTCTTCTAACATCCGGGTCAGTGCTTCTCAGTATACGTACCAACCTGGGGATGGGGTTAAAATGTGGATTATGTTTTAGTCATTAAGGCTCAGGAGTCTGCATTTGTAACAAGCTCCCAGGTGATGCTGGGGATCTGGGTACCACTCTGAGTAGCAACAGTCTTATTTCCCAAACTCCTATAATAATGATAGTCTATCAGTAATTCTTTGAGGGACGGTTTGAGATTTTCAAAGACCTCTGTTTTCCCTGCATATCATGGAGCGGGAGGATGTTAGTTTATTGAAGTATCTTAACAGTTTTGTTGTTATTCTGTGGGCTTGACCTTGTGTAAATTAAAAGTGTATAAAAGAGTCTGAGTGAAGGCCCAAGGCATTCTTGCTTAAATAAAGTTTATTAATCTGATGATCTTACTCTTGGCTATTGGGAGAAAAATTTTACCTTCCAGTTCTCCATCATATTATCTTCCGGTGAGGGGTGAGATAACCAGAGGAAGATCCATATTAAGATGTTATTCTTGCTCCTGAGTAATTAACATACTTGTTAGAAACATACACAGTGTCATTGGATCAAAATTGACACTATATGAGAACTTGTAGCTTAAACCATTTTTGTTTGATGTTTTTTTTTTTAATTAGAAATTTTCCTAGCTATTTTTATTGTTGAAATGGTATATAGTCATAATAGTAGTGATATAAGTTTGTGATTGTTCTTCATGTATCATGAACGTTGCCCCAGTTTGTTATATGACACATAACATAATCATTTTTATACTAAAGAGTAGAACCTGTTCATTTAGGCATTGATCTCTTCAAGAAAACCTAATGCAAGAAAATTACAAAATAGATAAATGTGAGAATAATTTTGTTGAAAAGGGTTTTCACTTTAATGAAATTTTTATATTTCCATTGACTTCTAACGTATTCATTTAACAACCACATTGAGCCTATCATGTATCAGACACTTTTTGTGCTTGAACAGTACTGAATAAACGTAGTCCCTGCCCACGTGGAAAGTGTGGTTCAACCTTATTGTGTGTTCAAAGTAAACTCATTTAAAGAAAAATTTTTTGAACATTGTGTTTATTGAAAAAAAATCAAGGCACAGGTACTGGATATAAATCTTTACTTCGTAAATTCAATTCTGTAAAAACCTTAGCCTTAATTTCAATTATTCCGATAGCTTTCTATTATAAATCCCAATTCCATCTGGATGATAGAAATGTAATGTTGTTCAATTCACTGTTCTCTAATCCCCAGCTCTCCCAATATTGTTCTTAGTTCTGGGGGCTGTGTCAGTTGTTGAAGGAGCCTGTGTAATTCCACAGCATTGGGAAAATGGGGAAACCTGGCCCCACATAGGTTGCCATGTAGGTGTTTTCTGTCCACTTGTGTGGCCCTTTGCAGGACAACCAGAAGTTTTCCTCAAAGTCTGGAACATTTTTTTTTCTTGATACTTATCCTGCTTGCTGTTCTCTGAGCTTATTGGATCTAGGTTTGAAGTCTTTGTTATTTTTGAAAATTTTTCAACCATTGTCTTATTGAAGTATTTGTTCTTTCCTGTTGTCTTCCTTTCTCTTCTGAGATTTGTTATACTTTTGTTAGACTGCTTGATGTTTTCCAACAAATTTTGGATGCTCTGTTTGGATGCTCCACTCTTTTTTCTCTTTTTATTTCAATTTGGACAATTTCTAGTCACCTTTAACTTCATGTTTACTGATTCTTTCGTCAAGTCTACTGAAAAGTCCATATAAGACATTCTTTGTGCTGTGCTTTTTATTTCTAACATTTTCACTGACTTATTTCTAATTATTTTCATTGCTCTGCTGAAATTCCTTACCTGTTTATACATATTGCTCATCTTTTTTATTAGAGCCTATACTATATTGATTATTTTAAATTTCCTGTCTGATAGTTCAGACATCTGACTCTGGTTCTGTTGATTGCTTTGTTTCTTGACAGTGGGGCTTTTTTTTTTGCTTGCTTTTTTGCTCATGTTTTGTTACTCAAAGCCAGACCACGTATAGGACAGTGAATACTGCAATAAATACCCTTTATCCTTAGAAATGGGCACGTCTCTTCCTTTGCTAGAGCCTAGCAGGTAGGCCTTTATTGTGAGGGAGTTGACTTTTTCCAATTCAGGAGTTAAGCCGAGTTTGGTTTTGTTGTTGCAGAGGTTACCTTCAGTGGACCACAGGTTTCAAATTCCTTTAGAATTAATTTGCACTTAGCGTACAGATTGGGTTGCTGGATTTTTTTCTCAGTGTTCCTGTTTCTCCCCCAGCAATAGGCTCTTCCTGTGAGCCTGTTCTTCTGAGAGCGTCCTCTTGCCCCTGCCGCAGCAGTAGTTAGTTGTTACTTGAGACTTGCAACCTTGTGGGGGGATGTTTGGAATGGGGACCAGCATTCCCCTTTTTCCTGGTTTATGCTTAGCCTTAGGTAGGCCTGTGTGCCTGAGTCTTAGAACTAAAACAGTTTTGTTTGCTGGTTCATTATATTCTATAGTCTTGAAGAATATTATAAAACTTTTTCCTTTACATGTATAACATGTTTTTCTTCAACTGTTGACAGAGGAGACCTTGCCTATTTTGATGGACTTAGTGAGACTATTCTTGCTGTGGGGCTTGTGAAACCAAAAGCTGGTAAGAAATAAAAATATAAAGATTAAATTATGTTTGTACATAAGATTCCAAATGTTTTAGGACTAAATGATATCATATTTTAAGTAATTAAATTTCCTATTGAAGTTTTGTTCTAAATTACTTCTAATTAGAAATATAAAAAGTGATTAGGAATATTTAGCAATTTACTCACCTTATGGTATAAGTGAGTCTGCCTTTAAAATTGTTAAGCTATAATTCTTGAATTTTATCTTGCTTTTTGTTAGTCTTTCTTGATTTACCTAAAGTTTTTTGCATTATACATTTTTCACTAATTACTGAATTTAATGTTAAAACCATTTTTGTCTCTATTTTTTTAGTCCTGATAGCCCATGGAAGTGAGAACAGAGTTCAGAATAAATCCTAAGAGAAGTCACGAGCATTGTTTAACTTACAGTTACAACTTCAGTACACTAGATCTTTTATCATAGCCACTGACAAGCAGAATTGATTGATTTAAATTTAATATACATCCCTTGAATGCAACTTCCTACAAGAGGAAATAATAGATGAAATTTACTTGTTTACAAGGCCTAAATAGGAATTTTGAAGGTCACAGCCATTTTGAAATTATGCTAATTCACATAAATATAAACATGCAGTTTTAAACACTGTTTTTATGTGATTGCATTGGAAATGTATTTCCTTTACATAGAATTTTAAAGCAGTCTTTACCCAGCTGTATGTTTCTCTATCTTGTTTCTTAATTTAAAAGTTTATTCATATACAAGTCAACACCTGTTCATGCTCTCTATCATAATAAATATTAATTGTCCGTCTGAAACAAATAGTAAAATTTTGTTATATTCAAATGTAAATTTCAGTACAGAATTGAAATGGCATAGTCTTTGATTTAGCAGCAAAGGTGTTATCTTTGATAAGTTTTCATAAAGCTCAAGTTTTTTAAAATCAAATCCTGAAATATCAGGTATATTTTGAGGTCATTAAGTAGAAGGTCTGTGCCTTCAGCTTTATTGACTTGAACCTTGAAACAAAAAATTGTGGCCTTTGTGCCCCTTGGTATTCATCAGTGAAAGTAAAACCAAGTGATAATAGAAGCTTTGTTGAATTTTCTGACATTTAACACCCAAACGTATACATATAAAGAGATGTTCATTATCATAAGATAAGATATATTTCCTTTTATTCTTATCCGTGACACACTATTTTTGGATGTTATAACATGAAGAGAGTCATAATTACACATAAAACCTCATACCACTCCATACTTTTTAAAGTTAAATGATACCTTAGAGTGAATTAACATTTAAAAATTTTGTGCTTGGTTTAATCCCCTCTTCGAAACTGTAAATTATCCAGCTTTGGTACATAAACTCATTTGATCTATAAACTCATTTCTGGGTCTATGAATTTGACTATTCCAGGAACTTCATATAAGTGGAACTATATAGTACTATCTTTTTGTGACTGGCTTGTTTCACCTAGTATGATGTCCTCAAGGTTCATCGCTATTGTAGGATATGTCAGAATTTCCTTTTTTTTTTTAAAGGTCTAGTAATATTCCATGTATATACATACCACATTTTGTTTATCCATTTATCTATTGATGGTCGCTTGAGTTGTTTCCACCATTTGGGTATTGTGAATAATGCTATGAACATGAGTATACAAATAGAAATTTTTATATTGTAATAAACCTAAACTGTTTTGTAATGTAACACTGATTTTATTTTTGTGTATTTTTTTTAACATCTTTATTGGAGTATAATTGCTTTACAATGGTGTGTTAGTTTCTGCTTTATAACAAAGTGAATCAGCTATACATATACGTATATCCCCGTATCTCCAACCTCTTGCGTCTCCCTCCCACCCTCCCTATCCCACCCCTCTAGGTGATCACAGAGCACCGAGCTGATCTCCCTGTGCTATGCGGCTGCTTCCCACTAGCTATCTGTTTTACATTTGGTAGTGTATATAAGTCCATGCCACTCTCTCACTTTGTCCCAGCTTACCCTTCCCCCTCCCCGTGTCCTCAAGTCCATTCTCTACGTCTGCATCTTTATTCTTGTCCTGCCCCTAGGTTCCTCAGAACCATTTTTTTTTTTTTTTAGATTCCATATATATGTGTTAGCATACGGTATTTATGTTTTTCTTTCTGACTTACTTCACTCTGTATGACAGTCTCTAAGTCCATCCACCTCACTACAAATAACTCAGTTACGTTTCTTTTTATGGCGGAGTAATATAACATTATATATATATGCCATATCTTCTTTTTTTTTTCTTTAATATCTTTATTGGAGTATAATTGCTTTACAGTGTTGTGTTAGTTTCTGCAGTATAACAAAGTGAATCAGCTATATGTATACATATATCCCCGTATCCCCTCCCTCTTTTGTCTCCCTCCCACCCTCCCTATCCCTCCCCTCTAGGTGGTCACAAAGCACCGAGCTGATCTCCCTGTGCGATGCAGCTGCTTCCCACTAGCTATCTACTTTACATTTGCCTACCCATTTTTTCTTTTTAACATCTTTATTAGAGTATAATTGCTTTACAATGATGTGTTAGTTTCTGCTTTATAACAAAGTGAATCAGCTATACATATACATATATCCCCATATCTCTTCCCTCTTGTGTCTCCCTCCCTCCCACCCTCCCTATTCCACCCCTCTAGGTGGTCACAAAGCACCTAGTTGATCTCCCTGTGCTATGCGGCTGCTTCCCACTAGCTATCGGTTGTACATTTGGTAGTGTATATATCTCCACGCCACTCTCTCACTCTGTCCCAGCTTACCCTTCCCCCTCCCCGTGTCTTCAAATCCATTCTCTAGTAGGTCTGCGTCTTTATTCCCGTCCTGCCCCTAGGTTCTTCATGACCTTTTTTTTTTTTTTAAGATTCCATATATATGTGTTAGCATACGGTATTTGTTTTTCTCTTTCTGACTTACTTCACTCTGTATGACAGACTCTAGGTCCATCCAACTCACTACAATTTCGTTTCTTTTT
Organism: Balaenoptera physalus; assembly: GCF_965194825.1. Lineage (NCBI taxonomy): Eukaryota > Metazoa > Chordata > Mammalia > Artiodactyla > Balaenopteridae > Balaenoptera > Balaenoptera physalus. The sequence continues at coordinate 146,636,495 of NC_138890.1, forward strand.
ATGGCTGAGTAATATTGCAATGTATATATGTGCCACGTCTTCTTTATCCATTCATCTGTTGATGGACACCTAGGTTGCTTCCATGTCCTGGCTATTGTAAATAGAGCTGCAATGAACATTGTGGTCCCTGATTCTTTTTGAGTTATGGTTTTCTCTTTTTGAATTATGGTCCAGTAGTGGGATTGCTGGGTTGTATGGTAGTTCTATTTTTATTTTTTAAAGGAACCTCCATACTGTTCTCCATAGTGGCTGTATCAATTTACATTCCCACCAACAGTGCAAGAGGGTTCCCTTTTCTCCACACCCTCTCCAGCATTTATTGTTTGTAGGTTTTTTAATGATGGCCATTCTGACCAGTGTGAGGTGATACCTCATTGTAGTTTTGATTTGCATTTCTCTAATGATTAGTGATGATGAGCATCCTTTCATGTGTTTGTTGGCAATCTGTATATGTTCTTTGGAGAAATGTCTATTTAGGTCTTCTGCCCATCTTTGGATTCGGTTGTTTGTTTTTTTGATATTGAGCTGCATGAGCTACCTGTAAATTTTGGAGATTAATCCTTTGTCAGTTGCTTCATTTGCAAATATTCTCTCCCATTCTGAGGGTTGTCTTTTGGTCTTGTTTATGGTTCCCTTTGCTGTGCAAAAGCTTGTAAGTTTCATTAGGTCCCATTTGGGTTTTTTTGTTTTTATTTCCATTTCTCTAGGAGGTGGGTCAAAAAGGATCTTGCTGTGATGTATGTCATAGAGTGTTCTGCCTACGTTTTCCTCTAACAGTTTTATAGTGTCTGCCCTTACACTTAGGTCTTTAATCCATTTTGAGTTTATTTTTGTGTATGGTGTCAGAGAGTGTTCTAATTTCATACTTTTACATGTACCTGTCCAATTTTCCCAGCACCACTTATTGAAGAGGATCTCTTTTCTCCACTGTATATGCTTGCCTCCTTTATCAAAGATAAGGTGACCATATGTGTGTGGGTTTACCTCTGGGCTTTCTATCCTGTTCCATTGATCCATATTTCTGTTTTTGTGCCATTACCATACTGTCCTGATTACTGTAGCTTTGTTGTATAGTCTGAAGTCTGGGAGCCTGATTCCTTCAGCTCCGTTTTTCTTTCTCAAGATTCCTTTGGCTATTCGGGGTCTTTTGTGTTTCCATACAAATTGTGAAATTTTTCGTTTTAGTTCTGTGAAAAATGCCATTGGTAGTTTGATAAGGATTGCATTGGATCTGTAGATTGCTTTGGGTAGTAGAGTCATTTTCACAATGTTGATTCTTCCAATCCAAGAACATGGTATATTTCTCCATCTTTTGTATCATCTTTAATTTCTTTCATCAGTGTCTTATAGTTTTCTGCATACAGGTCTTTTGTCTTCTTAGTTAGGTTTATTCCTAGGTATTTTATTATTTTTGTTGCATTGGTAAATGGGAGTGTTTACTTAATTTCTCTTTCAGATTTTTCATCATTAGTGTATAGGAATGCAAGAGATTTCTGTGCATTAATTTTGTCTCCTGATACTTTACCAAAGTCATTGATTAGCTCTAGTAGTTTTCTGGTATCATCTTTAGGATTCTCTATGTATAGTATCATGTCACCTGCAAACAGTGACAGCTTTACTTTTTCTTTTCCGACTTAGATTCCTTTTATTTCTTTTTCTTCTCTGATTGCTGTGGCTAAAACTTCCAAAACTATATTGAATAATAGTGGTGAGATTTGACAGCCTTGTCTTGTTCCTGGTCTTAGAGGAAATGATTTCAGTTTTTTACCATTGAGAATGATGTTGGCTGTGGGTTTGTCATATATGGCCTTTATTATGTTGAGGTAAGTTCCCTCTGTGCCTACTCTCTGGAGAGTTTTTATCATAAATGGGTGTTGAATTTTGTCGAAAGCTTTCTCTGCATCTATTGAGATGATCATATGGTTTTTCTCATTCAATTTGTTAATATGGTTTATCACATTGATTGATTTGCATATATTGAAGAATCCTTGCATTCCTGGGATAAACCCCATTTGATTATGGTGTATGATCCTTTTAATGTGCTGTTGGATTCTGTTTGCCAGTATTTTGTTGAGGATTTTTGCATCTATGTTCATCAGTGATATTGGCCTGTAATTTTCTTTTTTTGTGACATCTTTGTCTGGTTTTCATATCAGGGTGACGATAGCCTTGTAGAATGAGTTTGGGAGTGTTCCTTCCTTTGCTACATTTTGGAAGAATTTGAGAAGGATAGGTGTTAGCTCTTCTCTAAGTGTTTCACAGAATTCACCTGTGAAGCCATCTGGTCCTGGGCTTTTGTTTGCTGGAAGATTTTTAGTCACAGTCTCAATTTCAGTGCTTGTGATTGGTCTGTTTATATATTCTGTTTCTTCCTGATTCAGTCTCGGAAGGTTGTGCTTTTCTAAGAATTTGTCCATTTCTTCCAGGTTGTCCATTTTATTGGCATATAGTTGCTTGTAGTAATCTTTCATGATCCTGTGTATTTCTGCAGTGTCAGTTGTTACTTCTACCTTTTCATTTCTAATTCTATTGACTTGATTCTTCTCCCTTTTTTTCTTGATGAGTCTGGTTAATGGTTTATCAATTTTATTTATCTTCTCAAAGAACCAGCTTTTAGTGTTATTGATCTTCGCTATTGTTTCCTTCATTTCTTTTTCATTTATTTCTGATCTGATCTTTATGATTTCTTTCCTTCTGCTAACTTTGGGGTTTTTTTGTTCTTCTTTCTCTAATTGTTTTCGGTGTAAGGTTAGGTTGTTTATTTAAGATGTTTCTTATTTCTTGGGGTAGGATTGTATTGCTATAAACTTCCCTCTTAGAACTGCTTTTGCTGCATCCCATATGTTTTGGGTCGTTGTGTTTTCATTGTCATTTGTTTCTAGGTATTTTTTGATTTCCTCAGTGATTTCTTGGTTATTAAGTAGTGTATTGTTTAGCCTCCATGTGTTTGTATTTTTTATAGATTTTTTTCCCTGTAATTGATATTTAGTCTCATAGCATTGTGGTCAGAAAAGATACTGGATATGATTTCGATTTTCTTAAATTTACCAAGGCTTGATTTGTGACCCAAGATATGATCTATCCTGGAGAATGTTCCATGAGTACTTGAGAAGAAAGTGTGTTCTGTTGTTTTTGAATGGAATGTCCTATAAATATCAATTAAGTCCATCTTGTTTAATGTATCATTTAAAGCTTGTGTTTCCTTATTTATTTTCATTTTGGATGATCTGTCCATTGGTCAAAGTGGGGTGTTAAAGTCCCCTACTATGATTGTTGTAACACTGATTTTAAATGTCATTAAATACTGAAGTGTTTGTGTCTAAGATTTGGGTTTTTTGTTTGTTTGGTTGGTTTTTTACTAATATCTACCTATTTAAATGATCATAAGTGGTAATGTTTTAGCATCAACATTAACTAAATTAGCTTCACACTTTTCATATGCTGGTTAACCCATAGCTCATATTAAAGGTAACCATGTTCTGTTAATGCTTAAATGATGGGTGTTTTCCAGAAAATAGTGCCTAACTCATATTTACTTTATCTTAGGCATCTTTCAACCTCACGTACGACATCTCCTGGTTTTGGCAACCCCTGTGGATGTAGTGATTCTTGGACTCAGTTATACTAATTTGCAAACAGGTATAGCAACCCGCATGTTGTGGGGGGTTTTAGGGTTTGTTTTTTTTTGGCCACACCCTGCATGGCATGTGGAACTTCCCCAACCAGGGATGGAACCTGCACCCCCTGCAGTGGAAGCCGGAGTCTTAAGCACTGGACCACAGGGAAGTCCCCACATATTGTGTTTTTTTAAATAAAAATATGTTGCCCAATTTAATATTATAATTGAAAACTAATCTTTTTCATTAAGTTAACTTTCTGGGCTATTTGCTCATAGGAAAATATTTCCCTGTAGGTATGGTATCTTTCAGGTTAATAACTCTACCAGAAATTATTTTGGATTTATTTACCATATCAGTGTACATTTCTTAAATGTCCAATATAAAGGAAGGGTAGTAGAAGAGAAATAGTTGCCCCAGTAATTTTTAAATAATGCCTTCAATTTCTTTATTTTTAATTTTTTGAATGGCCATTTTAACATATGGAACATTGAAATACATATTATTCTTTCCCTTGAAGTAAGAAGCCATCAGTTAATTTATTACATGCACATTCAGTGGTTTCTTTTGCATTCTACCAGTGTTTTAGGTAAAATAATGTTGAATTTCAGAGCCTCAAATGGATGATTATTGGGGTGGGGTGGGGGGAAAAAAGAAAAAATTAATGATTATTACTACCATATCCCTAGGCTTTTTTCCAAAATTTAATACTTCGGGTTCGTTTTTTTGTTTGATGTTTTACTATATTATATATATATGTGCTGTATATTTTACATATTTTATATATACATACTGTAGGTTCTATTTAACATGAATTATAAAACTGTTCATATCAGACTTTTTATAGTAATTTTGAAATGTATGTTTTACGTAATTTTTTTGAAATTTTTGAGCATATCATGAATTCAGTAAGAATATCAGTTCTGAAGATAATACAGTGATTGTTTTAAAACTTTTAAAAAGCTCTTAAAGTGATTCCTATATTCTTTCTTTTAAAAAAAATAGGTTCTGGAGTTCTCAATGACAGTATGTGTGGTGGAATGCAGTTACTTCCAGATCCTTTATATTCTCTTCCTACTGATAATACTTACCTTTTAGCAATAACTTCCACTGATAATGGCAGAATTTTCTTGGCTGGAAAGGATGGCTGTTTATATGAAGTAGCATACCAAGTAAGTCTGGCATTTGTAAACATTTTCGTTTTCCTCCCTCTTTTTTTTTTTTAAGGGTCGAGAAACCAAAAGAGGTTTGTTTTTATAAGTCATTGGGTAAAAATAAATTATAACAATAATGAGATGCTACTTCATATCCATAACATAGTAAATTTTTTATAAGTCTGATAATAACAAGCCTTGGTGAAGAGGTAGGAGAGGAGAGGAACTCATTCATATTCATGGAGCTTAGATAAAATTTTACCCATTTCTAGAAAACTTGAAGATGTGCATATCCCAAGAATGAGAAATTCCATAACTAGGAGTTTAACTCCAAAAACTGTAACACATATACATGATGAGACATGTACAAAGACATATTAGAAAACTAGTAGAAAAAAATGTTTTCTGTAGCTAAAGAATAAATAAATGTGGAATATATGTACAATGGCATTCTAAAACAACATGAAATCATATTATGTATATATAATTAAGTAAATTTGCATTACAAAAATTACATTACAAATTAACAAGTATATCATCATACTATTTATCATTTTAAAACAGAAAATTTAGTCATTATGGTGATCAAATAAATGCCTGATTAATAAAAATATAAAAGTAATTAGGTATGGCATGCAGCAATTTTAACATAAAATTTACCTCTAGGGATCAAGCAATGGAAGAGGGATAAGGGTGTTGAGAGGAGTATGTTTTATTTCTTTCAATAAAGGAATGATGGGAAGTAAATAAAGCATAATGTTAACATCTGTTTAATCTTAGTTATGGGCACATATGTGTCAGTGATGTTATCTTTGTAACATTTTAGATGCCTCATAATTAGAAATTTTTAAAGTGTATGTTAAAGAAAGCATCTGAGTACATAAACACTGGAAGTCTATCTCATAAGAGGTATATCCAAAGTACTTTTATACTGCTCTTCATCTAACTAATCATTGTGATCACCTCTCTATAGGGAATACTTCTTTTTTTTTTTTTTTACATCTTTATTGGAGTATAATTGCTTTACAATGGTGTGTGAGTTTCTGCTTTATAACAAAGTGAATCAGTTATACATATACATATATCCCCATATCTCTTCCCTCTTGCGTCTCCCTCCCTGCCACCCTCCCTATCCCACCCCTCTAGGTGGTCACAAAGCACCGAGCTGATCTCCCTGTGCTATGTGGCTGCTTCCCACTAGCTATCTGTTTTACATTTGGTAGTGTATATATGTCCATGCCACTCTCTCACTTTGTCACAGCTTACCCTTCCCCCTCCCCACATCCTCAAGTCCATTCTCTAGTAGGTCTGTGTCTTTATTCCCATCTTACCACTAGGTTCTTCATGACCTTTTTTCTTTTTTTTCCTTAGATTCCATATATATGTGTTAGCATACTGTATTTGTTTTTCTCTTTCTGACTTACTTCACTCTGTATGACAGACTCTAGGTCCATCCATCTCACTACAAATAACTCAATTTCGTTTCTTTTTATGGCTGAGTAATATTCCATTGTACATATGTGCCACATCTTCTTTATCCATTCATCCGATGATGGACACGTAGGTTGCTTCCATGTTCTGGCTATTGTAAATAGAGCTTCAATGAACATTTTGGTACATGACTCTTTTTGAATTATGGGTTTCTCAGGGTATATGCCCAGTAGTGGGATTGCTGGGTCATAGGGTAGTTCTATTTTTAGTTTTTTAAGGAACCTCCATACTGTTCTCCATAGTGGCTGTATCAATTTACATTCCCACCAACAGTGCAAGAGTGTTCCCTTTTCTCCACACCCTCTCCAGCATTTATTGTTTGTAGATTTTTTGATGATGGCCATTCTGACTGGTGTGAGATGATATCTCATTGTAGTTTTGATTTGCATTTTTCTAATGATTAATGATGTTGAACATTCTTTCATGTGTTTGTTGGCAATCTGTATATCTTCTTTGGAGAAATGTCTATTTAGGTCTTCTGCCCATTTTTGGATTGGGTTGTTTGTTTTTTTGTTATTGAGCTGCCTGAGCTGCTTGTACATTTTGGAAATTAATCCTTTGTCAGTTGCTTCATTTGCAAATATTCTCTCCCATTCTGAGGGTTGTCTTTTGGTCTTGTTTATGGTTTCCTTTGCTGTGCAAGGTCTTTTAAGTTTCATTAGGTCCCATTTGTTTATTTTTGTTTTTATTTCCATTTCTCTAGGAGTTGGGTCAAAAAGGATCTTGCTGTGATTTACATCATAGAGTGTTCTGCCTGTGTTTTCCTCTAAGAGTTTTATAGTGTCTGGCCTTACATTTAGGTCTTTAATCCATTTTGAGGTATTTTTCAGTATGGTGTTAGGGAGTGTTCTAATTTCATACTTTTACATGTACCTGTCCAGTTTTCCCAGCACCACTTATTGAAGAGGCTGTCTTTTCTCCACTGTATATGCTTGCCTCCTTTGTCGAAGGTAAGGTGACCATATGTGCGTGGGTTTATCTCTGGGCTTTCTATCCTGTTCCATTGATCTATATTTCTGTTTTTGTGCCAGTACCAAACTGTCTTGATTACTGTAGCTTTGTAATATAGTCTGAAGTCAGGGAGCCTGATTCCCCCAGCTCCATTTTTCGTTCTCAAGATTGCTTTGGCTATTCGGGGTCTTTTGTGTTTCCATTCAAATTGTGAAATTTTTTGTTCTAGTTCTGTGAAAAATGCCAGTGGTAGTTTGATAGGGATTGCATTGAATCTGTAGATTGCTTTGGGTAGTAGAGTCATTTTCACAATGTTGATTCTTCCAATCCAAGAGCATGGTGTATCTCTCCATCTATTTGTATCATCTTTAATTTCTTTCATCAGTGACTTATAATTTTCTGCATACAGATCTTTTGTCTCCTTAGGTAAGTTTATTCCTAGATATTTTATTCTTTTTGTTGCAGTGGTAAATGGGAGTGTTTTCTTAATTTCACTTTCAGATTTTTCATCATTAGTGTATAGGAATGCCAGAGATTTCTGTGCATTAATTTTGTATCCTGCTACTTTACCAAATTCATTGATTAGCTCTAGGAGTTTTCTGGTAGCATCTTTAGGATTCTCTATGTATAGTATCATGTCATCTGCAAACAGTGACAGCTTTACCTCTTCTCTTCCGATTTGGATTCCTTTTATTTCTTTTTCTTCTCTGATTGCTGTGGCTAAAACTTCCAAAACTATATTGAATAATAGTGGTGAGAGTGGGCAACCTTGTCTTGTTCCTGATCTTAGTGGAAATGGTTTCAGTTTTTCACCAATGAGGACGATGTTGGCTGTGGGTTTGTCATATATGGCCTTTATTATGTTGAGGAAAGTTCCATCTCTGCCTACTTTCTGGAGGGTTTTTATCATAAATGGGTGTTGAATTTTGTTGAAAGCTTTTTCTGCATCTACTGAGTTGATCATATGGTTTTTCTCCTTCAATTTGTTAATATGGTGTATCACGTTGATTGATTTGCGTATATTGAAGAATCCTTGCATTCCTGGGATTAACCTCACTTGATCATGGTGTATGATCCTTCTAATGTGCTGTTGGATTCTGTTTGCTCGTATTTTGTTGAGGATTTTTGCATGTATGTTCATCAGTGATATTGGCCGGTAGTTTTCTTTCTTTGTGACATTTTTGTCTGGTTTTGGTATCAGGGTGATGGTGGCCTCTTAGAATGAGTTTGGGAGTGTTCCTCCCTCTGCAATATTTTGGAAGAGTTTGAGAAAGAAAGGTGTTAGCTCATCTCTAAATGTTTGATAGAATTCGCCTGTGAAGCCATCTGGTCCTGGGCTTTTGTTTGTTGGAAGATTTTTAATCACAGTTTCAATTTCAGTGCTTGTGATTGGTCTGTTCATATTTTCTGTTTCCTCCTGGTTCAGTCTCAGCAGGTTGTGCTTTTCTACGAATTTTTCCATTTCTTCCAGGTTGTCCATTTTATTGGCATAGAGTTGCTTGTAGTAATCTCTCATAATCCTTTGTATTTCTGCAGTGTCAGTTGTTACTTCTCCTTTTTCATTTCTAATTCTGTTGATTTGAGTCTTCTCCCTTTTTTTCTTGATGAGTCTGGCTAATGGTTTATCAATTTTGTTTATCTTCTCAAAGAACCAGCTTTTAGTTTTATTGACCTTTGCTATCATTTCCTTCATTTATTTTTCATTTATTTCTGCTCTGATCTTTATGATTTCTTTCCTTCTGCTAACTTTGGGGGTTTTTTGTTCTTCTTTCTCTAATTGCTTTAGGTGCAAGGTTAGGTTGTTTATTTGAGATGTTTCCTGTCTCTTAAGGAAGGATTGTATTGCTATAAGCTTCCCTCTTAGAACTGCTTTTGCTGCATCCCATAGGTTTTGGGTCATCGTGTCTCCATTGTCATTTGTTTCTAGGTATTTTTTGATTTCCCCTTTGATTTCTTCAGTGATCACTTGGTTATTAAGTAGTGTATTGTTTAGCCTCCATGTCTTTGTATTTTTTACAGATCTTTTCCTGTAATTGATATCTAGTCTCATAGCACTGTGGTCAGAAAAGATACTTGATATGATTTCGATATTCTTAAATTTACCAAGGCTTGATTTGTGACCCAAGATATGATCTATCCTGGGGAATGTTCCATGAGCACTTGAGAAAAACGTGTATTCTGTTGTTTTTGGGTGGAATGTCCTATAAATATCAATTAAGTCCATCTTGTTTAATGTATCATTTAAAGCTTGTGTTTCCTTATTTATTTTCATTTTGGGTGATCTGTCCATTGGTGACAGTGGGGTGTTAAAGTCCCCTACTATGATTGTGTTTCTCTCGATTTCCTCTTTTATGGCTGTTAGTATTTGCCTTATGTATTGAGGTGCTCCTGTGTTGGGTGCATAAATATTTACAACTGTAATATCTTCTTCTTGGATTGATCCCTTGATCATTATGGAGTGTCCTTCTTTGTCTCTTGTAATAGTCTTTATTTTAAAGCCTGTTTTGTCTGATATGAGAATTGCTGCTCCAGCTATCTTTTGATTTCCATTTGCATGGAATATCTTTTTCCATCCCCTCACTTTCAGTCTGTATGTGTTCCTAGGTCTGAAGTGGGTCTCTTGTAAACAGCATATATACGGGTCTTGTTTTTGTATCCATTCAGCCAGTCTGTGTCTTTTGGTTGGAGCATTTAATCCATTTACATTTAAGGTAATTATCGATATGTATGTTCTTCCCATTTTCTTAAATGTTTTGGGTTTGTTATTGTAGGTGTTTTCCTTCTCTTGTGTTTCTTACCTAGAGAAGTTCCTTTAGCATTTGTTGTAAAGCTGGTTTGGTGGCGCTGAACTCTCAGCTTTTGCTTGTCTGTAAAGGTTTTAATTTCTCCATCAAATCTGAATGAGATCCTTGCTGGGTAGAGTAATCTTGGTTGTAGGTTTTTCTCCTTCATCACTTTAAATATGTCCTGCCACTCCCTTCTGGCTTGCAGAGTTTCTGCTGAAAGATCAGCTGTTAACCTTATGGGGAATCCCTTTTATGTTATTTGTTGCTTTTCCCTTGTTGCTTTTAATATTTTTTCTCTGTATTTAATTTTTGATAGTTTGATTAATATGTGTCTTGGCATGTTTCTTCTTGGATTTATCCTGTATGGGACTCTCTGTGCTTCCAGGACTTGATCAACTATTTCCTTTCCCATATTAGGGAAGTTTTCAACTATAATCTCTCCAAATATTTTCTCAGTCCCTTTCTTTTTCTCTTCTTCTTCTGGGACCCCTATAATTTGAATGTTGGTGTGTTTAATGTTGTCCCAGAGGTCTCTGAGACTGTCCTCAGTTCTTTTCATTCTTTTTTCTTTATTCTGCTCTGCAGTAGTTATTTCCACTATTTTATCTTCCAGGTCACTTATCCGTTCTTCTGCCTCAGTTATTCTGCTATTGATCCCTTCTAGAGTATTTTTAATTTCATTTATTGTGTTGTTCATCGTTGCTTGTTTCCTCTTTAGTTCTTCTAGGTTCTTGTTAAATGTTTCTTGCATTTTGTCTATTCTATTTCCAAGATTTTCGATCATCTTTACTATCATTATTCTGAATTCTTTTTCAGGTAGACTGCCTATTTCCTCTTCATTTGTTAGGTCTGGTGTGTTTTTACCTTGCTCCTTCATCTGCTGTGTGTTTTTCTGTCTTCTCATTTTGCTTATCTTACTGTGTTTGGGGTCTCCTTTTCGCAGGCTGCAGGTTCGTAGTTCCCGTTGTTTTTGGTGTCTGTCCCCAGTGGCTAAGTTTGGTTCAGTGGGTTGTGTAGGCTTCCTGGTGGAGGGGACTGGTGCCTGTGTTCTGGTGGATGAGGCTGGATCTTGTCTTTCTGGTGGGCAGGTCCACGTCTGGTGGTGTGTTTTGGGATGTCTGTGGCCTTATTATGATTTTAGGCAGCCTCTCTGCTAATGGATGGGGCTCTGTTCCTGTCTTGCTAGTTGTTTGGCATAGGGTGTCCAGCACTGTAGCTTGCTGGTCGTTGAGTGAAGCTGGGTCTAGGTGTTGAGATGGAGATCTCTGGGAGATTTTTGCCGTTTCGTATTACATGGAGCTGGGAGGTCTCTTGTGGACCAGTGTCCTGCAGTTGGCTCTCCCACCTCAGAGGCACAGCCCTGATGCCTGGCTGGAGCACCAAGAGCCTTTCATCCACACGGCTCAGAATAAAAGGGAGAAAAAGAAAGAAAGAAAGAGGAAAAAATAAAATAAAATAAGATAAAATAAAATAAAGTTATTAAAATAAAAAATAATTATTAAGGAAAAAAAATTTTTTTAAGTATATAAAAAAAAAAAAAGGGCAGACAGAACCCTAGGACAAATGGTGAAAGCAAAGCTATACAGACAAAATCTCACACAGAAGCATACACATACACACTCACAAAAAGAGGAAAAGGGGAAAAAAATGATAATATCTTGCTCCCAAAGTCCACCTCCTCAATTTGGGATGATTCGTTGTCTATTCAGGTATTCCACAGCTGCAGGGTACATCAAGTTGATTGTGGAGCTTTAATCCGCTGCTTCTGAGGCTGCTGGGAGAGATTTCCCTTTCTCTTCTTTGTTCACACAGCTCCCGGGGTTCAGCTTTTGGTTTGGACCCGCCTCTGCGTGTAGGTCGCCTGAGGGCATCTGTTCTTCGCTCAGACAGGATGGGGTTAAAGGAGCAGCTGCTTCGGGGACTCTGGGTCACTCAGGCCGGGTGGAGGGAGGGGTACGGATGCACGTCGAGCCTGCACGGCAGAGGCCGGCGTGACGTTGCACCAGCCTGAGGCGCGCCGTGTGTTCTCCTGGGGAAGTTGTCCCTGGATCACGGGACCCTGGCAGTGGTGGGCTGCACAGGCTCCCGGGAGGGGAGGTTGGATAGTGACCTGTGCTCGCACACAGGCTTCTTGGTGGCAGCAGCAGCAGCCTTAGCGTCTCATGCCCGTCTCTGGGGTCTGCGCTGATCGCCGCGGCTCGCGCCTGTCTCTGGAGCTCCTTTAAGCAGAGCTCTTAATCCCCTCTCCTCGAGCACCAGGAAACAAAGAGGGAAGAAAAAGTCTCTTGCCTCTTCCGCAGGTCCAGACTTTTCCCAGACTCCTTCCCGGCTAGCCGGCTAGCAGTGGCGCACTAGCCCCTTCAGGCTGTGTTCACGCCGCCAACCCCAGTCCTCTCCCTGGGATCTGACCGAAGCCTGAGCCTCGGCTCCCTGCCCCCACCCGCCCCGGCGGGTGAGCAGACAAGCCTCTCGGGCTGGTGAGTGCTGGTCGGCACCGATCCTCTGTGCGGGAGTCTCTCCGCTTTGCCCTCCGCACCCCCGTTGCTGCGCTCTCCTCCGGGGCTCCGAAGCTTCCCCCTTCCGCCACCTGCAGTCTCCGCCCACGAAGGGGCTTCCTAGTGTGTGGAAACCTTTCCTCCTTCACAGCTCCCTCCCACTGGTGCAGGTCCCGTCCCTATTCTTTTGTCTCTGTTTTTTCTTTTTTCTTTTGCCCTGCCCAGATACATGGGGAGTTTCTTGCCTTTTGGGAGGTCTGAGGTCTTCTGCCAGCGTTCAGTGGGTGTTCTATAGGAGCAGTTCCACGTGTAGATGTATTTCTGATGTATCTGTGGGGAGAAAGGTGATCTCCACGTCTTACTCTTCTGTCATCTTCTCCTCTCTCCCTCTCCCTCTTAATGTAGTAAGAATAGATAAGCTTTTGTCTTTTTTTTTTAATTAATTTTTTTATTGGAGTATAGTTGATTTACAGTGTTGTGTTAGTTTCTGATAAGCTTTAGTCTTTATCTTCTAATTATATAGCACGTTAATATATTCTTTTGGAAAGTAGTCAAACATGCAGTTAAAGTTGTAGTCCTTCCTGACTACACCATACGTGTAAAACCCAGTCCTTCCCCCAAAGGTAACAGCCATTGTCATTTCTGTGTATGTCCTTGTAGAACATGATGCATACATTTCTAAATACCTATAAATGTCTTTAAATATCTATAGATAATACATATGTATTTATTTGTGTGTATACATGTATACAAATACATAGTATACTTATGTGTATGTATTTTTTTACTTGTATTATTACTTGAGTTTTGTTTCATATTGGCTTTTTTTTCCTTTGTCTGCCTTTTTTTTTTTTTCCCCCACGCCGTGTGGCTTTCGGGATCTTAGTTCCCCGACCAGGGATTGAAACTGGGCCAAGGCAGTGAAAGTGGTGAGCCCTAACCAATGGACCACCAGGGAATTCCCATAATTGGCTTTTTTTCATTTAGCCATGCCTTGAAAGTCTTTCCTTGTCAGTATCTGATAGATAGACTATGTGTTATGTTTTGTGATTGCTGCATGATTGTCCATAAAATGGATGTATTGATACATGATTGAACAATTCCTTTCTTGATAGACTTCTAGGTTTTTATTATACCTTTCAGAAATGGTGGCGTGATAAGTGTTCTTTTGCAAGCCTCCTTGTGCACACTTGTAGAGGTTTTCTAGTGTGGAGACTTAGAATTCTAATAGTTATATTATAGTACATGTGTATTTAAAACTGAATTTTCTATTTTCATGTTGCCCTCTTAAGAGTTTTGGACTCTTAGCAGGCATCTGTGATTGTATCCATTTCCTCTCCCTCCTCACTCTCACTAACCCTGGTATTTTATAACTTATTAATTTTGACCAGTCAGACAGAAGACAGTTGTTTTTTATTACTAGTTGGGTTGCGCATCTTTTCATGTATTTACTGGTCATTTGTGTTTACTCTGAAATGTCTTTGTATCCTTTGCTCCATTATTTTTCCCCTTTACTGTATTGTTGCCTTTATCATAAGGTAAGCAGTAGGAAACTGATAAGACAAGTATTCTCATAGGCACACAGCTAATTAGTGGCAGAGATAGGATTAGAACTGAGGTTAGCTTTTTTATGATATTGTATCTCTTACTTACCCAATTTCTCTTGGTTTTGTTAACTACAAAAAAAAGATTTTGTTGTAGATTTAAGTATGGCAAAACTCGATCATTGAGGGGCAGACTGTAGATTATGATGGTGGTGGCTACTATTTTTTAAATTGCCTTTTAGCAGTAGTGGGAAGAGATAAAAATACCTCTATCGTATGTACTTTTGACACTTATAAACTACGCTTATTATTTCCCTTACTGCTTTCAAATAGGAGTTTTTAAGATAATTAAAATGAGTTCACTAACATAGCATTACTGAGGTTGCTGCAATAGACATAGCCGATTTCATTGAGAGCAGTGATTTGATTTTCATTAAATACATTTTCTATTTTTAATTACAGGACTAAACTTAGTACTTCTCAGTACTTATTTTTGAGTAGTATGTCTTAGTTTACAATTATTGGTATTTTACTAAGATTTGAGAATCTTTATAAACATGAGTATATAATAGTTGCTATGATGGAGGTACCTACATTTACAAGTCTTATGTCTTTCAATTTTTGCTTTTAAGGCAGAAGCAGGCTGGTTTAGCCAGAGGTGTAGGAAAATAAACCACTCAAAGAGTGCACTTTCTTTCCTTGTTCCTTCGTTACTACAGTTCACATTCTCAGAAGATGGTGAGTAGAAAACAAATTTGGCAAACAAAAAATTTTAACAAATCACTGACCTAACATTTTCTTCAGAAATTCTCATTCTTAATTGAAACAGTTTCTTACTAAACAGTATTTGTTATATATTCATATCGTCTTTTAAAGGGAGAAGAGATGATAAAACAGCATGAGTTTTATTCCCAAGTTCCTATAAATGTAGCACCATAGAACATGTGTCTACAACAGCTATATATACTTAAACCACCCGTGTCTGTGTTTGTGAGAGAGTTAGACATTCAGACATTTAATACATGTTTTGCCTGGTCTGAAAGAAATTCCCAGCATAAAATGAATATATCTGAGTTTTTAATTGAGAGATTTAGGCAGGTGAAGTAATTTTAAAATGCTTCAGTAAAGTAAGATAAATATATCTAAAAATGTTAATATGACTGAATTTTTTAATTATTTTCTTTTACACAATGAATTATTAAACTAAGCTGGAAGTTTCTTGAAGGAATGGACCAGGTATAATTATTTTATGTGTTTCTAGCATATAGTAAACATTCATTAAATGTTGAATGAAGGAATAATTTGGAACTTGTTTTTGGTTTGGCTTAAGATTAATTTAAAGGACAGAATAACTTATTCGTGATGCTCTTAACCCAGTCACAGTATATGATGTTTGCTTTTTTTCGCGTGTTGTCTGACCTGAATGCTTCTTGGCTTTGTCCTTGTGCAACTACCCTAAGACTTACCTATAAAACAAAAGAAAAGCCCTGAATGTAAATCAGCAATTTTAATGTGTTGTAAGTGGCTACTGTGTTTGATTTGTTAACCTCTGTTTTTTTTTTTTCTTCTTCTGTCTTATTCTTAGATCCTATTGTTCAAATTGCAATTGATAATTCAAGAAATATTTTATATACACGATCGGAGAAAGGAGTAATACAAGTAAGTATTAATATTATACCACCGTATAAGAGGGGAAGAACATCCCTGTTTTTAAGGAACAAGATTTAGTCACTCTTGGGCTTTTCCTATGAAGTGTGTGCTTTAAAAACAAAAAAAACAAAAAAAACCCAAACCGCTTCTTAAGGCCCCCTTTTTATGAAATTGTTAATCTCTGAATGTTTTCATACCTATATGAAGTACCAAAATTAAAGGATCCCTAAAAAGGAAAAGTTTATTTAATAAAAGTTTATGTAAAAGGTTATTTTGTAAAGTATATACAGTTTATAATCATGTTTAAGTGGGTATGATTTTTTATTCACAGGTGTATGATTTGGGCCATGATGGACAAGGAATGAACAGAGTTGCCTCAGTGTCACAGAATTCTATTGTTTCTGCTGCTGGAAACATTGCTAGGTAATATGTAATTTATTCTCAGGCATTTCATTTGCAGGCATAATTATATTATTTATATGCAGTATACTAAAGTTATTTCCTCCTTGAAATATCTCCAGAAAATAAGAAACGTTGAAGGAGGTGACATCGTAGGTTATGTTTGAAACAGTTGCTAGCAATGCTTCCTTTTATTCTCATGTTGGATGGTTTGAAACATAAGGCAGATTGGTTTTACAGTGTAAAGGACAGCTTGACCTGTGATTTTCCTTGGAGTTTGAAATTATTCTCTAAGTGGTCTATGCAGGCAGTATAGGTATTATGACTAGGAAACTGCAAGTCTCAAAGTTTCCCCTTTTGTAACTACTCCACCCTTTTAACAGGTCTACATGGTAGTTTCATTGGTCTGATAACGGACACGAGTACGTTTCGGGAAATACAGGATTTCACAGTTGTATTAGCCTCACTGTGTTCTTGAGGAAACTAAAACTAAGGGATGTTATGATTTGCCTGAGGTCTAACTCCTAAGTAAGTGCTGATATCCAACCTAAAAGCCAAGTTTTCAGACACTATACACTGCTATTTGCATATGTCACAAGTGACTTAGCTGCAGAAATTCTCTTCACCTAACAAAGACCTCAGATTTTCAGTTTCTGTTTTCTGTGTGCCTGGGTCACTGCTACAATCAGCTATCCTAGTGATAGCATGTTTCCCTTGGTCTTCAATGACCAAAAAATTCTCAAGGCAGGCAATTTGAAACAAAGTTTCCTTTTTCTTCTCCTAATTTTTTTGGGAAAGATTTTTTCAAATCCGCAGAAAAATGAAAAGAATAGCATGATAAAATCTGATATACCCTTTATCTAAATTCACTAGTTGTTAACATTTTGCCTTATTTGCTCACTCTTAAGACTTATTTGAAAGTAAGTTGCAGACATGACTTTCACCCTTAAACCCTTCAGCTTCTATCTCCTAAGCTCTCATATACTACATTATCATTACCACACCTAAAAAATTAATAATTTTGTAATGTTATCCTAATTATATAGTCCATATTAAAATTACTCAGTAGTCCCCCAAATCTTTCATAGCTGTTTTTCTTTACATTTTTCTCCACATTCAGCCAGAGCACATGAGCTGCGTTGGTCATTAGTCTCTTTAATATAAAACAGACCTCTTACTGCCTTTTTCAAATGTTGACATTTAGTGGGGAGGGGCAAGAGAGTTATTTGTAGAATATCCCATTTTCTGAATTTTTTTTTCCTTATCTATAGATTCAGGGTAATATTGTTCTTTGTTTATTTATTTACTTATTTATTTATTTATTTGGTTTTGCCAGGTCTTAGTTGCGGCTCCAGGGCTCCTTAGTTGTGGCACGAGGCCTCCTTAGTTGTGGCATGAGAACTCATAGTTGCAGCATGTGTGTGGGATCTAGTTCCCTGACCAGGGATCAAATCCAGGCCCCCAGCTTTGGGGGCACAGAGTCTTATCCACTGCACCACCAGGGAAGTCCCAGGATAATATTGTTTTTAGCCAATATCACATACATGATGCGAACTTCTTACAGTATTACATTAAGAGGCCCATAGTACCAGTTTTTCTATTATGAACACTTGGTTAAGGTGGTATTCACCAGATCTCACCATTATGAAGGTTCATTTTTCCCCCTTTTTCATTAGTGGTAATCTTTTCAATGATATTTTGATGCTCTAAGAACAGCTTATTCTCCATTAACCATTTACCCAATGGATTTAGCTTTCTTTTATGGTCTTTGAAAAAAGATTACTCTTAACAATATTAATGTAAAGAACACACATTCAAGGGTTTTTGCCAGTTCTTGCTGCTTTTGCACTACTTTCCTAAAAAGTAGCCTTAAACTATTTTAGCATATTTAAACATGTAAAAATCCTGGTGGAATATATTCCTTGTAAATGAGTAGATATATTTTAAAAATAAACTTTAGTTTTTCTTTCTTCTAGGACCATAGATCGTTCTGTTTTTAAACCAATTGTTCAAATAGCAGTGATTGAAAACTCCGAATCACTGGACTGTCAGTTATTGGCTGTCACACATGCAGGTATGTTGTTTTATTTATTTGTGTGCTATTACTGTGATAACTTTTTATAATCTTCAGGTTTGGAAATTTATGACTGAAAATATGTTTTTACTTCTGTATCAATTATAAGCCATATTAATAATTCATAAAATTAAGGCTTTTGAAAAATCAGAAGATTCCACTCACTCTGTCTCCTCATTTTATAGATGTAAAACCAGGCCTGAAAGGTAAAGTGGCTAACATTTAGTGACAGAGCCTGAACTGGAACGCAGACTCCCTTGTCTTATACTTGTAGGTTCTTTCTACTGAAATGTGTTGATTTACCTCTCAATTCCAAGTGATGTCTTAGAAACCACTTCAGCTGGTAGTACGCATGGTGATTTAAGATCAGTCAGGAAAGTGGTATATGGCTTTAACAGAGTTCTGTGTTTTTCTGTGGAATTGTTTCAACAACACATGTACCTCATGTCTTTTATTTCCTGTTAATGATGGATAATTTTACCCCATCATCAGGTGTAAGACTATATTTCAGCACTTGTCCGTTCAGACAGCCATGGGCACGCCCTAATACATTGACACTGGTCCACATCCGCTTACCTCCTGGATTCTCAGCATCTTCAACGGTGGAAAAGCCTTCAAAAGTACATAAAGCTCTTTATAGTAAAGGTAAATTCTGAAATACTATCAGATTTAATATTAGATTCTTAAAATTATTAAAATTAGAATGCATTTTGAGGCATTTGAAAATAACAGAGATTTCCAATGAAGTTCAGGATGTTTTGGGTTTTTTAATCCAGGAACTCTTTTTTTATATTAGCTTATATATCACATTTTTCATTGGCATATATATTAAAAATATAGTTTTTTAAAATATCTAAGTACTTTTAAAATTGTTTTATTAGCCTTGTACATGAACTCACTGGTCAAAATCAGTGTTATAAACTGTTATAAACAGTTATAAACTGTTACAAACTTAAAATGACTTTCTTGATAGCACGCCTGCTTTGTCAGTGTCTTTATGGATATGGAGAGTTTTGCCTGTCAAAATATGAAATTTTAATAACAAACTCTTTTGGATTCATAATTAAGTTTAAAAAATGAGATTCTAGTTAAACATCAAAACTTGAAAAATCTGTATGTGGTTTTCCCCAATATGAGAAAGCATTTGTAAAACAATTTGTTTTTATTTTCTAATCATTTTAAAGCCTTTTCTCTGCTTATTCTACTGTGTCTTCTAATATTTTATTTTTCAACACCCAAATTAAACTTTCCTTTACAAATAGAATTTTTTCAAGTACATTGTATCATGTACCTTCATAACATTTTTAATAACAGCTTTAATTGAGATATAATTTACATACCTTTTAAAATGTACAATCTATTAGTGTTTAGTTTATTCACGGAGTTGTACAACCATCACTACTATCTAATTTCGGAACATTTTCATCACTGCAGAAGGAAACCCTGTACCCATTAGCTGTCACTCCCTATTTCCCCCTTCTCCCAGCCCTGGGAAATCACTAGTCTACTTCCTGTTTCTATGGATTTGCCTCTTTTGGACATTTCATTTAAATGGAGTTGGAAAATACAGGACTGGCTTCTTTCACTTAGCATAATGCTTTCAAGGTTTATCTATTGTAGCAGGTTCTTTTTTTTTTTTTTTTTTTTGCTGAATAATAATATTTCATTGTGTGAGTGTACCACATTATAATTTGGTGGGCATTTGGGTTGTTTCTATTTTCTGGCTATTATGAATGATGTTGTTATAAACATTTACGTACAAGTTTTTGAGTGGACACGTTTTCATTTCTTTTGGCTATATACCTAAGAATGGAATGCTGGATCATATAGTAACTTTAGAAATGTTAAAATGTGAAAAAAAAAAGTTGTGTTTACCTGAAAGAAGTGCAGTATAAGGTCTAGAACACTTAATAATGCTACCCTGGCACTAATTATATATCCTTTTAGGGGATTTATTTTTGTTTATTTTGCGAGTTGTTTATAAAGATTAATGCTGTATATTTATGTATCTGTATTAATGTCACTAATAATCATAATAATTATGATTATTGAGGATATATATTATTTGACATCATATAAGATTTTACATATTAACCTTTTAGGTATTCTACTGATGGCAGCCTCAGAAAATGAAGATAATGACATTTTGTGGTGTGTCAACCATGATACATTTCCTTTCCAAAAGCCAATGATGGAAACCCAGGTAAGTTATCCTGAGAGATTATAAAGAATTTTTTATATAATTTTAAGTGAAGAATAAAATTATGAGAAACTTTATCTTCTGATTTATTCCTGTTTGCTTCTAATAATTTTATATGATTAGCAGTCATACTGAAAAGTATATACTGTTAATTTTTTGTTTTTCCTCTGTGAGATTAGAAGTCATTATGGTACTCGTTAAAAAAACCTTTAACAAAAACATTGGAACCCTTTTAGAATGTTCTTCATAATGTACCTGAAAATGCCTATATCTTTTCTGAAATGATCTTTGTCCCACTTAAATATATTTTTAGTTATTTTGAGGCCATCCATTATAGTTATGACTTAGAATTTTATCCTTATGATCTCTTTAATTTGTAGTTCCGCCTAAATATTTAACATTTTTTCTTTTAATTATAGAAAATTTCAAACATATGCAAAAAATAGAATGGTAAACTGAATCCCACATTAAGAAATTACCCATTTCTCCATCTTGTTTCAGATCTCTTCCCCACATATATAAATGTATACACACAAACACATGATTGTGTTTTAAAAGTAAATATCACATATACCACGAAGTCAGCAGAGAGGTCCTGGGTGAGAGGTGCGGCCCCAGCCTATCCTGGCCCAATCCCACACCTAGGCCACCCACCCCAGCCCCCAGCCCAGGAGATGCTGAGAGGAGGCCATCTCTACTCACTCCCCTTGCTGTCCCCTACTCCACTCCCATCTGTCCTCCTAGATGCCCTAGCATAGCTCATGTTACCTGCCCCCAGAGGCTGCTGGTCAAACGAGATAGACCAACCCCCACTAGGGTGTGAATGTCTGAGACTCTCTTTGGAGCCATCTCTTTAAAGGCATTTTGGTTCTAGTGTCACTAGCTGCTTATTTTCAAACGTGAACCCTTCTGGTTAGGGGGAGTGGGAAAAGGTGTGTGTAGATGGGAGGAGGAAGAACCAATTCCTGGGAATGGGGGCATGGTTTGAATGGGCTCTTCCAAGTTTCTGACATGGCCTAAGCAGCTGAGGTAGAGTCAGGAGGCAGGTATGGAGGCAAGGAGCACCTTTCTCAAATTCTTTTCTTTATCCTTTGAATTTTACTGAGCACATACTGTGTGCCTCATTATGCGACAGACTGTAAGGATTCAGAACTCAGGAAGATATAAACCCTGTCTTGATGGGAGCACAGTGTTAGGGGGTGCAGGTTTGAAATCTGGCTCTATTTCCTCAAAGCAGTGACTCAAAGGACTAACATGTCTCTGGTCCTCAATTTCCTAATCTATAGCAGTTTTAATAGGACCTACCTCTGTGGGGTGGTTGTGGGATTAAATGAGTTCATGTGTGTAAGCTGCTCAGAACACTACCTGGCACACAGGAGGCACTTGATAAACGTTAGCTATCGTTTTTATTTTTAAAGTAGATACTATACATCGTATCACTTCATCTCTATAATACTTGAGTTCTCAAACAAATGTGGACTTTAAATATATATATATATATATATATATATATATATATATATATATATATATATAAATATAGCTCATGAACTTTAATCAAATTCTGGTCTCCCAAAAACAGCTATAAAAGACATTAGGTCAATGGAAAAATTCTGTATTGACTGGGCATTAGATTGTATTACAGAAATGTTAATATTCTTACATGTTAGGATAGTATAGTGGTTATGTTAGAAAACATCCTTATTTTTAAGAGGTGCATGCAAAAGTATTTAGTGGTGACATGATATTCATAACTTTCAAATGGTTCAATAAATGAAAAAATATAGAAAGAAGAAAGCAAATAGGACAAAATGCTATCAATTGTTGAATCTAGGTATCAGGCATATGGACATTTATTGTACTTTCAACATTTTATTAATGCTTAAAATTTTTTATAATAAAGTATTTTAGAAGACTAGACACTTTTTTTAGAGAGTATCTTAGTTTAGAAAGCAGATATAACTTCAGAAGAAAACAAAAACTGTATGTCAGCAGATTTAAGCACTGAACCTACCAGTGTAGATCAATTTACCCTGGAAAGAGGGTAGAAAGTATAGTCTTCAGTTATTGAAAAAATTGTAATTTTAGTAAATACTATTTATAGTTCATCCTGAGAAAATTTTGCCTTTGTCTTCTGGTATGAAAAGATTTACTATCATAGAAGATGCCTGATTAAAAGAATAGACATTAGAAAATTAAATACAGACTTTTGAGAATATTCGTGCTAATGTATTATTATTAATCTGTTAAACCCTACATTATTTAAAGATTGTATTTTTTTTCTTTTTAGAAGGTTTTGCCTCATGTAACTTTAATAATACGTATAAAACGTTTATTTCTTCTACATAGATGACTACTCGTGTTGATGGTCATTCCTGGGCTCTTTCTGCAATAGATGAGTTCAAAGTAGACAAGATAATCACACCCTTAAATAAGGATCATATTCCCATAACTGACTCACCAGTTGTTGTACAGCAGCACATGTTGCCTCCAAAGAAGTTTGTTCTCCTCTCAGCACAGGTATGTACATCATCTGTTAAGGTGGAGAGAAAAAGAAGAGAAGCCATATTTAACATTTTGGTCAAAGTATTCTGCAGTAGTTGCTTAATAGAGTCGTTTACCTAAGTACTTAGGAATGTTTATTCTTAAAATATTCTTAAGGAATAGTTTATAAATACCAAAAATGCGGACCTTCTCTAGTTGTGGCAAGGGGGGGCTACTCTTCGTTGCAGTGCACAGGCTTCTCATTGCGGTGGCCTCTCTTTGTTGTGGAGCACGGAGTCTAGGCGCACAGGCTTCAGTAGTGTGGCACACGGGCTCAGTAGTTGTGACTCGCGGGCTCTAGAGCTCTAGAGCGCAGGCTCAGTAGTTGCTCTGCGGCATGTGGGATCTTCCTGGACCAGGGCTCAAACCTGTGTCCACTGCATTGGCGGGTGGATTCTTAACCACTGCGCCACCAGGGAAGTCCCAAAAACTTGCTGTTTATAAAGTATTGATATTATACTTTTTCTAAAGTAGCATTTCTATCAACAGTATTCAGCATAAAATTAGTAAAACAAGCTATGTTTATTTCTTATCATGTAGTCCTCACTTGTTAAAAAAACAATTTTTTAATATTTATTTTTTGAGTAGCAATGCATTGACAAAATTCCACTGGTAGCAGAGGGGTATACACAATAAAATCTCCCTTCTGGTTTGGGTCGCCTCCCTACAGACACCCATGTCATCAGAATCTGTATCTTTCCAGAGATATGTTATGATATCAATATACAAACAATGCAAGTATATTTATAAACAAACAATAGCATATTGTATGCACTGTTTTATACTTTGCTTTTTATGTTTCAAAGATACATTTTAGATATCTTTCCATATTAATATATAAAGAACTCTCTCATTCTATTTTATATTTGAAAGGCATTCCTTTATACGGATGTACCATATTTAACTAGTCCCCTATTAATAGATCATCTTTTGCCTTTAAAAATAATGCTGCAACCTTGTGCATATATTGTTTTGCCTGTGTGTGAGTAAAGCTGTAGAATTACATCTACTGGATCAAAAAGTATGTGTATTTATCAATTTGATAGACGTTGCCAGGTTCTCTGTATACATACATTCACTATCAGTGAATGTTGAGTGCTTGTTTCCTTACATCTTGTGCGAGTACAATATGTCGTCTTATTAAGAGTGAGATTGACTGTCTGTTCTAGTGTTTATTTTTCTGTGAATTATCTGTTCCTATTGTATATCCACTTTTCTATTAAATTGTCTTTTTCTTTTTTATTTATAGAGGCTCTTTATATGTCAAGGAAACTAACTTTTTGTGATTTAGTCTCAAACATTTTTCCTGGTTTGTCATCTTATTTTGTTTATTGAGATTTTTTTTTTCCATGTGGATAAGTTTATAAGTAGTTGAAATATTCAGTTTTTTGGGGGGATTTCTATTAAAGTTTAAAAAAAAAAAAAAAAACCGTCCGCACTCTGAAGTTCATAAAATAATTCACCCAGAGTTTCTTCCAGTACTGTTACAGTTTTATTTTGTCCTGTCTGTTTGGAATTTATCCTGTTTTAGGTATGAGTATGGATCTAGCTTCATTTTTTTCCAAAGTGGACATACTTGTGCCAACATGATTAATGAATAATCTAACTTTGATCTTTTAGTTTGAGGGGCAGCTTTTATCATATATTAAATTCTAGTGTTTACTTGAGCCTATATCAGAACCTTCTATTTTGTTCCACTTATCTGACTCTTTATTCATGTGCTAATACCATGCATAAGATAAAGGTTTATAATATGTTTGTGTCTGACAGAGCCTGCACCCTTTTGCTTTACTTTTTTAAGGGGGAGGGGCAGTGTTCTCTTATTAAGTTTTCTGCATGGGTATATAGATCTAGTATAGGTTAGGAATTGAAATGTAGATGATCTTTTTGACCAGTTTACTTCTTATTCTTTAAGTTATTTTTTTGTTTCATTGCTTTTATTAAATAAGGTAGCAAGGTCAGTTGCTACTAGCCATGCTTGATAAATCTATTATTCGTCCTCTTTCTTTTTTAACTTCTTAGGGGAGTCTTATGTTTCATAAACTTAGACCTGTAGATCAACTGAGGCATCTACTTGTGAGTAATGTGGGTGGAGATGGAGAAGAGATTGAAAGATTCTTTAAATTACATCAGGTAATTATTTGTACCTTTTTTTTTTACTGTGATGGTATTATGTAAGTTAGGATCAAAATACTGTGATTAATACCAGTCTTCCTTTCTTTGCCTTAATCACTGTATGTGTACTGGTACTTGGGAGCAGTATTAATATGCTATAAGAGTTTATGGTAAATGCTCAGATTTTTGTTCTGTTTTTGATAAATTCTTATCATTAAAGTGTACTAGTAAGAGTGTGATGTTCAAATTATATGATGAATGTATTTTTATTAAAAGGACAAGATATTTATAGATAAATAACTTCTTTAATTAAAAACTTTTTTTTTTTTGCTTAGTGACATGAGGAAAATACTTGAGGCAGTAATGATGGGGACTTTAGTATTTTAAAGCCACAACTAGAAATGATGAGGTAAAACTGGGAATGCTTAGTTTAAAATCAGGAATATCAGATCAAAGTTAAATATACACACTCTGAATTCAAACTACCAGCTCCACCATCAGAGTAGATTACTTGAATTCTCTGAGCTTCCATTTCCTCATGTGTAAAATGTGTATTAAATTATAATATGTGGAGTGAGGATTAATATGCTGTAACCTCCTAAAATAGTGCCTGGCACATGACAAGTACTTAATAAATGTTAGCTATTATTGTTATTTTCTAAAAGGTTAAAACACCATGAGAAAAAAACCCGGGGGTGGGGGGGAGACTAAACCAGAAACTAAAGTAGAATCTAGATAAAAAGAAAAAGAGAACATCCTTTAATAACAGTGCCTATGATAAACTTTAAAATCAATAGTGTTTACTTCTCCTTTTTCATGCCAGCTTATTTCATTCATTCAGCACATATTTATCAAGTACCTGCTCTGTGCTAGGCACCGGTTGAAACACTGGATACAGAAGTAAACAAAACTTCTTTTGAAATGTTTATGTTTTACATTAGGAAAGATACTCTTTTTTTACAGGAAGACCAGGCCTGTGCAACTTGCCTTATTCTTGCTTGTTCCACTGCTGCCTGTGACAGAGAAGTATCTGCTTGGGCCACTCGGGCTTTCTTCAGGTATATATCACTTTTCTTTTGTTCTTGGCCACTTTTTTTTAATGGTTGCATTGGCTAATGTGGTTGTTTAAGGGTTTGCAAAACAGTTGAGCAACTATATAAGCAAGTTAGTAAAATTTAAATTGGAAAGGTGATAATACTACTGGAAGCAACTAGATTAGCATAATTTACGCATTGTTACTCTTTCTCTGGATTCTCTTCTCCAACTTCTTTTGTCTAGTCTTCTACCTCAGTTATTATCTCATCTATCTTTTCTACTTCCTCAAACACTACCAGTTCTGCTTTATGTGTATCATTTGCATTGAGAGATTGAGTCACTTTAAGAAAACGTGGTATCAAAGAGATATTATTTGGAAAATATTTAGCTAAGAATAAATTTAAAATGCAATTTTGTTTAAAAGAATTTTTTGAGTAGTCTAACCGTAATCTAGTATGAAAATTACAGTACCATATACATATTAAATACATTCTATGCATTGCAGACTCTTTTTTTAGAAATTGCCAGAGTCCCTTATGATTCTTCTTGTTAGCAATTTGAAGTCAACATTTACTAAATAAGTATTTTATTATGTATCTGTGTATATTTCACTGTCAACACAATGCATTTAAAGTCTCTAATGTTTTTTTTAAATATAAATTTATTTATTTATTTATTTATGGCTGCGTCGGGTTTTTGTTGCTGCACGCGGGCTTTCTCTAGTTGCGGCGAAAGGGGACTACTCTTCGTTGAGGTGCACAGGCTTCTCATTGCAGTGGATTCTTATTGCGGAGCACGGGCTGTAGGCGCGTGGGCTTCAGTAGTTGTGGCGCTTGGGCTCAGTAGTTGTAGCTTGCGGGCTTTAGAGCACAGGCTCAGTAGTTGTGGCACACGGGCTTAGTTGCTCTGCGACGTGTGGGATCTTCCTGGACCAGGGATTGAACCCATGTCCCCTGCATTGGCAGGCAGATTCTTAACCACTGTGCCACCAGGAAAGTCTCTAGTGTTTAAAGCATTTATTTTGAAGCTAAGCAGGACTTGAAACAGTTCTAGCTTTTAAGATGTATAGTTTCACTGAATAAACTCAGCCCTTGTTGTCATAAAAATAGGTATGGTGGTGAAGCACAGATGAGATTTCCAGCCACTCTCCCCACTCCGAGTAATGTTGGTCCCATCCTGGGGTCTCCTGTCTACTCTGGTGAGTATGAAACATTGAAATGAAACTGTCTCTAATAGAGTTGAATTTTAGAAGCTTTGTAGCATATTTTAATGGATAAAAAATTTCATTGTATTTTCTTTACTGCTACTGCATTATTAGGGAATAATTCTATAGATGTCTGACTCTTAGTGTTATGATATATTAATATTGAATCTTTAGTGTATACTGGGAAACAAAATAAGATATAACCAGTAGTATTTACAGAACTTATTTGTTATTTATTCAAAAGGAAAGAGTTGAGTGATTTAATAACAAACTCCCACCTCAATGTTTTCCAAAGTGGGGATTGTTAGAAAGTTGCTGGGAAATGAGTCCCTAATTCTTGAATATATTATGGGTGGTGCCACTCCTCACTCTTATGCTTAGAAACAGCTTCTGTGTCTAATTTTGATCAGATACAAAAAAAATTGGGAGATAATTTTATAAATCTTTATATTCTTCTTTCTTTTTAGGTTCTCCTGTTCCTAGTGGTAGTACATACCTGAATCCATCCTTTTTGGGAACACCATCTCAAGGTACCTCTTTTCTTTGTTTTAGGTTGCTACTACTATACTTTTTGAGGAGCTGACATTGTGAATTATTATTCTTAATGCTTAGAGTGGGAAAGATTAACTTGTCCTATTCCCCTGAAAATAATGTAGTTTAATAGAAGTGGCATCCAAGCAAGTATTGGCATTTGGCCATGAATGCCTTTACTTAGTGTACCTGGAAAGCCCCCTTTTTGAGTATCAGGACTTAATTACCAGCCCTGAACTGTATAATTAGTCCTGTTTTACTCCTAGCATTAAGGTGCAGTGATTGCAAGCTTGCTTTCCTTTTCATCCTGCATTGCCCACACTTGAAAGCCAACTTGGGAGTTCCTCTCCAAGTCTAAATCTCTCTTCTTATCAAGGAAAACCAAATTAAATAACTATTTATTTCAGTATTTTTGTAATTGTTTTTACCTATGGGTCTAGGGACAGCTGACTTGGATTATTGAGAATTCTGAATATTTAAGGTTAAATTTTAAGATTTGTTTTTCTTACATGTGTACAAGGTGTTCATCCTCCTGCCATGTCAACTCCAGTGTGTGCTGTGGGAAATCCAGCAACTCAGGCCACAAGTATGAGTTGTATGGTTGGGCCAGAGATTGTGTACTCTGGAAAACACAATGGTATTTGCATTTACTTTTCTCGAATCATGGGGTAAGTTTTTCATGGGATAATTAACTATTGCTTACCTTGTTCTGTTGTGTATAGCTGAACATTTTTAACTTTAAATTTGGGACATCATTTGTCCCTACTAAATTTTACTTATAGTTTAAGCTCACTTGTCCATTAATAAGATTGTTTTCTGTCATTCAGCTTTTTTATTGTCTAACCATCTATATTTGTTACTGTGTTTTATATATGTATATATATCTTCAAAATATATCTACGTATACTAATATGTAGTGTAACAAACCACCCCGTAACTCAGTGACATGTGTCTGCAAGTCAGTTAGGCAGTTCTGGTCTTGGCTAGGCTCACAATGCATTTGAAATCAGCATTGAGGTTGAAGAGAGTTCTGTCACTCTTGGCTGGACTCTCACATGTTTAGGGTTATGTTTGTGTGTTGGTCTAGAAATGACCTCAGCTGGGACAGCTGGATTGTTCTCCACATGGTCTGTCACCCTCTAGCAGGCTAGTCAGGGATCATAGACTTGGTGGTGGCAAGGTTCCAGGAGAGAGAGTAGAAACTTGGAGAGCCTCAGGATGCCTAGGCTCAGAATTGCTCTACTATCACTTCTGCCTGACTTACTTGGCAGGGGGACATCTCCAAGCCTGCCCAGATTCAAAAGGTGGGAAATAGACTCCTCGTTATAAGGGAGGCATCAGAGTCATATTGTAAAGAGGATAGGTGTAGGGAGGGATAAAAAATTACAGCCATTTTTCAATCATTCTACCAGATCCACTTAATTATCATGTCTGGTGTGTATTTTTCTTAGATTTGTGATGTATGCTTTCATATGAATCATTTGCTTAAAAATGTGAAACAGTGCAGAACTCACTTTATAAGCTTCCTTGTTTACAATTTATTACCCAGGGTCTTTGATTTTTCTTCAACAGTATTTCATTTTGTGAAATGACTTAGATCTGTCAGGTTTGGAAATTTTCCTGTTTTTTTTGTTCTGTCAGATAACTTAGTAAAATGTTAAACGAAGTCATTGCTACACTTTAAAAACTAAATAAACACATACAAAGGAATTTACTACATATTGTAATTGTTTTTATTCATCTACAGCACAATCATTAAAACATTTTTTATTCCAGAAACATCTGGGATGCTAGTTTAGTTGTGGAGAGAGTATTCAAGAGTGGCAACAGAGAGATCACTGCAGTAAGTGTGTTATATAAATAAAAGTATTCCATTATCTCTGTGGAGCCAGTTTATGTTATTAACGGAGAAGTAGATTGTTTCATATTTCTTGATGTTATAAACAACATGCAATGATTATTCCTTTATATACATGTTTGTGTACTTGTCCAGTAAACTGTTCACCCCCTGAGTTATATCTCAGCTCTGTCACTCACTAATGATGAGTAAATTTCTTAACATTTCAGAGCCTGATATCTCACAGTAAAATGAGAATGTATCTCCCTCATAACGTTGTTATGAGGGCTAAATAGAATCAGTCCTAATACTTAATATTGCTCAAAGTTACGATTTAATGTTTTGCTTATATGCCCCCAAACTCCAAGAACCTAGCACTAATTTCCATGTATTGGCGTACTTTCCAGAGTGCTTTAAGAAACAGAAATTTGTACTATCATAAATTCAGGTATTAAGGGGTTTTTTTTAATGTGAAGTATGCATGCAATTTATTTTAAGCTTTTTTTCTTTTTAAAATGGAAAGATACTAAATATCTTTTTAACTCTGATACTCTATTTTAAAGTTCTAAGTTTTAAAGTTTCTCAGAATCAGAATGTATTTACTTAACATAGTATGTGATTCCATTTGTGTGAATTTCGAACAGGCAAAACCAGTCTATATTCTATGATAGAGGTAAGAAAAGTGGTCGGTTACCTAGGAGGTAGAATGACTAATGACTAGAAAAGGGGCAATAGGGAACTTTTTTGGGTGTTGGAAATACCCTATATTGTGATCTGGGTGGTGACTATATAAAGATGTAAAAAGTTATCAAGGTATTCACTTAAGATTTGTGTATTTTACTGTCTGTAAATTATACCTCATTAAAACCAGAGCAGCAGGGCGGGGAGGGATGTGGGTGTCTAGCCCTTTATTCTGGTCACCAAGTATAAATTGATAAAAGAAATAACTACTGTTTATGAAGATAGGGTACCTCAGAATTAAAACTTCATGTTCAATTATGGGTATACAGCATATGTGTTTTTTATAGAAACTTTTTTTTCATTGTTTTTAAATGTTTGAAAATATATCCTTTCTTTCAGATTGAAAGTAGTGTTCCCTCCCAGCTGCTGGAGTCAGTGCTACAAGAACTGAAAGGTTTGCAAGAATTTCTAGACAGAAACTCCCAGTTTACAGGAGGACCATTAGGAAATCCAAAGTAGGAATAAATAAGATTTATTTCCCTTTTTTTCTCTGAGATTTAATTTACATGTTATAAAATTCATCCTTTTAAAAAGTTTCATGGTTTTTAGTATATTCATAAGGTTAAACTATCATCACCACTATCTAGTTCCAGAACATTTGCATCACACCAAAAAGAAACCCTATGCCCATTAGCAGTCACTCTGTGTCTTAATTCAAGCTGAAATAACAAAGATACTATAAACTGACTGGCTTAGACAACAAACATTTATTTTTCATAGTTCTGGAGGCTGGAAGTCTGAGATAGGGTGCCAGCATGGTCAAGTTTTGGTGAGGACCTTCTTCGTGGTTTGCAGACAGCTGCTTTCTTTTTGTGTCCTTACATGGCAGAGAGAAAACCAGACAGCAAGTCCTCTTGTTTCTTCTTAGAAGGGTAGTAATCTTATCATGGGTCTCCACCTTCATGAGCTCACCTAAACTTAATTACCTCCCAAAGGCCGTACATCCAAAAATACCATCGCTTTGGGGATTACTATGAATTTGGTGGGACACAAACATTCAGTTGGTAACACTGCAAAGTTGTCTTTCCCCTAGTCCCTGGCAAATACTAATCCACTCTCTGTTTCTATGGACCTGCCATATTTTGGATCTTTTATGTAAATGCAGATATATAGTATGTGGCCTTTTGTTTCTGGCTTTTCTCTTAGCATAATATTGTCATGTTCATATATTGTAGTGTATATCAGTACTTGGTTTCATTTTTCAGTTCATCGTTTGATGCACATTTGGCTTGTTTCACCTTTTTTTCTTTTTCTTTTTTTTAATTGATTTTTTGTTTTTTATTGAAGTATAGTTGATTCACAATGTTGTGTTTCAGCTTTTTGGCTATTATGAATAATGCTGATATGCACATTCCTGTAAAAGTTTTTGTGTGGACACATGTTTAGGATGAACAATTTTTGTTGCTGTTGTTATAAAAGTAATATGGACTTGTAAAAAATTCACATCACTCCCCTGATGAATTAATTTGAAGTATGACAATATAAACTTTCAAATCATATGTGAACATACATGAATATATGAGTATACACATACGTATATGAATGTATATTCATATATGAATATGCACTTCTTTTTTAATACAATTTTTAAAGCTTATACTCCATTTACAGTTATTAAAAAATAATTGGCTATATTCCTTGTGTTTTACAATACATCCTCATAGACTGTCTTATACCCAGAAGTTTATACCTCTCACTCCCCTACCCTTATATTGCCCACCCCCCACCCCCTCCCCACTGGTGGCCACTTGTTTGTTCTCTATATCTGTGAGTCTGCTTCTTTTTTGTTATATCCACCAGCTTGTGTATTTTTTAGATTCCACATATAAGTGATATCATACAGTATTTGTCTTTCTTTGTTTTATTTCACTTAGCATAATGCTCTGCAAGTCCATCCATGTTGCTGCAGATGACAAAATTTCGTTCTTTTTTATGGCTGAGTAGTAGTCCACTGTAAAAATAGGATCTAAGTAGGCATACTTTTTGTGAAACATTGTTTACATTCAGTATATTCTTTAGAGCATTCCAAATCAATAGAATAAATTTTGTTTGTATTGGCTACATGTTATTCCATTATATTCAAGCAATTAGTGGTATAACTCTATTCGTAATTAGCTTGTTTCTATTTCTTGATGGTATAAACAGGTTTCAGTGAGTATTCTTTATACATGTTTGTGTGCTTGTTCAGTAATATTCAGATGAATTTCTTTAGAAGTAAAATTTGGGGTACAAGAGCTTTCAAAAATGTTGGTATGTAGTATTTGGTTGTCCCCTGTGAAGGTTATACCAATTATTTTTATTTTTAGCCTTCAGAACTCTTTTAAGTGTATCTTAACATGTATATATTGATTTCTAGCCCCTGTCACTTTTTTATTCAGTTTAAGAATCTTTGTCTTTTTAACCCCATCTCATTTTGTTGGGGTTAATTAAATGTTTGACATATTTCTCACCATCCTGAACTTGTGGGCTTTGTTGTGGTTTTGGGTTTGTTTGTTTGTTTTTCTCCCCTTCCGTTTTACTGGATTGATTTTAAAGTTTTATATATGACTTTTCTTCTTCTGATAGTTTTATATTCTGAAAAATATACATCTCAGTCATCATTAATAATTGAACAGAATCTGTTATCTTACCTCCTTCCCCTGCCCTCTACCACTGTTCTTCTTCCTACATAGCTGGAATTTTAGTTGGAAGGTGTTTTTTTTCTTTTTCTTTTCCACCATTATATTCTTCTGTTAATAGCTTCTAAGCAATTTATTGAATTTACAATTGTAGCCTCAATTATAACCTTCAATTTTGTAACCTACTACTTTGCTAATTTCTCTTTACTGTTTTAGTAGTTTTTTTCATTGAGTTTTTTGGATTTTTCAAATATGTCATCCTGTCATCTGCAAATAGAGATAGTTCTACCATTTTCTTTCTAACTCTAGTTGCTTTCTCCTGTCTGCATAGGCTAATATCTCCAACATGGTGTTAAAGAGTGGAGATAATGGTGCACATCCTGCTCTTATTCCTGACTTTAATGGGGAAGTGTATAGTGTTTCCCCACTAAAGAAGATGCCTAGATATAGTTTAACATGATAAGAAAATATCCATCCATTTCTATTTTATTGAGTATTTTTATAAAGTGAGTATTGAAGTATGTCAAATGTGTTGTCTACATCTTATAGAGATGATGGTATAATTTTTTTCCTTACCTTTATTAAGAGATTTCCTAATTTCAGCCAACCCTCACAACATTAGTCTCACTGAGTATGGGAATTTTTAAATAGCTTTTTGAGATAAAGCTTACATACCATAAAATTCACTTGTTTTAAATAGGTTCAGTGATTTAGTAAATATATAGAATTTCTTCAGTCATGACAACAATCCATTTTTAGGCCACATCCGTCTTGCTCATTTGCAGTCACTCCCCATTTCTACTCTTCAGCCCCAAACAATTACTAATGTATTCTATCTCTGTAGATTTACATATTCTTGATATTTCATATAAATGGAATCATACAGTGTGTGGTCTTCAGAGTCTTAGTATCTTTGCTTTGCTTCTTCAGGTATGTTCCATGCACATACAGCCTGGGAGGTGAGCCCAGAAGTTGTGTTCATCTTCCTCAGAATTAGGGGATCTCCTCCTCCGGCCTCTTCCTGCTCTGATTTCCCATATATTCCCTAGCTCCCAGAGGCCTCTTTTACTGGTCCTCTGGATAGAAAGTCAGTGTTTTCTCCCAGTGTTCACTGTCTTGTCATACAGCTTTGCAGAAGTGGTGGTGCCTTTGGGGCAAAGCATCAAGAGAAATAACTGATTCCCTCCAAACGTTTTGGACCACAGGGCCCCCTTTTCTCAGTTCTTCTGCTCCAGTGTTTCTCAACCTTGGCACTGTAGACATTGTAGACTGGATAATTCTTCGTGCTGGGGGCTGTCTTGTGCATTGCAGGATGTTTAGGATTATCCTTGGCCTCTGCCTACTAGATACCAGTAGCTCTCCCCAGTTATGACTCAAAATGTCTCCAGACGTTGCTGAATGTTCCTTGGGAGTTTTACTCACCATACTGTTTTGAGACTCAGTTCACCTTTGGACAAAGCCTGAAGATAAAGGAGTGGGGGGGGACCCAGTATACTCACCTCCATATGGATTATCATTCGAGTTTTGACTTCCCCTCATCAATCTGTGTGCTATTAGAGTCCTCAGGTGAGTAGTTGCTTTTTGTATAGTGTCCAGAGTTCCCAGTTGTAGTCAGTGAGAGAGACTGTAGCAGGCTCGCTCCATCTTGGCCAGCACCATCAGTTGAGTTTTTTATTTTAGTATCATTATGTGAATCTGGTTTCAAACGTATTTAATGTGTTTCAATCCATTGCAGGTTGTTTTTTCAATGGAAAATTATCCCAACCTTTTGCCTCTTCAGACTGCTCTGGAGTCCTTTTTGACAGTATTTGGTAGCATCTTTGCTTTCTAGCATGACAGGACATTTCAGGCTCATTTGGTACAATTCTTGCCCTCGAAATGGATTTGGCCATTTCTCTAGGGAGCCCTGGTTTCTTTTGGTAGGAAAGGGTATTAGAGACTACAGCTAGAGGTATTAATTCCTACTGGTCATGCTGTATGTTGTTTTGTTTTTTATTTTTTTTAATACAACAAAATTATGAGTTTGTATTGTTTTTCAGTTCGGATTTAAGATTAAAGGGAATTTGCTCAGTTTCTTTTATAGTATAGTTGTATTGCTTTTACCCTAAAAATTTTGTTTTCTAACAACATTGACATAATCACTTATGAACTTCATCCGACAGTGTACCTATTATAGCTTCAGTAGTCATACTTTTTTTTTTGCCATGCTCCATGCCTTGCAGGATCTTAGTTCCCTGATCAGGGATCGAACCCGTGCTCCCTGCATGGAGTCTTAACCACTGGACTACCAGGGAAGTCCCTCTTTTTTATTTTAAATGGAAGTATAGTCCATTTACAGTATTATATTGGTTTCAGGTGTACAGCATTGTGATTCAGTATTTTTACAGATTATACTCCATTGAAAGTTATTACAAGATAATGGCTATAATTCCCTGTGCTATACAGCACATCCTTTTTGCTTATCTATTTTTTACATAGTATTTTGTATCTCTTAATCTCATACCTCTAATTTGCCCTTCCCCTCTTCCCTCTCCCACTTAGTAACCACTAGTTTGTTTTCTATGCCTGTGAGTCTGTTTCTGTTTTGCATATACATTTTTTGTTTAAGTTCATCATTCTTTTCTTTGCATCCCTGAAGTTGCATTAAGAGCTGAAATAATCAGATTCTTCACCAAATGAGCACCAAATGCTTTTATTAGCTCATTTCTCTCAGTGACCAGTATTTCCTGACAGCAGGTTCTTTGCTTTTCACTTTTGTCCTGAAGTTTTCATATCTGTAAAATGGTATTCTTAATAATACGTACCTTACAGAGTTGTTGTATTATGTTAAATCATTGGTGGGGACAGAAAGCAAGGGTTTGATAAATGGAAGCTATTGTTATTATCCATTTACTCTCAGTGAAAATTTAAGCATCTGAGAGATTAAAATGCTCCAGGTGTAAATTGTTGAATTGATTTGTCAGTGATTATTTCACTAATCTACAGAGGAAAAGAATATTTACAACATATTCCAGTTCATTATATACAGAATAGGCAAATTTATAGACTCAGAAAGTAGATTAGCTGTTGCTTAGCGTAGGGCGGGGGAAATGAGAATAGACTGCTAATGGAAAGTGAGTAAAAATGTTCTAAAATTAAGTTGTGGTGATAGTTGCACAACCCTATGAATATACTTTCTGGAATTTTTGTTTCAGTACTACTGCCAAAGTGCAGCAGAGGCTGATAGGATTCATGCGCCCTGAAAATGGAAATACCCAGCAAATGCAACAGGAGCTGCAGAGGAAGTTTCATGGTAAATTATTGCTTCTGATCAGTTAAATGTACATGACCCCAGTAAAGAATCTTATTAGGTGAATAGAAAACAGTGGACATCTCTTAATAAGATCGTTTGTGGTAACAAATATTTTTATTAAAATAATATTAGTGTGATTTGAAAAGTAAGATGATATGGACATCATGTATTTCCACAACTTTCAGCTCATAAAAGGTTTTCATTTCTTCCACCAGAAAGCATGATACACACTTTTTTTTTTTTTTTAACTTTTTTTGGGGGCGGGAGTGGGTGCTGCATCCCGTGGCCTGTGGGATCTTAGCTCCCCGACGAGAGATCAAACCCAGGCCCCCTGCAATGGAAGCGAGGAGTCCTAACCACTGGACCACCAGGGAATTCCCCAAAACACACCTTTTTTTATTGTGCTAAAATATACATAACATAAAATTTACCGTTTTAACCATTTTTAAGTGTACAGTTCAGTGGCATTCAGTAAGTTAAGTTCACATGATGTATGGTAGCATGGTGATTGCAAATATCACCACTATCCATCTCCAGAACGTTTTCATCTTTCTAGTCTGAAACTCTGTACCCATGAAACAATAACTCCCCGTTTTCCCCTGCCCCCAACCCCTGACAGTCACCTTTTTTTTTTCCTGTCTTTGAATTTTACTACCCTGTGTACCTCATGTAAGTGGAGTCATGTAGTATTTGTTTTTTTGTGACTGCCTTATTTCACTTAGCATATAATGTCTTCAGAGTTCACATGTGTAGTGGCATGGGTCAGAATTTCCTTCCTTTCTGAGACTGAATAGTACTCCATTGTGTGTATCAACCACATTTTGTTTATCCTTTCATTTGTTGGTGGACACTTAGGTTGCCTTCATCTTTGGGGTATTGTCAATAATCCTGCTATGAACATGGTGTACAAATAGAAATTTGAGTCCCTGCTTTTAATTGTTTTATTATATATCCAGAAGTGTAATTGCTGGATTATGTGTAATTCTGTTTTTAATTTTTTGAGGAGCCACCATAACTTTTCCATAGCAACTATACCATTGTATTGGTACCTTTCCACCGGTAGTACACAAAATATTCCAATTCCTCCACATTGTCACCAATAATTTTTCTTTTTCTTTTTTTTTTAAAACATTTCTGTCCTAATGTCCTAGTGTGTGTGAAGTGGTATTTCTCGTAGAGTTAAAAATATGAATCAAATGTTAGGTTGTGTTTTTTTATTTATTATAAAAAGTAACAACTAAGGAAACAGCAAGGGAACTGAAAAGTTCTTATAACCAATAATTATTCCAGATGTGAATTGGCATAGTAATAAAATATTGTTTAAATTTTGCCTGCCATTCAATTTTTTTTTTTAAGTTCTTTTGCCTTCTATTGTTTGAGCCAGTTATTCTGGCTGATAGAACTTTGCTAGTTAAGACTCAGCTATTTACTTTTGTCCCAACGTACTTTCTTTCCTTCCTGCTGGACCTAGTTTTCTGTTCACTATTTTGTAAATTCTTCTTTCAGTACTTCTTTTCAAGTAAGCTTGACAAAATACAAGCATTGGTAAGGATTTATACAAAGGGGAGCATTCAAATTGCTGACAGTATGCACTGAAATCACCACTTTGGAGAGCAATTTGATCATATATATTAAAAGCTAAAAATGCACATGCATTCAAAGCCAGCAGTTTCACTTCTAGGTATATATTCAGGAACAGTCTTTATCAGACATTTTTCCCACAATAAGTAATAATTTTTATATTATGACCCAGATGTTTAAAATCATATACACGCAACAGAATTTTAAGAAATAACTATACCTATTTTATACTCTAATATTTTTTTTCCTTTTTAAGGGGAAAAAAATAAATCTGTCACGACTGACTGAATTGATTTCATGATTCGCCAATGCATCTTAATTTGAAAAACAGTCGTAGCAAAACCTGACTGTGTTTTCGAGGAGACCTTTTTTAAGGATATTTATTGCATTATTGTTGTAGTAGCAAAACATTGGAAACAACAGAAATGTCCTTCATGTGGAAAATGGACCTAATTGTGGTATACTTACATAATGGAACACCCAGCAATTAAAATAAATGTATTGATACTAGATTTTTATTTATCAGTATGGGTGGCCTGTGAAAATATAACTGGGCAGAAAAAGCAATGGTGTAAATTGTCTAAAAACAGCAACATTTTTACTGTTTATGTATGCATACACACAGAAGCACTTATATATAGTGAGAAGATAAAACTGAATTCAACAACTCATGAGCATGGTTGCCTATGAGGGGAGGAAGGAGAACAATGAGGATTTCAACCTTAACTATAGTTGTCGTTATTTGAGATAAAGTGTTGTTTTACTTAAAATAAAACAACTTAACCTGTCATTTTTCAAAACTTCATGAGTTATGTTTTGTAATTAGAGGCTCAACTGAGTGAAAAGGTTTCACTTCAGGCAATCCAGCAGTTGGTTCGAAAATCATACCAGGCTCTGGCTTTATGGAAACTTCTTTGTGAACATCAGTTCACTGCCATTGTAGGAGAACTTCAGAAGGTAGGATATTTTTCCCCCTAAGATCGTACTATTAATTCTGTGCTTAGTTTGTTTGCTTTTGAGTGAGCTGTAATCTTTTACTTAGGTTCAGAAGGGGATTATTTTGGGAAGCATTTAGGTTATGATCAAATTAATGTGTTATGAGAAAATTGCACTAAAGCATGATAACTTGAGGGATTCATTGTCAAAACCACAAGTTATTACAGTATATGAGAACTTTGTTGTGATATGTGAATGAACTCTTACTTTACCAAAAATATTTTTCAAACAGTAGATTGTAACCTTTATTTGGGCTACAGATCGCTTTGGGAATCTGATCAAAACTCTTTCTCCCCACCTTCAAAGAATGCATACAGACACATACATAAAATTTTTGTATGTAATTTCAAGAAGTCCAGTGACCTAAATTAAAATTAAACAT
This sequence comes from Balaenoptera physalus, assembly GCF_965194825.1. Taxonomy (NCBI): domain Eukaryota; kingdom Metazoa; phylum Chordata; class Mammalia; order Artiodactyla; family Balaenopteridae; genus Balaenoptera; species Balaenoptera physalus. The sequence continues at coordinate 146,675,732 of NC_138890.1, forward strand.
TCCTACTTTAAAGAAAAATGTTTGCCACTGTGGAAAATGAATGGTGTTTGCTGTCCTCATTGGAATCCTTTTTAAGGATAAAGGTAATTTGCATTTATCTAAATGTTAGGTCATTTAGGGGGAATGTATTCCTACCTATTAATTTAATTGGGAGCATTTCTAAACGTACACAAAAGTACAGCAAGTACAACAACTAATCCCCCATACACAATTTATTTGCATTCAACATTTTCACAATTTTACCAACTTTGCTTAATCTATCCCTTATTTTCTTTTTCTTTACTGAATTATTTTAAAGTAGATCCCTAACATCATGTCCTTTCATTCCTCTATATTTTAATATGTATTCCTTTGACCATTTTCTTGAATACCAATGTCATTATCACATTAGCAATATTGCCACTAATTCTTTTGGGTAACATCTAAAATAAGGAAATTTCTGTGTCTTAAAAATATCTTTTTATAGATTGGTTCATTCTAATCAGAATCTAAACAGTTGGTTCACTCATTGAATTTGGTTGTTTTTTCTCTTAAATCTCTCAGTCTAGAGCAATTTTCTCTCTCTCTCTCTCTCTCTCTCTCTCTCTCTCTCTCTCTGGTGGGAGGGGGTTGCTATTGCCTTGTAGGCATCAGGTCATCAATCTTGTAGAATCCCAACATTCTGAGGTTGTCTTTACCTTCCTTGTAGTGAACTTGTTCATCTATTTCCTGAATTTTCTATGAAATGGAAGTCAAGTCTACAGAGGCTTGATAAGTTCAGTTTTTTTTGTTGTTGTTTGTTTGTTTTCTATTTATTTTATTTTTGGCTGCATTGGGTCTTCGTTGCTGCGCACGGGCTCTCTGTAGTTGCAGCAAGTGAGAGCTACTCTTCGTTGCGGTACACGGGCTTCTCATTGCGGTGTCTTCTCTATTGCGGAGCACAGGCTTTAGGTGCATGAGCTTCAGTAGTTGTGGCACACGGGCTGAGTAGTTGTGGCTCATGGGCTCTAGATCACAGGCTCAGCAGTTGTGGCGCATGGGCTTAGTCGCTCTGCGGCATGTGGGATCTTCCCAGATCAGGGCTCGAACCCATGCCCCCTGCATTGGCAGGCAGATTCTTAACCACTGCGCCACCAGGGAAGCCCCAGGTCCATTTATTTGAGAAAGAATAGCACATACTTTTTTTTTCCTCTTTTAAAAACTCAAGTGAATATGTTCAGTTATGAAAGCTATTTCCTTTTCCATGCCAGGTAGAATAATGATTTTTAGTTTTATTGGCTGGTAAGAATAATGTAGGTCAATTTTTAGCCTAGGTATCTTTTTTGTGATCCATCTTCAAAACTTTCCTTCCCTATATGCTCAAGGAATGCAAATTAAATATTAATCCAAAAAATTTGAACATAGATTGTATATTTGCTGAAATTTAGGAAAAAGAAATAGCAGTCAGATCACTAAACAGAATGTTACTATAGTATAAATCACCTCAGTACTTTAGAACTCCATTTTAGCAAGCAGATTTGTTTAAATAAGATCAAACTCCAATGTTAGAAATCCTTGAATAATAGAATTCAAATGTTATTTTGGAAAAATAAATGTAAGCCCAAGATTTTTTAATGTAGCTAATTGATTGTTTTTTCCTGGTTATAACTAAAGTCATGAGGCCTGTCTCGAATTTTGACTCCACCTGGGTTTTGCTTTCCTCATTGGTAAAGTGAGAGATTTGAATAGGCATACTGTGGATTCTTTTACAATTCTCAATGATTCTATGAAAATCTGTAAATTTTTATTATTTTTTATAGTTTAGTATATTTTATCTTTTGAATTATAGAGTCTATTAATGTTTTGATATTTTACATTATTAAAGAAATTTCATTCTGTGTGGAAATACATTTTTGATACATTTTTCTATATTTTTGATCAGAAGAGGATTTTCTTTTATACTCCTAGGAATTTCAAGAACAGTTGAAAATCACCACCTTTAAAGATCTGGTAATCAGGGACAAGGAACTGACCGGGGCATTAATTGCTTCTCTAATCAACTGCTACATCAGAGATAATGCTGCTGTTGATGGCATTAGTTTACACTTACAGGACATCTGCCCACTTCTGTATAGCACTGATGATGCAGTTTGTTCTAAGGTATGATGCTTTGTTACCCATTTCAGTGTTTCTTACAGGAGGTTTCATGGTATGATGAAAGCACACTAGAATTGTAATCAGTTGTAAACTGTTGTCTTTTGTTTGACATACGACCTTGGGTAGGTCTTTTAACCTTCCATGGCGTCAGGATCCTCATCTGTGTAAGAAAGACGTTGGAATATATTATTTCTTAAAATCCGTATATAAACTTTTCATAAAGAATCTTTGATAGTATTCCTAGATGGTATTTTAAAAATGGTTAACTATGCCTTTCCTTAAAAATTAAGAAAAAAATCACTAAAACTTTGTCTGTAATAAATTAGAGCTAATTGGGCAATTTTTATTGATCCTTTCCTACAGGTGAAAAAAATTTAAAAAATCAGTGTTGCTCGGACTGCCTGCTGACCAATAATGTATTGACTAGGCGAGAGATTTACCAGTCAAAAGCTGTCTTGCTTACATATTTGTGAGAGGAATTAAGAATAGCTAGGATTTTTTGGTCAAAAACTTTTCTGCCTAAAATTAAGAAGAAGTAAGTTTGTAGAGTTGTTTTTATCTTTGATGATAATAAACCGGATGTAAATTTAGACGTAGACTAAACAAAACTTGTATTGACAGCATCATCCATGTGCTTGTATCTTTTTAAGTTCTTGTCATCTCTATTTCTAGGCAAATGAGCTTCTCCAGCGTTCCCGACAAGTTCAAAATAAGATTGAAAAGGAAAGAATGCTAAGGGAATCATTAAAGGAGTATCAAAAAATCAGCAATCAAGTGGACCTGTCTAGTGTTTGTGCTCAGTATAGACAAGGTGAGAAACAAAATGTTCTTCATACCTTCTGCTTAACTCAGAGGGAGATCTTCCTTCAGCTTTCAGTAGCCCAAGTGATATGACATAGGGAATTCATTTCTTATGTCTTAGTATTTGATGACTGCACCAGCGTCTACAAAAGCTATAATGCTCTTTTTATATCTTGAAATGTGTAACTTTTTAACATTGGGGTTTCAGTCCTATTCCAGTTAAACTACTACCTGTGTTAGATTGCTTTCTGGGTTACATTTATTTTTCAGATGCTTTAGATTCTTTTGACTAATTTTAAAAATACTACCTGTCTGCTCACTTTAAAATTACTTTAAATCAAATCTAACATAATGTAGTAACTGTTAGTACAGGTACTACTTTGAATCCTAAGATTTTTTTTCCATCAAGGAACTGCAACCCTCCTTTTTGCTATTTTAAGTATGAAATTTTTTTGCAGTGAAGAAAATACATATAATAGCTGCCTTTTAAGCATGTTGGAACCTAGTTCTTCAGTAGACTCATCAGAAATATTTTATATGATGCTGTCGCCTGAGTGACTGATATACAGTAGAAACCTCATAGTAGTAAACATAATAACCTTGGTCAGTATTTTTATAAGCCATCCAAGGAAAATGTATCCACTTAATAATATGCCTTAACTCTTTGTCCTTTGTCTTTCCTGTTAGTGCGTTTTTATGAGGGTGTAGTGGAGCTCTCTCTTACTGCTGCAGAGAAAAAAGATCCTCAGGGTCTTGGACTTCATTTCTATAAACATGGAGAACCAGAAGAAGACATCGTGGGACTTCAGGCTTTCCAAGAAAGGTGAGTTTTATCACCTTAGCAGATGCAACTTTATGGATATAGACTGTTCTTTGTGTAAAGTTTGACTGATGGTATTAGGAAAATAATATTTCAAGTACAACTCATAAAATTGAATTATGCTTTCACCTAAAAATGTCTTGTTTTATCAAAGGTGTGAAGCAGTATTCTAATTATTAGCCTAGGGATAAAATTATAGCCTGGTGGGAATTCTTAAGGACCTAAATGTTTTTGAACTTGCCTCTTTGGTTTTCCTGAGATTGTATTAATGTCAATTTGAAATGCAATAACGATTTTGGAAGCAAAACTGCTGCCTCACCCGCCCCACCCCCAATGTCTGGTTCTGGATGAAGATTAGTATTTTAAAGGATGATTTTTAAATGTTCACAGATTATTAGAGACTGCTTAAAAAAAAAAAGTATGTCCATAAAGGAAATATATAACCAATCTAAGATGTGTTTCATTTTTATGACTTTACCCTTTTAAACAAGTGCTTCTCAAACCTATTGAAAAAGCATATGATTTGTGTTGTTTTTATTTTTATTTATTTATTTTTAATTTTATTGGAGTATAGTTGCTTTACAGTGTTGTGTTACTTTCTACTGTACAGCAAAGTGCATCAGCTATACGTATACATATATCCCCTCTTTTTTGGATTTCCTTCCCATTTAGGTCACTACAGAGCACTGAGTAGAGTTCACTGTGCTACACAGTAGGTTCTCAACTATGGATACTATGTATAAAATAGATAACTAATGATTTGTATTATTTTTAATATCAAATTGTGTGTGTGTGTGTATTTTCTCCAAAATTCTCTTTAGTTTATATTTCAATTAGGTAAGATAAACCAATTGATAACTAAATCATGTAATTGCTCCTTTTTCATTCTTTTTCAGATTAAACAGTTACAAGTGTATTACAGATACACTTCAAGAACTGGTAAATCAAAGTAAGGCTGCTCCTCAGTCTCCCAGTGTACCCAAAAAACCTGGACCTCCAGTGTTGTCATCTGATCCCAATATGCTGAGTAATGAAGAAGCAGGCCATCATGTAAGGGACATAGCATGTTTTCGTTCTGAAAATACACTGTGTTTAGATGTTCTGTGTGGTGGTGGCGGCATAACCATCTTGGAAAGGGTAGTAACTCTTAGAACTTACCATTTAAGGATTCTTGATTTCTTACCAGAAGCTTATAAGGCTAAGGAGTCATTTTGAGCCTTTAACTGTGCTAATTTTTACTGTTTTCTTTATTTTAGTTTGAACAAATGCTTAAATTGTCTCAAAGATCCAAAGATGAACTCTTTAGTATTGCCCTTTATAATTGGCTAATACAAGCTGACCTTGCAGATAAACTGCTACAGGTAAAAAATATTTTTTATACCAATGTTGTTAATTTATATTTTTAAGTAGCATAACTCAGTGGGTTAAGCACATATATAGTCATGAGGAAATTCAGTTTTTCACCCTGTACCAACCGTTAGGTGTTAGTGAAAAGCCAAGTAATGTAATGCCTTTTCCTAGTGAGCAAGGTAGTCTGTTGGTCTAGTTTTCTTGTTATTTAGAAGCTGATTAGGATTGTTCATATTGTGGGGTGAATATCAATGGATTATGAGTTAGGAGACCTGAACTTTGTCTTAGCTCTGCCATTAAGCCACTTCACAAATAAATGTCCTTTCACTACCCTAAGTCATAGTGTTCCTCATTCTGTAAAATGAATATATGGCATTTGATAATTGCAAGGATGCTTTTGAGCTCAGAATCTAGGAGTCAATAGCTGTGTTCTCAAAGTTTATTAAAAGATTTGTAATTGGATTATAATAAATTGTTTTTATCAACCTAACGCAACTATCATAGCAATTCTTTGATTAACTGTGGTAAAACAATCATTTATAGTGAGAAAAATTGCCCTCTCTTATCTGTTACTGGATTATAAAATTGCTTATGTATTCATAAAACAAGGCACACCTATAAAATGATATATTTACTATCTGAAGAGCAAGTGGGTGGTCAGAAAATGTTTCTGAGTAACTTTACAACTTCCAGATTGCTTCTCCATTTCTGGAGCCACATCTAGTCCGAATGGCCAAAGTTGATCAAAACAAAGTTCGTTACATGGATTTACTCTGGAGGTATTATGAGAAGAACAGAAGTTTTAACAATGCTGCTCGTGTCCTATCCAAATTGGCTGACATGCATAGGTATGGCCTAATATTCTCACTGTGACGAATAATTGATAACTGGGCTATATCTAGTTACATCCAGATTTCAGATATTAAATAAAACCTTATTCAGGTTATATATATATAGAATTTTTATGCTTTTGCTTGGATTTACCTAAAGTTTATAGTTTTCTCTTTTTGTTTGTTTTTAATAATGTGTAGCAGGTACCAAATACCTCCTACTAAATAGACTCTCTATTCAAACTATCTTGTAAATCCTTTTCTTTAAAGTATGTCTTTAGATTCTTTCCTATTAACAGCAATTAATTACTATTCTTTTTCTTTTTAAATATTTATTTATTTATTTTTATTTGGTTGGGCTGGGTCTTAGTTGAGGCAGGCGAGCTGCTTAGTTGCGGCATGTGGGCTCCTTAGTTTCGGCTCACTGGCTCCTTAGTTGTGGCGTGGGAACTTTTAGTTCTGGCATGCGTGTGAGATCTAGTTCCCTGACCAGGGATTGAACGTGGGCCCTCTGCCTTGGGAGCGTGGAGTCTTAACCACTGCATCACCAGGGAAGTCCCTTAATTACTATTCTTAACTAAAGGACAAAAAAATACTTCTCAAAGTCTTTATAATTTTAAACGTTTAACAAATTCCAAGCTAATTTCCTCTACTCTCTTTAAATTACTGAATAGATCTTGGAGCATATGTATTGAGGATTGTTAAGAATCCTGTTAAAGAGTGCATTGAAATTTCTAATTAGATTGTCATATCAAAAGACAACTTAAAATTTTGGACAGGTCATTAATTTGACCCTCTTTTCATTTGGAATTTTCTTTGCCACAATAGTGCAGTGCTATTTCTAAAATCTGGAGATTGCTTAAGTTAGGACAAGGAGGTGTTTGAGACAAGGTTGTTATTAAACCAAGTTAATCAGAATGGTTACTTAAATCACCCAGATATGGCTAATAGCAAGTGTGAGAGTTTGTGTATCTGTGTGTGTGTGCTCATGCAGTTGTAATTGTTGCATGTATGGGCCCAAGGCATTTTTGGTCTTCTTGCTGTCTTTGGTCATAATAGTCATTTGGGTTTTTTTGTTTGTTTGTTTGTTTGTTTTATTTTTGGCTGTGTTGGGTCTTCGTTGCTGTGCATGGGCTTTCTCTAGTTGTGGCGAGTGGGGGCTACTCTTCGTTGCAGTGCACGGGCTTCTCATTGCAGTGGCTTCTCTTGTTGCAGAGCATGGGCTCTAGGCTCGCGGCTTCAGTAGTTGTGGCATACGGGCTTAGTTGCTCCGCGGCCTGTGGGATCTTCCCGGACCAGGGCTCGAGCCCATTTCCCCTGCATTGGCAGGCGGATTCTTAACCACTGCACCACCACGGAAGCCTCCTAGAGTGGCTCTTAATTGCCCTTTCATTAACATTTACTAACCTTGTTCCTTGTTATAACAGTTACTATATTCTTGTTATGAAATATTCAGAAATCCTCTTTTAAGAACAGTGCCCATTGTCCATATCTACTTCACACACAAACACATAACCTAATTTCCTCCTCATGTGAGAGACCCTATATGTCTTACCAGCTCTCAGCTTACCATCTCTTTCCACAATAAAATCTTTTTCCGACTATTATGTTACTCTCTTTCTCACTACACTTTTTTTTTTAATTTATTATTTATTTGTTTATTTTTGGCTGCGTTGGGTCTTTGTTGCTGCGCGTGGGCTTTCTCTAGTTGCGGCGAGCGGGGTGATACTCTTCATTGCGGTGTGCGGACTTCTCATTTCAGTGCCTTCTCTTGTTGTGGAGCACGGGCTCTAGGCACACAGGTTTCAGTAGTGCCTCACGGGCTCTAGAGCACAAGCTCAGTAGTTGTGGTGCACAGGCTTAGTTGCTCCGTGGCATGTGGGATCTTCCCGGACCAGGGCTCGAATCCCTGTCCCCTGCATTGGCAGGCGGATTCTTAACCACTGCGCCACCAGGGAAGCCCTCACGACACTCTTTTTACATACGTAGGCTGCACCAAGTAAGTTGGCGGCTATAGAATGTTCTACTTTAAATAATTTGGAAATATTACCCATGTTTAAAATGTTTGTTTCAAGTGGGTTTTTTTTAAGAGATGAGAGGGGAGGCAAAGAAAGCCTTTTATAAGCAAAGCTCCTAAAGGTACAGAGTCCTTTATATTTGATCTTAAGAGATGGTCAGTGCTGTCATCCACACACGTACTTTGCAAGATAGGAGAAAGGAGTTAATCCTTTCTTTCTTTTGGTTTCTTTTTGGAAGGGGAAAACTTATAGGAGCCATAGCTATGTAGAAGGACAGTTTTCTAAGTAAGACCTTCTCTGAAAGTAAAAGAAAGCCAGTTTTTTCCTGATTCAGATTGGCATTAATGGAGATATCAAAAGTTTCATTTAATACTGGTTGATCTGAGGGGTTGCCAACAACTAAATGAGTTAGTATGTTTGTTTTTAATGCCAAGTTGCTTTATAATGTCAAAGAACCAGGTCTGATGGACTTAGGGGATTAGAAAGGACTGAAGATGGTAATTATGGAGGTGGATACACATGCTTAGGGCTTTCTGACACCTGTCAGTCAATCAGCCAGCAAATAGATTTTGAGTACCAGTGATAATTCAAGGCATTGAGGAAGGGAGTAGTGAACAAGATAGACACCATCCCTGCTCCTAAGGAGCTCTCATTCTAGTGGGCAAAGACCATAGACAGACAAGTTCATATTCTATAAATACAATAAACACAGGATATTACAGTAGAAAGTGCCTTGGGGAATGGGGAGCTGCTTTAGTTAAGATTGGTCAGAGAAGGCCTCAGACAAATTGTCATTAAAATTGATTCTCAAATGACAGGAAGAGGCAGTTATTAAAGAAATGGAGGAAGTGGTTTAAGCACAGAAGCGATGGTCTCTGAAGAGGCACTGCATCAGATTTAAGTTTATCATGTTTAGGGTACAAAAAAGAAAGCCAGTGGGGTTGGAAATGGTGAACAAGGGAGGAATGAGATGAGGTTGGAGGAGCAGGTAAAGGAGATTGGAGGGTCTTAAGAAAGCATGTGACGTGATCTGATTTTTGTTTTTAAGAAGTCACTCTAGTTGCTGTGTGGAAAATGAAATGTAGTATTTGCCACATTAAGGTAGAGAAGTGAAGAATATGAGGAATAATAAAAAAGTTTAATTTAATTTTAGAATAATCCAAGTTTTAATATACTGAAGTATTAAAATAGGAAGTTACTTTTTGGAGGTAAACATAAGTATTTATGTGTTGACTTAAATTGTGGATCTCTTTTATTAGAAATCCTCTAATTTTTCAAGTTTCAAATGGCCTTTTATGTTAATTTGGCATAAATAGTACATCATAGCTGATATATATGTATATTGGATCCTTAAGGATTCACATGAATAAAAATAAGAATTTTCCCCCCAGCACAGAAATTTCACTTCAGCAGCGACTAGAGTACATTGCTCGTGCCATTCTTAGTGCCAAAAGTTCCACTGCCATTTCATCAATAGCTGCAGATGGTGAATTCCTTCATGAATTAGAAGAAAAAATGGAAGTAAGTGCTAACGACACTTAAGTCTTATCCACATTGATTAGTAGCCGCGTGTTAGTCCACTTCCTCTCTTCCCCTAGTAAATAATAGGTCTGTAGCAGTCAGTATTAATTTTAATCTCTTATGCCTTCTTTTTTTCTTTTCATATTTATATATAAATTTTTTAAAAGATTTTAATGATACAGCATTTGGGTCCTAGGACATTGCTGTAATCTAAAAGTTTTCTCTATGGCATTTCTAAAGATTTATCCTAACTATTCTAACACCAAGCAGATTATGTCACATTCACCGTTTATTCTGGAGGCTAATAAGTAGATGTGTAGAGTGGGCTAAACTGCCTTTACTAAGAGACACAAAAATGTATAATGGCCCACATACAAAAGCTTACTTCTCATTCACAAAATCCAGAGTTGGTGTTCCTGATTGGCATGTGGCTTTCTTCCACTTGGTTGATGTCAGTTCCCAAGTTCTATTTTCTGGCTCTACCATTCCAATGGCCTTACCTTTTTCTTTGACCAAAGGGAGGAAGAGTGAAAAGAGCATATAAGAAGCACATTCACTCTTAAAAAACCTCAACCCTGAAGTGGCATACTGTACTTCTGTTCACATTCCTTTGAAGAGAACATAGTCTTACGGCCATACTCCTAGCAGAGGAGGCCGGGAAGTAGAGGCTGGCCATTTTGTCTGGCTCTAATCATGGGCAAAACAGGTGTTGGTGAGTAGCAAAGGCTCTCTGTCACAGCACAGTCCCTGTGTAATCTTCTATGTTGTAATGAAGGGTTGCTATTCTGTTATGAAAGAAGTCTTTATTTATACATTTTTTTAAATTCGGGTAGACTTGACATGTAACAGTTGCTAAGGTATACAACATAATGATTAAATTTTTCTATATATTGCAAAATGATCCCCACAGTAAGTCTAGTTAGCATCTGTCACCATAAATGATTACAAAAATATTTATTTTCTTGTGATGAGGACTTTTTAAGACCTACTCTCTTAGCAACTTTCAAAATATGCAACACAGTATGATTAACTGTAGTCACTCTTGCTGTTATTTATATATTATTTTTATTTTAACAAACTTAAAGTCAGATACTAGGAGTCATTCCTTCAAGTACCTGGTGATTTATCATGAAGAACTTAAGATTTGATTTTTTTCTATGCAAACTAGGTTGCTAGGATCCAACTTCAGATACAAGAGACACTACAAAGGCAATATTCCCATCATTCTTCTGTACAGGATGCAATTTCTCAGCTGGACTCTGAGCTAATGGACATAACTAAGGTAATAAAAAAGCAAGTGAAATTCCTATAGTAGTCACCTATTATCTTGTTTCTTTTGCATTTTATTTTGTGTTTAAGATAAGCCATCTTTGGAAGCACATCACTGGGCTGACACATCACCACTGTGGTATCTCACTCTTAGAAAAAGCTATGTGTCTCTTTCCAGGCCAATTTCTATCAAGAATCTATCAGCCTCACATGGGGCTTTGTTAAAACTCCTGCCACCTATTTTATGGCCTTGTTTCTTATCTTGAAAAAGTAATTTATCTTTGCTTAACTCTCCAAGCCTCTCCCACTCTGTACCCTTCTGAACAGTTTCTTTTTCAATTATTCATGGACATTTCTGTAAGTACCCTGAAGCACCGTTAGATTTGTCAGTATTTCCGTGATTTTTCAAACCTTTGTTTAGACAACACTAATTCTAAAAGAAATGTCATTGCAGTATCTTGCTCTCAGCCAAGAAGAAAAAAGGCACACATATTGAAATCTGTTTAAATGTGTTTTCCATGCATTTACCATTCTTAATCTGGCATTACGACCACCTACATGTCATCACATCTTTGTATCATATTTTAGGAACTTTAGATAAAATCTTTGGTTACTTTTAACTTTCAGGGAGTTCTTCACTGTTAATTTCTGAATACTAATCTCTGGTTGGATGTTGGCGTTTTCTCCTACAGCTTTATGGGGAATTTGCTGACCCATTTAAACTTGCAGAATGTAAACTTGCAATAATTCATTGTGCCGGTTATTCAGACCCTATACTGGTGCAGACACTTTGGCAAGATATCATAGAGAAAGGTAAGTGTTCATTTATAGGTGTATTAGCTGTACGTTATTTAGTGACTTAGTAGAAGAGTGAATGCAAGCTGCTAACGGTCATATATTTAGGGCTCATGAGAATTGTGTATACCTAAACAGAGGGAAGTAGAGGGTACTTGATATGGTGGAGGGCGATCCTGTAGAGAATGATCCCAGTAAATATTTGAGAGGACCCTCAGAAAAGATGTGTCATTTTTGTGGTTTATACTGCTTAATAAGGGATTCTGAGACACTTAGCTCGGAATCTCATAACTAGTGCCCTGGTAAGTGGAAAGTATATCAGACAGTAACAGAAACACAGAATCTGCTCATTATATTAACGTGCATACAAGTTCTAGTATTTTGTACCTTGAAACAGAATAAAATAGTCAATTTAAAATTTTCACAATAAAAACAGTTTGGGTTTCTAATGACATGTCTCTTTCTTACAGAACTGAATGAAAGTGTGACGTTGAGCTCCCCAGACAGGATGCATGCTCTTAGTCTCAAGATTGTGCTCCTTGGCAAGATGTATGCCGGCACACCTCGTTTCTTTCCTCTAGGTAAGCCATAACCTTAGCTACGGTCGTGGGGCTTTTATCTTTTTGTTTTGATGGTTTTCTTCATTGACTTGGAAAAATAATGGTTTGTAGAGCAAAATCATTTTGTTGTTGCTATTTATTAGCTCTGCAGTTTAATTCTACCTCTCCAGAAAGAAACACCTCCAAAGAATAGCAGAATTTGTTGATGAATAGTTGGGTATGAAACTCTCTTTGCTTGACCTTCCAAGTTGATATATCTATCTTGGGATAGTCTGACTAACAGACCGTAGTGATTATATTATTGGTAACCCTATACACGCTTGAAGAGAAGGGAAAAATAGCTGATGTTTTTGTGCATGGATGATCTGTGATTGATTCAACTGCCCCCTATTATATTGGGGGCATATTTTTCTTTAAAATAGCAAGTAGTTGTGTTAAAAATGTAATTTTTGTGAACTCCTTTCTTAACCAGATATACTGACTATTTGTTATGTAGGAGACTCTGTTATAAGCCATTTGCCAACCTATAATGTCTTCTTTGGTTGTAAAACGATAGACTCAACATAAATATAGTCATACAGTAGAATGTTAAATAAGCACTTTGTGTTTTTGAAAAATGTTGAGAAACATGAAAACGCTTATAACATCAAATTGTTTTTAAAATATGAAGATCCAGACTTGTTTATAGACCTTCTCTGATTTAGGGTTTATTCCCTGGACATGGTAAGAAATAAAACTATTAGAATCATACCCTTATTTCTTGTAAGTACAGTATTAAAAACTGCCATGCCAAAAAAACTACCATGCCATTTCATTGATCAGGAAAATAAAGAGCAACTGTATATATATGTCTTATGAGTATGTGAAACCTGACAATTTTAATAGCAAAAAGGCCACATTGTACACAATCCCTTTTGAAGGTATTTCTGCTTTGACTTAAGATTTTTAATTGTTGAGCCCAATAAAACTTAGGGTAGAAGAGGCCTTCCTTTTTCTATCACTCTCTCACTGGCAAACAGGTTCCAGGGGGCTTCAAACTAGAACAAATTGAGTCTTTAGAATTTTTATTACCTTTCCACAATCTCTGTATGATAACTTGTAGGGGAGATGCAGGTTCAGTGGCACTTTTTTCAGTGACTCCTCTTGCCCATGGTTACTCACATTGGTCAGTCTCAGATTTTAGGTACCATAAATAAGAATTTGATTGTTACTGTTAAGATCTTATTTATGGGACTTCCCTGGTGGCACAGTGGTTAAGAATCCTCCTGCCAATGCACGGGACATGGGTTCGATCCCTGGTCTGGGAAGATGCCACATGCCGCGGAGCAACTAAGCCCGTGTGCCACAACTACTGAGCCTGCGCTCTAGAGCCCGCGAGCCACAACAAGAGAAGCCACTGCTATGAGAAGCCTGTGCACCGCAATGAAGAGCAGCCCCCGCTAGACGCAACTAGAGAAAGCCCACGCGTAGCAACGAAGACCCAATGCAACCATAAATAAATAAATAAGTAGATAGATAGATAGATAGATAGTTTAAAACAAAAAATCTTATTTACGATGTAACAGGGAGTAAAAAGTGAGAATGGGACCACTATTAGAATCATCAAAATAAATAACTTATGAATCTTATGAATATTACATTTAATATTTCTAAAATCTAGATGCAGTAAGCGCTTCTTTTCTGAAAAGCTGTTAAATTGAAGATATAGTATTTCAAGATATTAAATATTATCAGTGGGTCCTCTCCAATAGTGGAATTGTGAATGGTCTCTATTTTCTTGTTCCTTTGCTGTTTTCCAAATTCACTATAATAAGTTTTTTCTCTAATAGCTTTAAAGTGTGTAATTGAATGGTTTTAGCATATTTACAGAGTTGTGCAACCATCATCACAATTAAATTTAGACCATTTTCATCACCCCAAAAAAGAAATTATATCCACCTTCAGCCCTAGGCAACCACTGATCTACTTTCTATCTCTATAGGTTTGCCTATATTTTGGTATATGCCTTATTTTTTATTAAAAGAATTTTTTTAATTGTTTTTTAAAAGTTTTTCCTGTAGAAACTGTTCAATTATGAGTAAGGCCTACTTTTTAGTATCAAGAGTCAACAATTCTACAACAACAAAAAAATGTTAATTATATGAGGTGAAAGACATGTTAACTAACCTTATTGTGGAAAACATTTTGCAATATGTATGTGTATCAAATTATCACATTTATACCTTAAACTTAGACAGTGTTACATGTCAATTATATCTCAGTAACGCTGGGGGCAAAAAACAAGTTAACAATCCCAACTTCTGGTCCTTTTCTCTCCCCAGATTTTATTGTGCAGTTCTTAGAGCAGCAAGTTTGTACTTTGAACTGGGATGTGGGTTTTGTGATACAGACAATGAATGAAATTGGAGTGCCATTACCTAGACTACTGGAAGTATATGATCACTTGTTCAAGTCACGGGTAAGGAAAATATTAAATAAAATAAAATAATTTATTTAGTTAAATCAATTAACTTTCTAGATACAGGAGCGGAGTATTTTGCTTGTGTGTTTATAAGTATCTCATCTAATACAGTTGTATCAGAAATTTGCTTCATTGGTTAAGCAAATTATGCTTCAGACTTAAAACCAATAATGAGAGTTGCTTTGCGATATATCATGATAAAAATCAAATATTTTTTTAATATTAATAAACATAATTATATATGCTTTACTTTTAGTGGAACAGGCTAAATACATGAAGAATTATTATTTACTTTAAAGGAACAAAATATCAGTGTATTTATTCACTGTAACCTCATCTAAAATATCAGTGCTTAAAGATCTTTCCACAAGAAAAGAAAATTTAACTATGTATGGTGACGGGTGGTAACTAGACTTACTATGGTGATCATTTTGCAGTGAATGCAAACAGTGAATCACTATATTGTACACCTGAAACTAACATGTTATATGTCAATTATACCTCAGTTTTTTTAAAATGATCTTTCTCACCATATTTAACCTTATTGGACTGTATATTTTGTAATTTTTATCCTGAGATCAAAAACCAAACAAAACCTGTTGAACTGGATTGCGTTTAATACTAGTCATGATTATAGTAGCATCGTCAAAACATTCATACAGTGCTTTACAAGGCACTTATATATCTCATTAAAACTCACAATGAGCCCATGATGGAAATGAGCAAGTAGTAGTATCCCCATCTTCTACTACATCTGACAAGGGCAGAGAGGTTAAATAACCTGCTCAAGTCACATGGCTAGTAATGATGAAGCCAGAACTAGAATTAAGATTCTCTGACTACTGATTTAGTCTCTTATTCACACTATCGGATTAAGTCTGCATAAGTTCAAAGTAAAAATGGTGTCACAGCCAATAGGAAGAGATGGATTTTCTTCTCTTACCTCAGGTTCCTAAACAGGAAATTTATATGCTCTACACAGTGGATCAATGCATCAAATATTCTTCCTAAATAACATCACAATGAAGTTTTCAGTGCTATTCATTATTAACCATAATCAGATATAGAATTTAGTAACCACATAATATTAAATGCTTATTTTAATATCAGTAAATTTTGCTTTGAACACTGATGACTATTTTAACTAACATAAATGATTAAAAAATCAGTTGACACAATTTGTCTTACAACTCAAGATGTATTTTTTCTTTATAGGATCCATTCTGGAACAGAATGAAGAAGCCACTGCACCTTTTGGATTGTATACATGTACTATTGACAAGATATGTTGAAAATCCTAGCCAAGTTTTAAATTGTGAGAGGTAAGTATGAATTAGATATACTTTATTATATACCAAAGGCTTTTAAATGCACCTAATAAATACCTGGGTAACAAATTTGGAGACAATGGGGCACGATATGGAAACTAAAAGAAGTATGGGAGATTTAAGCTCTTGTGCGTGTTTGCAATAACTATTTGAATGATACCAGTCAGTATTTATGAAAGGTTAGAGTTTTTTCCATTTTTCAACCCTTGTCCTGAAGTCTTTCTAAAGGTGACAGGATAAAATTAATGAATTACTCCTAAACTCCTTTCACTTTGAATTAGTGGCCTAGGAAGTTCAATTATGTATTTGTGATATTAATGGCCATTTCAAGATATATTTGTTTGAAAAGGCCAAATGAATGTAAATAATTTAATATTAATTTAAGGAGTCATCCCTTACTGCCTCCTTCTCATTATAATAATCTTCAAAAGGGAAATGGTGGTGATGTGGTAATCCACCTACCCCCTGAGTTTCCTTCTCTATTTTCATTTATTTGCCATTTACTTAATCACATGATCCTTGCTCTCATGTGGGACTATAATGAGTAAGGTTAGCAGAAGTTGAAGGGAGGTCCTATAGGAGGAAATGTTTCTAAATATGTAGATGGTTGATCAGGTGTCTTTTTCATTACAGGAGGAGATTCACAAATCTCTGCCTGGATGCCGTTTGTGGTTATCTGGTTGAGCTCCAGTCTGTGAGCTCCTCAGCAGCAGTACAGGCCATCACTGGGAATTTTAAATCTCTTCAGGCTAAACTAGAACGGCTTCATTAATTATTGTAATGTATTTTCATCCATGCATTTTGATCTGTAAAATAAAAGCTCAGCTGGGTCCAGATTTCAGGTGCTATAAATCTAAGAATTTAAGAATAATTTTAGTAGAAACGTGTTTTTAATAAGTGGCTGGTATCAGCAGACAGTACATTTGCAGGTGAATTCTTTTTTACTACATAATACTATTTTGTTTTTTAATAATCAGGTTAAGCAAATGAAATAAGATTATTTATGATTTTAACACAAAGATAAAAAAATAAAAAACTCTTATTTTGAATTTATAGTATTCATTTTCAAGTTAGTTCAAGTATCAAAACTTAAATAGGCTAGCTGAACAGGTCCAGTCCCATAATACTAGATTCTACAGCAGTTCCTAAATAGGCAAATAAACACTGTCTCTTTTTAAAAGTTATTTAGGTTTTGGGTTCAACCTTGGAAAGAAATTTCTTCCAACTTCTGATTTGGTCAGTTACAATCCTTGTAATACACACCTGGTTGTTTTTTGAGCAAGTGATAAACTTGTAACTAATGTTCTATGTCTTAAAAACCTATGCAGGGAGATAACTGTTTTCCCTCAGTGTTCACCTAACTCTTCTTTGGCCTGGGACTACTGATTCCTTTAAAGCAGTGGTTCTCAAAGTGTACGCACCAAACTATCACATCAGCATCATCTGGGAATTTGTTAGAAATTCAAATTCTCCAGCCCAGTCCCAAACCTACTGAACCCAAAACTTTGGGATGAGTCCCAGCACTCTGTTTTAATAAGCCCTTCAGGACATTCTGGTACATGTCAGGTTTGAGAACCATTGCATTAGAGGATACAACTAGTTTATGGATTGAGCTCCCTATCTGATTCCTCCTCCTCCCTCCCCCATCAATAACCACAACACACATTTCACCCAAGACACACCATATATGAAGCAAAATTGTTAGTAATATAGTTTTTAATCTTCAAAATTAGGATGACAAAACCAAGTGCCCCCAAGTCATGGCAACAGGGAGGGAGAAAAAAGTGGGAATGACCAGTTCTAACAAAAAAACAAGAACATGGACTCCTTTCCTCTTACCTTTTATGCTACCAAGAGTAATTACCTTCTACCTATTGTCACTAATGTATGTCTAACAATTTTCAAAATACATTTTGAAAATATTTTTCTTTCCACTTTTATTTTTTTCCCAAGACCATGGGTTGCCCTTTCTGTATTCTCTTAGAATTTAACTCCCTTTCTCCTATAATCTTCTAATTTATAATATTTAATAGAATGTCAAAATACCACTCATTAGGTACCACTACCTCTCATGTTTTTCAGCTTTTCAGTTCCCTAAGTTTAGATTTTTTGAATATGTAAAATGAATGTATGCTACACATTGTTAATTCTGTAAATTTAAAATTCTGTCATGTCTACTTAAAATGAAAGTCTTGCTTAAATGCTGCACTTAGCCACAACTCCAGTTCTGCTACATGTTTTTGTTTTAAGCACATTTACATATACACATTAATATATATGTTAAGTATACTGAACTGAAAATAATGAAGCTACATCTTTCATTAGGGCTAATGTGGCTAAATGGTCCTTAAGAATCAGAAATCTGAACCCTGTTTCTTTCATTTACATAACATCTTTTGAGAGGGTTTAAGAATTCTAACCACACAGCAGATGTTTTCAGTATCCTTTGGAGGGTGGTAAGATTCCTAAGAGAAATTAAGATCCCCTCCTTCTTTTTAGTTGTCTAGAAGAGTGTTTCTAAAACTTTAACTTTCATAAGAATCACTTCGAAAGCCTGTTAAAACAGATATTCCACCTTCAATGTGACGGTGAAACTGGTAAGTGGATCAGACTTGGAGTAGCATTGTTCTAGCACATTCATCCACTTCATTTATACACTTTGTATTTGGTGTTCATTCAACACATTATTTCTTTATAGTGACTATTAAACATATGTAGGCAATGAGTAATAAGTGAAACATATGAAACAGTGCATTCATTGTAGGCAGTGAGGAGTCACTGAAAGTCTTGGTTTTGACATATATTTATATTTTAGACAGATCTTTTTAGTATGGCAAAATGTTTAGGAAAGAGAAAAATCTATTTTGAGTTAACTGTACAAGGTATGGGATATTGATCCTGAAATTCATGAAATGTATGTTCAGCATTTTAGTATAATATACCTGGACTTACTAGTGACTTGTTCATTGAAAACCTCTCTGCTAACCACATAAACTTCCTCCACTTAAATGTTTTATAGTTGATTTCATCTCAGGACTCACATATTACTCATTCTCTTCCTCAGGATGCTTCCCACCTCCATCTTTTTTCCTCTTATTCATGAGGGGGAAATTATGATAGTGATACAGTTGTATCAGGAAAATAAAGAAATAGAACATTGAATCTGAAGGTCTTGAAAGGCACATGCTTTCCTTTCATTTTCTATCAGTTTTTTCATTTAAATTCTCTTAATAATAAAAAAATTTTGGAGAATATTTTTGAGTCTTCTAGTAAATCATTTAAACTCTGAAGTTTTATTTTCCTCATAAGGAAAGTTTCCTCATAAGGAAATTGAAGCTAAATGATAAGACTTTTTTTAATCCAAAAATTTGTAAGAACTAATGTAATCTATTTTTATTCAGTTTTGTTGTTCTGCTTCACATATTAGTTAAAATACTATTGTTTTTACTCTTTTTCATTTCAAAAAACATTTCTACTGCATTATGGCATGTTTGAAATTAAACATTTGTTTTAGAACCCAGGTATGCTTCTTGTATTTTGGCAGCTCCTATTAGCAGGAAGAATAACTCTTTTTAAGTTTAATCAGTTTGCCATGTGGGAACTAGGACTCTCATATCTGCAGCCCACAGCTGAGTGTCTACTTGTGTAATCAACATTTCCACTTGAATGACTGCCAAAGATCCTCATTCAAAATGTGACCAAATCTGCACTCATTCCTCTATCTCTCTGCCTTTTGCCTCCTCCTTTTCCTCCTCTATTTTCTACCTGTCTTTATCATCTAATTACTCAAATCAGAAATACAGGTCTCATCTGTAAATTCCTTCCCCTCCCTCCAAATCCAGTTAGTCACCAATTTCTAAGCAAGTCTATTTATTGATGAAGAAATATCTGTCCAATTACCTCACTATTTTAGTTTTTTAGAGTTTAATCAGGTACCCTATTTCACTTGGATGCTTACAATGGTGTCTAAGTGGTTTTCCCGCCTCTAATTGGACCCCGTCTTCATTTTTTCCCTGCACTAAAGTCAGAGTTTTCTTTTAAAAATGTAAACCTAAATATATTATACCCCCACCTTTTCCTTCAGAAGAAATTTCAGATTCCTGGTGTGACGTACAAGGACTCCACTGAAGTTGACAAAAATAAAAATAACAAGAATCTCAAGTTAGTTTAAGCAAACGAAGAATTTATTGGCCCTCAAAACTAAGAAGTCCAAATATAGAGCTACTTCCACATGACTAGATCCAGAACCTCAATATCTTCACGGCTGTCTCTAGGTCAGTTCTGCTTTTCTTTCCATCTTTATTTTTTTGTCTTTCTACAGTTTGCTCCATAAGCCCTGGGAGAGTGCAGACAGTGTCAAGTTACTTCATTCTGTTTAATCTAACCCAGAGGTATATTCAACAGACAAGTCCCAGGAAGGGTGGTGATTGACCCAGCTTGAGTTATGGACTCAGTTTTGGGGTACAGAATCATTCCCAAACTCTACGTAACAGGAAAGAAGTGCTTTCCTAAAGAACTGGATGTTCGACACACATCAGTCCACTGTATCTGTCCACCTACCTTACTTACCACTAAATTCCTTGTGTTTTGATGAAAACTATAAAAGCGTAGATCCAAGAAACTCAATGAACCCAGAGTAGGAAAGACACAGAATCACACCTAAGCACAATATAATCAAATTCTCAGCAAACTAGGAATAAAAGAACTTCCTCAGCCTGATAAAAGACATCTATGAAAAAATGTACAGCTAACATTACACTTAATGGTGGAAGACTAAACACTTTTTCCTTAAAGTTGAGAATAAAATACGAGTGTTTCTATTCAACATAGGATTGGAGGTCCTGATCAGTGCAATTTGGCAAAGGAAATGAAACACGAATTGGAAAAGCAGAATTAGAGGTGTGCTTATTCACAAACAACATAATTATGTTAAAAATCCTATAGAATATACAGAAAATAGTAGAACTACTAAGTAGAACAAACTGCTAGAACTAATTAGTTTAGCAAGATCACAGGATATAAGGTCAATGTATAAAAACCAATTGCATTTCAATATACTAGCAGCAAGTAATCAAAAAATTTTAAATACTGAAAATAGCATGAAAAACCATAAAATAAGGTTAATTTTAACCAAATATATATAAGACCTATACATTGGAAACTATAAGATAGTGCTGGAAGAAATTAAAGAAACCCTAAATGAGAAATATACAATACTCATGGATTGGAAAACTAAACTTATTAACCATGAATTCTCATCAAATGGATATATAGATTTGATGCACTGTCAACCAGATTTCCAGTACACTTTCTTGTAGAAATTGACAAGCTGGTTCTAAAATTTATATGGAAATCAGAGGTCCTAGGATAGCCAAAACAGTTTTGAAAAAGAATAAAATTTGAGAATATACTCTGATTTCAAGATTTTGTTATAAAGCTACAGTAATTGTGATAATGTGGCATTGGTGTAAGGATATACACATCAATGGAACAAAGTAAGAGTACAGAAGTAGATGCCCACATATATGGACAATGGATTTTCAACAAAGGTGGCAAGGTAATTCAGTAGGAGAAAGAACAGTCTTTTCAATAAATGGTGCAGGAACCATTGAATATCTACATGGAAATAAACCCTCAACCCTTACCTCATAACATATACAAAAATTACCTTAATATGCATCGCAGACCTAAATATAAAAGGTAAAATTATGAAACTAATGGAAGAAAACTGGAGAAGAAAAATCTTGTAACTTTAGGCAGAATTCTTAGGACAAAAAAAAAAAAAAAAAAACCCAAATCAGAAAAAGCTGATAAATTGAACTTTACTGTAATTTAAAACATCTGCTCTTCAAAAAAACACATTAAGAAAATGAAAAGCCAGGCCACAGACTGGAATAAATATTTGCAAACCACAGGTCTGATAAAACACTTGATCTCAATAAAGAGACAACCCCCACCCCCCAAAAAATAAATGAGGGCAAAATGATTTGGATACTTTACCCAAGAAAATATCTGAATGGCAAATAAGCCCACAAAAACATGCTCAACATTGTTACAAGGGAAATATAATATAATAAAATGCCA
This sequence comes from Balaenoptera physalus, assembly GCF_965194825.1. Lineage (NCBI taxonomy): Eukaryota > Metazoa > Chordata > Mammalia > Artiodactyla > Balaenopteridae > Balaenoptera > Balaenoptera physalus. The sequence continues at coordinate 146,697,684 of NC_138890.1, forward strand.
CTACACATCTACAAAAAGGGCTAGAATTTTAAAAGTTTGGCCATTGGCAAGGATGCAGAGTAACTGGAACTTGTACATGATTAGTAGGAATGCAAAACAGTATAGCCACTTTGGAAAACTGGCAGTTTCTGTTAAGGTTAACCATATAATCTTGTGACCCTGTAATCCTAGTTATTGCTCCAAATATTTACTCAAGAGAAATAAAAACAGGTCCACAGAAAAACTTGTACAAGAATGTTCATAACAGCTTTACTCATTATAGCCAGAAACTGAAACAACCAAAATCTCCAATAACAGTTGAGTAAATAATAAATTGTAGTATAGTCATGCAATGAAGTACCATACCAGTATAAGCAACAATATGGTGTTCAGAGAGAGTTAAGTAGCAAAAAGAATATATGCAGTATGATTCCATTTACACAAAGTTCAAGAACAGACAATAACAAAAAAACTGCCCTGGATTGTTTAGATATGTATACATAGGTGGCAAAACCCTAAAGAAACCAAGTTATCATAAAAGTTGGTCTAATGGTTACTTCCAGAAAGTAGGGAGAGAGATGGCTCTGGGGAGAGAGGGGAACTTTGTGGGTATGGGATGTGCATGCCTTCTAGGAAGTTAATGTTCTTTCTTGACCTGGTTGGTAATGTGTCATAGATATTTACTCCATATTTTATAAATCTTACATATGTATTTTATATATACTTCTGTGTATATACTACATTTTACAATTAAATGAAAACAAACATTTGAATGAATTATTATGAATCATTTAGTCATTGTAAATAAAGCACTTAAACACGAGCTTTGGAGGTGCCTTCAAGATGGCGGAGGAATAAGACATGGAGATCACCTTGCTCCCCACAAATACATCAAAACTCCATCTACATGTGGAACAACTCCTACAGAACACCTACTGAACGCTGGCAGAAGACCTCAGACTTCCCAAAAGGAACAGATGCCCTCAGGCGACCTACACACAGAGGCGGGGCCAATTGAAAGCTGAACCCCGGGAGCTGTGCGAACAAAGAAGAGAAAGGGAAATCTCTCCCAGCAGCCTCAGGAGCAGCGGATTAAACCTCCACAATCAACTTGATGTACCCTGCAATTGTGGAATACCTGAATAGACAACAAATCATCCCAAAATTGAGGCGGTGGACTTTGGGAGCAACTGTAGACTTGGGGTTTGCTTTCTGCATCTAATTTGTTTCTGGTTTTATGTATCTCTTTGTTTAGTATTTAGAGTTAATTATCATCAGTAGATTTGTTTATTGATTTGGTTGCTCTCTTCCTTTTTATATATATATATTTTTTTTTTTCCTTTTTCTCTTTCTGTGAGTGTGTATGTGTATGCTTCTTTGTGTGATTTTGTCTGTATAGCTTTGCTTTTACCATTTGTCCTAGGGCTCTGACTGTCCATTTTTCTTTTTAGTATAGTTTTTAGTGCTTGTTATCATTGGTGGATTTGTTTTTTGGTGTGGTTGCTCTCTTCTTTCTTTCAGTCTTTCTTTTTTTTTAAATACTTTTTTATTTTTTATTTTTAATAATTTTTTTAATTTTAATAACTTTATTTTTAATTTTCCTTCTTTCTGTCTTTTTCTCCCTTTTCTTCTGAGCTGTGTGGCTGACAGGGTCTTGGTGCTCTGGCTGGGTGTCAGGCCTGAGCCTCTAAGGTGAGAGAGCCGAGTTCAGGACATTGGTCCACCAGAGACCTCCTGGCCCCATGTAATATCAAATGGCAAAAGCTCTCCCAGAGATCTCCATCTCAACGCTAAACCCAGCTCCACTGAATGACCAGCAAGCTACAGTGCTGGACACCATATGCCAAACAACTAGCAAAACAGGAACACAACCCACCCATTAGCAGAGAGGCTGCCTAAAATCATAAGATCATTGACACCCCAAAACACACCACGGGACGTGGTCCTGCCCACCAGAAAGACAAGATCCAGCCTCATCCACCAGAACACAGGCACCAGTCCCCTCCACCAGGAAGCCTACACAACCCACTGAACCAACCTTACCCACTGGGAGCAGACAACAAAAACAACAGGAGTAATGAACCTGCACCCTGTGAAAAGGAGAACCTCCAAACACAGTAAGTTAAGCAAAGTGAGAAGACAGAGAAATACACAGCAGATGAAGGAACAAGGTAAAAACCCACCAGACCAAACAAATGAAGAGGAAATAGGCAGTCTACCTGAAAAAGAATTGAGAGTAATGATAGTAAAGATGATCCAAAATCTTGGAAGTAGAATGGAGAAAATACAAGAAACATTTAACAAGGACCTAGAACTAAAGAGGAAACAAACAACAATGAACAACACAATAAATGAAATTAAGAATTCTCTAGAAGGAATCAGTAGCAGAATAACTGAGGCAGAAGAACTGATAAGTGACCTGGAAGATAAAATAGTGGAAATAACTACCACAGAATAGAATAAAGAAAAAAGAATGAAAAAAATTGAGGATAGGGCTTCTCTGGTGGCACAGTGGTTAAGAATCCACCTGCCAATGCAGGGGACACAGGTTCGTGCCCTGGCCCGGGAAGATCCCACATGCCACGGAGCAACTAAGTCCGTGCACCACAGCTACCGAGCCTGTGTTCTACAGCTCCCAAGCCACAAATACTGAGCCTGCATGCCACAACTACTGAAGCCTGTGCGCCTAGAGCCCGTGCTCTGTGATAAGAGAAGCCACCACAATGAGAAGCCGTGCACTGCAATGAAGAGTAACCCCCGCTCGCTGCAACTAGAGAAAGCCCATGTGCAGCAACAAAGACGCAACACAGCCAAAAATAAATAAAATAATTAAATAATTAAAAAGAAAAAAAAGAATTGAGGACAATCTCAGAGACATCTGGGACAATATTAAAGGCACCAACATTCGAATTATAGGGGTCCCAGAAGACGAAGAGGAAAATAAAGGGACTGAGAAAATATTGAAGAGATTATAGTTGAAAACTTCCCCAATATGGGTAAGGAAATTGTCAATCAAGTCCAGGAAGCACAGAGAGTCCCATACAGGATAAATCCAAGGAGAAACACACCAAGACACATAGTAATCAAACTATCAAAAATTAAATACAAAGAAAAAATATTAAATGCAGCAAGGGAAAAGCAACAACATACAAGGGAATCCCCATAAGGTTAACAGCTGATCTTTCAGCAGAAACTCTGCAAACCAGAACGGAGTGGCAGGACATATTTAAAGTGATGAAAGGGAAAAACCTACAACCAAGATTACTCTTACCCATCAAGAATCTCATTCAGATTGCACAGAGAAATTAAAACATTTACAGACAAGCAAAAGCTAAGAGAATTCAGCACCACCAAACCAGTTTCACAAATATGCTAAAGGAACTTCTCTGGGCATGAAACACAAGAGAAGGAAAAGACTTACAAAAACAAACCCAAAACAATTAAGAAAATGGTAATAGGAACATACATTTTGATAACTACCTAAAATGTAAATGGATTAAATGCTCCAACCAAAAGACACAGACTGGCTGAATGGATACAAAAACAAGACCCATATATATGCTGTCTACAAGAGACCCATTTCAGACCTAGGGACACATACAGACTGAAAGTGAGGGGATGGTAAAAGATATTCCATGCAAATGGAAATCAAAAGATAGCTGGAGTAGCAATTCTCATATCAGACAAAATAGACTTTAAAATAAAGACAATTACAAGAGACAAAGAAGGACACTACATAATGATCAAGGGATCGATCCAAGAAGAAGATATAACAATTGTAAATATTTATGCACCCAACATAGGAGCACCTCAATACATAAGGCAAATGTCAACAGCCATAAAAGGGGAAATCAACAGTAACACAATCATAGTAGGGGACTTTAACACCCCACTTTCACCAATGGACAGATCATCCAAAATGAAAATAAATAAGGAAACACAAGCTTTAAATGATACATTAAACAAGATGGACTTAATTGATATTTATATGACATTCCATTCAAAAACAACAGAACACACTTTCTTCTCAAGTGCTCATGGAACATTCTCCAGGATAGATCATATCTTGGGTCACAAATCAAGCCTTGGTAAATTTAAGAAAATTGAAATCATATCAAGTATCTTTTCCGTCCACAATGCTATGAGACTATATATCAATTACAGGAAAAAAATCTGTAAAAAATACAAACACATGGAGGCTAAACAATATGCTACTAAATAACCAAGATATCACTGAAGTAATCAAAGAGGAAATCAAAAAATACCTAGAAACAAATGACAATGAAAACACGATGACCCAAAACCTATGGGATACAGCAAAAGCAGTTCTAAGAGGGAAGTTTGTAGCAAAACAATCCTACCTCAAGAAACAAGAAACATCTCAAATAAACACCCTAACCTTACACCTAAAGCAATTAGAGAAAGAAGAACTAAAAAGCCCCAAAGTTAACAGAAGGAAAGAAATAATAAAGATCAGATCAGAAATAAATGAAAAAGAAATGAAGAAAACAATAGTGAAGATCAATAAAACTAAAGGCTGGTTCTTTGAGAAGATAAACAAAATTGATAAACCATTAGCAAGAATCATCAAGAAAAAAAAGGAGAAGACTGAAATCAGTAGAATTATAAATGAAAAAAGGGGAAGTAACAACTGACACTGCAGAAATACACAGGATCATGAGAGATTACTACAAGCAACTATATGCCAATAAAATGGACAACCTGGAAGAAATGGACAAATTCTTAGAAAAGCACAACCTTCAGAGACTGAACCAGGAAGAAACAGAAAATATAAACAGACCAATCAGAAGCACTGAAATTGAGACTGTGACTAAAAATCTTCCAGCAGACAAAAACCCAGGACCAGATGGCTTCACAGGCGAATTCTATCAAACATTTAGAGAAGAGCTAACACCTATCTTTCTCAAACTCTTCCAAAATGTAGCAGAGGAAGGAACACTCCCCAACTCATTCTACAAGGCCACCATCATCCTGATACCAAAACCAGACAAAGATGTCACAAAAAAAGAAAACTACAGGCCAATATCACTGATGAACATAGATGCAAAAATCTTCAACAAAATACTAGCAAACAAAATCCAACAGCACATTAAAAGGATCATACACCATGATCAAGTGAGGTTAATCCCAGGAATGCAAGGAATCTTCAATATACGCAAAGCAATCAACGTGATAAACCGTATTAACAAATTGAAGGAAGAAAATCATATGATCATCTCAATAGATGCAGAAAAAGCTTTCGACAAAATTCAACATCCATTTATGATAAAAACCCTCCAGAAAGTAGGTATAGAAGGAACTTACCTCAACATAATAAAGGCCATATATGACAAACCCACAGCCAACATTGTTCTCCATGGTGAAAAACTGAAATCATTTCCACTAAGTTCAGGAGCAAGACAAGGTTGCCCACTCTCACCAGTATTATTCAACATAGTTTTGGAAGTTTTAGCCACAACAATCAGAGAAGAAAAAGAAATAAAAGGAATCCAAATTGGAAAAGAAGAAGTCAAACTGTCACTGTTTGCAGATGACATGATACTATATACATACAAAATCCTAAAGAGGCTACCAGAAAACTACTAGAGCTAATCAATGAATTTGGTAAAGTAGCAAGATACAAAATTAATGCACAGAAATCTCTTGCATTCCTATATACTAATGATGAAAAATCTGAAAGAGAAATTAAGGAAACACTCCCAGTTACCATTGCAACAAAAGAATAAAATACCTAGGAATAAACCTACCTAAGGAGACAAAAGCCCTGTATGCAGAAAACTATAAGACACTGATGAAAGAAATTAAAGATGATACAAACAGATGGAGAGATATACCATGTTCTTGGATTGGAAGGATCAATATTGTGAAAATGACTGTACTACCCAAAGCAATCTACAGATTCAATGCCGTCCCTATCAAACTACTACTGGCATTTTTCACAGAAGGAGAACAAAAAATTTCACAATTTGTATGGAAACACAAAAGACCCCGAATAGCCAAAGCAATCTTGAGAAAGAAAAATGGAGCTGGAGGAATCAAGCTCCCTGACTTCAGACTATACTACAAAGCTACAGTACTGAAGAGAGTATGGTACTGGCACAAAAACAGAAATATAGATCAATGGAACAGGATAGAAAGCCTAGAGATAAACGCACACACGTATGGTCACCTTATCTTTGATAAAGGAGGCAAGAATATACAGTGGAGAAAAGACAGCCTCCTCAATAAGTGGTGCTGGTAAAACTGGACAGCTACATGTAAAAGAATGAAATTAGAACACCTCCTAACACCATACACAAAAATAAACTGAAAATGGATTAAAGACCTAAATGTAAGGCCAGACACTATAAAACTCTTAGAGGAAAACATAGGCAGAACACTCTATGGCATAAATCACAGCAAGATCCTTTTTGACCCACCTCCTAGAGAAATAAAAACAAAAATAAACAAATGGGACCTAATGAAACCTAAAAGCTTTTGCACAGCAAAGGAAACCATAAACAAGATGAAAAGACAACCCTCAGAATGGGAGAAAATATTTGCAAACAAAGCAACTGAGACAGGATTAATCTCCAAAATACACAAGCAGCTCATGCAACTCAATATCAAAAAAACAAACAACCCAATCCAAAAATGGGCAGAAGACCTAAATAGACATTTCTCCATAGAAGATATACAGATTGCCAACAAACACATGAAAGGATGCTCAACATCACTAACCATTAGAGAAATGCAAATCAAAACTACAATGAGGTATCACCTCACACTGGTCAGAATGGCCATCATCAAAAAATCTACAAACAGTAAATGCTGGAGAGGGTGTGGAGAAAAGGGAACCCTTTTGCACTGTTGGTGGGAATGTAAATTGATACAGCCACTATGGAGAACAGTATGGAGGTTCCTTAAAAAAGTAAAAATAAAACTACCATACGACCCAGCAATCCCACTACTGGGCATATACCCTGAGAAAACCATAATTCAAAAAGAGTCATGCCAAAGTCAGAGAGTGGCATGGACATATATACACTACCAAATGTAAAATAGATAGCTAGTGGGAAGCAGCCACATAGCACAGGGAGATCAGCTTGGTGCTTTGTGAACACCTAGAAGGGTGGGACAGGGAGGGTGGGAGGGAGATGCAAGAGGGAGGAGATATGGGGATATATATATATGTATAGCTGATTCACTTTGTTATACAGCAGAAACTAACACACCATTGTAAAGCAATTATACTCCAATAAAGATGTTAAAAAAAAAACAACACACAAGCTTTTTAAGGACAAGGACTGTCTTATTCTCCTCTGTATCTATTTCTCAGCCTAACAAATGGTCTACATTGTAGTAGGAGCCTCACCAAATTTTTGCTGAATTGAATTAATACATATTTTATAATAAAAAATAACTTTACATGATAACTTTAGAATTAATAATGTACTGGGTCAGATTAATGGAGACTATATCCATGTGATTATGTCACTTCTGAGAAGTGACTTAAATACACATTAATTCCTAAATTCTATGTGTTTAAAAGCAATGTCCAGACCAGGACAACACAATCTTTTATAAGTCATAAGAATTTTGCAAATCAAATCGAAGTACCCGTTGTTTTCACATATTGTCACAGTTAACGTTTTGCCAGTGTATTTGTTCTCTTGTATAATTCATATCCTGAAGAAAAAGGACTAGAGTCCATCCATTCTGACACCATTTTTAGTGAACACAATAATTCAGATGCTAGCAATTGTAATAAGATACACACAAAAAGAATTCTATAAACTTCATAATGTAAAAGGATAATTATAAGTAAAAGTCTCAAAATAATTCCACGTGAAGGTAACAGGATTACATATCTTGAAAAACCAAGTGAATCAAAAACACAATGTGATAAGAAAATAAGAGGGCTAGCAACATCGTAGGGTAAATTGACTACAATGTATTTCCACACTCCAGTAATAAAAAATAGAGTTTATAGTGAAAGTAATGACATGCCTAATGATAGGAAACATTAAATATTTCATTTAGTCTCAAATGCCATCAATTAATCATTTTTTAATATACTACCAAGAAGGAAAAAATGTTGCCAATCAAACTGACATAATGGACTCATCACTTAGAATTTTTATTTTATGTTTATTGAGAGATCTTTAGATTTATAAAATAGAGTTTTATATCATTTTTGCACATTCATAAAAAAGAAAATAGAAGCTAAATAAATCAGTTAACGTATTCCTAAAATGATTTTACACTGACAGACTAACTCTTTTGGGGTGGGGCGTCACTCTTTTTTAAAAAATTTTTTATTGAAATATAGTTGATTTATAATGTTGTGTTAGTTTCAGGTGTACAGCAAAGTGATTCAGTTATACATATACATATATACTCTTTTTTAGATTCTTTTCCACTATCAGACCAAGTCTTCTGAATTATATTTGGACTCACTGATGGGATAGGCAATCCGTCAGGACCCTGTGTGTCCTATGCCCTTGCAGGATATGCCAAGAATGCAAAACCCAGACTGCTCTTTATCCGGGCCATTTCTGAGGGTTTTTGCTGAGGTGATGTCCCAAACAACGAGCTGGCCCTACTTGCCACTCACTATAAAAGCAGGAAATCCTCCAGCTCAACATTCCTCTCCTGTAACACAACCCTCTTCATCCATCTAGGCACCTGTGCTGCCCCTGTGGGAACTAGGAGTCGCGGGGAACCTCACGAATATCATACTGACACTTTGCCTACTGCTTTTGCCTTAAGAAATAAAGTCCTTTCTCTCTAACCACAGGAGTCTGATGTTTTCTGCCAGCATCCATGAAAAACAGTAACAGGAGAGCTTGTTAGCTTGTGACTAGGGTAAAATCCCAGTCTTCACAAACCCTGAAAATAACAATTTATGACCATCAAAAATGGTGATGAGGCATTTCTTACAAGTGTTTTACTCAGACTTGTAGTTGCCAAGGGGAAGGCGGGGTAGGAGAGGGATGGAGTGGGAGTTTGGGATCAGCAGATGCAAACTAGTATATACAGGATGGATAAATAACAAGGTCCTACTGTATAGCACAGGGAACCATATTCAATACCCTATGATAATAATGGAAAAGAATATGAAAAAGAATATATATATACATATTCCTGAGAAAAAAAAAGTGTTCTACCAATGACTCAGGAATTTCCTGCCAAGCTGCTGACAGCCATTTTGCAGATTTTGACATGCATACAAAGGCAATTACCGCCACCTGGCTGACAACTGTTGTAAAACTCATCCCAGTTTGCAATGTTGAAATGGGAAGTGCATCTTAGAATGGATACAGTACTTGGTATAATGGATAGTTTTTGTTTATTCATGACCCGTTCTTCAGCTTCCTGATTAGCAACCTGATTTGGGGTACCTAATTATAAGGGAACTTGGTATAATGAATTTTTTTAAAAATAAATTTATTTATTTATTGGCCGCTTTGGGTCTTTGCTGCTGCGCGCGGGCTTTCTTTAGTTGCAGCGAGCGGGGGCTACTCTTCATTGTGGTGCGTGGGCTTCTCATTGCGGTGGCTTCTCTTGTTGTGGAGCACGGGCTCTAGGCGCACAGGCTTCAGTAGTTGTGGCACACGGGCTCAGTAGTTGTGGCTCACAGGCTCTAGAGTGCCGGCTCAGTAGTTGTGGCACACGGGCTTAGTCGCTCCGCGGCATGTGGGATCTTCCTGGACCAGGGCTCGAACCCGTGTCCCCTGTCTTGGCAGGCGGATTCTTAACCGCTGCACCACCAGGGAAGTCTGGTATAATGAATTTTAAAATCTATCCATTCATTTTCTCTTTCACCTTCCTAACAGGAACCCAGTTTCATTAGATTATCTTCCCTTCCCCTGCATAAACCAGAGTAGGTCCTCACAGGTAAAAGCCAATACAGCCTACCCATCTTCACACAGTGTTTGTGTCTCATGAAACCTGAGACACATTATATCCAGGGCATGTGATTCAATCTAGGTGAATGAGATGTGAGGGGAGGTGGGCTTATGGGAAAGACACTTCTTCACTCTTCTGATAAATCTATCAAAAGGATTGTTCTCCTTCTCAGGATGATTGTGGCTTGCCTGCCTTAAGTCAAGTCAGTGGTATTCTGGGGCCCCTAGTACTGGGTTTTGAGAGCTGACTGTTAAATTTTCAGGAAATTTGTGAGCCGGTTGATGTCAGGCTTTAACTTGAAAGCAGTCATGGTGGGAAAATTTACCCCACAGAAATTAGCAAATGCTATAAATCATGACATCTCCCCCACCTCCTAGAGAAGGTTGTTAAATATTTACCAATCTGCCACTGCCTTAAGTCCTATCGGGCTGGTTAGTTAGCTGGGGATGGGATGACATGAGAGGACAGGGTTATGGCTGCTAAGATCCACCTCTGAGTGTGTAGAACAGCAGTTCTCAAAGAGAGAGTCGGCTAAGGTAGCACCCAAAACATGCCTTGTATTTAGAATCTGCCACAGGAGCTCACTTCACATTCCCTGAATATGTCCTACATTCATTCCATATGATGTAACTGAAATCATAATCTTTCTCCACTTCCCTATCAAAGTCCTACTCATCCTTTAAAGGTGAATCTGTTTGGGAGCCAACAGAGGACCGCTTTTTTTTTTTTTTAAAGATGTAGACCCCTGTAATTTTTTTTTTTTTAATTTATTTTTGGCTGTGTTGGGTCTTCGTTTCTGTGCGAGGGCTTCCTCTAGTTGCGGCAAGCGGGCGCCACTCTTCATCGTGGTGCGCGGGCCTCTCACTATCGTGGCCTCTCCTGTTGTGGAGCACAGGCTCCAGACGCGCAGGCTCAGTAGTTGTGGCTCACGGGCCCAGTTGCTCCGCGGCATGTGGGATCTTCCCAGACCAGGGCTCGAACCCGTATCCCCTGCATTAGCAGGCAGATTCTCAACCACTGCGCCACCAGGGAAGCCCCAGAGGGCCGCTTTAATTTTTATTTTTGTTTAAATGGTAGCTTTCAACATGTTTTTAAAAACCAAACTTTTGGGACTTCCCTGGTGGTCCAGTGGATAAGACTCCGCGATCCCAATGCAGGGGGCCCGGGTTCGATTCCTGGTCGAGGAACTAGATCCCACATGCATGCCACAACTAAGAGCCCACATGCCACAACGAAAAGATCCTGCGTGCCACAACTAAGACCCAGTGCAACCAAAATAAATAAATAAAATTTTTTTAATAAATAAAAATAAAAAACAAACTTTTACTTGAAATAGTGTACAGAAGGGTACACAAATCATAGAATAGTAAGTTTTCTCAAAGTGAACACACTTGTTTAACTACCACCTCAATCAAAATACAGAACCTTATCTAAAAGCACAAGTTCTTTCCTGTTTCCTGTCCTGACAGCCCAGGTCTTAGTATTTGACTTTTTCCCTCTGTAATGGTTGTCTTTTTCCTTCTGATGGATTTTCTGAAAGTAGAATAACTCCAACTGCCATTTAAACAAGAAGAGAACTTAGGACTTGAAATTAAAATGTTGCATGTTATGATGGTACTATTACACTTATCTAAAGATACGATCTAAACAGTGGCTGGATTAACTATTGAGGCATCCCTGCATAGCCCCTCATTTACCAGGTTACAGCTGTTGGGTCCACTTTCTGAAGCAGAACCTTGGAAGAGAAATCAGAGGATGGTCTCTACTCTTGGGATGACATACGGATCCATAGCACTTGCCATGAGAAAGTCCTTTGTCTCTGACAACTCTGGCAACTCCAACTGATTATGTAACTCAGTTTAATAGTCAAAATGGCTTCTGGCCACCTACTCATTATCTGTCCAAGTATGTGATAAATTAACCCTCCACCTGACAAGTAATGGAAGGCATACTTAAAATGTAAAATGGCTGCATTTCAGGTGACAGGGAAAGTCTGGGATTAACTATTGCCACTGCAAACCTGCAACTCACATTGTTACAGTGACACTTAACTAAAGCCTAAAGCGATCAATGCATTTTTTTTAAGGCCAGATGATTGACTCAGAGTGAGTATGTGACTTAAATTGTTCCAATCAGAGTGAAGCCCAGGTTGGGGAAATAGATCTTTTTTTCTAGATAGTAGGGTGTGACAGTCTAAGGTCTGGTCCATCTGTAGCCTCTTTGCTACCAAAACAGAGATGATATTTTAAAAGAATATTTTGGAAAGTAATTTTATATTTGTTAAATCTTGTTGCCTTGCACACTATATCAGTCAGGGTTCGATCAAAGAGAAAGAAGCACTAGAAAATACGTGTGTGTGTGTGTGTGTGTGTGTGTGTGTGTGTTTACAGGAATTTGACCTTATGCAATCATGAGAGTTGGTTCAAGTAGTCTCTGTACAGCTGTTGTCTTTGTGTCAGATGCTGGAGCGTGAAGTTCACAGAAGAGTCGATCAGCAAGAGAAGATGGCTGCAAAGTGGAAGAGAGTAATGAAAGTCTGGGACCTGCAAGCTTGAGCTGGAGCTCATGAGGATGGACCCAAATCCTTATCAGTTCTTGTTGTTTGTCACCTTAATGGTGTTGGTGTCCTGCAGAGGCTGGGACCTTCCTGGAGCTAAATATTTACACCTGTCACAGGAGTTGGAGCCTCTGAAAGAGGATCCAAAGGAAGTTAGAGCAGCTGCAAGTTCTCCCACTGCCTTACAGCGAGGTAAGCCAGCAGATAAGTGACCACATATGTGAGCTCCAAAATAGCTGCTGCTTCATTCTGCCCTCAAATCTCCCATAATAATCTCTCCTGTGGTCTATTCTACCTAGCAACACCCAGGGAAGGGAATTCTGGGAAAGGTAATTCAGCCTAGCCAAGTTGACACATTATAAAGCCACCGCACTACCCATTCATTGAATCAATGGCATTCACCCCTTTGTAGAGAAGATAGAAAGCACCAAGAACAAAGGTTTTGTTTTCAGCTTCAAGTCTCCAAGCAAAATTATTATTCAATTCCTTAGCGAGACAACTGTCTAAGTAGTTCACTTTTTTTTTTCTTTTTTCCTAGGTGTGGGTGAGAAGACACACGCATGCTTGAGGAAGGTGCACAGGCACACAGGGGACAAGGGCAATGCCACCCGAGGCCCTGCAAGGTATCTCGCCTCTATGTTTCATTTGCTTCACCTCTGTCTGTATGTCAGCAGCCAAACATGTATGCATCAGGGCATGGAAGCCTTGAGAGCGGGCCGTCATCAAGCCAAAGAGGCCACTGTGAATCAACTCCTTGGTCTCAGGCCCTGCATTTTGGCTCCTGATGTCACTCTGAACCCCTGAGGGACCCTCAGTGGGATTGGGCCCCCTCTGCCTAACAGCCACTGCCCTCCAGGGTAACACACCCGTTCTTTGCACATACTAAAAAATTCACCTTTATTCACAGAGAAAGGGACTCTCTAAATTTCTTGTTATATCAAATTCAATGCATTAAAGTCTGAATATGGAATTTTGCCACAATGCAGGGACAATCAACAGACGACTCAGAAAATACATAAGAGGGATACTATCCAGGAGGAAGAAGAAAGCCCCTCTAGCTTAGTGGAAACAAGGAATCAGACATGCATGTATTTCAAGGTAAAATCTCATGGGGATGGGGTTGAAGAGAACGTTGAGAGCAGAGTAGCTTTTCCAAATTATTGGAAAAGATTATCCTTTAGGATGCTCCCCCTCTCCCAATATGGGGGGAGGGGGTGATCCCAGCAGAATAAAACATGGTAACGTGTCATAATTAGAGAAAAGAGTTTAGTCATCATTCCTGACCTGCTCTCAACTCTTACGTCTAGTTCAAGACATAGAACATTCTCACATGCTCTGGGGGACTTGAGAGCAAGGGGACCCCACTGTAAAGGCAACAGAATAGACAGATGAAGGATGTGGCTGAGCCTTAGTGGGCATAGTGGCATTATCAAGGGAGAAATTAGAGACTCTCTAGCTACAGACACCACAGTAGACACCAATGCAAGAGACCCAGGAGCCAACATCAGACATCTGGAAGCAGGGATGACTAAGAATATAAAAAACAAAATTTGAATGCAAGCACTCTCTCTCTCTTTGCCTTCAGGGCAGCCCCTCCTACCACTATCACTTATGAATCTACCCTGTAGATTGAGTAGAATGAGAAAAAGACAATCTGCAAGATACAGCGTTTATTTGAAAGAGACTTTACCAAAGAAGAAATGGAAGTACCATTAATTGTCAAGGTAAAGACTTTCCCTGCTATACATTGGGTTGGAGGCTCAAGAAGAATGTTTAATTGTAGAAAAAATTTAAAACTACATTTTCCTTGCAAAATAAGTGTAAATGTGCCATCTTCTTACTTTACCACAAGAGAAGCCAGCCTGAAGACCAAGAGCAGAGTGAAGAGAATTCGAGAAAAACAGAACAAGAGCCTTGCCTGATCAAAACTTGCAAGAAACCTGCTGAACCCCTGGGTTAATGAGACAATCAACTTCTCTTATTGCTAAATCTAGTTTGTGTGGGGTTCTCTATTACTTAAGATCTTTATTAGGCTTAAAGATAAACAATTTAAATCAGCCAGTAAGTCAAAGTTGGGAATTGAACGTAAAATGTCTAACATTCAAAATTTGACTCTTAATCACTGTACCATAATACAAAGCTCAAATGCCATTCCGTCTGTGGTGTTTGCTGCATCTGCAACAGCTTGCTACTCAAGGTATGGTCCAAGGACCGGCAGAATCGGCATCACCTGGGGGCTTCTTAGGAGAGCAGATCTTAAGGCCCCAACCACCCCAGACCTACTGAATCAGAATCTGCATTTTTAACAAGATTCCCAGATGATTCATAGGTATATTAAAGTTTGAGAAATACTGTTTTAAGTCATTCTTTTCTTCGGGTTCTTACAGCATGTTCCTTATTCATGGCTAGTTACATACTCTTCTATCTCCTCACCAAATCTGTGATACCCTTGAAGGCAGGAAATATGTATTACTATTTTTTATATTCTAACCACTTGTGATGAAAACTGCTAATTGACCACCACAATCATTCTTTCAGTCTTACTGGGTATGTTGCTAATCTACATGTCCCAGCCTGCTTTGCAGTTAGGTATGGCCAGGTGATAAAGTTCTCTCCAATACAACATAAGCAGAAATACTGTGTACCGCTTCTGGGCCCAGGTCTCAAAACTGTGGGTATGCTCTCTCTTTCTCTCCTTTCCTTTGGCTGGAATCCACTGGAACCCAGTCTTGATTATGCAACAAGATACTGGAGAATTACAGAGTGAGTATCTCGAAGGAACCCAGATCTCTGAATAATTGTGTGGAGCAGAGCTACCCTAACAAACTGAATCACTCACCTTGTAACAGT
Organism: Balaenoptera physalus; assembly: GCF_965194825.1. Classification (NCBI taxonomy): domain Eukaryota; kingdom Metazoa; phylum Chordata; class Mammalia; order Artiodactyla; family Balaenopteridae; genus Balaenoptera; species Balaenoptera physalus. The sequence goes on from NC_138890.1 coordinate 146,712,982, forward strand.
TACACAAGAAAGAAATAATTGCCTATGTTCTCTAGGCCACTAATTTATGGTAGAGGCTTTTTGATATGGCCTACTCTTACCCTAAATAACTCACAACTCCATCTTATAACAGACCTCAGCTTATAATGATTCCCCTTGTCGGGGGAGAATGGCCTCAGATACACACAGACAAGCCCTCAGCAGCCATTTCTGCACTATGTGATCCTAGCCATAGCTGACTGCTCCAGGAGTAGATCTCTTACCCAAATTGCACCACTTGCATTTTTCCCTCCAAGAGATTTGCAATTCTGAACTGAGACACAGGCTGAGAAAAATTGGAGCTGAGTCATGTTAATGGAAAGGCTTTAAAGCTGCACTGTACAATACAGGAGCCACTAGCCACATGTGGCTATTTGAATTTAATTAAAATAAAAAATTCGGGGCCTCAGTTGCACTAGCTACATTTTATGTGCTCAATAGCATTTGTCGCTAATGGCTACCATATTGGACAAAGCAGACGTAGAACATTTTCATCATCACAGAAATTTCTACCGGATAGCATTGCTTTAGAGAGAAAGTCTATGATATGTCCTGGTTGCAGTACTTCCTAAGAACTGGTTATTGAAATCATTCCTTAGATTCTGTGGGATACTCCAAAATCCCTACAATAAATTCCTTCTCTTGCTCAAGCTAGTTAGATTTGATTTTACTATCTGCTACCTAAAGGACCAAGGTTATTATATATCTTGCACTATGACTATGAAACACCAAATCTGATGGGGGAATTCTCGGGCTTATTTCTATTTCACTTTACTCAGACTTTCACATGGTTGACCTCTGCTTCCTAGACTCTTCCCTCCTAGGCTTTCATGCTTTCCTGACACCACTTTTTTGGTTCTCTTCACCCCTCTGATGATCTCATAAGAAGTGGTCTTCTCCATTAAACCCTTATTCATCAATATATATTAAAGAGAGGGGACCTTTAAAAAAGTGCAGGGCAGGCTGATGGAGAGACAGATGGTTAGGTTACATGTTCTACATCTACAGTTCTCCCATTGGGCTTCTGAACCATGACTCTAATTGCTCACCTGCAAGTCCACAGGCACCACAAAATGAATGTGCTTCAAATTGAACTATTCCTTGTTGAAAACCTAGCTTAGATACTTCTGACCTGCCCATTTCCCAGGGAGAAAAAAATGTGCTCTGTGCATATTGCTATCATGAAATTTATCACTGCACTGTAATTTAAGTGTCTATGAATCTCTTTTGAATAGGAACAGCATCGTCTTCCTCTCTTTACACCTAGCATCATGTTTGACACATGACACATAATAGGCATCCAATAATTTCTATTTTAGCCAATTGTAGGCATTCCCATGAAATTCTGAAGAATAAATGTGCACAACAGTCAACTCCAGAATTGCACCAATACCTCTAGGTCTGATGGCCACACAGCAAAGTCAGCCACAGTTATCCTATTGTTATCATCACATCTTAAGACCTAGAAATGGGAACAAAATTGTGGGAAGAAGTTAGGATTTCTTTGTTCTGCTTCAGACTTCTTGGGCTAACTCTAGCAAGATTTATGTAAGATGTTTGTGATTTGAGTAGCCTTGGACCACTTCAGTTCTATAACCTTTGACATAAATGGTGCTAAGTGGTCATTATCCCATCTGCCACTTATCCCACACCGAGACACAGGGAGAGTTGTGATTTACCATGCTGTGGGAAGTCCTCCTGCCCAGTACCCTTTGCTTGCCAAGATAAACCAATCTGATAACGATATCTTTCCATTTGAGAGGGCTGAGCGATTTACTCAGCAGAACATACCTAGCCTAGCCATAGGTAACAAGCCAAAATGCCTTCAAACACCAGGCCAGTGACATCAGTGAGTTAAGAGGAGGGCGGCTAGGGAACAGAAAGCTTGCCCCTGCCTAAGGCATACAAAGTTAAGCTACAGAAAAATGCTTTTCCGGACCAAATATAGATCTCGAGTTGCGCGTTCTTGCCCCCTGTTTCCAGTCCGTGCGCAGGAGCAGGACAGGAGCGAAAACAGTGCTGTAAATAAACAGAAGTCACTAGGAGTGTGAGTACAGAAACGCTTTCCTTAGCGCTTTAAGTTGCCCACTTGATCCGTGGAGGGAAGTGTACAACCCGTTCATTCTCAGGTCTCTGGAGGTCTCCACTGGGGTGCTAACATCCCGTGATTTACATTAGTCGGTTACTAAACGGTTTCCTGTAGAGCGCCGCGCATCGCCTGGGCACTCAAAGGCGTGTGTCCGAGGAACGCACGGGGAAGGTGAACACAGAAGGACCCGCGGAAGCTGAGGAGGAGACCGGGAACGGGAGGAGGAGCGGCCGAGCGGAGGGGACGCGGGACCGCTGAGAAGAAGGGGCGGGGGGAAACCCGAGGAGACCAAGAGGAGAAGAGGAGGGAGGAGCACGTCCAGCTTCCCGCCCGCGCTCCCGGCCGGCTCGGGGCAGGCGCACTGGCGGCGCTCTCTCGCGTCCCCTCCCCCCACCTCCGCCGTCGCCAGGGCGCAGGCTCGCGTCTGCGCCGGCGGCCGGGCCCTCGGCAGTCGCTGTCCGGTCTCTGCGCCGCGCTGCCGGCTTCGCCTTCTGCCTCCCCGCGCTTCCCCCTCCCCGGACGGGCCGGACCTTGGCGGAGGTAACTGCCCGCAGATTCCTGCCCCTCACGGCCCCAGCCTCCTCCCCAGGCTGTCCGGCCCGCGGCGTCCTTGGGCTCCTCCGTCCCCCTCACCCCCTCGAGTCTTGCGCGCCCGCGACCTCCCCAGCCCCGCCATCCCCCGCCGCACCCAGCCCCCTCGTCCCCCAGCTTCCCCGGAGTCGTCCTCCGGCCGCCGCACCCTCAGCCTGACGGAGGCTCGGCGGCTCCGAAGGGCCCGGGTCGCCCTCCGGATGGCTGGGAACGACGTCCGTTTCGGGCCAGACCTCGGCCCCGCACCGGGGTCCTCCAGCTCCCGCCCTGTCCCGGGTGGGCACCGCGGTGGCACCTCTCGGGGCAGAGGGCGGCGCTGCCCCGCAGGGTCGGGTAGGGAATCTCAGAGGGGTCCCCTGGGGATGACCTGTGCGAAGTGGGGAAGCTCCTATGTTTGACCTTAGTGGGTGATAAATTGAGCACGGAGGAATGGACGCGATTTCTTAGACTCGTCTGTGGTGGAAACCACAGAACAACTTGGATTATTCTCTCTCTTTTTTTTTTTTATTGAGCAGAGTTCCCTGAGCTATACAGTAGGTCCTTGTTGGTTATCCATTTTAAATATAGCAGTGTGTACGTGTCAATTGGATTCTCTTGAAACTGCTTTCGCCAATGTGTTTTAAATAAAGGTACTTTGGAGGGGGGGGGGTAGACTTAACATGTTTCTCCTCCTCACATATTTTGTGAATGTGATCGAGCTTACTTTTATCTCTTTCTTCCATTAACTAATTTGACTTGTTTCGTTATGTTTATTAGTATCCATCCGTACGTAGCATTATTGTTTTGAGTGCCATTTCGGTATGAGGCAGAAATAACCTTTGCTATATAACAGGTGATTTTCAGAGTTGTAAAAGATAGAAGACCATCCATCATCAAATTCTACTGGGCTCTGTCTTTGCATCTTGAAATTATTAGCTATCTTTTTATCCTTTCCTTTTTTTTTTTTTTTTTTTTTGGCCTCCTGGCATGGGGGATCTTAGTTCCGTGAGCAGGGATGGAACCCGTGCCCCTTACAGTGGAAGCACCAAGTCTTAACCACTGAACCGCCAGGGAAGTCCCTATCCTTTACATTTTAATTGACAAACTAATAAGGATGTAAAGGGAGTATTTTAAAGCAAATCCCTGGCATAAATACTTAAGTATAGACAGAATCTCTCATATCTGGGAGAGGTGAGGTTCTTAAAAAAAAAAATAATAGAATTACCACACACCACCAATCTCATTCCTCTTTGTTTTGACATCCGCCCCCCCCCCCCATTGTGTGTCTGCTTCCTCACTTTGAAACAACAAGATGTTCCAGGTTCTTCTGGTTCCTTTCCTACCCCAGCCCTGAAATCACCGGGTTTTCCTAGGAGCTCTGGTTCCTCCTACTGAAGAATGGTATTTAGAAACTGAGATCTGGGTGTTAACTTTGCCCATGGTTACTGGGGTGTTGTTGCTTCTAGGCCCTTTTAGAGGACAGAGCTAGAAATCATGATTTTTATACTGTACCTCCAATTCTAATCCAGCCCCTTAGGGCTCTTCCTTACCTTTCCCTGTTCTATAATTGTTTCCCCTTTCTTCCACAATGAAGATGCTAGCTCTCGTCAGTATATTGTTGACCCTTGAACAACACAGGTTTGAACTGTGTGGGTCCATTTATACTTGGATTTTTTTCAATAGTAAATACTACAGTACTACAAGATCCACAGTTGGTTGAATCCTTGGGTACAAAGGAACTGCAGGTACAGAGGGCTGACTATAAATTATACTTGGATTTTCAACTGCACAGAGGATCAGTGCCCCTAACCCCGGAGTTGTTCAAGGTCAATTGCGCGCTGATTTGCTCAATCCTACAATACACAGAAAATCGCTTCATAATTTCTATACTCACAACCCTAGGAAAAATAAACCTACTAAAAAGAATTTGAGGTTTGTTTGTAGTTCTTTTTATTTTTAGTTTGAGAGTATATAGTCAAAATACTGTCGTAAAAGTTGCTTGAATTAATCCTTTTTCTCTTCAGTGTGGTTTTTAAATTTTATTTTATTTATTTCTCTTTGTATTAAGTTTTAGTTCCCCCCTATTCTTCTTTTAATTAACATAATTCCAAAACTCAAAACTATACAGAGGACTTCCCGGATGGCGCAGTGGTTAAGAATCCTCCTGCCAATGCAGGGGACACAGGTTCGATTCCTGGTCCGGGAAGATCCCACATGCCGCGGAGCAACTAAGCCCGTGCGCCACAACTACTGAGCCTCTCTCTTTATATATATATATGTATATATATGTGTGTGTGTGTGTGTGTGTGTGTGTGTGTGTGTATATATATATCTCCTTTTCTCCATACACATACGTATACATCATTTATCCTATAGAGTTTCTTACATTCTGAATTTGGTTGATTTTATTCTCCTGGTGTGTTTAATATGTTCCTTCATTCTCTTTATTTCTTGTCAGCTGGTAGTTTGATTCAGACACAGATTCAGGTTCAGTTTTTAATTTTCTGTCTTTGTAAGAATATTTCATAGATGGTGTGTGTACTTCCTGTCTACAAAGCATCATATCACAGGGAATATAATGTCTATTTGTCTCACTGTTAGTAATTTTAAGATTGATTAGTGGCAGCCGCATAGTACAGGGAGATCAGCTCGATGCTTTGTGACCACCTAGAGGGGTGGGATAGGGAGGGTGGGGGGGGGACGCAAGATGGAGGAGATTTGGGGATATATGTATATGTATAGCTGATTCACTTTGTTATAAAGCAGAAACTAACACACCATTGTAAAACAGTTATACTCCAATAAAGATGTTAAAAAAAAAAGATTCATTAGTGGGTTTAGGGCATGTCAGTCCACTTGTTATAGAGTTCCCCATCTACTTTCACCTAATAGTTTTAGCAGCCACTGATACTATTGACTAGATCTGTTATTTCATTGGGAGTTGCAAATGATGCTTTTCTAATGCCATTATTCCTCTTGCATTTGGTTAGCACCTTTTAAAGAATTTGTTTAATTTATAATTTTAATATTTATATTTAAAAATTTAAAAATAAATATTTGAAATTATTTATTTAAAATAAATTATTTAAAAATAAAGTGTCTAAGGAAGTAGTCATCTGGAATATTACGGTTCTGAGGAATTGAAAAACATAACGTTACAGTATAAAATATGAGGATGGTTAGCATCTTAATAGGTCATTCTGTGCTGTATTTGAATAGTCTTTCATTTAAAGCTTATTTTATTTTAAAAAATTCAGCTATTATTAAAGATGGCATTAATAATACCAAATAAATTCAGTTTTTTTGGACTTCATAAACTAAATAGAATTAGGAAGATAGAATTTTTTTAAAAAAAGAAAGAATAAGGGTATAAGTGGTCTGAAGTGACCTCTAAAAATGGTTCGCTATTCACTTGACCCAGAAAACCCCACAAAATCATGCAAATCAAGAGGTTCAAATCTTTGTGTTCACTTTAAGAACACTCAGGAAACTGCCCAGGCCATTAAGGGTATGCATATCTGAAAACCCACCAAGCGTCTGAAGGATGTTACTTTAAAGAAGCAATGTGTGCCATTCCGTTGTTACAGTGGTGGAGTTGGTAGGTGTGCCCAGGCCAAACAGTGGGGCTGGATGCAGGGTTGGTGACCCAAAAAGAGTGTTGAATTTTTACTGCAGATGCTCAAAAATGCTGAACTTAAGGGCTTAGATGTAGATTCTGTGGTCATTGAGCACATCCAGGTGAACAAAGCCCCCAAGATGTGGCACAGGATTTACAGAGCTCATAGTTGGATCAACCCATACATGAGCTCTTTCTGCCACATTGAGATGATCCTTACTGAAAAACAACAGATTGTTCCTAAACCAGAAGAGGAGGTTGCACAGAAGAAAAAGATATCCCAGAAGAAACTGAAGAAACAAAAACTTACGGCCCGGGAATAAATGCCACAAAAAAATAAATGTAAATAAAAGTAAAAAAAAAAAAAAAAAAAAAAAAAGGAATAAGGCTGTGATTAAATACAATCCAGGCCAATGACCAAATGCCATCATTGTTCAAGATTTCACAATATTAAAAATTTTGAAAAGACTCAATTTGGAACAGGCACAAACTTACACGAAAATTGCAGATAGAGTACAAAGAACTTTTTTTCATGAACCATTTGAGAGTGACAACTGATGTTCTCTTACCCCTGAATGTTTTAGTATCTACTTTCTACAGACAAGGACATTCACCTACATAACTGCAAGACAACCATCAAAATCAGAAAATTAACATTCATCTATTACAACCATCTAATCCTCAGTTTTTCTTCCTATTCAGGTTTTTCCAATTGTCCCATATTGTCCTTTATAGTGAAAGGATAAAATTTACAATTACTGACTGCATTTAGTTGTCAAGTTTCCCGTTTGGAACAAGTTCCTCAATCTTTTTAAAACTTTCATAAACTTGAAACTGTTGAAGGTTACAGATCAGTTATTTTGTAAAATGTCCGTCAGTTTGGGTTTGCCTGATATTTCCTTGTGATTAGATTCAGGTTGTGTTCCTTTGTACATATGTCACAGAGATGTTTTTCTCATTTTAACTATTAGGTGGCACGTGATTTCCATTTGTCCCATTCTGATAATTTTCATTTTGATCACTAGACAAAATGGAATCTGCCTGGTTTCTTCATTGTAAACTTACTTTTTCTCTTTTGTAATTAATGAGTATTTTATAGGGAGATATTTTGAAACAATGTAAATATACCATTTTTCATCAAATGTTCAATTTATTAATTTACTAATTTATAATTACATGGATTCATGGTTTCCTATTTTATTCCATGGATTTTATTTTTTATTTATTATTTTAAAATATTTATTTATTTTTATTATTTTGGCTGCGCCAGGTCTTAGTTGCGGCACGCGGGATCTTTAGTTGTGGCATGCGAACTCTTAAGTTGTGGCACGCATGTGGGATCTAGTTCCCTGACCAGGGACTGAAACTGGGCCCCCTGCATTGGGAGCGTGGAGTCTTACCCGCTGGACCACCAGGGAAGTCCCTATTCCATGGATTTTAAATCCATTAATATAATTGTTTTGATGCTCAAATTGTCCTCAGTTTGGTCTATGGGATCCCTTTCATTATGGCTTCTGTGTCCTCACTGTGCCTGGCTCCAGTACACTGTGCCAGGCTCTTCCACTGCGTGAACATCCTCCCAAGATTCACTCAAGAATGGACCATTCACCCAAGATTATGCTTCCCTCACCCAAATAGGGCTCTGACAAACTGTTCATGGCCTCTACCACAACTATCCCCACAACCAGCATGGGGACTTGCTGGGCATCTTTACTTCATATTATCTCAGGGCTTCATTTTTACGTCAACTAGTTTGGACTTTCTTACAGCTCTGTGACTTAGGGCAGTTTGACTGTTTATGTGGTGGTTGAAGCCTTCAAGAGTGATTATTCCATAGAGTAAGGTAAAAGTTGTATTGCCTTATATGAGCTAGCCTTGGGAAGTGCATAGCATCACTTCCATTTTACTCTTGGTCAAAGTAGTCAAAAACCACCCAAATTCAAAGGATGAGGCATAGCCCAGAGCTCTCAATGAGAGGAGTATTGAAGTCATAGTGTAAGAAGAGCATATGGGATGGGAGATATTTTTGTGGCCATCTTTGGAAAATACAACCTGCCACACTGAGGAAATCAAATCACATAGAAACTATATTGTCAAGATGTTCTCCTAGTTCATGTTTATCTTCATAGTCTGAGAAATAGCTTGTTGAAAGCAAGTACATTTTGTCTGACTATTCAAGTTGAGACACTGAATAAATTGTCAGCATCTTACCTTAAAAAGAGTTAACTTGAGCTGATGAAAAAGTAATCTACTAAAACTTTATGAAAATTCTAAATTAAGATCCTCAGTAAGTATTACGGGCTATTATCATTTTTTGGTTTGTTTTGATTTTTACAGCATCTTGTGACTTTTGACTTATTTGGTCATTGATATCTCAGCAAGCATGGAGATAAGATTAGAAGTTTTGACTTCAACGAGTATCAAGCAGAAAAAACCCTGGCCACGAGTCTCCTGGTTGGGACAGGTAGGTTTTTCTTTAATCATACAATATCAGTTCTAATATGTGTTAACTGTGTGCTTTGCCTCTAAGATCAAAGAATGTTCTATGGCCTTCAAAAAATACAATATCATCTGTAGAAGGATCACCTGCCCACTGAACAGGGTTTTGTGTATTTGTGTGGTAACAGGCTGGCAGAGATGGGGAGGGAGCATCAGTCTTTCTGTGGTCTAATCAGAGTTGCCACCACTCTCATCACTCTCTTGCTCCTTTTCTCCATAAACTTGCTTAATCTTCTTCACAGTCCTCTGCTGCTTTGCTCTTGGAGACCTGGGATGATGTATCATCCTCACTCTCATCTGCTGTGCTCTCCTGGGAATGCTGGGACATAATTTCTTCACCCTGCAAGTCCCGGTTTTTGAGATTGCACAGCCAGAAGACCTCTCTGCAATTGTTGAGGATGAGCATGGCTTTCACTCTGCAAACTAACAGCTATAGGGTCTTTTTGAGCAAAGGCACATGTTTGGTGAGTTTCGTGTCCTGGTGAATCTTGGAATGCCCACACAAGTGATGAAGCAGCGTGGTGTCCAACTGGAAGGTTTCCAGTAAGCTCAGATCATTTTCTCGATGTTTTCTAAAACTGAAGTCTAGGAGCAGCATGACACTGCTTCAGAAATGAGAAGCCATGTCTATTTTAATCTAAGTAAATAATTTAAAACTTACCCATACTACTGTTCAGATTGATGAGATAACAGCAGGTAACTCAGTTTAGGCTAGCAGAATTGGAAGACACTCCTATAATTTTAAACTCCAAAGAAATCTCAGTGCAACTATTAGGTCATCCTACCTAGTAATTCTAGTAAGAGGTACTTTAAGATAGAATGAAAAATCTTCAGGTTACAGAATCAACCTTATTGTTCATTTTATGATGTGTAGTACAAATATACAATCTTTCTTAAATGTCACTTTGTTTTCTTTTCTGGGATAACTTACTTAGGTAAGAGGCTGAATTAACTTCTGGCATCTCTTAAGTCTCTCACATGTTTCTTCTCTTAGGAAAATGAAGCTGTTTTTCTTTTGGATGATAAATTCATAAATGAAATTAATTTGCTATCAGGAAGGACAAAGAAGAAAATTCCCAGTCTTCAGCCTTTGTTGAAGGATGTTACAGTCCTAACAACGTCCAGTAATGGTTAAGTAGTACTGATATTTTCAGAAGGCTAGATTAACTGTATTTTTAAAAATAATTTTGGGAGTAATATTAAGGGAAATGTTAGATTATAAGTATTGTGTTTCCTTTTTGGAAGCAGATGCCTGGCTGGCTGGGGTACTTGCTACAGGGGAGCTTTTCCTCTGGAACAAAGATCAAGATTGTTTGAAAACTATACAAGCAACTGAAAAGCCTAAAGAAATGATTAAAGCTGCAGTAGGTGGGAGTTTTTTATTTGTTTAAATTGGTTTAACTTGATATATAGGAGAAAAGAAATATATCTCTGTGTAAATATATATATCTGTATATATATATATTTTTCCTTATATCTGTGAGTATTTTTTTGGTGTTTATTTGTGACAATTAGGTTCATCTTGAAGAAGAAAAATCTGGCATGCCTAACATATCTGTGATAACAGTGGGTTCCTAATATCACATATGAGTACATGATAAATGTTATTATAATTTGTACTTTTAGTTTATTACTAGTGCCTTAGTTTTACATTCTGAATGGAAACATCATTTAGGTTCCTTATTGTCAGAATAGATAAAATTTGTACTTTTTTGTGGGAATTCAGACTTCAGAGGTTTAATTACTTTTTTTTGTTGTTTTCTAGCAAGCTCTTTGAGACTGTACTTGTATGTATCTGGCGATGGGAAAAGAGTTCTGCTTATAACTCCTTCTGGATGCATATTTCTTTGGGAACATTTGGAATTCAAGAATATCTTATCTTCTAAAAGCCCTTCATTGGTGGGCCAATGGTCCCAGATCATACCCGAAGAAGCAGTTCATTTGCCTTCCACTGAAGATAAAGAAGCTGTAGTGCATGCTGTTTTTATAAAAAATGAGGTAAAATCCAAATCAGACGGGGTATTATAGAAGTGGAGATCTCAGACTCTAAGAACAGACACCATCTGGGAAGCTGTTGAGCAGAGTGTGTAATGGCATAGCTATATATCTCCAGTCATCATTAATTGTCATAGTAATGGTGAAATTATCACGGAAAAGGTATTTTTATATTTCTTGGTCACATTTTAAGAGATGTTTATTAAAAATGGTTTGAACTTAGAGCTTCCTAGTTATACTTTTCCCTAGTTTTAGAATATAACTAGTTCTGTAATAAAGAGAAAAACAAATATCGTATTTTAACGCATATATGTGGAATCTAGAAAAATGGTATAGACGATCTTATTTACAAAGCAGAAATAGAGACACAGATGTAGAGAACAAACGTATGGATACCAAGGGGGAAGGGGGTGGTGGGATGAATTGGGAGATTGGGATTGACATGTATACACTTCTAAATATAAAATGATAACTAATGAGAACCTATTGTATAGCACAGGGAACTCTACTTGGTGCTCTGTTGTGACCTAAATGGGAAGGAAATCCAAAAAAGAGGGGATATATGTATATATATGGCTGTTTCACTTTGCTCTACAGCAGAAACTGACACAGCAGTGTAAAGAAACTATACTCCAATAATAAATAAATAAATAAATAAATAAATAAATAAATAAATAAATTGTTGGAAGGATTTAAAAAAAAGCTAGAATTAGTGATATTAAGTAAGCCATTTAATTCCCAGGAAATAACACGTTCATTAACTAAAAGCATTCAGAATAGCTGCATGGTACTCTTTGTATGTATGGACCAACATTTTATTACCCAATCTACTATTGTTAGAAATTGCATTTTGAACTTCTGTTGTTTTCCTCCACCCCCATGGGTAGTGCCCTAATTTAAATAATATGTAACTATAGGGACTTCCCTGGTGGTCCAGTGGCTAAGAATCCGCCTTCCAATGCAGGGGACGTGGGTTCGATCCCTGGTCCCACATACTGCAGGGCAACTAAGTCCGAGAGCCACAGTTACTGAGCCTGTGCTCTCTAGAGTCCATGAGCCACAACTAGAGAAAAGCCCGCACGCTGCAATGAAGATCCGCATGCCACAACTAGGGCCCAACACAGCCAAATAAATAAAATAAATAAATAATATGTAACTGTAAAAGAAGAGAAAAATAAATATATTAGAATATTTCCAGTTATAGCCAGAGTAAAGGCAGTGTTTTCTTAAGAGAGTAAACTGCACCTTGATTTCCCATTTGAGATATGCCTGTGGCTCAGAAATTAATTACTTAGTCTTTAGCTTAATGTTAAGCTACATGTTAAGAATAAAAATAAGAGCAGGCTCTTGATATGTTTCATTTATATTATTTGTGATGAGAAATATGTGGGGGTTTTTTGTTGTTGTTTGGTTGGTTTTTTTTTTTGCTGTTCTTTCAGGGATTAGTTTATTTTATTTATAGTTTAATTAGTTTATTTTATTTTTTTTCCTTGTTGGTTATTTATTTTAAACATACCAGTGTGTACATGTGAATCCCAAACCTCCTAACTATTCCTCATCCCCACCCTTACCCCCTGGTAACCATAAATTCGTTCTCTAAGTCTGTGAGTCTGTTTCTGTTTTGTAAATAAGTTCATTTGTGTCATTTTCTTTTTTTTTTTGATTCTGCATATAAGCTATATCATACGATATTTCTCTTTCTATGTCTGACTTCACTCAGTATGGCAATCTCTAGGTCCTCTTGATTTATTTTCAGATTAATTATATACTAAAGTATATTAAATTTATCTACAGTTATTTGGAGACTGCTGCTTGTGTTCATTTACTTTCTATTCCGGGGAATGCCTGAAGTTAACATTTCTAGCAATTCGGTGGCATGAAAATGTATTTACATCTATAAGGTGAGGTAAATGTTTCCTTCTTCCTTGTTTTCTATCTGTTTTTTTTTTGGCCGCTCCATGCAGCATGTGGGTTCTTAGTTCCCCTATCAGGGATTGAACCTGTGCCCCCTGCATTGGAAGCATGGAGTCTTAACCACCGGACCGCCAGGGAGGTCTCTCTATCCCTTTTAAAACATTGTTATCTTTTGGCCGATAAATATGCAATAAGATTAGTAAGTGAAATGTGAATATCAACTTCTGAGGCTTTACAAATTCTTTCTTCCTGTAAGTATTGTTCTGTTTCTTTACTTTTCATTTTGAATGTCTATTATAGAAAGTTTTTCTTGTTTTTATTTTGTTTCCCTTCTTGGAATCAAGAACACATAAAAGGTAAGGCAGACAGACTATGGTCTTACTTGTCTTAAGACTATAAAAATAACTCCTTTGAAAAGTAATTCAATTGAATTTTTTTAAAATAAATTTATTTATTTATTTGTTTATTTTTGGCTGTGTTGGGTCTTTGTTGCTGCACATGGGCTTTCTCTAGTTGCAGCGAGCAGGGGCTACTCTTCGTTGCGGTGCACGGGTTTCTCATTGCAGTCGCTTCTCTTGTTGTGGAGCATGGGCTCTAGGCCTGCGGACTTCAGTGGTTGTGGCTCACAGGCTCTAGAGTGCAGGCTCAGTAGTTGGTGGCGCACAGGCTTAGTTGCTCCGCGGCACGTGGGACCTTCCCAGACCAGGGCTCGAACCCGTGTCCCCTGCTGTGGCAGGCGGATTCTTAACCACTGTGCCACCAGGGAAGTTCCAATTCAATTGAATTTTGAAAAGGAAATAACTTGAGTTTACTACTGTACCTTTTAAATGCTCAAGTATTTTTTCAATTAAAAGTAATTTTATTTATTTTAAGAAGCCCAATGAAATAGAAAGAATGCATTAAAAGCATATAATGACTAAGATTTAGTAAAATAGTGAGGTTTCTTGTTTTTTTCTGTTTATTTTCTTTATTTTTTATGCTAGCAGTACTTTATTTGGGTGTAATTTATATACAGTAAAGTGAACAAATCTTAAATGTACAATTAGGTGGACTTCGATAAATACACATATGCCTGTAACCATCCTCATATCAAATATAGAACATTGCCACTATCCTAAAAATCCCCTCTTCTCACCTATTTAATACCTGTAAAAATGTTTGTAATAATGTAGAAATATGTGTATCTAAACTTTTAGTGGATGCAGATGTGTTTGGGGCTGGCTACAGAACATGCCATTATTAAAAAAACTCTGATATGGACCTTGTTTAACTAGCAATTACTCTTTTGTGCCCTGGATGAAACTTGTGAACAGTTGCTACGAGACCCCAAATATATGTGCACATGTATGAATTTAGTTGGACCCTTTAATTTTTTGTAATGAAGTATATATTAATTTAAAAGTTACTATACTTTGTTTTCAATTATTTCACTACTTAGATCATTGACATACCATGTTCAGTGGGCACAACAAGATTGCCTTCTGTGCAGTCTGATTCCTAAATGTGAATCAGTAAAGTCAAGAGGAGCTCTAATTTCTGCATTTTCAAGAGATGGCATTACCCTGGCAGTAACTCTTAATCAGAAAGACCCAAAGGTCAGTAAATGTAATCTGTCTTGGAAGTAACCTGTAAAACAGAGAGTTAGTTCAGTTTTGAGATTTTTTTCCCCCAGAGTATAGTTTTGTTTCTTAATATTACTTTATATTCTTTAAATTAGTGTTTTCTGATCCACCTCGACATTGTAAATTGGTAAAGTTATTTACATTAGCTGCCGTAATTTTCAGAATTTGGCCTTCAGAGGTGAAAAGAGGATAATGGAAAAGGAAGAAAGAAGGGCAAAGTGGTAACTGATATTCTTAAAATGTAGTATAAAAGAGAGAAAAGTTATAGGTGGCCAGTATAAGTTATAGGTTGCCAGTTGGCAAAGACTAGGTAGTTCATTGATATAATAGATCTCTAGGTCTTCAGAATTATAAGAAAATAATTTTAATGGTTTTTTAATCTTTTTTTCTTTCTAGGCAACTCAGGTATTATTTATAAACACACTGAATTTTGTTACACTCTGTGGTAGCCTTAAAGGATGTAGTAATAAGAATCCTGTGGTTCCAGCTACACTTATCAGGTAAGGGTTCTTTTGTATTTCTAAATAGTGTTTTCATTTTCTTTTTTAATAGTTTAATAAGTTTAAGGCATTCAGTAGGTATCTAAATAGATGTTTAGATAGATGATGCAACTTTCAGCATTTGTGCTTGATAGATTCTAAAAATTGCTTTGTATAAGGAAAGGCTTAAATACTTTAAGGAAGGGTGGAAGATACATGAACACATTTTCGTTTCTCTTTTATTTCTTTCTATGTTATCTTGGGAGGAGTGGAATTATGACTGGGTAGAGAAATACTGGGCTAAGTTAGAGAGGCTGAAATGAAAAAACCTGGGTTGGGAAGACCATTATATACTCAGGCTGAGGTGTTTCTAGCTTTTTAAACAAAGTTAACATTCTCTGCATACGGGTGGTTAGTACCATAAGCGATGATTTTGGATGGCACATGGACCTATGAAGGATTATAGAGTGGGAAAATTTCCTCTTGGATCCTCCTAATTTCCTATTCTGAATTGTTTTCTCTGCTGCTCTCTGAATTTCCAAAGTTTTCAGGTTCATCCAGCCTTGCCTTTTTATTTTCTTTCTCTCCCCAAAATTTCCTTTCTAGAAGTATTACTAGTCTCAGTTCAGTGGTCTGTTTGACTCAGGGTGTCCATCATTCACATGAGGAGGAGCTACTTTTTGTCTCCATGAAAGAAACATTAATATTATCAGATAGTTAAGGAGTAGTAAAGATGGCTTTGGGAAGAGAGAGTCTGCTACTGAGTGGAGCTCTGGCAGGCTGCAGAGAAGACAGGCGTGGTACTGACCTTCAAATCTACCAGTAGATCTTAGTTTTGGACACCAGTAGGATTAGAAGTTGTTCTAATTATAATGTAAGTGACAGAAACTTTACTTTGTTAGGTCGTATTTTCATCTTATGATTTGCTTATGAATCTAAGTAAATTTCTAATTGGTATGTTGTATGGAGTAGATGTTTATGAGCAAACTGCTTTTTTCTTACCTTTTTTTCTGGGAAGTAAAATACACGAAATGTATGTGACATTTGCCTATTATTCATTCTTTTTTTTTTTTTTAAAGTATTTGTTTATTTATTTATTTATGGCTGTGTTGGGTCTTCGTTTCTGTGCGAGGGCTTTCTCTAGTTGCGGCAAGCGGGGGCCACTCTTCATCGCGGTGCGCGGGCCTCTCACTATCGCGGCCTCTCTTGTTGCGGAGCACAGGCTCCAGACGCGCAGGCTCAGTAATTGTGGCTCACGGGCCCAACTGCTCTGCGGCATGTGGGATCTTCCCAGACCAGGGCTCGAACCCATGTCCCCTGCATCGGCAGGCAGATTCTCAACCACTGCGCCACCAGGGAAGCCCCTATTCATTCTTTTGACCTTATTTTTTGAAGCGTCTCACCCCTTCTTGGCCATTATAAATTGTCAAAGACATTGTAGAGAGTCCTTTCTAAACATATTGTCTTGCTTTTTCTAGGTCCTACTGGATAGGTGATATCAGCTGGACTCATGATAGTCTTTTTCTGGCTTGTGTGTTAAAACGTGGCTCCCTGATTTTATTGACCTGCCAAGGTGAATTGCTAACGTTAATTACATTTGGTTGCTCTATAGAATTTGGGCCAGCAGAATTTATTCCTCTTCACCCACTAATAACATATAGGTGAGACATTTGAATTGTTTTAATTTATTTACAGAAGTTTCTCTCTTTTGGTATTACTTTACTGTGTATTTTTTTAATATAACTTCATCTTTCAAATTGTCTTATTCTTTCTTTGAGTCTGTCATCTCAATATCTGCTTCTTATTTATAGTTTTCTTCTGTTTCTTTTTGTGGCTTAATCCTGGTGAAAATTTGACATTGTGACTATGTAAGTATATGTTTTTTTGTTTTTGTTTTTTGTTTTTTTGTTTTTAACATCTTTATTGGAGTATAATTGCTTTACAATGGTGTGTTAGTTTCTGCTTTATAACAGAGTGAATCAGTTATACATATACATATGTTCCCATATCTCTTCCCTCTTGCATCTCCCTCCCTTCCGCCCTCCCTATCCCACACCTTATGTAAGTATATGTTATTTAAATATTCAATAGCACTAAAAAAAGTAACTTCTTTGATATAAAAATTAATAGAAGTGTGATATATCTTTTATTGTTTCAAAAGCAGAACACTTAGGTAAAAATTAACTTGGCATGTGTATCTACTTTTCTCCCAGAGGGAAAAAGGAGAAAAGTTGTTGGAAATGGGTAGTAGACTTTAGAAATTAGCCATATTTTAATTTTTAATTGTGAGATCATGAAGTATTTTGGCTTTGGAGTCAGAACAAGATTCAAACCTTGGTTCTTCTACTTATTAGTTGTGTGACTTTGGGTAAGTTATTTATTCTTAAGACTCTGTTTCTTTTACTGTGAAATGAAGATGACAGTAATTGTCTCTTAGAGTTGAGGGAATGAAGTAAGCTAATAAATAATTATAAATTGCTTTAACACAGTTCTGGCATAAAATAAGTGCTCAGTAAATATTTGCTGTTATTGATGTTGATATTATTATATATGGCTAGACACATATAGATACCTATTTACAAATCAAAAGCATTGGAAAAGGTCTTTGAAACTAATCCATTCCCTTTGCTGTATAGAAAAGAAACTGAGGAAGGATGTGTCCTTGATTATATTTAGCAAAAAGTTTTGCTTAATTTTTAGCAATAGAAAATTCTAATGGAAAAACTTGTCACCTCGTGCAGTGAAAGTGTTTTTCCTTATTTCTTATGGTCTGATTCATAATTGACTTAAATTTCCTCACATTTTCCTTTAAAATTAGTATTTAGGGCCTTTCAAAATGGATTGCTCAAAAAAAAAAAAATGGATTGCTCTTTTTGATTACAAAAGTAATACATATTCATTGTTTTAAAAAAACTTAAAAATCAAATGTTACAAAACTAAATAATGTAGAAAGTGAGACTTGTAATCCTATTCCTCAGAGATAACAATTATTAGCATTTTAGTGTGTTGTCCTCTAAATTTAAAAATTTTATATAACATTTATAACAATATTAGTTTCTTTTTTAAGGCAAAATAAATTATAGGATATATGTTGTTTACTATTTTGCTTTTTTGATGTAACAGTATGTCATACATCTTTCCATGGAGTCACTTTTTAATGGTTTTATAAATTTTGCAGCATGTACATTCTAAAACCAATCTTCTATTGTGGATCGTTTGGCTAATAAAATCTATATTTGATTAGTTTCCTAACCAGAAAAAAAATTATATTTTCATTATTCTCTTTATATTTATAAAGCTCCAAAGTTAATAATCAGTGATACTAAGTAATCAGAATCAGGTACACCACCATAACAGTAAATAACTACACTTATGTGGAAACTCAGTCAGATTTAATCTTAAGCTGATAAAATTATACTTATCACCATCCTCTCCAAATGTCCTCTGTTTCTTTTCTTTCTCCTCCTTATTAACAAATATACTCATAGCTCCTAATTATATTCTTATAAGTATATTTAAATAGATAGTAAGAAGGAAAGGTAAGTAACTCTTTAATAGTAAAAATGAACTGCCTCAATTATTTTCTGAAAAAGGTTGTATAAAACTAGATTAAAAATAAGACAGAGTAAGTGCCACAACGCTGGGAAAATTTAAAAAAACACATAAACCTTGTATTATTTAATCACTTATGTTTTCCTCACAGATATATGCACATTTAATACTTTTGCATTTAATTTGCTTGCTTTTTCATCATTCTGGAACTTTTAATTGTTTTGTTTTTTCTTTGGAATAACATAATTGTTTCCTTTAAGATTTTTCTCTTACTAATTCTTGAATTTTGGTGTTTGTTTGCTAGACCACAGCAGTTTACACTTCAAGATTCAGACAATTCTGTAAATTCATCAGCTTCTGATAGTGACCCTATGAGACAGAGATTTTCTATAAAAGCACATTCACGGTTACCCTACCTCATTATTTCTGATGGATACATGGTCACAACCCTTCGATTTCTTGATAATCTGTCTCCATCAGTGCTCATGAGATCCCTTCTACTTGATTCAACACAGAGGCTTGAGAAAACATACCAAAGTGTGATGCTGTCTAAGGTATAGTGCTTTTTGGTACCATTAGTAAAAGTTGACTTCTTAGTCCTTTCAGATTTAAAACTGTACTGACAGCCTTGGATTGTATACAGTTAGCTATAGATGTTTTAATTGTTTGTAGTACAATTATCGATAAAATTTTGCTCTGGAAATCTTTTTTCTTCTATAGCCAAAAGGCCAAGGGCTGAACTTGCAATCACTGGATTCCCTAAGATCTAGCTTGTTAAAACACCACGGAAATGAAAATTTAGCTGATTCTACTGTTCCCAGATTCTTGCAGGCAGAAGAAACAATGAAGTTAAATGAAAAAACAGCAGATTTGCAGGTACTTAGTAACAATGTTTTATTTACTTTGAACAGTTACGTATTGACTTTATTCCAAGAAATATATTTTCTTTTTCTTTTATTAAAGGGAAGAGAAATTTGAGAGCACTAAAGTGATTCTACTTGTAAGGAATCAAATGATATTAAGTATAATTTTTTTCACTCATGTTTTAGGATTTTGAAGCCGAAGAAACTAATGAAGACGAACATTTTCCAAACAACTTATTCTCTTTTTGGAACCAAAAGAATGATCTATTGTTTAGTAGTGCCGAAGGAGGAAGATTGGAATTTGCTTCTATGTTTGATACCATACATGCAAAAGATAATACTGAGGAGACGGATAAAACTGTTACAGAACTGTATTCTGTCCAGAAAAATCTTCTTGCAGCATGGACTATAGGAATTTCCAAAAATGTGACAGAAAAAAATTTAATGTTAAATTACACAGTAGTTTGTATCACTCATTTTTTGTACATTCTTCAATTTGTAAAATGTCCTTTCCCCAAACTTGATCTTTTTTTAAGCAAGAGCCCAAGACATAATGCATGGGTACTTTGTATCTTTCAACTTTTTCATCAGTGTTTATCAATCCAGTACTGGGATATGAGATACAGACAAGATGTAGGACATTTGGTAAAGCTGACCTCAAATACTATAAAGCTTTTGCTGACACAGCAACAACAGAATCAGTTATTCTCAAAGAAGCTTTTAGCCTGTTTTCATTTACTTAGAATGGTAGCTGATCATTTAAACGGCGTATACAGTCTTCATCCAGAAGTTATTTCAGCATCAACTGATGGAAGTAGAACAGCAAAGCAAGACTCATTGGTGGTACCCATTTTTCAAATGTTTCAAGATAGTGGTGCTCGGAAGAACTGGTCTTGGAATTCATCTTTCAAGATTCGTCCTCAAGTATTAAATTTTGTTCAACAGCCAGGACACAGGTATAATGACTTTAATATTAGGAGACCATTAGCTTTATAGATTTTTCAAAATTGAGATATAATTCCCACACTGTAAAATTCCCCATTTTAAAGTGTACAATTCAGTGATCTTTAGTATAGTCACAGGCTTGTAGAACTATTAGCACAAATTCCAGAATATTTTTATCACCCTCAAAAGAAACTTTGTACCCATTAGCACGCAGCATTATAGATTTTATGTTATAGGATTTATGCCAAATATTATTCAACACATATATTTTATTAGACTTGGGCATCCATGATACTGTTGAAGGATTTTGGTTTAGATAAGCACTATAGAAAAATGACCACAGGTACATAAAGCATTTATGAAAGTTTTAAAAATATGCATTTTTTGATCAGTGGACTTTGTGCTATATTTAAATCTGATCAGTTTGTATACATGTTATTACCTCAGTGAAGAATACATGCAGAAAAAAAAGGCTAATGAGGAGGCTATACTCCTTCTTATCCTTAGTCTGAAATTTGATTTTTATGATTACCTAATTTTGTGTGCAGATTGATTGTTCTCTGGAGAGTATTGTACAGAAAAACTTTATGGTATCAAACACAATTAAATCAAAGAGTTCCTGAAGATGACATACAGTTAACTGAAAAGATGACACATGAAGCATCTACTGTCAAGTCCCTGTTATGTCATATACAGGCTAAATTGCAGACTGCTGGAGTTCGCTTGAACCAGACCTTAGAACTTAAATCTATCAATGGTCAGTATCTTATAAACAATTTCTAACTCTAGGAATAAGTGATATAGTTAGTTGGACTTTGATTTTATTAATTGGTTGCAATTATTTGCTTTTCAAAATAATTTCTAGCGGAGCTGTATCCACTAAATTTTAAAATAAGTACATGTTTATAAAGTAATTTAATTCACCAGCACTAATTTTTGGTTAAAAACTTTGTAGGGGAAGAGTGTTTCCTATTAGGATCATATGAAAAGTCTGTTCAACTGTGGAAGAAAGCTCTTCAAGAAACCCAAGAGAAAGGTAGGGGAGTGTTAAAAAATAATATTTGCCATAATATTGGTAGGACCATATTTTAGCATGCTGTTGAGCTTAAAAATTATTTCAGATTTCTGAGTGCTCATAGTTTCTTAATGCTCAAATAGAATACATATTGTCGGTACCTTTACTGTCAGAAATAGTTATTTAAAATTATTCTTAGTCTTGGAAATTGTAACACCAAGAATTTTTTCTGTTATCCATAAATAAGGCTCCTCTGTCCTTTTTTTGGTTAGTGATGGAACCTGTGATTGATTGTTGATAGGGAAAAAAATGAGACTTAATCCCAAATTTAAAAATATATATTTTGTCATTTAGTGGGCTGCAAGTATCTAAACGAGAAACTATGGGTCAGATAATTTGTCACCTTATTACAGACTTACAGAAACATGGAGCTAAGGCTCTCTGCCCTTAAGTAATTTAACTTTAAGAATTTCCTGTGGGGCCTCCCTGGTAGCGCAGTGGTTAAGAATCCGCCTGCCAATGCAGGGGACACAGGTTCGAGCCCTGGTCCGGGAAGATCCCACATGCCATGGGGCAACTGGACCCGCGTGCCACAACTACCGAGCCTGCGTGCTACAACTACGGAAGCCTGCACACCTAGAGCCCATTCTCTGCAACAAAGAGAAACCCATGTACTGCAATGAAGAGCAGCCCCCGCTCACTGCAACTAGAGAAAACCCGCGCGCAGGGACCAAGACCCAATGCAGCCAAAAATAAAATAAAATAAGATTAAAAAATTAAAAGAAAGAATTTCCTGTGAGTTAGACTTATTATGGGCTACATGGAGTTTTTTTTTTTAATATTTATTTATTTGGCTGCATTGGGTTTTGGTTGCGGCACGCAGGATCTTCATTGCAGCACACGGGCTTCACTCTAGTTGTGGCACTCATGCTCTGGAGCACATGGGCTCAGTAGTTGCGTTTTGCAGGCTCAGAAGTTGCGGTGTGCAGGCTTAGTTGCCCCGTGACATGTGGGATCTTAGTTCCCCGACCAGGGATTGAACCTGTGTCCGCTGCATTGGAAGGCGGTTTCTTAACCACTGGACCAACAGGGAAGGTCTCCTACATGGAGTTTTTGATGAGAATCTAGGGGTGTGGATTCTAGAAACTGGTGATAGCTTTTATGATATAGGGCTGAGGGTATGAGTAAGATGACAGAGGTTCTCAGCTAGTGACCTTGGAGCTATCCTTGACTGCAACTACTACCTGGTCAGGTTTGGCCAATTATTAAATTCATTTTCTGACTGATGTGGCTTTGTATGTTTCATTAATTTATCTACTTAACTGGTATTTATTGAGGGCCTGCTATGTGTATTAGGCAATAGGAATAACTGAAATAAACAAGATTACCCTAAAGTTGCCCGCAACCTGGAGGAGAGATCACATAAACAACTAGCATGTTTCTAATCATGTTTTATGGTAGGTGCCGGGAAAGCACACAGTCTGAGCTGGAGTGCAAACATCAGTCTGGGGAAAACCTGGAGGAGCTGACGTTTAAAATTGAGTGAAAATTGTCCAATTGAAGGAGTGGGAATGGTTTAACAAAGGATATAGCATTCCTAAAGCAAAAAGGCATGAGAAACCATGGCAGTTTGGTAAACTGCAGGTAGTTTTAACAGGACCAGATTATTTGAAATATGTGTGTAATATTGAGGATAGGGTGGTGAGTGCTAAAGTGAGAGGTAGAGAACAGATGATAAAGGAAGATATTCTGCAGTGCCATGGGATTAAGATTTTATCCTGAAGACAGTGGGGTCAGTTAAGATACTTTATGTAAGAAAGAACTTTTCAAATAAATATAGGCCATTTGGAAAGATCACTTTAGTACATTATGGAGGGCCATTTGTAGGAATGTGGTGTAGAGATGTGGGTTTTACCTAGAAGCAAGACAGTTAGTTGAGGTCCTGAACCAAAGCAACGTCAAGAGTACTGGAGGACAGAAGTCACATTTGTCAGATATTTAAGAGGTTTGATCAATTGGACTCGAGTAGAGAAAGAAGTCTAATGTAGTTCTCAGATTCGGGGATTGTCCAACTGGATGAAGAAGAGTGGCATTGAAGGTGATAAGTTCTCATGAAGAAAAGTTTTCATAATGAGTCTCATTGTAGACCTTTTCATTTAATTTCATTTCCATCTGTATCCATTTGGTATGGTTTCTTGTAATGGAGACTGAAAATAACTGGCTTCAACAAGAAAGAAGTTTATTTCTCCTTCTTAGGAAAGGAGGCCAGAAGTTGATAGTCTGGGGCTGATTCGGTGTTTCTGTGGTTTCATCAAGGACTCATGCTCCTTTAGCTTTTCTACACCATCGTCCTTAGTGTGTTGCTTCCAGTCTTAAGGCCATTACATGAGTTAAGATGGGTGCTGAAGTCCCAGGTATCATGTACATAATCTAGTTAACAGAAAGGAGGAAGGCAGGAAGGGCAAGAAAGGGTGTACCTCCTAGCTGAGTTACCTCTCTTTAAGCAGCTTTTCTAGCAGTTCTGTACAATATTATCTCTTGGTTCAGAACTTGTCATATTTTCACATGGCCACATCTAGCAAGAAATTGTGATCTGGGTGCATTGTAACCTCAAATAAAATTAGAATTCTTTTACTCAGAAAGAATAGATAAGGAGCAGGCAGCCAGCAGTCTCAGTCCTAAGCACCCTTCAGATGTTTGAAGGCAGTGGTCAGGGGCTCCTATCTTATTGGATAGTGTTTCTTCTCCTTTGGGAAGTCTCTTTGACTGTCTGTTTGATATTTGTATGATTTCTTGTGTGGTTTTTAAAAAATTTTTATTTTTAACATGTTCCCTTCTGTTTCATACCATGTGTACTTGAGATAGATGTCGTTAGTGGACCTTAGTACTGAGATGAGGAGGATGTGCACCTCTCTTTGGATAAATTCTTAGTCATCCTAGGGCCTGATCAAAGAAAATAAAATTGTTCAGAACTTAAAATGAAAAGGAACAAAATATTGCTTACCTGTTTTTTATTAAAGTATAAAACAGGTACAGAAAAGTTCACATAACATGAATGTACAGCTTGATGAATTTTTATAAACTGAACATTCCTGCCTACCCAGCACCCAGATCAAGAACATTACCTAGCTAACATGTTTTTTTTGTTTTGTTTTGTTTTTTAGCTAACATGTTTTTAATGTAAGTGTAATTATTCCCTGTTTAAGGAGGAAGAAGGATATGTTTTCTTCAGATACGCTATTATCTTTCCCTTTTGTACTGCCACCTCTATAACTATAATTTAAATGATGCTCAAGGATTATGTGATCAGCTAGTAAGAGAAATACTGATATGGTCCCACCTACCTGTAAAAGAAAATGAAGATTGTTCAGGTATGCTTTTCAAAAATCAGTATGTTTAATGTTAGTAATTTGTATTTATAAGTGTAGATATGAAATTGCTTATACATAAAAGTTGGTTGCTCTGCCCTATTGTGGTAAATTTTGGACTGTCAGCTTCTCAGCAAGGATCATGTTTTTGTTTGTTTTTAATCTTTGGGTCTCTAGGCTTAGCAGTAATTGCCTGCTGAACTGATATAATTGTCTCACAGCCCTATTTGTTAGACGTAATATTAGGTACCCAAGTACCTTTCCTTGATATGTTCATATTTTCTTTAATGGTTGCTTAAGGTTGTTTAGTAAAGTGATGAAAATCACTTTCTGAGGTATTCTGAGTCTTTTTAAAATTGCTTAATAGGCTGCAGAATATTTGGATTGTCCTTTTTAAAAGAGGTATATTTAAATTAAGCAGTAACCAGAGTAAAAGATATATATGAATGAACACATAATATAGTTATAATGGTTATACGGTCGTAGACCATTAGATGTATACTGTGCGTATGAATGTGTCAGAAAGGCTTAATATATCAGAACTTTCTAAATGGAGTTCATGACTCTAATGGAGTTTTGTTTGTTTGTTTTGTTTTTTTTCTAATAACTGATTATTTATTGGTTTAGAACATAATTTTACTGGTGGAAAATAGTGATCAAAAGAAGTTAGTTTACAAAGGCTTCTAAAAATAGTTTGAGAAGTGGGGCCCATCTCTTACATAAAACCCTTTCTTTGATTTTCACTGGTTTATCAGAACAGTATTAGTTTCTTTGGCTTCAGCCACTGTTTTTTTTTGTTGTTGTTGTTGTTTTGTTTTGTTTTTTTTTGAGGTGAGATAGATGGTAGAATACCATGACATTTTTATTCTGGTATTCATATTTTCTCTGCATTTTTTTTTAATTTAATTTTTATTTTATACTGGGGTATAGCTGATTTACAATGTTGTGTTAGTTTCAGGTGTACACCAAAGTGGTTGTTACACGTATATCCATTTTTTTTTCAGATTCTTTTCCCATGTAGGTTATTACAGAATACTGAGTAGAGCTCCCTGTGCTATACAGTAGGTCCTTCTTGATTATCTAGTTTTTATACAGTAGTGTGTATATGTTACTCCCAAACTCCTAATTTTTCCCTCCCCTCCCACTTTTCCCCTTTGCTAACCATAAGTTTGTTTTTGAAGTCTGTGAGTCTGTTTCTGTTTTGTAAATAAGTTCATTTGTATCATTTTTTTAGATTCCACGTATAAGTGATGTCATATGCAGCCACTGTTTATAGATTTCTTACTTTTGGTGATATTTGTCTTTTTAAATTTTTGTGTTCATTACAGAAGTAATACAAGTTCATTTTAGACAATTTTGAAATACGGAAAGGCTTAAAGAAGAAAATAAAATCACTTAATTCAACCATTTTTTGTCTATATACATTTATATATGTATATTCTGTTTTGTAATTTTTTTTTTAAAGAATTTTTTTAAAAATTTTATTTATTTATTTATTTATGGCTGTGTTGGGTCTTCGTTTGTGCGAGGGCTTTCTCTAGTTGCAGCAAGCGGGGGCCACTCTTCATCGCGGTGCGCGGGCCTCTCACCATCGCGGCCTCTCGTGTTGCGGAGCACAGGCTCCAGACGCGCAGGCTCAGTAGTTGTGGCTCACGGGCCTAGCTGCTCCGCGGCATGTGGGATCTTCCCAGACCAGGGCTCGAACCCGTGTCCCCTGCATCGGCAGGCAGATTCTCAACCACTGCACCACCAGGGAAGCCCTGTAATCTTTTAAACTTAATATTATGATGAATATTTTCCAATGTAAATAATATTCTTTTTAAAAACCTATTAAGCCTTTTCCTCATTATTGCACATTTTAGATTGGTACCACCTATTTACTATTGATATTTTAAGTAATGCTGTAGTGTACATAACTTTTTGTGAACATTACTAATAATATCTCTAGGTTAAATTTTGAGAAATGAGGGTACAGGATCAAAGAGAATCCATGGTTTTAAGACTTCTGATGCCTGGTGTCAAATTGCCCTCCAAAAAGACTCGTAGCTGTGTATGAGTGGAAGACTTTTATGTGTGACTTTTTAACTGACTGATATTCTTTTTTTTTTTTTTTTCCAGTAGTATTGTCATGACATGATAATAAATTTCAAGATAAGTTGAACCTATTGTAATGTATTTGTTTTAATTTTTAATGACAATTGTTTAGAGTATATTAATCATATCCCTACTGGGTCAGGAGTCCCCAAGACTACCCCCAAGTTCAGGGATTCACAGGGAGGACTCACAGGACCTAGTATATAGTTGTACTCACACCTGTGATTCATTACAATGGAAGGATACAAAGCAAAATCAGCAAAGGGAAAAGGAGCATGGGGTGAAGTCCGTAGGAAACCAGGCACAAGCTTCCAAGAAGTGACAAGATAGAAATGGCCAGGCCATACACATATAGAACTTAATATTATTGTGAATACCTACCAAGTGACTTCCTTTCTTTTTTTTCTTTTTTTTTTGGTCTGTGCCACGTGGCTTGTGGGATCTTAGTTCTCACAACCAGGGATCAAACCTGGGACCCCTGCAGTGGAAGCACGGAGTCCTAACCATTGGCCCACCAGGGAATTCCCCCAAGTGACTTCTGAGAAAGAAAGATACTTTGCCATTGTTGGGGCCATACATTTTATAAAAATTAATATTAACTTAGTATTTATCTGTGTTTAATAGTTTTAACTGTTTATTTTCATATATCTGAATGCCAATTTATATTATTGAGTTTTGATTTTCAAATAGGGATGACACATGTTTGCTCCTACTAGTTTATGTCAGAATCACCCTAGAAATAGTGATGTAACTCTCTCCCTCCCCTGCCTTCTCCCTCCACTCCATGTGTTCCTTTTGTCCATACCTCCCAGAAGAATCTTACGGTAAGGAGTTACTCTTACTAATGGAAGTATATCATAATATCCAGACCTAACGGTACAGAAAAAAGCATGAAGAATCACTGCTCTGGTGCTTTTCAGATTATCTTTGTAGTAAACCCTGCCTCCTTTCATTAAAGAAAGAAAATTAGAAAGGGAAGAAAGAAGGGAAAATAAATAATGAAATGCTAAACTTGCAAGTCCATTATGGCTGGATTGTCTGTATAGATCCTTCCATGTTTTTAGATAAAACTAGTAGCTTGAGGTTACAAAGAGTTCCTAAGTGTATGTGCTCGTAATTATGAGCTAATTATTTTTGTTCTGTTGTCTTCAAGAAGTGTAGATAGCTATTATAAGTTAACTTATGTAGGCCATAGGTGTTCATCTCAGAAAAAACTTGTAATTATAATTTTCTTGTTGCATAATGTTGGGAACTTAAATATTACTACTTTTGATAGTTTGGTCAGACTCTCCTTTGGTCATTTGGTGTATCCTGCAGTTCCTGAGAAGTCTCATTGTGAGTTTGGAGTGACTGGAAATGTTCATCCTGAAGCGGCGGTGAGGGTTATCCAGTCCATGGCTCGCTTCATGGCTGCCTATTTCACCAATCAGCTGCTTTGCATTTTGCCACCTCACAATGTGAATGTTCTTCCTCCCCTTCATATTAAAACAGGTAAACAAATAATTTTCTCGCCTTGTTTTTGCACATAATATTTAAAATCATATTATATGGTGATCATTAGTCTATGGAAATAAAACTGTTCTAGCTCAGTGCCTGAACGCTAAGGAGATACGCAAGTGACTATTTACGAATGAATATAATCTGAGAAAGGTAATTGCTTTGGACTTGTTTTTATTGAATATGTATTTTTAAATTGCAAATTTTGGACACATTGGTATTTATAAAGTTTCCATTTTTAAAGTAAAAGGGCTATAAAAATGTGGTAATTTAACAAATTTTGAGGATGCTAATTTAGAATTTAATTTTATTTGGACATTTTACTTTTATAATTTTATTTGGATCATTTTCTTTGCTCTATTTAATCATTTCATTAATAGAGTCAAAATGTACCTAATCTGTGTGAGGTAACTGCCCTACCCTAATGGAAATAAACATGTACACAGATTTCTATGATATTCATTCATTCCAGTAATTTTTATTAGTGCCTGCTACGTGTCAAGTAGTGTTGTAGGTGCTGGAAATATATTAGCTTGCACCATATGAAATTAATATGAAAACATCTGTAGTTTTGTCTTGTCTTGACATTTGAAACAGATTTATCCTAACTGCCATGAACAAAACAGATGAAATACCTGTTCTTTTATGGAATTACATCTAATAGATTGAGACGGAAAATTAAATAAATTCATATATAAACAAAGATCTATCAAATTGTGATACTTATTATGCAGAGAACTGAAGTAGAGAAATGTATTGTGACTGAGTTGGTAGTTCAGGTGGTGAATTTAGGGAAGAGCTCTCTGCAGGGGTGACATTTAAGCTGAACTCTTAATGACAAGAAAGAGCCAGCCATGGACACATAGGACTTAGAGCATTATAACCTGAGCCTGTGCAAAGGCTCTAGAGCAAGGACAAACTTGATGTGTCTGAGAAACTGAAAGACTGGTGTAGCTGGAGCAAAGAGGGTGAGATAGAGAGTGGTATGAGATGAAGACAGAGATAGACGGCCAGGTGATGTAAGCCAGGGTGTGAAATCTGAATTTTATTTTAGGTACAATGAGAAGTGATTGGAGGGCTTTAAGCAGGAAATAACATGAACTGATAAACATGTACAAGGCACACATAGATTAGAGTAGTACAAGATGTAATATAATTAGAAGTTTAATAGAAGTAGCAACAAGTGGTCATCAGATTTAATCACAGATCTGTGGATTTTGAGCTATGTGTTCGGACTCTAATGTAATTTTCTCAGGGTGTGGGTGGGAGTGGAGGACTGTCCCCACCCACTTGGATGCTTCAACAGTAATGTTAGACTCTAGTGTCATCAGGGTTTTCAGGAGCTTCTAGACCCTAGAGAGCCTTATATGTAAGGTAGGATCAGAAAGGAAATTGTCTAGAGGTTCCTTTTCATAGGTGTCTGCTTCCCTGGGGAAGAAAAGTTGGCCCTGACCTGATTATGGCTTCTCTTAGAGAGCTGGTGTAAACAGAGAAACAGGTGCTCTGTTTTTCCGGGATCTACCTTCTCTCCTTTCCCTCTCCATTGGCTACTAACTCAGTTTCAGCTGGTGCTCCCTCCTTTTCTCCCTGAGAACAGCCTGTGCTTCTTTCTCTCACCTTTATGCTTTCCTCTGACTGAACCTCTCAGTTGGATATTACTTATTTCCTTGTACATTTGACACTATTTATTATTATTACAATAGTTTTTCATTTAAGCTCTCTTTATTTTGTCACAACTGAGGTATTTACTACTTGTGCTCCCTATTTTTGGTAATAATGTTTCTGATAACAAATTGTATCCTTAATCCATATAATTTTACTGAAGGAGAGAGGCAGAACTCATGTGGTTTTTATTTTTTAAAATATATTATTTATTTATTTATTTATTTATGGCTGCGTTGGGTCTTCGTTGCCGTGCGCGGGCTTCTCATTGTGGTGGCTTCTCTTGTTGCGGAGCACGGGCTCTAGGCGCGTGGGCTTCAGTAGTTGTGGCACATGGGGCCAGTAGTTGTGGCTTGCGGGCTCTAGAGCACAGTCTCAGTAGTTGTGGTGCACAGGCTTAGTTGCTCCGCGGCATGTGGGATCTTCCTGGACCAGGGCTCGAACCCGTGCCCCCTGCATTGGCAGGCGGATTCTTAACCACTGCGCCACCAGGGAAGCCCTCATGTGGATTTTAGAAAAATCTAAAAAAAAAAAAAAAAAGGTACAATCCTGGTATTCAGAAGATTTGTCTTAATTTCTTATCTTTCTGTCCTACAATATTTATAGGACTTTTGCTCTTTGCTCATGATTTTTATCTTTACAGATGACTTTACATACCTAAGGGAGACTGATATTTATCACACTTTGTGAAGAAACGTGACAGAGTTATTGAATTGTTTCTGGGCAGATTCATAAACATTCATAAAAGCTCAGAGACACACCTTTTTATTCCCTACATAAATATCTTACCAGTTAGAGGAGAGAGTAGGAGAGAAGGCTTTGTGTTCTTTTCCTATGCCCGAGACTAGACTATGATTGTTGAAAATTTAAATATCTGAAAGTTGGTATATATCCTTTAATTTCTTTAATCTCCCTCTGTCTTGAAAAATGATATTAGCAGGCTTGACTTAGAATATATTTCATGTTAATCTTTTAAATCAGAACTAGTGGCAGAATGTACTGGGGATTTGAGTTGCTTATTTGGTATGATGTTTGCTGTATGAAAGCAGTAAAATTTTCAGAAAATTAAATCATTCAAGTCCTTTTAATGGTACAGTGCCTTACTCATAGTGAATTAAAAACTGGAAAAATTTCATCAATCTCCTGGCTATGCAGAATCATATAGTCATCGATTGACTAAATTTTTCGTTTCTTTCCATATCTTTGTCAAAGAGCTAAAATGTTAGTGCTTGGTGTGGGCAGAGCCTATGCAGATCACATAAGAAACTAATCATTTCATTTCAAGGAGCAAAAACCTACACATACTAATTACCAGTTTTATTTTGAGGGAGTGAGTGAAAATCTTAGCAATATATATTTTTTAAAAGATAACAGTTCTGTCATCGTATTTTCAAATTTCTCATTCAAGTTACTTTAATTAGGGAAAGATACAGAAGGCTGGGGAGAAGGATATTATTACCCTTTGTATTTAATCTCAGGCCAGACTGAAATCTTGTCATTTATTCAGGATTACTGAAAATCACAGTTTTCTACTTTCTGTTAAACACTAATACATTGAACATTTAATATGCTTGAGTATTACCTCAAACTAGTTTTTTATCCCATGACACTATGAGGAATGCAAAGTCAGGTAAAATGCAGTCTCTGCCCTCCAAATTTCATATGCAGTAGGAGAAATAGCTGTATATTTCAGAGCAGCCCACAGTAGTAAACTGTACACTGTGACCGGTACATTTACATGTGTGTGTACGTTTATATTATCTGACCAAAAAGTTTCATTAAACTGTACTTATTTACCTTTATTTTGTGTAATGCATTCTGATACTCTTTTGTTTCTATGTCTACTCTGTTTCATTTTTTTAGGAATGCTGACATTTGCTTCATGACCTACTAAAGAGACACAGTGTTCAGTGTTAAAAAAACTATTCTAAAGTATGTTAAGCATTATTTTAGGCCATTTTGTATGTATCTTCCTTGTTGTGGTTTTGTGTAGGAAATACTGATTGAAGAGATCTATATAAGGAGGTATGAGTTCTTGTATATATAATTGTAAAATCCATTTTCCTTAATTTACTCACAGAGCAGCCCTTTCGACTTATTCCTCTGCAACACTCGAAGGTGGCCAGTGTTGTTAGAGAGCAGAATCTTTCTAATGTGTGGACAGTTGAATATGCCCTTGAATTATTATTTATTGGTGGCCTGGTTCCAGAAGCTGTGTGGTTGGCACATAAACTTGGAGACTGGAAGACATCTGTTTCCATTGGTGTGGCCTTGCAATTGTTCTGTAAACATGATAGCAATTTCACAAGGTATGTATTTTTAGGAAAGTATGATGGTGTCATCTAAAATATTTTTTATTTCACTCATTGCTGGTATTTACGCATTTTATGGAATCCTTAGTTCAGCATTGTCCAATAGAACTTTTTTCGGTAATGGAAATATTCTGTATGTGCTATCCAATCTGATAGCTACTAGCCACATGTATTTATTGAGCACTTGAAATGTGGATAGTAAGACCAAGGAACTGGATTTTCCATCTAATTTTAATTAATTTAAATTTAGAGAGCTATATGCAGCTAGTGGCTACTGTATTGGACAGATCAGAGGCTTACTTATGGTGTTAAAACATCTATTTAGCACATTAATTTGTTAGTAGTGCCCTCAAAGGGCCTATAGTCAATGGGAGAGTTTGTCTTTCCCAAACAGGATTTGAGTTTTAAGCTAATCAAACTAATCCCTATATTTTAACTATTCTGAAGGTTATGGTATTGCTGTGTCTTCTATATTTTTTTAATTCAATAATTCAATGTATGTTTATTTATTAAGTAACCACTCTGTACCAAGCTCTATGCCAGGTATTTTAGTGGATTGTAAACTTAAATGGTACATAGTTTCTATGCTTAGGCATTTATAGTTTAATAGAGAAAATAGGACAAAACATTATCATAATTTTCATAGTATGGTAAGAAAAGTGCCCATGGTACAGTAGGGAGAGCAGTAATATCAAGTGAGGGAAGGACAGTAAATACTTTATGTGGGAGATGTCATTTGAGATGGGCATTGAAGGGAAGATGGGATCTTGACAAACTGAGTAGCTGTAGGGAGAGAGAACATTCCAAACGTGAGCAGAGGCATATGGCAAAAGCAAGTTTGGTTTGGTTTGGATAGAGTATGTATGTAGGGCAGCAATGGGAGGTAAGGATGAGGAGATATATTAGTACCATAATTATGGAAAGCCTTAATACTATCCTTAATACAGTATTTCCTTGCTTATTTCTTGTCTAAATACAGGATGAATAAAGTGAATTTCTCTGTTCTTTAAAATTTCATGTTTAGTTCTTGATGTGTGTATGTTTCCTTTTTTCAAAATTTGTATTCTTTTCCCTTAATTTGATGTGATTTCCCTTAATTTGATGTGTATGTTTCCTTTTTTCAAAATTTGTATTCTTTTCCCTTAATTTGATGTGATTTCAGGTCCAGGAAAAAGGGTCTGAATCTACCATTAAATATGACTCCAGCACAGATTTTCCAGGAAAAACTGCAGCGTTTTTTAGGTCAGCCAGCCTCTTTGGAAGCAAAAAATGAAATGGGCTCAAAATACAAACAGTTTACAGGTGTGTTACCTATGTATGGTCGACACATGTATCAGCTTAATTAATATAAAGCTTATGGTATTTTAAAAAGCTTTTAAGTACCCACACATATATTAATGCTTTGAAGTAATAAGCTTATCAAAAATTTTTGCTATTTATTCTTAATGGGAGCATCCCAAACTGATGCAGTTCAAAATACAATGTTCAGTATCTGAATGATATTCTGGTTTTCCATACATAACCTTTCTTTATACTAGTGGTATTTTGCTGCATTTAGATTGTTTTCTTTTGCAGTCATAGAATCGTAGAATCTCAGACATCGAGGGGTACTTAGAACCTCTTGCCTAATGCATAAATCATAGAGTTGTTTTTTGCTTTTAATTTGAAAAGTTCTGAGTGGTATTATAAAAAAATAATATTACATGTAATACATAGATTTACCCAGGAGCTCTATAAAATTCATCTGTTTTAAAGATGGGGAAATTTAGACAAAAAG
Source organism: Balaenoptera physalus (assembly GCF_965194825.1). NCBI lineage: Eukaryota > Metazoa > Chordata > Mammalia > Artiodactyla > Balaenopteridae > Balaenoptera > Balaenoptera physalus. The sequence goes on from NC_138890.1 coordinate 146,746,869, forward strand.
TAATGAAGTCTGTTACTTAAAGTCATATATTTAATGATAAAACCAGGATAGCTGTTTTGTTTTATTAGTGCTTGTCTCCATTAAGGAGTGAGACTTCTCCAGATTCCTAGAGCTTATTAATTATAACTTCTCTTTCTGGAAAGAATTCATAATACTTGGAAATCAGACTGAAAATTTCTTTGATAATTTTCTGTCAAGTTTTTTTTTTTAAGTAAATGAAAAGATAATATATCTACATGAAAGTTGATTTTGAAAAAAAGGACTAAAAAATTCCCAGTCTGAACTTCCAGTTCTGGCAATATATTGTTTTAGATGATCTGAAAACTCTCCCACAATAAATACATAGATACAGTGTGTTTCTAGATAAAACATAAAGATATGCATTTAAAGGCTAAGATTTAAAGAAAGTAAGGGAAATTTCCAGGGGTCAGAAACAAAGAGAAGAAGTCAATGGATTCCACCCCTAGGTATTTACCCAAGAAAAATAAAAACATAGGTCCACTGAAAAACCTGTATATGAATGTTCATAGCAGCTTTTTCATAATAGCCAAAAACTTGAAACAACCCAAATGCTTATCAACTTGTGGATGGAAGAACAAATTGCAATTTATGTGTACAATGGAATAATAAATAATAAAGAGGAGCAAACTACTGATAACATGCAACAACATGGATGAACTGAAGAACCATTATGCTGAATGAAAGAACTCAGAAATAAAACTACACACTGTGTGATTCCATTTATGTGATTTTATAAAAAGCAACACTATAGGGACAAGAAACAGATCAATGGTTACATGGGAGTAAGGGGGGAATTGACAACAAAAGCGTATAAGAACTTTTTTGGAGTGATGAAAGTGTTCTTATAGGCTATATAGATTTGCCAAAATTCATTGAACTGGGGATTTCCCTGGTGGTTCAGTGGTTAAGACTCTGCACTCCCAGTGCAGGGGGCCCAGATTCCATCCCTGGTCAGGGAACTGGATCCCGCATGCCACAACTAAGCCGCGTGCCGCAGCTAAGACCCGGTGCAGCCAAATAAATATTTTAAAAAACAAACAAACAAAAAACAAACAAAACTCATTGAACTGTACACTTAAAAAGGATAAATTTTAGTGTATGTAAATTATACCTCAACAAACTGATTTAAAAACAAAAAACTCAGCAGATGGTTAGTGAACTGGAAAATAAATTTGATCTATCTCTGTATATATACACACACAAAAAAAATATATATAGAGAGATAAAAATGTATAGATATAAAGAAAAGAGTTGGAAAATATGAAAGAGAAGTTAAACTTTGTATAGAATACGAAGACACAACATATGTCTAATAGGAGTTTCAGTAGAGCCACACCAAATTCTGGATAGTGACTACCTCTGGAGAGAGGAAGTGAAATAAGATTGGTACCTAAGGAATTTCAGCTGTATTTGCAACATCTTTTTTTTATTCTAAATTGAATGTAGGAAACATGTTAATACCAGACAAGGATGAAAAGTCAGTATGTGAGTGTTTTCATATTATATTCTATACCTTAAAGTATGCTTAAAATATTTCCTAATATAAAAGTATGTAAGTCTCCAATTCTGCCACCTGCATCTCTGCATTTTGCCTTCTGGGACATGTCTCCATATATACAAATACTTATATAATTGAAACCATACTGTATGACTATTCTGTATATTTCTGGGGTTTTTTTTAGCTTCACAAGTCCTTTTTATTATAAAAGTACTGTGATGGACTATTATGAAAAAGAAAATAATTACTCTCTCACTGCCTTCATTTAATGTTGTATATTATTTTGGAGTCTTTATTGACATTTTTCCCATTAATATTTTCTCTTTTATTATTATTTTTGAGTCATGACTATATTCCAAGATTATTTTTATTATATAATTCTTATTACAGTATCTTGTATAATTTTGGAAAAGTCTTTGTGCTCTGATTACCTATAATCTTAAAAGTAAGAGAATCTTTATTAAGTTTCTGTCTAGAAGTTTGGGTTTTTTGCATGTCAACCAATATGTTCATTTTTGGCAATCAGCTTTTTCAGATATGAAATTTCATCCTACAAAATAGCATGAAAAGTATAATATAAATTTTAACTACTTTACCTAATTTTGTATTTGCTAGATCCCATTGAAGAAGAAGATGCAGATCTGCTATTTGGTTCTGTGCAGGAAGTACTGAAAGCAGCAGTTATGGCTGATGCAGATATTCTTTCAGAGACATTTCAGCTTCTGATAAACTCTGCCAAGGACTTCAGTCAGAGACTGTGGGGCTTAGTGCCAGTCGGCTTGTATCTTCCAGCTCCTCCATTGTATTGTCCTCAGCCAGCTATTCTTAGTGAAGTAAGCTTAGTGCTTAATCTTTTAATTAATTTAAAGTTGATTTTGTCCAATTTTTAAAATAATCAACTTGATAATAATCATCAAGTTAAAAATGCAGGCTCTGAAGCTAACTTCTGGATTCCAGCTTTGCTGTTTATTTATTGTGTAATATTGGGCAGTGTACTAAACTGATGTTTCAGTTTCCTTATCTGTAAAATGAAGATGATGATAGTACCTCTGACAGCATTATTGAGAGTATTAAATGAGATATCCTGTAAAAGCTTTTACTTTAGGGCCTAGGACACATAGTAAGCATTCAATAAATGTTAAAATTATTGAAATAAAATTATTTCAATAATAAAACAAAAGTAAGAGATATTTCTCTGTATCCAGATTTTAAAAAAATAAACATTTGTTTAGGGTAGCAAAATAAAGAATGTCAGAATTTAGAAGCCATACATTATTTTTTATTTTATTATTTATTTATTTATTTATTTTTGGCTGCGTTGGGTCTTTGTTGCTGCGTGCGGGCTTTCTCTAGTTGTGGCGAGCGGGGGCTACTCTTCGTTGCAGTGCGTGGGCTTCTCATTGCGGTGGCTTCTCTTGTTGCAGAGCACGGGATCTAGGCATGCAAGCTTCAGTAGTTGTGGCATATGGGCTCAGTAGTTGCGGCTCGCAGGCTCTAGAGTGCAGGCTCAGTAGTTGTGGCACATGGGCTTAGTTGCTCTGTGGCATGTGGGATCTTCCGGGACCAGGGAGGGCTTGAACCCGATTCCCCTGCATTGGCAGGTGGATTCTTAACCACTGTGCCATCAGGGAAGTCCCAAGCCATACATTATTTTAGTCTTTTATTCATCTCATTGTCTGTGCCTCTTTTGAAAGACTTAGTTTGATTTTTCTTTGGTTTGAAAGGTCATTTTTTTCTCCTACACTTTTCAAATGATAGTTCTGTCTTATAAATAGCAATACTGTATTCCTCTCAGGAACTTTTCCTCTACTCTTATTGAAAATCATAACATTACAATTAGCTGGTTTTAGGATTTAAAGTGTTAATGTAAATTATTTACATTTAAATTGTTTTAATATTCAATTAGCAGTTTAAATTGATTCTGGTATTGTTTCTTTACTACTTTTTCAGAATTAGCAACTTTTTTTCTTTTTCTTTTTTTAGACTTATTTGCTGTATTCTCATTGTTATATTTCAAGTTACGTTTCAGTAGGTTAAAATATTTCATTTGTTGATATTTCAGGTGTAATATATTACAAATGGAAAGAATAAGTAGTCCATGGTATTTCTCAGTAACTCCTCTTTCCTCTCATATCTGAGTCTTCAGTATGTTGGTTTAGGAATTAGAAATAGCATTTAAGATATTTTTGGATATGCTATGCTGTTATTAGTTTTGTAACTATCCTTAGTAGTACTTCATTTTATTATTTTTTAGTAAAATAATCTTCAATGGTAGGATTTCTCTTAAATGCCCCTCTATATCAGTTAGAACCCCTTGGGTTGTAAGTAACAGAAAACTTGGTAAATATTGGTTGGCGTAATTGAGAAGCCCAGTTATGTTACCAAAGACTTGGGTTCTTTCTTTTAGTTTGTTTTCTAAGGTGTCAGCTTCAGTTTAAGGCTGGCTCCCTTTGTGGGAGCAGGATAGCTGCCAGTAGCTTCTAAGGATACCTTGTCCATGTCCAAAGAGAGTGGGAGGGGGAGAAAGAAAAGCAGTAAAAGTATTTCTTTCCCAGCATTCCAAGCAAGAGTACTGAGAGTTACTCTTGTAAGAGCGACTGAGGTCACTTCCCTGTCCTCGAATCAAACACCTTGGCTAGGGCTAATACAAGGTACTGCTTGGCAGTTGACTAGGGCCTTCCTTGGCAGCTAGGGATATGGGATCAGCTCTCCTTGAATCATTTGGCTATGTAGGAGAGGGGCAGATACCCAAATAAAAACTGAATACTCTTAAGAAGTGACAATGGTAGGAGAAGGTTGGGGAAGCAAATGTTTACAGTACTCACATTATCTCATTCTCTGGGAAATTAATCTGTAGCTACTGACTTGAATTGTGTTTATTCAAGAAACATTTGTTGGATCCTACCACATACTGGAGTTTACTCTATGCACTATATGACAAGGCCTTTGCTCCTGGGTAGTTCTCAGTAGTGTGGGAAACAGATACATAAATCAGCAAGAATAGATTAGTGAAAGCTATAATGGAAGTCTGAGCAAAGTGTCATAGTAGCACAGAATGGGAGGGCTTCACAGAGGAGGTGATATTGAAATATAATGGGATTTTTCCAGGAAGAGGAAGGGAAAAGTCATTCTTTTTGAAAGGAGCTTTCTCTGTAACATTCCACCCATGGAGTCAGGGGTGATGGCTTCAACTGTTGTAGCCGAAGACTTGGGATTAGGGTCGACTTATCCCTTTACATTGTTTGAGGTGAGAGAAGTGTTTCCTTGACACTAGAAATAGCTATAGTTAATATCTGAGGCCATGCCTCAAAACTTCCTTTCTAGATGTCCAGGAATATTCTACTTTGAGAGGCACTATCTTTATTTTCACTTTAACATTTTAAGTTTCTGTTTTACTAGCTACTAAAATTGTTGTTATTTTATTTTTTTAGGAAGATGGTGATGATCTTCTTTTAAAAGCTGAAAAAGATAATCGCCAAAAGGTGTCTGGAATCCTTCAACGTGTTCTCTTGCTTTTCCGGGCAGCTCGGTGTTCTTTTCCTGTAGCACAGTGGTACATCTTGCAGTTGAGATGGGCAAGAAAAGTCATGCAGAAGGTATGGAAATGTCCTAGTCACTTATGTGCTATTGAAATAGGGAAGAACCTTTTGTATTCTATTACAAGTTAATCACTAAAGGGTTGTTGCCTCTAACCTTAAATTATACATAATGGCCCATCTTTGGGAACCCTGCTTCCCTGGTAATGAGCATTAAGCTAAAATACCTCTTTTTAGCTAACAGGAAACGTCCTGACCAGGCCCACCTGTGAATGACTGCAGGGAGGAAGAAATTAACACATGCCTTCCAGAGGCTGATGGGAACCAGGAAGTGTTTGACTTTACTCCCTCCCCTTTTAGTATAAAAGGAGCCTGAATTCTAACTCAGGCAAGATGGTTCTTTGCAGCATGAGCCCACCATCTTCTCGGTTTGCTGGCTTTCTGAATAAAGTCGTTATTCCTTGCCCCAAGAACTCATTTCTCGATTATTGGCCTGTAGTGCAGCAAGCAGTATGAGCTTAGACTCGGTAACAGTATGGTAAACAATTTAAATATACTAATATTTATTAATATTTATAATTGTGATATTTTCCCAAGGAGTCCTGCCCTATAAATCCATTAGTTTCAGGCTTATTTATAGTACGAAACCTGGACAGACCGGGTTCTTTCTGCTGAAAGATAAGGACTCTGAACTGGAGCTCAGTGTTAGTCCCATGTGGTCTGACAATAGAAAGTGTGACCTAGGCAGTTAATTCCAGGTAATTTCAGTTACTTTTTTTTTTCCCCAGTTACTTTCTTTTCCCACAATCATTGAAGATTTGAGCTTAATTCAGGGTTTACCCCACTTCTTCCTGAGACGTTATCTGTGTTCCTTGGGGGCTTCTGTGGTGTCAAACTGTGGAGAGTTAGAGTTAGTTCTTGGCAGTGTGTTTCCTTGCAGTAGTCACCCCCAGTCAGAGTCTCCCCCTTCCTGTCTTCGGAGATGGGCAGTTCAGTTTGATTCTGGGGCTGTCATCCTCTTCTACACTGACTTCAGCTGAGATGTAGCTGCATTCTTACCTGATCTGCAGCCAGATGGGACATCTGCTTGTATGTCCCTTACCCAGCTGCAATTCCCTTGTTGTCTGTCTCTCTGTAAAATGTGGAGCTAAATATTATTAGCCCCCAAAATCTAAAATTTGGCCCTTGATTAAATTACTAAATGTAACGAGAGTTTACAACTTTTTTTAGTAGAAACCCTAAGAGAGACTGAGAAGTTGTTTATCAAGTTGTTTTTGAAAATTATCCTTTTTTTTTAGAGAGAAAGGTTTGTGAAATTTGCATACAGCTACCATAAAAATACAAGTTAAAACTATTAAAACTATACTCATTCTATATCTTGTTATCCCAAAGGTGTTTTTAAGGATGTTTACTAAGAAGGGCAAAGAGTTTTCCTGTATTATTGAAAGATTGTTTTTAATAGTTTCAAGATCTGTTGAGCCTGAGTGTTTGTTATAGGAAATTTTATTTTAAAAATTGCTTGTTGTAGAAAACGGTTTCCTTTATTCTTTTTTTTTTTTTTTGGACTGCGTTGGGTCTTCGTTGCTGCGCGAGGGCTTTCTCTAGTTGCGGCGAGCGGGGGCGACTCTTTGTTGCGGTGCGTGGGCTTCTCACTGCGGTGGCTTCTCTTGTTGCAGAGCACAGGCTCTAGGCAAGTGAAATGTGGAAAAGGAAGGCAGGAGAAATGAGGCACAAGGGAGGATTAGAAGAGTGATAAGGACTCGGTTCAACCTTACTGGTTTCAAGAGGGCCATTATCCGAGGAATGAAGGCAGCTTCTAGAAACTGAAAATGTTTCCCCAGCCTATAGCCAGTAAGGAAATGGGGGACCTCAGTCCTGTAACCACGTGGAATGGAATTCTGTCAACAACCTGAATGAGCCTGGAAATAAATTTCCCCTAGAATCTCTGAAAAGGAAGGCAGCCCTGCTGTTACTTTGATTGGCTTTGTGAGACTTTAAGCAGAGAGCCCGCTGAGCTGTACCTAGACTTGTGATCCACAGAAACTGTGTGGTAGTAAATGGGTGTTGGTTTCAGCCGTCAAATTCCTGGTAATTTGTTAGGCTAGTAATAGGAAACTAATATAATGCAGAATCTTTATTTTAGCTAATTTCTTTACCATTTTTTAATTGATATATAAATTACATTCCATAAAATTCACCTTTTAAAAATGTACAATCCCTTGGTTTTTAGTATATTCACAGAGTTGTGCAGCCATCACCACTGTTTAATTCCAGAATATTTTCATCACCCCAAAAAAGAAACACATTAGTAGTAACTTCCATTTCCTTTTCTTCCCAGCCCCTGGCAACCATTAATTTACTTTCTTGTCTCTTCGAATTGGCCTACTATAAACATTTTATATAAGTGAAATCATACAATATGTGGCCTTTTGTGACTGGCTTGTTTCACTTAGCATAATGGTTTTAAAGTTCATCCATGTCATAGCATGAGTCAGTACTTTATTCCTTTTTGTGGCTGAATAATATTCCATTGTATGGATATATAACATTTTGTTTATCTCTTCATCCATTGATGGACATTTGGATTGCTTCCACTTTTTAGCTATTATGAGTAATGCTGCTATGAACATTTATGTATAAGTTTTTTTTTGGGGGGGTGCAGTTTATTTATTTATGTATTTATGTATGTATGTATGTATGTACATATGGCTGCATTGGGTCTTTGTTGCTGCGCTCGGGCTTTCTCTAACTGTGTCGAGCAGGGGCTACTCTTGGTTAGAGAGTGGGGTGGGGGGAAGCCCCGCAGTGCGCGGGCTTCTCATTGCAGTGGCTTCTCTTGCTGTGGAGCATAGGCTGTAGGCACGTGGGCTTCAGTAGTTGTGGCTCACGGGCTCTAGAGCGCAGGCTCAGTAGTTGTGGTGCATGGACTTAGTTGCTCCGCAGCATGTGGGATCTTCCCGGACCAGGGATTGAACCCGTGTCCCCTGCATTGGCAGGCGGATTCTAACCACGGTGCCACCAGGGAAGCCCCTATGTATAAGTTTTTGTGTAGACACATGTTTTTCATCCATGGTCAAACTGCACCAATAATTGCAAGGATATATAGGTAGCCAAAAGATACAGATGAAGTGTAGCGAACTCTGGAATTGCATACACTGCTCCAAGTCTTTTCTCACTGCAGAAGAATGTGTCCTGGTCTTCTTTTTAACGTCATGACACAAAAGGGAGCTATTTCAGTTATTTAACATCTCCTTTTTATATCTCTCTAATTATATAGCTTGTGTAACATTTTCCAGGGGTCATATTCCATAAATCCATACATTCTAGATTTGTTTCTAATAACCAACCTAGACAGACTCTGTACATCTGGTAAATACCATTAATTTGTTTGATAAGAAGTCTGTCCTTAGCATGCTTACAAGGGGATTTGACTAGATCATGTCTTTCTGGAAGTGAATAGTAGAGGGAGAAAATAGATTACAAGCCTGCTGCTAATCCTTTTCTTCCCGGGTTTATGTCTCTTAGATCCCTTTTCTTTTATTCTTTTTTTTTAAAATAAGTTTATTTTTATTTATTTATTTTTGGCTGCGTTTGGTCTTTGTTGCTGCATGTGGGCTTTCTCTAGTTGTGGCGAGCAGGGGCTACTCTTCTTTGCAGTGCACTTGCTTCTCATAACGTTGGCTTCTCTTGTTGTGGAGCATGGGCTCTAGGTGCGTGGGCTTCAGTAGTTGTGGCTCACGGGCTCTAGAGCGCAGGCTCAGTAGTTGTGGCGCACAGGCTTAGTTGCTCCATGGCATGTGGGATCTTCCCGGACCAGGGCTCGAACCCGTGTTCCCTGCATTGTCAGGCAGATTCTTAACCACTGTGCCACCAGGGAAGTCCCCCTTTTCTTTTATTCTATCACAGTTTCCTTTAACACACAGTAGTTTCCTTTATTTTCTATTCTTGATTTGTTAGAGAGATTAGGTAGTTGGTCCTGAACCATATTTTGGATTTGTCTGTCATTTTTTCATTTAGTGTCATTGAAGTGGTTCCTCTTTTCTTTTATTTTCTCTAAGCTGGTAATTAATCTATCCTCATCAAAGTAGACAGGTTTGATTAAATTCAGGTTAACATTTTCTTAGAATTGAATCCTTCATAAGTGGTATTGTATACTTCCCCTCTGCAGCACATCATGTTGCATGTACGTCTTTTTCCTTCACTTTTCATGGTAGTGAGATGGATCAATGAATTTGGGTCATGTTCCACCCACTATGATGTTCTCCATCAACCCATCAATTTTTTACCTAATTTAGCATTTATTGATGATCCTCGCTAGAGTCATTTTTTTATTAGGAGTTGCCAAATGATGACTTTGTAATTCTGTCACTTATAGATTAGTTTTTTAAAGTTTTGTATGTAGATATATACCTTTTTCTGTATTAGTTTTTAGGTAATGCACATAGGTAGAGTTAGATACTTAAGTTTATTTTCTTTACTATTCCTTTGGGGAAAGTCAGGGCAAATAGCATTAAATTCTTTTTATACAGAACTTTTTAGGCAAAACTGAGTGACAAGAGAGGTTAATTTGGCTAGAACCTTTTTTTTTTCCTTTGAGATTTAGCCTAGTGGATTTGTTGAATTAAATTTGTGAGCTAAGTTTCTGAAAGTACAAGTGATTTCAGGGATATTTTCTTACATAGTATGGGAACCATGCTGAGTTTTCCACTCTTTGTGGTTTATCTTACCTGCCTTGTTTGTTGCTTTATAGTTTCCTTAAAAATTGACTTATATGACTGGTAATTAACATATTCTTTCTTTACTATCAGATTCGAATGAAAGGATCCCTTCCTTCATTGAGTCCTTTCCCTCAGTCATTACTTAATTTCTGTAAAGGAGGTGTAGCATTCTTTCGACCTGGAGCAACTGGAGACCACAAGCTTGATGAAGTGTCCATTAAAGCAATAGGTTTGTCCAAAATGAGCTGCTTGCTTAGAAATTAGGCCTAAATATTAGTAATGATATATTTTACATTTGATTCGGGGAAGTTTCATGTAACAGAGTACTGTGCTGATAATGAAAAGACCGTGGAAATATGGAAATATATTGAGGGTCCAGTGGTCCAGTGGTCAAGAATCTGTGCTTCCACTGCAGGGGGCACAGGTTTGATCCCCAGTCAGAGAACTAAGATCCCGCGTGCCTCGTGGTGCGGCCAGGAAAAAAAAAAAAAAGAAAAGGTATCTAAGATACATTAGGTGAAAAAAGAGATAGTTGCAAAACTGTATATACATAGTATGATTTTATATATCTTTGTGTACTTGTATTACTTTTAATAAAAAATTGTTTTATATTGGAAATTATATTTCTAATATTGAAAATTTTTTAACTTAAATGCCTATTTTTTTTTTTAATAAATTTATTTTTGGCTGTGTTGGGTCTTCGTTGCTGTGCTCGGGCCCTCTCTAGCTGTGGTGAACGGAGGCTACCCTTCGTTGCAGTGCACGGGCTTCTCATTGTGGCGGCTTCTCTTGTTGTGGAGCACAGGCTTCAGGCACGCGAGCTTCAGTAGTTGCAACATGCGGGCTTAGCAGTTGTGGTTTGTGGACTCTAGAGCGCAGGCTCCGTAGTTGTGGCGCACGGGCTTAGTTGCTCCGCGGCATGTGAAATCTTCCCGGACCAGGGCTCGAACCCGTGTCCCTGCATTGGCAGGCGGATTCTTAACCACTGTGCCACCAGGAAGTCCCTTAAATGCCTATTAATAAGTGATTTTCCAAATAAATTAACAATATGGTATTAAGTAGAGCTATGTGTATTGGCTTTGAAAAATATCTACAATATACTCTAAAGCAAGTAAACTACCAATAAATAGAGTAGCTTATTTACTCTATAAAGTTTTTAATATTTTCATGCAAGTGACATGTATGAAATATTCTGGAATAATATGTGTAAAAATTCTGTAAGGATCTCCACAACTTTTATATAAAGTATTGAGGATGAGCATGTTTCTTTTATAATCAACAGTATAAAGACATTTATTTTGGAAAACAAATAACCAACAGTTGTTATAATATTAATGTATATACTCATACAGTCTTCTTTCATATTTCCATTCCTGATTTAGGTTGCTTCAGAGAACTTTGTGCTTTGTGTTGGATGCTGCATGTCCGTGATAAGTTATCCTATAGTTGCAGGCAGTATCAGAAGGCAAGAGAAAATGTGGAGGGAAAAAAGGTATCAATTACACAAGAATAAGAAAAATAAATATTCCTTGGGAAATTATTGCTTGATCGAAGAATCTAGTCTATCTGTCTAAAGTGAAAAGGAAATGATATCTTTCAATATCCATTTAGGACCTCGAAGTGAAGTTTGATTCTTGTATGGTTGAGCACTGTCTCAGTGCAGTGGAATGGGCTTGTAGAATGCTACCCTTCTCTCGGTTTTCTAATATTGAAGAACTTATTCAGGATCTAATTTTGAGCCTCATTGGAGAACTGCCACCAATCAGAGAGGTAATGTAAATGTAGGTGAAAATAAACTAAATCAGAATCAGAGACTGAAGAATTTTAATTTTATTTATAATTAAGAATGATGCTCATAAAACTCATTTTTAAATTTTTCTGAAGGTAGCAGAAATTTTTGTGAAAGCATTTCCCAATCCTGAGGACATAAGGGTTCCTTTAAGAGAAAAATATCACTCTCTTCAACAGAGACTCAGACACTATGTTGTGAAAGGTATTATTTGTCATTTCTTAGATATCTGATAGATAAATTGCTGAAGATTCTCATTTTGTTTTGAAAGCATTTATTTTCTAGTGCTTATGTTTTTATGCATTTCTCTTTGGAGATAGGAGTATGAGAAGTCAGAAGCACTTCCGCATTACGGAAGCACCAATTCTATTGCTTTGGAACCAGACAAAGCTGACTTCATGTCATGGCTCTGTCAGTTAGTGACTGTGTGACCATAGGCAAGTTGCTCAGTATCTCTGAGCCTCTTTTCCTTATTTGTAAAATGAGTATATTAATACTTCTTTATGAATATGTATTGAAAGAGGATTAAACAAGATAAAACATATAATGCTTTGTATAATGCAGATATTTTATTGAAAACTAGTATTCTCCTTTTATGGTTATTTATGCTCCTTATTTTATACTGTGCATTCAAGATGACCTTGTGAAAATTTTTTTTTATTGTGGTAAAATATAAATAATATAAAATTTACCATTTTTAAGTGTGCAGTTCAATGGCATTAAGCACAGGCATACCTTGGAGATGTTACAGGTTTGGTTCCAGACCACCATAATAAAGTGAATAATGCAGTAATGCAAGTCACATGAATTTTTTGGTTTCCTAGTGCATATAAAAGTTACGTTTGCAGTATACTATAGTCTATTAAGTGTGCTCTAAAAAAAGACAATGTATATACCTTAATTAAAAAAGTACTTTATTGCTAAAAAATGCTAACCATTATCCGAGTCATAATCATAAGCAAGTCATAATCTTTTTGCAGTAGTAGCATTAAAGATCACTGATCACAGGTCACCAAAACAAATCTCATAATAATGAAAAAGTTTGAAATGCTGCGAGAATTAGCAATATGTGGCACAGAGACACGAAGTGAGCAAATGCTGCTGGAAAAATGGCACCAGTAGACTTGCTTGAAGGTTGCCCCAAACCTTCACAGATATTGCAATTTGTAAAAGATGCAATATCTGTGAAGTACAATAAAATGAGGTATTCATAATGTTGTAGAAATTTTTAAAGAATTCAAATTACTCTCTGTTTTAGAACTATAGTCTAGTTATTTAAGTCTAGAAATATCCTATCATTGTACATTATTGCATTAATATACTTACGTTGTATTTGTGATTTATATTTTTTCAGACTTTCTTGAAATCTCTAAAATGTCATGTTTATGTATTAATGATATTTAAAAATTTTTATGTAGGCAGTCTTGAAAAACTTCCCTTTCTATTGTTTCCTGTTACTTGAAGTCAGAAAGGTGTTTTTGTTTCTTTGGCTAAAATTATACTTATTTTCTCTTGTGTGCCACTCTGTGGGAATGAGAAGAATGTTAGTGATTCTTTCTCTAATTATCTGGTTTTTGAAACAGTTAAATTACTTCTAAATTTTTTGTTTTCTAGGGCATACTTTTTTATGGAGTCACTTTTATTGTTCTTTAATGGACCTTTTCTAGCTTCTGCTGTTCTACCTTAAAAATATGGACCATACCTTTCTAACAGATACTGAAAAAAAGCATGATCTGTAAGACTGTAGAACTAAGCCTTAGCCATCAGTTAGATTTCATGTTCCCAGGGGGGACCAGAATTGGATCCCCTTATGTCTTGAGTTGAAACATTTTAATGAACTTTAAGGCCTTTTGTTCTTTTCTTTCTAGGTCCCCAAACTCAGGAAATGATGTCTGTTATCATGCATTCTATCCATAAAGTGAGGGTGAAAGCTCTGAAACGTGTGCAGAGAAATATAGGTTCTTTTGAGATGAATATATGGGAACCAACTGAAGAAGAAAAACCAGCTGAGGTTCTAGGTTTTGACACGTTTTCCTTGGGAACTAGTCTGAGCAGGAGCACACTCCCAGAACCAGGGAATTCTCTGGTCCACAGTGATGCAGATACAGCTGATACTTTCTCGGAAGCTTTGTCGGCTGAAGAAAAAAGTAGGATACATTTCTCTCAAAGGTACAATTGAGATCTCATAATAGAAAGCATTCACTTCCTTTGGGAACAAAGTACTTTCAGTATTTTCATGCAACTGATGACCTGATTTTTATTTCCAGCAACCTCACTGATTATATTATTACCACCCTCCATACCCACAAGAATGTTAGGAGTGTAAGATGAGACTGTACATTTGACAATCCATTTAAAATATTACTGAGATACAAAATAATTTTGCCACCTGAAGGTATAAAATAAAATGAGTAGATGAAATTCTAGAGTTCACTGGAGGACTTTTAGTTCTTTTAGCAATCTTAGACTTAAATAGTTCAGGATTATTTGGTTAGCTATATTATTTTTAGAGTTTCCAGGGAAGGAATTTGCAAATTCATCTTTTTTTTTTCTCTTTGCACATTCATCTTTGAAGCTTGTCTGTAAATTGTTGAGAAATTCTTGCTTATCATTTAAACCTCTGTTACTTTGATTTAAGCAGATTTTTTTCTTTATAATTCAGTATCTACAATGCAGTTTATCCTTCTCATGACCGAAAGACTATATAATCAACCATAATCTTGCTTAAGTGAAATAATATCATCTACTTCAAACGTCTGCTTAAACTGTATCTGGTAGTATCATAAATGATGTGCTTGTTTCACCAAGCAACTTCAGTGTTAGCACAGGAATACCTTGGAGGCTGCTTATTGTGTATTCTTAATAGGAAGAGACATGGCGGCTTCAGCCCAGGTGCCTAACTGGAAGCTTTCTTTTATTGAGGGAACGAGGGATCTGTGTTCTGCCCTAAGAACCATGTTGAAAGGAAACAGATTTAAAAGTAATTATGGCTGGCAGTTAGGTGCCTGCCCAACAGGTTAATAGCAGCAGAAAGTGTTTAGAAAAATACCCAACTTTTGTGTGGTAAAGAATCCTGAGGGCAGTCCTGCTTCTTGCATATCATACAGGGAAGCTGAAAGGGGTAGGTGCAAGAGAGAAACAGAAAGCTGTAAACTATGATGTGTATTGGTGGCTTGTGATTTTTTATTGACTTTGTACAGTATTTCTAAATTCTGACCTGTTAGAGGACCTTTTTTTTTTTTTTTCCAGAAGAAGTCATGTTTTTTTTAATAGTGAAATTCCTGTGAACCCATTTTAATCTTTTTTAACATAAAATTTCCCTTTTGATATTAATCTGTTATATTTTTTGGACTCAGAATGTTCAGCTCGAGTGAATACTTAGAGATCTTTGCCCCTCAGTTGAAAGATAGGTTATCAAGGCATTAAAAAACAAGAGGTATGACTTAACCAGCGGAGAGAATTTTTATTGTCAATGCTAAGATCATTTTTAGTGATTAAATGATCTTAATTTTGTCTTTTTAAATTTTACTTTGCTATAGAAATGCCCCAAATCACATGGAATTAACATTGACTGGTAAGCCCAATGGAAAAAAGAAAATATGTAATCAGAAGGAAAACCCTAAAGGAAAAGAAGATCATGAAAAGTTATTACAAAATGCACTTCCTGTAATAGGTGTTTGGGAATTTGAACGTGACGATGATGAATATATTAAATTCCTTGAACTCTTCTTGAGTTATGTTCTTGAAAGAGACCTACTTGGTTCCAAGGATGCTGGCATTCCATTTCTAACTAGCTTTTCTGGACATCTTAGAGAACATGAACTTAATTCTTTACTTTTTGATGTACATACAACATTAAAACGACGTCAGGGCAAAACCAAAAGCCAGAATGTGTTTAGAGCTGGCTCTTGCTTTGTTGTTGCTCCTGAGTCATATGAGTATGAAAAATCAGAAAACCAGACACTTTCAGCTTCTGTACTGGTTAATCAAGGGATCAGGCCTTTTTTAGAGAACCCTTTGAATGAAGTCAATAAAAATGAAGGGAAGAGTGGGTTGTTTGGTTTAAAACAGAAGTCAGTTTACAGAATACAAGATGACAATGCAGAGAAAACTTTAATACAGAGATTGTCAAACCATAGTTTTTGCACTCCCAAGTCTATTGAAACTAGAAGATGTATTTTCAAAGCAATTCAACGCAACGATATTAACCCTCAAGAGGATCTTCCTCTAGCACTAAATAACACATTTGGCAGTATAAGAAGGCTGTTGGAGTGGATGATAAGATGGTCTGATAGAAGACTGCTCTGTGATTTTGGTCTCACTGCATCATCCTGTGAGTACAGTCCCGTCATTCGTGTAAAGACCTCTACAGCTGCCATTCTTACATCATTGTGGCTTTTGAAACAACCCTATTTTGCTACATATAAGGCAAAAAATGCCATTATTAAGGTAAAGAATTGTTAATTACATACAAATGAGAATTCTCATTTTAGATTAAAACTATATTTATATTTCGCTATCTAATAAAGAATCACTAAGTAACAAAGTTAATGACAATGCTGATTATAACTTGTATCACCTAATTTTTTAAAGTAGTTCCTTTAATTGTTAAAAATGATAAATTAGGGTTAAAGTGCTTTCAGAGAGGCTGTGAGGTTTTGAGGTTTCATGTGTGTTTATAAGAAAGAAAAAGAGAGAGTTCCCTGGTGGTCTTAGTGGTTAGGATTTGGTGCTTTCACTGCCGTGGCCCGGGTTCTATCCCTGGTCAGGAAACTGATATATCCTGCAAGCTGCGTGGTGTGGCCAAAATAAAAAAAAAAAAAAAAAATGAGGAGGAAAAAGGAGATAATTTTAAGTGATATTACAAGTGGTATTACATTTCTATTATTTCTTTTTAAAGTTTTAGGGTTTTGTTCAGATGAGGGAGGACTAGGCAGCTGTTTAGTTTTTATTACTGATGTCTCATTGTATGTATTAGGGGATCATCTTTTCTTATACTATCTGGCAGATGAGGTTGGAGGGCCAAACCTAGAAAGGCAGATGGATATCAGTAGAGAAATTAATGCTTATGGGCTATTCTTTCTTTTCTCTACCCAGTGGCAAGTAAAAGGCTGCTCTTTTAACCTAACTGTTTGCAAGGCAAGTATTTTTTTCATAAATATCTTTTGATTGAGTACTTGCTGTCGTACTCCAGAGAAAGATGGAGGTGAATTTCTTGGAAAACAAATTTCTATATGGTAAAGTAGTTGGGACATGGACTTTTTTTTTAATATTTGGAGAATTCCAATAGTATCTAAATTTGTTCTTTTTTGTTCATTTTTATTGAGGTATAATTCAAATTTGCTTTTGTTTCCTTTGCTTTTGGTGTCAGATCCAAAAAATCATCATCAAGGAGCTTAACTGCCTGTCTTTTCTTCTAGGAGCTTTGTGGTTTCAGGTCTTACTTTCAAGTCTTTAATCCATTTTGAGTTAATTTTTGTGTTGGCTTCTATGTTGGCTGCATAAATATTAATTGATGTTATATATTCTTGATGAATTGGCCCCTTTATCATTGTATAATGAGCTTCTTTGTCTCTTGTTATAGTCTTTGGCTTAAAGTTCATTTTGTCTAAATATAGCTACCCCTGTTTTCCTTTGGTTTCTGCTTGCATGGAATACTTTTCCATCTCTTCACTTTCAGTATGTGTGTGTCCTTAAAGCTGAAGTGAGTCTCTTGTAGGCAGTATACAGTTGGGTCTTTTTTTAAATCCGTTCAACTACTCCATGTTTTCTGATTGGAGAATTTAGTCCATTTACCTTTAAATCAATTATAGATATGTATGGACATGTATGGGCTTAATACTGCCATTTTGTTAATTGTTTTCTGGTTGTTTTGTATTTCCTTTGTTCTTTTCTTCCTCTCTTGCTGTTTTTTTTGGCCATGCCACATGGCTTCAGGATCTCAGTTTCTTTCCCGACCAGGGATTGAACCCAGGCCACAGCAGTGACAGTGCAAATCCTAACCACTAGGCCACCAGGGAACTCCCTCTTCCTCTTTTGGTCTATTCTTTGAGATATGAATATTTTCTTTAGAGGTATGCTTGGATTCCTTTTAAAAAATCTTTTGTGGGTTTTTTGTTTGTTTGTTTACTATAGGCTTTTGCTTTGTGGTTTACCATGAGGCTTATACTCAAACAAGTTATATTTGTAATAGCCTGTTTTAAGCTGATAACTTAACTTTGAATGCATACAAAAGTTCTGCATATTTATTACACTACCCCTCTCCCTGCATTTTATATTTTTGATGTAACAATTTGTATCTTTTTACATTGTATATCCATTAATAAATTATTGTAGTTATAGTTATCTTTAATACTTTTGTGATTTATTCTTCATAGTAAAGTTATGAGTGTTTAACCCACCACCACCATTACAACACTAGAATATTCTGAATTTAACTATATATTTACCTTTACCAATGAGTTTTATACTTTCATATGTTTTTCTGCTACTAATTAGCATCTATTTGTTTCAGCTTGAAGAACTCTTTTTAACTTTTCTTGTAAGGCTGGTTTAGTGGTCATGAACTCCTTCAGCTTTTGCTTGTCTGGAAAACTATCTTTCCTTCAATTCTGAAGGACAACTTTGCTGGGTAGAATATTCTTGGTTGGCAGTTTTTTTCTTTCAGCACTTTTAATATATCATGCCATTCCCTTCTGGACTACGGAATTTCTGCTGAAAAATCTACTGACAACATTATAGGGGTTCCTTTATATGTAACAAATTGTTTTTTTGCTGCTTTTAAGATTCTCTCCTTGTTTTTAACTTTTGTCTCTTGGTGTAGGTCTCTTTGGATTTATGTTATTTTTGAACTCTCTGGGCTTTCTGGATCTGATGTCTGTTTCTTTCCCTAGGTTTGAGTAGTTTTCAGCCATTATTTCTTTGAATAAGCTTTTTGCCCCTTTCTCTCTTTCTGGGACCTCTATAATGCATATATTGGTCCCTTAAGTTATCTGCACTCTTTTATTCTTCTTCCTTCTTGCTTCTTTGATTCCACTGCCCTATTTTTGAGTTCTCTGGTCCTTTTTTCTGCTTGATTTAGTCTGTTACTGAATCCCTTCAGTGACTTTTTCAGTTCAGCTATTGTGTTCTTCAGCTCTAATTCACGTTTTGTACTTTTTTTGTATTTTCTATCTCTTCCTTGAAATTGTCACTTTGTTCATGCATTGTTCCCCTCATCTCAGTGATTGTTATTTTAGATCTCTATCAGGTAAATCACTTATCTCTTTCATTAAGATCTGTTTCTGGAGATTTATCTTATTCATTTGTTTGGAACATATTCCTCTGTTTCTTTATTTTCTTTGAGTCTCTTTGTTGGTTTCTGAGCATTAGATAAAATAGCCACATCGCCCAGTCTGAACAGAGTGGTCTTATGTAGAAGATGAAGCTCATCAGTTAGCCTGGCCTGAGCTTTTGGTTGTCTCTGAAACCTTTGTGATTATCTAAGCCTCCTTTGTTTTTAGTGATTCCTAGTAATTGAGGTTATGCGAAGACCTGTCAGTGTCCCAAAGGGGTAGATCGCATTTAGCACCAGATGCAGGCTGATTGGAAGCCAGACCCTCAGACAGCATGTGGCAAAGTATGTAGTTAAGCCCTTCTTGGGGAGGAACCGGGAGATGGGTATTTTTGCCTGCTCCCCATGGTCTGGGCCCACGTGTATAGCCATTGTGGGTATTCCTGCACCCATTAAGAACTGCTTCCTTGTTTGCTACAGTCCTGTAGGACTTGTGAATACAAGCCCTACCGGCTATCAGAGACAGGTGATCCAGGGACCTCCCCCTCAGTCAGCAGCTGCAAAAACTGGGACAGCATACGTGTATACAGGCTCCTTCTGGGTAGATACTGGTGACTTGGAGCAGGCTAGATAGAGACGATAGAGGAGGTGTCCATTGGCTTCCCTGGTCTCTGGGGAGGGCTGTAGCCAGCCCTAGATGAGTGCTCAGGTGCGGGATCCCCAGGCAGCAGCTTACAAAGTATGCGGATGGACTCATTCCAAGGGTAGACTGGGAGATGGCTGTTTTTGCCTGCCCCTCTGTGCTAAGCCCTGTGGGGATAGCTGCAGCTGGTGCTCACACACTTGTTAATAACTGGTTCTTTGTTTGCTATAGTCTTGTGGGTTTCATGGATACAAGACTCTTTGGCTCTCAGAGCTAGGTGTTTTGGGGGCCTGACTCTCAAGTAGGAGTCTTAAAAGTTTGGGTACTAAATGTAGGGTCCAAACCCTTTGCTTCTTAGAAGCTGGAAGTTAGAAGTTCCCTCCCGCTTGTAGGGTGCTGTTCCGGGGTTGGGGTTTATGGTCAGATCGTGTTTCAGCCTTAACTATCTGTTTCAACATGTATTTTCTTATTCCCCTGATGTGTAGGAGTCACTCAGTGAGTTTCTGGATTTCTTTCAGTGGTAATTTTCTGTGTGTAGTTGTACATTCAGTGTGTCTGTGAGAGGAGGAGAATTCAGGAGCCTCCTGTGTTGCCATCTTGGTCAACACCCCTCCACACTTTTTAATTCTTCATTTGTTCTATTTTGAATTGCCTTCATATTAAACTAGTTTATTCTGGGTTGAAGAAATTTTGTTTTGTTTTATGTTTTTGTGGGGTTTTTTTCCTTTTTTTGAGATAAGTTTCTGTTATTGTAAGGTAGTTTAGAAGATACTGTGATATTTGTTGTCACTGAAATTTTTAAGTGTTTCTAGGTGATGCATACCTAAATTTCTAAGTAAAACAAAAGAGATACATTCCTTGTATTTTTAGCTGCATATATTTTTGCCCACTATGTCATTTTGAAATAATTACTAAATGTCTTTTTAACTGTAAAGAGAGTGAAATGAAAGCAACTTTACGTTTTTATTGCTATTGTTCTGTGGCCTGAAAACACTGGTGATATACCTTTCAAGTTTGTAAGGCTGATTTCTTTTGAATACTCTTTAGGTTGTCAAGCTTATTTTTTTCTAGGTGGAATAAAGACTTAGTTATTACTTCAGCATCAAATATTGAGTATTAGAAATGCAGTAAATACTTGGTAAATGAATAAGAGACTTAATCAGGAGAAGTTCTGTAGAAAGTATTAATAATCTAAAAATATAATGAAAAGTAAGGGATTCAGTAATGAATATTAAGTACTATAAATGGTTTGTTTTAGGTGCTAGAGAATAATTACCCTGAGCCTCAGAATGGACCCAATAGAGAGAGTGATTATAAAACAGATGCTGGCTGTTCTGTTGCACTATCCACTCAAGGTGGGACGGAGGAAGGAAATGATCAAAATGAATCTTGTCAAAGTATCTTGAAGTAAGTTGCTGATTATACCTTCCTTTTCAAATACCTTGTTTGATGGTGTTTGGGCTTAAAGGAGAATTGAACCCTTGAAAGTTAAAGAAATGAGCATTTCTCTGAACTAGAGAAGCAGTAAGTGAGTGCTTTCTGAAGTACTTTAACAATTCATTACAAATTTTGTTTCTTTACGTGTTGGTCTAGCTTATATCTTCTAAGAGAGGAGCTAATTCATCCCAAGAGATCCCTTTATTATGTTCATTGATTTCCTGCGTCAGAGGAAGTTGAACTAATCATCTCATCCATTTTTACGTATTAAGTAATACTACAAGTAATGTATCTTTGAATACTAAAGCTGAAGCCTTGGTAGCAGGAAGATTCCTTTGTGAGAATGGCAAATTTAGAAAAGTTGAAATTATTCTAATCCTTTGAGTAAATAAAAACGGGACATTCAGTTACTCATTGAACAACCTTTTATTAAGCTTCTAGTATTTGCCATACATGGTTAAAAAACAAAGACTTTATAAATATGAAAGCTTAGTTTGTTCTTTTTCAATAAACTGAATCAATTGAAAGCAAGCTCTTTGTTCCCAAGAATGAGTTATAATTTTAGCTGCTTCATTTTTGTCAGTAGAATGCCAACTGAAGTAAAAAATCCCAAAATAAAAGGAACCAATGATGAGATTATTTCTGTCACTGATGATACTGAAAAAGAATTTATAGATATTGAGGAGCATCTTTTAGAAGTAGAAACATTTACACAGGAGGAAATGGATATATACCCATCAGACTATGAAGGTCAGTTCATTTAGCTAATCTTTTTTTGTTTGACCTTACTAATTTGATATTGGTGAATGATTATCTGAGATAACTTAGTCTTACATCTAAATTGGCATGTTTATAATAGCCTAAAGCCAAATATTTAAAGAGTATTTAATATTTATGAAACGTTAAGCATATTAACTTATAACCTGAATATACAATTTTGGGGCCTTTTGCCTTGCTGTGTAATTACTATGGGTCTCCTCATTGCTGTGAACCAATTCTATGAACCTTTCCTTGGCAGTCTTCTTTAAAACAGAAACTCTCAGAGCTTTGTATGGAGTTATACACACTGATATGAGGCCTCTCAAGGCTCACCTGTGATTCACTTGATGAAGAGGGGTTGTCTCTAGGTGTTTAAAGATATTTTTGTAAGGAGGATAGAAAATGTTTCTGCCATTATATTTGTTTCCTATAGTATTTCTGAACATTCTAAAAAGAAAATTGATTATTTTTCAAAAGGTCAGTTTTCTCTTCCTTCTTGTTTCCGTGTAGAGGATGCCAAAGAATCTGTTGGAATTGTTAAAAGTCCCAGTATTGCCTCTTACGTGCAGATGCAGACTTTACCACAGCATTTAGAAGAAGTAAGTCTATAAGCAGTGGATAAAGTTACTTAAATTATGCTATGGTAACACTATAGTGTTTTATTCAATATATCCAACCAAGGCTATTATCTCTTAAAAGTGTACTGTGGATTGTAGAGTGTAGCCATGCAGCATTTTTCTTTCACTGAAATTCTATTATTAGTTAGATGTCTAATAATTTCAGGCTATGAAATGTTAATTTCATAAACTGCTGTAGTAAATTAATTTAATCAAGAGTGATGCAAGTGTTCCATATTCAGGACGTATAATTCAGCAGTAGTGTGCAGTTTTTACACATACATGCACTTTTATGTATTATTTGTTTTCTCAAAACTCTATACACTGGATTTCCAGGTAGAACACAGGCATCTCTAATTATTGAAACAATTCCTTTAAGAAGGATTTTTTTTTCTTCTGATTTTCTAGTTGTTTTCATAGTGTACAGTTGGCCCTTGAACAACATGGCAGTTAGGGGCTTTGACCCCCATGCAGTCAAAAATCCTCATCCATTCATCCCTTAGTATTCACGGAGGATTGGTTCCAGGACCTGGCACAGATTCAAACAACCCCAGATGGTGTAGTGTATTTACTGAAAAAAAATCCGCATATAAGTGCACCCCCTTAGTTCAGACCAGTGTTGTTCAAAGGTCAGTTGTACTTACTTATGTAGTGATGTGTGTGTAATTTACAAATATATTGTAAATACATTGTAAATGATTTCTAGTGACATCATTTGTCTTTGTAGTTTAATATGCTCAATGGCTCAGGGTGATGGGCCAAAGGCATCACAGTATAAAGGTCTAGTCAGAGCAGGACTGGGAGTACATTTTAATGTTTGGTTTCGCACTTGCTTTTAGACTGTTTTTATTCCAGGCGAATGGCTAATGTGAAACTCAAGATACCTAAGACAGTAATACCTGTTTGTTTCAACTATTTTCTTTTTGGGTACTATTAATTTTAACAGCATTCCACAGGAGAGGTTCAGTGTCCAAGGGAAGAACTGTTAGAGACATGTATGGAGGAAAAATCAACTGAACAGAAAGGGTAAGGGGGAAAAGTATGGAAAGCTTTCAAAGCTCATTTGGGATTCACTTGATGAAGAGGGTTTTTTTTTTCTCCTCATCATTGACAATATATATTTTATGGTGATACTGTGTTCCTAGTGAAATTGTAACCTCAATTTAATAGTAATGGTAGTGATGATTTTTAGTAAATTCTATGCTTGCTTCTAAATCTTGGTAGAGTGAAATAAATAATGATGTCTAAAATGCTTTTTGTTCACCTGTCACTATCAACCTTAGAGTAAAATATGGCTATGACTAGACCAGAGTTTACTCAGCTGCTAATGAGGGTACTCCCTTTCCATACTAATTCCACTTTTCATGGGTCAAGTAAAGAATCTTTATGAGTCATATGTGTATAATCTTTCACTGTTATGGTATGATTACTGCACTCTGTCCATAGGGCTTTGATGGACACAGACTCTGCTTGCTAGCTTAGTATTGCTTCAAGGATAGCTGAAGGCAGTTTTCATTTGTTGCAGTTTGGGCATGATTTCTTAATGTTTAGAATTTTTGATGTTTTAGAATTTTAGAATTACCTCAGATAAGAGAGGCAACATAATTAGATTTTTTCTCTTCTCTTTTGTTCGGGTCTTCTGTGGATAATTAACAGAAAAAAGATGTTTAATGTCCTGTGCCTTTACAAGTAATATAGATATTTCTATTAATAAAAAACTAGTCATTACAGTTTCAGATGTGATAATGGGCTCTGTAGTGTTCCTGAGCAAAGTGTCTGCTTCTTCCTAGGTAAAATTTGAGGTCCCAGCTAACTTCATTTCCGCTTATTTTAGATTATATTATTTCTGTTGCCAAGCATTTAATAGTGTTCACGTCGTATATTAAAGCCATCCAGACATATTCTTTGCTTTTGTTTGAATCTGTTACTATTGCTATAGAGACAGATGTAAATAGATTGTAATTATGAGCTAAGCATTACAGAAGATTAGAGGATGTTTAGACTCTTAGATCGTGGAGCATTAGATCACCTGGACCTTAGATAATGCGAAGAATATCTTGCTTCCTAATTGATTATCAATCTTTAATTATAGTATGATCGAAGGCTTTATAGATCCAGAACACATCACTCCTCATTCATTTTGTGTAGATACAAGTTCAGAAGTTTCTAGGTAAGAATTTTTGCATACTGCACCATATTGATATAATTACAAATAGATAAGAGAATGACATGATGCCTACTGTACCATTTTGAAATAATTACTAACATCTTGACCAAAAACTAAGAGAGTAAAAGATTTTCCTCTAACAGTTGTGTTTTAAAGACATGCAGGAACTATTTTAGAACAAGTCTTTTCTGGAAAAAGAAGTAGTGGATATATTATTGAAAGATGTTGTTCTTGCTCATTTTCAGCCTCTAGCAAATTTCTAATAGCATATGAAATGCTTCTAATTCTCTCATAGAAGAGAGTCATCCAGTTGTCTTCTGAATTTCTTTTACAGAAGTTGAACAGTGTGTTTAGTGTTTACAAATCGTGTTGAAATAGGAGAATGATATAGCACAAATTTGCTTTAAAAAAATTCTCCAGTATTAGAATTTATCTCCTTGTTACTTGTTAAAAGCAAAGGCCAATAAAGTTGTCTTAAAATAGGCAAGTCAGTTGTAACGCCTGTTTTTTATGGATTTCCCAAATATAGTTTTGTTATTGAAGATGTGAGATGCTTGACAAAAGGCAAATGTTATTGCTGAAAGGGAATTAATGTAAATCCAAATAAATCTAAACACAATTTAATGTGTTATTTTCTTTTTAGAGACAATGATCAGTTTATTTGGACATGATAGTGCCTGTTCCTTATTTAGGTTATGAAATTGATTTGCTTGTACAACATTGAGTCCCTTCTATGTTTTAAGGAATCATCCCTAAACAATCATTTTATAAAACAAAACTTACTTTGATTTTTAACTTTTATTTCTAAATAAGCATTTTTGTTAGGGTTTAATTATTAATATCAACTCTCTGATTTGTTTGGAAATGAAATGTTCACAATAGTGTTGTTTCACATTTAATGAAGAACAGGAGTTTGCTCTATCCATGTTAGAATTAAACATTTTTTTAACCCATATTTTCCACAGTTTTCTAAATCCATTCCGGATCATTAAATTTAGTCCAAGAAATATATTCCTAACCCAAATTACGTACTCTGTACACCTAATCAGAATGATTGCACAGGTCTCAAACTCAGATGCCTGTAGGGACCAGGCAAGTAAAATGAACGTGAGAACTGTCCTGGGTTGTAACACCATAAGGAGGGGACCATGGCTAACTAGACATTACATGTCCCTTAATTACAGCATTTGGATGAATAACTGTGCTGATGACAAATGTGTCTGGGGGTTGAGGGATAGAGTGAGATCGGCTTTAGGGCTTAAATTTCCTGAAAACTTCCAGAAAGCTTTTAAAGTAGAATAAAAAAGTAGGATCAAAATACTCAGCTCATAGACATCTAATTTGTTTCTTTCTTGATTAATGTGTGTTTTTTATTTATATGCTTCCACATAGTGCACGGATCTCTGCATGTAAAGATAAATCTTCCTCAGCTCCACCTTTGGTATCAAATAGAGTCACTGTTGCTTCACAAACACCTGGGCCAACAGCTCAGCCAACCCAGAGAAATGAACCCAGGGCTCAGTTATCACATTATTCCGATTCTGTTAGGCAAATGCTCCAAGATGAAATGTTTAAATTAGTTCAGGTAAGCACATCTTCATATAAACAAGTAAGTCTACACATGATATATATGTAAGGTTTTAAAATATGAACAAACTTCCAGAGACGGACAAGTTAAAATTAAATTGCAGGGGGCTTCCCTGGTGGCGCAGTGGTTGAGAATCTGCCTGCTAATGCAGGGGACACGGGTTCGCGCCCTGGTCTGGGAAGATCCCACATGCCGCGGAGCAACTAGGCCCGTGAGCCACAACTACTGAGCCTGCGCGTCTGGAGCCTGTGCTCCGCAACAAGAGAGGCCGCGATAGTGAGAGGCCCGCGCACCGCGATGAAGAGTGGCCCCCGCTTGCCACAACTAGAGAAAGCCCTAGCACAGAAACGAAGACCCAACATAGCAATCAATCAATCAATAAATAAATCTTTAAAAAAAAAATTAAATTGCAGGGTTTCTCTGCTTTGGGCACTCTTGCTTTCTTATTCAGAAGTCCTAACTCTAGGGACTAGAGTCTAGGCTGAGTTCCCTACTTCTGATGATGACTTTTTTTTTACTGAGCTCTTTGGGATGCAGAGCTGCTCACAAAAGTGAGGTGCGGGATAATCAAACCAGACCAGCGGCCCCTGCTCAAAGGTGCCCAAAGTTTATTTTCTAACACAGCCTGTCACATCACATTTATCATCCCCAAACCAAATGTTGGCTTGGTTTGAAATTGTCAGCTGCATTTTAAAGTATTGTTCACTTTGCCTTCCATCATCTTTTTCTCACCTGGTTATCCTTTCCTCTGTCTACCAACAATTTTTAAATATTTCCCTTTTCTATTTTATTCCTTAAATATTAATTTCCCTCAGATCTTCTCTTCTCTTCATGTGTTCTACATTCACTTTCATATCCTTTTTTTTTAATCGTACACTTTTCTTTTTTATTTATTTATTTTATTTTTTGCTGCATTAGGTCTTCGTTGCTGTGCATGGGTTTTCTCTAGTTGCAGTGAGCAGGGGCTACTCTTCGTTGCAGTGCGTGGGCTTCTCATTGCAGTGGCTTCTCTTGTTGCGGAGCATGGGCTCTAGGCACATGGGCTTCAGTAGCTGTGGCACGTGGGCTCAGTGGTTGTGGCTTGTGGGCTCTAGAGCACAGGCTCAGTAGTTGTGGCGCATGGGCTTAGTTGCTCTGCGGCATGTGGCATCTTCGTGGACCAGGGCGTGAACCCATGTCCCCTGCACTGACAGGCAGATTCTTAACCACTGCGCCACCCTGGAAGCCCTCATATCCTTTTATGTGATGCAGTATACCATTTTTATATGGATAATTCTGAGCACTAATTTTGTGAGTTTTTCAAATATGTGTACAGATTTTTATAAATACGACTCTTTTGTAATTAACTCATGTACAGCCTCATCCTGTATAGTTTAACACTGAATGCGCCTGTGTGGTGCCTGGGCCCACAGCCAGGCTTGTGTGGCTTTCCCATGACTTCATGACTGATTGGTGTCTTCCCATGTGGACTGTGGCCTGGCCAGAGACCCTCACACATCCCACTGTGGGGCAGCCAGGACTGTTCCCATTCTCCTGGCATGCCCATACTCCTCCTCATGCCCTGCCCACACCCCTCCTCCAATAGAGACCTATGCCCTCCGCGACAGCTCCCCATGTGCTGTTGCTGGGATGTTTATACTAAAAAAAAAAATCTTTGAACTATGGGTCCTGATGGGAATACTTTTTCAGCATGTCCCACTGTCCCATGGAACTTATTGAAACTGATTTTATTCTTATTCTTCTGAGTCTCTTCTTTCCCTTTTCTATTTACTAGCATGACCTATTTTACCTGCTTAAAGTTTTAGAAGAATTTGTCAAACTTGTTTTTTGGATTACCTAGGGACTTTGCTGGTCACTGCCTTGTATATTTAACAAATTCTCCAGATAATTCTGGAGAAGATTAAGAATCACTGTCTTAGAGAGTCATCTTTACCTTCTTTCACTATGCATATCCAGTGTTTTACTATGCCCTCTTGACTCTTTTGCCCACATTGTATGTCAGTACAGTTACTTGCTATTTCTATAGTGGTAGCCAACCTTAGGTTCTTAGAACTTCATACTTCCATTGTCTCATATATGCATTTCTGAGACATTCTTCCCCAGATATTGTTTTAATACTCTTATTTTCCTGCTTTAAAATCTTCAGTAAATTTCAGGCACAAATTTGTATACTATATGATATCAATCATGTTTTAAAAATACAAAGAATGGAACTTCCCTGGTGGCTCAGTGGTTAGGCATCTGCCTGCCAATGCAGGGGACACGGGTTCGAGCCCTGATCTGGGAAGATCCGGCATGCTGCAGAGCAACTAAGCCCATGCGCCACAACTACTGAGCCTGCGCTCTAGAGCCCATGAGCCACAACTGCTGAGCCCACGTGCCACAACTACTGAAGCCCATGTGCCTAGAGCCCATGCTCCGCAACAAGAGAAGACACCACAGTGAGAAGCATGCGCACCGCAATGAAGAGTAGTCCTCACTCACCGCAACTAGAGAAAGCCCACAGCAACGAAGACCCAAAGCAGCCAAAAATAAATAAATAAATAAATAAATAATAAAAAAATAAAAATATGAAGAATGAAAGGATATACACTAAAAAATGTTAATACTAGTTATCTTTGGGAATAAGATTATGAATCATTTTTATTTTCTTTTTTGTCCTTTTTTTTTCTGTAATAAGTATATATTTCTTTTGTAATTGAAGGAAACCTACATTTTTTTTTAAACCCGCAGTGTTTCCTTATTGGCTTGTTTTAAGAAGTGCAAATTCCTCTGTTGGGCTTGAAAGACCCCCATGGACAGCTTTTATCTTCCCTCTTTTCCCACCATACTCTCACAAGTCTAGTGGTTCTCAAAGTGTGGGCCCTGAACCATTAGCATCAGCATCACTTAGATATTAGGAATACAGATTCTCAGGCTGCCATCCCAGACCTACTGGAATCAAACTCTAGGGATGGGGCTCAACAAAGAGTGCTTTTAGAAGTCCTACAGGTGGCTCTGATGCATGCTACAGTTTGGGAACCACTGTACTAACTAACCTCTCTTCTCATTAGCTATAAATTTCCTGCTCCATCTAAGCCAGTGTACATGCCAGTGGTTCCCAAGCTTTTCTGCACATTGAAATCACCTAGTCATCTTAAAAAATACTAATCCTGGCTCACATCCCCCGGATACTCTGATTTTATTGGTATAGGGTGTCACCTGGCCATTGGGATTTTTAAAATGCCCTCAAGTGATTCTGTCATTCAAGGTTTTTCAGCCACAGTGCATACCTTTGCCTTTCACTCGGTCAGCCCTTCCACAGGAGTTCCTCTCTCTTCACCTGTTGCTAATCTTTGCTTTTTTCTTTCCTGAAAACCTGGTCACAACACACCCATTTTAGGAATTCTTTAATTATCCTCACCCACTCCATCAGACCACTCCTTTATGATCCCAAGGATGTTTATGTAAACTGCTTTACAGATAGTCTCAAGTCTCACTAGGAGTTCATATTCCTAGTTGACAGCTCCTTGAGGACAGGAAGCTATTCTTCTTTTCCTTTTTTTTTTTTTAAATCTTTCCCAGCTCTGCTTTCTATTCAGCATTTATGGGTCCAGCAGATACTAAGGCGGAAGTATGACTATTCTGGAATACTCAGATAATTGTTGTTGCTTCTTTAAGTTCTTTTCATTATATTTTAAGATGTTTCTTTAATTTTTATTTTATCCTAGCTGCAACAGATCAACTTCATGAGCCTAATGCAAATAGTAGGATCATCCTTTGCTAACCTCCCGGATATACATCAACTTCTACAGCAGTCTCAGTCTGTGCATTTGGTGGGAAGCCAAGGATCAAACCCCACAAGAGGGAGTAATGATGTTGAAGACAGCAGTAGAAATCTGAAGGAGAGATTTTTCGTTAAACCACAACCCATGGGAGAGCACGTCAGAGAGCCTGGCAAGAACAGCCCACACTGCCATAAAGAAATTGTACAATCTGATGAAAATAATATTGGAAGTTTACAGGTAATGCATTTTAAAATACCATTAAAGTTGTCCTAGTAGTTCAGTTGTTGGTTATTTGAGTAAATAATTTATTTAGTAGTTATTATATTCCACCTCCTCCAAAACATATTGAACATCATTTAAAAAGTAGGAGTTCGTAATATATTTTAATCTTATATAATATTTTTTTTATCTTCCAGAATGTTCCACATGGGAGTGTTCCTTTTTGTCAGTTAGAAGGCCAAACCCAGAATAGAGGACAAACTCCAGCATCTCAGAGCTTACCAACCACTTCATTGTCTCCAGCTCCTGCTGGAAATACTCACCTCCACCTTTTGTCCACGTCTTCTGCCATTCTGAAGACACCTAAACTTATCCCCACTGCAAAAACTTTCAGACCTGGTGATGGTTTTCCTTTGCTTCAATTTCAGCCCAAGCCTGAATTTAAGCCCCTTTCCTTCCATACAGAAAGAGTTCCTCAAGTTCCCTTCAGTCCTCCGCCACAGCCAAGAGTGGCTTGGGGATTATCTGATTTCTTCCAGCCTCCTTTGCCAAAGAGAGCAATGGACACTACTTCAATGTCCCATTTGAATTTGAGCCAGTATAATACTGAAGTCATAAAAAAAGCAGCTGAGCAGAAGAAATGGGCAGAAACAATAATTACAGAAATCCCTAAGCATGTGAACTTGGATCAGTATGTTGGACAAGAAAACTTGACACCTCAGCAGGACTCTGCAACATTTATAAAACCAGAAAAACTGTTTGATGTTAAGGCAGGGGCCTTTGACATATCTCCTCAGAATTCTTTTGGACTTCCATTATTGCACTTACAACTTAAACCTCCTGTATTCTCCTCTGCCTCAAGAGCATCAGTTACAGTTCCATCAATACCTATTAGAACTGTAGCAGAAGAAAGCAAATACCCAAGACTATCACTACTTCATTCATGTCTATCCCAAGAAAATATGGTAATGATTTTTGCAGAGTGATACAAAAGCACAGTCCTGCCTTTTTCATACCATAGATATACACTCAGTGAAAAGCTCTAACACACTTCTTTTTAAAGAAATAATGCTTCTGTTATTGAAAATAACATACAAAATTTGGTTTAAAACAATAATGGAGTACCTTAAAGGTTTTAGGTCTTCTTCCGTGTGTCAGTACCAGAGTTTTCTAGACTCTTTCAAAAAGATGTTTCTGAGATTCTGCTCAGAGAAGAAATAAGAAGTAGAATAAAATGACCAGTGTTCTTGTTTGTGTGTGTGTGTGTGTGTGTGTGTGTGTGTGTGTCTGTCTGTCTGTCTGTCTGTCTAGAGAGAGAGCATTGTTTGGGGTTCCTAGCAATTGTGATATGATTCCCTTCAAATCTACTACAGGTTAAAATTGTGAAATTTAGACCCAGATTTATAAGTAGTTTTACATATTAAAAAATTGTATCTTTTTAAAATACTTTAAACACAAAGATTAAATCTTCATAAACCCACCAAATCGTCTTTAAAGTTGTAACCTTTGATTTATGAAATTAAGATTGTTTAGGTTCTAGTTTTGTAAGTCAGTCTAGTTGAGTGAGTAATTCATTCTCTGGTACACTTTCAAGATTTGAAAATGGTGCTGGGAAAAGAAATGGTCATCCCTTAGAAAAAGTACTTATCGTGCCTTCCTTTCTTCTGAACGTATTATGAACAAAAAAGAAAGGATTAAAGGAATGGAAAAGTAGACATTTTGGGAAGGTTCTAAAGAAATTTTTTTAATTAGAGAATAATATAATGAACCCCCAAGTTACCATCACCCAGCATCAGTGGTTATCAACATATTGCTAATCTGTTCCATCCATAATCTCCACCCCTGTGCATCCTCTCTATTCCAAAGAATTTTAAATCAAAGCTAGACATTATATAACTTCATTTATAATTTTTTAAGAAGGAAGATTTTTAATATGAAAAAGAAATTAAGAAGATGAGGACTTTTAACATAATTTCTGAAATAAAATGTCCAGTTGAAATTTTCAGGAAATGATTTCTAAAATCATTTGTACTTTAAGATCTGGGTACTCGTCTTACCAGTCCAAATCAGTTTGTTTTCTTTGATATGTTCTATCTCTTGCACATCTTAGTTTAATTTAAACCAATGTTTTTCTCAATTTTTTATTAACATATTGCCTAATTGAGGTTTGTAATTTTAAATGACTATGCTTTGTTTCTTTCTTATAGTACCAAAACCCACAACTTATTCCACTTGAAAACCTTATTGCATTTAAACAAATGCAACAGAAATTAACACATAATTTATTTGAACAAGGCGATTCTGGACACCTCCAGCTTCTGCAGGTCAAAATAGAATCATCTGAATTGAGACAAGGAAAGGACAGTAAAAAAAGGCAAGTTTTAAGTGAAATTTTATTTGAGCATATACCTGCAAACATACCTGCAAGTTTATTATTAGTGACAATAATATAGTTATAAGACGGAAGTTATCTGGTTCAACCTCCCAGCCTGACACAATTGCATATTCAGTTTCCTTGTCAAGTGTCATGCATTTGAACACACCTTGTGATGAGAAAAATTCCTATAATGTGAGAAACAATACTATTATTTTTTGCATTTTATTAAGGAATTCTTTCCTGGCATTCATAGGCTAGAGGTTTCTTTTTACATTTTTCTCTAACAGGATGAGCAGTCATCTTTTGCAGCACAAATATTTGATATCATGAAATCTTCCATATACTGTCCAATACACTGAAGTAACGTTTATTGTTATTCATCTTACCATATCCTCCAGACTCTTACAGGAAGCAGTGATGTGAATTGTTTCAGGGCACTAAGAAATGCGCATGTAAAAAGCAAGGCTGTGACTTCTAATGAAGAGCATTTATAATGTTTTACTCATAATGGATGTTCAAAACATGTATTAACTGGTAGATTATTACTTAGTCTAGAAAATACTTCAAAAATTTCACATTTATCAGACCCTAAAATCTACTACCAGTGCTCTCTTTCCAGAAATGGTCTTTCCTTCCATCTTTTCCAGGTAAACCCTCTTCAAAGTAAGTTTTCCGCTTAACTTTTTGGGCTCTCCTTCCTCCTTGCTGAGGTGACTGAGTTTGCCTAACTTCTTCAGCTAGGTGAATGGAGGTGTCCAGTAGGGTTTCTGGGGCCAGCTTAGAATCTGCAGAGAAGAGAATTTGAAAATTACCTAAAAGGTGTAACTCTAACCTGGGACTCTAGTGACTAACACAGAAAAGTCAGTTCCGTAGTAGAGGAACTAGAAATAACTTTCATGTGTCCCTGACTTCTGCTTATATTTGCTTGTATTCTAGCAGAATATCTTGCTAATTTAATTAAATGGCACTGAAAATAATTTATTGACAAAATTTTGATAACTGTCCCACTGCATATAGCATGATACAAATGAAAAACTGATGTTACTAAAATAGTAAAAATATATTTTACACTATTGTTTTTAATAGACAAAGACGACGAGCTGAAAAAGAGCTGCAAGAAAAAAGATCAGAGAAACTAAGGAGAAAACCAAGTGTGACTTTCCAACCAGAGGATTTCATCATTAATGATAATGATTCAGAAATAGTTATGAAACCCAAGGTATAGAAAAACTATAATACATTCTTCCCTGGTCTGCATGTACACAGAGTTTGGAATGTCTGTGGTTTATCTAGTCGTCTGATTGCTGGAAGCTTCTGATCGTGACTAGGAGAATCTTAACATCATTAAGCACATAAATCTCTGCTGCATCCCTCTGTGCAACAGTAGACAAACAGTTGTGAATGTGAAAAGCAACTTGTTGGTAAATCAAAAACTGTAGTTTAGAGCATCTGCTTGTGTGACTTATATTTGAAATCACTCCGCCTTTTTTCTATGACATCTTAATGCGTATCATACATTATTTGGGTTTCTCCTATGATAGTTTCACCTAACTCTTTTAGGTGCCTCTAGGATTTCCCAAACATAAGTTTGTTATGCAACCTATATTTTCTATCAGATCTTTGCAAACATTCCTTCTCAATTTGGTGACTGTTAACCTGTATTTGCAACAAGAGTTTAAATAAACAGAAGTAGTTTTGTTTACTTGAATCTTAGCACCCTTTTTTCAGTAAGTCCTCAAGAACATGTCTAGAGGCACTTAGTAAAATGTTGAGTCCATGAACAGTTTGGATATTATTTGTGAGTTAAAGCTAGTCTTGCAGGAGAGAATTGCATATTGTAATTTAGTAACTGCATTAAATTGGTAATCCTCTTTTTTATTGTTTGACTTGTGAATTTTGTAAGCACCTTTGTGGAGTTACTTTGATAGAGTAAATAATTTGTTAGAATAAATATTTCTAGAATTATAGGATTTTAAACTGTACCTAAAAAATCGACATTTCTCATAGCTATTGAATATTTTTTTTCAAAATAATGACTGTCTTTGAATTAATCATAACTTGATCATTTGGGGATTCATTTAGGAGCAACAAGAACATCATGGTTCCCAGCCTTTGGAAGACTTTGACATTCCTTTTGGTACGTATATGCATGATTAATGTCATGTCTCCATTCAGAGTTAAAATCAGTTTTCTAAAAATATGTAGGTACCTACCCACTTCCCAGGGATACTGGGAAAAGCGGAAATGTTTGTGTAAGTGTTGTATGTTGTGAGCACTGTTAAAATGTTAGTTATGATATATGAAAAAAAAATGTAGATAAAAATGAGAGCAAATTATTTTCATGTTATCTTTGACAGGATGGTGTGTATGTGTGTATGTATGTGTGTGTGTTTGTTTTGATGTGTTATCCGTTAGAGCAGTGGTTGACAAAGTATGGCCCACAGACCAGATCTGGATTACACCTGTTTTTGTGAATCAAGTTTTATTGAAACACAGGCATGCCCATTTATTTACACATTGTCTATGACAGCTTTCACATTGCAGCAGGTTCCATTTGTTGCAAAAGGGACCATATGGTTCACAAAGCCTAAAATATTTATCATCTGGCCCTTTACAGAGTTTACCAACCCCTATAGTAGAGCAATGCAATTAATTAGAATCTCAAATAATATATTGATATATAAGGCCTAAAAGGAAATTATTGGAGAACACGCCTGGAGTCTAATTAATCATAGAAAATACACGTACAATAAAGTAAAGGAATCAGTTCAGAAAAAAGAACTTGTTTATAGATAGTAAATTCTTTTCTTTCTTGAATTGGTCAATTCATTTCTTGCCACTGAAGTACATGTTCCCCAAGCCTTTCTCTTCAGTATTTTTCACACGTATACACACAGACACTCTGGTGCCTCTGCAACCATTCACTTTCATGACTTCAGCTCTTAAATTTTTTTGGTGACATTCAAATATACACCTTCCGTCCCTCATCTTTCTTTCCTACTTTCCCCTTAAATTCAACATGTTCATGGGAGTTCTTTGGTGGCCTAGTGGTTAGGATTCTAGGCTTTCACTCTGGTGGCCCCGGGTTCAATTCCTAGTCAGGGAACTGAGATCCCACAAGCTGTGTGGCGTGGCCAAAACAAAAACAAAAAAAAACATGTCCACATTTTAAACTGGCATTTTCCTATTAGTGATATCACCACTCATTTGATTGGACAAGATTTTTACCTTGGAAGTCACCCCTGATTTATCCCTCACGTCTGTTACCCCATTCCTTCACTTAATCCTTGACCTGGTGCTCCTTCCCTTTCTCGGTGCCACGACCCAGCATCAGGCCTCTGCATGCTGAGCAGTTGTCTCCTCACTGACCTGCTTAGCTTCTGTTTCTCAGCTTCTTAATCCGTCTGGTGTTCTTCTTTTCCATTCACTTGTCTTAAAACCATTTTATTTTTCATTCTTGATAACATTCTTTCTCTTCACAAAGGTGGTACATATTCACTGGAGAAAATTTAGAAAATGCAAGTAGAAAATAAGACCAATATTAAAATCTCCCATAATCCTTCTGTCTAGAGATAACCAGTGTTAATATTCTTCTAGGGTTTATTTTCTGAATATCGCTACTCATATATATCTATAAATATATGTATGTGTATGTATATATAAAAAGAATACCTCCTCTACTTGTTTAATAACTTACTTGTTTTTACATACTATTATTAAGGTATATATCTTCCCATTTTACTAGATATTCTTCTACAATGTCATTTAAAATGACTGCGTAGTACTCCAGTGAATGTATATTGTGTCATTCCAAACAACAACAATTCTCCAATTCTGTGACATCTACTGGGTGTCCTGTAATTCAATTCCATTCTAACAGTAATAACCTAGAGTTAGCACAGACCCCAGAGGTTAAGGAATCAGTCCCAAAAGACTCCCTATTTCCTTTAGGCACCAGCTGCAAATGGGGTCCCCCAACACCTGCATTTTTGTCTGGTCAAATATAAATTCAGGGATTCCCATGACACTCCCCCCCCTTCACCAGGTTTACTAATTCTCTAGAACAACTCTAGAACTCAGAAAAGCACTTTATTTGTGATTACAGTTTCATTATAAAGGATACAACTCAGGAACAGCCAAATGGGAGAGATGCATAGGGCAAGGTATGGGGTTTGAGGACACAGAGCTCCCACACCCTTTCTGGGTGCACCAACTCCCAGCACATCCACTTAATCATCAACCTAGAAGCCCCCTTAGCCTCGGTGTCTCAGGGTTTTTACTGAAATGTCATTACATAGGCATGATTGATTACATCATTGGCCATTGGTGATTGAACTCCAGCTGCTCTCCCTTCCATGGATGTGGGGGTAAGGCGGGGCTGATAGTTGGTTCCTCTGGTGACCAGCACCCATCCTGAAACTATCTAGGGGCCTGCCAGGAGTCATTAGCCTAAACTCAGATATGATCAAAAGGGGCTCATTATGAATAACAAAACATACTCCTACCACTCAGGAAAATCCAAGGGTGTAAGGAGTTTTGTTCCTGGAACCAAGGACAAAGACCAAATATAAATATTTTTTATTATACTACCAAGTGCCATCATTGATACTCTTTTATTCTACTTAGACTCCCTGGGTACTCTCCCGGGAAAATCCACATCTAAACCCAAACTCGCATAATAGTCTTTGGACTTTGATTCTACTTCCTGCTGAATGTTTCCTCCAGGGTGGAAATTACCTCAGGTACAGCATGTGCCGCCTGAATTCGTTATCCCTTCCCTACCAACTGGTTTGTTCTTCTGTGTTCTCTATCTCCATTCGTGTCACTACCAACTTAACATCAAAACACACATTATTCTGAGTTCTGCTTTCCCCTTCCCCCTCTCAGCCAGTCAGTAGCCAGTTCTTGCCTATTTTACTATCGTTGTAATTCTTAAATTTATCCTCTCTCCTCTATTCCTCACCATTACTAGGTACTTATTTGAACTGCTGCAGCAGCCTCATCTATCTGATTGCCTTACTTTAATTTTATCCACTCAAATTTATTTTCCACACACTGGCTGGGGTGGTTTCTCTAGAACATCAGTCTGACCATATCATTTCCCTGCTCAGTAACTTCTACTGGATCTTCATCAGCCAGAAGAATAGGTTTCTAGCCTGGGCATACAGAGTCCTTCACAATTTTGGTTTTAATTCTACTGACCTGCCTGTGAGGGTCAACTTAGATACCACTTCACTCAGAAAGTCCATTTTGGTAACATCTTGACACTGAATTCCTCACCTCCCTTGAGTTAGGTACTCTGCTTCTGGGCTCCTGGTAATATGTTGGCTTCTCAATGATTGCTTCCAATGTTTTGTTGTTATATTTAAGAAAAGCTCCAGGATGATGTTAATACTTCAGCTGGATTGCATTTCATGGCCTCTGTAAAAAAGAAAGCTAAAGAATGTCAGGATGCAAGTACAAATACAGACCCAGGTAAAATGCTATTTCACTTTAATTTTTAAAATTCATCATATTTTGCAATATTTAATATATATCAACTTTTTTTTCAAAACAGTGATTTAAAGGGAATTTAAAATTATGTGATAGGGACTTCCCTGGTGGTCCAGTGGTTAAGACTCCACGCTACCAATGCAGGGGGCCCGGGTTCGATCCCTGGTCATGGAACTAGATCCCGAATGCCTCAACTAAAAGATCCTGCATGCCACAACTAAAGATCCCTCATTCCACAACTAAAGATCCCACATGCCGTAACTAAAGGTCCTGCACATGGCAATGAAGATTCCGCATGCTGCAACTAAGACCCAGCACAGCCAAATAAATAAATAAATATTTAAGTTAAAAATAAATAAATAAAATTATGTGATATTAGTTACTCATCCCAGCTTCTTGTCCCCAGCCCTGGTATATACTTTACAAATTTTAAACTAAAATTAAATTTGAGATTGAATTTATGATAACTTTATTAAAACGTAATAGGTATTTGTTTAAAAATGCCATGGACTACATCCTAAATCAGTAGAAATAATATATATATATATATTTTAAATTTTTTTATTTTTTGGCTGCGCCATGCAGCATGTAGGATCTTAGTTCCCTGACCAAGGATTGAACTGCACCCCCTGCATTGGAAGAGCAGAGTCTTAACCACTGGACCGCCAGGGAAGTCCTGGTAGAAATAATATTTTGAATTTGGGTTCTCTGTGCCATAATTGACTTTACTAGAATTTCATGCCTAAGATTGAGAGGCCTGAAGCTGTGGCTGCTGAAGTTGAGTTAGGAAGAGAAGGACTAGATTGGGTTTAGTGTGGGAAGAATATATGTAACTGTGTCCAAAAATAGAGGAAATAAATGTTGGAGGAGCTATTATTTGGAATTTTGCCTGACAGACTTCTTCATTAATGTAATGAATGAATGTATTAGGTGGTTTCCAGTATTTTTCTCCTATAAATGATGCTTCAGTGAGTAACTTCTTGCATAGAGCCTTTTTTGTTGTCGTTGTTCATCACTATGATTTAGCTAACTCTTTTATCCTTTACCAATCCAATAGATTTTTTAAAAAGGCCTCTGTTATTTTAATTTTTATTTCTTTCTGAATGAGTTTAGGCATGTATAAGTTTTTTTTTAATAAGATTTTTTTTGATGCAAATGGTGAGTGCGCATTTGAGAAACATTCTTAAATGTATATCTGAGAAAGCCTTGGAGGTACTTGACTGCTCTGTAGTCTTCTAAAGTCAGCAGCCTATTTGTTAGAAGTTTGCTATTCATTCAGGTGATCAGGCCCAGGATATAAATAGTAATAAAATCTAAAATTATCATATTAATTAAAAAATTAAATTCTTAAGCTGTCAGTCTACTTTTCTACCACGTTTTATACACAAGATATAAAAATCTGCACTTGTATATTTAATTTTTTCCGTGCTTGTGAAATCCTTTTTCTGTTTTCTCTTTTTGTCCCAAATCTTCTAATTGACTACAAGGTAAAGATGCTGCTTCTCAAGAAGTTGTTTCTGAATGTCATAAAAATCAGCAAATCATTTCTTCCTCATCAGGTGTGATTTCTTTCTTTTTTTTCCTGAGAACACCATGACTAGTTAAAGGTTATGTCTGCATGACGGCTGAAACAGGAGTTACCAACCCCCATAAAAAAAGCAGTTAAACCAATCAAAGATAGAATGATAATTTAAGTATTTTCACTTTCCTTTTTTCTAGTTTTTTAAAAAATTTATTTATTTTATTCATTTATTTTTGTTTGCATTGGGTCTTTGTTGCTGCACGCAGGCTTTCTCTAGTTGTGAGCAGGGGCTGCTCTTCGTTGCAGTGCGTGGGGTTCTCATTGCGGTGGCTTCTCTCGTTGCAGAGCACGGGCTCTAGGCACGCGGGCTTCAGTTGTTATAGCACGTGGGCTCAGTAGTTGTGGCTCGTGGGCTCTAGAGCGCAGGCTCAGCAGTTGTGGTGCACAGGCTTAGTTGCTCCACGACACGTGGGATCTTCCCGGACCAGGGCTCGAACCTGTGTCCCCTGCTTTGGCAGGTGGATTCTTAACCACCGTGTCACCAGGGAAGCCCTTTTTTTTTTCTAGTTTTTTAGTTGTCATGTGGTTTAAATTCAAGCCTTGGTGCCAAGTTTCCAGTACTCAGTATTGCAACGAGTTATATTTTGCTTGTGAAATTTGAAAGTAATGTTCTATTAAAAATACAATGCTAGGAAATAAGAGTTGTAGGGCAAAAGGCACAGAGTTAGACTGCTGACTTACTGTGACAGGCTTCTATATTGTTTTGAATAAGAAGCTAATGACTTTTGTAAAATTAAGATATTAAACATTTTAAGTGGTAAAATTTAGCTATGGTCTTTATATATACTAAAAACACTGAATTGTACATTTTTAAAGGAGGTGAATTACATCTCAATAAAGCTGGTTAAACAAACGAACAAACAACAAGAAACAGTGTTGAAAGTAAAAAAAATAAATTAGTTATGATTAATTTCCTAAAGCCTGGTTTTATTGAAATTTTAAACAAGCAAAAATGACTTAATATATCTGAAATTGAAAAATGAAATTGCAGCATTTTCTTGGTATGACTTAGATATTTCATTATTCTTGTGAG
Organism: Balaenoptera physalus; assembly: GCF_965194825.1. Lineage (NCBI taxonomy): Eukaryota > Metazoa > Chordata > Mammalia > Artiodactyla > Balaenopteridae > Balaenoptera > Balaenoptera physalus. The sequence goes on from NC_138890.1 coordinate 146,787,386, forward strand.
TCATTCATATGAGAAAAGCAATAGTCAATATGCATTCAATTCTGAATTATTCCAGAGTAATTTGCCCTTAGAATAGAATACAATTTGCTTTAATTTATTTATACCTATGAAACTTCTGCTTAGATTTTCAGCAGATATCCTTTTTTTTTTTTTTTTGGTTGCATTGGGTCTTCGTTGCTGCACGCGGGCTTTCTCTAGTTGCAGCGAGCAGGGGCTACTTTTTGTTGTGGTGTGCAGGCTTCTCACTGTGGTGGCTTCTCTTGTTGCAGAGCACGGGCTCTAGAGCATGCGGGTTTCAGTAGTTGCAGTGCGTGGGCTCAGTAGTTGCGGCACGCAGGCTCTAGGGTGCGTGGGCTTCAGTAGTTGTGGTACGCATGCTCAGTAGTTGTGGCTCGCAGACTCTAGAGCACAAGCTCAGTAGTTGTGGCGCACAGGCTTAGTTGCTCCGCAGCATGTGGGATCTTCCCGGACCAGGGATTGAACCCATGTCCCCTGCATTGGCAGGTGGATTCTTAACCACTGCGCCACCAGTGAAGTCCCTTCAACAAATGTCTTTAATGTTGTTTGTTGCTAACTTTTTCTTACCAAGTTAATGACATAGAGCTATATACAGATTTTTTTACTATCCTGATTTTTCTTATTTTTAGAACATGAATCTTTGAATGTTCCTCAACTCTTGGCACCAGATGTATATCTAAATCTCAGACTTTCCACTGAAATATCAGAGAAACCTCTGTCACCTTCAGCAAGTGAAACGGTACTAAATTTGGAAGTTTTAATAAGAAGTTTTAATAATACCTTTGTGCTAAATTTTATTACGGTCATCTGCATTATTCAGTTGTATAGGTGAAATGAGGCCAAAAATCTCATCTACGTAGATTTGTTGGAAAGGTCAAAAATTAGTTTACAATTTAAATATTGTGCCCCCAAATACTGTAAACTAAGACCATAACACATACTTCCTGCAATTTTCCCTAAGTTAGGCTTATATAAGCTCTTCTTGCCTTGAGAATTAAACCTTTTTGGGGCAGGGGTAGGGTAGAGTGGCTGTACTATAAGTAAAAAGAATGTAACCCTCCTTGATTTTGTGTGTTTTGGTTCAGATTGGACACACTTACATAAATGTGATTGACATTGAAGCTGATGATCTACACAAATTACCTGTTAGAGAAGAGCCTTCAGATGATAATATTATCAAACAGCAAAGCGATCGTCTAGAAGTCCCATCTTCTGCAGAATTACATTACATGGCAGCTTCAGTTACTAATGCTGTTCCCCTGCACAATTTTAAGAGTCAAGGTAATAATTTTTTCTACTTTTAAAATAAATTTAAAACATTTTGAAAAATTCTTTAATATAGCATTGTTACCCCTACTTATGTCTCTTAGCTCTCTTCCTCCAAATCCACTGTAATTTTATTTTATTTATTTTTTTAATAAATATATTTATTTATTTATTTAATTTATTTTTGGCTGCGTTGGGTCTTTGTTGCTACACACGGGCCTCCTCTAGTTGCGGCGAGCGGGGGCGACTCTTCGTTGCAGTGTGCAGGCCTCTCACTGCAGTGGCCTCTCTTGTTGCAGAGCACGGGTTCCAGGCACATGGGCCTCAGCAGTTGTGGCACGCGGGCTCAGTAGTCTTGGCTTGAGGGCTCTAGAGCACAGGCTAAGTAGCTGTGGCACATGGGCTCAGTTGCTCCGTGGCATGTGGGAACTTCCTGGACCAGGGCTCGAGCCCATGTCCCCTGCATTGGCAGGTGGATTCTCAACCACTGTGCCACCAGGGAAGGCCAAATTCACTGTAATTTTAGATGTTTATATTCACATTTAGAAATGTTCTATTAATCTTTTAAATACCTTGTTTATAAGTTTAGAATCAATCTTTTTATGCCTTTCGTATTCTTGATAGAATCTGGCAATTCCGCTATGGATTTATTTTTTAAACCTGCAAAAGTGTCTCCAACCTGTCTGGATGGAAGAAGCTGGAGAGCAGGCATTCCAGAAGTGAAGGAGCCTTGCATCACCTCACCTCCACCATCAGACATACAGCAGGACAAAGGTGAATGCCCTAGATTTATAGCATAACTTTCCCCTTTCTCTGAATTACCGTTATATTAGAAATAAGCACTAAAACTTGATCATTGCAGAGGAAACCAGAAAAAGGGTTTTTCCCTTGCTAAGGAGAGTAGGGGCAGATAGGTAAATGAGATAGAGTCATGGTTCCAAGCCTGGGACCCAGGGATATTGTTCAAGGAGACTACAGATCTATTTGTGCATATGTCTTTTCTCAATTAATGAGGCTAAAAATAAATATCCTGTGGAATTTCATGAGTGTTTTGGTGTTAAAAAGGAATTCTCATATTTTAGAAGGTGGGAAGTTCTAGAATAGCACATAGAAAATACACAGGCTTGGTAGCCAATAGTACTTTATTAGTAAAATATTCAGTTTTATAGTCATAAATCAGGTTGTATTATTGTTAAATATTTGAAAGATTTAGAAGAATGTTTCTCCAAAACCTAAACTTATTACATGTTGCGAATCATTAGATTAATCTAGTATGTAATCAGACTTCCTGCAGCAGAGACCTAATGTCTCTTCTGGCTTCCACAACTGTTGGGAGGAATGGACCTAGCCTTGTGGTCATCAGCTGCTTGGGTGCAAAGTCCAGCACTGCGTTTTCATTGTGCATCAACAGCAGACACTCAGGAGATGTGAGGAGCAAGAAAGGGATGGGTAGCAGGGAAACTTCACCTTAGGATGTGTTAGAGCATGTGTGTTACAGCTGTATACACAATAAGTGCCAGCATTTCAGATTTTGGAGCCTTTGCCCTCTCTCTCCCCTGCCATGGGACTGCTAGGTGCATGGGTAGTGGAGGGAGGATGTATGAAGCTGACAGTCTTTCAGGCTGGGGAAGTGTGTGGGGAAATGAAAAGACCTTGGCTTTTATCAGTAGATTCAAATAGAACAGACCTGGCTTTCAGTCTCAGCCCTGTTACTTAATAGCTTGGAGACTTTTTGCAGGTAATTAACTTTATCTGATCCTCACGTGTATCTCTGTAAGATACAACCTCATAGGGTTGTCATTAGGGTTGCATCTAGCCAAATGCCTGTGACTACTTAGGTATCCTGTTAGTTTCCCTTCATTTTCACACCAACTTGACTTTTGAAATTCTGACAAAGTAGAACGAGACTGATCTCCCGGTGACCTCAGAATATCTTAGGACAGCATTTTAAATGACTATAAGCTACAGGTTAATTTCCTCCATCAGTGAGATCAAGTCTATATTCAACCTTTCGGAAGATCCTTCTCTGGGGAGATTGGTCATGAAAATATGTCAGTGGACCCTTCTACTATTACTAAAGAGAGCTTAAAAATGCCAATTTAAAAGGAAGGGTTTTATATTTTGAAATTAAATTCCATCATGGTATATACATAGTATACTTTAAAGACTCAGAATATAGTCACAGTAGAGTTGAGTGGGATTTGTATTATAAGAAAAGGCTGGGAGAGGGAGAGACAGAGTTCTTAGGAATTTAAAACAAAAGCAAAAGCCAAACAAACAATACATTTCTGTGTTAGTGAGACCTCACCATTTTGAATGACAGTAGCTTACTATTTTAGAAACCATCTCCAATAGGAATATTATCAGTAACAGCAAGCAGGGCTTTGCTAGGCAGAGGGAGAGCATTGCAGGGTCAGTGGAACTCAATATTTAAAATCACCTCCTAGGTGATTTTTTTTCAGTTAGTCAGTGAGAGTGGAACAGTTTCTCCACAGGAAGGGAAACTAGTTTCATTATGTATGTAGGCCATTCCAGATTTTGAGCATATCCATCTCTTTTTGCTGTATTTTCTACTTGAAGTTTGCACACCAGATTCTTTCCTGCGTGAATAAGGGAGATACTGCAGGCTGCCAAGAAACAAGAAGGGTAGGTGGCAAAGTACTGTGTGAGTCAAGCTAAAAAAAGGGTAGGGCCAAAACAGGTAGGGAAAGATTATGTGACTGCCATTGCCAACACTGGAATTTACCTTTATCTTCTCATGGGAAGCTTCTCCTTAGACTGGGACTGAAATATAATCACTACTTAACATTTGTTTAGTAATTCACAGTTTTCAGAGTATTTTGTTGGATAATTTGATCTTCACAAAACCTCTATGAATTAGGACAGGCATCATAATCCTCACTTGACCAACTCTTCATTCACTCAACACTAAGTTAGGGACAATATATTGGGACTAAAGAAGAGAGTAATACCAGGTTCTGTGTCCTTGGGCTCACATATGGTGGGAAGGAAGGCAGGGAAGTAAAGAGATGATTATGATACAGCATGGTAAGTGCAGTTATGGTGATAAGGATGAGATTGCTGGGAAATATAGCATCTAATCCATCTCTGGGGAGGATTGGGGCTATTTAGGGGAGAGCCACCTAAATGGAATCTTAAAAGTAGGATCTAGCGAGGGAAAGGTGCATACAGATGGAGAGAATAGATTGTGCAATGACTCAGAGGTTTGATGGAGCTTGCTGAGTTTGAGAAAATTAAAGTTCAGTGTGCTTGGAATTTTTGTTTTTTAAAGAAATAGCAAGAGATGAGCTGGATAAGTAGGCCAAGGAAAGACAATGCCATTGTCTCTCATACGGAGACATTTGAACTTTTAAGGTGAAGGCATTAGAGAAACGCTGAAGGATTTCAGGTGGAAAAGGAAAAATACCAGATTTGTGTTTTAAAAGACCTCTCTAGGGCCTGTGTGGAAGTTGGGCTAGAGAGAAGTGAAATAAGTTAGAGATAAGGATACTGTTTGGGGTCCATTGGTTGTGAAAGCTTCAGCTAAGCACTGGTAGTAGGAATGAGGAGATGATTGGTATGTGGATCATCGATATTTGGTGTCACGTTGGAACTGAAGGAAGGAAGAACCTCGAATGTGTCTCAGGCCTCTGGCTTGGGAAGCTAGGTGAATGATAGTGCTACTCCCTGAGCTGGGGAATCAGGAGGAAGGAGCAAGGTGAAAGGGCTGAAGCGATGAGTTTGGTTTTATATGCTTTTGGGACAGCCTAACTGAGATGACCAGGATACAGATGGATTTAAGGGCTGGAGCTCAGAAAGAGTGCCATTTGGATGTGAGAGTCAGCAGTGCATCTGAGACCTCACCCAGAGAGGGTGGGTGGAGTGAGAAGAGACGTGAGCTGAGACTGGCGCCCTGGAAATACTGAAGGGTAAAAGGAGTGGGTGACAGAAGGGAAGACCAAGACGACGACTGAGAAGGGAGAGCGAGATAGGGAGGAGAAGACCCAGAAGCCAAAAGTGTTTCAAATTTGGGACAAGAATCAGTTGGGCTTAAGAGTAGAGTTAGTCATTGGCTTTGATAAGGGTCTTGGGAGGTTTAATGTTTGCCTACGAGCCCACGTAAAAGCAGTAATGGCCAACATTGGACCTAGGTTTTACTGTGTGACATTGTTGGTTTTCAAGTAGAGTTTTAAAAAGTTATAAAAATAGTAAGGTTGCTTTTTGATGAAGTGTATTTTTGTAGCAGAAGATAAAAGTAACATTCAAATTGCATTGTATATGGAACTTTGTGGTAATGGTAACACTGTAATGTATTCTTATCTCACAACAAAGACAAATCTCAGAAGTCGAGAAGCTGAAATGGTATTTCTAAGTATATTAAGTTAAAACTGATTTGGAAGGGAATGTTATGTTGACTTAAAATGAGGTCTTCAAAAAATTAGATCATCAGCATCTACTTCTGTTTTAATTGTAGTCAATTCTGATATTACCTTTATTAATATTTAGATACGCCAAAGCCAGATCTTCGATTCAAGGAACCAAGCTCAAAGTCAGATGCCGCAGATTATCTGCTGTGGGAACTACTACAGGATGTCTCTGCCACTCGTCCTGCGCCAAGCTCTGCAGCTCGCCGGCTAGAGCATCTCACCTCAAAGCTTCAGAGAATTGATGAACAGCTGTTAGCAATACAGAACATTGCTGAAAACATAGAGCAGAATTACCCGAGACACATAATGCTAGACCGACATTGTATTAAGGTAGACTGTCTTTATTTTAGTTTTTTGTTTGTTACCTACTTATTAAATTTGTAGTGTGATATAATTTTAGACTCTTGATTTTTCAAAATAATGGGAAATTTGGTTTCTTTAAGCTAGGGTTTCTCAACCTCAGCATTGTTGACATTTGGGCCAGATATTTCTTTGTTGTGGGAGTTTGTCCCATGCATTGTAAGATAATTAGTAGCATCCCTGGTTTTGACCCACTAGCTGTCAGTAGCATTCCCCTCAGCTATAATAATCAAAAATGTCTCCAGGCATTGCCAAATGTCCCCTGGGGGACAAAATCACTCCCAGTTGAGAACCACTTAAACGTTAAGCTTTTAAGAAGTGAACTCTTGCTTCCTACCAGGAAAATAAATATATGAATTACAAAACCAGACTGTGGTTTTAGATAAACGCTGCTCATAATTGAGTATCATTTTCTTTAGCAAGATTTTTATAACTTTACAAACATTGTTATCCTTATATTTTGAATTCTGTTTCTTTCAGATATGTTATACAATGGGATTACTAGTGCTTAGAAGTTTTCTGTATCTTTGAAAAGTATTCATAATAAAGAGATTAATGTTTATGTATATTGGTATATCATAGTAGACCAATAGAAAGGAAGTCTCAAACGTTAATTACTTACTTTGCACAAACATCCCATCTTTTTTTTTTAGGAAACAAAATTTATATAAAATAAAGGTTAACAAACAAATTGGAAAGATATTTTGAATGTGTTAAAGCCTTATATTGAGAAATGCAAATTGGTTTGCAGGAAAAGAATTCCATCAGTGACATGTCTAACAAATATTCCAGGTTGCTAAGATGTTGATATTTTAAAATATAAATTTATTAGGTTTATAGCATTTCTTTAATCCAAACATTTAACAATTATTAAAAGGTTAAGGTTAAACATATGTGAAACTACACTGAAAAAAATATATGAAGTAGGACTACTGGGTTTTTAAAAATTTTTATTGGAGTGTAGTTGATTTGCAATGTTGTGTTAGTTTCAGGACTACTATTAAGTAATGACATTATGGTGTTTCGTTGGTTGTTTTCCTTTTTGTTTTTAATCCAGGTTTAGATCTGTTACATCCAAATTAATGTTGAGTGTCAGAGTTGTCCTTGGAAGTCCATATTCCAAGGAATCACTTTCAAAATCCCTTATCTTCTAGTTTATTAAGCATATCTAAAGCCAGTTATGTTACTTACACCTGAATCTAGTCTTGTTCCTGGCTTGTTCACTCTCTCCAGAGCCCATGAATCATTCGTTCCTTTAACAAACATTTTTTGACCTTCTACCACATGCTAGGCCCTGTGCTAAGTTCTGGGAATAGGAAAGTAAATAAGGCATAGTCCCTACTCTCAAGGAGCTTAGAATCTAATAAAAGAAGATTGATGTATGCACCAAAAATACATGTGAACAGGATGCTGTAAGGACACACAGGTACATATGGCCTGTTGTGACTGTATAGGTAAGTGAAGCTATGGCACCAGAGAAGGCTTCGTAGAGGTGATTCTTGAACTGATAATGAATTGATATTCATCAGTTCGATGAGCAAGGGCTGATGAAAACATCATGAGCAAAAGCAGAATGGCATAGAGTATTTGGGGAACTATATCAACGTTAGCGGAAGGTAGCAGTTGATGGGACTGGGCTTTAAGATGCCTGGCAGGAGAGGTAGGTAGGGCAGATAGGGAAGGATGGAAAGTGTTGTTTGCCGTGCCAAGAGAGTAGGATTTTACTCTATAAGTAGGCAATACGGAACCACTGAGGAATTTTAAGCACTGAAATGATATGATCAGACACTCTGGCAGCCATGTGGTGAATAGAATGGAGAGGTAAAGACTAGGAACAGGGAGATTGGTTGGGTCACAGTAGTTCTAGGCTAGCTGTTTGTTAGAATCAACTTGGGAACTTGTCAGAAGTGCAAACTCATGGGCCCCATACCTATGAAATTCTGATTTTAGGTAGGTCTGGGTTAGAGCCCAGGAATCTGTATTATTAACAAGTTTCATAAATGATTCTTAATCAGTTAGCTCTGTATCAGGTCTGTTGATTGGTGTTTGGGATCTGGTGTATAGTACCAAGCCAAGAAATAATAATAACCTGAACTTTGGCCCTGGGGATGGAGGGAGGATGTAGCAGGATTCAGAGGTTGAGTGGCTGTGGGAAGGTGAATAATGCAGAGATTCACAGTAGAGTCCAGATTTCCAGCCTGGGTGAATGTTGGAGTCATTTTCTAAACTAGGGTAGAGGAAATGTATGCCTTTTGGGAGGAGTAAGACAGAGATTTCAGCGAGGGCCATGTGAAATTTGAGGTGCTGTGAGATTAGTAGGCATTTGGATATCTATTGATACTTCTGGAGCTCAGGAGCTAGATCCGGGGTGATGGTACAGATTTTAGAGTCATCAGTTAGGAGAAAGTTCAAATTATAATAGTGAGGGCACTCACCCAGAGAGAGCATATTGAGTAAGGAAAAAGTGGGTTAAGATCAGAATTCTGTGGGTGCACTAACTTTTAAGGATGGGGATTCAACAACAAAGCTCTTAAGAAGGAACAATCTGAGGGAGGGAAGAGGCTCAGGAGAAAGCAAGCCAGAGGAGGAATTTCAAGAAGAATTTCCACAGATCTGGGTCATTAGATAAAAGGACAGCTGTGCATGTCAAGATCACTTGGGATGCTTTTTCAAAATAAACATGCCAGCCCTTTTGAAAGGGGTGGGGCGGAGAGAGAGGAAGGGGAGTGACTTTGCAAGGAGGAGGGCGTAGGTCACACACTTGTATTTTTTGAAAGTTCCCGCAAATTCTGAGACAGGTCCCCTCTCAGCCCAAGCCTTTCCAAACTGGCAGGTAGGAATTATGTCTTTTGCTTGGTGCATGGCAGGCAATTGATAACTTTATTTAATGGCTGTCTTTGTGCTCTCATTTTTAGATTCTGACAGAAATAAAATCATGTTCATATAATAAAGACTTACTAATGGAACAGTTATTAGTAATTGTAGCACAAGCTTGGGAGACAGTTTCAAAAGAAGACTTCTAAAAATGGTTGATCAAACTCTATTCTTCCGAGGTGACTACTTTGAAGGAAATAGAATTGATTTAAATGAAAGGTTTGGCATATTGGCTTAAAATGTTCTCACCCTATTATAATGCACACATAAATACAAAGATTTTGACTTGCCCATTTTAGTTTAAGAAAACAGCTTGTAGGTCTGGAAGAGGCTGAGGGACACCGTGGACACACCGACTACGTGCCTTAAAGATATGGGTTCAAACCCATGTTCTGGATTTGCAAGTCGCTGAATTTCTCTGGGCCTTATTCCCTCATCTTTAAAATGAAAGGTTTTGTTTTCTTCAGATAAATACCCAAAAGTGGAATTGCTGGATTGTATGGTAGATCTATTTTAATTTTTTTTGAAGAACCTCCATACTGTTTTCCATAGTGGCTGCACTAATTTACATTCCCACCAGCAGTGCACAAGGGTTCCCTTTTCTCCACAGCCTTGTCAATACTTGTCTCTTTGATAATAGCCATTCTGTCTGACATGAGGTGGTATCTCATTGCGGTTTTGATTTGCATTTCCTTGATGATTTGTGATGTTGAGCATCTTTTCATGTGCCTGTTGGCCATCTGTATGTTGTCTTTGGAAAAATGTCTGTTCATGTCCTCTGCCCATTTTTAAATTGGATTGTTTGTTTTTTTGATATTGAGTTGTATGAGTTCTTTAAATATTTTAGATATTAATCCCTTATTGGAGATAGTATTTGCAAATATTTTCTCCCAGTCTGTAGGTTGCCTTTCCGTTTTGTTGTTGGTTTCCTTCGCTGTGCAAAAGCTTTTTAGTTTGATGTAGTCTCTGTTTATTTTTGCTTTCTTGCACTTGCCTGGGGAGACAGATCCAAAAATATATCGCTAAGACCAATGTCAAAGAGCGTACTGCCTGTTTTCTTCTAGGAGTTTTATGGTTTCAGGTCTTACATTTAAGTCTTTAATCCAGTTTGAGTTTATTTTTGTATATGGTGTAAGAAAATGGTCTATGAAAATGGTTTCATTCTTTTAAATGTAGCTGTCCAGTTTTCCCAACATCATTTGTTGAAGAGACTGTCTAAAACACAAAACAAATAAACATATAAAACAGAAACAGACTCATAGATGCAGAGAACAAACCAGTGGTTGCCAGAGGGGAGGTGGATGGGAGATGGGCGGAATAGGTAAAGGGGATTAAGAGGAACAAACTACCATTTATTTAAAAAAAAATAAGTCATGGTGATGTAATGTACAGCACAGGGAAAATAGTCAATAATATTGTATAACTTTGTATGGTGTGTAGTGTATAAAAATATTGAATTACTATGTTATGCACCTGAAACTAATATAACATTGTAAGTCAACTATACTTCAATAAAAAATAAATAAATAAAATAAAGGTGAACTATGTAAAAAAAAGAAAAGTTTTGTCTAGATGGTAGTTATCATTCCTCCCCATTCTAAAATTTATGATGCAATTTTCCTGAACCTCTTAAAAGGTTAAATCGGTTAAGATACAAAATAAGTAAAAATTTACTCCTCTTCATCAGTTCTCACCATTTAGCTCATATTGGATTTAATCCTATTCTTTCATTTGTTGCATTAATACAAATGTGTAAAACCTACATAAAATTGTTTATGATGCTTTGAAATTATCAAACCATAACATTTGTAACAGTTATTTTGTTGTGTATGTTTTTCTACAGGTTGAACCTGTAGATCACACTGAGCTGTCTTCTGGCCCCGAATCTGAGAAAACATTGCCTTCAGAAACCATTCACATTCCTGAAGAAGGTTTGTGAGGGGTCGGGGGTGGGACTGAAGCCTTTCTTTGAAAGAATAAGTATTTCTTTTTGGTGTGCCAGAACTGGGAATAGTTTTCTTCTGGGAGCTGGAGCCATCTGTCCCCTCATTTTTAGATGAGGATGATTGTTGTGATGATGTGATTGGCTCCCACCTCAGGCCAGCTTTTTTCCGAGAAGCCCGACACTGTACCCTCCCCTGGCGTTTGTACCAGAGGTGGACACTGTGGGCTGGATCTTAGTTTCTGTCACTCCACATGAGGGGCCACACACTGCTGAGGGTCACACAGAGCTTTGTGCTGAGCTGCTTGTTTGTCTATGGTCATCAGCTGAGCTAGAATTTGAGGTTCAGGTTAAATGACGTGGCAATGGTGAAGTATTAAGTTTTTTCATTTCTTGTTGAATGAATGGAATTAGGGTAGTTATTTAAATAAATTTCTACTGTAACTATAGTTGTTTATATCTACATTCTCTCATTGAGTCTTGTCAGCCGTTTAATGCATTTTGCCAAAAAACAGGTTTTAGTTCATTGAGTCTATTGTTTCTTAATTTTCTTTTTCATAAATTTCTACTCTTAGCTTTATTATTCTTTCTGCTTTTGGGGCCTTACCTTGTTGGATTTTTCCTAACTTCATTCTTTCTTTTTTTATTTTTTCTAATAAATGCATTTGAGGCTGAACATGTTTCTGAAAGGACCCAGATAAGAGTATTGATATGTTATGTCTTTTGGTGGTGTTCAGATTGAAATAGTTAGCAGTTTATATTAAGATTTCTTCTTTAGCTTATAAAAGGAGTTTTCAGCTTCCAAATATTATGGGGCTTGGGCTATATTTTTGTAATTTATTTCCATTTTCATTGTATTGTGATTAGATGAGTGTATAATAATGTCGTTCTTAGATATTTGTTAAAATTTCCCTCAGTATATATAGTCAGTTTTTGTAAATATTCTGTTTATTTGAAAAGAATAAGCGTTTTATGTTGGTTTATATATATACACACACACATCTCCTACATAAAATCCTACATAAAATTTCATATGTGGGGACTTCCCTGATGGTCCAGTTGTTAAGACTCTGCGCTCCCAATGCAGGGGGCCCGGGTTCAATCCCTGGTCAGGGAACTAGATCCCGCATGCTGCAACTAAGAGCGCACATACTGCAACTAAAGATCCTACATGTTGCAACTAAAGATCCTGCATGCCTCAACAAAGATCCCGCACGTGGCAACAAAGATCCCACATGCTGCAACTAAGACCCGGCACAGCCAAACAAACAAATAAATAAATAAATAAATTCATATATGTAGTCATACACACATATATAATAGTCAGACTTCTAAATTATACTGTTCAGAAGGGTGCATTAAAAATTACCCACAATGATTGTGGAATTACTCATTTCTCTTCATAATTCTGTTAAATGTTTCTTTATGTAGTTGAGGCTGTGCTATAAAATGAATATAGTTCATGATGATTATTTTTGTTGAATTTTGTCCCTTTTATCATTAATGACTCTCTTTATTCCCAGTAATGCTTTTTAGACTCAAAAGTCAATTTTGTCTAATATTAATATGTCCATTCCTGCTTTCTTTTGCCTGGTATATCTTTTTTAGTACTTTTTATTTTTAAAAAATTTTAATGGAAAATTTCAAGCATATTTCAATAGCAGACAGAATAGTATAATTGACCTTCATGTACCCAACAATCACCTTTAACAATTACGAACTCATGGCCAATCCTGTTTTATGTATCCCACCCACTCTTCCTACCTTTTCCTGAATTATTTTAAAGCAAATTCCAGACAGCACATTATTTTATCCATAAATATTTTATGTGTATCTCTAAAAGATAAGGTCTCCTTTTAAAAAATAATAATATTGTCATTTCTTTTTTAAAAAGTCTTGATACTGTCATGTATCTAATTAGTGTTCAACTATTGCCAGTTGCCTCATTTTAAAAAATAGTTTATTTGGTCTAGTTGGAGTCCAGATAAGGTCTATACATGGCAGTTGGTTGACGGCTTAAAAGTTTCCTTTAACTTCTGTGTTACCCCTTTATCTCTCTTTTTCCCTTCTAGTTTATTTGTTGAAGAAACCTCGTTGTTTGGAGTCTATAATTTGCTAATTGAATCTCTGTGGTGTCATTTAACATGTTCCTCTGTTCCCTGTATTTCCTGTACATTAGACATCCCTTTACTTTCAAGCTGAGTGATTATGTTGTAGCTGTGTCCAGCATATAGCTAGATTTCATTCTTTTAAATAATTACATAGTTTGTGTTTTAATCATCAAGTATAATCAGTTTCCATTTACTGTGATTACTGATATATTTGTGCTTATTTCTATTATCTTATTTTGTGCTTCCTATTTACTCCTTATTTTTTCTTTACCTTCTGTCCTTTCTTTCCTTCTCTTGTATTGAGTTTTCTGTATTCTCTCTTTCCCTCTCTATTTGTTTAGAAATTTTACATTCTATTTTTAATCTCTTAGTGATTATTCTTCAATTTTCAACATTCAGAGGAGTGTTGAGATGAATATATTTACCTCCCAAACAATATAAGGACTTTAGACTTTTAATACTCATATGCCTTTTCACATTTTCTCTGATAATGTTTTCTAGTATTTTTGTTCTACCTTGTTTTTAACCCACCCACTTAGTCTCCTTTGTCTTGTATTGTTTTTGTTGTTAAACTTTTTTTTGTTTTTAATTTATTTATTTTTGGCTAGGTTGGGTCTTTGTTGCTGCGCACGGGCTTTCTCTAGTTGTGGCGAGCGGGGGCTACTCTTTGTTGCCGTGTGCGGGCTTCTCATTGTGGTGGCTTCTCTTGTTGCAGAGCATGGGCTCTAGGCGCTCAGGCTTTAGTAGTTGTGGCTCGCGGGCTCAGTAGTTGTGGCTCGTGGGCTCTAGAGCGCGGGCTCAGTAGTTGTGGTGCACGGGCTTAGTTGCTCTGTGGCATGTGGGATCTTCCTGGACCAGGGCTCGAACCCGTGTCCCCTGCATTGGCAGGCGGATTCTTAACCACTGCACTGTCTTGTATTTTTTTAAGTAAATACTAATTTGAATTTATAAGCATGTTTGCCAGTTTCCCCTCAGTTGCTTCTTTTTTAAAAAAAAGTTGTAAATTGAGTAGTGTACATATGTAAACAATAAATATATGAAACCAAAACACAAGTTTCATCAAATAATACTTGTCCTTATTGCCTGAGATGCACTCTGGCATTTTCTATTCTGTGCCATTATTGCTTCTTGCATCCACTTCTTTGAGGATTGTTCTCTTCTTCCTTCCTTTATTAGTTCTTTGAGCTAGAGTCTGTTAGTAGCAAATTCTCCCAGTCTTTGAAAATAGTTTTAATTTTACTACAATTTGTGAGTGATGGCTTATAGCCAAGTACAGAATCCTAGGTTGATGCTTATTTTCCCTCAGCATTTTAAAGATATTATTCCATTTTCCACTGACATCTCTAATTGCTGAGTTTATAATACCTATGTGCTGTCTGTCTAATTGCTGTTTTTTTATCTCTTGATTCCTTTTAAAGTTTTCCTCTTTATGTTTGGTTTGTTTTGCATTTTTGATACATTTTGTCTAGGTGTATATTTCTTTTTATTTATACTATATGGGAGTAGGAATGATTCTTTTATCTTTTTAATAGATCTTTATTGGAGTATAATTGCTTCACAATTGCTCTGTTAGTTTCTGTTGTACACCAAAGCGAATTAGCCATATGCATACATATGTCCCCATATCCCCTCCGTCTTGAGCCTCCCTCCCATCCTCCCTATCCCACCCCTCTAGGTCATCGCAAAGCACCGAGCTGATCTCCCTGTGCTATGCTGCTGCTTCCCACTAGCTAACTGTTTTACATTCGGTAGTGTATATATGTCAATGCTACTCTCACTTTGCCCAACTCCCCCCTCCACCCAGTGTCCTCAAGTCCATTCTCTATGTCTACATCTTTATCCCTGCCCTGAAACTAGGTTCATCAGTACCATTTTTTAAATTTTTAGATTCCATATATATGCGTTAGAATACGGTATTTGTTTTTCTCTTTCTGACGTACTTCACTCTGTATGACAGACTCTAGGTCCATCCATCCACCTTACTACAAATAACTCAATTTTGTTTCTTTTTATGGCTGAGTAATGTTCCATTTTATATATGTGCCACATCTTCTTTATCCATTCATCTGTGGATGGACATTTAGGTTGGTTCCATGTCCTAGCTATTGTGAATAGTGCTGCAGTGAACATTGTGGTACATGTCTGTTTTTTAATTATGGTATTTTCAAGGTATATGCCCAGTAGTGAGATTGCTGGGTCATATGGTAGTTCTATTTTTAGTTTTTTAAGGAACCTGCATACTGTTTTCCATAGTGGTTGTATCAATTTACATTCCCACTAACAGTGCAGGAGGGTTCCCTTTTCACCACACCCTTTCCAGCATTTATTGTTTCTAGACTTTTTGATAATAGCCATTCTGACAGGCATGAGGTGATACCTCATTGTAGTTTTGATTTGCATTTCTCTAATAATTAGTGATGTTGAGAATCTTTCCATGTGCCTCTTGGCCATCTCTATGTCTTTCTTGGTGAAATGTCTGTTTAGGTCTTCTGCCCATTTTTGGATTGGGTTGTTTGTTTTTTTGGTATTGATCTCCATGAGCTGTTTGTATATTTTGGAGATTAATCCTTTGTCTGTTGTTTCATTTGCAAATATTGTCTCCCATTCTGAGGGTTGTTTTTTTGTCTTGTTTATGGTTTCCTTTGCTGTGCAAAAGCTTTTAAGCTTAATTAGGTCCCATTTGGGGTTTTTTTGTTTGTTTTTATTTCTGTTACTCTAGGAGGTGGGTCAAAAAAGATCATGCTGTGGTTTATGTCAAAGAGTGTTCTTCTTATGTTTTCCTCTAAGAGTTTTATAGTGTCTGGTCTTACGTTTAGGTCTTTAATCCATTTGGAGTTTATTTTTGTTTATGGTGTTAAGGAGTGTTCTAATTTCCATCTTTGACATGTAGCTGTCCAGTTTTCCCAGCACCACTTATTGAAGAGGCTGTCCTTTCTCCATTGTATGTTCTTGCCTCCCTTGTCGTAAATTAGGTGACTATATGTGCATGGGTTTATCTCTGGGCATTCTATCCTGTAGCATTGATCTATATTTCTGTTTTTGTGCCAGTACAATACTGTCTTGATTACTGTAGCTTTGTGGTATAGTTTGAAGTCAGGAGCCTGATTCCTCTAACTCCATTTTTCTTTCTCAAGATTGCTTTGGCTATTTGGGGTCTTTTGTGTTTCCATACGAATTGTAAAATTTTTTGTTCTAATTCTGTGAAGAATGTCATTGGTAGTTCTATAGGGATTGCATTGACTCTGTAGATCGCTTTAGGTAGTATAGTCATTTTCACAATATTGATTCTTCCAATCCAAGAACATGGTATATCCCTCCATCTATTTATTTCGTCTTTGATTTCTTTCATCAGTGTTTTATAGTTTTCTGAGTACAAGTCTTTCGCCTCCTTAGGCAGGTTTATTCCTAGATATTTCATTATTTTTGTTGCGATGGTAAATGGGATTGTTTCCTTAATTTCTCTTTCTGATTTTTTGTTGTTGGTGTACAGGAATGCCAGAGATTTCTGTGCATTAATGTTGTATCCTGCAACCTTACCAAATTCATTGATTAGTTCTAGTAGTTTTCTGGTGGCATCTCTAGGATTTTCTATGTGTAGTATCATGTCCTCCGCAAACAATGACAGTTTTACTTCTTCTTTTCCAATTTGTATTCCCTTTATTTCTTTTTCTTCTCTGATTGCCGTAGCTAGGACTTCCAAAACTATGTTGAATAGAAGTGGTGAGAGCAGAAATCCTTGTCTTGTTCCTGATCTTAGTGGAAATGCTTTCAGTTTTTCACCATTGAGTATGATGTTTGCTGTGGGTTTGTCATAAATGGCCTTTATTATGTTGAGGTAGGTTCCCCCAGTGCCCACTTTCTGGAGAGTTTTTATCATAAATGGGTGTTGAATTTTGTCAAAAGCTTTTTCTGCATCTATTGAATTGATCTTATGGTTTTTATTCCTTAATTTGTTAATGTGGTGTTATCACATTGATTGATTTGCATATATTGCAGAATCCTAGCATCCCTGGGATAGATCCCACTTGATCATGGTGTATGATCCTTTTAATGTGCTGTTGGATTCTGTTTGCTAGTGTTTTGCTCAGGATTTTTGTGTCTATGTCCATCAGTGATATTGGTCTATAATTTTCTTATTTTGTGATATCTTTTTCTGATTTTGGTATCAGGGTGATGGTGGCTTCGTAGAATGAGTTTGGGAGTGTTCCTTCCTCTGCAATTTTTTGCAAGAGTTTGAGAAGGATGGGTGTTAACTCTTCTGTAAATGTTTGATAGAATTCGCCTGTGAAGCCGTCTGGTCCTGGACTTTTGTTTGTTGGAAGACTTTTAATTACGGTTTCAATTTCATTACTTATGATAGGTCTGTTTATATTTTCTAATTCTTCCTGGTTCAGCCTTGGAAAATTGTAGCTTTCCAAGAATTTGTCCATTTCTTTGTGGTTGTCCATTTCATTGACATACAGTTGTTTGTGGTAGTCTCTTATATTCCTTCGTATTTCTGAGGTGTCTGTTGTGATTTCTCCTTTTTCATTTCTAATTTTATTGATTTGCGTCCTCTCCATTTTTTTCTTGATGAGTCTGGCTAAGGGTTTATCAATTTTGTTTATCTTCTCAAAGAAGCAGCTTTTAGTTTTATTGATCTTTGCTATTGTTTTCTTTGTTTCTATTTCATTTATCTCTGCTCTGATTTTTATGATTTCTTTCCTTCTACTGACTTTGGGTTTTCTTTGTTCTTCTTTCTCTAGTTGTTTTAAGTGTAGGGTTAGATTGTTCATTTGAGATTTTTCTTGTTTCTTGAGGTGAGATTGAATTGCTATAAACTTCCCTCTTAGAACTGCTTTTGCTGCCTCCCATTGGTTTTTGGGTCGTCGTGTTTTCATTGTCATTTGTTTCTTTGTATTTTTTTATTTCTTCGTTGATTTCTTCAGTGATCTCTTGGTTGTTTAGTAGCGTGCTCTTTAGCCTCCGTATATTTGTGTTTTTTACAGTTTTTTTTCCTGTAGTTGATTTCCAATATCATAGCGTTGTGGTCAGAAAAGATGCTTGATATGATTTCAATTTTCTTAAATTTACCAAGGCTTGATTTGTGGCCCAAGGTGTGATCTGTCTTGGAGAATGTTCCATGTGCACTTGAGTAGAAAGTGTATTCTGCCACTTTTGGGTGGAATGTTCTATAAATATCAATTAAATCTATCTGGTCTTTAGTGTCACTTAAAGCTTGTGTTTCCTTATTTATTTTTTTTGAATGATCTGTCCATTGGTTTAAGTGGTGTGTTCAAGTCCCCTTCTATTACTGTGTTACTGTCAATTTTTCCTTTCATGGTTGTTAGCATTTGCCTTATGTAGTGAGGTGCTCCTATTTTGGGTGTGTAAACATTTATAATTGTTATATCTTCTTGGATTGATCCTTTGATCATTATGTAGTGTCCTTCTTTGTCTCTTGTAATAGTCTTTATTTTAAAGTCTATTTTCTTGGATACGAGTATTGCTACTCTAGCTTTCTTTTGATTTCCATTTGTATGGAATATCTTTTTCCATCCCTTCACCTCAGTCCATAGGTGTCCCTAGGTCTGAAGTGGGTCTCTTGTAGACAGCATATATATAGGTTTTGTTTTTGTATCCATTCAGCCCGTTCCTGTCTTTTGGTTGGTGCATTTAATCCATTTACATTCAAGGTTATTATCCATATGTATCTTCCTGTTACCATTTTCTTAATTGTTTTGGGTTTGTTTTTGTGGGTCTTTTTCTTCTCTTGTGTTTCCCACCTAGAGAAGTTTCTTTAGCATTTGTTGTAAAGCTGGTTTTGTGGTGCTGAATTCTCTTAGCTTTTGCTTGTCTGAAAAGCTTTTGATTTCTCCCTCGAATCTGAATGAGATCCTTAATGTGTAGAGTAATCTTGGTTGCAGGTTTTTGTCTTTCATCACGTTAAGTATATCCTGCCACTCCCTTCTGGCCTGCAGAGTTTCTGCTGAAAAATCAGCTGATAACTTTATGGGTATTCCTTTATATGTTATTTTTTGTTTTTCCCTTGCTGCTTTTAGTATATTTTCTTTGAATTTAATTTTTGTTAGTTTGAGTAATGTGTGTCTTGTTGTGTTTTTCCTAGGGTTAATCCTGTATGGGACTCTCTGGGCTTCCTGGACTTGGGTGACTATTTCCTTTCCCATGTTAGGGAAGTTTTTGACTATAATCTCTTCAGATGTTTTCTCAGACCCTTTCTTTTTCTCTTCTTCTTCTGGGACCCCTGTAATTAGAATGTTGGTGCGTTTAGTGTTGTCCCAGAGGTCTCTGAGGGTGTCTTCAATGCTTTTCTTTTTTTTTCTTTATTCTGCTCCTTGGCAGTTATTTCTGCCATTTTGTCTTCTAGCTCACTTATTCGTTCTTCTGCCTCAGTTATTCTTTTATTGATTCCTTCTAATGTGTTTTTCATTTCAGTTATTATGTTGTTCATCTCTGTTTGTTTGTTCTTTAGATCTTCTAGATCTCTGTTAAACATTTCTTGTATTTTCTCAATCTGTGCCTCCATTCTATTTCCAGATTCTGGATCATCTTTACTATCATTACTCTGAATTCTTTTACAGGTAGATTGCCTTTTTCCTCTTCATTTATTTGGTCTTGTAGGTTTTTACCTTGCTCCTTCATCTGTGACATATTTTTTTGCCATCTCATTTTTTTTTTTATAAGTGGGATTGTGTTCCTGTCTTACTGGTTGTTTGGCCTGAGGCTTCCAACACTGGAGTTTATAGGCTGTTGGGTAGAGCTGGGTGTTGGTGCTGAGATGAGGACCTCCATGAGACCTCACTCCAATGAATATTCCCTGGAGTCTGAGGTTCTCTGTTAGTCCAGTGGTTCTGACATGGAGCTCCCACTGCAGGAGCTTCAGCCTGACCTCCCGCTCGTGAACCAAGATCCCACAAGCCGCATGGGGTGGCAAAAAGAAAAAAAAGAGAGAACAATAACAAAGTAAAAAATAAAATTAGACTAGGAAAGTAACAGATATGTTAGAAAGAATATAAAAAGAAAAATATAGATGAATCAACAACCAGAAGGTACAACAGTACCACAATAGTAAAAAAGAGAAGGAGGGAAAAGAGGGAAAAAGAAAAGAAAAGGAAAAAAAAAACAGGGAAAAGGCCTTGGCTGTGGAGGGCGGGTCCTAAGCAAGGGTGAGGTTTGGGTGTTGGGCAGGGCTTATGCTCAGGACCCACAGGGTTGGAAAAGGCCCTGGGGGCTGTGGGGGGTGGGGCTTAGGGTCCAGGAACAGAAGGGGGCCAGATGTGCCCCCACCCCTGCTCTCAGAGGGTGGGGGACCTCACCTGGGAGCCCAGCAGGTTTCCTGGCCTCAAGTGGGTGGGGAAATGCCCTCCTCCTCTCCTGCTCCTCCTGCTCCTCTGGTCCCGGAGGGCCTCTCCCACCTGCCTCTCCTGATCTCCTCGGTCTCTCTCCTATGCCCCGCGGACCCACGCCTCCTGGAGGGGGCTTTGGAGGACAGGGGACCAGCCTGGGAGGAATGATTCTTTAATTTGCAGATTTAACACTGGGAATTTTTCATCTGGTTTCTTTTGGAGTATTGCTTCCTCCCCATTCTTTCTGTTCTGTTTTCTAAAACACTTGTTACAGGTATGTTGGAACTTCTCAGTCTATTTCTTGTCTTTTAATCACTTCTTAATTTCCACCTTTTTATCTCTCAATGATGTGCTCAGGATGTTTCCTCAGATCTCTCTCTCTTAGTTTACGAATTCTCTCTTCTGCTCTGTCTTCTTTGCTGTAGGATTTTAATTTTGGTGACTACATTCTTAATGTCTAGAAGTTTTGTTTCTTTTTCAAATCTATCTGTTCTTTGGATGTACTCTGTCCTGTTCTTTTAGTGTGGTTTCTATACCTTCTTTCATCAATTTAATTATTTTAGTAATATTTTATACCCTTTCAGATTATTTTATTTTTTGTGTGCATATTCTCAATTGTCAAACCTATATACTGTCCTCAGGGTTGCTTGTTTCTTTGTGTGAGTTTTAATTTTTTATCATGAGCTTATTTTGCGGGGGCAGGGTTCTGCTAGGTTGTATATGTTTTTCTTTGGAGTGGTTTTATATTTACTTCTTGCTGTTACTGAAGTAGAAAAAAATGGGGACAAGTTTTTATATATATTTTTTTGGCTTGGAGTTGCTGTACTACATAGATAGTATAAATGCAGATCCCACATTTGCCTGTAGCAAGACAGGGGTTTCTATTTCTCAGAGTTGACTTTTATTTTTCTCCCGTCCACTATCCACGGAGATAGAAAACTTCTTTGCTGCTCTTTTAGGGCAGAGTTTTTCTTATCCACATTTAAAAAAAAAAATTTATTTGTTTTTGGCTGCATTGGGTCTTCGTTGCTGCGTGTGGGTTTTTCTCTAGTTGCGGAGAGCGGGGGCTTCTCTTCGTTGTGGTGCGCGGGCTTCTCATTGCGGTGGCTTCTCTTGTTGCGGAGCATGGGCTCTAGGCGCACGGGCTTCAGTTGTTGTGGCTCACAGACTCTAGAGCACAGGCTCAGTAGTTGTGGTGCACGGGCTTAGTTGCCCCACGGCATGTGGGATCTTCCCAGACCAGGGCTCGAACCCATGTCCCCTGCGTTGGCAGGCAGATTCTTAACCACTGCGCCACCAGAGAAGCCTTCTTATCAGCATTTTATGGACAGAACTGTCCTTCAGCACTCTGAGCCATAGGAAGGTAGCTCAGTTCCCCTCACTGCAGTCTGTAGAAACCATGTCTTCTGTTCCTCTGTGGACTATGCCGGCATCATTGTCCATTTATTGCCCAGCTTTGAATTCCTTTTGGTTTTATGGCACCAGAAGATTTCTTTATTTACAGGTCTTGGTTGTGTATGAATCTCTTTTGTTTTTTTTTTTAATTTAGCATTTCTTCTTTGTTTTATAACAGGGCATGGGCCTATCCACTGTAGCTCAATCTGATGTGTTTTCTGAAGTTGACAGTAACTTTAATAGTTTTGTTTTTTTTTTTTTTTACCATGAGGGAGTTTAAATTTTAAATATTGTATTAAATTATTTTATTATGGGGTAAATAGAAAGCTATCAGAATAATATGTTGTAAACTTCTAATGTGTCTGTTGCCATGTGGAAGTGTTAGCTAAGTGCTATGTCTTTCCCACGTGATTTTTTTCTACTGTTTTCTTTTAATTGTAATATGTACTATGGATTAGTGCATTTCCTGACTCATATGAATAAAGAAGATCAAAGGGACAACGAACAGATTTCAGTAACGGAAACTCATCCTAGTCAGAAAACCTGTGTGTTTCCTTCTGCCGATTCAGCTGTCAGCCTTTCCAGTGACCAGAATTTGACTTCTCCTGGTATCGTTCTTAACTTTTTTCATTTACTCTTATTTTCCAATACTCTTACTGAAGAGTACTTACTAAGAATATAGTTGTGAAGGATTCGTGAAGAGATTTTGCAGTACTTATAAGTTTCAGGGAAGGGATGTTAAAAATTGTGCCATTCACATGAAGAGCTACGTCATCTTGTCAGCTTCATAAGATACACTGCAATCATGTGTCATATCTCTGTGTAACTTATTAATGTTAAATACATAGCAACTGAAATATTATACCATTATACTGGTATATTATACTATAACACTATAATATTTGATTTTTATAAAAATTGAGAAATTCCAACTCTGTCAATTATGAAAGTTTCAATTTGAAAACAAAATAATAGCTGTAATTTACTGAGCCTCTGCCATGTGCCAGACATTGTTGTTTTACATGCATTGACCCTGGTGTAAGCCTGACCTGTGACGTATCTACCATTATTATCCCCATTTTACAGTTGAGGATATTGAGCCTTAGACAAGTTCAGTGCCACTGTTCATTCCATTTCATTTGGAGCTGGCAATTCAAAATGCTATTCCTTAGTCCTAACAAATACTTTGTGTCATATAAATAGCAGGGCATACTAAATATCACAGTTGGACCACTAACAGTGGCTTTAAATATTTTTTTTGCCCTCAGATATTTATGGTCAATAATGATGATTCTACTGAATGTTTACAGTATGTTTTATTACCATTATTAACTTAATATAATCAGTTAAGAAATGCTGTTTTTAAATGGCATTGCTGTTATTTAAACAAAAGCTATTAAGAAGCTGGTTTAAACTTTGTAATTTTGTTCTCTAAGTTCTTTATAGATTCTGTTTGTATTTGTCATCATCACATGGGGATAATCATTTTTACTTCATAGAGTTGTTGTGAAGATTAAGTACTATATATAGAGCAATTAGCTGAGAATCTGTTTGATTCCTATAGGTTCTTGGTTACCAGTATCTTTCCTCTTCCCTCTTATGGGTGGGGGGAGAATTGAGAAATGAGGTTAAAGTGGCTTTAGTGGGTTCTAGCTGTATCTGAGAAGTCTAAACTCCATTTTGTACTTGGGAATCATTGGTAAATTCTGAGCAGTGGAGGTTAGGAGGAAGACTAGGATGGAGGCCTAGGTCAGTTAGTGAACTGTTAAATTAATCTGACCTGTGCCGTGATGAGGGCCTGGGCAGTGTTGTGGGAAAGGAGAAGAAACGAGACATTCTGAATAGGCAGCTGATGATACTCACTGACTAAGTGGTTGGAAAGGAAGGAGAACGTGAATGGCTGGTTAGCATTGTCAGACTAAGAGCAAGGATATCACCAGGTCTTAACGTCAAACTCTAGAGCACCTTTGGACCACATGTAGCATTTAAGGTGATGCAGGGCCATGTCATATTTAGGATCTAGTTTTTGATAAGGAAGTAGAGCTTGCTGAGAGCTTTAGGCTTAAAAAACAGATGTAAGAGCCTTTTACCTAATTATATAGTTAAGACTTAGAGAGTGCATCAGTTTTCTGCAAGAAAGATGGAAAAAGGAGAAAAGCTGAGGACCAACCTGTGAAATGCCACCCATTAGAGAGCAAGGGGAGCCCCCGCCTCCAGTGAGGGAAATGGATGAGCAGACTCTGGTAAAGGGATTTTCAAGAAAAAGTGAGTGGCTAACAGTTTCACAAGCCACCAGAAAGTCAAGAATGAAGACTGAGTTTTTTTTAAGGACTTGAGGACTTTCAGTGTAATATCAAGGGTAGAAGAAGGCAGGTTGGGGACGAAGACAGGCTCAAGAAGCTGTTAAGTATAGGCAACTTAAGAATTCTGACAGTAAAAGGAAATGAGAAAAATGAAGATAGAAATGAGATAAATGAAATGAAGTCAAAGATCATTTCGAGTTGGGGATAAATATAAACTCTTATGTTTAAAGGTAGAAGAAAAGAAAGTACTAGGAAAAGAGAAATTGAGAGTACCAGGTTAAGGCAATGATTCATTCAGGATTGTAATAGCTTCTTAAACTATAAGGCAAGAGGGAAAAACAAGGAGAAGTGTCAGTAAATGTCATAACACAGGTAAAGATGGATAAATAGAAATGTTTTTTCTCTAGTATTCAATGTTTAATTATAAATTAAAAAAGAAACCTAATTAGTATTTTTTTAGAAGTGCAGAATTTAGATGCCCTAATGGGTGTTTTCTTCTCCAAGGTTGGCTTCTTGGAAAGATGTACAGTCATTCCTTTACTTCTGGTGCTCACAAATAGCTCAAATTTACTCTTTTGAAATTGACTTTCATTTCTTAGCAATTTCTTCTGAGTGTTCATATAAGTGCCAAATAATTTAGTCACTGAGAATGGATTTAATTTTTGTTAACAGCCATAAGTTATTCAGAGGTGTTCCTGATAAGTGAAGTAGATGATCAGGCTCAGTGTCACTGTTTGGAATTTTTTAAAAAAAGGAATTGTCACTACCAAGGAATGAAGCTGATCCATTGTGTTTAGTAAATTGTGAAGGCTGTCCCAAAGAACAAGTTCCAAAAATGGTTTGAAAATGAAGTAAGGATAGAATCTTCCTATGTAACTGCTTTTAAAAGTAGTTATTTGAATATAACACTTCTCTGCCTTTTGATGAAAGGAATCCGTTTCATTTCTTAGTCAGATCTTTTATGTCTCGTTAGCCTATATGTACACCATTATCGAAGAACTCGCAAATGACCAGACTCTGAGAACAAAGATAATGTAAAATTCTTGATTTGAGGATTAACAAACAAAACAACATGTGCTTAAGAAAGCAAAATTGTTTTAATATTAAAAACATGTGAGCATGGATGATATAATAAAGGACATGATGAACATGGGCCTTAAACCAAAAAAAAAAAAAAAAATGTGGATGTTCTAAGTCTTAGAGGCAGGGTGGGTTTATCTTAGGATAAGAAAATCTTAACAAGGAAGTGTTTTTGACAAGAGATGTCAGGACATTTTTCCCTGTATTAACTCAATTCTCTTTGAGGGTTAAACATACAGAAAATTGAGTAGACCAAGTGTTTTGCTTTAAAGACGTGTTGTTAATATTGGACAACGTTTAAAAATTACTCTTTGGGGCATATTCTTCCAAGTAAAGGCTCTTGTAGTTAAATTAGATATTTTCCCACAAGTATTCCTTTTAGATCATCAGAAGTTTTTGTTTTTTTGTTTTTTTAGTAAATCTCACTCCAGTATTCTAAACTGTGTATGAAGCAAAGAAAGAATGTATTATTCAGAGTACTCTGGATAGAAAAGTAATAATCTTAAAATGTAGACAATATTCACTACCAAATGGAGGTTTAAAAATATTTCAGTTTCTATATATATAATTTCTAGATCAGGTTAATAATCAAAAATAGAAAAAACTGACCTGAAATTTTTATTAATAGTAATATTTCTTTTTTTTAAGGTGTGAATAACAGTGATGAATTATTTGAGAGGTAAATATCTTAAGAATTAATTCACAGTTTTACTTAAAGTTAGGTATAAATTATGTGTTCTGGAAATTTTGTTGTTCATATGTATGTAAACTTCTACACTACATATTTTTTGTGGATTAAAGGAATGTAATTCCCATTGGGAATGGGGTGTTTTAAGATAGCAGTCCCCAACCGTTTTGGCACCAGGGACCGGTTTCTTGGAAGACAGTTTTTCCACAGACATCGGGGCTGGGGGATGGGTATTGTAATGCGAACGGTGGGAAGCGGCAGATGAAGCTTCTCGCTCACCCACCTCTCACCTCTTGCTGCGTGGCCCTGTTCCTAACAGGCCACGGACCGGTAGCAGGGTAGTGGTCCACAGCCCCGGGGTGGGGCCTCCTGTTTTAAGAAACTGAGGATTGTTATATTGTATCCCTTACTGTTCAGCATAGGTCATTAGAATACAGTAGCTTACACTTGCTACATTTTCTTTTACTACGTACGTATTAAATTTCCATAGGCAGGACAGGTTGTTGTCCTAGTTGTCCCAGTTGTCCCCTAGGCCTTATGTTTGCTCCTTTGAGAGTGCATATGAAGTTATCAATTATTGATGATTAGGCTTTTCCACTGAGGATTACTGGAATTAAAGCAATAGAAGGAAATTAGTTATATGTTTATCATTTTTTTGTGTTCATTTATACTCTTGGAGAGCATAGTTTTACATGTTCATTTTTGCTTAATGTAATTAAGTTGTAGATATTGATTTATATCTCTCATACTGCATTTGGGAATGAAGTGTTTCAGTAGATCCACTCCAGATGAGTGAACTGACTGATATTGCAGACATTATCAATGACCTTATAACAAAAGATGGAGTTTCCAGTGAAGAGCTTGGCTTAACAGAACAACAGGCGAGGAGCATCTCCAGGTAATCATTGAATAATTCATTTTTAACCTGCTTAAAATGTTTATGGTTCAAGAATATTTAAAATTGACCATATTTTATGGTTTTTTTTTTACCTCTTTATTGGCGTATAATTGCTTTGCGAGGTTGTGTTAGTTTCTGCTGTACAACAAAGTGAATCAGCTATATGCATACGTATATCCCCATATCCCCTCCCTCTTGAGCTTCCCTCCCACCCTCCCTATCCCACCCCTCTAGGTGGTCACAAAGCATCGAGCTGATCTCCCTGTGCTATGCAGCAGCTTCCCACTAGCTATCTATTTTACATTTGGTAGTGTATATATGTCCATGCCACTCTTTCACTTCATCCCAGCTTACCTTTCCCCCTCCCCGTGTCCTCAAGTCCATTCTCTACGTCTGCTTCTTTACTCCTGCCCTGCCACTTGGTTCATCAGTACCGCTTTCTTAGATTCCATATATATGCGTTAGCGTATGGTATTCGTTTTTCTTTTTCTGACTTACTTCACTCTGTATGACAGACTCTAGGTCCATCCACCTCACTACAAATAACTCAGTTTCGTTCCTTTTTATGGCTGAGTAATATTCCATTGTATATATGTGCCACATCTTCTTTATCCACTCATCTGTCGATGGACACTTAGGTTGCTTCCATGTCCTGGCTACTGTAAATAGAGCTGCAATGAACATTGTGGTCCATGACTCTTTTTGAATTATGGTTTTCTCAGGGTATATGCCCAGTAGTGGGACTGCTGGGTCATAGGGTAGTTCTATTTTTAGTTTTTTAAGGAACCTCCATACTGTTCTCCATAGTGGCTGTATCAATTTACATTCCCACTAACAGTGCAGGAGGGTTCCCTTTTCTCCACACCCTCTTCAGCATTTATTGTTTTAGATTTTTTGATGATAGCCATTCTGACCAGTGTGAGGTGATACCTCACTGTGGTTTTGATTTGCATTTCTCTAATGATTAGTGATGTTGAGAGCATCTTTTCATGTATTTGTTTGCCATCTGTACATTTTCTTTGGAGAAATGTCTATTTAGGTTCTCCGCCCATCTTTGGATTGGGTTGTTTTTTTAATATTGAGCTGCATGAGCTGCTGTATATTTTGGAGATTACTCCTTTGTCAGTTAATTAGTTTGCAAATATTTTCTCCCATTCTGAGGGTTGTCTTTTCGTCTTGTTTATGGTATCCTTTGTTGTGCAAAAGCTTTTAAGCTTCATTAGGTCCCATTTATTTTTGTTTTTATTTTCATTACCGTAGGAGGTGGGTCAATAAGGATCTTGCTGTGATTTATGTCCTAGAGTGTTCTGCCTATGTTTTCCTCTAAGAGTTTTATAGTGTCTGGCCTTACATTTAGGTCTTTAATCCATTTTGAGTTTATTTTTGTGTATGGTGTTAGGGAGTGTTCTAATTTCATTCTTTTACATGTAGCTGTCCAGTTTTCCCTGCACCACTTATTGAAAAGGCTGTCTTTTCTCCATGTATGTTCTTGCCTCCTTTGTCAAAGATAAGGTGACCATATGTGCGTGGGTTTATCTCTGGGCTTTCTATCCTGTTCCATTGATCTGTATTTCTGTTTTTGTGCCAGTACCATATTGTCTTGATTACTGTAGCTTTGTAGTGTAGTCTGAAGTCAGGGAGCCTGATTCCCCCAGCTCCGTTTTTCTTTCTCACGATTGCTTTGGCTATTCGGGGTCTTCTTTGTTTCCATACAAATTGTAAAATTTCTCATTCTAGTTCTGTGAAAAATGGCATTGGTAATTTGATAGGGATTGCATTGAACCTATAGATTGCTTTGGGCAGTATAGTCATTTTCACAACATTGATTCTTCCAATCCAGGAGCATGGTATATCTCTCCATCTGTTTATGTCATCTTTGATTTCTTTCATCAGTGTTTTATAGTTTTCTGAGTACAGGTCTTTTGCCTCCTTAGGTAGGTTTATTCCGAGGTATTTTACTCTTTTTGTTGCGATGGTAAATGGGATTGTTTCCTTAATTTCTCTTTCTGATCTTTCATTGTTAGTGTATACAAATGCCAGAGATTTCTGTGCATTAATGCTGTATCCTGGAAACTTACCAAATTCATTGATTAGTTCCAGTAGTTTTCTGGTGCCATCTTTAGGATTTTCTATGTATAGTATCATGTCATCTGCAAACAGTGACAGTTTTACTTCTTCTTTTCCAGTTGTATTCCTTTTATTTCTTTTTCTTCTCTGATTGCTGTGGCTAGGACTTCCAATACTATGTTGAATAAGAGTGGCGAGAGTGGACATCCTTGTCTTGTTCCTGATCTTAGAGGAAATGCTTTCAGTTTTTCACCATTGAGAATGATGTTTGCTGTGGCTTTATCGTATATGGCCTGTATTATGTTGAGTTAGGTTCCCCCAGTGCCCACTTTCTGGAAAGTTTGTATCATAAATGGGAGTTGAATTTTGTCAGAAGCTTTTCCTGCATCTACTGAGATTATCATATGGTTTTTATTCTTTAATTTGTTAATATGGTGTATCACATTGATTGTTTTGTGTATATTGCAGAATCCTTGCATCCCTGGGATAAATCCCACTTCATCATGGTGTATGATCTTTTTAATCTGTTGCTGGATTCTGTTTGCTAGTATTTTGTTGAGGATTTTTTGTGTCTATATTCATCAGTGATATTGGTCTGTAGTTTTCTTTTTTTGTGATATCTTTGTCTGGTTTTGGTATCAGGGTGACGGTGGTCCCGTAGAACGAGTTTGGGAGTGTTCCTTCCTCTGCAATTTTTTGGAAGAGTTTGAGAAAGATAGGTGTTAAAACTCTTTTCTAAACGTTTGATAGAATTCGCCTGTGAAGCCATCTCTTCCTGGACTTTTGTTTGTTGGAAGATTTTTAATTACAGTTTCAATTTCATTACCTGTGATTGGTCTGTTTATATTTTCTAATTCTTCCTGGTTCAATCTTGGAAAGTTATACCTTTCCAAGAATTTGTCCATTTCTTCCAGGTTGTCCATTCTGTTGGCATACAGTTGCTTGTAGTAGTCCCTTATGATCCTTTGTATTTCTGCAGTGTCAGTTGTAATCTCTCCTTTTTCATTTCTAATTTTATTGATTTGAGTCCTCTCCCTTGTTTTCTTGATGAGTCTGGCTAAGGGTTTATAAATTTTGTTTATCTTCTCTAAGAACCAACTTTTAGTTTTATTGATCTTTGCTATTGTTTTCTTTGTTTCTATTTCATTTATTTCTGCTCTTATATTTATGATTTCTTTCCTTCTACTGACTTTGGGTTTTCTTTGTTCTTCTTTTTCTAGTTGCTTTAGGTGTAAGGTTAGATTGTTTATTTGAGGTTTTGCTTATTTTTTGAGGTGAGCTTGAATTGCTATAAACTTCCCTCTTAGAATTGCTTTTGCTGCATCCCAGAGGTTTTGGATCATCGTGTTTTTGTTGTCATTTGTTTCTAGGTATTTTTTTATTTTTTGATTTCTTCAGTGATCTCTTGGTTATTTAGCAGTGCAGTTTAGCCTCCATGTATTTGTGTTTTTTACCGTTTGTTTTTCCTGTATTTGATTTCTAATTGATTTCTAATTTTCTGATTTTTTAAGAAACAAATTCAAAGCTTAAAATAGATTTTTTTCTTTGTAAATACATTTTGTGATGTGTATGTGTCATTCCTCCCCCTCCTCCAATATATATAGACTGGTTTATTTAACTAATACAGCACATCTGTATCCTTTGAGTTTTCCCAAGGTCTCATCACTCTGAGTACAACATAAATTTAATCCTATTTCTTCTTAGAAGGATTAATGATTTATTTCGTAGTACTTTACCCTAAATATGAACCCTTAGAATACATTTTAAATAGCTTTGCCTTGGAACATTAGGTTAAAATGTTTTTCCTTGTAGCCTTTCCTGGGCCAAGAACTCGTTCCTGATAGAATGAAGGCTGCCTCTTCTACTAATGCTTCTTTGGGATACATATGCCTTTTGGCTTATTCATTCATTGGGGGCTGGTTGGGTAGGGTACCCTCTGCCTGGCATGTACAAAGAGTCCAGTCTCTCAGAAGGAAAGCAGGTGTTCAGTATCAGCCATATCGTCTGTATCCATGACCCATCTTCCAGTTAGGATGGTGTCTTCTTCGCATACTGGGTGATGAGTCTGCCCCAAATCCCCGTCTACAGCACCTGTTTTTTGGGGCCACTCTCAGTACTCTTTGTGTAGAAGCCAAGATGGGATTAGATGTACAAAAGATTTACTGAGAGAAATGCCTGTGAAGGGAAAAATCAGAAGTGGGGCGAGGCATCAGACCCCAATGCAGTTCTGACCGCTGCCTGTGAAGGAGAGAGGGTTGGGTAAGCAATCCCCGAGTATAGTATAGCTCTAAGCGTGTTTCAGCTGGGTCAGTGGTGAGACATCATGCCAATATCGCCCATCAGAGGAGTCCTGTCTCTGTAGATCGGGGCCAGCCACAACATCCCTGCCACGCTCGGTCATTAGCTCGGGTCGGCCCTTGGGAGGTGTGGCCTGGGCAGGAACGTGAGGCCAGATCCAGAGAAGCATCAGTTTAGAAGTCATGTCTGTAGTATAAGTTTTGGAAGTGATTGAGATAGTCCAGAAATAGATTATAAGTGAAGAAATCCAAACCAGAACCTTTAAAGACATTAATATCTCATGGTGAGCA
Organism: Balaenoptera physalus; assembly: GCF_965194825.1. Lineage (NCBI taxonomy): Eukaryota > Metazoa > Chordata > Mammalia > Artiodactyla > Balaenopteridae > Balaenoptera > Balaenoptera physalus. The sequence continues at coordinate 146,818,749 of NC_138890.1, forward strand.
GAGAAGAAAGGCACCAATTTAAGAGGCTGCATCGTGTTTTGAGAGTTAGAGAAAGACCCAGGTAAGAGAGAGTTTAAAGCAGGAAGGAGAAGCCAGTTGTACCAAATTTATAGAGAAGTGCAGTAAGATGAAGACTGAAGAGGCTGTCAGTGACCTGAGATCATTGTCAGTGGATTTCAGGGGACAGGTTGTAGCAAGTTGATTAGACATCATGAGTGTATGACTCTTCAAGATGGGGCAGAATCTGTCCAAAGAAGCAGTATTTAGTTGTGATACTTTTTATCTCCATAACAAATTTAACATCAAGTGATGCCCTGCTGGTTAAATTTCTTAGGATTCAGCATTCCTCTGGTAGACGTCCACAAAGAACTGAGAAGGAGAGAAAAGAGATTCAAGTCTGGATGAAAAGAAAACGAAAAGAAAGAATGGCAGAGTACTTAACTCAGCTAGCAGAGAAGAGAGGGCAAGAACATCATCCTTTCTGCCCCAGGAGCAACCCAGTAAGTCTGCGGTATCCAGGGTAATGGAATTATCACAGAATATCTGTAATTTTTTTCCTGGCAAGTATTCAAGAAAAGGATTAACATAATTTGGATGCATTTTTTTATTTGATAGAAAAGTCAGCATTTTACTTAAGTCTGGAAAAGTTAAGAAATTACCTTAACAAAATGTAGCAGGGAATTCTACAAACCATGTTCTATTGAACTATCTTAAATTATTTTTTCTCTCTGAGGCTAATTATGGCTCTAGCATTTTATTTTATTTTTTATTAATTAATTAATTTATTTATTTGGCTGTGCCAGGTCTTAGTTGCGGCATGCGGGCTCTTAGTTGCTGCGTGTGGGATATAGTTCCCTGAGCAGGGATTGAACCCGGGCCCCCTGCATTGGGAGCACAGAGTCTTAACCACTGGACAGCCAGGGAAGTCCCGTGGCTCTAGCATTTTAACCGAATGAAGAGGTCGAGGGGTTGGGTGACCAGTTGGAGTCACTCCCTTAATTTTCAATGAAAGTCAGTGGCAGTTGAACAACTGTGTGTGTAGTAAAGCTATTTTAAAAATCAATTTTCTCTCCATAAGTTATCTACAAAAAAAATCTATTAAAGTATGGTCCAGTTATGAACCAACAGAACAGTGGCCCTTCTGTGTGTGTGTTTCAACTGTCCTTTAAACTGTCATCTTTCGTTTCCTGAGCCCTGACTATGGACATCACCATGGTCAGGTCAGAAGTGTTTTTCTTCAGAAGGTGAAACAAAGCAGTGTTACTTTGATGATTACATAACTGTGAAACTCACATTTAGATTACACTTGGATTATAGTTTATCTTTTACTTTGTCATCTGAAATAAAATATAATAGCACTTCATTTTTTTTCAGCATCATGAGGGGAACATATTCTGTAAGTGAATTTTCCAGATAAGGTTGTCACATTTCAGCACCAAATGGTGCAAAAGTAGGTGAACTATTATTTAAAGAGTGTAATTTACTTACCTGTGTCTGGAGAGAGCATGCTGATGTTAGGTAACATTTTGTTGATAGCTCTGGGGTCATGGTAATGACCTTCAGGGCTACTCGAAGACCAGAATCTTACAGTGTGTGTGTATATGTGTGCTCTCCACCCCACGGAGGGTGAGTTTGCATATCGCCCTCCCTGTCAGCCAAGCAGATTCCCCAGATGGTTAGAATTGTATCCAAATTTAGAATAAATGAACTCTGAGGGCATTGGGACTGTTTTGTTCATAGACTTTGTGACATCCCCTTCAGTATCGCAGATAATTGTTTATTTTTAGCTTCTATTTGGGTAAAGGTATGCAACTAGTGAGGGGTTAATGTAATTAAAATTTTCGTTTTCATTTTTATCAGAAATCAGTAAGACCTTAAATTATTGTTGACTACTGTATAGGACCTTGAGAAAGTGAATCCATTGTATGTGAAAGGACTTATCCTCATTAGTAATTCAACAGTAACTCTTAATGTTCTGGAATAAGACACATATAGCTGATGTTGGCCAGTTTACCCCATGGTGCATAAGTTTTGAAGAGTTTACAAGTCACAATGAACCCACTATAGTAGGTTTCTGGTAAACATTTTAAAACATTAAAGTGATGGTTTTAAATGTCTGACTCATTTCTGCTTTTATCAACCAAGCTCTTGGTGAGATTAATCATAAGACAGAGTACAAAGTATGGGTGTCTCCATCCTTAAAACTTTCCTATTTTCCATTTTAAATGCAGCTGATAAGGCTCTCTCCTTTTGAGAAAATACATTAGTTTAACTACTAAAATAGACTTTGCATTCCATTTATTAAATTGGATTTTATTTTAATTACATGATGCTTTAATTTAACATTTTCATATTTTGTGCTGGGGTAGGAAGCTTCATCAAATATGACAGTGTTTTGTACTGTTTCCTAAATAACAAAATTATGTTTTAACTTCCTATTAAAACATATTAGTGGAATTTTCATGTTTTCCAAGGGTCATAATGGTTTAATTATTTGAACTGAACAGTAATGAACTAACTGGTTATTTCTTGTGCAGTTTTACATGACCTCAAGGGAAATCAGGCTGAGACAAAAGATGAAGCACGAAAAAGACAGGTGAGTTTGGTGGTTGCACCCTGATCATTCTCTCTCTTGCTTGCTCACTCGAGGCCATAGATAATGCCTTAGGGATTCTGGTTTGCACAGTAGTCCCTTTTTTGTTGATAAACAGAAATTTATGGGAGCTAACTGCAAGGAAAATAATTATACTCCAATAGCCTTTTTTGGAATTTGCTTTCAAATATTATTTATTCCATTCAATTTTTATACCTTATTTTTGCTATTCCCCTCCCTCTCCCAATCCAGACATGTATGTGCATTTTGAAAATACCCCAAAGGCCATAACTACAGATGCCTTTAATAATACCTCCTAATGGTTTTCAGAAATCTGAAATTTGAATTTGTGTTGAAATGCATTGAAGAAAATAAATGCTAGGTGGTCTTTGAACACTATGTTCCCTCTAGAAATATGAACTGAAAGTGACTCTTTTACTAAATGTTTAATTCTTTCTCTAAAGATTGCTACTCTCTGACCACTATAGTCGTCGAATCTCACAAGCATACAGTCTGATGAATGAACTGTTATCTGAATCAGTACAGCTTCCAGCAACTGCACAGAAACCATTGCCTAACAAACCCAGACCTGCTCAAATTCCCAGAAGGCAACGCTCCCTTTCTCCAAGAGGGTAAGACAAGGTTTGGCACGTCATTTGGCAAGGTTATGTCAAGCGTGATAAGTGTGAAGCGCTGTTGTGACTCACGTTCAGTGGACTTGTTCTGAATTATGATAATAAAGTGAAGGGGAAAATGGTGCCATAATTATGAGGTCTTCATTAGTTTTAATCACCAAGGAAAAAGACAAAAATGGCATTAAATCTCTAATTAAGATATAACAAAGCACTTCTGTATGCCTAATACAATTTTTATATCCATTCAATCCTGTTGTCTTCTTTTCTGTAGTTTTTGTTAATAATTCCTTGTGTAATTTGCCTCCTAACTGCTCCCCTGTTTCTCTACTTGGCTCCATTCTTGTAGAAACAGACAGTCATCACCAGCTTACCACTTCTTCCTCTTCTTCCCACCCAGTTGTTGCTGATTCAATTGTAGATACTGTTATATGTTTCTTCTTAAATTAATGACCTGCATTAGGTTTGGATATTAGTTCATTAGGCAAGAATTAATTAAACATAGATACTAAAGAAAAGTAACCAAGTGTAAAGTTTCTTATATATGGCAAACAAACACAGAATTATATTTGTTAATGACCCATAAGGAGGAAATGAACTGCCAGTATAGTGTTGTTAAAAATTACCACCTTTGACAAAATAATTGATTAGGATTGTAAACATAATCACGTAACTTAAGAGCCTAGAGGAAATGCTACCCGACACAAAGCTAGACGTAATCAGATTACTTGTGTGTGTGACATTTGGGATGTAATCAAAAGAGCAGAGACTCTCCTTGAATATTTCCTAGAATAATGCATGGTATTTAATACATAAATAACTGCCAAATGTATAGAGCATTTGAAATGGATAGAGAGATAAAAACAATTTCTTTGGGAAAAAATGAGTGAAGTTTGAGATATGAGGAGAATTATATACTAAACGCATCACTGAGGTACAAAATGAATGTATTAATCTGAACTGGAATTTACATCTTTTGAAATATCGTAGTTTATCACTGATAGAAGATTCTAGGAATATAATAACTGTGTAATTTCTATTTTAGAGAGAATCGACATGATCACAATTTTCCAATACATAGACCTGGAAAAGTCAGATATATATCCATCAAACCAAGTTATACCCAAAAGGGGAGACCTTTGGGGCAGACTCAAGGCTCACCTTGGCCATGTGGTAAGACTTAAAACTTTTTTTTTTATCTTGTGTAATTTGGACCTATTCTTTCTTGTCTCCAAAGTTGTGTTTTCATTAGTAAAAGTTGTAAATCTTAGTGAAAAGCAGTTTCTATTTCAGCAGAATGCAAGGGATTGATAAAGAGTTAGCAGTACTGGGATTTTGTTCTATTGCTTTGAAATGAGAAGACCCTAGGGATCTTTTTAAACTAATGGCCTTTTTGTAATAGAATTTGAACAGTCAATTCTGTGTGATACAACTTATTTGGGAATCTATTTCTTTTGTGTGGCTGAAGATGTAGGCATTTTTACAAATCAAGTTCTGATAGATTTCAGGATGGATATATCATAGAGTAGGAATAGAACAGGTGCAGGTTGAAATAATATCGTTTTTACCCTTTTTGAATATTCTTTTCCACATTTGAAGATATAGTATGTTATTCATTACTAGCCTTCCTTTAGTTTATTTTGTCATATTTGGGTTTTGATTACTAAAGTAAAACATACTTATTTGTTTAAAAATGTATAATCATAGTTAACATGTAGTATACATATATACAGCTAAGAATGTATAATAATAACTAATGTGCCAGGTTCCATTTAAGCACTTGAATTACAACTCTGCGAGAAAGGTACTATTATGTTCCCATTTTAAACAAGAGAAGGCCAAGGCAGAGAAAGTTGAAATAACTGCCTAAGATCAGATATCTAGGAAGTGGTAGAGTCTAGATTTAAACCCAGTCTGGGTCTAGAGCCTCCACACCTAGAACCTGAACTTTAGTATGCACGTTAACTGAGAAAATTGAAGTATCCATATATTGCAGTCTTTTTGATGAAACTTTATAGTTTGGTTAACTCTTGCTTTTGATTGATGAATTATAATAAGAAAACACTGTCCTTTTTTAAACTAGAATTTCAAAATAGTAACCATTTAAAAAAATTTTTAAGTTTTATTTTATACCTGATACATTTACCAAAATTAAATAAAAGAAATATCCAAAATTGGAAAAGATTTTAAACTTCAATCATGGTTTCTTAATGTCAGATGGAAAAGTCTTGGATTATGTGGAAATATGTCTTTTCCTTGGACCTGCCCAATGTCAGGCCTGTATTGTTACCTTGCACTTGGCTGGGCTGAGGCCTTGGCCCTCTGTGGTCCCCTTACCTGTCCTTGCTGAGCTGTGCTTGATGAGGTGCTGCTGCTGCCCAGGGACTCAGAAGTCCTCAGTGACCCGTACCCCACACAGATGAGTCCACACCCTCTCCCTGGCCTTTAAGGTGTCCTCCCCTTCTGCCTCCTTAGCCTCCTTTCCGCGTGTAATCCGGATGACCCATAGCACTTGCAGGCTTGTTCTCCAGACACGTGCCGTGCGCTCCCGTTCCTGCCTTGAAAATTTCCCGTATACCTTAAATGCCTCCCCTCCGTGTCTTGGAAGACATCCCTAATTTTAATTCTTTAGCTCTTCCAACCCAGTGTAATGAATTTTAACATCCATATTTTCATTTTTTTTATTAACATATTTCCATATATATTTCCATACAAATACAAGATTTTTAGAAATTTCATGTAATGTCTGAAACATTTATATTAACATATTTCCATACAAATAACCCAAAAAAGTTTAGTATTAGTTGTTTTGTTTGTTTGTTTTTTTATACTGTAGGTTCTTATTAGGCATCAATTTTATACACATCAGTGTATACATGTCAATCCCAATCGCCCAATTCAGCACACCACCATCCCCACCCCACCGCAGTTTTCCCCCCTTGGTGTCCATATGTCCATTCTCTACATCTGTGTCTCAACTTCTGCCCTGCAAACCGGCTCATCTGTACCATTTTTCTAGGTTCCACATACATGCATTAATATACGATATTTGTTTTTCTCTTTCTGACTTAACTTCACTCTGTATGACAGTCTCTAGATCCATCCACTTCTCAGAAATGACTCAATTTCGTTCCTTTTTATGGCTGAGTAATATTCCATTGTATATATGTACCACATCTTCTTTATCTATTCATCTGACAATGGGCATTTAGGTTGCTTCCATGACCTGGCTATTGTAAATAGTGCTGCAATGAACATTGGGGTGCATGTGTCTTTTTGAATTACAGTTTTCTCTGGGTATATGCCCAGTAGTGGGATTGCTGGGTCATATGGTAATTCTATTTTTAGTTTTTTAAGGAACCTCCATATTGTTCTCCATAGTGGCTGTATCAATTTACATTCCCACCGACAGTGCAAGAGGGTTCCCTTTTCTCCACACCCTCTCCAGCATTTGTTGTTTGTAGATTTTCTGATGATGCCCATTCTAACAGGAGTGAGGTGATACCTCATTGTAGTTTTGATTTGCATTTCTCTAATAATTAGTGATGTTGAGCATCTTTTCATGTGCTTCGTGGCCGTCTGTATGGCTTCTTTGGAGAAATGTCTATTTAGGTCTTCTGCCCATTTTTGGATTGGGGTGTTTGTTTCTTTGATATTGAGCTGAATGAGCTGTTTATATATTTTGGAGATTAATCCTTTGTCCGTTGATTCGTTTGCAAATATTTTCTCCCATTCTGAGAGTTGTCTTTTCGTCTTGTTTATGGTTTCCTTTGCTGTGCAAAAGCTTTGAAGTTTCATTAGGTCCCATTTGTTTATTTTTGTTTTTATTTCCATTACTCTAGGAGGTGGATCAAAAAAGATCTTGCTTGGATTTATGTCAAAGAGTGTTCTTCCTATGTTTTCCTCTAAGAGTTTTATAGTGTCCAGTCTTATATTTAGGTCTCTAATCCATTTTGAGTTTATTTTTGTGTATGGTGTTAGGGAGTATTCTAATTTCATTCTTTTACATGTAGCTGTCCAGTTTTCCCAGCACCACTTGTTGAAGAGACTGTCTTTTCTCCAATGTATAGTCTTGCCTCCTTTGTCATAGATTAGTTGACCATAGGTGCGTGGGTTAATCTCTGGGCTTTCTATCTTGTTCCATTGATCTATGTTTCTGTTTTTGTGCCAGTACCATATTGTCTTGATTACTGTAGCTTTGTAGTATAGTCTGAAGTCAGGGAGTCTGATTCTTCCAGCTCCATTTTTTTGCCTCAAGACTGCTTTGGCTATTCGGGGTCTTTTGTGTCTCCATACAAATTTTAAGATGATTTGTTCTAGCTCCGTAAAAAATGCCATTGGTAATTTGATAGGGATTGCATTGAATCTGTAGATTGCTTTGGGTAGTATAGTCATTTTCACAATGTTGATTCTTCCAATCCAAGAACATGGTATATCTCTCCATCTGTTGGTATCATCTTTAATTTCTTTCATCAGTGTCTTATAGTTTTCTGCATACAGGTCTTTTGTCTCCCTAGGTAGGTTTATTCCTAGGTATTTTATTCTTTTTGTTGCAATGGTAAATGGGAGTGTTTCCATAATTTCTCTTTCAGATTTTTCATCATTAGTGTATAGGAATGCAAGAGATTTCTGTGCATTAATTTTGTATCCTGCAACTTTACCATATTCATTAATTAGCTCTAGCAGTTTTCTGGTGGCAGTTTTAGGATTCTCTATGTATAGTATCATGTCATCCGCAAACAGTGACAGTTTTACTTCTTCTTTTCCAATTTGTATTCCTTTTATTTCTTTTTCTTCTCTGATTGCCGTGGCTAGGACTTCCAGAACTATGTTGAATAATAGTGGTGAGAGTGGACATCCTTGTCTCGTTCCTGATCTTAGAGGAAATGCTTTCAGTTTTTCACCATTGAGAATGATGTTTGCTGTGGGTTTGTCATATATGGCCTTTATTATGTTGAGGTAGGTTCCCTCTATGCCCACTTTCTGGAGAGTTTTTATCATAAATAGGTGTTGAATTTTGTCAAAAGCTTTTTCTGCATCTATTGAGATGATCATATGGTTTTTCTCCTTCAGTTTGTTAATATGGTGTATCACATTGATTGATTTGCGTATATTGAAGAATCCTTGCATCCCTGGGATAAATCCCACTTGATCGTGGTGTATGATCCTTTTAATGTGTTGTTGGATTCTGTTTGCTAGTATTTTGTTGAGGATTTTTGCATCTATATTCATCAGTGATATTGGTCTGTAATTTTCTTTTTTTGTAGTGTCTTTGTCTGGTTTTGGTATCAGGGTGATGGTGGCCTCATGGAATGAGTTTGGGAGTGTTCCTTCCTCTGCAATTTTTTGGAAGAGTTTGAGAAGGATAGGTGTTAGCTCTTCTCTAAACGTTTGATAGAATTCACCTGTGAAGCTATCTGGTCCTGGACTTTTGTTTGCTGGAAGATTTTTAGTCACAGTTTCAATTTCATTACTTGTGATTGGTCTGTTCATATTTTCTGTTTCTTCCTGGTTCAGTCTTGGAAGGTTATACCTTTCTAAGAATTTGTCCATTTCTTCCAGGTTGTCCATTTTATTGGCATAGAGTTGCTGGTAGTAGTCTCTTAGGATGCTTTGTATATCTGCGGTGTCTGTTGTAACTTCTCCTTTTTCATTTCTAATTTTATTGATTTGAGTCCTCTCCCTCTTTTTCTTGATGAGTCTGGCTAATGGCTTATCAATTTTGTTTATCTTCTCAAAGAACCAACTTTTAGTTTTATTGATGTTTGCTATTGTTTTCTTTGTTTCTATTTCATTTATTTCTGCTCTGATCTTTATGATTTCTTTCCTTCTGCTAACTTTGGGTTTTGTTTGTTCTTCTTTCTCTAGTTTCTTTAGGTGTAAGGTTAGATTGTTTACTTGAGATTTTTCTTGTTTCTTTAGGTAGGCTTGTATAGCTATAAACTTCCCTCTTAGAACTGCTTTCGCTGCATCCCATAGGTTTTGGGTCGTCGTGTTTTCATTGTCATTTGTGTCTAGGTATTTTTTTATTTCTTTGATTTCTTCAGTGTTCTCTTGGTTATTTAGTAACGTATTGTTTAGCCTCCATGTGTTTGTCTTTTTTACGTTTTTTTCTCTGTAATTCATTTCTAATCTCATAGCGTTGTGGTCAGAAAAGATGCTTGATATGATTTCAATTTTCTTAAATTTACTGAGGCTTGATTTGTGACCCAAGATGTGATCTATCCTGGAGAATGTTCCGTGCGCACTTGAGAAGAACGTGTAATCTGCTGTTTTTGTATGGAATGTCCTATATATATCAATTAAATCTATCTGGTCTATTGTGTCATTTAAAGCTTCTGTTTCCTTATTTATTTTCATTTTGGATGATCTGTCCATTGGTGTAAGTGAGGTGTTAAAGTCCCCCACTATGATTGTGTTACTGTCAATTTCTTCTTTTATAGCTGTTAGCAGTTGCCTTATGTATTGGGGTGCTCCTATGTTGGGTGCATATATATTTATAATGGTTATATCTTCTTCTTGGATTGTTCCGTGTGCACTTGAGAAGAAAGTGTAGGGACTTCCGTGGTGGCACAGTGGTTAAGAGTCTGCCTGCCAATGCAGTGGACACAGTTCGATCCCTGGTCCAGGAAGATCCCACATGCCGCAGAGCAACTAAGCCCATGCGCCACAACTACTGAGCCTGTGCTCTAGAGCCCGCAAGCCTCAACTGCTGAAGCCCATGTTTCACACCTACTGAAGCCCATGTGCCTAGAGGCCGTGCTCTGCAACAAAGAGAAGCCACTGCAGTGAGAAGCCTGTGCACCTCAACGAGGAGTAGCCCCCGCTCTCTGCAACTAGACAAAGCCTGCACTCAGCAATGAAGACCCAACACAGCCAAAAGTAAAAAATAAATAAATAAATAAATTTATAAAAAATAAAAAAACGAAAGTGTAATCTGCTGTTTTTGGATGGAATGTCCTATAAGTATCATCAATTAAATCTGTCTGGTCTATTGTGGCATTTAAAGCTTGTGTTTCCTTCTTTATTTCCTATCTGGACGATCTGTCCATTGGTGTCAGTGAGGTGTTAAAGTCCCCCACTATTACTGTTACTGTCAATTTCCTCATTTATAGCTGTTAGCATTTGCCTTATGTATTGAGGTGCTCCTATGTTGGGTGCACATATATTTATAGTTGTATATCTTCTTCCTGGATTGATCCCTTGACCATTACGTAGTGTCCTTCCTTGTCTCTTGTACCATTCTTTATTTTAAAGTCTATTTTATCTGATATGAGTATTGCTACTCCAGCTTTCTTTTGATTTCCATTTGCATGGAATATCTTTTTCCATCCCCTCACTTTCAGTCTGTATGTGTGCCTAGGTCTGAAGTGGGTCTCTTGTAGACAGCATATATATGGGTCTTGTTTTTGTATCCATTCAGTGAGCCTGTGTCTCCTGGTTGGAGCATTTAATCCATTCACCTTTAAGGTAATTATCGATATGTTTGTTCCTAATACCATTTTCTTAATTGTTTGTTTTGGGTTTGTTTTCATAGGTCCTTTTCTTGTCTTGTGTTTACCACTTAAGAGAAGTTCCTTTAGCATTTGTTGTAGAGCTGGTTTGGCGGTGCTGAATTCTCTTATCTTTTGCTTGTCTGTAAAGCTTTTGATTTCTCCCTCAAAGCTGAAAGAGATCCTTGCCGGGTAGAGTAATCTTGGTTGTAGGTTCTTCCCTTTCATCACTTTAAATATATCGTGCCACTCCCTTCTGGCTTGTAGAGTTTCTGCTGAGAAATCAGCTGTTAACCTTATGGGAGTACCCTTGTATGTTATTTTTCATTTTTCCCTTTTTGCTTTTAATAATTTTTCTTTGTCTCTAATTATTGTCAATTTGATTGCTGTGTGTCTTGACGTGTTTCTCCTTGGGTTTATCCTGCCTGGGACTCTCTGCACTTCCTGGACTTGAGTGGCTATTTCCTTTCCCATGTTAGGGAACTTTTTGACTATAATCTCTTCAAATATTTTCTCTGGTCCTTTCTCTCTCTCTTCTCCTTCTGGGACCCCTATAATGCGAATGTTGTTGCGTTTAATGTTGTCCCAGAGGTCTCTTAGGCTGTCTTTATCTCTTTTCATTCTTTTTTCTGTTCCACCACATTGAATTCCACCATTCTGTCTTCCAGGTCACTTATCCATTCTTCTGGGTCAGTTATTCTGCTATTGATACCTTCTAGAATATTTTCATTTCAGTTATTGTATTGTTCATCTCTGTTTGTTCGTTCTTTAGTTCTTCTAGGTGTTTGTTCTTTAATTCTTCTAGGTCTTTGTTAAACATTTCTTGCATCTTCTCGACCTTTGCCTCCATTCTTCTTCCGAGGTCCTGGATAATCTTCACTGTCATTATTCTGAATTCTTTTTCTGGAAGGTGGCCTATCTCCACTTCATTTAGTTCTTTTTCTGGTGTTTTATCTTGTTCCTTCATCTGGTACATAGTCCTCTGCCTTTTCATTTTGTCTAACTTTCTGTGAATGTGGTTTTCATTCCACAGGCTGTGGGGTTGTAGTTCTTTTTGCTTCTGCTGTCTGCCCTCTGGTGGATGAGGCTATCTAAGAGGCTTGTGCAAATTTCCTGATGGGAGGGACTGGTGGTGGGTAGAGCTGGGTGTTGATCTGTTGGGCAGAGATCAGTAAAACTTTAATACGCTTGTTTGCTGATGGGTGGGGCTGAGTTCCCTCCCTGTTGCTTGGCCTGAGGTGACCCAGCACTGGAGCCTACAGGCTCTTTAATGGGGCTAATGGCGGACTCCAGGAAGGCTCATGCCAAGGAGTACTTTCCAGAACTTCTGCTGACAGTGTCCTTGTCCCCGCGGTGAGCCACAGCTGTCCCCCGCCTCTGCAGGAGACCCTCCAACACTAGCAGGTAGGTCTGATTCAGTCTCCTAGGGGGTCACTGCTCCTTCCCCCTGGGTCGTGGTGCGCACATTACTTTGTGCCCTCCAGGAGTGGAGTCTCTGTTTCCCCCAGTTCTTTTGAAGTCCTGGAATCAAATCCCGCTAGACTTCAAAGTCGATTCTCTGGGAATTCCTCCTCCTGGTGCCAGACCCCCAGGTTGGGAAGACTGACGTGGGGCTCAGAACCTTCACTCCAGTGGGTGGACTTCTGTGGTATAATTGTTCTCCAGTTTGTGAGTTGCCCACCCAGTGGTTATGGGATTTGACTTTATTGTGATTGCACCTCTCCTACCGTCTCATTGCACCTTCTCCTTTGTCTTTGGATGTGGGGTATCTATCTTTTTTGGTGAGTTCCAGTGTCTTCCTGTCGATGATCGTTCAGCAGTTAGTTGTGATTCCGGTGCTCTCGCAAGAGGGAATGAGCACACGTCCTTCTACTCCGCCATCTCGAACCAATCTTGGTTACCATTACTTTTAAAATCAAAAGAGGTGGCCAGAGGAGATGGAGTCAAGATGGCAGAGAAGAACGTTTGCTCACCTCTTCTTAGGAAAGCATCAAAATAACAACTGCTGAACGACCATAGACCAAAAAAAAAAAAACCCACTGGAACCTACCATAAAGGATATCCTACATCCAAAGAAGCCACAGTGAGACAGCAGGAGGGGCACAATTGCGATAAAATCAAATCCCACAAAATTTGGGTGACCCACAAAATGGAAAATAATTATACCACAGAAGCTCTCCCACAACAGTGAAAGTTCTGAGCCCCACGTTAGGCTCCCCGGCCTGGGGGTCTGGCAACCGGAATAGGAGCCCCCAGAGAATCTGGCTTTGAAGGCTAGTGGGGTTTGATCGCAGGAATTCCACAGGACTGGGAGAAACAGAAACTCCTCTATTGGAGGGTACACACAAGGTCTTGTGCGTACCAGGACCCAGGGAAAAAAGCAGTGACCTCAAAAGAGCCTGGGCCAGACCTACCTGCTCGTATTGGACTGTCTCCTGCAGAGGTGGTGGTGGGGCAGCTGTGGCTCAGTGCAGTGACAAGACACAGTGGTGGTTCTGGGGAGTACTCTTTGGTGTGAGCACTCCTGGAGGCTGCCATTTTGTCCCCAAGACCTGGCCCCACCCAACAACCTGTAGGCTCCAGTGCTGGGACGCCTCAGGCCAAACAATCAACAGGGATGGACACAGCCCCACCCCACCCATTAGCAGACAGGCTGCTTAAAGTCTTCCTGAGCACATGGCTACCCACTAAACACACCCCTTGACACGGCCCTGCCCACCAGAGGGACAAGACCCAGCTCCACCCACCCGTGGTCAGGAACCAGTCCCCCCCACCAGGAAGCCTGCACAAGCCTCTTTGCATCACCCACCAGGGGGCAGACAGCAGAAGCAAGAACTACAACCCTGCAGCCTGCAGAACGGAAACCACATCGCTGAAAGTTAGACAAAATGAGACAGCAGAGGAATATGTCCCAGATGAAGGAACAAAATAAAACCCCAGGAGAACAACTAAGTGAAGTGGAGACAGGCAATCTACATGAGAAAGAATTCAGAGTAATGATAGAAAAGATTATCCAAGTTCTTGAAAAAGAATGGAGGCACAGATCGAGAAGTTACAAGAAATGTTTAACAAAGACCTGGAATAACTAAAGAACAAACAGACAGAGGTGAACAGTACAATAACTGAAATGAAAAATACACTGGAAGGAATCAGTAGCAGAATAACTGAGACAGAAGAATGGACAAGTGAGCCGGAAGACAGAATGGTGGAAATCACTGCTGCAGAACAGAATAAAGAAAAAGGAATGTAAAGAAATGATGAGAGCCTAAGAGACCTTTGGGACAACATTAAATGCACCAACATTCGCATTATACGGGTCCCAGAAGGAGGAGAGGGAGAGAAGGGACCTGAGAAAATATTTGAAGAGATAATAGCTGAAAAATTCCCTAACATGGGAAAGGAAACAGTCATACAAGTCCAAGGAAGCCCAGAGAGTTCCAGGCAGGATAATCCCAAGGAGGAACATGCTAAGACACATAGTAATCAAATTGACAAAACTTAAAGACAAAGAAAAAATATTAAATCAACAAGGGAAAAGCAACAAATAACATACAAGGGAAATTCCCGAAAGGTTGTCAGCTGATTCCTCAGCAGAAAGTATGCAGGCCAGAAGGGGGTTGCACGATATATTTAAAGTGATGAAAGGGAAGAGCCTTCAACCAAGAACACTCTACCCAGCAAGGCTCTCACTCAGATTCGATGGAGAAATCAAAAGCTTTACAGACAAGCAAAAGCTAAGAGAATTCAGCGCTACCAGACCAGCTTTGCAACGAATGCCAAAGGAACTTCTCTAGGTGGAAAAGAAAAGGCCACAAATAGAAACAAGAAAAGTATGAATAGAAATGCTCACCAGTAAAGGCAAACATACAGTAAAGGTAGGAAGTCAACCACACACAAGTATGATATCAAAACCAGCAATCGTGAGGAGAGTACAAATGGAGGATATTGGAAATGAATTTGAAATTAAATGACCATCAAGTTAAAACTATCCTGTTTATGTAGACTGCTGTATCAAAACCTCTTGGTAACCACAAACCAAAAATCTACAATAGATAGACAAAAAAGACAAAAGGAATCCAAACACAACATGAAAGGTAGGTTCAAAAGAGAAGAGAACAAAAGAGTAAGCGAAGAAAAAAGACCTACAAAAACAAATCCAAACCAATTAACAAAATGGCAACAAGAACATACATATCAATAATTACCTTAAACATAAGATTAAATGCTCCAACCAAAAGATACAGACTGGCTGAATCGATCCAAAAACAAGACCTATACATGTGCTGTTTACAAGAGATACACTTCAGATCTAGGGACACATACAGACTGAAAGTGAGTGGATGGAAAAGGGTATTACAGGCAAATGGAAATCAAAAGAAAGCTGGAGTAGCAATACTCATATAAGACAAAATTGACTTTAAAATAAAGACTGTTTCAAGAGACAAAGAAGGACACTACATAATGATCAAGGGATCAATCCAGGAAGAATATATAAAACGATCTTATAAATATATGCACCCAGCATAGAAGCACCTCAGTATATAAGGCAAATGCTAACAGCCACAAAAAGAGAAATCAACAGTAACACAATAATAGTGTGGGACTTTTAACACCCCACTTTCATCAATGGACAGATCATCCTGACCTAAAATTAATAGCGAAACAGAGGCCTTAAATGACACATTAGACCAGATGGACATAATTGATGATATTTATAGAGCATTCCATCCAGAAGCAGCAGAATACACATTCTTCTCAAGTGCACATGAAACATTCTCTAGGATTGGTCACATGCTGGGCCACAAAGCGAGCCTCGGTAAATTTAAGAAAACTGAAATCATATCAACCATCTTTTCTGACCCCAACCCTATGAGATTAGAATCAACTACAAGGAAAAAACTGTAAAAAACACAAACATGTGGAAGCTAAACAATATAATAGTAAACAACATGGATCACTGAAGAAATCAAAGAGGAAATCAAAAAATACCTGGAGACAAATGACAGTGAAAGCACAATGATCCAAAACCTATGGGACACAGTTCTGAGAGGGAAGTTTATAGCAATACAATCTTACCTCAGGAACAAGAAAAATGTCAAGTAAACAACCTAACCTTACACCTAAAGCAGCTAGAGAAAGAAGAACAAACAAAACCCAAAGTTAGTAGAATGAAAGAAATCATAAAAATTAGAGCAGAAATAAATAGAAACAAAGAAAACAATAGCAAAGATCAATGAAACCAAAAGCTTGTTCTTTGAGAAGATAAACAAAATTGATAAGCCTTTAGCCAGACTCACCAAGAAAAAAAGAGAGAGGGCTCAAATCAATAAAATTAGAAATGAAAAAGAAGTTACAGCAGACACCACAGAAATACAGAGGGACTACTACAAGCAATTCTATGCGAATAAAATGCACAACCTGGAAAAAATGGACAAATTCTTAGAAAGGTACAATCTCCCAAAACTGAACCAGGAAGAAATGGAAATATGAACACCGAAATACAAGCACCGAAATTGAAACAGCGAATACAAGCACCGAAATTGAAACAGCAATTAAAAAATTTCCAACACACAAAAGTCCAGGACCAAATGGCTTCACAGGTGAATTCTATCAAACAATCAGAGAAGAGTTAACACCTGTCCTTCTGAAACTATTCCAAAAAATTGCAGATGAAGGAATACTCCCAAACTGATTCTATGAGGCCAGTGTCACCCTGATACCAAAACTAGACAAAGATACCACTCACACACAGAACGAAAATTACAGGCCAATATCACTGATGAATATAGATGCAAAAATCCTCAACAGAATACTAGCAAACGAAATCCAGGGACTTCCCTGGTGATCCAGTGGTTAAGAATCCGCCTTCCAGTGCAGGGGACGCAGGTTCAATCCCTGGTCAGGGAACTAAGATCTCACATGCCACAGGGCAAGTAAGCCCACTCTTTGCGACTACTGAGCCCATATGCTCTAGAGCCCACATGCCACTAGAGAGCCCTGTGCCACCACTACCGAGTCCTTGCACTCTAGAGCCCGCGTACCACAACTAGAGAGCCCGCGCCTTGCAACTTCTGAGCCTGCATGTTCCAGGCCCATACGCCGCAACTGGTGAGCCCGTGCACCACAGCTACTGAGCCAACACGCTCTGGAGTCCATGCACCACAACTGGAGAGAAGCCTGCACACCACAACGAGGAGCCTGCACACCACAAAGAAAGATCCCGCGTGCTGCAGTGAAGATTCCGCCTGCCGCAACTAAGACCCAATGTAGCCAAATAAAACAAAAAACAAACGAAAAACCTCAAATCCAACAGTACATTAAAAGGATCATACACCATGGTCAAGTGGGATTTATTCGAAAGATGCAAGGATTTTTCAGTATCTGCAAATCAGTGTGCTACACCATATCAACAAATTGAAGAGTAAAAACTATATGATCATCTCAATAGATGCAGAAAAAGCTTTTGACAAAATTCAACACCCATTTATGATAAAAACTCTCCAGAAAGTGGGCATTGAGGGAACATACCTCAACATAATAAATTTAGGCCATATACGACAAACCCACAGCTAACATCACACAAAATGGTGAAAAGCTGAAAGCATTCCCTCTAAGATCAGGAACAAGACAAGGATGTCCACTCTCACCACTTTTATTCAACATAGTTTTGGAAGTTCTAGCAATGAGAGAAGAAAAAGAAAAGGAATGCAAATTGGGAAAGAAGAAATAAAACTGTCACTGTTCGCAGATGACATGATACTATACATACCAAATCCTAAAGATGCTACCAGGAAACTACTAGAGCTCATCAATGAATTTGGTAAAGCTGCAGGATACAAAATTAATGCACAGAAATCTCTGGCATTCCTATACACTAGCAATGAAAAATCAGAAACAGAAATCAAGGAAACAATCCTATTTACCATAGCATCTAAAAGAATAAAATACCTAGGAATAAACCTACCTGTGGAGGCAAAAAGATCTGTACTATGAAAACTATAAGATGCTGATGAAAGGAAAGCAAAGATGATGCAAATAGATGGAAAGATATACCATGTTCTTGGATTGGAAGAATCAATATTGTCAAAATGACTGTACTACCCAAGACAATCTACAGATTCAATGCAATCCCTATCAAATTACCAATGGCATTTTTCACAGAACTAGAACAGAAAATTTTACAATTTGTATGGAAACACAAAAATGACCCCAAATAGCCAAAGCAATCTTGAGAAAGCAAAACAGAGTTGGAGGAATCAGGCTCCCTGACTCCAGACTAAACTACAAAGCTACACTAATCAAAACAGTATGGTACTGGCACAAAAACAGAAATATAGATCAATGGAACAGTATAGAAAATCCAGAGATAAACCCACACACCTATGGTCAATTAATCTGTGACAAAGGAGGCAAGACTATACAGTGGAGAAAAGACAATCTCTTCAATAAATGATGCTGGGAAAACTGGACAGCTACATGTAAAAAAATGAAATTAGAACACTCCCTAACACCATACACAAAAATAAACTCAAAATGGATTAAAGACCTAAATTAAGACCAGACACTATAAAACTCTTAGAGGAAAACATAGGCAGAACACCCTTTGACATAAATCACAGCAATATCTTTTTTGATCCATCTCCTAGAGTAATGGAAATAAAAACAAAAATAAACCAATGGGACCTCATTAAACTCAAAAACTTGCACAGCAAAAGAAACCATAAATAAAACCAAAAGACAACCCACAGAATGGGAGAAAATTTTTGCAAACAATGTGACCAACAAGGGATTAATCTCCAAAATTTACAAACAGCTTATGCAGCTCATCAATATCAAAAAAAAAAAAAAAAACCCAGTCAAAAAGTGGGCAGAAAACCTAAATAGACATTCCTCCAAAGAAGATATACAGATGGCCAAGAGGCACATGAAAAGATGCTCAACATTGCTAATTACTAGAAAATTGCAAATCAAGACTACAATGAGATATCACCTCACACCAGTGAAAATGGCCATTGTCAAAAAGTCTGCAAACAATAAATGCTGGAGAGGGTGTGGAGAAAAGGAATGTTGGTGGGAATGTAAATTCGTATAGCCACTATGGAGAACGGTATGGAGGTTACTAAAAAATCTAAAAATAGAGCTATGATATGATCCAGTAATCCCACTCCTGGGCATATACCTGGAGAAAACCATGGTTCGAAAGGATACGTGTACCACAGTGTTCATTGCAGTGCTGTTTACAATAGCCAAGACATGGAAGTAACCTAAATGTCCATCAACAGAAGAACGGATAAAGAAGATGTGGTACATATATACAATGGAATATTACTCAGCCATTAAAAAGAATAAAATAATGCCATTTGCAGCAACATGGATGGACCTGGAGATTATCATACTGAGCTAAGTACATCAGACAGAGAAAGACAAATATCATATGATAGTGCTTATATGTGGAATCTAAAAAAAATGATACAAATGAACTTACAAAACAAACAGACTCACGGACTTAGAGAGCATGAGTCTTACCAGGGGAGAAGGGTGGGGGGAGGGATAGATTGGAAGTTTGGAATTGACGTATACACGCTTGCTATGTTTAAAACAGATAACCAACAAGGACCTACTATAGCACAGGGAACTCTGCTGAATATTCTGTAATAACCTAAATGGGAAAAGAACTTGAAAAAGAATAGATACATGTATATGTATAACTAAATCACTTTGCTGTACACCTGAAACTAACAACATTTTTAATCAGCTGTACTCCAATATAAAATAAAAAGTAAAACAAAACAAAAGAGGTGGCCAGAATTCAATTTCCTTCTGTCACACAGACAGAACAGGAATTGCTAGAACCCTAAAGCCAACCATATCCAGACCTTGTGATTTAAATATTAGGTAAGGTGTGACTGCCTTGGGTTTGATGATAAAAGTCACTGTAAGTAACAAACTTATAAATGAATCAGTCCTAATGTATGCATTGTTCTTTTCCCTTGAAAGGGTCTAATGCTCCCTGTCTGCGGTGTACAAAAAATCACACAAGTGCTGGTCTTGCACCTCAAACCAAGGAGGTATGTTTAGAGTATGAGAGAGAGGAGACTGTGGTGAGCCCCTGGATGGTACCTTCAGACATCCGTGCGATTCTCTATGAGAGTCACAGTTCCCTTCTACAGGTACACGTTGTTCCAGGTTCCAGTTTGCCTAGTGATTCCTTGTGTTCTTTAGGGTTTTTTGTTATTTATTTATTTATTTAGTGGGATGTAGACATACTGAAAGATTATTAGGTCAGTTTGAAGTAGCGATTCAAAGCATCTACACTTTTGGCTTAGTACTCTAGCATTTATCATTCAGAATTTTCCTTGACTGTATTTTCTTTTTAACCTAAAAAAAAAAAAGACTCAAAAAACAAGACACAACAACAAAAATGTAAGAACAGATCATTGTACTATAGATATAAAAATCTATTCTGTCCACTCTTCAGACCTGGTGCCAGCATCTTGTTGTGTCAGGTGGTGTTCATTCAGCCCACTGCCAATCCAGATGTGCTGGGCAACCACAGCCCTGGTTCCCTTCATATTTCCTTCAGGGTTTGGTGGATGAGCAGCTCTAGAATCTTTGGAAAATTTAGTTCATGTTCCATTTATTTTTTCTCAGGCTAGGACCACAACTTACTGTCTTTCTCAATTTGATAGGACTCATCACCAACTGAAGAAAAGCCAGAGCCTCCTTTTGGGGTGTGTGGCACGGACGGCTTGTCTGAGAGCACGGGCAGCATCCTCAGCAAGCTTGACTGGGATGCCATTGAAGATATGGTGGCCAGTGTGGAGGACAAGAGCCCGTCTGTCCACTGGGCCCTGGACCTGTAAGACCTGAACGTCACTCTGCTTCCACGCAAAGGCCAGCAACGCAGTGTTGTAGTTCTGAAAGATTTGTGGGTTTAAGGGAGAGAAGCAATGAAGGAAGCAATGTGAATTTACCACCTGCAGGCATATTATTACCTGGATTAGACATTTTAAGAGGAAAAATAAACATTTCTCAATAAGTTTGCCTTCAAGGGAAAGGGGTTAACTATAGATGTCTTATATGTTTTTGCATTTGACTTATTATCTTTAGGTATAATTTTTTAAATGATGAAATAAACAGTACCTTTCAAGCCAAGCTTGTATAATATTTAAGCTTCTTTCAATAAAAATCTTCTGTCTTGCCTCATCCTTTACCCCCTGAGTTTTGAGAAACAACCTTAGCTGGGTAAACCTGATAGGAAAAAAAAAATTCTTTCATTGAGGTGAAGAAAATCACACTCTCACCAGAGACGCTCAATAATGAACTCCATTTTAAAAGATATCCTAAAATTGTGTAGGGCTTGGCTGAGGAGTGAAAAGGAACCAGCCACCTTCCACTAATCCTGAACTTCTAAATAAAACATGTTCCACGTGGGCCAGGTCTTCTGTCCTCTCTGCCCTGTATCGTGAAGAGCCTTGGAGGAAGAAAAAGAGTTGGATGCTTTGGGTGCCTTGCAGAGTCTGGGCACTGCTACTACCCTGCACTTTGATCTCTGCCTTGTCAGCTCAGTGGGACCACTGTGGTCTGCTTGGACATAGCTCGTTATGCTGGAGTCGGGATAATACCCTTAAAGCAGAGAGCCAAGCATTTATGAGACTTACCTCGTGAGCTTCCCTTCCCTCAGGGGATCACCGTCTTGCACTGCATGCTGCTGTCCAGTGTCTAAAAGCAGTTGCCTCACATGTTTTGTCCAATTTTATGGTTAAGGCATGTAGGCTAGTCATGTGCCAGTTACTCTGTCATAGCTGCAAGTGGAAGTCTTTTCTTGGTCTCAGTCAATTTTACACCCGTACAGCAAACCTGAAAATAAGGACTGAAGGAGGGTAGAGCATGTCAGCAGAAGACTGATGGTCCTAGGCAGTCTCCAGCCTCTAGCCTGAATATGTTCTCTTAGTCTTCAAAAAACTGCAGTATGACAGTTTTGTAGTGTGCCTGACACAGGAAACAGCCTTACAAGGAAGGGTCTAGACTGCACACCTTCCAAACAAACAAGGGTTAAAAGAAGCAGTTTCCATATCTAGATTTCAAGCACTTACCATGCTTGGGAATACCTCCAGTTATCAAAAGGATTCCCCAATTTCTCAAAACAATATTATTTTGCTCACATTTTTATTAGAAAATATGTTATACAGCATTTAGTATCATGTATATCTAAACTAAAGCCACATCTGAGTGTCCTGTTCTTTATTCTGGCTGAGTTTGGAATCTGTTAGCAAAGGAAGCTCAAACACAAAGCTTCTGCCAAGAAATTATATCCATGGACCTGGCTTAAAAACACCAACTTCAGCCTTTCTTTCTTTCCTACTTCAGCTCCTACTGTTTCTAGCCTATAGTATATGCTCAAGTGTTTGATGAATTCACGAAAAGCCATTATAGCTTATACCCTTTTCCATTTCTCAACAATTCAAATAATTATGTACCATGCTTTGTGTCCTGCTAGCTTTTCTATAAGAAATCAAACCTTGGACCTTACTGAGGAAATCTGAGAGAGAGGAATTCTGCAGAAGTCACATTGGTAGCCCTCCAGAACTCCAGTTTCCTTTAAGCATTGCTTATACCCTGACCCTTCATGTGTGTTCAGCATTTGGACTGTGACTCTGTGTCATTAAGGTGACCCTAGTGGAAACTAATGCTTTCATTTTTTTCATACAAATACTGAATCTGGGGAACATCTGAGAGGAAAGAATCCTTGTTAAGGTTGGTGTGTAGGTTAGGAATGAATTTATATATATGGGGCCTAGGGCCAACTTCCATGGCAGGAGTAGCCTAGTTGAAGGGAAAAATTTTATGTAGGATTTTTTTTAAAAAACTGATACTAATTTAAAAAGAAGTATTTAAAATATATTCAGTCAGTAAAGGTAAAAACAAGCTAATTAAAATAACCAGTGTTAAGAATTTTAAAATGGTAAAATATTTTACCGTTCGATAAATTATTTTGATTCCTTCTAAGACCTAAGTGAGAGGATAATAAAAGAATTTTTAAATGTATAAATCAACACAAACGAAGAGAATTGGAGAGGAGATATCACTGGAGGAGAGAAGTCACAGGAGGTGTAAGAGGGTGAGGAAGCCATAATAGAATTTGTGCAGAAGAGGATAGTGATGAACAGTGAATTTAAGATACAGAGCTGACAAGCACAAAAAGGGACTCAGTGAGACAATCATGGTGTAAGTCTTAGAACAGTTGCAACTCATCTCTGTATCCCTTGTGCAAAGAGCTCCCAGTAGCTATGCCCGAGGCAGGAGTCCAACTTCCCACCTGATTACCTTAGAGCAGAGATCAGCAAATCTGGCCTGCTTTCTGTTCTTGTAAATAAAGTTTTACTGAAAGACAACCTGCCCATCCATTCCCATGATATCTACGCTGCTTTTGCTCGTCAGTGGCAGAGTTGCATAGTTGCTACACAGACCATGTGACTTGCAAAGCCTAAAATACTTATTTTCTGACTCTTTAGAGAAAAAGTTTGCCAACCACTGCTCTAGAGTGGAGCTCACCAGATGAAATCCACCTATAAACGTTCAGAGCTTCAATAAAGAGCTTCAATAAACTTTCTAGTACCTTGCTCAAAAACCTGAATGGACAGTTAGGCATCACTTGACACAAAGAGAAAGCCCTTTTCATGAAAGGGAGAGTCAAAATTAAATGTGCAAAATAACAGACAAAAAGATCATGCAAGAAATAGAACAAGTGGTTTTTTAAAGCTAACAAGTTGGAAGGCTCAGGCAATGACAGAGGAAGCCCTATTCTCACATTTCTGTTAATAAAGAAGACATATTTCTTATCGGTGAGTGGCAAGAGTTCAACATCAATTGATTCTCATTTTAAAAACGAGTATACATGCATTCACCAAGTATATGTGTGGTCTCTTTGTCCCTACTTCTGGCTTTTGACGAGTGAGGGGCAGCTACTCCAGGAAGCTAAGTAGATTAAATGTTTGCTTTGCAGAGCACTCCACCAGCAGATGGATGGGTGTCTAGATTTGGGGCAAATGGCAGCAAGCTGGACTGTGGTTGCCGGTCCAGGCTACAATATGTTCTCTACTCTGGCTCTACTGACAATAAAGCTGTTAGTTTTATCTCTATCTGACTTCAGTGTATAATTCTAATCAGAACTCCAAGGAGTGAGGAATGTGATTTATCAGCCTCCTTAAATCTGCACATGTGAAGCATTGGCTGTGGCTTGAGCTCAGGCCTCCAAATGGCGAGAATGCTACTTTTTAATCTGACAGATAGATATGAGATGTTGCATTCATAAAATAAAACAAGTTACTGTATGAAAGGAGCAATCAGAGAACAAGAAGAAACTCTTTGAAATTTAAAATATAGCTGAAATAAAAATTTTAATAGCAGTTAGAAGATAAAGTTGAAAAACTCTCAAAGATAGACTCAAAAGACCAAAAAAAAAAAGCAAAAAACATAACTGAGGAGATCAGTCCAGGAAGAATAATATCTGACTAACAGAAATTATAGAGAGGGGCTTCCCTGGTGGTGCAGTGGTTAAGAATCCGCCTGCCAATTCAGGGGACATGGGTTCGATCCCTGGTCCAGGAAGATCCCAAATGCCACGGAGCAGCTAAGCCCATGCACCACAACTACTGAATCTACGCTCTACAGCCTGCGAGCCACAACTACTGAGTCCATGTGCCACAACTACTGAAGCCTGTCCACCTAGAGCCCATGCTCCACAACAAGAGAAGCCACTGCAATAAGAAGCCCGTGCACCACAACGAAGAGTAGCTCCTGCCCGCCGAAACTAGAGAAAGCCTGCGCACAGCAATGAAGACCCAACACAGCCAATAAATAAATAAATTAATTAATTAATTTTAAAAAAGAAATTATAGAGAGAAGAAACCAAGGGGAAGAAATTATCAAAGAAAATTCTCCATAGCTAAGAACACAGATCAAAAGTCTATAACATGCCCTGTAGAATGAATTTCACAAAGAGATCCACTAAGAAACATCATAGTGAAATTTTACAATATGAGAAATAGAGAAAATATCCTAAGTTTCTACAGCAGGAAAGCACAAGTCATAAACAAAGGAATAATCATCAGTATGGTAGCAGCCCTCTTAACAGCAACAACACAGACTAGATTACGGTGAAAATACTTTCAAAGGGAAAAATTTCAATTTAGAATTCTAGACCCAGCTATCAACCATGAGGTGAAAATAATGACATTTTCAGACATCTAATGATTCGAAAATTTTGTCCTTATGTGTCCATTCTTAGGAAACTACTGCAGGATATGCTCAAGCAAACTGAACATTTTTAAGCAAAAAGGAGGAAGTTTTGGGTTCCAGACATGGGTTCTGGATCCTACCAGAAGAGAGGCAGAAAAAGTTTGGTAGAACATCTTTGCAGCAGTCCTGAAAAATCGGTCCAGATTGGTGCAAAAGTAAGAACAGCTCCAGGAAGGAGTTTCTTGATGGAGGAATGCAGGAGGGGCAGGGGGAAGGAGACTCAAATGAATGATATGAAAGAAATCTGTAATTCTTTTGGAGCTCTATGTGGAAATTATGTAAGTGAAAAAGCAAAGCAATTTCACTAAAAGGAAAACAAGAATATACAATAAAGGAAATGTATTCATAGTAAACTTAGCTCTGATCGAACAATATTTACATAGTTTTATATTACATAAATGCTTATTAAAAATAGTGATATCCATACTGGGAGGAGAGGGAAAGACTATAAGAGCCAAGTCTTTATCTATCATAAAAAAGTCAATAGGGCACTTCCCTGGTGGTCCAGTGGTAAAGAATCCACCTTCCAATTCAGGGGACACGGGTTCGATCCCTGGTCGGGGAACTAAGATCCCATATGCTGCGGGGCAACTAAGCCCGCGTGCTCTAGAGCCTGCATGCCACAACTAGAGAGAAGACTGCACGCTGCAACAAAAGATCCCACATGCCTCAACAAAGATCCCATGTGCCGCAAAAATAAACTAAAAAAAGTCAATAGATCATAATATAATTCAATACCTAAGTTCCAGAGTTAATAAATTGCAACAGTATATTCTTTAGAAATATGCATGTTAACTGCACAAAGAAATCAGAGTGGTTGCCTGTAATTATATTAAAAGCCTGTCTCATTAAAATCTTTATCTTGGAATTACTCTGAACTGTATAAAAAGCAGGATTTTAAAGATTCAGTTGACAGTTTTAAGCTATCCAAGACTATTTTTCTTTTTTGGTTCCTTTCCTCACTTCAAATCATGGTTATTCCTCATGGGCTGTCCTCCAGATGAATCAGGGGTAAGTCATGTTATCTTTTATATGGATATCTACCCAGGAATACTTGTCTCACTCATCAAAACTTACTAAGGAAATTCACACCTGTTCTCTCCTCATTACAATTTAATTTTTAATTGTTGGCCATTATTTTAGCCTACCAAAAGCTACGTGACCAACTTAAACATCCTAACCACTTCTACAAATAAGGCTACTTCTCTCCTTCTACCACCACCACCCCAGCCAGAGTTATCATCATCACCTTCCACAGGGCGTTATTGGTCCCCCTCAGATCATTGTCAGTGCTCTTTAAAAAATGCAAATCTGGACTTCCCTGGTGGTGCAGTGGTTAAGAATCCGCCTGCCAATGCAGGGAACACGGGTTCAATCCCTGGTCTGGGAAGATCCCACAGGCCACAGAGCGACTGAGCCCGTGCACCACAACTACTGAAGCCCATGCACCCTAGAGCCTGTGCACCACAACTGCTGAGCCTGCATGCTGCAACTACTGAAGCCCGTGTGCCTAGAGCCTGGGTTCCGCAACAAGAGAAGCCACCGCAATGAGAAGCCCTCGTACAGCACCAAAGAGTAGCCCCCACTCTCCACAACTAGAGAGAAAGCCCGTGCACAGCAATGAAGACCCAATAAAGCCAAAATAAAATAAGATAAAATAAATTTAAAAATAAATAATTAAAAACGCAAATCTGACTTCACAAAAGCAAATCCCTGTTCCACTTCCCACCTATCTTAATTTCTTAATGGCTCCCCATTGCTCATAGGACATCCTTAACATGGCCTACAAAAGCATGATTTAGCCCATCTATTTCATCAGCTTCATCATTACTCTTTTTTCTCTGCCATTCACAGGAACTGCAAAGCTTTAAGCGATATGTGCTTTTCTTCAGGCCCTTTGCATATGCCGTGTCATCAATTTGGGATTCTCCTTGCATCCTCTTCTTTCATCTAATTTTTTTCCCCTCAGACTTTATAGAGCTCAACCATCATGTCCCTAAGGAATGAACTGCTGGGAACAAAAAAAAAAAAGAGACGTTTTCCCTTTTATCATCAGTGGTTCAACCAACATTATTTGGTATCTATTATATATATTACATGTCAGGCTTTATCCGAGGATTAGTTTCACTTGGAGAAGGAAGACTTTCTTGTCTCCCCCAGCCCTCCAGACTATTTTAGTGCTACATACTCTCATAATTTCTGTTACTTTTCCTTTTAAGCACTCATTTCAACTGTAACTTAATAACTGTATAATTGTGTACTTTGTGGTTCATTTCTTATCTCTTCCACTAGAAACACAAGCTTGTTGCCAATGGGTCCAGCACAGTTTGTTGCTGATAGTATGCACTCAGCAAGTACTTGTAAAATGACTGAATTTGCAAAAACTAAAAATAATGAACCAGTGCCAATACCAAGTGATCTCCAAGACAAACAGTATGACAGGAAAAAAAGAGGTAGAATCCAATGCTTTAAGCTCAGGAAAGGAGTGCAGAATGTAGCCTGTGATTCCTTCATCTCTGCAGCACCAAACTCCGCCTGTTCACTTGACTCATTCATTCCTACGGTCACGTTCCCTACCTGGTTTCCAGAACCACTCTACCTCAGAAATCCCACACACTCCTCTCTCTGACTTTATCACTCCACTATTCCACTTCTGCCACTCTCATTCTACTTGCTCTCCCACTTCATGGAGACCTCTGAACTTTGATCCTTCAATTTTCTCTCAATCCAGCTCTTCAACTATCCCCCCAACAAACTCCCGCCCCTGGCTCACTGATGAGTCACTCCTGCTGTGCAGCTGAGTGCTGCTGGGAAAAATAATGCAGTTTGGCATCTTCACAATCCTCCACATCGTAGCCAGTGAGTGCTTTTTCTGAACCACAACCCTGAGGATATTTACTGTTTAAAGCCCTTCCAAACTCTTAAATATGGCTTTTTAGGCCCTTTATTATCTGCTTTTCTCTCTAGCTTCACTACTCAGCATTTCAGTACTCTGTTGTCTCTCTTCCTGCCCTTGCCACTCTCCCTGATTCTCATTTATTTCTCAACTCAACCACAATCTGGCTTTGCTCTCATCCTCCCTGAAACAACTCTCGCTAAAATTTACCATTTACATCCTGAATGGCGGGATCAAGCATTTTTCAGTCTCAGTCTTACTGTGGCATTTCACGTGCTGCTCTCTATCTTCTTGAAACTCTCTAATCCCTTAGTTCTGGATTCTTCCCAGACTCTTCTAATCATTTCACCTGCCTCCATCACAAATGCATTTTTTCTTGCTGCACCTTAAATGTTAGTAGCCTCTAAGCTTGTTCTTTGGCTCTGCACTGCTTGCTTTAACTACAGCTTACGTGGCTGATGAGTCCCAAATGTAGCCCCTGACCAAACGTCCCCCCGAAAGTGTCATGTTCCCACCTTCTACACATCACCTGAACATCCCATAAGGCACTCACTTTCAACATATTTAAAATTGAACCTAGTCATCACAAGTAGAGAAACCTGATAGCTATTCTAGACAACTGTCTTCTTTTACCTTATCAGTCAACTGTCAAGTCTTGCTGTTTTTAGTTCCTAAATACATCTGCAATCTCTCCAATCTTCTTTATCCCTACTACCATCATTATCCTAGTTCAGGCTCTAACCATCCCTGAGACTATATTGCATTAATATCCTCTTCTTGACACCCTTAAATCTATCCTCCAGTAGCAGCCAGAGTGAGCTTTCAGTAATCCCTTGCTTAAGGTCCTTCCACTCCCTACACATTTAAATTCTCACAATTCTATACTTACCTCTCCTTAGTTCTGTAACTTCATTTTTCGATACTTTACTACCCACACCCTGTGCTGCTCACACTTCAAGTTCCCACTTAGCATGGCTCTATGATTTTATGTACCAAACTTCATGTAACACTTATTTCAGAAACAATGGCTTCAGACTGTGTCTTCTGACTTCTCATCAATCCAAGTTTTAGTCTTCTATATCAAGCCAGGTAATGTAAAAGATAATTAAAAATAGAACACATAAAATATTACATTTTGGGCTTCCCTGGTGGCACAGTGGTTAAGAATCCACCTGCTGGAACTTCCCTGGTGGTGCAGTGGTTAAGAATCCGCCTGACAATGCAGGGGACACGGGTTTGATCCCTGGTCTGGGAAGATCCCACATGCTGCGGAGCAACTAAGCCCGTGCACCACAAATAATGAGCCCACGTGCTCCAACTGCTGAAGCCCGGGCGCCTAGGGCCTGTGCTCCGCAACAAAAGAAGCCACAGCAATAAGAAGCCCACCCACCACAATGAAGTGTTGCCCCCGCTCGCCGCAACTACAGAAAGCCCGTGCACAGCAACGAAGACCCAACGCAGCCAAAAATCAATCAATCAATAAAAATAATTTTAAAAAAGCATTAGGAATATTTCAATAAAAAAAAAAAAGAATCCGCCTGCCAATGCTGGGGACACGGGTTCGAGCCCTGGTCCAGGAAGATCCCACATGCCGCGGAGCAACTAAGCCCGTGCGCCACAACTACTGAGCCTGCACTCTAGAGCCCACGAGCCACAACTACTGAAGCCCGTGCGCCTAGAGCCCGTGCTCTGCAACAAGAGAAGCCACTGCAATAAGAAGGCCGCGCACAGCAACAAAGACTAGCCCCCGCTCACCGCAACTAGAGAAAGCCTGGGCGCAGCAACGAAGACCCAACGCAGCCAAAAAATAAATTAAAAAAAATATATATATACATAATACATTTTACCATATCCATTTATCTAACAGGATGGTAGGCATCTCACAAGTTACATTTAGTCATCAAGTAGCCTTCATTGAGATCTCAACGGGTGAAGAATGACCTGACAGACGAAATCTTCCTTATTAAGAACATCTGGAGGGTTGCTCTTGGCTCACTCTTGGCTCTAAGTATGTAGCTTATAGGTAACAAGTCACCTCTTTGAGCTTCAGCTTCACCTTAAAAAGAAGGGTTTGGATTAGAAAGGATCTCTTAACTTGTAATCCATGGATTTTCAAGTCAGGTCATTCATACATAGACCTGGGTGGGGTAACCATAAATCCCTTGAAATTGTATGCACAATTCTGGATATAAATTTGTTCAGTTTTCTAAGGAGAGAGAGTTCATGGTTTTCATTAGGTTCTCAAAGAAGTTCATGAATTACAAAGTGGTTAAGAACATCTGGATTAAAGGATTTCTCAGATTCCTCATATGGTATAATTCTGTATTTTTAAAACTATGGAATGTGCAGATCCACTGTTGGTTTAGCTTTTATGACAAACCTAGATTATAACTACTTTTCCCTTTCCTTTATTTCAGAATCTAAATCTAATAAGGGTAAGCCTAAATTATAATTCTAGGCAAGTTATGATCAAGCCAAACTTACAGGCATGTCTTAGCAGAAGAAAGGCTAATGTCAAAGGTGAAGACCCTAGACTTGACAAAGTAACACAGAATAACTTTTCATTTCTAAGGGTCTAAGTGACTGAGATTAAACAATGACTGAAAAAAGTAACAAATACACAGGGGCAAAATTCCCTTCAGCAAAAACTGTAATGCCTATGAACTATAGAGTAAAAAACAATCACAGTTTGTAGTCCACTTATTCCAAACAATAATTAACACAAAAGTTTCTAACAGAGGGACTATAATCCTAGGGTATCCTCTATTATCTATTTAAACCTCTGTTTCCTTACTTCAGTTCTTTATCTCCAATTGCCTGCTTGGCATTTGCCAAGTAGAATTCAAAGGATGTTTATTATCACCATCTGTCTGAAAACTAGACCTATCTCCTTACTTCATTATCTCTGTAATGGTACCTCCGTTCTAGTTATGCAGGCTCAAGAATAAATACATGAGTTTGGATGAGAGACAATGACTCTCAAATGTACCATAAATTCAGGTAAGAAAAATGATTACAAACCAGAAAATAACTGTTATCCTTCTATTTAGAATTAACTATTTTCTTAAGAATCCAAAGACTTTCTTCATGAAAAATTTGCAACTAAAAGGCAGATGAAGATACATATAAAAACTAAAAGAAGACACTTTTTGAGGAAAGTGAAAATATGAACACTTACTGGATACTTGAGGTCAAGGAGTATTTAACATTTAAAGATATTTTTATCGAGGAAATAATATGATGCCTGGGATTTGTTTCAGAAAAATGAGGGAGAGGAGTGTATAGGGTATAATGCAAACAAGCTTGATCAGAAATTCAGAATTGATTGAAACTGAGTGGTAAGTACATGGTGGTTCCATAACAAAAAGTTAAAATAGTTAAATTCTGATGAGAAAAAAACCCTGTGTGCATATGGCATCATTATGAGCAACGAAGCCATACACAACGGGAGTCTTAAAAAGGAAGGGTGGGTTGGTCGTTTTTTCTTGGTTGTCATGCAAAACGTATGAGGATTTTATCACCACTTGGTCAATAAACTATACAAACTGGAATTTGGTCAGTGACCTTTTCTATCATACCAAATTTACACACAAATGTTTCTCAGATGGGACCAATACAAGTGAATTAAAAAAAACTTCACATAAATAAAAAAATCAATTTGTGTAATAAATATCTATGACAAAAATTAGCTAAGGGTTAAACTTCATAAATAGCTTTAAAATAAGCAAGGCAAAAGGTTCAAACAAGCAGAACTTTTGTAGAGCAAAAATTACTATCGAATGTTTCAAATTATTTTAAATGGGTAATCTGATGCATTTTATATTTGCAAAAGTAATCTTATTCCAGTTGATATCAATATTTCTAAAGATGCAGACTACCTGGACATTAAGATAGGGACCAGGACGAGTGCTTTATGCAACTAAAAATGGTGTGTGGAGGAGGGAGAACCATACACCTTCATGGTTAAATTCACTTTCTAAATGAAAGTATGATAAATTTGCTTGCTGGTCATGAAATCTATTGGGTTGGCCAAAAAAGACTTACCTGTCTTCATGAAATAGACTACAGTTGTTAAAAATTGCTGTGTGCTTCAGTTTACCTGCTAACAATTCAAATACTCAACATATTAACAGAATAAGCCATATACTACTTTCCCCTAAAAGTTCAGAATTTCTTCTCCTTGAGATTACTAAATTCTCTTTTCTGCATTTGTATTTTGGTATGGATTTTTAAAAAAACGACCCATTCATCAAAATAATAATTTAAATAAGAAAATATTAAATTTCACATTAATATAAAAAGTGAAGGCATACTTAGAAATGTTCATTTCAAATATAACCTCTTTTCAATACAAATCAATAAAACATGGTACAGCTTACTACTTATCAACAAACTATAGACTGAAATTTGTAAATTCCCAATACACTTTAAAATTTTGATTTGTATAATTGACTGCCAAGGCCTTAACTTATTTTAGTGTTAAGACCTAAAATCACATTTGAGAAATCTACTTTTCGAAAACCTTGGTTTGTATATTTAAGGGCTTCATCAATTATACCAATATTAATATACTAATAGCTAAAATATTGGAGCTTAGAATAGATGGAAAATTCCTGAAGACAGCAATTCATCTATGACCAACCAAGCTAACAGAAGCATTACTCTAAATGGGATCCCCAAGTATATATACTCCAAGGATCCTTTAAGAACTGGTTTACTTTCAAAAAGGATCATCTCCTTTAATGCTTGATGTTCAATTAACTTAGAGTAGTGAGATGCAATTACTTCAACTCCAAATTTAAATCCCTATTATAACATTTAAAAGCAGATTACTGAATCCTGCTGAGCCTCAATTTTCCTTATCTACAAAATGGGGAAAAAAGATTTAACTAGCAGAGTTTTTGTAAAAATTAAAAGACACCAGGGAGACTTCCCCAGTGGTGAAGTGGTTAAGAATCCACCTGCCAATGCAGGAGACACAGGTTCGAGCCCTGGTCCGGGAAGATCCCACATGCCGCAGAGCAACTAAGCCTGTGTGCCACAACTACTAAGCCTGTGTTTCTAGACCCCATGTGCCACAACTGAAGCACGCGTGCCTAGAGCCCGTGCTCCGCAACAAGAGAAGCCACCTCGATGAGAAGTCCGTGCACTGCAATGAAGAGTAGCCCCCACTTGCCGCAAATAGAGAAAGCCCGCACGCAACAGTGAAGACCCAATGCAGCCAAAACCAAACAAATAAATGTTCCTTTAAAAAAAAAAAGACACCATGCATCACTGAATGTCAGCATTCAAAACTGGCTGTTTTTTTTTTACCCACATCTCTATTCTTTAAAACTCTAGAGGCTGGGTTTTACATTCTACTTTTCCTAACTGGTATTTTACTCTTATTGATATATCATTGTTGTTTTCAAAAGCCACCTCAAATCTTTTGCTGATAAAACAAACTCCAAAGGTGAAAAAACCCAATCTACAATAGTTTTGTCCCACATAGTTCACGGTAAAAAGGAAGAGGAAACATGCAATTAAGTGGAAGAAAAAGAAGAATGAGAAAACATTTCCTTCAAGAAAAAGTTCTGAAATAATTCCACATAGGAAATGGATCCTGTAAAGTTATTTTCATAGTGGTTTAATAGGTGTTCACAAAAAGGTATTTTATGGCAATGTCACTCTTCCTCACAAATTATCTTCATTTATTGGCCAATTTCATAAAACTTAACATTCTAGAGGTCAGATTTAAAAAGCTGACTTAAAAATAGTACATATTTTTAAAAAGACTTAACTTTGAAACAGACCTCGTCCCCTGTAAATTTTAGGCATTACTATTTCTGAGCATCAACTATGCAAATCAACTAATTAAATACCCACCTCCCCATCTGTAGTAACAGATAAACGACAACTGCTCCCAAAAGATGTATAAAACATTTAGAATAGAAAATGAATAAACATCTCAACTAGTAAAATTACTCCTTTTTCAGCATTAAAAAATAACTTGTGAAAAATGTAATGTTATTATGAAGTGTCATAGTCATCTCAGTTCTATTTTGAAAATAACACATGGCATAATTTTAACTAAGAGAAATGCTAGTTTTCCAAAATAGCATGATTGTTACCTTTCCCCAAGACTGTTACCTTTTCCCAAGGATTAAAAAATAAATATTACCATCATGACATTACTAGAAAGAAATTGAAGCATACAAGGAATAAACTATAGTTTCTTTTTATATCAAAATGTACTCTTGAAAATGTGTTTGGCACAGTGCTAAATCATATATAGTTAATACTAAATATTGCAGGATACAATAAAACCCTGGAATTAATTGTTTACACCCTCTTATGGGAATGAAAATAATAGATACCAATTATTCAGAAGTCAGCCTATACAAACTGTATAAACAATATTTTATGTTTTGTTTTGAAAACCAGTGATATAATAAATTTTACATAAAAGACTGAAAAATAATATAAATGGATTTAAACAGATCTTTACAATAAGAAATTCAAATGGAAACAGACAAGTAACAAAGAGAAGTAAAAAAATTTATTGCAGTATTCGCTCCACCAGATTGCCTGGGGATCCCTTTTCTTGTATTGTTTTCAGGGTGACCTAATACATCAAAATCTACATTTACAAAAACTCCTTCTGCAGATAGGTCATAGATACTGCATGCTTTTTTTTTTTTTTTTTTTCCAACAGAATAAATTATATATCCAGGAGATTCTGCCATTTTACAGCCTGGAAAAAACAATGCTTCCCTGGAAACTGGGCTAAGCTAAAGAAAGCCATCCGCTGCTAGGTTAAACTCCAAGAACACTTTATTAAGAACATTAACAGACTAATTTCCAACATTCACTTGTTTATTTTTTAAACAGAAAGTTTTTTTTCCAAGATATAAACAATTTTTGTTAAACTATAATACAGTGGGAGTAAAAATGAACTGAGAATCTGTTTCTGCTGCACAACAGCGAAGGGAGCTCCCACAAAAATGTTTTGCCCAACATTTCCTTCTTTTGTTCCTGCATCCCAGGTTCCATTCTTACTCTTCATAAAACTGATTTTTTTTTTTGCCAGAATGTTGATATTTCAAGTTTTTCTGCCTTTAAAAAAAAACTCCTGTAAATTTGGCTGCATGTACAAATTCATTAGCTGGAAGTCCCGTCCTTGGCGGCATACAGGGATCGTAAAGTCTGAACAACTTTATTAGTCAGCTTATTAGCACTCGTTAGAGCAATTTTTTTGTAAATAATGTCTGACTCTTTAATAGTGTCTACCCAAGGCACCAGTTTGCGGCCATCACGGCGCTTAGCCTCAGTCCAGGAGCCACTGTAGGAGCCTGCCATCCACTGAACACTGAAGCCATTGCTGGTTTTCTGTACTACTCTTGCAATTTGTGGTCGATCTTTGTACTTTGGACAGCAAATAGCGATGACATCCATGACGTCAACACTTTCATTCATCTGTGCTGCCAACTCCGTAGAGTCTGAATTTCGTTTTGACCTTCTCAATGACTAAAACATTGGGAGGGGGGAAAAAAGACCAAGTGTTACACAAAATAATTTTAGTGAAATTATTGTTTTTATTGCTTTTAATCCCTTGACGCCGGGAGTTGGGATTTCCCAGCACACTTCCATTGCCGGCAATGAGACGCACCGTGACCGCCAGCGCCAAGGGGTTAACATATACTTGTAAAACCATGTAACTCTTAATTTGTACCCGTGTCTTTACTCTTATTGATATATAAAATTATATGTACATATGAACCATAAAGCTACATAAAACTTATCAACAATAAAAAAGGATAACACACATTAATACAATCCAAAGAAAAATTAATAACCCTTTATGCTGGATAAATCTCGTTTCTGTTTTTTTCTTTTTTATTGTCTTTTATGTTAAACTTTCTACAAAAGGATGTATAAATGGATAAGTAGAGAATTTCTATCTACAAAATGTTTTCTCTCGTAAGTATTACATTACTTGGTGTACATTTAATAGACTGACATATATAAGCACATAAAAATCATTTTACGTAATACGCTGCGAAATACGTTGACTCCTCCTCCGCCTCACCCCTGAAGTGCCTCCTCCTCTATCCTCCCCATCACTTTCATCATCTTCTGTCTCTGCTGCTGCATTATTTTTAGGGCTGCCTCCTCCAAGCAGCGAGGTAATTGCTTTGTTCCGAGCATTTGTGCTAGCTGACACCTCCCCTTCTTCTTCCTCTTCATCAGGGTCCAGATGTTCCATGAGAAGTTTGAACTACAAAAATTAGATATTAATTTAGAATTTTAAGTAAATTTTTTCAAACAAGACTGCCAAATTCTTAAATGTTTTCCTTTATTTAAAATTTTTTTCTTAAATGTTTTCCATGGTAGTGGTTTGGTGTGGGTGAAACAGACTTTAGCTATTGTCCAAGTTGGGGGCTGGCAAACATTTTCTGTAAAGAGCCAGATAGTAAGTATTTTTGGCTTTGCAGGCCGAAATGCAATACAAAAATGAATGGGCATGGCTGTTTCAATAACACTTTATTTTACACAAACAGGCAGTTGGCCAGATTTGGCCCATAAGCCAGACGTTGTGGACCCTGATCCCAGTTATCAAGCAGCCAAGTGATTACTGATTATTAACAGACTTTTAAACATTTCTGCCCCCCACTTTCTGCTCTCCACCAAGATAAGAGGATACAACAGGAAACAAAAAATGTTGAAGAATTTTAAAGAACTAAAATAAATGTCAAATTTAGAGTACAAGGTTTGCAGTCCATGAATAATATGAAAATCATTGTGTACATTACGTTCTCGGTCAAAAAAATCATTATTAGTTGTGTTCAACTATCAGCTTTAAGTAGATTAAAATTAAAGACTTTATTTTTACTTTTTAGGAAAATCTCGAAAAATTTTTTAAAACATTGAAAAATTTTTATTCTGGTAAAATATATATAACATAAAATTTACCATTTTAAAGTGTTTAATTCATTGACAGTAAGTATATTCACACTGTTGTACAATCATCATCACCACAGTCATTTCAAAAACTTTTTCATCATCCCCCAAAGAAACTCAATCTGTACCCATTCAATACTTCCCCCCATTCCTGAGATAGCAGATGCAGGAAGAACTACAATCCTGCAGCCTGTGGAATGAAAACCACAATCACAGAAAGAGAGACAAAATGAAAAGGCAGAGAATTATGTCCCAGATGAAGGAACAAGAAAAAACAGAGAAAAACAATTGAATGAAGTGGAGATAGGCAACCTTCCAGAAAAAGAATTCAGAATAATGACAGTGAAGATGATCCAGGACCTTGGAAAAAGAATGGAGGCAAGGATTGAGAAGATGAAAGAAATGTTTAACAAAGACCTAGAAGAATTAATGAACAAATAGAGATGAATACAATAACTGAAATGAAAAATATGCTAGACAGAATCAATAGCAGAATAACTGAGGCAGAAGAACGTATAAGTGACCTGGAAGACAGAATGGTGGAAATCACTACTACGGAACAGAATAAAGAAAAAAGAATGAAAAGAAATGAAGACAGCCTAAGAGATCTATGGGACAACATTAAATGCACCAACATTCGCATTATAGGGGTCCCAGAAGGAGAAGAGAGAGAGAAAGGACCTGAGAAAATATCTGAAGAGATTATAGTTGAAAACTTCCCTAACATGGCAAAGGAAATAGCCACCCAAGTCCAGGAAGTGCAGAGTCACAGGCAGGATAAACCCAAGGAGAAACATTCCAAGACACAGAGTAATCAAATTTACAAAAATTAAAGACAAAGAAAAATTATTAAAAGCAACAAGGGAAAAACGACAAATAACATACAAGAGGACTCCCATAAGGTTAAGAGCTGATTTCTCAGCAGAAACGCTGCAAGCCAGAAGGGAGTGGCATGATATATTTAAAGTGATGAAAGGGAAGAACCTAGAACCAAGAATACTCCACCCAGCAAGGTTCTCATTCAGATTCCACAGAGAAATCAAAAGCTTTACAGACAAGCAAAAGCTAAGAGAATTCAGCAACACCAGACCAGCTTTGCAAAAAATGCTAAAGGAACTCCTCTAGGCGGGAAAGAGACTAGCAACTTAAAACAATCTTGTACATATACAGACTGCTATATCAAAACCTCATGGGAACAGCAAACCCAAAAGCTACAATAGATACACACACAAAAAAGAAAAAGCAACCCAAACACAACATTAAAGATGGTCATCAAACCACAAGAGAAGAGAACAAAAGAGGAAAGAAAGAAGACCTACAGAAACAAACTGAAAACAATTAAGAAAATGGCAAAAGGAACACACATACCGATAATTACTTTAAATGTAAATGGATTAAACGCGCCAACCAAAAGACACAGGCTCACTGAATGGATACAAAAACAAGACCCATGTATATGCTGTCTACAAGAGACTCACTTCAGACCTAGGGACACATACAGACTGAAAGTGAAGGGATGGAAGAAGGTATTCCATGCAAATGGAAATCAAAAGAAAGCTGCAGTAGCAATACTCATATCAGACAAAATAGGCTTTAAAACAAAGAATGTTACAAGAGACAAAGAAGGACACTACATAACAATCAAGGAATCAATCCAAGAAGAAGGTATAACAATTGTAAACGTATATGTACCCAACTTAGGAGCACCACAGTATATAAGGCAAATACTAACAGCCATAAAGGGAGAAATCGACAGTAACACAATAATAGTGGGGGACTTTAACACCCCACTTTCATCAATGGACAGATCAGCCAGACATAAAATCAGTAAGGAAACACAGGCCTTAAATGACACATTAGACCAGATGGACTTAACTGATATTTATAGAGCACTCCATCCAAAAGCAGAAGAATACACATTTTTCTGAAGTGTACATGGAATATTCTCCAGGACTGACCACATCCTGGGCCATAAAGTGAGCCTTGGTAAATTTAAGAAAACTGAAATCATATCAAGCATCTTTTCTGACCACAACATTGTGAGATTAGAAATAAACTTCAAGAAAAAGACTATAAAAACACAAATACGTGGAGGCTAAACAATATGCTACTAAACAACCAATGGATCACTGAAGAAATCAAAGAGGAAATAAAAAAATATCTAGAGACAAATGAAAATGAAAGCACAATGATCCGAAACCTATGGGATACAGCAAAAGCAGTTCAAAGAGGAAAGTTTATAGCAATACAATCTTACTTCGGGAAACAAAGTAACCCGAACAACCTAACCATACACATAAAGCAACTAGAGAAATAAGAACAAACAAAACCGAAAGTTAGTAGAAGGAAAGAAATCATAAAGATCAGAGCAGAAACAAATGAAATAGAGACAAAGAAGACAAGAGCAAAGATCAATGAAACTAAAAGCTGGTTCTTTGAAAAGATAAACAAAACTGATACACCTATAGCCAGACTCATCAAGAAAAAAAGGGAGAGGACTCAAATCAATAAAATGAAAAATGAAAAAGGAGAAGTTACAGCTGACACCACAGAAATACAAAGGATCGTAAGAGACTACTATATGCAACTGTATGCCAGTAAAATAGACAACCTGGAAGAAATGGACAAATTCTTATAAAGGTACAGTCTCCCAAGACTGAACCAGGAATAATTAGAAAATATGAACCAATTAAAAGCACTGAAATTGAAACTAATTAAAAAACTCCCGGGCTTCCCTGGTGGAGCAGTGGTTGAGAATCCACCTGCCAATGCAGGGGACACAGGTTCCAGCCCTGGTCCGGGAAGATCCCACATGCCGTGGAACAACTAAGCCTGTGCGCCACAACTGCTGAGCCTGCGCTCTAGAGCCTGCGAGCCACAACTACTGAGCCCACGTGCCACAACTACTGAAGCCCGCACGCCTAGAGCCCGTCCATGCTCTGCAACAAGAGAGGCCACTGCAGTGAGAGGCCCGCGCACTGCAGCGAAGAGTAGCCCCTCTCGCTACAACTAGAGAAAGCCCGCGTGCAGCAACAAAGACCCAACACAACCAAAAAAAAAAAAATAAACTCCCCAAAAATGGAAGTCCTGGCCCTGATGGCTTCACAGGTGAATTCTATCAAACATTTAGAGAAGAGCTAACACCTACCCTTCTGAAACTGTTCCCAAAAAGTGCAGAGGAAGGAAAACTCCCAAACTCATTCTGTGAGGCCACCATCACCCTGATACCAAAACCAGACAAAGATACCACTAAAAAAGAAAATTACAGGCCACTATCACTGATGAACGTACACGCAAAAATCCTCAACAAAATACTAGCAATTCAAATTCAACAATACATCAAAAGGATCATACACCATGATCAAGTGGGATTTATCCTAGGGATGCAAGGAGTTTTCAATATCCACATATCAATCAGTGTGATATACCACATCAACAAACTGACAAATAAAAACCATATGATCAGGACTTCCCTGGTGGCGCAATGGTTAAGAATCCGCCTGCCAATGCAGGGGACACAGGTTCGAACCCTGGTCTGGGAAGATCCCACATGCCATGGAGCAACTAAGCCCATGTGCCACAATTACTGGAGCCCTCGCACCTAGAGCCCATGCTCCACCACAAGAGAAGCCACAGCAATGAGAAGCCTGTGCACTGCAACGAAGAGCAGCTCCTGCTTGCTGCAACTAGAGAAAGCCCACACACAGCAACAAAGACCCAACACAGCCAAAAATAAATAAATAAATCTATATATTAAAAAACCCTCAAATGATCATCTCAGTAGATGCAGAAAAAGCATTTGACAAAATTCAACACCTATTTATGATAAAACTCTCCAGAAAGTGGGCACAGAGGGAACCTACCTCAACATAATAAAGGCCATATAAGACAAACCTACAGCTAGCATCATACTCAATGGTGAAAAGCTGAAAGCATTTCCTCTAAGATCAGGAACAAGACAAGGATGCCCACTCTCACCACTTTTATTCAACATAGTTTTGGAAGTCCTAGCTACGGAAATCAGAGAAGAAAAAGAAATAAAAGGAATCCAAATTGGAAAAGAAGACATTAAACCGTCACTGTTTGCAGATGACATGATACTATATATATAAAATCCTAAAAATGCTATCAGAAAATTACTAGAGCTCATCAATGAATTTGGTAAAGCTGCAGGATACAAAATTAATACACAGAAATGTGTTGCATTTCTATACACTAACAATGAAAGATCAGAAAGAGAAATTCAAGAAACAATCCCATTTACCACTGCATGAAAAAGAATACACCTAGGAATAAACCTACCTAAGGAGGCAAAAGACCTGTACTCTGAAAACTATAACATGCTGATGAAAGAAATCAAAGAAGACACAAACAGATGGAAAGATATATCATGTTCTTTGATTGAAAGAATAAATATTGTCAAAATGACTATACTACCCAAGGCAATCTACAGATTCAATGCAATCCCTATCAAATTACCAATGGCATTTTTCACAGAACTAGAACAAAATATCTTAAACTTTGTATGGAGACACAAAAGACCCCAAATAGCCAAAGTAATCTTGAGAAAGAAAAATGGAGCTGGAGGAATCAGGGTCCCTGACTTCAGACTATACTACAGAGCTTTAGTCATCAAAACAGTATGGTACTGGCACAAAAAAAGAACTACAGATCAATGGAACAGGACAGAAAGCCCAGAAATAAACCTACCCACCTATGGTCTACTAATCTATGACAAAGGAGGCAAGATTACACAATGGTGGAAAGACAGTCTCTTCAACAAATGGTGCTGGGAAAACTGGACAGCTACATGTAAAAAAATGAAATTAGATCATTCTTTAACACCATACACAAAAATACGCTCAAAATGGATTAAAGACCTACATGTGAGACTGGACATTATAAATCCTCCTAGAGGAAAACACAGGCAGAACACTCTCTGACATAAATCGCAACAATATCTTTTCTGATCCATCCCCCAGAGTAATGGAAAAAAAACCCAAAAATAAACAAATGGAACCTAATTAAACTCAAAAGCTCTTGCACAGCAAAGGAGACCATGAACAAAATGAAAAGACAACCCACAGAATGGGAGAAAATATTTGCAAATGATGTGATCGACAAGGGATTAGTCTCCAAAATTTACAAACAGCTCATGTGGCTTAATATCATCAAAACAAATAACGCAATCAAAAAATGGGCAGAAGACCTAGATATTTTTCCAAGGAAGACATATGGATGGCCAAGAGGCACATGAAAGGGTGTTCAACACTGCTAATGACTAGAGAAATGCAAATCAAAACTACAATGAGATATCACCTCACACCAGTCAAAACGGCTATCATCAAAAAATCTACAAACAATAAATGCTGGAGACGGTGTGGAGAGAAGGGAACCCTCCTACACTGTTGGTGGGAATATAAACTGGTACAACCACTATGTAGAACAGTATGGAGGTTCCTTAAAAAACTAAAAATAGAGCTACCATGTGACCCTGCAATCCCACTCCTGGGCATATACCGAGAGAGAAACATGGTCTGAAAGGATACATGCACCCCAATGTTCACTGCAGCACTGTTTACAATAGCCAAGACATGGAAGCAACCTAAATGTCCATCAACAGAAGAATGGATAAACAAGATGTGGTACATATATACAATGGAATATTACTCAGCCATAAAAAAGAATGAAATAATGCCATTTGCAGCAACATGGATGGACCTAGAGATTGTCATACTGAGTGAAGTCAGACAGAGAAAGAGAAATATCATATGATGTTGCTTTATGTGGAATCTAAAAAAAATGGTACAAATGAGCTTATTTACAAAACAGAAATGGACTCACAGACTTAGATAATGAACTTATGGCTACTGCGGGGGAAGGGTAGAGGGAATGGACAGTTAGGGAGTTTGGCACTGACATGTACACACTGCTATATTTAAAAAGGATAACCAACGAGGACCTACTGTATAGCACAGGGAACTCTGCTCAATGTTATGTGGCAGCCTGGATGGGAGGGGAGTCTGGGGGAGAATGGATACATGTATATGTACGGCTGAGTTGCTTTGCTGTGCACCTGAAACTATCACAACATTGTTAATTGGCTATACTCCAATACAAAATAAAAAGTTCAAAAAAAATCTTTAAAAAACCCACCCAACTCCCCATTCCTGCCCCCCTCCCCCCATAACTTCTGTTCTATTTTCTGACTCTCTGATTTTGCCTTTTTTTTTTTTTTTTTTTTTTTTTTGGCTACACCACAACTTGAGGGCTCTTAGTTCCCTGACCTGGGATTGAACCCGGGCACTCGGCAGTGAAAGCGTGGAGTCCTAACCACTGGACTGCCAGGGAATTCCCTGAATTTGCCTATTCTTAAAGACACTTTAAAAGCACAATTTATATACTCACATACTCACTCACATACTTCTTAGGTGGGTCTATATGTAACAGATATACAAATATATATACACACACACACACACACACACACTTGTACTGCTTCTGTAAGAATACATGAAAAAGTAGTAATATTGGTTGCCAGAAGGAAGAGGAATAGAATGGCTGAAGAGGGCAGGAGGATGACTTTTCATGGTTTTTCCTTTGATGAAATATAAACCATGTAATCCACTGAATTAAAAAAATACATATATGGGCACAGCTTTTCTCTAAAACTTGCCTAAAAACTTTGCTTTTCACTAAAATAAAGTTAGTGGTGGGCTGGTATTTCCTAAGAAAAAACAATTATAGTGCAGTGGGTGAAATGGAAAAGACAAGCTTAAAGTAACTCATTAAAACTACACAGACAAAAGTAATGAGTGATGGGTCATGAAGCATACCTTCAATGAAAGGAGGTAGCTATCTCTC
The DNA here is from genome assembly GCF_965194825.1 of Balaenoptera physalus. Classification (NCBI taxonomy): domain Eukaryota; kingdom Metazoa; phylum Chordata; class Mammalia; order Artiodactyla; family Balaenopteridae; genus Balaenoptera; species Balaenoptera physalus. Next base: position 146,862,468 of record NC_138890.1, read on the forward strand.
TCAAAGGAATTTACTTTTTTAAAAAGCCATTATCAAAATGAAATATATTTTGGTTTTACTACTCACATCTAGATACTGTTTTACTATACTCCTCTTCACATCTTCAGTGATTCTGGAATTAGCCATATCACTCCGCAGGAAGTCCAGTGTTTGTTTGGGATGAAAATGAACTCCTGTTTTTCGGTTTATCGCTTTATCATACACTTTTGCAGATTCAGAAGGAGAGTATTTCTGAATTTTACTGTTTTGGAAAAACAAAACCATTAACTTAAAATTTTTTTAGGCATTTACATTTAAATTGATTCTAGTTAAATTTTATTTACTTATAATTAAACTTTTTGTCATACAGATTTTAACCAGTGAAATTGTATACAAAATAAATATAATTTAAAAAAGGGAAGTAAAGACAAAATCAAAGATTAAAAAGAACAATATTCTCTTGTTTCTGTCAGTATTTGCCTTGGATAGAGGCATTATTTAAATGAAAGTAGTTTCTCATGTCTATTTTTTAGCACCATGATTGTGACTGTAGGACAGTTTTAATATAATTACTCAATACTACCTAACTGGTTTACCTCCTTCTACTGTTTTGTGCCCCAACTATTCATTCTCTACAGAGTGACCAGAATTATTGCTTTCAAACCTGTTTCACATTAACAACTCTGTTTCAAAATCTTTCCAACTCCTTAGCACTGCCCCAAGACTTTACAAGGTTTTAAATTATTCTGAATTACAGGCGTATCTTGGAGATGTTGCAGGTTTGGTTACAGACCATCGTGATAAAGCAAATATTGCAATAAAGCAAACCACACGAATTTTTTTGTTTCCCAATGTGTATAAAAGTTACGTTTACACTATATTATAGTCTATTAAGTGTGTGACAGCATTATGTCTAAAAACAACATACATATCTTAATTTAAAAATATTTTATTGCTAAAAAAATGCTATCATCTGAGCCTTCAGTGAATCGTAATCTTTTTGTAATAGCAACATCAAAGGTCACTACAAAATATAATAATAAAAAAATTTAAATACTGTAAGAATTACCAAAATGTGACACAGAGACACAAAGTGAACAAATGCTGTTGGAAAAATGGAGCCAACAGACTTGCTTGATGCAGGGTTGCCACAAACCTTCAATTTGCAAAAAATGCAGTATCTGCGAAGTGCAATAAAACAAGGTATGCCTGTGGCTGCCAATATTTAACATCAAGATAGTTCTCATTAAAATCTGGATTATCTAGCTTCTCTTGAAAAGATGGAAGCTCTGGCCACATTGTTCCCACTCTCTTCCATGGCAACAAGCTGATGAACATCTGAATAATATCTAAACCCTTTAGAAGAAACATGTTCTTTTCATTTTGCCACTGACCTACCAGGTCTACTTATTTCATTATCTGTCCCTACGAACATGTGACTTCATAGGGTTTCAATGAATGTGAAAAATGTCCAAAATTCCATGGGTACAGGCAGAAAAGAGATACCTATAGTGATTGACGATGAGTAAAACTATAGGGCACTCTAAGTTATTAGTACTTTTCTGTCTCTTACTTGATAGTGTACATTAAAGACTGCTAGACTGTTAGAACTTAGCCTAGTTGGTCTGCATCTATTCTTCATTCATAGCTCTTTTTTTTTTTTTTAAATAAATTTATTTATTTTTGGCTGCGTTAGGTCTTCATTGCTGCGCACGGGCTTTCTCTAGCTGCGAGCGAGCAGGGGCTACTCTTCATTGCAGTGCGCGTGCTTATCATTGTGGTGGCTTCTCTTGTTGCAGAGCACAGGCTCTAGGCGCGCGGGCTTCAGTAGTTGTGGCATGCGGGCTCAGCGGTGGTGGCTTGCGGGCTCTAGAGCGCAGGCTCAGTAGTTGTAGTGCACGGACTTACTTGCTACGCAGCATGTGGGATCTTCCTAGACCAGGGCTCGAACCCAAGTCCCCTGCATTGGCAGGCAGACTCTTAGGCACTGTGCCACCAGGGAAGTCCCCACAGCTCTTTAAAAACTTGAATTTGTTATCTATTTTTAAGGTTAGCCTAATTCTCTAATATCTTTTTAAGGATATTAAGGATTTAAGTCCTCTAATTTATAATTTATAATGCATTATCTCCAATTAGAGGAATAGTTTTCCTCTCTTCAATAAGAGAATGGACAAAGTATGGTAGATTATACAACAAAATAATATATAGCAATTAAAAGGAACAAACTTTTTTTAAAAGAGCATTTTTAATATTCAGCATGCAATCAAAACTGGGTTTCATGTTTGTTCATTATTTGAACACAGCAAGTTTTTTCTCTCACTGCTTATGCAACCTTACCTATCAGAAAATCCACAGAGATTCTTCAAATGTTGTTTTAACATCAGAAGCAATAAAATACCCTGGGAGACATTTGCAAACTCAATTAAAGGAGCTGAATTTTCTGGCAAACATTTCATCACTGAATTTATATCATCTTCTGAATCTGAATCTGAATCTGAATCTACACGTTTCCGTGACTTCCGAGGCCTGGAGACTTCTTCTTCACTCTCGCTTGACTCATTTTCCTTACCAGGAGATGATTTTCTCTCTTTCCTTTTGTCTTTTACCATAGACTGAAAAAAAAGAGGAAATTATTCTGTCTGAAAAATAATAAAACAAAAATACCACTACAACTATACATATGCTCCATTTAACAGCTTCAAAAGTATCCTTATATTAATATTTTATATATTGAAACCCTCTGATTTTCCATGAACAACTGGGGATGTAACCCTTGGGGGGGAAAAATTATGTTCCAAGACTAAATAAAATCCACTCCTTCAACCACTGTGCCACCCTCCCTAAACCATTCTGAAATATCATTCAAAGGGAAAGAATTTTCTTATAGGATAGTAATGAAAGATAAATTAGTTATAGAAGTAACAATTTGGTATACAGGTAAACCATTATAGAGGAAAAGAAGTAATTATAATTTAACTGGGGGAAATATAATAGTCTTGAATTCCCCCAGCTTCTATGAAACTCTCCCTTTTAAGAACTTTTCAGCAAGATAATGTGCAACTTTCCTTAAATACTTAAATTCTGGTTTTTTGTACTTTATGAAACTGTTAGCTTTTAAAAAGAAACAAAGTCAGCTGGTTTCAAGGTGGAAAAGACCAGATTACAAAGCAATATTCAAAATATAACTGCTAAGAAATAAAACAGGAGAAACAGATACAAGTATATGTACAACAGTAAGTGAAGTAAAATAAGATAACATGATGGATCAAGTTCCTGGGAAATTATTAACCTCTCAAACTTTAATGTGCATATTAAACAACTAGAGATTTTGTTAAAAATGCAAACTCTGTTTCAGCAGGTCTAGGGTGGGGCCTGAGGTTCTGTAGGTCTAACAAGCTCTCAGGTGAGGCCAGTGCTACTGCTCTTGGTCCGCACTTCAAGTAGCAAGGGTTTAGATACTTCTGTAATTCCATCCCTTAGGTATTAAAAAGATCTCCCTGATTTACGAGTTTGACCAGGCTGAGTTTTGAGCACGATACTGTAAAATGAGATATATACTTATATCATCAGGTACATGAAAATACTCCAATTAATTTACAAAGAATGTAAATTACTGAGTGCACCTACTATGTACCTAGGGCTATACCAGGTGCTTTTACAATGAAACTAATTATATTTCCTTCTTAAAAACCATGAAAGAAAAGATACAAAGTTTACAACAAAAAATTTAGTAAAGATTTTGGGCATACAATATGCCAACTCCATTATGATGCTGGTGTTCAGGGATAAGGAAATCAATAGTATAAATTTTCTGTGTTTACTTGTAAGTAAGCTACTTGTATTTATTCTGTATTTCTTCAAGTGTACTACTATTATCTACAGCATTACCAGATTTATAAAATAGCAAAGTGTTTTAAAATGGGGTTTAAACAAATATATGAATGAACACCAAACACTTAAGGTCGATGCTTGAAGTGAGATAAATAAAGAAGTGGGATGGCTTATCAAGAGAACAATCCACGTGTGTGTGTGTGTGTGTGTGTGTGTGTGTGTGTGTGTGTGCATATAAATTCCACCTAAATGATCTGGAATGAAATGGTTTTAAGATCTTTTTTAATGGAAATGAAATGGCAACCCACTTCCTCTCCCCAATTCAAGCACTACCTAGATTTCAGTTAAGTTTATTTAGAAAGATTTTATATACCTGTGAAAAGAATAAAAAGAACAATGAGAAACAAAACAGTGAAAATAGCATGCCTGTACTTTGAAAGATTAAGAATAGTAATGTGTGTAACTTACCTCCTTGAATGACTGCAGTAGGTTACTACCAGAAACTGAGAGTGTAATGTCTATATGATGCATTATAAACAACGGCTCTTCCTGTGTCTGGTATGGAAAACAGGCTAGATTGTCTGCTATATACAAGAGCATATTCACTTCTGTTTTCTGTAAATTTTAGAAAAAAAGGTACACATGTTTAGTGGATAATCTAGAAATCCATCACAAAAGCCTTTTTAGAAAAAATATTACAGGGCACTTTCACCTCAGTTAATGTTTCAGAAACAGAGAGAGAGAGTTGGGGAGAGGGAGAGGGAAGGAAGAAGAAGGGAGGAGGTGGAACAGAAATGGATTTTACAGAATAATCTTAAACCCATTTTAAGAGATTTCATAATGACTTAAACCATGGTACCTTAAGAAGGGAAGGGGTGAACTTTTTTAGTGCACCCAAGTGGAAGTCCCTGAAGTTTTCTTATAGAGTATATAGAATCTTTATGATAAATCCATACCACATCAGAAAGTATACATATGAATTCATAATTATTTGTCATTGTGCCTCTAAAAGTTTAACCCATATGGAGATCAGTTACACACAGTTACTATTCTGCCTTCAAAAGTAAGTGGTAATTATAGGACTAATATGTGGGTTAAAAAAAAAATCAAAGTTCATGTACTCATAAAACAATTGTCAGTTTCCTATGTGTACATAATTTAGAATATCAGAGTCATTCTGACAGTGCTACCACAGTTTCACAAAAAACTCTAATGCTGGCAAATTATGGTTACTACTAGTTGTTTGCTTTAAAAGAAGTAACAAACTGAGATTTTCAGCATTTACATGATGATACAGAATATAAACAGAAAGACATACTAATATTTAAATTCCTTTAAAACATTTATAGCTTAAAAAAAAATAGGCAATTAAAAAACACTCCTTCCTACCATCTCCCTTATCCTGCTGTCCAAACAACATAAAATACAGTATCAGCAGTAGTAATAACAAAAATCCCATAGGACAGATGGAATGAACTTGCTATTAGTATTCATGAGACCCTCACGTTATTTTTTATTTTTAAATATGTATCAATACCTACATGTTAAAGTTAGAAAAATACAGACAAGCCACCCTCCTCTCCTTCCTGAAACCTTCTTCCTTAGTTTTCTCTTCCTAGCTCTTTGACTATTCCTCTTCTATCTCCTTCTCAAACCAACTCCTTTTCAAACTACTTTTAGCAACATTCTGTTCTTTTAGGTGCTCAGGACAAAAATATTTCAGTTATCCTTTGACTATTCTCACAAACTCTCATTTAATTTATTCTTTCCTCACAACGTTTCTTCTTTCCTTTCCTACTGTCCATTCTTTTCTTTCCAACTTTCAGCGTAACAGGTCAATCCCTTATTACCTTCAATGTGAACACAATGCTAAAAAATCTGTGTTCCTGAAATGCTCTTTGTCACCTGTCCTCATCACTGAATTTAGCACTTTCAACAGTTTTCCACTGTCTACAAGATCCTCCATTAACCATGCCTCATTATGATCTTGCTGCTCCAGGTAAATAACATCTATTCATTATTTCCCACACATTCTTTTTTAAAAAAAATATTTATTTATTTATTTATTATTTATTTATGTTGGCTGCACCAGTCTTAGCTGTGGCATGCGGGATCTTCGCTGCGGCATGAGGGATCCTTAGTTGCAGCATGTGGGATCCTTAGTTGCGGCATGCATGCAGGATCCAGTTCCCCCACCAGGGATTGAACCCAGGCCCCCCGCATAGGGAGCATGGAGTCCCACCCACTGGACCACCAGGGAAGTCCCTCCCACACATTCTTATCTTTGTACCTTTATTCATGTTTTTACACCTGCCCTGCCTTAAGAGTAGATCCATCTTATCACCTAGGCCTTCAGTGATTTGTTCCTCCTCTGACACCCACTGTATTATGAGAGCTGGATTTCCAGTTTAGCATTTCACATGCTGAGGTGACAAAGCATCCAGCTAATGATATATAGCAGGCAATGAAACCACGTAGGAATGAAGCTCAGAAAGGAGATAAAGACTAGGGCAGTATCGATACAAACCACCTGGGACTCAGACTATGCTAATCTTAACTGTTAGTTCCTTTATTTAGTGTCCTATCCCTCCAACTGGAGGTTAAGATCCAATGAGGAAAAGAGCACTATATTTTACCATTTTGTACTCCTATCTAAATATCTTACACACAATGAAAGCTTAATACTGATGACAGCCCTGATGATGACTAAATTATAGTCCAAGTATTTCTAAAATAGAAGTTTGTTATATTTATTTGTTAGATAATATATCAAAAAATTTCATGTTGTACTTTAAAAGAAGAGGTCTAATAAGACATCTACATTCTGGTAATTTTAATTTTACTTTATTGAAAAAATCTGGTGTTGGAACAGCAACAAAGTCAAGCTATCAAGTGATTAAAATAAGAAAAAAATATTTCTTTTTTTTCTTTTTAAAGCTTTACACAATACACTAATTGGTAAGCTCTACGTGGAAAGATACCACATCTGTCCCATTTACTATTTTATCTTCATCTCCTAGCACAATGCTACCGTAACGCAAATAGATGCTGAATAAATATTGATATAAAATGAATGAAAAAATTAAGAGATAAGCTTAAAGAACAGGATGTTTTATTTTCTTGCCCTATGGTCCTGTCCAATGCAACTTGTGCAACAGCCCCCTGAAGGGTCAAAATTGTAATTACACAAAAGTGGGCTCTTCATTAAAGGAGGTCAGGTTGAACAACCAGGGATCTCAGCAGCCAAAACCCTAGAATAGTTACTCTAACAGCATTCGAGTCTGACAGAAACAAGCGAAATTTCACTTCATCCATCTATCTACCTATCTACCTATCTATCTATCTATCTATCTATCTACGTAATCTATCCCTGGAAGTGATAGTTTAGTAACGTAGCTTATTTAAAGGTATGCTTAAAGGAATTGCTATCAAAGTTTATAAGACACTCAGTATGGAAACACAATTATACACAATTATACTTTATTCCACAATTATACTTTATCCCTCATTGTGTTTATTCTCATGCAAAATTTCCCCTTCAATTTTGACTGTATGTATATCAAAGTCTTACAATTAACACAGACCTAAATAAACACATTTAAGATAGCCTCTACTATTTACTAAAATGGTAATATTTTTAAAATGTTGACTACTTTAGGCATAAAATTTATATAACACTTATTTTCTTAAAATAATAAGTTTTTAATACTTACTGCTGTGTCATCAAACAGGTTGAGTAAAGAAATTAGAAAGGCTCGTCTGTGTTGGCGGTTTCCACGGATCATGGAGTAAAGGTGTGAACACAAAGCACTAGAGGACTCATCTTGTCTGAAGCCTCTTACAGGATCTTTTAGGCATGTATTGATTGCCTGTTGTACCTGGTAAGACATCTTCATACCAGCCACTGCTTTCATCTGAAATCAATAAAAGCCTTATTTTTGTCACAGAAATTAGAAGAGTCAAATTAAAAATATAATTTTGAGCATTATAGTTTGAGGCAAACTTCATTATTTGGTTTTCTTTAAAATAATAAAAATCATAGAATGCAAGTGCTGGAAGGAATGCTGCAGATCATCTACTGCAATCTGCTCATTTTATAGAAGAAACAAATGGAGCCCCAGAAGAGCCGTCACTGCCAAGATACACAGTAGGGACTAGAACCCATGCATCCTGATTTTTATCAAGCGTGCGTGCTGTACTGTTACCTCTAGCTCAATCTTAAGAGTTAATTTTAAACTAGAGTAAACACACTGGGGGACAAACTTAGTTGCATGTTTAGAAGTAACTACTAAGCAAAATATTTTATTCTAATATGAATCTGAGCAGGACATTTGCTAAAGAAATGGTTTACCAAAGAACGATGTTTAAATTTAGGTTGCACAATTTAAAAATACATACATGAATGAATCCAGCATATTTTTTGTCTATTTCCACAAGCTGCTGATCAGCCTTGTTCCGCATAGCTGGTTCTGGGTCTGTGCCCATAGCAATTAAATATGGTACACACTGGAAATAAAAATAAAGAATTCATAAGACATCACCGTAGTAAAAGCTCTATATGTATCTTGACATGTTAAAACTTGCTATATATCTGGGACATACGAATTTAGCTTTATAGGCCTTCCTATAAATGCCATGGTTTAGTGTTTTTTAAAAAACTATTAATCTTCCCTTAAATCTTTCCCTTAAAGCAAAAAAGCACTGGAGTATCAGCAAGAAAATGATGTGGTGAAATTTAAGCAATTTCAGTGTGATTTTAAGGTTCTTTAAAACTAAAGGGCTCCCAGACTAAGAATATCCATTTAAGATTATGATATATACTACAAATGTATAATTCAATGATTTTTCAAGCCTGACTGTATTTTCTATGTAAAGATAATAGAGGGGAAAAAGTAATTTGCCTTCCATACTCAAAACTAGAAAAATATAAATTTTTTCTCACAAAGTTGATTTTAAATATGGTTCCAATGGTCAGACAGTTGGATAGCTAGTAATTTGGTAACAGCCATATTCATTGTACACTTCTAAAAGTGAGGAAACACCACTACTATGTTAAGTGAATCTGAATTAGATAGAGGTGAGGAGGTCAGAAAAACAACAACAAACAAAAAACAACTTAAAAAAAGTAGACACAGCACTAACTGAAATGGGTCATCACGAATTAAATCCTGAATTGGGGTGGGGTGGGGGGGAGAAGTCCACAAAGAATATTATTAGCTTAACTTACAAAATATGAAAATGAACTATATATTAGATAATATTGTATCAATGTTAAATTTCCTGAATTTGATGACTGCATTATGATTTTGTAAGAGAATGTCCTTGTTCTTAAAAAAATATACGCTGAAGTGTTTAGAGGTAAAGAATCATGATATCTGAAACTTACTATCAAATGGTTTGGAAAAAAGTGTACATATGAAGAGAGAGAGAAAGCAAATGTGGCAAAATGTTAACAAATGGTGAAATATAGGTGAAGAGTATAAAGAAGTTTATTGTACCACTCTTGCAATTTTTTTTATAATTGTAAAGTTTAAAATAAAAGCTTAAAAAAAGAAGATATAATAAAAGCACAACCACCTGAGACCATTTAGAATACCAGCAAAGAGCCCTAAGTATCTAAAAAATTCAAGAGTATCAACATAGTACTGTACACTTTATTAAGTAAGCTTGCCCTGAATCATGAAGAATAGGCTAAATACACATTACTGTGTTTTGTTTCAGGACACAGGGAAGAACACAGCATAACAACATAGAGCATACTTTAGACAAGTTTCACAAAACATAGCCAAAATAAAAATCTTGAGGGTACAGGCTTTGGTTATCTAACAAATTTACCTCTGCCCCCTATGGCACTCTCCTGAACATGTCAGATGGTGAACACTACAACATCAGAATTAGCTGCCAATCCCTTGTAGTACTAATATGTCTTGAGTACATCATCTAGTCTACACATTGGTGTTTTGAAGTGTTGGGTACTTGATATTACTTCCAATTAAAGATGAAGGAACTGAGTTCAGATTATATAGGTTATTTTTCTGTGGACTAAAATCCACCCTGTTTAAGATAGATTATACTCTTAATCCCAGTTACATTACATATTTGACATTACATACTGTTGGTTCTTAGAGATAAGAGTCAATGTCAATTAAAACATATCTATCATTTCAGAAGAAATAATTCGGAGTACGTATTCTACAAATATAAATTGGAAGTTTGTTTAATAGAGACGTTATGAATATATGGGTATTTTGCAGTAAAGACAACCTAAAAGATGGACTAAAACTTGGATTCTTAAGAGTTTGGGACAAAAAAAACCTCACCAACTAAGAGGAATAAAGAACTACTTATTTTCTAATCACCATGTCTTCAAATGGCAACAAATTTGGCTCTTTTGCTAAGTGCCGCTGCTATAAAACATACTTACCTGAACTGGATGAATAAGACCTTGGTTTAGAGTCAATGCAATGACATTTAGGGCAAAGTGGCGTACACTTGATTGGGTGTGAAAAAACGCCTCGAGCACCTGTTTGAGGTAAAGCTGCATGATGGAACTACTCATCCCTGAGGAAACATCACCCATTTCTTTTAAATCTTCCTGTTTTGCAACCTTCTTCCCTACAAAAGGAAGTAAACACACTAAGAACATGTATATTAACTTTACTAAATACTCTAAATTAGGCCACAACCAAAAGCACAAAATGTTACAGCTGGCCCAATGGTTCTCAATTTTTTTTTTTTTTGGTGGGGGGTCTGTTAGAGACTCCTTTGAGAACCTGATGAGAACTATAATCTCTCTCCCTCCATCAAAATGTTAACATCTGCACATATATTAAATTTTATGAACTACTTTAGGGAGTTTATGAAGGATTCTTCTTTAACTGAACTCCTTTATCTAATAGATACGGAATTTTAGGTATCTGGATTAAAAAAGAGTCATAGGGTATGCTAACTGCAGCTACACTGTGCATTTTGAAAGTATGTTTTTACTTACAGTCTCTATCTGCCTGCTGCATACGTGTATCTTCTTCTTGTAGGTAGGTCTGGAGGTTTTTTAACACCTGTATTTTTAAATTTACTGAGGAGTTTTTATCAGATAAAATATTATTGTATAGATTTTTCACCTCTTGCTCAAACATTAGACTTGGATGCTGAATAAAGGCAAATCCTAAAGAAGAGAGAAAACAAAAATTCTCTTGATATATTCATATTAAAATTAAATATAACATTTAATGAAAATGTTGATAAATTATATAAACAGCTCCTTATTTCAAAAATTAAAACTTAAAATGACTGGAAGAATATGCTGGTGGCCTTACCTAGAGAAGTATTAGAGCAGGTACTTCTTTCCCCATGAATTAAAAACAAGAAATTGCATTTCAAAGGAGAATTTCACACAAGAGGAAACCTTGAGGAGGGAGCAGGGCCTAGTGGCTAGGGGAGTGGATTAGGAGTCAGGAGTCTTGGGTTCTATTCCTGGCTCCACCACTGACTTGTAGTGTGACCTTAGGTGAGTCACATAATATCTCTGTGCCTCAATTCTCCATCTGTAAAATGGGGACAATAATATTTACCACCCACCTACCTCAATGGGATATTTTCAGGATTTAAGAGGTAATGTCTGCAAACATTTTTTAGATCCCTAGCAGAAGGTACTACCTTGGAGCTATTAAATATATATATATTGAAATATATTCATTTGATGAAATGGAATAATTCTAAAATAAAGCTTAAAATCTTCTATTTATTTCTCATATATCATTATAATTGAAGCCACAATGCTGAATTCTACAACCACAAGTTAATAAGCAGCAAAATATTGTCCATGTTTATGTATACAAAATGCTTATTTATGTGAGATAAAATGAAGATCCTTGATGATAGCAAGTATTATGGATGCCAAATAACAAACTAAATTCAAAGCATAGAGTGATCAGATAACTAGCCCAAGGTGACACAGGATAACTATGGCCCAGGCAAGATGTCTTTTATTAACTAGTCTAAAGGCACTATTTTCTGGATAGTGCTGCAAGTTAAAATTTACACTCTTTGTTCTCTGAATTAGATGTAACACTATTAGTTTTTGCCACTTTATAGAATGTATGTCCAGATTGAATATTCAAAGGTATACATTTGACTTAAAAGATAATACTCTATCAATATAACTCTCTAGTAAGTGATATCTGAATTTTTACTATATTTGCTATATGTAATTTTCTGAAAGAGATGAAGGAATAAGATATTAAGATTTAAATTTATTTAAAGAAATCAGTAAACATTTAATGAAGTTTGGGTGACTTAGAAATATCAGCAACTGTCCATGCATATTAAATTATAAACCTTGCTAATGCTGCCAAAATAAAATTTCTAAATAAGTTGTTAACCTTACTGAGTAGCTTTACATGTGTTTGTACAAAACAAAACAAACAACAACAACAACAACACAAAAACTGGAGAGAGTGCTCTTCTACTAATTTTTTTACAGTGCATTCAATTCAGGTACTTTAATTCTATCCTTCTCATATTTCTCCCATATACCAATATCTTTCCAGATAAGCCACAAAGACCTAACCTTCTGCAAAGACATGTATTTATTACATCAATGCTCCCTGAACAATAATACAGGAAAAGTATACATCCAAATTGTTCCTGTGGGGCTGTTTACCCTGTGCTTCTATATAAATAAAAGTTTGGGTAGACTGCCCATTGTTTTCACTTTAGAAGAGGCAGACACATATAATGACAAAACTTTGCAAAGAAAAAGAACAATTTAAAAAATACGCAACAGCACAAATTCTTCTATATCACCTTTCTTTATTAAAGTATTTTAATGAATGTTTTTATGAAACCCTATGAATTAGGGGTAGAAGAATGTATTGTCATCTCTATTTTACTAATGAGGAAACTGACAAATAGAAGTTACATGACTTGCTCAAAGTCACCCAGGAAGTCACTGGATGAACCAATAATGGAACCCAGTTGTTTTAATCCCCAGACTTATATTTGAGATATCAGATCCTACTTTAAACAAAAACATACTTAAATAACTCACCAGTTTAAATTCACAACATTTTAAAATTTGCTCAACCTCTCAAACAACTTAAAAATATGAAGAAATTTAGACTTATCTTACCTAGACCAATGATAGCTTTTGTTTGTACTTCTTCATCTGAATGCTTTGTAAAATACATCAATAGTTCAAGTACCTTATCCTTTATGTTAACCTAAGGGGGAAAAAAACCATGTTAAAGTATATAAGGAAGAGTTAACTTAGATCGGTTTTCAACTATAAAGGAAAAAAATACCTAAAAGCAAACAATGAGAACTTCCACATGTGAACTTTACTAAAGAATAATTCACCAATACATTTATAAATCCATGAATTTTAGAACAGTGGCATTCATTGAGAATGTTAAAAAAATGAACTGCTGCTGACATAAACAGTGTGCCTACTAACACAAAGCTGATATAACTTGTGTAAACTTATCTTATTAGGACCGGTAACAAACAGTTCATGGATCAGAAGCCAGTCTGAGGGCCATGTTTTGAGTAGCACTGTTTCAGAATTAAACCAGACTACCCTAATGCCGCCTTCATCCTGAGTCATTATAGTCATTTTCAATGCCCAGGGTCACACAGTTCTGTTTTTAAAGCATACTAAATAATAAATATTAGGATCTTTACCTTACTGTTGCCTTTAAAATCTTCCAGATCAAAATCAAAATGCCGACATAGTGCTCCAACAGTGAAAAGGGATCTAAGAAGTGCTGGTTTGTTTGTTAGCAGTGAAGTGTTATTTGGGTCCTCTTGGTGCTGACTTTTTAATTTTGAAATGGCACCTAATAAAATAAGTAATATTTATTTATAACAAACCCTCTATCCTTAAATTGTTGTGTTCAAACAATTACTGCTAATAAATTAAAATTAAATTTTACTAACGGTTCTAAGTATTAAACGTCTAGAAATATAAGGGCATTCCATTGAGCCTAAAAGAATTAATGTAAGAAAAAAATATTTAAATTTTATTTTACATAGTAGGCAAAAAACTTACCAACATTTACTTATGAGGAGACAAATTTCTGAAGTAATCATACTGGGTTATTAAGGGAATATAAAAGATACCAGAAAATATTGCTTCTGAGAGTGGACCGGAGAGGACAATCACACCTCTTATAATTCCCTTGATACTACCTTTTATCAGATGTGTTAAAAAGGAACTGTATACACTGCAGGATCTAGCAGAATAATTTTAAAGCCCAGGCACTGAACTTACCATAGTATCTATTGAAACAGGCCCACACAAATTTAAAATTTTGTGTCACTTTATTTACAACTGCCCCAAGACAGCTTACACAATGTTGCACTACCTAAAAGAGAGAAAATGTTACTGTTTAGACAAAAGTTAAAGACAAAGGTAAAAACACAAGATTAAGTTATCATTTGTGAATTATGTACTGATCAACACAGAGATGGTAAAGTGAATGCTTACAGTCATGCCATATTTGATGATAAGCTTCATTAGATCTTCTTCAATAGTGGCAAGGAAAGTTTCACTTGGATGCTCCATCAGTGGTACAACCAGCTCTAGGATTTTTGCAACATTGCAGATAACCATGAAATCATTTTGTGTCTATAAGGATAAAATTAGTGCTTTATGAATAACAAAATCTGAAAACAAACTATATACAGCTTTATGTAGTTGGGAGGTTTGGTATTATTTATATATATATGTATATTTATATAAAGCTTTTTTTAAAAAAAAAAACATTATTAGAAAAGAACTTCTTTAAAGAATGAAGGGAAGAAAAGCAGGTAGTGACAGGAACCTGGATTCTAGCTCTGTCACTAACTTACCATGTGATCTTTGGGTCACTTATTCACAATGCTACAGTTACTCTTTTTCTTCCTAAAATGCACTGTCAATTCTGAACAATAGTGTTTAACAGAGTATTTTACCAAGACTGGTATCGTTTTCAAGATTAGTATTTTTCAAACTAGGGTATGTTAACTCAGTAGTTCTCAACTGAGGGTGACTTTGCCCCCCAATGGATATTTGGCAATATATGGAGACACTTTTGGTTGTCACAACAGGGGCATGGGGGTGCTACTGGCATCTGGTGGATTGAGGCCAAGGGTACTGCCAAAAATCCTACAATGCTCAGAATAGCTCTTGACAACAAAGAATAATCTGGCCCTAAATGTCAACAGTGCTGAGGTTGAGAAGCCCTGTGTTAACCCTTCTCATGATAGATGAAAATGTGGAATCCCAGAACTAGTATAAGGCTCCTTTATTTTAAAACTTAGAATATTATAGTACAATTTTTCTTAATTTTAAAAGTTTTAAAGCTGATTAAAAACTAAGCTGTTTAAAAAATAGGTAGAACATTAAGAAATGAAAAAACCAAAAAACAAAGGGGACTTCCCTAGCGGTCCAGTGGTTAAGACTCTGCACTTCACTGCAGGGGGCGTGGGTTTGATCCCTAGTCAGGGAACTAAGATCCCACGTGCCAGGCGGCACGGCCAAATAAAACATCTTAAAAATAAATAAATAAAGTAAAAGCTAGTGATTTAAAAAAAAAAGGTATTAAAGGATTTACAGTAAAAAGTCTCTTTCCTACCCCTGTCCTCCAGTCACCCAGTGGTGTCCTTGCCCATAGGCAACTAAAGTTACTAGTTCTTTCTTTCCTTTCCTTTCCTCTTCTCTCCCTTCCTTCCTTCCTCTTTCTTTCTTGACTAAGGTTTTAACATATGTTTTTTTATCTAGCCAAGTTATCATTCCTTATTCTTTTTTTTTTTTTTTTAAAAGATTTATTATTTATTTATTTTTGGCTGCGTCGGGTCTTAGTTGTGGCATGCAGGATCTTCGTTGAGGCAGGCAGGATCTTTCATTGCGGTGCGCGGGCTTCTCTCTAGTTGTAGTGTGCGGGTTTTCTCTTCTCGAGTTGTGGCGCGCAGATTCCAGGGTGCGTGGGCTCTGTAGTTGTGGCGTGTGGGCTCTGTAGTTTGTGGCACGCAGGCTCAGTAGTTGTGGCACGTGGGCTTAGTTGCCCTGTGGCAATGTGGGATATTAGTTCCCTGACCAGGGACTGAACCCGCATCCCCTGCATTGTAAGGCAGATTCTTTACCACTGGACCACCAGGGAAGTCCCTCAGTCCTTATTCTTAGCAACAGGTTTTTGACACTCATTTTGAACTCTTTGAGCTTATTATTACCTCACTGGTTAAAAACTTTCTGACCTTACATTCCTCCTTCCTTTCAGGATACACACAGGATTAAATAAAAAAATAGGCTAAGATGAATATTTTTTTTCTAAGTAACATAGATGTCCTATTGTTCCCTGCCATCTCCCACTCCCACCTCCTTTAAGCAACAGGGGATGAGTTAAAGTGGGTGTAGGGATAAATTAGTTTTTGTCAAGTAAGATAAATTCATTTGATAATCACTGCCGAAATTTTACTTAAAAATATGTAGTGAAAAATTTTTGAAACATAACTGGCTTGAAAAATCAAGTAAATGAAGTATCTTAAATTCTGGAAGGAAAATTTAAATGAAGACGTAAATCATGAACGAAAAGAGCTGTAGAATGTAAGAAATATTTGAAATGAATATACATAAGATAGTTCAGTATCTCAAACATTTAAAGAGTTTTCAAAAAGAGGTCCACAATTCAAAGGTAAAATGGACAAATGATAAGAACAGTCAAATCACAGAAAATCAAGTCCAATTGGTTAATATCATAAAAAAGATGCTCAACCTTCTTAGAAATCAGGGAAGGGAAACTGAAGCAACAATGAACTATATTCTTTTACACCTGTTAGACTGGCAAAGAGTACAAAAATGACGCAGATTGTCATTTACTGGTTTCCAAAGAGGCTGTGAAACATGTCCACCAGCAATCTGGAAAGATCTATTCAAAACCAAAACCAAAACTAAAAAAAATTCCTTCAATCTGGGAAGTTAATTCTTCAGAATCTATCGCAAAGGAAAAAAAGCACCAGTATTTAAAAGTATATGAATAGGAATGATTATTAAGGAATTGTTTGTAGTGGCTATCAATAGGAAACAATGTAAATAAATACCTGCCAAGATGGGAAATGGTTAAATAAATCACAGGACGTCCATAAGATGAATAATATGTAGCCATTCAAAAGGATGAATTAAACATATTATCAGTTGTTTTGAGATTAGTAAAAATGCCTAACAGATATGTATATAACATGACCTGATTTTTTAAAAATGTGGTCAACCATTTGTATATTTGTCTATGTGTGCCTACAATTATAGAAACATGGATAAAGTGGCAAGGATATTCCAGATTGCTTATCTTGAGAAGAGGAGGAATAAAGATGGGGGTAGGATATAAAAAACAAAAAAAATTTTAAAATGTGTCTATTATATTTATGAGATGGCCTTATTTATATATAAAACATTATATTGGTGTATATATAAAAATATGTATATATGCATAACAAATTATACAAAACGTTTTCAAAGTAACCTTGCTTTAAAAAAATATTGACTGAAACGAGGACAATTTATAAAGGTTCCATTATAGTTCAGATTCTAGAGGCAAGCCATGGTGTTGAATTCTAGTTTTGGGACTTGTTAGCTGTGTGACACTGGGCAAGTTAGTTATATTCTCTAAGCTTTCGTTTCCTTATCTGTAAAACTGAGATAATAACGGTACCGACTTCACAATGTAAATGAGATAATGTATGTAAAATTCTTCACAGTGTTTGGCACTGCGCTCAATAAATATTATCTATTATTATTAGCCACAGATTACCTATTAATCAGTTTATTTCTGGATCTAACACCAAGATCTAAGCCTTAAAGGTAGAATTAAATGTTGTCTTAAATGTTGTTTTCAGAAGTACTATATATTGGTTTTTTTAAAAAAAAAATTTATTTATTGAATTTTATTTTTGACTGCATTGGGTCTTCGCTGCTGCGCACGAGCTTTCTTTAGTTGTGGCTAGCAGGGGCTACTCTTCACTGCGATGTGTGGGCTTCTCATTGCAGTGGCTTCTCTTGTTGCGAAGCACGGGCTCTAGGCACGCAGGCTCAGTAGTTGTGGCTCGCGGGCTCTAGAGCGCAGGCTCAGTAGTTGTGGCGCACGGGCTTAGTTGCTCCGCGGCATGTGGGATCTTCCCAGACCAGGGCTCGAACCCATATCCCCTACATTGGCAGGTGGATTCTTAACCACTGCGCCACCAGGGAAGCCCTATATATTGTTTTATATGTTGTTTTTAATGCATTTATCTTCTGGTACTTTCCTCAGTCTTTAAAATTTGTCAGGACATCCTGAAGGTTTTCACCTAGAATTTGTTTATTTAGATCGCCAAAAAAACCTGACCGTGGCAAGAAAACAAATTTAGTAAACAGTTCAAATTAGCTCCTTAGGAACACTGGGAAAATAGTAAGTAAAAAACTATTTACATTTATAGGTTTTTAGAGTATTTTAAAATTTAGTGTTATAATAAGCCACTTAACTCACCACGCTGTCATGTTAAGTTGCTAGATTATCTTACTGAAGCAATATTTAATCTTCACATTTGATTTTAGGAAAACATAGTATGTGTAATATTAACTTAACATAACAGCCTAGCATCTCTGATGATCCTATGTCTTCCATATTCAATATATTGATATGTTATAAAAATAAATAAAATATATCAAAAATGACAAATGAAAAGCAAAATCAGAATCCAAAAGATGGTAAATTTCTCAGTGACAGGAACTCTGTCTCATTCACCTTTTAAGTCCTAACAATAATTACAACGTTTATTAAGCATTACTGAGGATTTAGCTTGAGGAGTTCACAAAGAAATGGGACTTGAACTTTATTTATAATACCTCAGAAAAATGATGTTTGTAGATAACTTGCCACAAATATTAGAACATACGTTTGAGTACATAACCCAGTTGATCTGTCAGTGAAAATGACTGTCATCTATCAGTGAAAATGTGGATGACACAATGTGAATTCTAAATTTAAAATATTTACTACATGGTTTATATAAGAGAAAAATAGGACAGCTCTAATACTTACACTACATTTAGTGGTAAGATATGGTTGCATAGTCATGGCATGTTTAACCATGAGCTGGGGTCTTATTTTGCTGAATAAGAACAAAGTGGTTATGCAAGCTACCAATCTTCCAGAATTCACACCTTTATTGTCAGAGTCTGGAAAAACAAACAGAGAAATAAGACACTAAAGTATGACAAGGCAGTGGAAATTATACAGAATATTATTTAAATTACTCAATACTATCCCCTGAATAGATTCAGTACACGCCTGAATACAACAGATTAGCATTTCTTATGATGCTAGACTTCCTGCATTTCATTTTTTCTTTGTTATATAGTATTACATATATTAAGGATAAAGGACAAAGAGGCTGCACTGGGGAAGGCAAGTTTTACACTGAGGGGAGTAGGACTGAAGTTAAAAAGTAGAATGAAAGTTGGGAAGTTTAGAGATGGAATTTTCAGAATAAACATGGTGTTGATTATATCTAAAACTGGATGGAAATGAGTATGGGAAAGAAAATTAGCAAAGGAGGACAAAGACAATTTAGCTGAGGTGATACTGTGTTTAAGGGTATTGGGGAAAAAAAGAGATGCTGCTGTGGTAGAAGAATATTAGAAGACAGGAATGATAAGAAGGTGGACCAGTGCTGTATTAGAAAAGTAAACAAAATGCTGTTCAGGTGAGAGGAAAATGTTGCTAGTTAGGAGATAAAATGTTTCTTGGTTCTCAGGAGTTTTTAGAGGAGATTAGAAACTTTTTAACATTAAGTGACAACAGTATCACCCTTAAAATCTAGGATAGGGAAAAGTAGGGGAAACAACAAAATATACAAAGAAAAAGAGGTAAACATGGAAAATGAAAAAAAAAATTAAAGAAAAAAAACTGCAATAAAAATATAAAGAATATCAACAATTTTACCATAAATGATACCTCTGTATAGAGGCAACTGGCCCCCAATTCTGAAAACTGACTGAGGCTGACTATTGTTCCTCATTAACGTACATTAGGGGATGGGAAATAATGTTAGTCTTGTGTGCTTTTAAGCAATAGATATCAATTATGACTTTTATAGTTTTATATAATTATTTATATTTTCATTAACTTCAATTTTGTGACTGATAGTGTGATAAATAATATAAAATATTAAATATTTAAGGAGTTTCTCAATTAAAAAAATATTAACAGCTTTCTAGGTCAAGATTAAGCACATTTTATATAATAATTATAAATGATATTAGGTATATACTGCAAATCTTTTAAAAACATTTTTATAATAATTAAAACAATTTCATTTTGATAGAAAATTTTATATAATTTAAAAGATATTGAAGTTTTTGGATGAGTGCATTTGGCTAAATACATATTAGCCCCTGGACTTACTTTAATTCCTGTTCATTATGACATCTAAAATTATGTGCTATTGAAAGATATGTGGAAGAGGTAAGTCCTATGCTTTTACTGTACTGCTCTAGATAATATTACTCAACCGTAACAATATAACCTAGGATTCAACACCAAACAAAAAACAGATTTCATTTAAAAGTGAAGTAGTTAATTATTAGGCTAAGCAGAGCTAGAGGCAAAAATGAGAAATGTGCCCAAAGTATTTTAAAGTATCTTATAAAATCAACTTAACGACCAATATATAAAATGTCTTACCAGCTAGAGATTCCTCATATTTAAGAATGTGCTCAACTAGGTTATCAACAAGTTGAGTACAAGCTTTCTTCACAGGTTTATATGAGGAATCCTCTTCGGACTTCAACAACTATATATGTGTATATATAAAAAAAAAAAAAATCCCAGTATAATTATTCATTAGACAATAATAATATAAACGCATTTAATGTGTCCATAAGTAATAAGCTTTTCAACTGGTTATTAACAATTTAATACTGAAAATGCAAATTAATAAACAAAAATATGTAACAAATATTTTAAAATATCTTATAAACCAGTAATTTATAGATACTTTCAAACAATTTTAGTATGAAGTTATTTAAATTGCTATGTGTAGGACCCTAAGGTAGAATATGAGAGAAATGAGAACGGTGACCTTCCCTTAAGAGTACCACTCAATGTTAGTTGAATGATTTTAAAGAATGAGAATTCCATTCCTTATTATTTCAAGTTCTTTGATGTCTCAAAAAAGTATATTATGGGTTAATTACATTTTTAAAATAATTGTAACTACATCTGAATTGCACCTTATAATTCGCAATTATAAAACACAAGGCTGGATTTCTTCCCTGTGTTATCTTTACCAAGTTATTAATAAACAATGTTAGAAAAAATGATATGAGGAAAAGAGATCAATCTAACTATAGCCAAAAAATAAAACCAATCCAATCTTTCATAATAATCAGAGGTCAATGGTAAAGTCATCTAAGGTATATCTGTTTTGTTAATAAAGAACAGCTAATAAATTCTGGGGCTATTAAAGAAATTGAAATGTTTAATTTCTGTCAAGAGTTCCAGTGCTGTCCAATGTAACTTTCTACAATGATGGATATGTTCTATATCTGTGCTGCCCATTATTGCTGCTACAAGCCACATGCAGCTACAAAACACTTGAAATGTGGATAGTATAACTGAGGAATTAAAAGTAAATAAAAATTCAAGTTAATTTAAATGAAAAAACATGTGTGGCTAGTATGGGACAGCACAAGTTTAAACTTTCACTACAATATGCGTGGATGATTAAAACTGATAGCAATCAGAATAACATATCACACACATTTCCCCTGCTCCCTCCAATTTAAAGAAATAAATCAAAGCAAGAGAACTTCAATTTACCCAGTTACAACTCCGAACAGCAAATTCTCCTTGTCCTGCTCTATAACTCAACCTTAAGCAGCTATTAAAATTATATGCTACCCTGGTCTTTTTCAGGCAGGAGTAGAAAACAATCTCCTCGCCTGTTTTTTCTTTCTGCTCTCCAAGACATCAAGTATACATAAAAGTATTAATCATAAATTTTAGTTCACGACATTGCCAATACTGGTATGTGCCCTTTTAATGTATTTACTTATAAATATAAAGATGTACTATGAACCTAACTCAAGAATATTTCCAATAACTTATATTTTCCAATGTACTCCTTCTTTTATCCCATCTTCCTGTCTAACTTTCAAGGTACCACTTATCAGGAATTTTACCATTTCTTTGCTTAAAAAAAATTGTCTAAGTTAAATATTGTTTATAGTTTTGCTGGATTTTCAACTTTCTGAAAGGTATCATACTGGATGTAGTCTTCTGGGATGTGCCTTTTTCACTCAACATGTCACTAACTGTAATCCAGGCTGTTGCATGAAACTACTTTATTCATTTTCACTGCTATACGACAGGCCGTTGTAAGTCTATACTGCAATTCATTTATCCATTCTTCTGAAGATAGGTTAATTAAAATTTTAGTGGCATAACGAACATTCTTGTCTCCTGGTGCACATATGCAAGATTCTCTTGGGTATATACCTTGGCGTGGAATTACTGGGTCATAGGATATATGAATGTTCAACTTTATGAAATAATGCTAAATTTAAAAACTTTTGTTGTAATATTTTCTCAGCACCAGTGTTTAAGAGATGCTATTTAATCCATCTTTTCTCCGTCATTTGTTATCACCTAACTTCAACTTTTGCCAATCAAATGGGTGTAAAATGTGGTCTTGATTTGTATGTCCTATATTACTATGAGGCTGAATACCTTATAGGCCATGTGTGCTATCTCCTCTATGAACTGCCTATTCATGACTTTCTCCTGTTTTCCTACCAGGACTCCTGCCTTATACTGGTTTGCAGGACAGGAGTTCTTTACATATTTTTAACAATGATCCTTTGTTAGTTATATGTGTATCAAATATCTTTCCCAGTTTGTGACTTGTGTTTTCTTGATTCATAAATGTTCCTCATTTTAAGGCAGTGAAATTTATCAATCTTTCCAGGTTAATGGCTTTTGCGACTTAAGAAATTCTTCCCTAAGAAAGGTCAAAAATATATTCACACATATACTTTCTTCTGTAAGTTTTAAAGATTTCCTTTAATCTATATGGAATTGACTGCTGAGTTGATTAAAAAAAAACAAAAATCCTTATGGATAGCCACTTGGCCCAGTCTCATTTATTGAAAAATCCATGCTACCTTAATTACTGTATCTCTAAAAATAAGTCCTGATATTTGTTAAGGCATATCAGTGTCCCTGCATTTTCAGAAGTGACAATTATTTTCAGCTCTTTACTTTTCCATATACATTTTTAAATCACTTTGACATGTTTGATGAATACTTTCCGTTCTTGATTTTGATGAGATCTTTTAATATCTTTCCATTTTGCATGATTTTCATTTTAGGTTTTATAGTTTATTCTCTGTCAGATTTTATTCCTAGTTTTACTAGAAGTTATCATTCAAGGGTATTAAATTTTAACAATGATTTCTCCTGTATCCTGACATGATTATTTTTTGTTTAATGTTAAATCATACACACGTGTGATGTTAAACCAGCCCCATGATATGCATGCATAGATATATGTATATATGTGTGCATATGTGTATGTAAACATATACAAATCTCTATCCATCTTTTTGATGCATTTCAAAGTAAGCTGCAGACATCAGTGTATTTCCTCTTTTTTCCTTTTGAGATAAAATTTACATGAAATATGTACAAATCTTCAGTGTATACTTGCCCGGTTTTGTTAAGTGTATTCACCTATATAAGTCAAACTCCCTATCAAGATAAAGGACAGTCTTTCTCCATCTTTAACTTATATCAGGATCATCTGCAGACTTTGTTTAGGTGGGCCCCTACTTCAGAGTTATGGATTAATTAAGTCTGGGGTAAAGCCTTAGAACTTCACTTCTAACAAGTCACAGGTAATCTTGATAACTTTTAGAACCACTGATATAGATTATTACCATCACCCCTGAAAGTCCCCTCATGTTCCTTTCCAGTCAATCCCTGGCCCCCTGCAACCACTCTTCTGATTTTTTTCCAATATAGATTAGTTTAGCCTCTCCTAGAGCTTCATATAAGTGGAATCATAATATGTACTCTTCTGTGTAAGGCTTCTTTCATTCTGCATGTTTTTATTATTTACCTATGTTGCTGTATGTATCAATAGTTTGTTCCTTTATGATATGGTGCACTATTAAGTTGTATGGATACATCAGGTTTTTTTTAACCCATTCACTGGCTGATGGAGACAGAGACAGTATTTGACTATAAACTCAGGCGGGAGAAATCAAGCTGCACCTTCAACACTTTGCTTAGAAATCTCCTCAGCTAAACATTCAATTTCATCACTTGAAGGTCCACCTTTCACAAAACACTAGAAGAGAAATACAGTTTAGCCAAGTTCTTTGTCACGTTATAACAAAGACTCACTTTTCTCTGTTGACTGATAGCATGTTACTTATTTGCATCTGAGACCTCATCAGAATGGTTTTTAACCATCCATATTTCTACCAACATTCTGTACATGATTATATATATGCTTTAAAGAGACGGAAGCTTTCCCTATAGCTCTTCTCTTTTCTTTCTGAGCCCTCATCAGAATTGCCTTTAAATGTCTTCAAAGCAATATCAGTTTTTTTCTAGTATGCACCTCAAAAATCTTCTGGTATCTAGCAACTACCCAATTCCAAAGTCACTTCCACATTTTTAGGTATTTATTTCAGCAGCACCCCACTTATTGATACCAATTTCTTAGTATGGGCTGCTTTAACAAATACCATAGACTATGTGGATTAAACAACAGAATTTATTTCTCATAGTTCTGAAGGTTGGGAAGTGCAAGATCAACATATGGTTGGTTTCTGGTGAAGATCCTCTTCCTAGCCTGCAGATGGCTGTCTTCTTGTATCCTCACACAGCAGAGAGCAGAGAGGTAATTTCTCTCATGTCTCTTCTTAGAAGGACACTAATCTGATTCATGAGGGCCCCACCCTCATGACCTAATTATCCTCCAAAGGCCCCATCTCCTAATACCATCACACCGGGGATTAAGCTTCAACATTATGTATTTTGGAGAGACACAAACATTCAATCCACAGCATTCTTTGAAGAATCCTCTTGAGGAAGGAGTTCCATGCACTACTGAAAATTTATACTGTTAATCCTTTCTCCAACCTTCCCCAAAGGAACCTATAGTCTTTTACCAGGTTAACTGTGCATTGGGGGAAAAAAATTATTAGACGTTTTAGGGATTACCAGACACTGGCTCTGAACTGACACTAATTCCAAGAGACCCAAAACATCACTGTGGCCCACCAATCAGAGTAGGAGCTTATGGAGGTCAGATGATCAATGAAGGTATAGCTCAGGTCTGTTTCACAGTGAGTCCAGTGGGTCCCCAAACCCATCCTCTGGTTATTTCACCAGTTCCAGAATGCAAAATTAGAACAGATTTATTCACAGGCTCACAGAATCCCCACGTTGGTTCTTTGATCAATGGAGTGAGGGCTATTGTGGTGGGAAAGGCCAACTGGAAGCCACTAGGACTGCTTCTACCTAGGAAAATAGTAAATCAAAAACAATACTGTATCACTGGAGGGACTGCTGAGATTAGTGCTACCGCCAAAGACTTGAAAGATACAGGGGTTGTGATTCCGACCACATCCTTATTCAACTTGCCTAATTGGCCTGTGCAGAAGACAGATGGATCCTAGAGAATGACAGTGAATCAGCATAAGCTTAACCAGGTTGGGACTCCATTGCAGCTGCTGCACCAGATGACGTATCAGTGCTTAAGCAAATTAACACATCCCCTGGGATCTGGTGTGCAGCTATTGATCTAGCAGATGCCTTTTTCTCACCCCTGTCAAAGGCCCACCAGAAGCAGTTTGCTTTTAGCTGGCAAGGCCGGCAATACACCGCACTGCCCTGTCTCAGGGGTATATTAACTCTCCAGCCATACATTATAAATTAGTTTGCATGTTCTTGATTATCTTTCCTTTCAACAAGATATCACACTGGCCCATCACATTGATGACATTATGTTGATTGTACGTAGTAAGCAAAAAGTAGTAACTACACTAGACTTATTGGTAAGATGCGTGTGTCAAAGTGTGGGAAATAAATCCAACAAAAATTTAGAGGTCTTTTACTTCAAAGAAATTCCTGGGGGCTTAGTGGTATGGGGTATGTTGAGATATTCACTGTAAAGTAAAGAATAAGATGTTGCATCTGGTCCCTCCTATAACCAAAAAAATGACTCAACACCTAGTGGGTTTCTTTGAATTTTGGAGGCAACAAATTCCTCATTTGGGTATATTATTCTGGCCCATTTACTGAGTGACCTAAGAAGCTGCCAGTGTTGAGTGGGGCCCAGAACAAAAGAAAAGGCTCTGGAGTAGGTCCAGGCTGCTGTGCAAGTTGCTTTGCCACTTGGGCCATACGATCTAGCAGACCCAGTGGTGCTTGAAGTGTTAACGGAAGACAGGGATGCTGTTTGGAGTCTTTGGCAAGCCCCCGTAGGTGAACTGCAGTACAGGCCCTTAGGATTTTGGAGCAAAGCCTTGTCATCCTCCATAGAAATAGCTCTTGGCGTGCTACTGGGCCTCAGTAGATACTGAATGCCTAGCCATGGGCCACCAAATTATCATGCATTCCGAGCTGTCATGAACTGGGTGTTTTCTGACTCACCAAGCCATAAAGTTGGGTGTGAAAAGCAGTACTCTATCATCAAATGTAAGTGGTATATACATGATTAGGTCAGAGCAGGCTGAAGGGCACATGAAAAAACGGCCTAAATGCCTGTGGTTCCCACTTCTGCTACACTACCTTCTCTCTCCCAGCTTGCACCTATGGCCTCAGCTGACCATGGGGAAGATCCTAGGGTCAGTTGACAGAGGAAGAGAAGACTTGGGCCTGGCTTATAGATGGGTCTGCACAATATGCAGGTACCACCCAAAAGTGGACAGTTGTAGCAATACAGCTCCTTTCTGGGATATCCCTGAAGGACAGCGGTGAAGAGAAATTTTTCCACTGGGCAGAACTTGAAGCTGTGCATCTGGTTGTTCACTTTGCTTGGAAGGAGAAATGACCAGATGTGTGATTATATACTGATTCATGGGTCATGGCCAATGGTTTGGCTGGATGGTCAGAGACTTGGAAGGAACATGACTGAAAAGTAGGTGATAAGGAAATCTGGGGAAGAGGCATGTGGAGACATCTCTGAATGGGCAAAATCCATGAAAATATTTATATCCCACATGAATGTTCACCAAAGGGTGACCTCAGCAGAAGAGGATTTTAAAAATCAAGTGGATAGGATGACCTGTTCTGCAGATACCTTCTCTGAGGATATCAGCCTCTTTCCCCAGCCACTCCTGTCATCACCCACTGGGCTCATGAACAAACTACCCATGGTGGCAGAGATGGAGGCCATGTATAGGCTCAGCAACATGGACTTCTACTCACCAAGGCCACACTGGCTATGGCTACCACTGAGTGCCCAACCTGCCAGCAGTAGAGACCAACACTGAGTCCCTCATATGGAATGATTCCCTGTGGTGATCAGCCAGCTACCTGGTGGCAGGTTGATTACACTGGACTGCCTCCATCATGGAAGGGGCAGCATTTTGTTCTTACTGGAATAGACACTCTGGATACAGATTTGCCTTTCCTGCATGCAATGCTTCTACCAAAACTATCTCCCGTGGACTTACAGAATACCTTATCCACCATAATGGTACTCCAAACAGCATTGCTTTTGATTAAGAAACTCACTTCACAGCAAAAGAAGTGCAGCAACGAGCCCATGCTCATGTTCCCGACCATTCTGAAACAGCTGACTTGAAAGAATGTGGAATGTCCCTTTAAAGATTCAGTTACAGCACCAGATAGGTGGCAATATCTTGCAATGGCTCAGGCAAGATTCTCCAGCAGGCTCTTATGCTCTGAATCAGCACCGATACATGGTGCTGTTTAGTCCATAGCCAGGATTAGTCCAGGAATCAAGAGGTGGAAATTTGAGGGGCATCACTCACTATTACCCCTAGTGACCCATTAGCAAAATTTTGCTTCTGTGTATTTCCTACTTATTTTTTCATGAATACATTTGTGTGTGCGTGTGTGTGTGTGTGTGTTGTGTGTACAGAGGTGGGGGAGAGGGAAAGGGAGAGAGAGATCGAGAGGGAAAGTGAGAAAATATCTTTCTTCCCCCCCCTTATTCCTTTATCACGTAACATAAAGTGTACTGACCTCATATCATAGTATTTAAATGTTGTTAGTCTGACATCACAGTACTTAAATTATGGGATATCAAGAAGAGTAAACATCACTCAAGGACTTCTTCTGGGGAAGGGGTTAGTGCATTTTTGGTTACATGCATGATAGTTGTATCACGTTAGGTAGAATCATGACCTTGTTATTGTCTTTATTTGGAGATCTAGTATGGTTTAAGGAGATGTATATGGGTGCCAAGTTAACAAAGGGTAGAACTGTGATGGTTAATTCTAAGTGTTAACTTGACTGGGCCAAGGGATGCCCAGTTATCTGGTTAAACATTATTACTGGACGTGTTGGTGAGTAAAGGTGGTTCTAAATGATATTAGCATTTGAATTGTGGACTCAGCAAAGGAGATTGCCCTCTCCAATGTGGGTGGGGCTGAACAGAACAGAAGGTAGAGGAAGAGAGAATCCAACCATTCTCTGAGTACTTGAGCTGGGACATTGGTCTCCTCCCACATTTGGACTGGGATTTACACTATCAGCTTCCGTGGTTCAGGCCTTAGGACACAGACTAAACTACATACTAGGGGCTTCTCTGGGTCTCCAGTTTACAGACAGCAGACTGTGGGATTTAAGAGCCTCCATAATCACATAGGCCAATTCCTTATAATAAATCTTTTCTCTGTCTCCCTTTCTCAGTATCTTGTTGGTTCTGTTTCTCTGGAGAAACATGACTAATACATGTCCCTTCTGAGTCAATCCCTGGCCCCCTGCAATCACTCCTCTGATTTTTTCCAATACAGACTAGTTTTGCCTCTCCTCGAACTTCATATAAATGGAATCAGAGTGTGTAATCCTCCGTGTAAAGCTTCCTTCATTCTGCAGTGTGTTCATTAACGGTCTGTGTTGCTGTATGTATCAGCAGTCGGCTCCTTTATGATGTGGAGCACTATCAAATCGTATGGATATATCCGTTTCTCTATTCATTCACTGATTGATGGCAATAAGAGTATTTGATTGTAAACTTCAAGAAGGAGATCTTGTTTTGGACTACAAAGGCCAGGAACAGATGAAATATAGTTTATTCAAGTTTTTTCATTGCCTGCATTTTCTTGTAAACTAAAAAAAGGCTGTAGTCTTAGTTCATAAGCGATGACAATGAGTGGCTCTGTGAAATTAATTCTGTGTACCCACCATAGGCTATGACAGTGGTTTAAATTAATTGAACTACTTTTTAGAAATAAAAAAAAAATGTAAGGACTTTCATGATAGAACTTTTTCTTTCAAATACTACTGAAAAAAATCACAAAAAAGCTATGAATTCATTAGGTTATAAGGTAATTGAATTTCCATACATTTACAAAATGTGTATATGTAGTTAGTGGACAGAGTTTGATGCCTGTGTAAATATGAAGCTGTTTCATGTAGTACTTCAAGTTTCCCTAGGAAATCATATTCCATGAATTGGGAATCACTGATCTATACGAAGCCGACCCAACATAAAAATAATAATAAGAAATATCTGAAATGGGACAGAATGGAATGTGTGTACATGAATCCATGTGGAAACAGTAAGAGTGCTAATTATTTTTGATTCAAGAATTTCAAACAATTCCAGTAGTCCCTTTGTATCCTTCTCAGCTTCTCTTAAAATTTATGCACAGTGTTGTTACAACTGCTAAGAATGGTTATATCTCCATCAGATGTATTTATATAAATATTTTTTAGTTTTCTTTATTTCATTAAACTAAACTCTGCTAGTCTAATGACTGTATCAGAAAGTCACAATGTCATTTTGGTAAACTAAATTGTTGGCAGAAACTAAAGTAGGAAAGCAATGAATAGGGAGCAACAGAAAGCAATGAACTAAAAGAGGACTAGAGAGTAAAGATATAAAGAATATAAAACTACTGCTAAGAGGTTATAAATCTAGTGTTCCCTTTTCTACTTCCAACTTGCTAATAACACATAGGGATATTATCTTAGATTCTTTTTATTAATACTAACTAATGACATTTCTGATAGCTATACTTAATTCTTACTTAAACATTTATTACAATTATCACATGAAACGTTGTTGTAGAGCTTTCTAGGAATTATTATGTCCCCTTTGGAATGGCTGACATAAATATAACTAAGACAGTCATAAGGCTCTATAATATAGAGCTAATTATTTGACTTAGGAGGGAAAGGATGTCAAATATATCATGTAAAATTATAAAATGGAAGATGATTGATAAAGAGAGTCCAAGACATTACAGACTGGATAACAGAGGCAAACATCATGAGGATGCTTAAAAAAGGCATCTTAAAAATTTTTTAAAAGCAACATATTACTACATACTACCAGAGGGCTAAAGTTAAAAAGAATGACAATACCAAGTACTGGTGAGGATGTGGAGCAACTGGAACATTGCTGGTGGAAATGCAAAATGGTTCAGCCATTTTGGAAAAACAGCTTGGCAGTTTCTCACTCACCACATGACCCAACAATTACGATCACAGGAATTTACCCAAGAGAAATGAAAACACCTATCCCCACAAAAACTTGCACACAAATATTCATAGCAGGATTATTCATAATAGTCTAAACTGAAAACAACCCAAAAGTCCATAAATTTGTGAATAAAGAAATTATTATACATCCATACTACTGACACTACTCAGCAATAAAAAGGAATAATACATTAATACACCAGCAACATTCTGCTAGTTAAAAGAAGTCAAACACAAAAGACTACATGTTGTATGATTCTATTGATATGAAATTCTACAAAAGGGACAACTGTAGTGACAAAAAGTGAATCAGTGTTTTCCAAGGACCAAGGGGAGAGGATCAACTACAAAGAGGCACAAGGAAGCTTTTAAGAATGATATTCTTTACATCACTGTAAATAATTATTAAAGTTAATCAAAATGTACACCTAAAATTGGTGAATATTTTTGCATGTAAGTTATGCCTCAATAAAATAATTTTGATTGATTGTTAAAAATATTGCTAAATACAGTTTTATTACTAAAAGTATTATTAAAAAAAAGTAAACAAATAGACTTAACAGATAGTAAATTGTTGACATAATCGAACAGAAAAAATTACTTCATGATAGACTTTTAATGGTATATGTTTAGTGAGCTACAGATAAAAAGAAATGCAAAAAAAATCTTAAACTGTATCCAGTAATCTTACTGTTAATATAGTAGGGCAAAGCAAATAGGAAATTATGTCCACTTCCTTGGAAATAAGATTTTTAGCCTAAAGGAAATAATAAAATCAAAGAAGCAGAATCTCATAATCTTAAATTTGAATTAAAAATATCAATATAAATTCTTGATTTATTTTTTTCTTTCTAAGAAATATGTATCTTTTAGCTCTATCCTCTGAGAAGGCCCAAAGCTATGATAACCCGTTAGCAATGAACATCCACAGTACACAGATTATTCCCACCAAAGGGATTCAGGGCTCTTTGGAAAAATGGTTGATTTCAGGTTTGGGACAGAAAATGTATAAGTTGAGTCTGGGGCATCTTGTAGAGGCAGAAAGTAATCAGGCTACAAAAGAGTAATGAGGTTATACCAAAAAGATACAAGATCGATTTGAAGGGACTACCACTGGGCAAAGACGGGACAATTTGAGCTTCAAAAAGAATTATGATTGCAATAAATTAAAATACAAAGATACAAAAATCTTTTAGTTCACACTGATACTGACAGGAAAACTCATTATTCTGAAACTTGATTAAGTAATGGAAAAGAATAAAGTATTTCCCCTGCCCTTCCTGTACAAACTATATTTTACAGTAGCCAAATATTAGGACAAAATTCCTCTTTAAAGAAGAATCCTTGCTAATTAATATGGAATAAATAAAATAACTAGAAAAAAATCAGTATTTTGCAACTTCTAATGAAAATAATGAATCTAGGTAGTGATCTTTTAAAACCAGTCCTGAAAGACTGTATAACAGATGTACCAGGCAATCAAAATCACTGAAAATGTAACAACCAAACATTATGTGCCTCTTGATGCGAGGCAATAATATTTAGCATTGCCTGTGAAGTATTTCTGTCTATACTCCTAAAACTGAACTTCAGTATTAGTAAACCTCTAGATCTAACTTAAGATTTTACAGAAAAAAATGGTGGACAGAGGAACAACTTAAATGACACCAGAAAGAAGAGGTCTATGAAATCCAGAATGTGGGACACTCTACAGGAAAACATGTAAGTGGCATGAAAAAAGGAGTGAAGGGTTGACTATTATAGACTAAGACTTAACAGCCATGTCAACCAAAGCAACCGCAAACCAACTATAAAAATACATTTTTGAGACCATCAGGGAAATGTGAACATCGACTAGGTATTAAATATTAGGAAATAATTTTATTAATATTTATTTTGATATAGATGATAAAGATATTCTGGTTATTTTTTAAAAAGTCATTTCTGTTAGAGATCAATACTAAAGTATTTATAGGTGAAATGATACAAAGTATGGGATTTTCTTTATAGTATTACAGCCAAAAAAAAAAAAAATTAAAGAAAAAAAAAGATGGGGGAAGGATAGAGATAAATATTAGGAAAGTGCTAACAATTTTTGAAGCTGGGTGATGGGTACTTCTATCTATTTGAAAATTCTTAAATAAAAAAAATTAATATTTCAATTTATAAAATTTTTAAAGAACACTAATTGTGGTTTAATCCTACGCTACTATAGGAAATTCTACATATTTTATAACATGTCAAATAATGTAAATATATATTTAATGCAATCTATATACCTATTTATAGGTCTCATATCTATCATCTATATTAAAGGGATAAAAAAATTATCTAGAAGGATGGGAAGATAGAATATCAATATTAGTGATTTAGAAAACTTACTTGTAGCAAGCAATTGAACAATTCATTAAACAGGGATATTAACCAAAACATTCAACCTAATATATTGAAATAAATTTTCCCTACCACAAAGTATATACTTAAAAAATAACTGAAAAACTTCTTTTAAATCATAAAGTCTACAAAAACTCACGTTTTGAAGAAGTTGCTCAAACCAGTCATAGCCAGTATCTCTGCATGCTGCAACCTAAGGGGAGAAATATGGTGAAACTATCAAAGTCAGAAATTTACTTTAAAATATACTTTTGCTATGCTGTAGCCTCAAGTATATAAATATCCAAAGTTCTAAATTAAAAAAATTATTTTTAGAGTAAACTATTTTTTCAGTGAGCCAATAATTTACCATGTTAAAGAACTTTATTCTAAAAATATCTTAGAAGACATTCAAGAAATTAGTTCAATGTATTGAAATTTTTAAAATGGTATACATTCTGAACGGTATTATTGAATCAAACACTATCAGAAAAATCTGTAAGGTCTAAAAACAATAAAAATGGAAATGTTTGCTTCTTATTTTCCTTCTAGATAGAAGATTTAAAGACAACAGTGAAACTATAGAGTTGATCATGTAATCCGTAATATAAAATTTCTTATGTTCAAAACATGAACAGTATTCTGTGTCAAGAAAAATTGTAGCTTATGTATATAATTAAACATAATGAAACTAATCTTAATTCATGTTTTCTGAAAAAGGTAGAAATTACTATCTCATTTCAGGTTGCCATCCATGGGTTATTGTTATCTTTTTATCCACTTATCCTTTCCCTTTCAGTTTTCAATCACTGGAAGAATCTGGAGAATTTTAATATCAGTGCTTAAATCAGTGGATGCCAAAAAGTGGGGCTAGGTGAAAACAACACTCTCATCTTACTTGCATCCCTTGAGTACATCCAGAAATATAAAGGAAGGGATGTAGTAGAGAATAACCAAATATCTTGTCATTGTCTCTCCCTTTGTAAGACAAGGCAGACCTCAATGAGGTTTGTATCCACAGGGACCACCCCTGTTCCAGTCCTTCTTACCACATCAGTGATATTTAAAATTTTCCTTGTCATTGCTTCTTTGTCATTGTGTGGAGTTGGAGTAAACCAGAGTTTCTGGAATGTTTCATTTACTAATTTCTAGAAGAAAGAAAAATTTCAAACTAAGTAACTACAACGAATGTGGCAAAATTCTTAACCCCCAATTCTCGTTAAAGCCCAAAACAGAACTATTAAAAAAAAAAACCTATAAATAACTAAACAAAACACAAATTACCAGAAACTATTGGTATGACATCCTCAGTTTTTTTTTTTTAAATCAGCAATTAACTTACAAAAATTATAATCTTTTTCAACTTGGCAATGATTTTAAATGGGTAATACGATGCCTAGTATAGAACTTCTGAAGAGTACACATTCAAATGCTTTTAATCAAACTAAAAACACATTTTTTCTACTTTTGGGGGAGAAGTTGTTAAAAAACAAAAGAAAAAAAACCCAAAAAGAAATATAGGGACAATCATATATACGTAAATTCACTAATGAACTCAGGATTAAACTTTCAACAAAGTATTTACTAATTTAGAAAACCAAGCACATACCATTTGAAAATCAAAATAAACTAAATTTGATAATAAACTTCCTATATACAATGCAATCTCTACAATGATATTAAATATTATAGTTGCTAAATTGGTTGGGTAAGATCAGATTTTATTAATTAATGCAAGATCTAGAAATAAATACCTAAGTATGTCTTTTTCTTGAATTTATAATCTAAAATGATGATTCACTTGTAAAGTTTATATATATGTAAATTAACAAAATTTATATAAAATAAACATTTAAATTATTTAAAACATTAATTAAGAAATGAAATTTAAAGTAGTCAACATTTTTATCTCACCTTAATGCCCTCTTCATCATTCACTCTGCGAATCATTTTTACACACATTTCTGTAATTTTTGGAAATGTTGGTTGTTCAATACAGATGTCTCTTAGAATCTTTATTACCCTTTTTCTGACACTGATACCAGTATCCTAGGAATAGAAAGGTATTTTAAACGTCAGCAAAATTGAGATGCTTAGGTGTGTGAAATTTGATAAAATGAAATCAGAAAATACCAACAAGCAGTATATACACTATTTATTAACGTGATAAACATGGTCTATATATTTCCTTTTTATATGCTCTTTTATTAGTGTTACTATAAATTTAAGTTATTTTATTACACTGTCTTTGCTTTTAAAATATAATATCTAATACATGGAAAAATATAAAATAGCACTGAACACAAGACTAGAGTATAATAAGCTTGCCAAAATTAAATGGGATAACAAACATGAAACTTTTAGGACAGTGGCGCTTAAACAGCATATGAAGTATATTTAACAAAAATGTTTAACCTAACTCTTTCAAACCATTGTCACTATATTATGATTTATAGTAAATATAAGAAACAAAGGAACAGACTAAATGAAACAAAACCATGAGGAAATAACAATACTGGCTTGGCCATTTTATTACTTATTTATTTATTTTTTAATGATATTTTCCTTTTTTTAAAAGACTTTTTGATGTGGAGCATTTCTAAATTCCTTATTGAATTTGTTACAGTATTGTTTCTGTTTTATCTTTTGGTTTTTTGGCCCCAAGGCATGTGGGATCTTAGCTCCCTGATCAGGGATGGAACTTGCACCCCTGCATTGGAAGGCAAAGTCTTAACCGCTGGACCGCCAGGGAAGTCTCTGGCTTGGCCTTTTTAAATTAGTCAATGTCATGGTGGATGTGTGTAAAAAAGAGCTAGAGAATACTCTAAATAAAATAGAGATGAGGGACTTCCCAGGTGGTGCACTGGTTAAGAATCCACTTGCCAAAGCAAGGGACACAGGTTCAAGCCCTGGTCCAGTAAGATCCCACATGCTGCGGAGCAACTAAGCCCGTGTGCCACAACTACTGAGCCTGTGCTCTAAAGCCCGCGAGCCACAACTACCGAGCCCGTGTGCCACAACTACTGAAGCCCGTGTGCCTACAGCCCATGCTCTGCAACAAGAGAAGCCACCACAATGAGAAGCCCGTGCACCGCAATGAAAAGTAGCCCCCGCTTGCCACAACTAGAGAAAGCCTGTGCATAGCAACGAAGACCCAACGCAGCCAAAAATAAATAAATAAATAAATAAATTTATATATATATATAAAATAGAGGTGAAATATTGTGGTGGCTACTTGGGTGTTCATTGTACTATTTTTCTTTAACTTTACAAATTTTCAGAATTAAAGCATTTTTAAAATAAATAAAAAGCATTGAACACTTATTGTGTAAAATTATTTCCATTATGCAATTTAGCAATTGTGAAAATATTTTAGGATACATTACTAAGGTAGACACTGTCAGAGTTCATTATACCTGAAAATCCTGAGGAGTTTGTCCTTCACTCTTGAAAAGAGTGAGGCACTAAAATGGAAAAAATTCTTCCACTCTTTCCTTAAAATTCTTTGTTTCCATCAAGATTTTATGCTAGTTGAAGATGAAATTATCTGTTAACTCTCAGTCCCACTGTATTCTAATACTGGGCTAAAGGTGATGAAATAAACTCTTGTCATTTCAGAAATATCTAATCCTGTACCTAATGCATCTCTGTTGAGTTACAGAAGAAGTCAATATGTCCGCAGTGGGTGGTATGAAAATTCTACAGATAATTTGTAATGCCAATGTTTCCTTTCATTTTCCAGGGAAATACTTCAGGGCCAGAGAATTCAATGATATAGAAGAAAAGAATATCTTAGAATAGTGTTTCTTAAGTTTGGTGTTAAGACTCAAATGACTTTCTTGTTTAACTTGCAGGTATCTGAGCTTGTCATAATTCAGCTTTAAGGAAACATGCAAATATACATAACGGCCAAAAATACTGTCAGACACCAAAGTTCTATACCTAGTTCTCACTGAAACAATTCTTCCTGCTTATATACATACATATATAATTACTCTAGATTCCTGTCCAAAATATTTAACTATGCCATGTAGCGCCTATCATTTACTCATTGTAAACTGGCATAATCAAAAGGCAAGAGTAACTGGAAAAAGGAATCCAATTTTTGCCAATGATTTGTTTTACAATACTGAGCAGCCCTCCTCTTGAAATATGTCCTTCTTTAGAAAGTTGCTATAGTTTACAGATTAGGTAATATAAATACATAATTGATATCTACATTTCTAGCTTAACATTTTTAAAAAGTGACATTAGGAAGGCAAAATTATACTCATAAATTACAATAAAAATGACATAACAAACATACCAATATTCTTTCAATCAGCATATCATAATACTGCTCAGCAAGCTGAGGTCGACAAAGGACAAATCGACCTAGTAATTCTACTGCTGCTTCTCTGACACTAGTGGAGTTATCCATCAATCGTCCATGAACTCCTCGCTGCATATCCAGCTAAAGAAAAATAAAGAAAATGTAATTTATACTAAGTAGAACTAATATTTTAATTTGAATAGAAAACTCAAATAAAAAGAATCATCTGTGCTCCTCTTTACCCTTGCTAGAATACTGGGGTCTACAGCAACAACCTCAGATAAACACTTCATGGCTTTTGTTCGAACGGCAATTGCATTTTCACCAAGAACTCGAAGGATCTGCCAAGCAAATATTGACATTTTCATCAATTTTAGAACACATAACATTTAACAAAATATAGAAAGAAAACATGCAAAACAATTAAAATAAATATCATATTCACTTTCCTTTAATTTTTATATAAGTGAGTAAAAGATCTGTTATCTTACTGATCCAAAGCTTTAACTTAAAACATGGTAAGGCATTCTATGCTTTAGGGACTTTCCTTTATCCTGGCATTCTCAATTAAACCTGTTTTTTATTGCTATGCTTCATCTGCAAGAACCTGTAGCCCCACTGAAACCTTCCTATCTGTAACTTTAATCAATGATATTTAGTATCATTTAAATAATAACTTGGAATTGAATATTTTTATAACACCAATCACTCTACCTATATACCATCACTCTACCTGTACCATACAGATACATATCCATTTATCTGTAAAACAAGAATCAATAGGTAAAAGGCATGCAGAACAAAGATATTTTAACAAATATGGAACACAGAAACAAATGTTACTTTCATGATTTTTTAAAATATCTGTTCTCAACAATGAATAGACATCATACTCAAACACAAATAACCAGAATTAGAAAAATCAATTTCATTGTATAAGGAATTCTGGTCCAGTTTACCTGTGTCAAATAAATATCAAAGCTCTGGGCAAACGGCCTCATAGAGGCCAAGTATCGAACAATCAAACAAGCATCATCATAGTCCACAGTATCAGAGTTCATCCTGCAACAAAAAGTCATTAAATTTTAATTTATTTAATTTTTTTGAAAAGTAGGTAAATAGATATCAAAGAGATAACTGAAAAAGTAAAGATGTTTTCTCTTTGGATCTTACTTTAATGTGCTGAACTGAGAAGGTGTGGTTTTGATAATGCTTCTAAGAAACTTTTTCCGATTTTCAGCTCGATGCATAATTTGACCAGTTGTCTCAACTTCCTTTGCGTGATGTGTTCCTTCAGATGATTCTTCATCTTTTTGTGATTTCATTGCTTTTTCTGTTTCCAGAGTTGTATCACGGAACCACTGGGCTATATAGAATTTACGAGAAAACTGGAAAGAAATTTGGTGAGATTTGAGTTTGATGAAATTAGTAACAAAATTTCCAACCTACTGATAAAGTGTTCACAATCAGGAATACAAATATCAAGGTTTACTTTAAAAAAACTTCCATCAGATAAAGACAGATTTTAAGAAAGCTAGAACATTTAGAACATCTAAATGACAGAAAACTTATTATTTTACTTTGTCCTAACGGTTATATCAATGATGTCAAAAGATAATTTTATAAACACAACTGTATTAAGTCTACAATACTACTATCAACTACTTAACTAAGGATGGATCACACAACGGGTCAGTAAAATTAGAGAGAAGATGGGTCAACTAGAAAAGTTTAGAACACATGGATAAAATGCTGAAGGTAGAAGACTCTATAGTTATTTTCAAAATTTCACCTTACTTTTTCAAGAAATACATAGCCAATTATTATTGAAATATATTAACACTAAGGCACACCTATAATCTGTTCCTTTTAATCTGTTCCTGTTTTTTTTCACTTTTATTGAGAAATAATTGACATACATCACTGTATGATCTGTTCCTTTCCACAAAGACTGAAAACCTGCAGTAGTTGGCTGAACAGCTTAGTTATCTCCAACCTCTTTAGATGCATATCTCATCAATTAAAAAAAAAATTAAAAAGTGCCCCAATATACTGTATAAATTTTACATATAAACTTCTTATACTAATATTCTGGATACCTAATACATAAAAAAACAGAATTAGGGATTATATTTAAAAATAAATATAGACATAAAATTCTAATATTCTTTTTATATGCTAACAGATCATCTCATGCACCACCTGGACAAATGCTCTCACTTGGTCTCAAAGATAACCTATGGAAAGATTTCCAAATATTTCCCATGTCACACAATTTTAGTAAACTACACTATCTGTACCAGAATTCCATTTAAGACAAATCAATCCATAATCATTCTTTTCTGTTTAGACTATCATGTACCCCTGTTTTAAAAATCAAGATTCCAATACAACTTTCCTCTTCACAACACTTCTCAATTTTCTTTCAGACCAAGTTTGAAACAAACATGTAAACTCTACAAAAAAAAGGGAGAACAGAATCCTACCACTAGTGAAGGATCAGTCTCAGTGTTTTCATCCAAGTAATCAAGCAATGCTTTTTGCAATTGTTGGATTTCATCTTCTCCTCCTGAAACCTACAAAATAAACCAAGTAGTAACAAAAAAGATATTACTAATGTTCTTTAACAAATCATCCAGTTGCATACACAAATCTGAGGGAAAAATCTGATAAATGATAAAAATAAAAATATAAGTATAGAAAGAAACAGAAGAATACTATTTTTGAAAAACATTATATATTGATAGCTGAAGTGTACTAATAGCTGAGGTTAGCCTTTATTTTTATGAACTACATGTTAACTTTCTTTAAAGAAGCTTGTA
Organism: Balaenoptera physalus; assembly: GCF_965194825.1. Classification (NCBI taxonomy): domain Eukaryota; kingdom Metazoa; phylum Chordata; class Mammalia; order Artiodactyla; family Balaenopteridae; genus Balaenoptera; species Balaenoptera physalus. Next base: position 146,902,487 of record NC_138890.1, read on the forward strand.
AGTAGCTGACATAATAATTATTAGAACAACGTGTATGTAAATCTTCAGAGGTAGGAAGGTCCTAGCACTGGTTTTCTGTTTGCTAAGAGATAACTCCAAACTTTTAATCTAGTAAATGGAAACTAATTATTGTCTGAATTATTATGTGTTACAGGTGTCTTTGGGATATTATTTAAAAAAAACATTCTGAAAGGGAAATATTTTTATTTGCAATTAACATAAAATAGTACTTTATTTCATGTAGGGTATTAAATATACAGTAGGTATATTTGAGCTGTGCATTTGATCTAGAATCAGAAAGGGACTGAGTCTTTAGTTCTGTCGAGAACAATACAGAAGCAGAAATTAACCCTGAGTTGACATTAATGTCTATAGCTTATTCTCTGGTTTACCATGTGAAATGCCAAATATATGGTTTAGAATATATCTAAGTAGAAAACAAAGATTAGAATAACCTATGTTCTTGGAGTATAGTGAAAGGGATACATTCAGAAATTAGTCATGGCACTGTAAACTAGTACACTGTAAAGTTCCAAAAGCTTTTTGGAAGTATGTCAAGAGTCATAAAAATATTTAGCAAGGATCACTCCCCTCAAGTTTTACAGTGTACAATACATGGCCGTATGTGGCAAATAAGAGGTCCTAGGTCTACTCTCAGAAATACTGAAAATCACCTAGTTACCATTCTTCAATGAAAGGAATCAGCAATACTTGGAGAAATGGCTGATTCCAGGGCTGGCGCAAGAAAGTAAAAGATGAGTCTGAAACATCTTGTGCCACAAAGTCCTCAAGGAAAGATGGGAAGATATCAAAAAGATACAAAAGGCAGTTTAAAGGGGCTCCCACTAGTCAAATCTAGTTCAATTTGAGTGCTACAATAATGATAGCAACAAATGATAATCTACTAAATACAACAGGAATGGTAATATTCCATTAAATGGTAGTATTATATTAATGGTAATTTCTTGCTTTTCATAGAGGTACTGTGGATATTTAAGTGAGAGTTCTTGTTCGTGGAAAACATACACAAAGCAGTGGTTCTCAAACTTCAGCATTCAACAGAATCACCTGGAGGGTCTGTTAAACCAGACTGCTTGTCCCCACCACCAGAGCTTCTGATTCAGTAGTTCCAGAGAGAGTCCTGAGAATTTGCATTTCTAACAAGTTCCTAGGTGATGTAAAACTTGGTGCTGCTTGTCCAGGGAATCACACTTTGAAATTCAGGGGTCATGGGGGCATCCTGTCTGCTCAAAATGGTTCAGAAGAAAATAAAAATGCATATATAGATACACATGCGTGTATATTTTGAAAAAGAATGATAAAGCAAATGTCAACCACTAAGGGATCTGGGTGAAAGATTAATGGGAGCTTTTTGTACTATTCTTAAAACTTTCCTGTAAGTTTAAAATTATTTCAAAATGCAAAGTATAGTAACAAGAAAAAAAAATTAGAGGCATTTGTCACGGCCAGCATGGATATGGTTATGGACATTAAAAAAAGAAAAAAGAGTAGAAAGAAAGTGAAAACATTGTGCATGGTAGGATTAGAGATTATTTACCTATCAATTTTCTTAAGTAACTTTTAGTATTACTACCACCTCGTCCATAGTTTAAAAAAAAAAAAAAGGTATTGTTAAACCAAATAGGAAATAGAATCATACATTCATAACAGTAGTTCACAAAAAGAAAAGTAAATTAAGGATTATATAAATCATTTGAAAGTTCCTGTTACTCACAATTCACCCTACGGTATAAATTTTCTCAGTGGAGCTTTTGAAAAAGCCCATTTTTAGGAGTAAGATTTTATTCTGAATCTACAAAATGAAATGCAACACTAACATAAGAATATCTAAAAAAAGTACTTAACTATTACTTATCCCCAAAATTCAAATTCTTTATCTCAATACCTGTTTTAAAATTCGTTCTATAGACCCTTGATCCATTTTGCTTGTAACAGCATCTTTCCTCAGTCGTGCAGCAACAGTTCCAAGGTAATCAAGAGATGCCACTCTTAAAGCCATCTCTGTTGACTTGTTACTGAATTGATGAACCTACACATGAAAAATAATTTTGTTTTAATTTAACCAATTTTTACTATTTTTAATAGCAACTTATAAATTCCAAATCTATGTTGTATTATTTGAAATTTAAACACTTTTTTCCCCTGTGATATTGTTCCACAAAGTAATTGACTTTTTAAAAAATTTTATTCTATTTTATTTTTTTGGTTGCACCCCAGAGCGTATGGGATCTTAGTTCCCTGACCAGGGACTGAACCCAGGCCATGGCAGTGAAAGCCCAGGATCCTAACCACTAGGTCACCAGGGAACTCCCAGTAATTGCCTTTTGAGTTTCTGGAATTGTTAACATTTTCATTAAAAAAAAAAAAAAAAAAAAAAAATATATATATATATATATATATATATATATATACATAAATTAAACCTTCTTAAGAACACAGTCACTTTCTTTAAATGTAGGCTAAACTCTATAAAATGGGATTATTACTGAGTAAGAATTTGTTAGGCTGGAATTCTGATGCCTATGAAAAATTATCTTGGTTTCAGAATAGTATTAAGTTTTCCAGCTGACAAAAAGTAAGGTCCCAAAAACTTTGTAACAATTGCACAAGTCCAAATGTAGTCTAAAGATAAAAAGAAAAATCACAATAGTATTTCTTTGCATTTCCCTAATACAATATTACATTAGGACTAAAATGTGTCATGTTTTTAGAAATACTCTTAAAGATGACAGAGTTCACATTAATCAGTTTCATGCTTTGAAATGAATTAACTACAATAACTTATGACTCAGTGTTGAGATGCTTTTAACTAACAATACCTCCAAACAAAACAAAACAAAACAAAAAACAACAACAAAAAAAAGTTTTTTAAAGTACTGTTATCTTATGCAATGAAATGAAAGCACCAAAAGTCACAACATTTCAAAGTTTCTACAAGGTACTGACAGTATTGTGTACAGTTATGCACATGCAAAAATAGAGATGCAATGGTCATATTTCCTTACACATTTTTAAAGAATTCATCATCTGTGAATCAGAGTACATCCTCATTATGTTGTCTTCTAGTAATCTAATAATCTTTAAATGCTATACTCTTACCAACAGTCTCCCTAACAAACTAAGGAGTAGTTCAGCAGCTGGCCATTCAGGCTTATTGACTGTTGAAAGAAGGTCTTGAACAAAATTTTCAAATAGTGGTCTGTAATCTTCTTCACCTTGCTTACTACCACATCTGTTCAAAGATAAATAATGGAAAGGCTGTGAATTTAGGTGACATGTTCACCAATATGACTAAAACTTTGTTAACTAAGTTTTTCTCTTCTCTCATATCTAAACATGGTATACGAGAGTACCTTAAATAAAGTATGGTTTAAAATGAATCTGTTTCAATCTTCATTTTTTCCCCTACTACAGGGAATTCATTTATTGGCATTAACATAATTTTCTGGCAAGTGTAACACATTTTAAATAATGACTACTGTTTTTCTATGAGATTACTATAAATTCTTATGAAAGCTAAGGAAACCTCTCTCCCCAAACTTTCCTATTCAATTAGAAAGTCCCAAAATTCACTGAAAAAAAATTACAGAATTTCAGTCTCGAACTTTAACTTCGGGAGTTCAACATATGAGCAAGTTCGTAAAATTTTAGATTTCTAATATTCTAATTTCCTCATTTTAAAGATAAGGAAATCAAGAGTCAGGGAGATATAGTCAAGGTTCAGATTACAGCAGGAAGTTGGATGTAATCTTTTACATAAAATAAATGAACTATTCTCTATATGGCGAAAATAAAAATCAGATTATGTTAATTTTACTCACTTTTTAAGGAAGATGGAAAGGAAGTTTTGGGCTGTTCGCATGGCTGTTTCATAAGAATTGGTAATGACAACATCTTGGTCAACCTAGATTGAGAAAAATGAATTTATACAGATATAAGAAATGACCAACATACAAGTTATTTCAGTTGCTATTGCCATGTTATTACTGAATATAGGGGCAATACATTTAAATACTAAAAATCTTAACTATTATTTATAAAAAGGGAAGCTACAATTAGCATACTAAATATATTTCAATACTTCATAAAAACTAAATAAAAATATTGATAGAGTTCATTTTTATTTATTAAAATATGTTAAGAGTGACAAATGTGTTTAACAAATGAAATATCAACAGTTGTTTATCATGATCAGAACAATTCTGATTGAAAATATCAACACAAAAAGAATTTCAAAAAAAATTGCAAGCTCAAAGTTTATGGAATGCTAGAATATAATACTAAACAAATTCAACTCCTTCATTAGAAATTTAAAGACCAGGATATAAATAGTTAATTCAAAGTTGTGGAAACCCGAAAAGTGAATAAATATATGAAAAAGTTCACTAGTAACCAGAAAAATGAAAAATAAAACATGGTATCATTTCACACTAACCAGACTAGGCAAAATCAAAATGTAAGAATGTAAACTAGAACACCACTTTAGTGAGAAAACTGACAAGTTCCAGTGAAGTTAAAAGTGCATGTACACTATGATTTAATATTCTATTTCTAAGTATATCTAGAGAAACTTTCGCTTCAAGTTGTTGTATGTCATATATGATGTGTTTAACCTAAATCAAAAAGAATCTAGCATTAGTTACATGTATTAAAAACAATGGTGAGTGAAAAAATTAGCTGTAAATATGTCACTGTATCATTTATGTAAATTAAAAAATTCTGTATCAAATTTATACAGATAAATAAATAAATAAATGGACGAAGATAAACATTCACCAATGGTAAGGAAAGAAAAACTGAAAAGAGAACAGTGAGATTAGGAGAAGGGGAGAACAGGGACCTCAACTTTTTTGATATTCATTTTATACTTTATTAACCAGTCACTTTATTATTTATTACTATACACACAGCCACGACTATAAAAGAATTAGGAAATAAAATTCTCTCTCTTTCTTTTGAACTTCTTTGAGGTAAAACTATAAAACTTGGAAAAATTTTAAGTGTTGATGGGTAAGAGTTACAAAACCAAAAGCAAATCTTAGCTATAAGTTACTCAATAGTGAGGGCATAACATTTTCTACATGAATTTAACATTAATTATATTAATGATTATTTACTGTATGTGATTATAGATACTGCATATTATAATTATAATATTATTCACTTTCACATTCAATATCTCACTTGAGTCTTACAACTTGTAATAGTAGGCTTGTTAGGTATTATCATTCCCATTTTATAGCTGAAGAAACAAACTCAGATTAAAACGATTTGTACGTTTCATGACTGGTGGATGTAACAGTCAGGACAAGAACTCAAGTCTCCTAAAACTTAGTTTAATGCTCTTCAAGGATCTGAAAGCCCAGTCATGAAGCCCTAATTAAGAACTTCAGTTTTATAAGAATGGCAGAGAATACAGTTGCTTCCTCCTACAAAAATACACAGTTATAAAACTTACAAATGATTCCTTACTTTTTTATTTGAGTCCTCTTCTGAATTAGAGTCCTTCTCTGATGATGGTAAGTGTACCACACACTGAATTAGTTGTAAAACCAGTGCTGTAACCATCTGAATATACATAGGCTCTCCATCCATATCACTACTGTTTAACCTTTAACGGAGAAGAAAATATTTAAATCTTACAGAGTATGAAGAGAATTTCATTTTACATGTCATCTATGATCTGAAAGTTTCAGGATGCTTTCTTTACCAATATTTCTAGGCATTGTCTTTACTGCTTATAATAATGTCCTTAAGTCTAATTATTTCTAACTTATCAAAAAACCAACTAAATGCCTATGCATAGATAATTAAAATAGTCAAAGGAAAAATGCAGTATTTAATATAAAATTCTATACTTTATATATGTACTGCAGATTGAAAAATTATAACAAAAAATATCAAATATTTTTCAAAATGATTTTTAAAATGAGAAGTCTTCAGGATTTCCCAATGCCCAGGCATTCTGGTATTCATTTTCTTATTAAAATCTGCTACATAGTCAGCTCCTGATCATATGTTCGAGTATGAGCAACATAGAATATAAAATATTCTATGTTATAGAATATTTTATGACAGAATATAAAAAATCAAATTTTAAATCTTTTTGTTTAAAAGACAGTTAAAAACGTAAGAACTCCTTTAGATGTTGATAGCTTTTCTTCAGGTTTTAATGGACAATAGATGTTTATCAGTACACAGTCTAAAAAATTAAGATAAAAACAATTATTTTACAGAAGACAGCCTTCAAAGCAATCTAAATATAACCCTATAAGCTAGATCAACACATTTAATCAGCCAGGAATATTATAATGATAGTTATGAAAATGATGATGATTACCTATGCCAACAAAGGCAATAATGCTGACCACAGCGGTGGATAACATTCCTTAGTTACTCTGTGCTTAGTGATTAAGAGTGTTTAATCGTCATGCCTATTTTCTATACTTCTGTTAGAGTAATTTTTCGGCTCTCTTTTAAAAATATTATGTAATGACTTACTACTGTATAAAGGATTAAGTTCAAGTTCCTTCGTAAGGCTTATAAAATCCTTGAACTGTCTCTGACTCTGGAGCCGTATTTTCTATTGCTCTTCTCACAGGCCAATAGTTCTTAACCAGGGATGATTTTGCCCTTCAGAGGACATTTGCCAGTGTCTAGTGAAAATTTTGGTGATCGTAATTTGAAAAGGTGCGTTTCTTTTGGTATCTATTAGGTAGAGGTCAAGGATGCTGCTAAGCATCTTACTATGTACAGGACAGCACTGCAAATAAAGTATTATTTGGCCCAAAATATCAATAATGCCAAGACTGAAAATCCTTGCCACAGATCTTTACACTTGCAAATCACTGAACTTTTAAGTCTCTAAAATGTGCATTGTCATTTCTCACACCTAAGGTATTCTTCACGCTGTTCTGAGACTGAATTGCCTCTCTTTTATTTGATCATTAAAATAAAAATCAGACAGAAATGATAAAGAATAAATATATGATGGCTACAGTACAATGGAGTTCTTCATTATACTCGGACTTTGCTATAGTTAGTTACCTGAAGTTCCTTAAGCTCCTCTTGCTGGTAGGTAATCTTGCAAGTGAAGTAAAAATTTCTTCCAAAATTAACTGCCTATGTTTTTCATATCTTGAGAATACCTATTTAGTAATTATAAGATTCCAAATTAAGTTTGTTATAATTATTTGAAAATAAACAAAAATGATACTATACCATGTGATAAAAAATATTATCTGCCATTTAGAATGAAAATGTTTTCATCATCTTTGATGGTAATGACTTAATTTGCTCAACTTTTCTATCATTAATTATGACATTCTTGTAGAAGTCATAGTATGCTAGTTTCATCTAGAGGAATATGATATCTTGGGTATGAAACGTAAACCAAGATTTAAATGATTTAAAATAATTGATTTTACAGTAAATATTAAGGAATTATTAACTGAAATATTTTTAAATATTTAGAAGTGTTTGAAATCTAAGGCATACTAAAATAGTCCTCACGGAAAACTCAAATCTGCATTAGGTTTTGCACATTTGGATTGAATGATACCACTGTTATTTTTCTGAGAGATAACTAAAAATGTGAACTGATTATACTTACTGCAGTGACTAACTTAATGGCACACAACTGTAATTCACTGACATTTTCCACAAAAAATGGTGTTATTCCCATTGATGATACCTGCACAGACACAGACAGTAATCAGTACACATCTGTAACAGATTTCAGTAACATTCTACCTTACTAAACCCCAAAGCATTCATAAACTTCTGGAAAACACTGAGAGCATTTTCTTTTCCCTCATCAATCAGCACCTAGTTTTTCCTTTTGTTCCCTTTCACCCTCAAGCAAATTAGCACAGACCTTCCTTCATAGCTGCCATTCCTCTGATCTCTAACTTCTGGATTGATAAATGTCAGAGGAATGTAAAAAACAAAACATAGTTCACTGTTCTGGAAGAAGCATCCTGACACATTTTAAAGGAAATGATCATTTATCTTTCAAATAATTCACAGTTTAGAATTTATACTACATTCACCTGTCTTCTGCCCCAAATGTTTCTTTTTAAAACTTCTCTAGACTCATTTCTTCCATTTAGATATAAAATACTCTGAATGGAAAAAATTAACATAGTGCTGGTATTATTATTGAGTGAGTGAGGTTTTATACTGAACTCAATTAGGTCCCTTATTCTCCTTTATTTTTTTGGTCTAGAAATATGGAAAATGCTTGAAAAAAACTTACCTGAAGAATTGTTGTGTCTGTAAGAAGCTGTATTTCTAGTAGTTCTGATAAGCTGCTAACAATGTCACAAACTTTATTATAAAGCATTACTATTACTCTCTGCTTATGGGTAGAACATTTAGCCCGTTTTGCCTTTGAACTTAATAAGCCTCCTAAAATGAAAAAAAATTCAAAACAAGGAATATATCAACTTGTAATAATGTTTATTAAAAAGTAATAAAACTGCTTTCTGAATTAAAAGTACACACCTTTTTTTTCCCCTATATAAAAACACAACCTGGCAAATAAAGCTGTCTATTTATTAAAAGAGAAAATTATTCTTTAGGGAATATTCAGTTAGAAAGTCAACATTCTTATAACAGATAATTCATGGTACACTTCAATGGTTATTAAATTCTTGTATCTTAAGGATTACTTTATTTCTATTTTTTTCCACTGATTGGAGGATATTAAGATTATATTTCCCTTGAAATCAACTTGCAATAATTTAACAACAGGTAATTAACAGTAGGTATTTGTGATCCAAGTTTGCTCTCCTCTCTTTAAATGTATACATGTTAACATACATGACTCATTTATAAAGATTATAAATAAGAGAAAGAATTATATATTTTTATTTTTTTTAAAGATTGATTGATTGATTGCTATGTTGGGTCTTCGTTTCTGTGCTAGGGCTTTCTCTAGTTGTGGCAAGCGGCCCGGGGCCACTCTTCATCGCGCTGCGCGGGTCTCTCACTATCGTGGCCTCTCTTGTTGCGGAGCACAGGCTCCAGACACGCAGGCTCAGTAGTTGTGGCTCACGGGCCTAGTTGCTCCGCGGCATGTGGGATCTTCCCGGACCAGGGCTCGAACCCGTGTCCCCTGCATTAGCAGGCAGATTCTCAACCACTGCGCCACCAGGGCAGCCCGAATTATATATCTTTAATCAATCCATTTTGTAGATAATATTTTGGGTAAAATTTGGGGGAAGTGATAAATGGAACCAGAAGCTACTGTTATCTGGGAAAATCTCAGACCAGTAGAAATTACTTCTTATTATATATAAATAGTTGCTAAAGAAATTATCACTGAACAAGTACTGGATTAAAACAAGTTCTATATTCTAGTCAAATGTAAGTCAGTGTTTATTACAATTTATATAATCAAACAATTTTGGTGCCATTTTAAGTCATTGCATTCTGACCCATCCGACGTGGTAAAATTATATAACAGGTAATTTTGATGTTATACTAAAAAACTATCAGTATAAATGGGCAAACTAACCTCCATGAGGATCTAATCTGTAAACAGGATCATACTGAGGATAAAGTGTATTCTGCAAATGAAATTTAGTGTACTGTATAACTCTTTCGATTACATCCTCAATATATACAGCTTTTGGCATGTTAGGGGATGTCATAATGTTGATAGTTGTAAGACAGGCATCTGCTGATTTTGTCACTCTCTCCATAATAAGGTCTCTCCATAACCTTTCTTCTTCTTCAGTATCATTATTCTATAAAACAGTACATTGTTAATGAAATGGAAATAAACACAATTATAGGTTAAAATATTTTTTAAAGATTATAATATATTTGATTTTCACAGGTTGAAAACGTGGTGAGAGTTATGGTGTGTGTATATCTAAAGAATATCAGGAATGAAGTACAAATACTTATATTACATTAAGTATGATTTTTGTTTCAATGTTTTCAAACATAATGTACTCTTATCTCCTAATTTCACCACTAAATGTCATTCCAATAACAAACTTATAGTTATGTTTATCTTCTGTCTAATTTATTCAAATCTACGATTTTAGCTAAAGATGATAATTATACATAAATCATTTTGTGTTTGGGGTTAAAAACATTATGATAATATTAAAGCTTTTTAGTTCTGCTTGCTCTTGTGAGAGTAAAACAAAAATTAACAACAAAGGATAGACCCTTATTTAAAAGTAGTAAAATGTTATCGACTCAATCATTCCTAATAACTGTTTTTCAACAATACTGTATTTTTGAAACTGAGATTAAAAAGTGGTGATTATGTAGACTACTGAAAACATAACTTATTTTCTAAAATAGATAATTCAACAACTGACAGACTATATTTTAATTTACATATCCGCAACCTGCATTACAATTGGGAAAAAGTGCTTTTAATCTTACTTTTAAAGTGAAAATTCTTCTATCACATCCTTAGTTATGAAATATCAACTTTATGTTCTAGGAATACTTTTGTATGCATGCTATTCAAAGCTTATAACATTGGGAAAAGGAATAAATAAAAGTATAATATTTGTAAAACACAGAAGGGCTTTCTAAATCACTAATGCCTAAAAACTCAATCTCTAACTTTCTTTCATTTTACTACTTACATACCTACTTAAAAAAATAAAGTAACTTTTCTTTGATATTGAAATTGCTGTTTCGAAGAGTCAGTTTAGGAGGTTCATCACTCATATCAAACATTAAGGCTTAAATGCAACACACTAAATAGTGCTAAGGTTTTCAGGAATGAAAATAATTTCATTAAAACTGAGTCAGCCAGTTCTCCAGAACTGTCGATTCTTGATATTTACCACAATTTCTTGCCGAAGTGTTTTAAATAAAACTTGTAGACTAAAGATGTAGTATATTGCCACTATAGGTCCTCTAATCCCTTAGTTTCTATGATTCAAAAACTAATTTAAAAAGGGCATTGGAAAAATATGGATATATTTAATAAAGCATAGAAATACCACCTGAGATTATTTCTCTACATTTTTAAATTCCATGTAGATCACTTAGCACTCCTGTGGCTTCTGCAAACATCAAGAACATTTCCCTCACGAGATATAATCCAGTGCATGTGCTAAATACATATAGTATGTATGTACATATGAGAATGGAAGTATTATCTACCAAAACTGTTAACAGTGGTTACTGCTGGATGAAAATTGAACCTTTCTGTTTTTTGTGTTTTGAAAAATTTCTATAATACACTACTTTTGTAATCAGTCATTTAAAAATAAAGAAATTTCATTAACTCAAAACATTCCCAAATCCTTATCTCTTACATTAAATTCCTATGAGCATTAGTGTTTGAATTCATTAATGTTAGACACCAAGATCAATTCAAATGCACATATGATTTTGAAAGTCTGCTATAATGCTAGGAAGGTAGATCTCAGTTCATAAACCATTATACCATGTTGCCACTGCTTTTGATAAAACATACTAAAATGTAATGACAGTTGCAGTTAACATTTATTGAGAACTTATAATGTGCCAGACATTGTTAAGCAGGTTACATGAATTAATTTATTTAATATCCTTTCAACAACCATTTGAGCTAGATATAAAAACAATACATAAGGATTAACATTTTAGGATACATTAGGAAATCACCATAAGGTTTCCAACTATTTATTTCTCTAGGGAAGGTCAAGGAAAAGAATTACTACCTACTAACATTTTATTTTCATTTTATAAATGAAAAGACATTTGAAACACTCATCCACTTACAAAAGGAAGAGCATAATGTAAGATTAAAGAATGGTCTTTTGAATTGAATGACTTTACATCTGTTACTATTCTTATTTGTATCAAAGCTGTGAATTGATAATGTGTAACATTAATTTTAAACAGCTAAAAATCCAATTCTAACTGCAAGGCTAAATGTGAACTAGTAAATGTGGTAACAAGCTCAAATTAATGAAATTTGGAATTTCCCCAATAAACCAAAGTTCCATATGAAAAATTTTACATCTTAACAACAGAAAGGGTAAAATTAACAACATGGATCTTAAACTTACATGATTTAACAAAGTGGAGAGCTTCGACCCATCTTGAATATTCTTCTCCAAGATATTTAGGACTTTCACAGTTTTGTCAGTGGAAAGCTAAAATTGAAGCATAAATTCTTTCATCAATCACTGGTAAACGTAATAAATTATTCAAGAACTATTCTGTACAATTATCCCTTTTGGCCAATGGAATATACAGCATTAACACCCTCTTAAAGAGTGGAAAAACAAAACTTTCCTACTTAGATCCTCTACTAAAATCTGATTATGCAGAGAACTTAATTATTTGTTTTTGAAAGACAGAATAGCAAACACAGAATGGGCACATATGTATGCTACTAACTCAAATCTTACCACATAGCAAGTTAAGACTGAATTTGTTCTGATGTCTGGCCCCCTGCTCTTATGAAAGTGACACTGAACATGCATACGAACACACAGGCACAAACACACACTCTCTAAACATTTCATCTGTTGAATTAATTATAACATGGTTTCCACACCACAATGTTTTTTAGCGGGTGTCTTAAAATCCCAGGTAATATTTTGAATAACAGAAGCCTGAATCTGAGAATGATAAAAGTTACAAATGTGGTAACACTGCTTTATTTGGTAGAAATTTTTCTTATTTTTAAAATATCTGTTTCATTTCTTACAAATAATGTTTTCTATATTTAAAAAATTAATTGTTGATTTAGAGGTTCTGCGAGGGAGCAACTGTTACTCATTCCCTTGATTGAATAGGTCTCCTTTTAGAGTCTTATCATGCAGCTAGGACTCTTACAGCCAGAAGAGTCAAATGGGAGCATCAATAGCATAACTTGACATTAAGTACATTTTGATTATTCGTATGCTGGCTTACAGAAGAAATTTCCCCCAAATATTGCTTTAGATAATTTCACAAGAGATTAAACTACTGAGACTTTTGGTAAACTGTCCATGCTTTGAAAATATTCAGCAAATTCACCTTTTGAAATAGAAATATTAGCTACATGCAACTATAGAACTTAGGAAATAAAACCGAAGATTGGCATTGGCACTTCAGAAAACTGAAGCCATATTCCTGTATACAAAAGAAATCAACATATCCCTCACTGCACACAGTAATAGCAATGTGAACTAATAGTACATTCATTCTTGGTTAATTATGTGATATGTCTGTATAGCTTTAAAAACCAAACTCAAGGAACCTTTGTGCACTGTTGGTAGGAATGTAAATTGGTGCTGCCACTATGGAAAACCAGTATGGAGGCTCCTAAAAAATTAAAAATAGAACTACCATATAATCAAACAATTCCACTTCTGGGTACATATCTGAAGAAAACAAAAACACTAACTTCATAAGCTATATGCACCCCCATGTTCAGTAGAGCATTATTTACAATAGCCAAGACATGGAAGCAACCAAAGTGTCCACTGGAGATGAATGGATAAAGAAAATGTAGAAAATGTGGTGTGTGTGTGTGTGTGTGTGTGTGTATTCAGCCATGAAAAAGAAGGAAATCTTGCCATTTGCAACAACATGGATGGACCTTGATGGCATTATGCTAAGAGAAGCAGTCAGACAGAGAAAGATAAATGCAATTATGATATCACCTATACGTGGAATCTAAAAAAAAGAATTCATAGATATAAAGAACACGTTGGTGGTTGCTAAAGGTGCGAAGTGGGGGTGGGTGAAGTTGGTGAAGGTGGTCAAAAGGTACAAATTTCCAGTTATGAGATAAGTAAGTCCTGGGAATATAATGTACAGTACAGTGACTATAGGTAATAATACTGCAGTTTATATTTGCAAGTTGCTAAGAGAATAGAACTTAAAGGTCTCATCATAAGAAAAAAACTGTAACTATGTGTGGTGATGATGTTAACTAGATTTACTGTTGTATCATTTTGCAATACATACAAATATTGAATTGTTACCTTGTACACCTGAAACTAATATAAATGAATACAAAATGAATAAGTGATTATATCTTAACTTCGGAAAAAACATTAAAATATTTCCCAGTCTACTTTAAAACTCAATAAATAAGTTTAATTTGTTGAGAGGATAAATTCTTCAGGTAAATATAGTCTTCTATTAATTCTTTTACTATTCTTGGAGAACAAATCATTATCTCTACATTATAGACTAAGAAACTTAAGACTTAGAGTAGATAATTCTATATAAGAGGAGCCTGATTAGAAGAGGAGGAGAGAGGATTTGTCTTGAAATTATATTTGCATAGCAATCATGCAGTGGTTTAGGGGGTGACTGGTAGCTCATAAAGATTATGGGAAGCTAGCCCTTGATGCTGTCACTATTGTTTAAAGTTACTATTAATGAAAAAATATTCTGCTATTCCATTAGTGCAATAAGACTACTCAGCAACAGAGAGCTCAGAGGAAAGACAACTCACGAAAGTCATTATAAAGCCTACAGCAATGAGGTTCTGTACTTATTAACAATTAATGTGTTAACAGACATAGAGAACAGACTTGTGGTTGCCAAGGGGGTGGGGGAGTGGGGAAGGGAAGGACTGGGAGTTTGAGATTAGCAGATGCAAGCTATTATATATAGGATGGATAAACAACAAGGTATGGCACAGGGAACTTTATTCAATATCCTGTGATAAACTATAATGGAAAAGAATCTGAAAAAGAATATATATAGATGTATAACTGAATCACTTTGCTGTACAGCAGAAATTAACACATTGTAAATCAACTATACTTCAATAAATAAACTAAAAAAAACTCCAACAATTAATGTGTTAAAACCGTGGCTTTACTCTTTCACCAATGTAAATGGCTAAAGGAAATGTCAAAGAAAAATTTAGTGTATTTCTGCATTTAAATAATCTAAGTATGTGAGACAATGAAAAAATAAACAGTGACAAAAATCCAGGACTGTGCCTCTTTCAATGCAATAATGATTTTCTTTAGAATGATTGCAGAATATTTCTTTGATTCAAGCTTTGTTGTGTGTTTTTTTTTTTGTTATTTTTTTTCTAAGAAATAATTCTGGGGACTTCCCTGGTGGCACAGTGGTTAAGAATCCGCCTGCCAATGCAGGAGACACAGGTTCGATCTCTGGTCTGGGAAGATCCCACATGCTGTGGAGCAACTAAGCTGTGTGCCACAACTACTGAGCCTGCGCTCTAGAGCCCGAGAGCCTCAACTACTGAAGCCCACGCACCTAGAGTCCGTGCTCCTCAACAAGAGAAGCCAGCGCAATGAGAAGCCTGTGCACCACAAGGAAGACCCAATGCAGCCAAAAATAAATAAGTACAATAAATAAATTTATTTAAAAAAAAAAAGAAATAATTCTGTTACACTCTCAGAAGGCAACCATGAATTTTCTTTTCATCATTAGTTACTTTATGTAAACTTTGCAATTTACCTTTAAAACTTTAATTTCAATTAAGTAAAGTTATAAATTTTACTGTAATAGATACCTTATCCATTATACCCATTGCTTTAATTTTAGCAGATTCACTGCCAAGTTCGTTAAGCTGATGTTTTCCTAACAGCAGTTCCTGAGGAATTTCATCATCATCACCTGAAAAACCAATCCAAACACACACAGTTTAGGTAAAAGAAACAGCTCAAAATAGTAAGCTTTACTTCTTAATAATTTCTGGATATACAAACAGATATAAACAAACTAAAATAACATCCTAGGACGCCTCTGTAAACCTCAAGCAAACCCTGAATGAAAGGGGACAGGTTAAAATTAGAGCTCTGACTAAGATGGGAAGATGAGATATCTTATCTTTACTACTTTATGACCCTTCTCAACCAAACTCTCTGCCCCAGGAGGCTGACCTGTATGGACTACATCAACAGTCTCCCATGCCCTCTGGCTTCTGTTTGGGTTCAGCCAGTGGGTTGCCCTGTCAGAAGATCAAAGAGAAGGAGAGTGAGGTCAGGGTATTTATATCCCTGACTCCTTCCTTGCAAGGTCTGCTCAAGCTGCCTATGTCCTCTGACCAAAAGATTACTTCTTTTTTCACCGCAACCTATTCTACAACTTTTTTTCCTTTTCCTATTGACTGAGTTCTGTTGATTTCACTTTACCCTTGTTCCTTTGGGTGTAGGGATGGTGAAAGTTCCAAGTCTGGGTTTTGGCTGTATTCTGCCCCCATCTTTGTAATCAGTCTCTTTGTAAATAACTCCTTCTCAAATTATCCTAATTTGAGAGTGCCATATGACTTCCTGTTGGGATCTTAAATGACACGGAAGACAGTTTCCCAGCACAGAACTGGAAAGTTTTAGAAATGATGAGATAGATATTTCAAATAATGGGGAAATGCATTAATGACACTTAGGCAAGTAACTGTCACAAAAACAAATACTTTTAAAATAAAGGGTAATATACCTTTTAATGCATTTTCAAATAGATGTACTAATATCAGAATTATTGTACACCATCTAGCTTTTGTATAAATTAGTGTTTGTATCTACTGAAAGTGGCATAAAATTGTTGAGAGTACCTCTAAACACTGTAAGCAGTGTTTTTTATAAGCCTAACACCTTTAGATCTATAGATATGACCTTTACATATTACCGTAAATGTAATATTACATTAATCCTATTGTATTCTGATTGCTTTTCTATTTTGTTTTCCATATTAGATTCTGTATTACTTAAAGCCAGGGGTTGGGGTACTTATCTCTGCACCTCTAGCACTTAACGTACTACTGACAAACAGTAATTATTTAATAAATATTGGCTTTTAGAATAAATTAAATATGTTCCTATTTCTGCATCTTTGCTCATATTAGTACCCGTCTTATCTAGGGCCCATTCAAGTTTCATCTGCATAAAGGCTTCCCTAATTACTCTAACCTACTGTGGTAGCTGCACTCTCAGGACTCTTAAAAAAAAACACTATCGACACTTAACTAATTTAACACTTGATTTTTATATCAAAGTTTTCAGTTACTTGATAACACAGACTAGACTTGACTCCACAGCTAGGTTTCAAGTTTCTTAAGAGCACAGACCATGCCTCTGTATCCACTAGAGTAACTGGCAGAAAGCTTAACACATAGGTAAATAAATATATCTTAAATTCAGTTTATATTTAGAGGTAAACAAATATATTTAAAAATGATTTTACCAAATGCAGTAAAATCCATATCTTCTAAATTATCCAAAATATTCTCTATTGAGGCTGTGAATCTCTTAAAAGTTGAAGAATCCATCATTTCTAGAACAGAGGAAAAGAAACCCAAAACTTATTATCCACATTCCAAGTAGAAAACTGAAGTTGAAGACTATGAATAAAGACAAACTAAAATGTTACCTTCAGGTGTTAATTTTGGTTCATAAGCTTTCCGCTTCTTCTGTTTTTCTTTTTTCTTCATTTTTCTAGCAACTAAAATGAACAAAAAGAAATACTGAAATGCAGTAATTACAACTTAAAATACATGTATTTGTTTCTACTTTCTTCCTGAACATTAAATACTTTAACAATAATCATTGCCAATCCAAACTTTTGTCTTGATTAAAAATTAGTTTTTAATTAGTTCATAAAAAAGGTATAAAAATTCTTCAAAGTTAAAGCCCTAAATTTAAAATCAGCTTATGTAAGAAATCCGTTGACACTGATGAATTACCCTCACTAAGGCTGGGAGGAGGAGAATAATCTTCCATGTCAGAATCTGACGGGCTTCGGTTTCGATAACGACCACCTGAACTCCTTCTTCCTTCATGAGAATGGCCACTTCTCCTATGATCCCCAGAGCTTCTTCTGTCACGCTCTTCATATTCCCAAGCTTTATCATCATCTTTTTTATGTCGTTTCCTAGAGGCTAGAAGCAAATCCCCATGACAAATAATTTACCTCATTTAAAAGACTATTAAAACTTGTATTTTAAAAATGAATTACATGGAAGAAAAAAATCTTCATTGTGTGGATCTAGGAAATTATGAATCATTCTGTTTAAGCGGAAATATAAATTATGGTACAGAAATGGTATCACTTATTTTAGCATTTATCTAGATTTAGAAAATTTTACATGAAATGGGTTTGCTAATAAATGTAGATAGGAATGTTCTGGGAATTAAACCACAGTGCTAATTTCAAAGAGGTATTCAGTGAGTCAGTAAAGATAATATCTAAAC
The DNA here is from genome assembly GCF_965194825.1 of Balaenoptera physalus. NCBI lineage: Eukaryota > Metazoa > Chordata > Mammalia > Artiodactyla > Balaenopteridae > Balaenoptera > Balaenoptera physalus. The sequence goes on from NC_138890.1 coordinate 146,920,645, forward strand.
TTCAGGGTTAAGACATATAAAACAAACTTTATCTAGAATTTGGATAAAAACCAGAAACACCTTTAAGCATTTGGACTGTTGATGGGGAGTGGGGTTTGGAGGAAAAGTAAACTTTTGAGAAAGTGTTACAGAATGTGGGTAACCATGCATACTGTCAATTAACAGCCAAGTTAAGCCCACAACTCAGCTATAAATTCAACAAACTCTGATAACCTAACATCGCAAACTACAAAGACAGAATAAACCTGTATAGTTGTAAATACTCACATATTGAATTCCGTTCTCCAACAATATACTTGCTTAAACCCAAGGAGACAACTTGTAAGCTTATGCATGCTAGGTAAGCATATTTATGTATGTTACCTTCAATCCCTTCCCCATTCTTCCAGAGGTATAAGCATTCTGCTAAAATCATCAGTACTGACAGGAGCCTCTAGGCAGAACTGGCAAACAGATCTCATCTGACACATCAACTCTGATCAACTGGTAGTAGCTGCCTAAAGCATAATGTTGAGAATAATTCTGAGCCCTGAGACAAAGCACCATATTTCAGCAAGAAAGACTGATTAGAAATGCCTGTCCAGTGAGAACTGGAGGGAATACAAGTGAAAACTATTTACTATACCTGCTCTAGAGTATAAGCACTACCAAGTTAAAACCAGGATAGAGAACTGATATGTTCTACATCTTGGGATCATACACTGGTTGTTGGAGTGACCACTTGTTGCTGACAGTGAATTACTTTCTAGTCTGTTAATCTGAATCTGACTCCCTTGCTTTCTTGTGACTCGCTTCTATTCTGAATCCTTAACTATGATCAATACCCAAGTATTTAAGACAAAACTCTTGCTTGAGTCCCTAGTCCCCCACTTGGCTTAGATTTAAGGATGCCAACCTTTGGCCCATGCACTCTATGCTTATGCCGATGTCCTTCTGTGTGGGTAATCAATGTCTATACCTTGGCTAATCTTACCTTTATATGCTGCCCTAGCTATTCCTATTCAAGAATCTACTGACAGCATGGCAAAGATAATTTTGTTTCCTCTTCTTTGTGGTTATAGGTGTGGCATAGCAAGAGGACGAATGTAGATGGATGTATTTAAATCTTCAGTGATTTTCTTCATAATGAGGCAAAAATCTGACTATGAAATATATGAAGGAGAGGCAGGATTTCCCCCCTTTTATGATGAGTGTGCCCCAGAACATTCTCTTAGTGAGGGGTTGTCTCATATACTAATAAAAGTAGGTGTGTATGCATGTGTCAGAGAAACAGGTCGTTTATGTATAGCATTCACTAAATGTTTTTTCAACAAGTACCAAAATACCTACTTTGAGGAATGACAACTAACAAGCAAACTTGTTCAGATAGTAGTATTCTATGACCTCAAATATGACCTAGTTAGTCTTTTTGAATTTTAATTAATTTCATAAGAAATCTATTTCAATCCTTTAATTCTATGAGTAGAAAATGCTTGAAAAATCCTATAGTTAGCAAGTACATACAATATGCTGTATCGGTGGTAATTTTTATAGGTCGTGGAGATCTTTTTTTCCCATTCATTAAACTAAGCAATTTGAAAAACAAGGAATGGCAAATTAAGAAAAAAACCCCCCACATCTTCTATGATACACTGTATGCTGCAATAAGGTTCTATCAGGATCCCAATTCATTATGACTAATCTGTTCATTCTCTATATGTCTTGTTACCCTGGAAGAAGCAGGGGAAGAATTCAACAGAGAGGTATGTAAAATATGACTTAGGTGTTTTCCACCCTAACCCTTTCCAAATTTCACCTGTATGTCTCTTTAGCTTCTTATATCTCCCCTCCTCCTTCCCCAGCAACCCAGAGACTTCGTAATTGTGCTATGACTATCCAAATCTTTGTGGCCCAACTTTCAAAGTTAACCCTCAACGGTTCCCCCTATCTTTGAACATAACTATTTCCGTAGTTTTACTGATTTTTAGGAAACCAGTTTGATTAAACCGCAATAAAATTTTGTTTCAAAAAGGTTTCTCTCCCTCAAATCAGGATAATGCTTGCTACTTATGTTCTCATAATATTTTTACATTTTGTATTGTACTCTATTTTTATTACATTGTTTTTGTTGTGGTATAATGGCTATTTGGTTGTTTATGTCAGCTTCTTTCATCACTCATTTCAGTGGCCTCAGAGTCAACTTTTCTACAGTTACTTGTACAGAAATAAACCCCCCCAAACCAGGGAACTATTCTAAGGTCTCTTGAAAAACCCAGAGAAACTTCCCTTTTTCCTAGCAGGGGCTGAATGAAGCTCAGGTTCCCTAACTAATATTAGCTTTCAATATTCTTGGGCATAGATTCATGGCTTTTAAGATGAAATTATGTGCTCCCGTAAGATGAGACAATATCTGTCATCATAGAAAGCAAAGAACAGAGGTTGCAGTGAGGACAAACATGAGGCATGTGTGGCTCTGTCCTCTATTTTACATTTGGTGGGCTTTTCTGATTATGCTACCCTTTTTACTTAACTGTGAGGTAGCTACAAAATTCTCATCAGCTTAGCAATGCAGGCAGCCACTTTCAATTACCTGGAGTTGAAGTGTGATTTGAAATCAGTCTGCAATTAAGGAACTCCTTTTTAGTTATTCCCTTTAGAAATGGGTGAGGTATCGGGGAAAGGAAGGGAAGTGAAGCAGAGGCATGTATATAAAGGGGAGTGAGTTTCTAGGACACCAGATCTCCTTTCTCCTCTCTCTTTCCAGATCGTATGTTCCCGTATGAACAAAATGTTTGAGTATAATAAAAATGTTAGCTTTAGCCATTGAAATATACTGCATGTAAATACATCTCATGATAATACAAATTATAACAATTATACATATAATTAAATGTCAGATTAATTTTGCATATTTTATTTCAATTTTAAAACTTTGTTCAGATTTGTTCAGTATTCATAATCTACTGCTCATACTCAAGAGCTCACAATTCTGAGAAGATCAGAGTAAATGAACATAGATTAAAAACTCTGGAGGTGAAGGGCTTCCATCAGTGATATACATTTTAAAATGGCAGCATGCATCTGTCCTTCCTGCCCTTGCTTGTCACACCTCAATCTATGGACACTAGGTGGAAAAGGTAGAACACACTGGTAGTCTTCCCACTTCTTTTGGTCATAATGACTAAGTCAGTTGGCACACAAGTGAAGATCTCCCATAGTCTGTTTCCACTGAATGCCGTTTAAGTCAAACAAGGTTGCTGACCCCTCTTGGCTAGGCTCAATTCTCTTGCTCCAGTAGAAGGAAGATAGGGATAAAAGAGAAGAACTTTTTCAGTGGACCAGTAGGAAGACAGGCGAGGTATAGCAAGTCTAGTGCAAAGACAGGTGATCACAGTGTTGTAGAGAGGTAGCTGTGTAGTGAAGAAGCCAGCTCTGGAAAACAGTGAAACAAGGGAGGAATTCCAGGACACAGCTGGGCAAAAAGGAGAAGCCAGGTCCAAACCACACAGATAATTGGCAATGTGGCTAATCCATTCATAATTTAGTGATAGTATGGTTTAAAATATTTCTTCATCTGGCTATCTCCTACGTGTCCTTCAAGACTCAACTCAAGTGTCACCTCTTCCAGTAAGCGTTCTCTGAACCCCAGTATAATTTTGATGCCAATCCAATGTGCTCCCACAGCACCCTGGATTTACTATTATCATTGCACTCTTCTCACTGTACTACAATTGTTTACATATTTCCCCCATTAGACTGAAGGCTCTTCAAAGATAGGGGCCACATCCTATTTGTTATATTTTTATTCTCACTGCCTAGCATACAGTAGGAACTCAATAAATGTTTGCTAAATGCATACAGAGGCATACCTGTGTTATCTGACACTAATTATAACTCATTAAAAATTTTTTTCTTGGTGCCAACTGATCTCATCTTTCACACATTTTTAAGTATAAAGAAAAAAACTTGCTATACTATATTATTAAGAATTATGATCACTGTACTCTTGCTAACCCCCCCAAATTATAAATGAAACAAACATATCAATCTGCTTTTTAATTCTAAAGTAATAATAAAGTTATATGATACTTACATTCAAAAGCTTCATCACTATCATTATCTTCATCTGAACTGATTTCAGCATATTTTGGCTTTTCATTAACTGTGCTACGCTTGCGTTTATTCATTTTCACACGTTCACAAAGTGGCATGGTGGATTCAATTTCTGCCAGGAGTTCAGGGGGTAATTCTTTTAACACTGATTGATCTATACTACCTATTAATAAAAGGTAAGAAAAAATATAAATCTGAAGATAAAAGGGAAATTTTAACTAAATTAAGCACAATGAAAATGAAATATTAATATTTATGTAAGTTTTCTAAGTCACTTTTGTATTTTAATAAAACACGTTCATATTTACAACTGTTAACAGTCTTAACCCTAAACTGATAATGCAGTTTTTAATACATATATCATCATACAGCAACTTTTAAAATATGTACTTATTATCATAGCAATGGAGGGTAGTTATATCATCAATTTTTGCTACAATTAGTGCCTGCATTTGTCTGCATTGACTAAAAACTTTCTGAAACTAGAGATCCACTTGCATTATCAGGTGTATTTGTAGTTGGGGGTACATCTCACATTCTTGGTAGCACCCAGATTTGTTTTACAGAGGTCTGGAGCAGTTAGTTTGAAAGCAATGCTATCCGTCAGTACAGATGAGAAGAGTTGGAAGACACTTATCACCTCATTCTCTTCTACTTAACACCTGCTTCTCATCCACTATCATCCTGGTGGCCCTGTGCGGTGGCTGGGACAAGAGTTTTATATGCTTTTACCCATCACTGTCTATTTGAGAGGCACGGTAATGCCTTTACTGTTATGGAAAATTTCCTCAAACAGATAAACCAAAATATGCATTTAACTGAGCATAACAGGAACATGAAAGGCAAGATAAATGGAAAACAATACTTTAATATATAAATGTCAATAACTGAAAAGAGTAAATTCAAGCCTGTTATGAAATAAATTCATATTTTTCCATGAAAGAGTAAAGACAGGATAAACATATATCAACATAATACAATTAGAACTATTAACATAATATTAACTGTTTAATCCTACACACATATACACAAACACACAAACAGCTGCTATGAAGAAATAAATCCTTAACATCCTGTTGAGAGCTTAAAAATAAAGTAGAACTAGCAAAAGTTATTTATTCAGGATAATTTGTCCTTGATGACTACTAAAGATGACGATTTAAACTTACCCATGCAAATCTTTGAGTGGAAGTATAAAAATGATGTCTTACCTGCTAAATTTTAAGAACTGGGAGCAAAGAGTACCTTAGTGGTTTACAGCAGGAAGTATTAGTAACTATAATCAACATTAAGACTATAACATTCAAATGATAATAAAGAATAAAAATAAATCATTCCAAAAATAAATGGGTACTGATTAAGACAATTTAAAAGCCTCAAGAATATACAATACTAATAATTTAAGAATATGAAACATAAATTACTAATCTCAAATGAAGAATAATCCTTTTTTTATTCATCATGAAACTTTTATTCAACATCATGAAGGAGTTATTTCAGTAACTGTTAACCTCTATTCTTCTAAGGACACGCATAGCAACAATTTTACCCAACAAAGACGTAACATTCGTGACTAGTAATATTCCAAAGACTTCACTGCTTGGAATTGTGACATATTCATGTTGACTTTAACTTATCTGTGTCATTTTCAAATCATGTTAATTTCTTTGTTCTGTCTTTCTTAATTAAACTGTATCTTATCAGTGAGCTCCACTTTTTAGAATATTAGTAGAGGTAAAACATCAACTTTAGCTTTGGATCGTCAGTATCTTCAACCCCCAAGGTAAACACACCCCTCATCTCATTTAGAAGTCTTTAATGCTCTGAGCACCTCTAACTAAATATGTGGCTTTTTGATGGAAGGATCATGTCTTCTAGTATGTATCTTCCCCTTTCCACATGACCTATAATATTAAGTATGTATATACAGATGGTCAATAAATGATTTCTGACTCTTTGGTTCACATTATGTTCACTTACAGATGTACTTCCTGTATAATTTCAGAATTGCTATATTTTATACAAATGAAGACAGTTCCAAATTTTTTTAAAATGGAAATTCTTTTTTGTACTACATGAAACATAACCTTTTGGGGTCTATAAATATGGATAACCCAAAGTATTTGGCTTTTAGTTCATCATGAGATTCTTTTTTTAAGAAGCAGATTTACCTAATTGTTACGTTCTGCTTAAATTTCCATTCACAGAGATATGCTGACTTGATAAAATATCACAGAATTATTCTGCAGATAAACTTACAATAAATAATCAAGGGTTAAGATATGTATGGGTACTTGCACTCTCTTTACAATGGTTTATTATATCCCAAGAACAAGGACTCTGCTCTCTTCGTTCTCTCTTTAAAAAAAAAAAAATTCAGCACAATAGCCAAATATAGAAAATTTATGTCTTATATCTGATAAAGCAGGTAACAAAGTTTATTCATTGTAGTTTACCATTTCTTATTCCCTAAATTAAAAATAATACTATCAGATTTAAGAGCTCTACTATTCTGTACATCATTTTAACATCTGTACAACTCTGAAAGTTACGGCGGTATAATTCAAAGACCAACTGTTCCACTTCTAAAGATGACCAACTTAAAAAAAAAATCCAGCAATGGTTAATGTCTCTCAGTATACTGTCCTCCAAAAGTGGACTGCCTCATTTTGAATAGAAATATCTCTTCCACAGTTTTATGTATTTTCTGTATCTCTTCCTTTTCATAAAACACTTTATAAATTGACTCAGCCACGTCCCTTGATTATAAAGGGTAAGCAAAAAAATGCTTGACACTCTTATACTCACACTCAGGATCTTGAATACATGAAAGTTTGGATAACTGACTCAGCTTCAATAGAAATGAATAAACGTGAGTACTGCAACTGATCCCTAGAACATATCTGGTTATGCTCTTTTCCCTGAATTAGGTAGGAAATAGTCCTTTAAATAATGCAAATACAGTGTTTAACTGGCTACCTCTTAATACGCTGATGATTTTCGAGATTATTGTTGTTTGCTGAGCTATTTGTTCTCAAAACCTTCAGATTGCTAATACTTTGATTATATTTCTCACCTCATTTCTCTCATCCCAGCTACTTTATGCTTTAAATCAGGTTGTTTGAAATACCACAAAATTTTAACTTACTGGCTTGAGGGATAATGCCATTTAGTCACTATTTTGTTTGGCACCACACTTCTGTAGATATATATTCCATTAGATACAGTGTATCTCTTGTTTTCTGGCTCTAATAAAGCTAAAGAATACATTTACTTCTAGATGTGCTACATTTTAGCAACCTTGGTTTTCCAGTATAAATCACTCATACTAGCACATTTACCAGATTATTAAAACCAGAAGTCATCAAAAGACTTAAAAGTCCCAAAGAGTCACTGATTTGATAACACTGTTTTGTCTGTTTTTTTAAATGGGGAAAAAACCCTGAGATTAAAATAAATCACTTCAATCAATGAACTCTTTAGGACTGAAGCTTCAGACAATGGAAGCCAGTCCTGTTCAGAAACAAACCAAGAAACTCACATAAACCTCCAAATTTGGTAAGTCATAAAAAAACCTTAAGTAGGCATAATGTAGTTCAGTGACAATCCTTCCAATAACCTAGCACAAATGGATCTTTTACTTCAATCAGGGGCAAAAAGAAAAAAAAAAGTTCAGAAGTGCAGGTTGTCAATCTGCCCCTCTTGGAATCCTAAGTTAATATGGTTTGAAGACACATATTTTTTGGTGCAAATGGTTTCTAAATGCAAGTCAGCTTCTTTATTTGAAGCCACTGATAGGAAGTGCATTCAAAGAGTATGAAATGCTGATGACACAGCCTTGAAAAAAGTTAACATTTGGGAGGCAGAAACAAAGGGAGGCAACGTGAAGAGAAGCCAAAAAAATGTGGGGTTTAACTATGAGACCAGAACATTGAATGTTCCTTCCACAGGCACCCCGAAGGTTACCTAACCTGACGCAGAACAAGGGGTGAAGAAGAAGACTGTGCACTAGGAACCAAAATCCAAAGTGAACGTAGGGACATTGAATATTGATGAATAAAAGTTTTGAGGTCACAAAACACTGACCTTAGACGAAGAACTTTGACATGTGTATTTTATCAATTATTTGGAAAGAGCAATAGCAAACTAGGAGAAAGGAGATATTACTTTTTGGTGCTAAGGCTCCTTCGTTGACTGAAAATGAGGGGAGTGAAATTCACATCTTCTACAGTAGACGTTAACAGTCATCGGGACAATAAGGGGGTGGGATCTGTTTATAACTGAAGAGGAGGTCTTAATTTAAGGAAAGAGGGGATCAGGTAGACTACACCCTCTAGAAGAAAAGGGTCAAGAAATAACTGAAAGGTATGCTTTTTTGTGATGGTTCAGGATAAAAAGAAATGATGTATAATGAGATAATCAGGTTTAAAGTTGTCATAATTTTGGTAAAGAGGCAGAAATCCTAAGCATTAGCTAGAAGCTTGTTCAGGATTACATTTTTTTTTTTTTTTTAATTTAAAAGAAAGACTAGTTATTCATTTGTGGCTATGGAGCAGTCATCAGGGTCAAATTTGAAGCTATTCTCTTCCTGATAGTCTTTGAGAAATACTCCTGAAACTAACGTAAATCATCATTATATAATCACTATATAAAGAATGCTGTAACCTAAGAACCGGCAAGTCTCCCTTTAAATTTTAGCCAGCAATTTTTCAAGCTGCAGATTGTGACCCATAAGCAAGTTGTGGAATCAGTTTTGTAGGTGTTGACTAGCAATGTGTTTAAAATGAAAGAGAAGATGTTAGTGTTATGCCTGTGGTAAAGGCAGGTGTTGTTATTATGTGTTTGTATGTGCATATTAGGTCACAACACGCATCTTATTTGTCTTAGGTCACAATCAAAAAAGTCTGAAAGCCTTTAAACATTATGGTTGCCATGTTTCTCAAAACAGGAATCAATTCAAATTGAAAAGGTCCTTCTAACTTAATCTACCCAATGTTTCTTTTTTTCTTATTTTTGGCCATGCCAGGCGGCCTGGGGGATTTTAGTTCCCCGATCAGGGATTGAACCCATGCCCCCTGCAACAGAAGCGTGGAGTCCTAACCACAGGACCGCCAGGGAATTCCCAGCCCACTGTTTCTTAATCTACAGGTTCACTGAAAAATAAACAATAATTTAAATAATATACTCAAATCAAATTGATTCTACTCATTATAAGTTGATAGAATATTCACTACCTTAAGTTGATAGACTATTCACTACCTTATGTTGATAGAATATTCACTACCTTGTATCAGAGAACTTAATTATCTACATTTATAAGTCTGATATAAAAGTTGCCAGTACTACACTTTTTTTTCTTAAATACTACACTTTTGAAGCCCTGTTACAATAAAACCTTGGATTACTCAGAAATCACTCTTTTAATTATTTTTTATGTAAACCTTTCTAAAAAAGCACTTTATGCATCTTTTTTTAACAAGACAAGTTTCTTGATTCATGATCATCATTGAAAAGATCAAGTTTTCCACTATGCTTTACATGGCAATGCCTTTAGGAGTTAACTGCTATGCATAAGACTGTTCGAAATGATATAAAATGATCTATGCTTTCCTTCTGAGTTCTGTAGGTCTGCTTGCAATTTGCTGAAATGTATACACTCAGATTCTGCTAACAGCGTAGAATATATAACACACAGCAAATGGTGTTCAAATCCTTCAACCCATTTATACCATTCTTGGAAATTTATTCCAAGGAAATTTGTAATACAAAAGGTTCTATGAAGAAAGATGTTTAGATCAGTTTTATCTATTGTAATATCAAAATGTCCAACAATAGGGGAACACAGTGGAAGAGTAAATCATATTAAGTATTATTATGAACAATGTTAGTACAGAGATAGTAAATGTAAAGAAAACAGAATGCAAAATGATAGGTGTACTACATTGCACCTTTGTAAAAGATATTTGTAACAGGAGTTGAAGAAAATGAATGCTAATATTATACCAACTCAAGAGATGAATTTTCCTAAAGAAATAAAATTTATATTTTATGGAAACAAGAAAAAGGTCAATGATTATTTGTGAGGGATTAGGAGGTATTTCATGAGCACAGTGGGTTTTCAACAGAGGTGAGGTGGAGTGAGGTGGAGGATGGAGAACAGGGGACAAGAACTGGGAATTGGTAGCCATTTTAGAGCATTCCAGCTCTGTCTGCTCTGGACAGAGCATGATATTCAATAGGGAGAAAAAGTAGGTAAGTCCATAAAAGTAGGTAGGGTTTAGATGTTACAGTCTTTTTGAGGAGGGACAGAATCAGAATGTACTTTAGAAATGTTACTCTAGCAGTATTTGTGGGATGCACTGGAAGGGGAAAGACATTAGAAAGGAAATCTTCTAAGAGATATTCAATATGTCTCGGGAGAAAAGTAAGTAGGCCATGAATTTAACCATTTTCAAAAAGTGGTAATGTTACTATTATATACTTATCATGCAAAACTTCAGAAAGGAATATTTAGCTCAAAATAATATTAACTATTTAACATGTTTAAGATCATGAAGAAACCAGAAAATATGAAATCAAGGACAACAAAATTCACTGTTGATATTTGTTATTTAAATATTTTAATCAATTTGATCAAGTATAAAACTATGTTTATTAGCTATTCAACTAACTACTATTACATTAGGTTGAATATGTAGAGAATTTTATAATATTCTAGAAAAACATTTTCTAACAACACTAGGAATGGCATATTTTCTGATTATGTTTTTACTACTAATGGCTGTAAAACAATGTTTAATTTTAACTAATCTACTCTTACCTTACTTCTTCCACATTGTACTCTAAATTAGCCAAATGTTTAACTTCTCTAAACTTGTAGTGCTTTTTCCTTCTGCCCTTGTGCTAAAAACACCTTTTTTCTTAAGAATATTACACTGTCACTGTATCTTTAGTTACCCATATCCTCCATGAGATCATAAGCTTGATAAAGTCACAGACTTGTGTTCCAGTTGCATCATCTAGCAGAGCGCATGGGATGTTGAAGATGGCCATAAATATTTATTGAATGATTAGTGTAATCATTAGAGTAAATCTGTGAAATTTTTCAAGAAATTTTTCCAGCTGAAAATTCTTTTTTAAATCCTGAAAGCAGTTCTTAGTTGCTCTATATTGACAATTATAGAGAAGTTATCCACAAAATGAAAAGATGGGAGAGAAGATTTCATAATTGACATGCAACAAGTATAAAATATTTAAAGGTAATTTCAGCCTGTATACACTTGTTATATGTTTATATTTAATATATCAATTATATATTAATATACTAATAACATATATAATTCTACTACATAAAACTAAGTGCTCACAAATATTAAATATCCTGGCAAAAATATTATATTTGGCTAATTTCATATTACATTTATAAATATTGGATAAAAATAGGAAAATAATTCAGAACTCTATCTAGATCAGTCTTTTTAATACTCAAATGATAGTGTGAAATACAAATTTTGAGTCTCATTTGCTACAGAATAAGGAATCTAGTTATCAGATGCACCTATATAAAATTTCAATTTTATATTTATATTATGTTCAGCAAACTAAAGCCTGTGAGTCAAATTTGCCCCATCGCCTGTTTTTGTATATAAAGTTTCATTAGAATACAAGTGACACACTATCATTTACATATTGTCTATGCCTGCTTTCGTACTACAATGTTAGAGGTAAGTGGCCTACAAAGCCTAACATATTTTACTATCTGGGCCTTTACACAAGAAGTTTGCCTATCCCCAATTTATATCCTGTTATACTTTATTCCATATGAAACAAAGTGCCACCCACCCTGCAAGTGCAGTCACTATATAGCTATATTCTGCACAGTTTAGGCCATTGCAAATTGGTTTATTTAATGAAGACAAAATACCAAGGAGTTGGTTTAAAGCAACTGAAAAAACACTGTTACAAATGAAGAATGCACAAGAAAAGATTTTAAGAAAACTCTTGTTTTAAGCATCATGGTTTTGATATTGTGCAGTTGTCAAATTACCATGAGGAAGAACTACAAAAGGAAACATTTTTTTAAGAAGTTTTTTATGTAAATGATAATTTACTACTACCTAATATAGAAACTAGGAGCAGGGATCATAAGATCCTTTCCTTAATATATATACACAGTGAGAAAAAGAAATGATAGAAGCACAACTTAACTTGCTTCAAGGAACTAGAAAAAGAAGAATAAAGTAGAAAAAGAATAAACTAAGCCCAAAGTTAGAAGAAGAAGGAAGGAAATAACAAACACCATGGCAGAAATAAACAAAAATGAGACTAAAAAGAGAATAGCAAAGATCAATGAAAGAGTTGGATTTTTGAAAAGATAAACAAAGTAGACTAGCCTTTAGCTATGCTTACCAAGAAAAAAAAAGACTCAAATAAAATTAAAAATGAAAGGGGAGACAGTACAACTGATACCACACAAATACAAAGGACTGTAAGAGACTACTATGAACAATTATACATCAACAAATTGGACAACCTAGAAGAATGAATAAATTCCTACAAACATATAATCTACCAAGATTAAATCATGAAGATATAGAAAATCTGAACAGACCAATTACTAGGTGACTGGTCCCAAAAACCTCCCAACAAAGAAACCCCCAGGACATATGACTTCACTGATGAATTCTACCACACGTTTAAAGAAGGATTAATAACCAATTCTTCTCAAACTCTTCTAAAAATAGAAGAGGAGGAAACACCTCCAAGCTCATTTTACAAAGTCAGCATTACCCTATACCAAAATCAGACAAGGGCACTACAAGAAAAGAAAATTACAGGGCAATATCCCTGATGAACAGAGATCCAGAAGTCCTCAACAAAATATTAGCAATAAAAAGATCACATACCATGATCAAATGTGATTTATTGCAGGGATGCAAGGAAGGTTCAACATCTACAAATCAATCAATGATACACCACATTAACAAAATGAGGATAAAAATCATGATTATCTCAATAGATGCAGAAAAAAACATTTGACAAAATTCAACATCCATTCACAATAAAAACTCTCAACAAAATGGGTACAGAGGGAATGTACATCAACATTATAAAGGCCACATATGACAAGCCCACAGCTAACATTATACTCAATGGTGAAAAGCTGAAAGCTTTCACTCTAAGATCAGGAACAAGATAAGGATGGCCACTCTTGCCACTTTTATAGTACTGAAAGTCCTAGACAGAGCAACTAGGCAAGAAAAAGAAATAAAAGGCATCCAAATCAGAAAGGAAGAAGTAAAACTGTCTCTATTTGCAGATGACATGTTATTATACACAGAAAACCCTAAAGACTTCACCACAACTGATAGAACTAATAAACAAATTCAGTAAATTTGCAGGATACAAATTCAATATACAAAATTCAGTTCTTTTTTGATACACTAACAATAAACTATCAGAAAGAGAAATTAAGATAATTCCATTTATAACTGTGTCAAAAAGAATAAAATATCTAGGAATAAACTTAACCAAGGAGGTGAAAGATCTGTATACTGAAAACTGTAAGATATAGTTGATGAAAGAAACTGAAGAAGACACAAATAAATGGAAAAATATTCCATCCTCATGGACTGGAAGAATTAATATTGTTAAAATGTCCATACCACCCAAAGCAATCTACAGATTCAATGCAATCCAATCCCTATCAAAATTCCAATGGCATTTTTCAGAGAAATAGAACAAACAATCCTAAAATTTGTGTAGAACCACAAAACAGACAAAGAGTCAAGCAATCTTGAGAAAGAAGAACAAAGCTGGAGGCACCACACTTACTGATTTCAAACTATATTACAAAGCTACAGCAATTAAAGTGGTATGGTATTGGCATAAAAACAGAGACATAGATCAATGGAAGAGAACAGAGAGTCCAGAAATAAACTCATGCATATATGGTCAATTAATTTACCAAAAAGGCACCAAGAATATTCAATGGGAAAATGATAGTCACTTCATTAAATCGTGTTGGAAAAACTGGACAGCCACATGCAAAAACATGAATCTGGACAGCTATCTTACACCATACACAAAAATCAACTCAAAATTGATTAAAGACTTGAATGTAAGACCCAAAACAATGAAATTCCTAGAAGAAAACATAGGCGGTAAGCTCCTTGACATTGGTCCTGGCAATGATTTTTACCAAAAGCAAAGACAACAAAAGCAAAAATAAACAAATGGGACTACATCAAACTTAAAAGCTTTTGCATAGCAAAGGAAATCATCAACAAAACAAGAAGGCAACCTACTGAATAGGAGAAAATATTTGCAAATCCAGTATCTGATAAGGGGCTAATATCTAAAACATATAAAGAACTCATATAACTCAATACGTAAAGTAACCAAACAATCCAATTAAAAAATGGGCAGAGGATCTGAATAGACATTTTTCCAAAGAAGACATACAGATGGCCAACAAGTATATGAAAAGGTGCTCAATATCACTAATCATGAAGGAAATGAAAATCAAAACCACGAGATATCACCTCACACCTGTTAGAATGGTTATTATGAAAATGACAACAAATAAGTGTTGAGAATGTGGAGAAAAGGGAACCCTTACGCACTGTTGATGGGAATGTAAATGGGTGCAGCTATTATGGAAAACAGTATGGAGGTTCCTTAAAAAATTAAAAATAGAACTACCATATGATTGGGCAATTCTACTTTCGGTTATATATCTGAAGGAACTGGAACCATTATCTCAAAGATATCTGCACTCCCATTTTCACTGTAGCAGTATTTATAATAGCCAAGACATGGGAAAAAAACCTACGTTGTTTAGCTCATTGATGGGTGAATAAAGAAAATGTGGCATATATACACAATGGGATATTATTCCACCAAAAAAAGAAGTTAATCCTGCCATTTGCAACAACATGGATGGACTCTGAGGGCATTATGCTAAGATAAATAAGTTAGAGAGAGAAAGACAAATACTGTATGATCTCACTTATACGTAGAATCTAACAAAAACAGAATTCACAGAAGCAAAGAACAGATTGATCTTTGCAATCTGTAGGAGGTGGATGAAATGGGTAAAGGCAGTCAAAAGGTAAAAACTTCCAGTTATAAGATAAGTAAGTTCTGGGAATGCAATGTACATGAGATGATGGATGTTAACTAAACTTACTGTGGTAATCATTTCACAATAAACACATATAGTCAGCCCTTCATATCTGTGGATGGGGAACCTGCGGATACAAAGAGTTGACTGTATGATACCATTTTATATTAGGGACCTGAAAGCATCTGTGAGGGGTCCTGGAACCAACTCCCTGTGGATACCGAGAGATGACTGTATGTTAAATCATTATTTTATATACCTTAAACTAAAACAATGTTATATGTTAATTTTAACTCAATAAAACTGTAATGAAATAAATGATGGCAGCAATGTTTTCAGATATACACTGAATATAAAGTATGTATACACAAGTGAGACTTATCTTAAAAAATTACTTCATTAGATAAATTCAATTAAAAATGGGATGACTGCATTTCTTTATATAAAAAAACTAGACAAATTTTAGCTCTAACTGTAAGATTCACTTTGGTCTTCATAACTGC
Source organism: Balaenoptera physalus (assembly GCF_965194825.1). Taxonomy (NCBI): domain Eukaryota; kingdom Metazoa; phylum Chordata; class Mammalia; order Artiodactyla; family Balaenopteridae; genus Balaenoptera; species Balaenoptera physalus. The sequence continues at coordinate 146,936,365 of NC_138890.1, forward strand.
ACAAAGTAGGAAAAAAATTGGTTTCTCTATTTTAAAAGTGAACGAACTTTGAATCAGAGCTTTGAAAGGCTATGATTTGTTGAAGGCTCTGATTCCAGTGCTCTTTGAACTACAATGTATAATGGGCTTAACGGAGAATTGTCAAAAGTTAGCACGTTAGTAGTCAAAGAATGCTATTTTTTTGTGGGTGCAGAAAAGGATCCGTATTAAAAAATTCATATTATATTGTATCATATTATATCATAGTATAGTACAGCATATACTGTTAACTCTAATATATATTACTCTAACATACTGAATTCTTAAAAAAACTACTGAAAACCTCCCCATACGAGAACTTGATACAGATATTAAGATAATGAATACCTACTTGATATACTATAATACATTATAATATGTATTATAACATACTATATTATACTACATACAATAATATTAAAATATATTAACTATTTAATATAATACTATGATATACTATACTGTTACAGTTATCAAGTAGGTATTCATTATCTTAATATCTGTATCACGCTCTTGTAGGGGTGGGATTCAATAACATTTCTCATTTTAGAATGAGAGAGAATTCAGTATGTTGGAGTAATGCGTATTTCTTCATAAATACTAGCGGGTTCTCTCAGAATTAATCATTTGTTTTCTCTCACCCTTCAACCATATATCTATTTCTACAGATAAGAAAACCTTACAGAAGCTATGTCCTTAGCTGGCCTGAGATAATGAATGGGAAGGAAAGAGAACACTGCTAGCAAACTTTAATACATTTAATTTTTATGAAAAAATTCTACTTAATGAATCTCTTTAAATCAATATTTATATCAATTATCTACTAAGTAATACCTGAACCAGAGAAATTCTATAAATAGAAATCATGGACAAAATTGTTCAAAGAATTGCTCTAAAATCACAACAGCCAAGTGTGTATTATGCCAACTTCTGTAATAAATATTCTCCAAAAACTTCCTAAAGATATAACTAATAATAAAGTCTTTACGGAAACTAAAAGTTTTATTCTTTTAGAAAAGTATTTCATATATTGTTCAAATGAGCCAAAGTAAATTTCTACTGCAGCATAATTAAGGATTCTGAATATTATAATCATAACTACTTTACTGAGAATTTCTCGATTTAGAAATTCATAAACTATGCCAAAAATTCACTCTCAGAAACAGTACTTTCTCTCAGACTTACGAAGCCTAGAGTCCTAAACACAATCCAATGCTACATAAAAGGCAAAAACTAATTTCAGTGATCAACATTTTACTACAGTAGTAACTGAGGTGAAATAACTGCCTCTAATAATGACTGCAATCATTAACTAATCAAATGAGCACTATATTTTAAACACTGTTGACTATTAGAGCTGTTAGATAACTTTTTAGTTTAAAGGCCATGATCTCAAATAACAGATGGTATGTTATATTCTTGAAAGCAGTAAGTGCAAATGATGGAAAACAATACACTATTTAGAAGGAAGTAAGGGGAGGAAGAAGAAAAAGTGATTTCCTTGGATATAAAGCTTAGGTATTTTGAGACACTCAGGAATTGTAAGAAACCAAAATCAAATTGTTATAGTGTGTAATTACAAATAATACACTGTTAGCAACACATACTGCAAATCAGTTGATGATCATGCCCAGACTTAAAGACAGTGTAAGTTTATATTTTAATTTGGAGACACACTGTACATTAGGGTATACTAGGATAATATTATGAGTAAAAATATTTTAACCATAAAGACATTATTTTTGGCATTTAATATACTGCTTGAAGTATATTTTAATAGATAGAAGATATTTTTTTTAATTTAAAGTTTTTACAAAGGTTATGTTGGTTCTCCACTCCCATCTCCCCTTGACAAGGAAGAAACAAGGTGATGGTAAAAAGACTGGGAAGATAACAGCCCCAGGAAATCAGAACAGAATGGATTCTGAGCCAATCTTGTAACAGCTATAGAGCAAAATAAAGGTAAAGAATAAATTAAACAGACATGAATATGAGTAGGTCTCCTTTGGAGCTTAACAAAAACTAGTAGTTGACAGGGTGGAAAGAGGTATTACAGAGTTCAGGGAACAGCTGAAAATTATGTAGCTTTTGAGCAAGGATCTACAGGTGGGAACATAAAAGATAAATACACAATTTTAATCTGCACACAAAAGCCTTTTCTAACATGGTAGCAATACAGTCTACTCATTCAACAGGCATTTAATATGCTCTTTTTATGTACTAGGTATTATGCTAGGTACTAGGGCATACACAGATCCCCACAGAAATAAAATTAAATGTAACAATGTCACTTTGCATCTAATAAGTTCACACAATAGACAAAAATAAGTAACCTATACTGGGAGTCATAAACCTATACCCCTACCATTCAAAATTTACCAGCTTAAAGCATATTCAAGGAACTTAAAATTACCCTAAAGGATGGCTATTTTAAATATGGATATCAGGTGAAATTTTATGGCTCTTCCAAGAAAGGAAAACCTACCAAGAATTCTGGCCCTAAGAATCAACAAAAAAGTATTCCAGCAATATTCAGTTTTTACTTAGAAAACACCAATATGTCAGAATATGTGATTTTCTGTGACTCTCCGAAGAAAATACCAAGTAATGTGTACTACAAAGGGTCAGTAATCCACAACTGGCATTCCTATGCATGTAATTAAAAAAATCCACAATTATATACCTCTGCTATTGTTAACTTAGTAGCAGAGATCTAAAATAAAACCAAAATTAGTACATTACTGAAAAGCAGATATTAATTCTATGGTATAAATAAAGCCAAAAAGATATCTACGTGGGATCCTGAAATGAACCTAAGCATTGATGAAAAGGTTCACTTAATATAGCTGCATATATATTGATATATGTGTGTGTATATACATACATGCACATGCATACACACAAACACCATACTCTAACAGGCAGACACACCCAGATTAGTTACTCACTAACATCAACATATCAAGTATATACGTTTGTGTTAAAGGTATATTTAGGAAAAACATTGGATTAGTACTAAAAACTTTGTATTCACAAGCAATGAAATTACATGTGGAAAAAACCAGGAGAAATAATACAGCAGTTACTAATTAGGAGCTATATTCATTTCTTGATATTCAGCTGTAAGGATTCTTTGTTAGAACAGAGCTTAGAAAAGCAAGGCTGGCATAAATAAGCTGACAGAGGGCAGGGGAGAAAAAGATGGTCTAGATCAAGGGGACAAGAGGGTACCACTTTCCATCTTTCCATCTGACTCTTCTACAATTGTATAACTTATACTCTTTAGTTTATATATATAAGCCACTCCCAAACTTTCAGTGAAAATTAATAAAGACAATCTTTATCTAAAAGACAACAATTCTAGTGCAAGCCACTACATTCTAACAAGCTCTTTTACCTAAACAATTCTGAAAAGATGCATTCAAGTTAAACACTAAAGACTATTAATTAAAGCTAAAATCTTAATTAATTTTTATAGATCTGACAGCCATAATTTAAAATCTGAAAGCTTCACTAAAATAGTACAAATATTAGTGATTCAGAGGCAATCTTTTTTCATTTTTGAAAGACAAAACCAAATAAATTAACAGTGAGGAAGTAAACGTTTGAGAAGACAAGAATAAAAAGATTAGTCGTGACACGTTATTTCTTCGAATAGAGTTCTTAGTAGTAATACTGTTTTCAACGAGCTTTTTTTGATAGAGAAGGTACAAAGGCATTTTACAAAACTAATAACCAATACACCTTCTGTATCTCCTAATACATTAAGTGCAGTTACACAACTTTCTGTGATGATGCAAATGTTCTCTCTCTGCATTAATAAGGTAAACACTTGTCACATGTTGCTACTGAGAATATAAATTTTAAATTGTATATAGTTTAAACTTAATAGCCTAAAGAGGCTAGTGACTGTCATATTGGAAATCACAACTCTAGAGTTTCATGTATTTGTTAATAAGTATAAATCCAAGTTCTTAATGAACTTCTTTCACAGAATGTGAATTTAAAAATCAAACTATCACCTCTGTTGCCTTAAAAACTATATCCCAATCTATTTATACTGCACAGGCTAAACAGGCCTTACCACACAGCATCATTAAATTTTATATATACATATATAAAAAAATAGTATACAAAGGAACACAAAATTATATTTTCTATACAAACTGCCACTGTATTCTCAGCACTTAAGACTTTTTTTTCCTCCTGGAAACAATACTATTTATGTAACCAGAGAATTTAACTCAGAACCATGAGAAAAAAACCCACAAAAAACCCCCAAACCAAAACAAAAAAACCCCAAACAAATAAAAATACCAAAAAACCTTTAAAACTGATGATTTAACCCAATTTAAGAGGTAACTACCATTCCCTATTACTCTTCCATAGAAAAGGGCAAAACTACATATTTTAAAAAATAAAACATTCATAACTAATCACCTCCTCCACAAAAAGATGAAATAACCTTTTATATAACTTTCTAAACTATATACATTCAAACTATTCATCAGTAATTAACTCAGAGATAGGTCTGTGAGAAAACAATATTAAGAGACACTTAATATTCTTAAAAGAATTTATAATATTGAGTTTTGTATACCACATAGCTTTACTGAGACTTTAGAAATTAAAACTCAGTCAATTTATTACCTCATTATAGAGAATGGATTCTCTCTACAGTCAAAATAACTTTTTAAAAAGTTGTTAAATACATCTATTTCAGTCATCCATTCGAATCATTCACTTGATTAGCAAGCAACTTTCAAAACTACTGAAATAATTAAACAGCAAAAGGAACTCTTCTCTGTGAACCAACAGTAAAAATCATGACTACGGTGAGTAGTAGGGGTGGGAGAAAAAGAATTTTCAATGAGAACTTTTTATCTATATTACTGCAAATAATTTCACTGTGGTTTTATATTGTTCTTTTTCCATGCAGTAGTGTTTCAATTTTTGTAAATTTCCATTTTTTTTTATCCATAGTAACCCTAAAACTTAAAAGAAAACTCACTAGAACACAGATGACATCAGAGTAAGTATTCTTACCTTTATTTGACTTTGATGGTTTATTCTTGATAGGTTTAAGGGAACTTCTTGATTTATCCTCTCTATCTTTAATAAGTTTCTGAACATCATCCAAAGACAGTTTTTGCAGGACTACTACAGGCTTAGCTCCTTTATTTAGATCTTCAACTAATCCCATTTTTTCTACTTTGTCTTTCTGCTCTCCTTTCATTTCCATTTTCTTTGTCTCCTGAGTAATATTGCCATCTTTATCCCTCTTGATTTTTGGAATGACAAAATTTTTCAATGCACCAGACCTGCCCCCCAACAAATAACTTGGAAATTCTGCCTTATTGTCAGGGTGTGTTTTATTACTGTCTACTTTACTCTTGTTACCCTCTGTCCTTTTGTCATCTTTACTATTTGGTGATTTAAAACCAGGCTTATCAGGTCTTGATTTATTAGAATCTCCTTGTTTAACACGAGGACTGTCAGGTCTTGCTTTCTGCTCCCCAGAAGATGGTCTTTCCCGTGAGTCCCCTGATTCATGTCTATGTTTTCTTTCTATTTTATCAGGTTTTGAAACATCAGATTTAATGCCATGTTCATTTCTACTAGAGGATCTCAATGTTTCTGGTCTTCGAACCCTAGATTGATCCCCCCGATGTCGCTCAGATTCACTCCTGTCATCTGACTTTTGTTTACTATCATGGTCACGTCTTAGTGACTCAGAAATAGATCGCCCATCAGGTCTCTGCTTTAAGGCTTCAGCTCTTTCTGATTTTAACCGAGGTGAATCAGATTTAATGTCCTGTTTATGTTTAGACACTTCAGGTTTTTTCTCTGTTGTTGGCTTTCCAGAATCCCTCCTATTTTCATGCCTATGTTTTGGTGTTTCAGGCCGACCTTCATTTTTTTGCTTTGGAGTTTCAGGTCGGCCCTCACCTTTCTGCTTTGGAGTTTCAGGCCGTCCATCACCCTTTTGTTTTGGGGTTTCAGGATGCCCATCACTCTTTTGTTTTGGAGTTTCAGGTCGGCTTTCACCCTTTTGCTTTGGGGTTTCGGGTCTTGACTTTGTTGTTTCTGATCTGCCATTATTTTGTTTGTTGTCATTTAACTTTGTGTCAGACACTCTGTTTTCATTCTGTTTAGGCTCGGCTGTGGTGCTCTCATTTTGTCTGGATTCGATCACTCTGCTCTCATTCTGTTTAGGTTCTTCTGTTTGTACCTCAATTTTAGTTTCTATCTTACTTTCACTAGATTTTGTCTCTACCAATCTGTTTTCATTTGGTTTAGACTCTGCCAATCTACTTTCGTTTTGTTTCACTTCACTCTTTAAAAGCTCAGGATCAGACTTTTTTTTAGGAGTCTCAGGATGGTGTTCTGGTGTAGATTTAAGATTTCCAATAATATCTTCCTGAAGAACAGAAATAGGTGCATCATTACATTGTTTGATTTCTTCAGGCTTTTTTATGGAGTCTGAATCCTGAGTTACAGAGGCCTGAGAGTCCACTCTTCCTGCCTGATGAAGATCAATGCTAACCATTAATGCTGGCCTTGACCCATTTCCCGTAGAACCCGTCTCCTGAGAAGCTGGTCTATTACCTCCTGTAGCACCCCCAGCCTCCTGTGGGTAAGAATCTTGTTTTCTTTTTTTCAAAGGCTTATCTGAAATTCAAAGATAAATATTCAGTATCAGTAATAGACATATATTCTCATCTTATTAAAAACCATATGGACTTTGACTATTTTTTAAAGTCACATTTTTAAAAAATGTGGTGAATGCAAATGTCAATACGCATATATAAAATAGTAGGCACGAATGGCATAATACTTTTAAACCAAGGTTTGAGGAAATATTCATGCTTGCTGTACCTCAATAAATATTAGCGAGTATAGTATAAAGATCACTTAAACTGCTAACTGAATAAAAACTACAAAGAGCCCCAAATCTGCCAACATACAAAACAGGGTGCTTTTGTCACATGTAAGAAAAGTATGGAAAAGAATAAAACTCAAAAGAAAATAGAAATCATGCCACTGGAAAACAGGTAAATGAGGAGAGTAAGAAAAAAAAAAAGAATTTAATAGTTTGTTATTAACCTTTGATCCAGGATTCAAATTCTTCAAGGTGTCAACAGCACAAATGGAATTTAAAAGCTAACACACAGTTAGAAGTATCTTTAGACAAGGAAACATAATTATAAAAATGAGAAGCATATAATAAGAACTTTTTAGATAAACTCTGTCTTTCTTAAGCAACTTCAACTGAAGAAAAATGCTTCAGCTCTTCAACATAAAGTTCTAGGGGTCTATATACTGGCTTAATAAGAAATTATTTACAGTATTTATGTGCAATTTAATGACAAAAATCCACACAAACACAAATCTACCACTATAGTAAAATGTCATGGTATTTTTAACAGCTATGTATTTCTGTGCATGATTCCACTTGACTCAAGAGGCTCCTAGGTCATTTTCTATAAATTGAATTTCCAATTAGGTCTTGGGAATCATAACATGATATATAACTATAACATTATAGCACCCTGAGACTTTGCCTGCTTTAATGATACTTGCTGAATTGCCTGGCTGTTTTAAAAGTTATTTTTAATCTTTTTTTTTAATTCAGGAGAATCTTTAGATTCTCTTAATACTATTCATTCATTAATGTGATACAGTATCATTTAAGGAAAAGATCACAAGGTGAAAAGTCAAAATGACCACTAAAAAATAGCCCCTTAATATTAGGGAACCAAGTTCTGAAAAAAATGTTTTTAATAGTAATGATGCTTTTATACACCAAAGTTTCATCATTTCGTTTTGAAAGTGAGAAGCAGCAGTCCCTTACAGCTTACAACCTAATCAAATATTACTAAAATTTGCTTCAGATATTTGCCAGTAATGTTTTGAAGAACTAAGCCATTCTGCTTTTTCAGTAATTCAGAAGTCAAATCATCACATATACTCCACTTGCAAAATAACTACACGATGATAATAATAAAGTATATCATCATTAAACTGTTTTCCCTAGTTAAAACTAGCCTGGTAAGAACTTATATGAAGCTTTCTGCATCAATACCTAAGAAAAAAGCACTTAGAATACTAATTTATAGAATTTTGCTTTAGAATGTTCTGCCACACAAAATCATCTTTATATGTTGCCAAAGGGCACACCAAATAATTATTTCCTCAAAAACAGGATGCTTTGTAACCTTATACTTATCCCTTAAACTTTTATGATAAGCATTTAGAAAAAAAATTTAAGGATCTAGAAATTTAAATAGTATAATCTAATCTAAGATTTTTATATTTTTAAATGAAATATGCTTTATGAAAGTCATTAAAATGGTAACCTAAGCATACTTAAGAACTATTAATAACATAGATCTCAGGCATCTGAAGAGCTCTCTTAAGAGATCTGTGGCTCATCCTTCTATTAATATGAACAATCTGTCTTTCAGAAGAACATTAAAATAACCTGAAGGCTAAATTTTAAAAGATTACAAAATACTTAATAATTAATAGATCATTAACCTCATTCTAATTTATCTTTCATTATTAAAATGGAAACTTAGCAAAGAGTTTAATTTCAAAGAAATTATGTTCGATTTAGTTATCTTTATAGATGCTATGATTATTTATAATAAAAACATGAAAAGCATTTGCACATGAGTGATGTATGAAGATTGGGGAAGATCTTATAATTTTCTCTACTATGCATAAAATATTGCTAAATACGAAGTTTTAAGTTTTCAACTATTGAAAGGTACTACACCTCTTCTGTAAAACCTGGAAAAATTCCATTACTGCTGCAAGGACTCTTGGATACGTTAAGAGCACGCAGGTTCTGATTCACTTCATCTGATTCAGTTCCACCATGAACTTATTCCTGTAAAGTGGCTCTGAATCTGCACAGGCCACTTTTGTCTATTCACTTTTGTTATCAGTGTTCATTACATAATAATCTTCACCTAATGATGGAAAGCCATCTCTATGAAGAATAATTTTAATATTTGGGACACTATTACCTGTAAGCCCTCTAAAGCACTGGGAACCATAAAATTAGCTATCAAAATACAGGTGTTCCTGAAGAAAATGCATACAAAAAGATATAATTTTAAGACCAACAACACTTGTCATCTTGATGCTGATATTTTGAAAATAGTATCTGGCCCTTAAAGAAATTGTGAACTCAATTGTGCTTGTACGAAACAAACTATATCACTTGCCTAAATCTACAAGTGATAAATGAAAACACTTAAAGCAAAAAGCTGAACAATTGTACACACAATAGCCAATTATAAAAAATGAAAACGTCCCATCCCTAAACCACAGTACAGGCTAAGTGACTAACTGTCCTATTCCTGTCCCAAATCCCAGTCTCTTATTCCAAATGACAATAGATAATAATTTACTTCTAATCAGGGTTATAGTGCAAGAATATTTTAACATCATAAAAAACATTAGTGAAGCTAGACCATTCCTCATACTTGCTAACATGGAAAGTGGACCTTGGGAAAAGATGAAACAGGCAAAGATGAACAAAGAAACCCCCTCTTTAACAAGAGAAAGCAGGAATTTTCAGCACATGGAGATATTAATGTCTATGACAGCTCATCCCAGAAGCAAAGAAAAAGAGCCTTTTGAAATTAATTTATGTAATTACAGATGTTAAAAGTTTGAGCAAAAGATTGAGAAGAAGGTCCTTTAGGAATACTATAAAATATTAGGTTGCACAGAATTAACCTATCAGTGTATATAAATCTTTCCAAAGAAGAGAGAACAGGCCAAAGGAACATAAATATCTAGCAGCCAGAAAAGTGTCTTCTGTGTGTGGAACAGAGGTGTATTAGGTTATACCACAGCCTACGTAAAATATTTCTAAGCGTATTCTATCTCTTTTCCTGAATTCCATAGTTATCAAACAACCATGTTTGCCAAACTTTCTAATCTATTTACAAGGTACAGGTTTTTGATTTCTGGTCTATTGAGGGGAATGCTTCATTCATTCGTAACAAATGAATATAATGGGAAACAAGCTCAGAACCTAGAGCAGAGAGTCCTCAGTAAAACCATGTATACCACACAAGTAGTCTTGTTTGCTCCTTGCTACCAGCAATAAAATAGTTATAAAAAAGTACTCAGTGCCAAACCTTAGAATACAGTAAATATCAATTTTACGATATACAGTAGTTCTAAAATGCAGTGGTAGCTAGTGATAAATTCATTTCAAAAAGTATTTCATCTCTCAAGGGCCGACTGTAAGACTACCACTTCAGAAAACTTTACTTTTATTTATGACCTCACCTATAAACTTAGAGCAACATACCAACCCTTTAATCTTTCCAAAATCTCAAGATAACTGCTTATATATAAAACACTATCTCATCATACAATGCAGAAATTGAATATAAAATGACAAGATACAAATGTTAGCTGGTACCTAAAATTCCAAAGGTTTTCAAATAAAGCTGTCAGAAGACAAGTTAGAGATGACAGCACTAATATGAGGCCGGCCAAATCAGCATAACCAATTTGGGAAAAACCATCTAAATCAAACTGAAAATCAGAGAGTTCATCTTTTCCCTTAAATCTTAATAGAACCAGATACCTCTGTAAGTCAAATTACATTGTTTTAAAATTGTAAGTCAACTTTGCTCACTCAACTTTTCAGCTATCTTTGTTATAGTCACACCATCAGAGATTACAGAGAAAACTGATAATTAAAATTAAAATATACATAACAAGTGTCAGGAAGAACAGTATGCTGCTTGTCGATTTTGTTTTAATCTCCCAAAGAAAAGTTAGTAGTCTAAAATAAGTTTGCTAACATGCAATTAGCATTATTTACTATCCTTATTTCCATTCAGTTTTTAAAAGTAAAAACTTTGGTTTTAACAAATATGATACTGTAAAAGTTCAAAAAAGTAAGAAAAAAAGTTCACCATTTCCTCTGTTTTCGTTCCTACCAACAATTAGGTCATTAAAAAAAGATTATACTCCTTTTAAAGAATATAATTTTCCAAAACACAGATTAAAACGTCATGCAAAAGTTCAGTTTGCAAGGCAACTAATTATTTCTTGGTCAAGAAATTACAATTGTATATGTTTTCTGCAAAACTGTCACAGGACTCAGGAATTTTGGAAAGGTTAATATTATTGAGAGCAGCTGAATAATACTGCTCTCTTCATTTGACATGCATATACTTTTATAAGTGGTTAGAGGAAGAGATATATATTGGAACCCATAGAGTTACTTCCTAAATCCCACACTACTAAGCAAAGAGAAAAAGGGCAAGCAACACTTTATTTCTTCTTTAACGTCCATGATTTGTTAGTTAAAAACAAAACAAAAAAACACCACCAGTTCCCTAGCCAATAAAATGAAGATTTCTAGCAATCTCTTTATTTGCATCTACCCGTGATTTATGCACTTAGCAAACACTGTAGTACAACAATTACCAAATACAGTAACGTTAAAAAGAGACAAATGATAGACAAGAAACATAATTCGAATCTTCAGCATGTTTCTTAGCAGAGGAACACAATTATCTAAAAATGATCCTGTCACATAATGAACAAGATCATAGATAAAAATGAGCTCTAGTCAACATCAAGAAGTTTTGCTTTATAATGACCAAATAGAAACTCTAAGAACTATAAATCAATCTAGAATATTGAACTATAAAATTAAATCTTAAAGTATTCTTTGGTTTGAATGGTCAAATATGTATATGCCTCTACTGTAGAGACATCAAATTCATAAATTACTAATTTCAACCACTGATTCATTAGTCTCTCTAAAAATTTAAGAGATTTTACACATAATGTTCACCAAATAATCAAGGAATTAACAAAACTTACTTTGATTATGATTTTTTATAAAGCACAAAAAGAAAGCCCATAAACTCATAGAACAGGTGTCTTGAAAATCCATCCTAATACACTAGTCAGACAAAAGAGAACACTTAACCATAATCACCAACAAAAGATCCCTGATTCTTAAAGTCTGCTATTTCATATTAACTTAAAATTCTTTCCTAATTTGTTTACTTAAAAAAAAATTCGCATTATTAAGAGATGACAGAATTAGAAACTAAGTGAAAAATCTAACTGCATAAAAAACATACACATAAACTTTTCTTAAATGTACTGATTCAAAATAATTCTATAGCGGTTAACCTTGTTTTGGTAGAAAAAATGTGAAGATGCAAAATTATATTAACCTAACTTGTGGAAAACACATGTAATATAGAAATGCTAATGTTCATTTTAGTAGACAAGCACAGATAAAATCACTTGGTATATAATAGCTGACAGATGTGTCATATAGAATTACCATATCTCAGATAGTGGTTTTAGATAAAAAATGAAATTAAGACTTTAACTTCTGAGGGATGAGCATTTTAGTAATAAAACCATAATTGAGGAGAAACATTAAAAATTATAAAATATAATGAGAAAAAAAAGAGTTACTTTAAAAAACTTTTTTGACATTATAATTAAATATTTGCCGAGAGCATGAAGTGGTAGTAATGAGACTATTTTACCTTTGTCTTGAACTTCTTTTGAAAAGCGCTCCCTTTCAATAGCCGATTCTCTCTCTATTCGCTCAATTTCAGCCAATGCATCCAATTCCACTTCATCATATATAGGTCCCTGTTGTGATACCTGTTGCTGATTCTGTACCACAGAAGTCTGGGGCTGTTTTGTAGCAACTGAAGTGTTCTGTTGTAAAACAGGCACTTGATTTGCTGGAAGGAATGCTGTTTGTTCTTGCTGCGACAAACACTGAGCAGCATTTAATGGGCGGTTTACATCCTGTGGAGTAATGGGTGTTTTTGAAGTCTGTCCTGGGTACTGCACATTAAAAGGAATATCATTTTCTGAAACATTGCTATTTTCCATACCAGAAAGCATATCCTCTTGCTGGTCCATGTCTGAAGACCTTACTCGAGAAAGTCTTAATGTAAGTTTAGTAGAGTCCTTGGATGGAGAGCTAATGATATCATACATTGCAGCTTTCTCACTCTGGTCTTTTTCATCCTTGCCTAATTTCATTTTCTTTTGCTTCTTTTGTTTTCTTTCTGGAGAATCTAACAAGATGTCTGGTGGAACATCTCGAGGTGATGAGCAAGGTAGAGACTGAGACTGTAGGATTAAAGGTGGTCTTGATCCTAGAAAAACAATTCAACAGGAATGAACAGTTGTGCTAGTTTTACATTTTCAGACAATGTGATAGACATATTAAATAAGTGACAATACAGTACCGTTAGAAAAAATGTTAAATTATCTCATCCAAGCTACTTATTTACAGAACATGAAAAGAAAGCCTAAAGATGTGTCCCCCATGGTCTTTTAGCTTGCTGGTATATGATCCAGGTTTGAATTAAAATATGAGTATCCCATCTTCCAGACCAGTATTATTTCTATTTTTTCACGCAAAAAATATAAATACTTAGCTTGAAAATGGCAAAAGACTTCACTATTTCTAAAGATGCAACACAAATATTTTGGGTATGATCATCTCTATTCTCTCACTTATTATCTAGGAAAACTGACGTGTCTAAAGTAAAAATAAGTCTGTCAAATTACAAAAAAATAAAAAAATTAATCCTAGGGTGTACACTCACAGGAATACTTAATGGTATAAGAAAAAGGAAGTGGGAAAAATTACAATGATCAGTCTTCACTTACTTAACAAATTGGTGGTAAAGTATTAATTTATACCTTTATGTGGTCTTCTCTTTCTCCCTCCACTTAACATCGTTCACATACTCTCTTCAGCTTGCTAATCCTCCTTTTATTAGAAAAATATGCAGGTCCAGCAAATAAAATATCTTCAGCCCAGATCCCATTAAATTAAACACTATACGATATAAGGAAGTGTTAAAAGTAAGGTAATTGAATGGGAAAATTTTTCCTAGTTAACAAGCTGTCAATGAGGAAAAACTGCATCAATATGCTTCAGAAATAAAAGTATAATTGTATCTGAATAATATATACATTTCTTTGAATTAGATTATAAAAATTTTAAAAACCCATAGGAAATTATAAAAATCAGTCAAGCTAAAAGTGCTTTATATGGTTGGCCAAAAAATGTTCGTTCGGGTTTTCCATAACATCTTACACGTTGTAACACATCATACTGCCTTTTTATTTAAAGTTTACGTGTCACATTATATATATTTTAGAACAAACTTTAAATTCCAACAATTTATCTAAAAATTAAACTAGGCTAATTGAAGATGCATTCAACCTTCAAAACTAGTTGGAAAACAACCTCACGAACAGAAATAGAGGCTTCTGATGACTAATGTGTTCGTGAGGTTAACTGTTCTCAAGTTTTCTTCTCTTTCTATCTAAAGTTATCTATCCACCTAACAATCCATTCATCCATTCACTCATCTATCCAGCCTCAACAGTTAGAGGAAAAATGGTCTGGTTATCTAGAGCAACCAGCTATCCCACTGTTATTCCTCCCTGGCACTCTGATTATTTCTTACTCTGAAAATACTTGTAAGATATGTACCTAACTTTGATACCTAAAGTACAAATAGAGTTACTCTGGAAGTTGTTCTCTCTTTCAGAAGCCGGGTTATTTCTATGTCTGGAAGTTCATAGAATTATAGAATTAGAATGGCTCATAATTCTAATTATTGAATTAGAATGGCTCATAAAAGTTCAACTGTCACCTCATGAAGAATCCCTGATCAAAGAGTTCGAACATAATCTATGAAAAAAAAAATCTTTACAATGAGGCAGACCAGTCCATGTTTTAGACAGCTATAATTAGAATTTCTCACAGATAGATAAAATTTATTATCAGCTATATTGCAATTAATTAAAAGCTACTTCTTTAAAGTGGATACAATATTCTCTTCCAACAAACTTGGATGACTCCAATTATTAGACCTTAGTTTTAAGTATTTTAAAAAATAGTTCAAATCTGGACTTAGAATTTTGTGACTCTATTATACACAGAAGACCACACAAGGTTCTTTGGGAATTTGAAGATAAATAAAATGAAATTCATGTCCGTAAGATAGTACAGGATAAGTTATTAGAAAAAAACAGAAACTAATGGCTTGGGGAAACCAGGGAAGGGTCCAAAGAAGATCACCCATTTAACTTAGAATTTGAAGAATTAATACGACTTTAATAAGTAGAAATGAAAGTAGGTGTAAGAGATCTAGTGAAGTAATTAACATAGAACAGGCCAGATTTTGATAAATGACTACCTAAGAAGTAAGAGAAGACTTTAAAGATAATTCAGGATTTGGAATAGCATTAAGAGAAACAGGAATGGAGGAAAGAACAGTGAGAACAATTTTGAACATGAATTTGAAATACCAGCTAGATATGAGGAGGTTTTGTCTGGAAATGAAAAATTACAACTTGGGAGACAGGACTGGAAGCAAAAGACATTGATTTGGGAGTCCTGTTCACAAAAGTAACAAATGCTATTACCAAAGCTGAGTAAAATAGCCAAGGAAAAAAGTACAATGGAAGATTAAAAATCTAATGATAGAAATCTTGAGAAATGATAGAGCAGAGAAAAGAGCTAATGAAGAAAAAAAAATCAATGAAAAAAGGAGGAGGAAAATAGGTGGATTCAACACAAAATAAATTTGGGGGGGAGGGTGAAGATTGGGGAAAGCTGATCAATAATTTCAAATATTTAAGAAAGATGAAAAAGATTGTGGTTTGAAAAGACCACTGGATTATTAGTAAGAATGATACTGTATATATCTGAAAACAGTATCAGTAAGTACAGGTTCATTTTTTTCTACAATAAGTGAAAAACAATAGAGAATAATTTTTGGTAACTGCATTAAGAAGTCTGAATTCTTTACTCAACTGAAGTGTGAAAAATTTAAGGAAATTTTAGTTACAATGATACCTTTTGGAGTTCCATCACTTCCAGCAGGGGAACATACTGGCTGTGGAGACCTCAAGGGAAAAGATGCAGCATTCCTCATTGTTGAAGAATCTCCATCCTAGGAATAGAGTATAACATTTATATCTTGAATGATAGAAGAGGCTTTATAGAAATCTTAAAGAGAACCAATAAAAGACATAAATTACTGACAGGTAAAGTGTTGGTATTCAAAAGCATAATTCTTCTGCACTTTCCTGTTTTCTTCGTGGTATATCTTAGAAGAATTGAAATTGTATCCAAAAGAATCAACAGCCTAAGCATAGCAATGAATAAGAAAACTGGTATTACTAGTATGCTCCATTTTTGTTTGCTATTTTCTACCAAAGGAGCTCTGAACATCCCACCAGGCTGTAAATGTAAATGTCTTGAGGGCAGAGTCCAATGTCATCTTTGTTAAACTTAAATACATGTAACTTATGTGATAATACCATCAAGCCAATGACAAGACAGATTTCCAGTATGTGGAATATTTCAGTAACATTAAAGCAACATTAAATTTCAGGGAAAAAAATTTCTGTACAAGTCTTAGAGGGAAAAAGAGCTAAGCACTAATAAATAAAGGCTCATTATTTAAGAGGACATCTTTGTGTGAGCAAACATTTAAAAATGAAGTATATTTCATTAAGGACCTAAACCTCTAGACCAGAGGTTGGCAAACTTTTTCTGTAATGGGACAGATAGTATATATTTTAGGCTTTATGGATCATATACAGTTTGTCACATAACATTCTTTGTTGTTGTTCTTTTAAACTCTTTATAACTGTGAAAATCAGTCTTAGTTTATGGGTCAGACTACCGGCCAGTTTACCAACCCTGCTCTATAGGTACAGCTAGATTCTCAGACCCAGTATAATCCTCAATAAGAGGTAGATATCCTTCAAATTACAGAATTGAAATACTAGGTTATGAGACAAATATTAGAACTATTTTATTACCTTAATGATAACTAATATATTACATACGTCACTACTTAGCCTGTGCACCATGTGTAGGTAGTCGTCACTTGAGCCATGTCTAGGATTATCAGCATGATGATTAGCAGAATTGCCAGACAACGAACCAGAAACTTTATTATCATGTAGGTTTCTCAAACCACCTGCAACAATGGGACTTGATACCGATGCTGAAATTAATAAGAATTTTAAAAAAGCTTTATAAAAATAAACTGTTAAAATTCTTACAGGACAATAATAATTGTTCGCAAGTAATATTTTAGCATACATAAATTACAAAGACTAATATATTGAGCTGGCTGACTATCCAGAGCTTGATCAAATCTTAACACTTTGCCACAAGTCATTCAGATTGATTTTTGAAAAGAAATAAGACATTAGATATGGCTGAAGCTCTCCATATATCTGCATATTCCTCTCCTCTACTTCCTTCCCCTTATTCCCTACAAGTAACCACTATAATGAATTTAGAGTTCACTCTACCTATGAATACCTTTTTACCTTTGCTATAAATGAATATATTCTTAAATAACACATAGCACTATTTTGCACATTATGACTTTGTATAAATGGTGTATGTATTGTATATATCCTTCTATAACTTGCTTTTTAATTCAATATTGTATTGAAATGTATCCATTTTTATATATGTAGTTTTAAATTCATTTACTTTGAATAATTACATATATTCTGCTGCATAATGTACATACTTTATCCATCCTTGTGTTAGTAGTTTATTTTTTTATTTTAAAAAAATATTTATTTATTTGTTTGTTTGCGCCAGGTCTTAGTTGCAGCAGGCGGGATCCTTAGTTGAGGCTTGCTGGCTCCTTAGTTGTGGCATGCAAACTCTTAGTTGCAGCACGCAAACTCTTAGTTGTGGCATGCATGTGGGATCTAGTTCCTGGACCAGGGATTGAACCCAGGCCCCCGGCATTGGGAGTGTGGAGCCCTAACCACTGTGCAACCAGGGAAGTCCCTTGTTAGTAGTTTAGATTGCTTGAGTATTTTTGCCATCATAAACAATGCTGTAATGTATATTCTTGTATATGACTTTTTTTACAAACGTGTCTAGGAGTGAAATTGCTGGATATTCCTGTTTTTAAACTTTACTAAATATTAACAAATAGCTTTCCAAATTATTTATGTCCACTCTACTGGTAGTAGATAAGTGTTCATACTGCTCTATATCCTTGCCAATGATTTTCGTCAATTTGAAGATGGGAAATGTCTCGGACAGCCACTTTAATTAGCATTTCCTTCCTTAATTAACAGTGAAACCAAGCATCTTTTCATGTGTATTGGACATTCAGATTCCCTACTTAACACAAAATCATAAAAATTACTGTCTGATATTTTCTTTCAAAAGTTTCATAGTTTTGTTTTTTCACACTTAGTCTTTAATCCATGTAAGAACAGAATATCTTTCCCATGAATGCTTGCTAGAACTTGAGATAAAACTGCCTGAGCATTTTTATCCCCACCCCTACTTATAAGGGAGATAGATTTTTAACAACTGAAGGAGGTATATGTATTTTAAACTGGAATAGATATTGTCAAACTGCTCTCTAAAATGGTTGTATCAATTTATGTCCCTATGAAGACTGTATGAAGTTCAAATTTCCCTGCACACTATAAAATGTTACTAATCTGATAGATATAAAATTTTATTTCAATTTAATTTTGATTTGCATCCCTTTAATTGTGAGCCAGGTTGACCGTACTTTCGTATATGTATTAAATCTTTCCGTATCCACTTTGCTTTGCTTTTTCAGTAAACTGTTTAATTCTGTAGTCTATTTTTGTCTTATTCTTATCAACCTGCATAAGATCTTGCTATATTTAAAATGAATACTTTGTAATAAATATTGAAAAAATTTTTTCCCTAAATTTACTTGTCCTTATTTCTTCTCTCCTATTACACAGAAATTTATAATTAATCTGGTTTTTTTTCCATTTCTAGAATCCAGTCCTGCTTAGAAACAAGGCCTTCTCGACCCTAAGGTACCCAAAATTCACCCCATGTTTTCTTCTTACAATTTCTTTTTAAATTAATTAATTTATTTTTGGCTGCACTGGGTCTTCCTTGCTGTGTGCGGGCTTTCTCTAGCTGCAGAGAGTGAGGGCTACTCTTCGCTGCGGTGCGCAGGCTCCTCATTGTGGTGGCTTCTCTTGTTGCAGAGCACGGGCTCTAGAGCGCAGGCTCAGGAGCTGTGGCACACGGGCTCAGCAGTTGTGGCTCGCGGGCTCTAGAGCACAGACTCAGTAGTTGCGGCGCTCAGGCTTAGTTGCTCCGCGGCATGTGGGATCTTCCCGGACCAGGGCTCAAACCCGTGTCCCCTGCATTGGCAGGCAGATTCTTAACCACTGCGCCACCAGGGAAGCCCCTTCTTCTTATAATTTTATGACTTAAAATACAAACGTAAATAGTTCATCCATCTAGAACATTTTTGCTCTAGATGATCTAGGAATCCAAATAAAATTTCAAAATGCCTAGCCAACCAATCCAACATGATTTATTAAACAATCCATTATTACACACTGATTCAAAGTACCACCTTTAGAATGACAAAATTGGAAAATCACCATTTTCCAATGACCAGTGTAAAAACTGATGAAAAGAGAATCATTATTGGATGGTAAACCCTTTAGGATAAAGATTAATAGGAAATAGGACAGTTACATGATCTCAAAATATCACCTGACAGATTGCTCACTGATTGCAAAGAAATATTATGTTCCTTATAAAAGAAGACATGGAGTAGTCATCACCTAAATGTCACTAATAATGAAGCCACTTGCCATTATATGCCCTCTGATGTGATGCAATATCAAGTGTACAACATTACTTATTTAGGACCCTTGCCAGAAATATACAGAGCCTTTAAAATAACTAACAGAGCCTTTAAAATAACTTCCAGTTGGTAGGAAATACAGGAAGTATATAAGCAAATTAAACAACACAATGAGGAAACAGTGAAGTCTAGAATATGGGATAGTCTACATCAAAAGTAGCACAGACTCCTCAAAAAAAACAAAAATTACTGTCATGGGGAAAGGGTATGGGACTGTTTAGATTAAAAGAATCAAAAGAGATGTAAAAACCAAATGCAATGTGTGAGAAACTAGATTAGATCATATGTGGGGGAAAAAAGGTTATAAAAGACATATTTGAGGCAACTGGTGAAAACAATGTAGATGGTATCAGATGATACTACAGAAATGTTCATAATTTTTTTAGGGGTAAATTATTACACTTGGTGTTTATAAAGGAGAATTGACTTCCTAGCAGATGTATTTAAGGACAGAGAGGCAGAATGCCTGTTGGTGAAATGGTTCACTGTGCTATTCTTTCAACTTTTCTGCATGGTTAAAATTTTTATAATATAAAGTGTTTTTTAAATATTACCTTTCACAAACTCTGAATTCCCACAGACATCTGCCTTATTTCTGGAACCATTTCTGTCCCATTTACCAATCTATTTGTTCCTTACCATATTAAATTTTCTTATTTATAATAATTTTGGTATCTGTGTGGGGCTAATCCCTAGTATTATTTTTGGTCTCTCAAGTATCTGAGAATTTCTAAGAAATGATTCATTACTGAATAGGCCCTCAAACTACATTTTTCTTTTGATTTTGTGATTTCAACTTATTCTTTTGAAAAAGCTGGGTTTATCTTGTTATAAAACAACAACAGTGTTTAAAGTAAAAATTTATGGTTTTTTTCTACACATATTTATGTGGATATTTCCGTATGAAGCAAATGTGTCCTTTCAATATTTTCCCTCTTATTAATTACATTTAAAATGTTTCACATAACTTTGGCATACCAGAGTAGAAGAGTAATATTTCACAAGTATCAAGAGCCCATATACACGCATACTTCTGTTCAGCACTCACACTAAATTCTATAATTTTGGACGTGTCTATTCCAAAGGTGTGGTTTGTCTCCAGGTTTTTCCTTGACTTACTGTATAAAATAGGCTCAACCTACCATTTCATTATCTAGCTTTGGAAAACCAGAAGTTGGCTGTTTTAATAGATGACACTAAGTTAAAAGTTTGTAAGATAAAAGTTTATAAATGAAGCATGTTTTGATCCATGCATAATAAAAAACCAAGAATACAAACAGGAACTAATGACTGACTGTGAATGTTAAAAATTTGCTGTTAATTATGAGGGACAAAAACACAGATATCTGTTATATTACCTTTTGTACTTTTCAAAATTTCTCTAAAAAAGTACAATATACTAGTAAATACATTATTTAATAGCCATGACATAGATCCCAACGCAGTATGATCTTAAAAAGACATATTATCAACAATTGACTTCAAATGAGAACTAGTAATCTAATCCCAGAAAATTTTGAATCCAAGAATATTAATTTTCCTCTACCAGTACTGTATCTACTTGATATTAAAATTTTCACACTACATATACTTTACTAATTAAAACGTAATTCTTCTTTGACTTAGTGCTACTGTAAGAAGCCCAATTAAATAAAGCAGTTCCTAATTTCATAACTAGATATATTCAGTTGTATAATATAATGAGGTAATCCAAAGAGTCAAATTACACTGATATTTTTATCTCCCAAATGACTTCCCAAGTAATAAATATAACATATTTTTAATAATATAAGCCACAGCTTAAAAGAAATGTTCATTGACAGAAAAGTATACAGTTTAGTATTTGTGTTTTAAAATTTATAAAAAGAAAAAAATGAATTTGCTGGGAACTAGAGGCATTCCCTGTAAATAAACAAGCAACTTCCTTACCTTGCTGCATTTGTGGATGTGTTGTATAACTTGAAGGATGGGAATATGGCATGTATCCTGCAGGGCTTTGTGGGGCATATGGACTAGGCACTGGGCTGTTTTGTTGTGGCATAAATCTGTTCCCAGAGCTTGTCTGTGGTGGCACAAACCGGCTAAAACCCAAAATCCAAATAAACAATATCAGGAAATGAAATAAATATGATATTCCTTGATATTTCACTGTCATAAAATTCTCCAAACTCTAATTTGTATAAAATAAATGTACACAGAAAAATTCTGAAAAATAAATAACGTACAAAAATCATTCACAATTCATAATCTAAGAGTTATACTAAGCAGTTTGTAAAAACTGGAGTAATTCATTTATTTTACATGCTCCCTAAATTCTACTCAATGAATTTTCTTATTTATCTCAAACACGCTGGTTATTTTAACACATTCTTTTGTTTGTATGAAATTAAGTTACTATTTATTTAAATTAGTATATTAGAGCATTTCCACATATAACATTTTAAGGCAAATATTCATGTGGGTTACTATTTAAGGCTAAGCATCTAAACTTTTTAACTACACGTAATTCACCATTACCTAAATGTATGTATACACTGTATATTCACAAGCATATTCACTACAGAAAACAGTACTTAATAAAATGATATATACATTACCTGGAGGGGCTATGTGAGATAGTGGTTTGTTGATAATTGGAAGATGCAGGACTACTGTGCATGGAATTCTGAGAAAGTTTATACTGAGACATCATCATTCCTACACAACATACAAAAATGGTAAAACATGTTATTTTCTTCCAATGGTAAAGCATTCTTTAAGTGATTTAAATCAATCATTCTTTCACAAACATTCAAAAGTTCTTTGTTCTTTTCTTTTTGACCAACATGTTAATTTTGAAGAGCAAGATATAGAAACTATAAATTTCAAGTACAACCAATTTTACCAAAACATCCTTTTAGCATATAACTAATCCAGGGACAGAGATAGAGATATAATTTTTTGTTTTTAAATTTACTTGCTTACTTATTGTCCTATCATTTAGCCTTAGACTTGAAAAGAACTTTCAGAAGTTGCTTTATCTAACCTCTCTCCAAATACTACACACTTCTGTCTACAACAGGCTTTTGGATGGTTTTCCTATTACATGGAATACTTTATTACATACATCTCCCACCTTAGGAGCTTAATTTTACAACTCTATTTATTTCATTGTGATTCGGACCTAAGTTTTAAAAAGTACTTTACTTAGGGGCCCAAAGTCTGAGGTATTGAAATTACCATCTGAAAGTCTGTTAACAAACAACAGAATGCTCCTGTTCTTTCTTCCACAGTAATTCTTGCCATAAAATAGGATTAAATGAATATTTGTTTAATGAATGAAAGTGTGAGAAGAGCTTTCAGATTCTCACATTTCTTTTCAAGTTAGACATTGTTCCTTCAACTGTTGCATAAGTGGCCTTTTGTTATATAGGAGATGCAGAAAAATTCAGCTATTTAGACACTCTAAAATCAAAGACAAAAATCTATGATTAACTCTGACCTTTCTTATGATATGTACAGCCAATCTTTCTGGGAGTTTCAAGTATCACATTATTTCCCCAAATTTCATTTCCTGCTGCTGATATGAAAAGTGCCTTTCACCAGAAACATTCAAACAGAAGTTACATGTTCATCTGCCAGGAACTACAGAAAGGATTCTAGCTCTACAACAGTGGCTGAATGAGATGAGAGCACCTTAAAGTCTAACACTAATAGCGTGTTTTCTATGTAGTCTAAATTTCAATTTACGAATTTTCTCTTCCAACTCAAATTCAGTACTAAATCATATATTCCATGGCTTAATAATTTAATTACTATAACTACTGTTGCTGATTTTTTTTTTTTTTTTGAGAGAAAGGAGGCAAGACTCCATGAGATGGGAATTAAAAAGTATTTTCTCCTGAATTAACAGTCATCACTGTGACAAGCTGGAATTACTAGTTTGGAGGCAGTGGCTTTATAAATAAAAGGGGCAAATAAAATACTAGTAGTCCTTTCCGATTCTCTCAGAGATCCAAAGAACTATGAACGAAGTGATTTGCACATTATTAAATTTTCTCCAAATGTGTGACTCACATTTATATTTAACAACCAAAAATCACCTTTTAAAATTTTAAAGCCAAATGGAAAATGCTTAGAAAAAAAAAAATCACAACATGCAATGAATCAATTTTTAAATGCTAGTTTGTTTTTACAAAGTAGGATATGGAGAAATGAAACAATGTTTCAGACTAAAAAATAAGCATATATAGTAAAAACCACAAAATATGTGACTGAAAGGTGAATACTCAAAGTTTCTTATTAGAGATATAACTTATAAAAATGTAGTATAAATAGCCTTGGAAAACTTCCTTTATTCAGTCTTACATTTATTTATGTTATCCTATACTTAATGCCCTTATCCTATTTCCTATTACAGGCATACCTCGGAGATATTGCAGATACGGTTCCAGACCACCGCAGTAAAGCAAATATCGCAATAAAGGGAGTTACATGAATTTTCTGTGGTTTCCCAGTGCATATAAAAGTTATGTTTACACTATACTGTAGTCCATTAAGTGTACAATAGCATTATGTCTAAAAAAACAATGTACATACCTTAATTTAAAAATACTTTATTGCTAAAAAATGCTAACCATTGTTTGAGCCCTCAGTGAGGTTGTAATCTTTTTGCTGGTGGAGGGTCTTGCTCAATGTTGGTGGCTGATGACTGATCAGGATGGTGGTTGCTGAAGGTTGAGGTGGCTCTGGCAATTTCTTAAAATAACACAACACTGAAGTTTGTTGCATTAACAATGAAGTTTGCTGCATTGATTGACTCTTTCCTTTCATGAATGATATCTCTGTGGGATGCAATGCTGTTTGACACCATTTTACCCACAGTAAAACTTCTTTCAAAATTGGAGTCAATTCTCGCAAACTCTGCTGCTACTTCGTCAACTAAAGCTTATGTAATATTCTAAATCCTTTGTTGCCATTTTAACAATCTTCATAGCATCTCAGCCACAAGTAGATTCCACTTCAAGAAACCACTTTCTTTGCTCATCCACAAGAAGCAACTCCTCATCCATTAAATTTTAATCACGAGATTTCAGCAATTAAGTCACATCTTCAGGCTTTACTTCTAATTCTAGCTCTCTTGCTATTTCTACCACATCTGCAGTTACTTCCTCCACTGGAGTCTTGTACCCCTCACAAGTCATCCATGAGAACTGGAATCAACTTCTTCCAACTCTTGTGAATGTTGTTATTTTGACTTCTTCCCATGAATCATGAATGTTCTTAATGGCATCTAGAATGGTGAAACATTTCAGAAAGTTTTCAATTTGCTTTGTCCAGATCCATCAGAGGAGTTACTATCTATGGAAGCTAGAGTCTCATGAAATGTATTTCTTAAAATAATAAGACTCGAATGCTGAGATGACTCCTTGATCCATGGGCTGCAGAATGGATGTTGTGTTAGCAGGCATGAAAACAACATTAGTTTTGTTGTACATCTCCATCAGAGCTCCTGGATGACCAGATGTGCTGTCAATGAGCAGTAATATTTTGAAAGGAATCTTTTTTTCTGAGAAGTAGGTCTCAACAGTGGGCTTAAAGTATTCAATAAACCATGTTATAAACAAACATGTTTGTCATCCAGGTTTGTTATTCCATTTATAGAGTACAGGCAGAGTTGATTTTGCATAACTCTTAAAGGCCCTAGGATTTTCAGAATGCTCAATGAGCACTGGCTTCAACCTAAATTCACCACCTGTATTAGTTCCTAGCAAGAGAGCCAGCCTGTCCTTTGAAGCTTTGAAGCCAGGCATTGACTCTCCTCTCCAGCCATGAAAGTCCTAGGTGGCATCTTCTTCCAATAGAAGACTGTTTTGTCTACACTGAGCATCTTTTGTTTAGCACAGCCACCTTCATTAATTATTTTAGTTAGATCTTCTGGATAACTTGCTGCAATTTCTACATCAGCACTTGCAGCTTCGCCTTGTACTTTTATGTTATGGAGATAGCTTCTTTCCTTAAATCTCATAAACCAATCTCTGCTAGCTTCAAATTTTTCTTCTGCAGCTTTCTCACCTCTCTCAGCCTTCGGAGAATTGAAGAGAGTTAGGGCCTTGCTCTGGATTAGGCTTTGGCTTAAGGGAATGCTCTGACTGGTTTGATCCTCTACCCAGACCACTAAAACTTTCTCCATATCAGCAATAAGGTTATTTAGCTTTCTTAACATTCAAGTGTTCACTGGGGTATAGCACTTTTCATTTCCTTCAAGAATTTTTCCTTTGCTAGGTGGCTGTATGGGACAAGAAGCCTAGCTTTTGGCCTATCTTGGCTTTTGACACGGCTTCCTCACTAAGCTTAAGCATTTCTAGCTTTTGATTAAAGTGAAAGACATGTGACTGTTCTTTTCACTTGAACACTTAAGAGGCCATTGTAGAGTTATTAATTGGCCTCATTTCAATATTGTTGTGTCTCAGAAAATAGGGAGGCCCAAGGAGAGGGGAACTGCCAGTCCTGCCAAAACATACATTTATTGATTAGTTCACTATCTTACATGGGTGCGGTTCCTGGTGCCCACAAACAATTACAACAGTAACTTCAAAAATCACCGATCAGAGATCACCAGAACACATACAATAATAATAAAAAATTAAAACTGCGATAATTAACAAAACGTGACAGAGACACAAAGTAAAATGCTGCTGGAAAAATGGCACTGACAGACTTGTTCAATGCGCGGTTGCCACAAACATTCAATTTGTAAAACAGGCAATATCTGAGAAGCGCAATAAAGCGAAGTGCAATAAAACGAGGTATGCCTATAGCCTTTCTTCCAATCAACAATCTCTCCATATTTTCTTTCATTCCAACACTCTTCCAGAGTATGTGTAATTCTAGCTGTCCTTTCACCATTCCTATCTGTCTCCTACTACTGCCACCTAGCTTATTAGTTCTGATGAAGATACAGTCTTGCCCTGCATACCTACCTTTGATTTCCTGAAAGGAAATTTCCCTGGATTCACTTTGGGAAATGGATAGTAACCATGCAATTGCTTTAAAAACACAACTTACACACAAATGTAAAGAATCAACAAAGTAATACTATTAAAAAACAAAACTAAGAAATGGAATGGCAAGCTTCATGGAGGTACTGTCAATAAATGTGGCAATATTCTTGAATACAAGTAACCAATTAAATAAACTAGACCTTCCTGGGTTCTCTAAACTATTCCCTTCTGACTGTTTTAATCTCAAGAGGGAAGCAAGTACTTGGGCTTGCCAGATTCAGTAAGCTTCAGACCAGAACAATGTTCCTAACTTAAAGGTTCTTCTTGACTACAGAAAAATCATATCTGTGTTGGATATCACATTTTTATGGGTTTTCTAATGCTTACTATAAATAGAATTTTCCTTAATAGTAATACTTATTATAAACCTTTTTCTATTGCTAAGGCAACAGAAGCGTTAAACCAATTACTACATAAGCATGAATATAATCACCATCGATACTAAAACTAGTACCAGGTATAATTATTTATACATGTACTACATGTTGAGAAGCTCTGCAGATATTTTTATTTATTATTTGATTAATGAAAAGACTCCTTTCATATTTATTCTATGATTTTTTTAAATAAAAAAAATTCCTAAAGCTCTTTCATTGACTGAACTAATAAAGTCTGAAATATCTAGCAAACTACATATTAAGCTTTGCCTAATTCCCAAGGAATTTAGCTACATATTAAACTGCAAGAATGTTAACATCCATTTAGTTTCCTTTTCGTTCTTGGCTTCATTCAAGGTATCAACACGGCATTAACAGATGACAAGCTAGCTTGTTAAAGGACACACCTGAACTTAATTACATGTGAAACAAGTTCTAATACGGGACACATTAAAGAAATATATACTATGAAATTCAATTATTAAAAACCTCACCACTTTGTACATATCTGTTCTGCATACTTTTCTCCCTGAAAACGTTAGGACTCCTCGCCAGGATGGCCTGCAACAAGACTGGTATGTCACCTTCTGGATCATCACTGCCAAGGTTATCTTTCAACTCTCTGGCATTGAAAAAATAAATACAAAACATTAAAACAGTGATGGATGATTAAGAATTCGCCAGTGAAATTCAGACAACGCTGAGGCAGAAAATCAAGAAGACTTATGGTATAAAAATAAATTACACAAGCATGTCTAACAGTTTCGTGGATTTTTGAAGACGCTAATCCTAGAAGAAATAGAATTATCAAAAAAATGACAGAGAGGAATTCTTCTACGGACTTCTTTTCCCCCACCCCATTTTACTTTAAACAGAAAAAAAAAAAAAAAACCCAAACATTATTTTATGGAACTATAAGTTTATTTAAGAATGTTCATATTAGTTTCAAAAGAGAAAATAGTGTCTATTCTAAACTATTCAAAATAATGGAAGGGTAGAGGTGATAATTATGCACAGAAGTTTATATTTGGGCTTGGAATATATTTTCTCCCTTACATCTGAATGTGAGTGGATCTGTCTTTTTGAGAATGTCCTCTGAATGAAATAATGTTGCCATGTTGGTTAAGACAAGACCCAAGGCTACATAATTTTCCCCTCTTTATTCTCTTCTCAAATAAAGCAACCAGGGGAAAAAACCCAAGCAAGTGGTTAAGAATAGCTGCAATTAGTAAGTAGCAAATTAAGTTCACAACTATGGAAGGTAAATGATAAAATAATTAAATATAGGCAGCATTTTAAGTCTTATATTCTACACGTCACTGTTCCACTCATTAAATCTAGTAAGATTCATAAAGACGGTATCCAATGATAAAATTAATTTCTGGGGGCAATCTTAAAGCAGCTCTCCATATAATAAATCATAACTATACATGTGCTATTTCCCTTATCTCTTTAAATATGTGGTGAAAACTTTTGATTAAGGATGTACATGTATAAGAAGTGATATAATATTTAGACACTGTTGAATTTCTGGAGTGACATAACCAATCATTTCTCAGTTTCTCCATCAGAAAATTCACATTTAGTATTTCACCTGAATTCATCAGGTTTAAAAATGGCCCTAAAGTATGTGCTACAGCTAATGGCAGAGACCTCTCCATTATAATGTGCTTTATCCTCATTCTGCTAAATAATGAACTTTAAGTTAAACAACAGTAAAAGAATGGAAGGACACATGAGTACTGCTGAGTAGTGGGTTGTGAACTTTTTTACATTTTTGTGTTGAGATATTATAAGTATATACTGCTTTTGTAGTAAAAAGTAAATTTTAAAAAGTATACTCGTGCAAAAGTTCTGTAAATAAGCTACGTAATTTAAGTGCATATTATTTTAAAAGTCTATTGTGTGAAAATACACACCTATGTTCAGATTGTACTATAAATCCTGGAAAAAAATTAGTCCCAAATTCTGTAGTAGCCTTCCTTGAAGTTAATCTTTGAGTTCTTGTTATACTTTACACGAAAAGCATATAAGCCTACTCCAAATAAAGCCAGCATTAAAGTCCCTAGTGCCTGGGAATTCTAACGACTCCAGCAATTCCAGGAAAAAGGGAGCTAACTTCATGAGCAACTTTAGACCTCTGCACAGATCCGTCTTGATGAATCCCAAGATTATTATAAGAATCAAAAAGATCCTCATAGAATCACATGGGTCAGAACTACTGTCTCAAAATAACTATGCCCTATTTAAATCTCATTAATATCTCATCACAGTAAGGCTATTATTCTCACTTGGATATTCAAGTAATTTAAAATAAACTATGTATTAAAGATTTTTTGAAATAAAAGTAAAACCAGGAATACTGATTCTCTTAGTAAGACCAAAACTTTTCATTTTATTTCAGATTGTACTTACATGTGATCTGTTGATACCTGGTTGAGGCTATGCACAAGCTGTGAAACCAAATTATCATCCCTACAGGCCAAAAGGCAGTTCACCTCTTCTGCTATTCGTGCATTAAAGAGAAGGCTCTTTGTAGTTGTAGCAGGTAAAGGGGATGGAAGAGGCAGCTGGTTCAGGACTATTGGGAATAAAATCAGATTATTAGAAACTGAGTGACAGAAAGAAATCTCTTTAGTGTTTAAATGTATTTGGGGATTAAAAATAAGTTATAAATATAAATGTGACAAATTTATAAAAAGGTATTCCGTCTCTCCCCCAACAAACCCCAAACAACTCTATTAAAACTCCCCACACGT
Organism: Balaenoptera physalus; assembly: GCF_965194825.1. Lineage (NCBI taxonomy): Eukaryota > Metazoa > Chordata > Mammalia > Artiodactyla > Balaenopteridae > Balaenoptera > Balaenoptera physalus. The sequence continues at coordinate 146,966,319 of NC_138890.1, forward strand.
CCCTTGGACCATAATAGATTATACTACTCTCTAAGAATAAAACTCTGTGCTAACTTTTCATGTCTTAAATCTTTATTAATTTAATAAATGAGTAAAAAAACTAGGGTTAAAAACTAAGTAATTTCTAAGAATTGAGACTATATTAATTATTTCTGTTATAAGATTTATCAGAATCAAATAAATAAACCAAGTAACAATACCTGATTCTTTACCAGATAGACAAGTAATGTGTGTTTTTAAAAGCTTAAATAAATACAAAAATAAAGAGCTCACTTTGGTAGGAGAACAACGTCCACAGAATAGGATTCTGAAGGAAGAAAAATATCTAAGGAATTTTGCTTTAAGTTATAGATTACTAAATAGTCTCTCTTCATTTTATTCTGACAGCAAACAAAAGGGCATAAACGTTTTACAGTAGTCTAAATTCAGTTATTTAATGTTTTCATATAAATGAAATTTGTTCATTTGTCTAAACTAAAAGTTAAGAAAGTTAACTACAGTGTCTTTGTTTTTGGTTTAATTTCTAATCACCTATATAGTATAACTATCATGCCACTCAGCCACAATGGGTAATAACAGGGTTTTTATTAATAAAAACACTGGAAACAAATTATTACTTAATAAGTAGGGCTTATTGGGCAAATTTTTAAAATGAGGTACAGCTGAGATAATGGGCAGACCACCCCCTCCCCCAAAGAAATTCCTGGTAGTATATTTGATTCTGTACTCCTACATATTATATGAATTTATGGCTTACTTATAACAAAGTGATAACCAAAACTAAAGACTGTTTCAAAAGCTTTCTTACCTGAGTTATTCTAACCCTACTGGCTACTTTCTTGTTATGTCAGATTTTATAAACTAGCCCTGCTGCAAAGCTGTAGGCTGTTATCTATTTTACCCCTACTTAAACCAGCTGGACATTAATAACAGAAAAAAATAGTATTTGGGGGAAAACAGATGAAAACATTTCTTGAAGTTATTTTCTTATGGCTCCTTTTATGAAGCCCCATATCTTGCATAATGCTTGCTATACAAAGAAAAGTATGTCATCTCCTCACGGTCTACCCTCCCCTCTCATATCTCTTTTTCCCTTTATTCAGGTAGGATAAGGACTAACATTGTGAGGAGCTTTTTGCACCATTACCCAGGGACTAAGTATTAGAGTTGCCTACCAAAAGAATGAGTCCCTAAAATATTATGCTACACTAATTAAATCTCAAGAGAATGAAGATGTTCTTAAACTTAAGTGTTCATGGTAAAATAGGCTCTTGACATCTATGACAAACTCCAAAAGATTACTAAACATGACATCAAAATAAACGTCACTAAGAAATCAGATTATGTTGGGCTATTAAATTTTCTTCTTTGAAGGGCAGTTTCAGTTACCATTTCCATAAACGCTTTTTTAAAAGTCTGTAATAGTTCCTATATGCAAACCCATGCTTCTTTGGTTTTGATTTGTCTTAATGCTTTGTTTCAACTTCTTTGATCCTTACTTTTGCATTTATCCCTTTATCATATAAGACCTTTAAACAAACACACACTACCATTTCTTAATGGGTCCTTAGCATGAAACAGAAATTAAGGTCTTATCTATTATTAGTTGACTACACTAATTCTGTTACTTTCACATTTATGCCAATAAACCAAAGAAAATAATGTTGTGTGTCATTCAAAATCTAAAATTTTTACAAATTTTGTTATTTATGACGCTGCAAATAATTAATGTTATAGTCTCTTTAAAAATCAATGTCAGAGTAGAACATAAATTAGATAAAATAACCAAACTTACGGTCTGTGAGACTAGCAATCCCCGCAAGAGTAGTGATGGGGACATGGGGCATATCCCCATTCATCCTGAAGTTCTGGAATGGTGTTGCCTATGAAAGTACTTAGTTCAGGTGCCAGCTGTCATTACTTCCCATTTCCCAAACACTGCAACAAAAAACAGACAATTATTTGTAACAATATGTCAAATATATTACTACTAGGGAAGTGCTTAAAAAATAAAATTTTCTGCTTTTCTTGTTTGCTCAAGCTATAGAACAATAATAGCCATCATGCATATACTACTTACTGTATGTTACACACTGCAAAGTGCTTTGTATACAATAACTCATTTAGTCCTCACAACAACCAACTAAAGTAGGTACTATTATTTTCTGCATTTTACTGATGATGAAATTAATTTACATGAAGTTTCAAGTAATTTGTGGAGCAAAGATTAGAACCCAAGCAATCTGGCTCAAGAGTCTGTGTAACTAGTAGGCTATATTACTGGACAGGGATACTCAATTTTGACAAGCACTATTTTCTTTGCCACATCATAAATACATAAAAATTTAGCTTCAACTTGCCTTTCTAGTAAATAATGTGCACATTATTAAAAGATTTGTCTTATTAAATAGCTTCATAAAATAAACGGCAAACAAAAGAAGTCTGCTCTACATCAATTATCTAAGACATAGTGCTAAAATAGAAAACTGAATTGTAATTTTTAGTTTAAACAGTTTAAATGTTTTCTCTTTGAGGTTATACCTGCTAGTCATTAACTTTTAAGAGAACCTCTAAGTATTTTGAATTAAAAACTTCAAAATTGGGCTTCCCTGGTGGCGCAGTGGTTGAGAATCTGCCTGCTAATGCAGGGAACACGGGTTCGAGCCCTGGTCTGGGAGGATCCCACATGCCGCGGAGCAACTAGGCCCGTGAGCCACAATTACTGAGCCTGCGTGTCTGGAGCCTGTGCTCCGCAACAAGAGAGGCCGCGATAGTGAGAGGCCCGCGCACAGCGATGAAGAGTGACCCCCACTTGCCACAAATAGTGAAAGCCCTCGCACAGAAACGAAGACCCAACATAGCCATAAATTAAAAATAAATAAATAAATAAAAATTAAAAAAAAAAAAAACTTCAAAATAGTGTAATGATATAATAACTCCCCTTACTCCTACATCTTAATGCAAATTTACGTTTTTTCATTAAAAAAGTAGAAGTATAGGGCTTTCCTGGTGGCGCAGTGGTTGGGAATCTGCCTGCCAATGCAGGGGACACGGGTTCGAGCCCTGGTCTGGGAAGATCCCACATGCCGCGGAGCAACTAGGCCCGTGAGCCACAACTACTGAGCCTGCGTGTCTGGAGCCTGTGCTCCGCAAGAAGAGAGGCCGCGATAGTGAGAGGCCCCCGCACCGCGATGAAGAGTGGCCCCCGCTGGCCGCAACTAGAGAAAGCCCTCGCACAGAAACGAAGATCCAACACAGACAAAAATAAATAAATAAATAATAATTAAAAAATAAAAATATATTAAAAAAAGTAGAAGTATATAAGTAGTTAAAATTAAGAACTTTCTTTTTCTTCACTTTTATTATAAATATGATATACTGACAAAAGTTCCTAAAACATATATGTATGGTTTAACAGTTAAAAAGTAAGCATCCATGGAACCACTCTAGCAATCTAGCTCCTTCTAAAGATAACAACTATCCTGTGTTTTTATCAACAGTAATCATTTCTTTTTCTTTTTATTCCTTTAATGACTTTTATATGTACATTCTTTTCTATAGCTGGCTAAGGAAAAAACACTGTTTTCCTCCGATGAATGACTGACATAAAACTTGCTAGTAGAAGCCCACTATAGGGAAAAGGCACAAGAAATAGTATAGGAAAGATATAATTACTACTGGCTATCCTCTATTTTTCCTTTTGCTCCACGATGGACTTTATACTTTGAAGTAATTAATTTGATTATTTAATAATCACTAAAGAAGTTTAAAGAAGCACTGCATATTTAACAGTTGCATCAAGCACTTTAAAAACTCAGAATTTAAAAGCTGACAGAGTCATCAAAACAATACAGTTTTTCTAAGTTTAGGTTAATAAGAAAGTTCCATTTTATGATTAGTAATTGATGGGGAAAAAATCATTGAATGCAAATTATGGATAGAACAGCACAAAACCTCTTGTTATTCATATATGACTCACTATTGTACATGTAAATTGCCATATTCATTCAAGCAGATTAAGTAACAAGTGACCGTGTTTAAGTATTTAATTCAGAGGATAGAAACCCATAAAGAACAATATGCTAGGGGATTCTCTTGTGGGCTATTTGACTTTATTCTATTTTCCTAAATTTCAGATGAGTAACATGTAAAGTAGACCCAACCCTAGGCTGGAGTTTTTTTTAGCCTAAAAAGATTTACATATTTAGTTACCACGTGTGAATTGGAAGATTAATAAATCTAACCATAATATTTTTCTCAGTTGATATAATAAAGGCATCTAAACACTCTGATGTCAACTCAAAACTTGGTGCTTTAACTATGAATTAAGTATTTGGCTACTGACAAATATTTACACCATACTGCTGAACTGTGACAATTTCATGTGATCGAAGATTTTGAAGAACAGAAGACTTTGGTAGAAACAGACTTATAATTTTAGCTAAGGTCATAGATTTTAATGAATTTGAGTAATCTATAGAAATGTTGCTGTCTTATGCTAGAAGGTGACCAAAGACCATCAAGAAACAACATTCCTAGAACTCTAAAAGTGAATATACACACTCCTAATTAGACATGGCATTTCTGGCTCTGGATTGGGCACTGTTTGGTTCACCTGCCTCTGTGAAAGTACACTGTCTTTCATGAAACTACCAAAACTGAAGCTGAAAGTCATTATCTCTGGGGAAGAATGTGTCCAGAATGAAATGGTAACCAAATGGGAAAGGTTATAATGAGTGCTTTAGAACTGTCGCTTAAGGCAGTGCTTTATTTAAAATCTGTGAACGGTGACTGATTAGTAGATTGTAAAATAAATTTAGTGGGTTGAGATCAATACTGAGAGGGATGGAGAGAATAGAACTGTAAGGCTACACTGCACACTGCTTTGAGAGTCTAGGTAACATGTCTTTCTAATGATGGGTCACCAAATCAAAGCAGTTTGAAAGTTGCTGATTTAAAGAAATGGAAGAGTAAAGAAAGTAGCCCACTGCATAAGTGGTAATGAGAATGAAATAAAATAATGCATGTAAATCACTTGACATACTACCTGGCACATAGTAAGTGATCCAGAAAGTTAACAATGTTACTGCTAACTGGAAAAACACTTCTGGAGGAGCAGAGGAGAAACATAGGTGCATAAGGGAAAAGGGGTCTTTCAATACAAGTACTCCCTTCTTCTGAAAGACCTACTAAAAATTATTATCCAGTATATATTTCACCATAGTATTACAAATATGTGTAATAGTCCTAGGCATGCTCACCTACAATTACTAATCGTTAATTAGTGGAAGATATTTTGGTAAATTTCCATTTCAGCCCATTATAATGAGTCTGAAGGGAACTTCTAAGCACTTGCCAAGATTTTTAAAGACCTTAGTCTTTCACTCATTTAATTTCACTTCAAAATTTATGATTTCCTAACGTAAATGATAGAAATGAAAATAAAACAGTATTGGTAAAAGTTATAATAATAATATTCAAATTGAAATGGATTTGGAATAAAAGGCAATCTCATAATCTGACGGTAGATAAACTTTCCTGTAGAGCCACTTTGTACCCCACAGCCCAAAAATATGTATAATCTGTCTCAACAATTGCACCTTTTTAGTAGTGAAAAACTGGTAGAAATGATAACTAACATTTATTGAGGACCTACTATATAATTAAAAACTGGTAATAAACACATAAAATGTACTCTCATTCAATTCTTATATAAACCTGAGGTACTAATATTCCAGTTTTACTTAATGAGGAAACTTCTTGATTTGTCACATTATCTCAGAAATCTTTCATAAATGCAGATATGTCTCATTCTTTTTCTAATATTATTTTATAGCTCAACTGAAATATCAAATTTAAATGAATGTTATTCAGTAAACTATACCATGTAAATATAAAGTAAGGCGACTATGGCTTTATGGAATCAGACTCCTTACTTGATAATTTATAACCACGTCTATTTTGTACTTGGTTCACATCTTATGGTACTTCAAGTACTCTTACTTTCTTCTTGATCGGACTATAGAGCAGTAAGCAAAACTCACGTTGAAGAAAATAGTCTTTGATAAAAGATTATAAAGAATAAGTTAACACCCTCATACTTTTTATGCTGAGTTTATAACTTCTCAAAATTGGCATAATATAATAACATTTTATTAAATATTGTCAAGCACAAACCCCTTATTTCCTCCATTTCTGAGCATATCATCGATGAGATAAATGTATGCTAAATATAAGATATCAATTTGGTAACTTTTCCCATAATAGCCATTCAGTCTGCCTTAAATTAATAATTGAAATTCCATTAAATTGTACTTTGTATTGTTCTCCAGAAAATATGCGTCACCTTTTTTTGGACCTAACTAAAGCATTTTCCTTTTACCGGATAGTTAAAATAGTCTCAAAATGTCATACTAGGTTAGATCAGTAGTTCATCCAAACCCACACAGCTAGCTACTCCTTGAGTTATAAATGGTAGCCAAAAGACAGATGTTAGCTTCTCATATAGATACTGGGAACTGAAAATAATATCAATGTGTACAGTTCAAGCCCATTTTTGCTTAAAATACATTTTTATACAAATGATAGGCATGAAAAAAGGTTCTTTAAGAATATATTTTTAAACCATTAACAATGGTTAGGGGATGGGATGTATTCTGGTATTTTGGGGAATTCCCATTTTTGTAATATTTATATCTGTGTTGCTTGGATTTTAAAAAAACTATTAGACAATTATTTTATAAATCAGAAAAACAATGATATAAAATATGTATTAAAATGAAAAACATTAAATGAGCCTTCTAATAGGTGCTGCTATATGTACACAGATTTCTCTGGTATATCTGTATAATTATCTATGAAACCTATGTTAAGAATCTACTGTATAAAGACCCTATGCTAGGTGTTAAAGACTAACAGAATATGCAGCGTGCATTCATAAGCACTTTGGCCAGAGCATAAGGCCAGAAAGATGAATTAGACCCTGCAAAGGTATTTGTTATGAAATGTTGACTTTTTTTTATATACTTGATATAAATGAACTTAGTAAGACTAAAATAAGAGTGATAAGGAAAATGGAGTGGTAGAGAGTGAAAATAGAGGCAGAAAGTTGTTGGACGAATACTTCAATATTGAAATATAATGATGGTCTGATTTTGGATTCATTCAGATTAAAATGCCAAAGTAATATCCAGTTGTTGGAGATGTCTAAAGTAGGAAGTTGGAAATTCTGGAATCCACAAAAGAGGTCAGAACTACAGTTATAAATATGGAAGTGATCCATAGAGGTCTGATAACAGTTAAATTATAATAACAGATGAGACAGGCAAGAGACCAGGTAACTTTTGCAGCGGAAATTTTTTTAGCCCTTCTTACATGCCAGACATTAACACATACATTTCCTTAATTATCAAAGTCAGAGGATTGTGAAGATGATCTCTATTTCAGAGATACAAAAATAAGGCTAAGAGCCTAAATGTTTTGCCTGTGGCTACAAAGCACACAGCAGAGCTGATATGTGAACTCAGGTGTTTCTAACCAAACCTTACATTCTCAAGCATATCTGAAGGACATAAAACTGGGAAATACCTACATTGCTAAGACAGAAAAGACAAACCAATAAAAGGTAAAGGAAATGTTCCTCAGAGAAGCTAAATGTTTGTTGAAGGTCTAGTCAAGACTACAAATGTTTGGATTTCTAGTTCAGTATTCTTTATACTACGTTGTCTTACATGATTATAACATTATTTTGAATAAACCAACATTTTATATGTGTGGACTATTTAGCTAATTAGCACTTTTCTTCCTTAGTAATGTTAATTTCTTTTTTTCCTTCTTTTTTCTTTGGTGAGGAAGGAGGGAGGGAGGGCTTAAAACTAGTACATTTTTATTATCTCAGTTTATATTACATTTAATAGAATAAGCTGTCTCAAATTCTTCTGGGAAATAGGTGGCATGTAAATCCTACGTAGCTAGATAAGTAAATAAATACATGTTGTACTATTTACTATTTTAAATAGGTAACAGTGACTCCCTAGAGTGGCACCTCTCCAGCAGAATGCTTTCACTTTGTCAAGCTACCTCCAGATTCCTTTTTGCTGCCTACTATTTACGAATGAATTTTTCACATTCTGTTTAAAGACACTTCCAAAAGACCTTCAAATCCTAGCTCAAAAACAGTTCCCAATCAGCTGTCTCTAAAAATTTTCACTTCTTTAAAACATTTCTCCCTTTCTATAGTTCTAAATTATTTCCATTAAATAAGAAAACTGCAAAATAAAACAAAGCTCTAAAGCCCTCTCTAAACACATGCTTTGCTTTTGGAATCCTGAGCTCTCTGCAGCCACCATGCTGGATAACAATAACGTGTATTCAGTAATGTTGTTATATCTTAATATATTTAATATGTAATAGGAGGATATAGTTGCATTATTGAGTACTATTATTAAGAGAAAGAGAAGTCACTAAGAAGTAAATCTGGTTGAGATTTAGAGTGTCTCAAAAGCACTTTATAGAATATGTGTATGTTCACTGAGAGTAAAACAATTAGTATAACTTTATATATTTCTCTAATCAGTCTTGTTCCTTGTTCTTATCAATTTATTTCACATGCATTTTTATTTGAACTGACTTTAACAAAAGTTCATATTACTTTAAAAGGTCCCCCTTGATTATGACAGTTAAACTGACTTACAGAGGTGCAGAGTAGTTACATGATGTCTAATGATAACAAAATACACAAAACTGCAAGCTTCATCAGGAGAAGAACAGTCCTGAGCCCTGGAATTTTTTTGTTTAAACATAGAGGCCATGGAGGAAATTTCCAAGTGCTGCTATGAGTTATTTGGGTTACTAGTACACCTCCACACCAAAAATTTTATTTCTCACATTCTTTTCCACTGCAAAAGAAAGAGCCTATCTCAATATAGTTTAAAACTGATTCTTATATCACAAGATGATTTCCTATACAATGGTGTTAGAAACGCAAAAATCAAACAATGGTCATTTTATTTCTTTCTAAATGAGGCTGAGGTCTTAAAGAACTATAATATTTGGATGTAGGTCTAACCTACAACTTTTGACCATTACACACTTGATGATACACAATTAATGTAATCTAAAATATGAGAGAAAATGCTTTTATGTAAAATTACTGAACAGTCCACAAGAGGGCACACTTTCAACTACTGTAAAAATTTTTAATTCACTTTTTTTTTTCTAGTGCATCAAATATATTGGCCAGATTTTTCTGAATTGATCATTCAACACCACTAGAAAGCAACAGATCCTGAAGTCTGTAATTCTTTTTGTTTAAACACACATAAGCAAATTTTTTGGATGCATATAAAATATAAGAAAAGCCTGAATACATGAAGACTTCTACATTAATATTAAATGATAAAAGTATGTAATAGTCTTATTAGCCATCTTGGTCCTGTTAGCTATTTGGAATTTGGCTGCCCTAAGAATCTTTTCAAAAAAACTCTGGCTACTTGGAAATTTTTTTTTTTTTATTACCACAATAAGTTTAGTGAACATCTATCATCTCATACAGATACAAAGAAGAAGAAGAAAAAAATTTTCCCTGTGATGAAAACTCTTAGGATCTAGTCGCTTAACAACTTTCATATATAACATACAGCAGTGTTAATCATGTTTATCATGTTGCACGTTACATCTTTAGTACTTATTTATCTTGCAACTGGAAGTTTGTACCTTTTGACCACCTTCATTCAGTTTCCTACCTCCCAACCCCAGCCTCTGATAACCACAAATCTGATCTCTTCCTCTACGAGTTTGTTTGTTTTTGAAGTATAATTGACCCATAACACTATGTTATTAGTTCCTGGTGCACAACATAATGATTTGATATTTCTATACATTTCAAATGACCACCACAGGAAGTCTAGTTACCATCTGTCACCATACAAAGATATTACATTATTATTAACTATATTCCCCACACTGTACATTTCATCACTGTGACTCATCTATTTGGTAACTGGAAGTTTGTACCTCTTAATCTTCCTCATCTATTTCACTCATCTCCTCACCTCTCTCCCCTCTGGCAACTACCTGTTTGCTCTCTGTATCTGTATCTCTGTTTTTGTTTTCTTATGTTTGTCCATATGTTTTGTTTTTTAGATTCCACATATAAATGAAATCATATGGTATCTATCTGACTTGTTTCACTCAGCATAATACCCTCTAGGTCCATCCATGTTGTGGCAAATGACATCAGCCATAAAAAATGTGTGTGTGTGTGTATATACACACACACACATACATAACCACATCTTCTTTATCCATTCACCTATCGATGGGCACTTAGGTTGCTTCCATACACTGTAAATAATGTGATGAACATAGGGTGCATGTATCTTTTCAAATTAGTATTTTTGTTTTCTTCAGAAAAATACCCAGAAGTGGAACTGTTGGATTGTATGGTACTTCTATTTTTAATTTTTTGAGGAACCTCTATACTGTTTTCCACAGTGGCTGCACATTCCCACCAACAGTGCATGAGAGTTCCCTTATTTGTTGACTTTTTGATAAGTAGCCATTTTTGACAGGTGTGAGGTGATATCTCACTGTGGTTTTGATTTGCATTTCCCTGATCATTAGTGATGTCAAACATCTTTTCACATGCCTGTTGGTCATCTGTAAGTCTTCACTGGGAAAATGCCTATCCAGGTCCTCTGTCTGGTTATTTTGATCCTCATTACGTGACGTATTCCCTAGGAACAATAAATTCTTTAAGACAACTCAGTAGGAGAATAAATGGATATGTTTCAAGTACTTTAGGAAATTCTTCCAATTCAACAGTTTAATATCATTACTTAAAGTACCTAAAAGAACAATTGAGAAAGGGTACACACAGAAGATATGCAAAAAAATCATGATCACTCATGCATAACATGCATTAATGATCCCTCTTCTGCCCTAACCCAAAGATGTCACTTCCAGCAACTCTCTTCTCTCTCCTGTATCAATTTTCCCTCTTATTGGATCACTCCAATCAGCATATGAACAACTATATGTTGATAACTCCTACTACTCCCACACACAAAAAAAAAAAAACCCTTGACTCCTATACCCTCCATCAAACAACTGCTTAATTTTCTGTTTCCTTTCACAGCAAAATTCCTTCAGTTGTCCATATTCATCTCCAATTCTTCTTTCTCCTGAAACCACACTGTATGTGTTTTTATTCTTATCATTCCACCAGAAGTCTTGCCATGGTTAGTAATGGCATGCATCTACATTGCTAAGCGTGATGGACAAACCTCATATCTCATCTGATTTCACTTAGCATTCAACAGAGTTGATCAATCTTCTGTTTTCCAGAACAACATATTCTTCTGGTTTTTCCTCACAGGACACAGGCCACTCCTGAATCCTATTTTGGTTCCTTCTCATCTTCCTGTCCTACCTCTGCTGTTGATCTCATGATTTTTTTCATTCATTTTTTAAAATTTTATTTATTTATTTATTTATTTATGGCTGCATTGGGTCTCTGTTGCTGTGCACGGCTTTCTCTAGTTGCGGCAAGCAGAGGCTACTCTTCGTTGTGGTGTGCAGGCTCCTCATTGCGGCGGCTTCCCTTGTTGCAAAGCATGGGCTCTAGGTGCGCAGCCTTCAGTAGTTGTGGCAGGTGGGCTCAGTAGTTGTGGTGCACAGGCTTGGTTCCTCCATGGCATGTGGGATCTTCTCGGACCAGGGATCAAACCCGTGTCCCCTGCATTGGCAGGCGGATTCTTAACCACTGCACCACGAGGGAAGTCTCTGATTTCATGATTTTAAAATAGCACCTATATGCTGATGACTCTAAAATTTATGTCTCCTACTTTGACTTCTCCCCCGTACACTACACTCATATATCCAACTACCTACTCAACATCTCTGCTTTGATGTCCAGTAAGTATAGGTCTAGAGTAGAGGTTGGCAATCTTATTGCTGACTTCTGAGAACATGATTTATATGCTTTAGATAAAAGTTTTATTAGATACTATTTGAAAATATTTTATCATCTTTTGCTTTGCCTTTTCATTCTCTTAATATCTTTTGGAATTTTGATGAAGTCCAACTTATAAATATATGCTTTTATGATGATGGTGGTGGGATTTGATTACAAAGAGGCATATAGAAACTTTCTGGTGTGATCAAAATGTTCTATATCATGGAGAGATATTGGTTACATGAGTATATCCAAGATTTCTATTTTTTAATATATCTAAATATTACCAAATTCCAAAATACTGCAAAAGTAATAATGATAATAATTTAGCAATGGTTAGAGAATGGGTGAAGGTATAGATGAAATTAAAATGACAGCATGTTGATTACTATGGAAGCTGAGTGATGGACACTGGGCATTCATTATACTCTTCTGTTTACCTTGAACGTACAAAGTTTTCCATAATAAACAGCTTTTTTTTCATATGTATCTTGCTTTTTCTTTTTTTTTTTAATTTTTACTGGAATATAGTTGATTTAAAATGTTGTGTTAAGTTTCAACTTTTTTTTTTTTAATTAAGGGAAATTTTTTGTTGGGTACAAAATATCATTGTCTCATATTTAAGTCAGGATAAAGTAAAGCCTTTTCTTTATCAGACCTATTACTGCTAAACCATGTGCCATGGAAGTGAATGTCTGTGTCCCCCTCCCCTGCCAATTCGTATGTTGAACCCTAATCCCCAGTGTGATGGTATTTGGAAGTGGGGCCCATGGGAGGTGATTAGGTCATGAGGGTCAAATTCTCACAAATGGGATTAATGTCATCATGAAAGAGACTTCAGAGAGCTCCTCTGTCCCTTCCGCCATATGAGGACACAGCAAGAACACGGCCATCTATGAACCAGGAAGTAGGTTCTCTCACAAGACATGAATCTGCTGGGAACTTGACCTTGGACTGCCCAGCCTCCAGAATTGTAAGAAATAAATTTCTGTTGTTTATAAGCCACCCAGTCTATGGTATTCTGTTATAACAGCCTAAATGGACTGAGACACCATGTTTCCCTCAGACTCTATTTCTGTAATTGGTATTTTTAAAAAACCAGTAAAAGAATTCAAGAGACCCAAATATCATAATTATATAATATAACTAATGAATGTGGAAAAGATATTGGGGTAACTTTTCAGGGAAGATAACCTTGTAAAAAGTCAATTAAAACCAATAACAAACAACTCCTTATTAAGGAGCTCAATTTCAAAATTATTTTAAATAGTTCAATATATAGGAAAAGAATAAATGGAAAAAGCAATTTCTCATCCACATTACCTACAGGAACCTTTTAAATAATTTCCACTAGGTCCCTCCCACTATGCCACTTTATAGGACATAACTATATAAATTAAGGATGTATATTTTTGAAAAATGAACTAATCATAAAATGCAGATTTTTATAACATCAAATGCCATATCCTTTCTGTATATAAAATGAAAATAATTTTTGGTTATTTAAATTCTGTCATTATCAGTCTGATTAACGTTTCATCAGGAAAAATGGATTTTAAAATTTTAAGTGGAGTTTCTGATTTATATAATGATGAGTTACACAAAAGTAAACTTTCTATGAAAGTTTACTTAAAAAGAAAATGTAACATCAACTATATCCTAAGGTAGAAGGTTAATGGAAATACAGAATAAAATGACTTTGTGTGTTATAGAGGACTTTTATAGTTGTTTAAGAAATCTAGGTAAAATTGGTGGGGAGGAGGAAGGTGTGCAGAAAAGAGGGATGTAAAAAGATAGGTTTGGGGACTTCCCTGGTGGTCCAGCAGGTAAGACTCTGTGCTCCCAATGCAGGGGGCCTGGGTTCGATCCCTGGTCGGGGAACTAGATCCTGCATGCATGCTGCAACTAAGAAGTCCGCATACATGCCGCAACTCAGCCAAAATAAATAAATTAAACATTTTTTTTAAGTTTTTTAAAAAAATAAAAAGATTGGTTTCTCAAATAATGTTTTGACACAAGTCACTATTACACATAAACACAAAAGCAAACTAAACTTAAAATGGAAATAAACACTTTCAATTTCAATCAGAATACTGAATTGCCTGGACTTGAGGAAGTAGTTTAGCTTCTCTTTACCAGTACCTGATAATCTTAAGTATGCCTATCAGTAGATAATGAAATTTGTAAGTGACTCATTTCCTTTTTCTTGATGACCTGATTTCTTGATTTTTAAAACATTAAGTCTTTATGTATTCACTGTTATGCACTTAGCACCTAACACCTAGAATAGGATCTGACAGATGGTGGGTATTGAGTATAATGTGGTTAAAAACAAAAAACAAAAAACAAAAAACAAAAAAACAAAAAAACCAGACCCAGTTAATACCCTCATAGAGCTTAGAGAGTCCAGTAGGAGTGATATTATGAATAATCACCATGTAACATATAATTACATATTGTGATAAATTTCACAATAATGGATGACACTTAGCATCTAATATATGCCTGGAATTGTTCTCAGGGATTTACATATTTAATTTCATATTAATTTATATTTAGTTCATTCATATTTACATATTTTAATTCAGTTAATCCTTATCCTATCAAACAGGTACTACTATTAATTTCATTTAAGATAATAAGACCTGAGGCATATAAAGGTAAGTGACTGGCCCCAGGTCTGATTCCAGAGTCCCTGATCTTAACATTCTGGAGTCCTTGCTCTTTTCCTAAATGAAAAGAACTGGGCACTTTGAGAGAAGAAAAGACTGTAACAAGTTTATACTGGAGGGTGGGCAGTAACCATGCCTCATTAAGGAAGTCTCATGAATAAGAGTTAGATAGGCAAAAGGGGAAGAAGAAATGGGGACAGGGTGTGTGTGTGGGGGGGGGGGGTGAATAGCATGTTAAAGTCCCTACAGAAGGCCAGAGCCTAGTACAAAGGAAAAGAAGATTATGTAGCTATACATAATGATGGACTGATGCAAGATTAAGGAGAAAAGGTACATACAAATTAGATCATACCTAGCCTGATGGGCCAGGTCAAGGGGCTTTTGATTTCGATTCATGCCACTTAAAAAAAAAATGTAATCTATTGGCCATTTACATACATATCTTAGTTACTGAACACAGCAACTGCAGTTGCTTAATTTTTGAATCCATTTCTCCGTTATCACACGGACTCTATATAGTCCTTATTAACGTGAATTCAAATCACTGTGTTTACAGAATCAGGCATGGATTTAAAAGATTAGAAGGAACAACGGTTTGTCACAAATAAAGTATGAAAATAACTGCCTCAGAATAAACTTTAAAACATAAACCTAAATGCTAAGTAAGAAAAAAAAACAAAAAGTAAAACCAAAAAACACTCTTGGGTATTTATGAAATGAAAACTTATGTTCATGCAAAAACCTGCACGTCAATGTTCACAGCAGCATTATCTGTAATAGCCAAAAACTGGAAACCCAAATATCCTTCAATGCATGAATGGTTAAACAAACTGTGATAAATCTATACCATGGAATACTACTCAACAATAAAAATAAACTATTCATACATACAACAACTTGAATGGATCTCAAGGAAATTATACTGAGTGAAAAATGACAATCTCAACAATATATACTGTATGATTCCATTTATGGGACATTCTTGAAATACCAACATTATAGAGATGAAGGGCAGATTAGTGGTTGCCAGAAGTTGGAGATGGGGAGTGCAGGTGTGTGGCTATGAAGTGATATAGTACAAGGAAGTGGTACTTGTGGTGATGAAACAGTTCTGTATGTTGAGTACGGTGGTGGTTACATGTAACTACACGTATGATAAAAGTTCATAGAAAGAGAGTACAGGCACAGCTGGCTAAATCTGAATAAACTGCTGGATTGTACAAATGTCAATTTTCTGGTTTTGAAACTGTAGTAAGGTGCAATGTTACTATTGGGGGACGCTGTGTAATAAGGGTGCACATGATATCCCTATACTTTTTTTTTTTGCAACTTCCTATGAATCTGCAATTATTTCAAAATAAAAAATCATTAAAAAGCAATTATAATCTGTGTGTTCTATACAATCCCTAGTTCATTCACTTTGCAGGCTTTTATTATGGAACCAAGTTAAAAGTTCAGACTAGCTGATTCGGAAACTTTGCAAAGCAATTTATAGGCATTAAGTTTGTAAAGTTTTTCCTAAAGGTTTTTAATTTTTTAAGGTTTTTTTTTAGATTGAAGAGATAACTTTTAAATTTGGTATAATTTCAAACTTACAAAAAGTTACAAAGTTACACAAAATTGCTATACAAGTACAAGAAACTGCCATAACTTTTACCCAGATTCACCAACTGCTTACATTTTGCCCCATCTGCTTTAACTTTCACAATCCCTCTCTCCTCCCTGTCCTACTGTGTGTGTATATCCCTCTGAACTATTTGAGAGCAAGCTGGAGATATCACAGTCCATTCCTCTAAATACTTAAGTACGTATTTTCTAAGAATAAGAACATTCTTTTACAAAATCAGGAAATTTAACATTTATAAAATAATATCTAATCCAATGTCCCTATTCTATCCATTGTCCCATAATGTTCTTTTTTACCTGTTTTGTTCCCCTTGGTTCAGGAACCAATCCAGGATCACATATAGCTTTTAGTTGTCATGACTTTGTCTTCTTGAATCTAGACTACTTCCCTGAACTTTCTTTGTACTTATTGACTTGTTTTGTAGAATCTGTAGATTTGGGATTCAGGTGATGCGTTTTTGGTGGGTATACCATAGAGGTTCTTAGTACATTATATCAGGAAGCACCTGATACCAGTCTGTTTTGCTAATTTGGTGATGTTAACTTTGGCCACTTTAATGTGGTGTGGGACATGTTCTCCACTATAAAGTTACCCCTTGCAGTTAAGTTAATAAGCAATTTGTGGAGAGAGACTTTGAGAGAGGCTATTAAATATCTGATTCCCATTGAACTTTTACTCCTGAATTTTAACACCATTAATGATTTTATATTTATTTGTTGACATTCTGTAATGGAACATCCCTTCCTCCCTATTCATTCATTCATTCACTCATTCATTCAATCATTCATATCAGTATGGACTGGGAACTTCTTTTTTATTGAATGGGTTACAATCTATTATTATTCATTTATTTTGATGCTCAAATTGTCCCAGATTTGGACAGTGGCAGCTCCTTCAAGCTGACTTCCTTGTCCTTCTGTTATGTCCTATCATTCTTTAAGAGATTCCTTACTTTCCAGTGCAAGAAGATGTTCCAACTTCATCTCATACTTTCCCTATCCCAGTAGTGGAAACCAGCCTTTTCTTGAGGGAGGTGCTCTGATTCTATTTAGTGGAGAATAATATTTAGATACAGTGCTAGTTGTGCTCTCTGCTACTGGTGTATCGTTTGTAAGTCAAGCACATTAAACGAAAAACGGAGAATCAAGAGAAAATAAGTATGTAAAAGCATGGGTCCCAAAATAATATAAATGTGAAAAGCAATTCATAAATTCCAGAATCATACAATTTCATAGGCAAGATATATCTCAGGGATAACAAACTCTTGTATTTTACAGGCAAGAAAACCAAGACCTAGTGATGTTAGGTATCCTGAATATGGTCACAGAATAAATTATTAGCCAAAGTCAGCGAATGCTCAATTCAATGTTCATCAAGTTCTGCTCTTACACTGTTTATTAACAAATATTTATTGAATGCCTACAATGTGCAATACACTGTTGTGGCTAGGGATACAGCAGTGAACAAAACACACAACAATCCCTGTATGTCCTCACAGAGCTTAGATCATAATATGGAAAACTGGATCAATTTTCCATATGAAAAGGTGCTTTACTTTATTAGTCTTTAGGAAAATGCAAATTACAACCATAATGAGATTCACTTAAAATTAAAAAGACTAATCAACTGTTGGAATGACAGCACAGTAAACAACAGGAATGCTCATACAATGCTGGTGGGAGTATATAAAATTGGTACAACCACTTTGGATAAGGGACATTATCTGCTAGGTGATTACCCTAGGCCCTGCAATTTCACTCCTAGGTATATACGCAACAGAAAACTCAGTGGCTTAAAACAATAGTCTCTCAATCTCCTCCTAGAACCAGTGGGCCAGGCTGAACATGTTGGTCTTCAGACATGGCAGAGGCACAAAAAGTGCAAGCCCAATCCTGCAAATGTTTTTACAAGCCTTTGGTCATGTCACACCCACTAATTCCAATGGTCAAAGCATGTCCTGTGACCAAATACAAAGTCAAGGGGCAGGGAAATATTCTCTGCCTCTTTAAGACTGGGAGGAACTACACAGTCACTTGGGAAAGGGCTTGGATGCAGGGAGGGGTGAAGAACTGGGGCTATTAATACAATGCATCACACCCACCCAACCCAAGATTTTTGAGAAATGGAAGCTGATATTTTAACAAGCCCCCACTCCCCCACCCCCGGTGATTTTGATGCATGGTAAAATCTGAAAACCAATGGGCACCACATATTGCTGGGCCTCATGCCCAGAGTTTCTAATTCAGTAAGCCTTGAGTAATACCCAAGGATTTAGCATTTCTAATAATTTTCCGGGATGATGCAAATGCTACTGATCCAGGGACCACACTGGTAACTACTGGGCTGGGAGACAGGGAAAACCTTTCGAGGAAGATGTCACCTGTAATGAATTTTGAAAGCTTGGTAGGAATTGATGAAGAGTGGGAAGGGTGTTCTGGGCAGAGGGAAAAGCAAGTGCAAAGGTAAATAGGTGTGAAACTGCATGACAAGTATGTGGACTGAGGGAAGGTTAAACAGAAGTCAGATCATTAAAAAGCCTTATGTGCTAGATTAAAGAGTCCAAATATGACTGACTGATACAGGCAGTCGTAGAAGATTTTTGTATTAAGAAAATGATATGAACAGATTCTGATATTAGAACATGCTCTATAGCAGCACTGTGGAAGAGGAAAAGGTGCCAGACTTGTAGGAAGGTGCCAGAAGGTAGGAAGAACAATAAGGTAGGAAATAAAGTAATGAAGCAATGAGACGAACCAAGACACGGCAAGGTAACAGCAAGGAAGGGATAGGTATACAGAGATGAAAGAGATAAATTTGGTGACAACTTGGATGTGGAGAGTAAGTGAGAGGGAATCTAGGACAACTTCCAGCCTTTAGGTTGGGCAACTAAAGGTGTAATATGCACGTACTCATTCATTCATAAACACAGATACCGCATCCTGCGTTGTTCCACAAGGATTTGAGGCAGTTTACCAGAAGAATACATAGGATGAAAAATAAATAGGTGAAGGATTCAAGGCAAAGGATACACTGGGATAAAGAAAGTAAACAGACAAAGAAAATAAATAAAAATAGTACAGAGTAAAGCACAGTATATTGCTCTCCAAAACTCCGAGAGTTGGCCTTCAAATGTGGCTTAAGCCTCCTAGGTAGCAAGGCAAAGAAAATACACAGTGCCTGTAAAAAGTGAATCAGTTGCTCAGGAGAAGTACAGCTTTTCTAAGATACTGTAATCTGAGAGAAATTTCACTAGTGAGTCCTCATAAAGATTCTGGATGATATAATGGATAAAGTCCTTGAAAGCATCCCTAAAAAAACCAAAAATCTGTTTTGAGTTAATTTTTTTAATGTCTTAAAAAAAAAATCACGACCAGAGCCTCCCATCAAGCCTCTCAGATAGCCTCAACCACCAGAGGGCAGACAGCAGAAGCAAGAAAAACTACAATCCTGCAGCCTGTGGAAGAAAAACCACATTCACAGAAAGATAAACAAGATGAAAAGGCAGAGGGCTATATACCAGATGAAGGAACAAGATGAAACTCCAGAAAAACAACGAAATGAAGTGGAGATAGGCAACCTTCCAGAAAAAGAATTCAGAATAATGATAGTGAAGATGATCCAGGACCTCGGAATAAGAATGGAGGCAAAGATCGAGAAGAATCAAGAAATGTTTAACAGGGCTTTCCTGGTGGCGCAGTGGTTGAGAATCTGCCTGCCAATGCAGGGGATACGGGTTCGAGCCCTGGTCTGGGAAGATCCCACATGCCGCAGAGCAACTAGGCTCGTGAGCCACGATTACTGAGCCTGCGCATCTGGAGCCTGTGCTCCGCAACAAGAGAGGCCGCGATAGTGAGAGGCCCGCGCACTGCGATGAAGAGTGGCCCCTGCTTGCCGCAACTAGAGAAAGCCCTCACACAGAAACGAAGACCCAACACAGCCATAAATAAATAAATAAAATTAAAAAAAAAAGAAATGTTTAACAAAGATCTAGAAGAATTAAAGAATAAACCGACAGAGACGAACAATACAATAACTGAAATGAAAATTACACTAGAAGGAATCAATAGCAGAATAACTGAGGCAGAATAATGGATAAGTGACCTGGAAGACAGAATGGTGGAATTCACTGCTGCGGAACAGACTAAAGAAAAAAGAATGAAAAGAAATGAAGACAGCCTAAGAGACCTCTGGGACAACATTAAACGCAACAACATTCGCATTATAGGGGTCCCAGAAGGAGAAGAGAGAGAGAAAGGACCAGAGAAAATATCTGAAGAGATTATAGTCGAAAACTTCCCTAACATGGGAAAGGAAATAGCCACCCAAGTCCAGGAAGCACAGAGAGTTCCATACAGGATAAACCCAAGGAGAAACACGCCGAGACACAGAGTAATCAAATAGGCAAAAATTAAAGACAAAGAAAAATTATTGAAAGCAGCAAGGGAAAAAAGACGAATAACATACAAGGTAACTCCATAAGGTTAACAGCTGAGTTCTCAGCAGAAACTCTACAAGCCAGAAGGGAGTGGCATGATATACTTAAAGTGATGAAAGGGAAGAACCTACAACCAAGATTACTCTACCCGGCAAGGATCTCATTTAGATTTGATGGAGAAATCAAAAGTTTTACGGACAACCAAAAGCTAAGAGAATTCAGCACCACCAAACCAGCTCTACAACAAATGCTAAAGGAACTTCTCTAAGTGGGAAACACAAGAGAAGAAAAGGACCTACAAAAACAAACCCAAAACAATTAAGAAAATGGTCATAGGAACATACATATCGATAATTACCTTAAACGTGAATGGATTAAATGCTCCAACCAAAAGACACAGGCTTGCTGAATGGATACAAAAACAAGACCCATATATATGCTGTCTACAAGAGACCCACTTTAGACCTAGGGACACATACAGACTGAAAGTGAGGGGATGGAAAAAGATATTCCATGCAAATGGAAATCAAAAGAAAGCTGGAGTAGCTATACTCATATCAGATAAAATAGACTTTAAAATAAAGAATGTTACAAGAGACAAGGAAGGACACTACATAATGATCAAGGGACCAATCCAAGAAGAAGATATAACAATTATAAATATATATGCACCCAACATAGGAGCACCTCAATACAGAAGGCAACTGCTAACAGCTGTAAAAGAGGAAATCGACAGTAACACAATAATAGTGGGGGACTTTAACACCTCACTTACACCAATGGACAGATCATCCAAAATGAAAATAAATAAGAAAACAGAAGCTTTAAATGATACAATAGACCAGATAGGTTTAATTGATATTTATAGGACATTCCATCCAAAAACAGCAGATTACACTTTCTTCTCAAGTGCGCACAGATCATTCTCCAGGATAGATCACATCTTGGGTCACAAATCAAGCCTCAGTAAATTTAAGAAAATTGAAATCATATCAAGCATCTTTTCTGACCACAACGCTATGAGATTAGAAATGAATTACAGGGAATAAAATGTGAAAAGCACAAACACATGGAGGCTAAACAATACATTACTAAATAACCAAGAGATCACTGAAGAAATCAAAGAGGAAATCAAAAAATACCTAGAGACAAATGACAATGAAAACACGACAATCCAAAACCTATGGGATGCAGCAAAAGCAGTTCTAAGAGGGAAGTTTATAGCTACACAAGCCTACCTAAAGAAACAAGAAAAATCTCAAGTAAACAATCTAACCTTACACCTAAAGGAACTAGAGAAAGAACAAACAAAACCCAAAGTTAGCAGAAGGAAAGAAATCATAAAGATCAGAGCAGAAATAAATGAAAGAGAAACAAACAAAATAGCAAAGATCAATAAAACTAAAAGCTGGTTCTTTGAGAAGATAAACAAAATTGATAAGCCATTAGCCAGACTCATCAAGAAAAAGAGGGAGAGGACTCAAATCAATAAAATTAGAAATGAAAAAGGAGAAGTTACAACAGACACCGCAGATATACAAAGCATCCTAAGAGACTACTACCAGCAACTCTATGCCAATAAAATGGACAACCTGGAAGAAATGGACAAATTCTTAGAAAGGTATAACCTTCCAAGACTGAACCAGGAAGAAACAGAAAATATGAACAGACCCATTACAAGTAATGAAATTGAAACTGTGATTAAAAATCTTCCAACAAACAAAAGTCCAGGACCAGATGGCTTCACAGGTGAATTCTATCAAACATTTAGAGAAGAGCTAACACCCATCCTTCTCAAACTCTCCCAAAAAACTGCAGAGGAAGGAACACTCCCAAACTCATTCTATGAGGCCACCATCACCCTGATACCAAAACCAGACAAAGACACTACAAAAAAAGAAAATTACAGACCAATATCACTGATGAATATAGATGCAAAAATCCTCAACAAAATACTAGCAAACGGAATCCAACAACACATTAAAAGGATCATACGCCACGATCAAGTGGGACTTATCCCAGGGATGCAAGGATTCTTCAATATACGCAAATCAATCAATGTGATACACCATATTAACAAATTGGAAGAATAAAAACCATATGATCATCTCAATAGATGCAGAAAAAGCTTTTGACAAAAATTCAACACCCATTTATGATAAAAATTCTCCAGAAAGTGGGCATAGAGGGAACCTACCTCAACATAATAAAGGCCATATACGACAAACCCACAGCAAACATCATTCTCAATGGTGAAAAACTGAAAGCATTTCCTCTAAGATCAGGAACGAGACAAGGATGTCCACTCTCACCACTATTATTCAATATTATTCAACATAGTTTTGGAATTCCTAGCCACGGCAATCATAGAAGAAAAAGAAATAAAAGGAATACAAATTGGAAAAGAAGAAGTAAAACTGTCACTGTTTGCAGTGACATGATACTATACATAGAGAATCCTAAAAATGCCACCAGAAAACTACTAGAGCTAATCAATGAATTTGGTAAGGTTGCAGAATACAAAATTAATGCACAGAAATCTCTTGCATTCCTATACACTAATGATGAAAAATCTGAAAGAGAAATTATGGAAACACTCCCATTTACCACTGCAACAAAAAGAATAAAATACCTAGGAATAAACCTACCTAGGGAGACAAAAGACCTGTATACAGAAAACTATAAGACACTGATGAAAGAAATTAAAGATGATACCAACAGGTGGAGAGATATACCATATTCTTGGACTGGAAGAATCAATACTGTGAAAATGACTATACTACCCAAAGCAATCTACAGATTCAATGCAATCCCTATCAAATTACCAATGGCATTTTTTACGGAGCTAGAACAAATCATCTTAAAATTTGTATGGAGACACAAAAGACCCCGAATAGCCAAAGCAGTCTTGAGGGAAAAAAATGGAGCTGGAGGAATCAGACTCCCTGACTTCAGACTATACTACAAAGCTACAGTAATCAAGACAATATGGTACTGGCACAAAAACAGAAACATAGATCAATGGAACAAGATAGAAAGCCCAGAGATAAACCCACACACCTATGGTCAACTAATCTATGACAAAGGAGGCAAAGATATACAATGGAGAAAAGACAGTCTCTTCAATAAGTGGTGCTGGGAAAACTGGACAGCTACATGTAAAACAATGAAATTAGAATACTCCCTAACACCATACACAAAAATAAACTCAAAATGGATTCGAGACCTAAATGTAAGACCGATCACTATAAAACTCTTAGAGGAAAACATAGGAAGAACACTCTTTGACATAAATCACAGCAAGATCTTTTTTGATCCACCTCCTAGAGTAATGGAAATAAAAACAAAAATAAACAAATGGGACCTAATGAAACTTCAAAGCTTTTGCACAGCAAAGGAAACCATAAACAAGACGAAAAGACAACTCTCAGAATGGGAGAAAATATTTGCAAACGAATCAACGGACAAAGGATTAATCTCCAAAATATATAAACAGCTCATTCAGCTCAATATTAAAGAAACAAACAACCCAATCCAAAAATGGGCAGAAGACCTAAATAGACATTTCTCCAAAGAAGACATACAGATGGCCAAGAAGCACATGAAAAGCTGCTCAACATCACTAATTATTAGAGAAATGCAAATCAAAAGTACAATGAGGTATCACCTCACACCAGTTAGAATGGGCATCATCAGAAAATCTACAAACAACAAATGCTGGAGAGGGTGTGGAGAAAAGGGAACCCTCTTGCACGGTTGGTGGGAATGTAAATTGATACAGCCAGTATGGAGAATATGGAGGTTCCTTAAAAAACTAAAAATAGAATTACCATATGATCCAGCAATCCCACTACTGGGCATATACACAGAGAAAACTGTAATTCAAAAAGACACATGCACCCCAATGTTCACTGCAGCACTATTTACAATAGCCAGGTCATGGAAGCAACCGAAATGCCCATCGACAGACAAATGGATAAAGAAGTTGTGGTACATATATACAATGGAATATTACTCAGCCATAGAAAGGAACGAAATTGAGTCATTTGTTGAGACGTGGATGGATCTAGAGACTGTCATACAGAGTGAAGTAAGTCAGAAAGAGAAAAACAAATATCGTATATTAACGCATGTATGTGGAACCTAGAGAAATGGTGCAGATGAACCGGTTTGCAGGGCAGAAGTTGAGACACAGATGTAGCGAACAAACGTATGGACACCAAGGGGGGAAAACCATGGTGGGGTAGGGATGGTGGTGTGGTGAATTGGGCGATTGGGATTGACATGTATACACTGATGTGTATAAAATTGATGACTGATTAAAAGAAAAAAATTTTTTTTAATTAAAAAAAAATAAAAATGGAATAAGAACACACACACACACACACACACACACACACACAAAATCACATCCTAAATGCACAATTCAGTAAAAGCAAATCTACAAGGGGCCAAAATAATGCAATCTATCCAAGTACACAGATCTCTAATGGTATGGTTTAATCTAAGAGTAAAATTTTAAATATTCAGAGGAATGGACAGAATATCGCCATTAAGCAGTCCTCCATTAATAATTTTCTCAGAACTGGGCTTCTGAAAAATTGAGATGGTCCAGAGTACATGGTGGAATACAAACATGCAGTATTACTAAGGGCAGCAATGTATGTTTTATCAATCAATCAATCAAGGCAAGGAAAATGAAGAGAAGATAACATTATGAAGTTTAAGAAGTTTACCCAAAACATGTCCTGCTTCTACACAGAAACCTCAGGCAGGTTAGAATCTTCTTCTTCAAAAAGAAACTCTGATGCTGCTCTAATACATGGATGAATGAGCAGATCATGGTGCCAAATTTCTACTAACTATAAATTATGCAAAATGTTATTGCAATTTTCAGAATCTGAAAGGCAGAAAGTTAATAAAACATCTTACTCTAGGCAATATTGCCTATAGTATTTAACACATCACAAATTCTCCATTATAGAAATGCCCCCCCCCATACACTTACTAGACTGCTTAATTGCAGGCAGTATATGGCCTATATTCTGTGGCATAGAGGGAGAGAAAAAAATTTGTATCTACCACTTGCTAGTATGTGCTGGGCACTGTGCCAGTTGCTTTTCTTCTCCTTTTATTTTTCATTTGATCTTCATAATAACCCAATGAATATGTCTCATTTTCTTCATTTTAAAGATGAGAACAAACTTAAATGACTAGCCCAAAATATAATAATTAGTTAAAATGTGGAATCAGTATTCAAAATCAATTTGTCATCATTTCGATAGAAAAGTTATAAAATGGCTCTTGAACACAAAAAAAGACGTTCAGCCTTACTCTTAATATATGAGAAATGTGAATTAAAACTACACTGAGAAAGCAAGTTTTTGAATTCTAGCCAACCTGATAAATGAGAAATGTTAAGACACTATTGTGGAGGCTGTGGAGAAACAGGCACTCTCATACATTGCTGGTAAGAATGCAAAATGTAGTTGAATTTAGCATATCTAACAAAATTACATATGCATTTACAAAAACTTTTGCCTCAGTAATCTCACTTCTAGAAATTGACCCTCCACTAATATGTAGAACATATATGCACAGTGTTATTCATTACAGCATTGTTTGCAATGTAAATATTTGGAAACATTCTAATGTCCAAGCATGGCAAACTGACTGAATAAACCACAGTACATCCGCATCATGGAATATTATATAGCAGTTAAAAAGAAGGAGAGATAACTATGAACCAAGACAGAGTAATTCCCAGGATAAACTAAGTGAAAAAAGCAAGGTACCAAATAAGTATATACAGAGTACAATCTTTCTCTAATGAAGAAGAAGAAATGAGACTATATATAGGTATTGTTTAATCATAAAAAGAAATCACAAAAGATAAACTTGAAAGTAATGAAATCATTATCCATAGGGAAGGTGGAAATGGGATTGTAGCAAGACTTCTGAGTATACCTTCCTAATACAGTGTTGACTTTTGAACCATGTAAATGTTACATTGAAAAATCAATATTAAATCAAACTGAATAAAAAAGCAAACCCTAAAATCAAACACAAGCAGCATAACATACTATCAAATAATAACATCATCACACACACAGAAATTTAATACAAGTAATTCTCACCACAGTGCTCTGACTGTAAACCATTACTGGGTGTGGTGGGTTGAACTGCGGCCTCCTCCAAAATGTCCACCTGGAACCAATGAATGTGACCTTATTTGGGAAAAGGGTCTTTCAAATGTAAGAATGTAAGACTCTCAAGATAAGATCATCCTGAATTTAGGGTGGGCCCTAAATTAGGGCCCATAAGGACACATTCTGTTGAACGTGTCCTTATGAAAGACAGAATTGGGAGACACACTAACACACAGTAAAGAAGGCCACCTGAAGATGAAGGCAGAGATTGGAGTTATGCAGTCACAAAACCAAGCAATGGCTGGAGCCACCAGAAGCTGGAAGAGAGGCAAGGAAGAATTCTTCCCCAGAGCCTTTGGAGGGAGAATGAGACTGCTACCACCCTGATTTTAGACTTCTGGCCTCTAGAACTGTGAGAGAATAAATTCCTGTTGTTTCAAGCCACCAAATTTGTGGTTATTTATTATAGCAGCCCTGGTAAACTAATGCACTGGGATATATTCTAAGGACAGAAAAGATTGAAGAGAAATCCTGAAACTTGCCTAGTGTGTTTTATTTTGGCAGTGGTGTTAATAAAACAATTCAAATACAATATGGTCTTGGAAGTCAAGTGAAGAACATCTTCCACTGTGTCACTTACTACTGAAGTCTGAGAAATGACCACTGGACTTGGCAGCATGGAAATTACTGGTAACCCTGAGAAGACCAATTTAGAAAGGAAAGAAATGTAACAACAAAAACTTGTTTAGGATAGCCTAAGAAAAAATGGGAGGAGAGGAATAAGAGTGAATTACAGACAAACTTCTATAAAGGGGAGCTGAGATTTTTGAGCAGTAGCAGGAGGGTCAAGAGAAGAGGAACTTTTTGTTTAAAATGAGAGATATAACATTATGTTTGTATGCTCATGAAAACGAATGATCAAGAGGGAAAAAAATGACACAGGAAAGAGGGGAGAATACAAGAGTGTGATATCTTTGAGTGCGCGAGGGAGTGAGACCCCAGTGGAAGGGCTGGATTTAGGAACTTGGACAGTTCACCTATAGTGACAGAAGAGAAAACAGAGTATACATGTACTCTATAGCATATATAGTATAGAAAGTGGTAAGTAGATAGATAAACAAATGCGATGCCAGGTACTTAGGAAAACTCTCTTATGATTGCTTCAATATTCTCACTGTTACAGGAAATAAGTTCATCAGCTAAAATTAAAGTGAGGGAGAAAATGCTGAAGGTTTTAAGGATGGGGAGAAATTATGAAATAGTCACCTAGAAAAGTGAAAGGATCAAATAAGTGTGGTACACATGCTGAGAACATTAAGAGTATACTGTTGTTGTTATTATTTTAGAGTAAGACCAGTCATCATGGTTTTACTATTTTTCTCCAGTTCTATTCAGCTCTTAAGAGCGAAATTTAACCATAGTTGTAGTTTTGCCAAGACAGAGAAGGCCAAAGGAACTGAAGATGTATGCAAGGGAGTGAGTATGACTGAATTTTTTATTTTTTATTTATTTATTTTAAATTTATTTTAATTTTTTAATTTTTTTTCACATCTCCATTGGAGTACAACTGCTCCACAATGGTGCGCTAGCCCCCACTCTACAACAAAGTGGATCAGCTATACACACACATATATCCCCACATCTCCTCCCTCCTGCATCTCCCCCCCATCCCCCCATCCCACCCCTGCAGGTGGTCACAAAGCACGGAGCCAATCTCCCTGCGCTACGTGGCTGCCCTCCACTCTACAGCTGGTAGTGTACACATGTCCATGCCACCCCCTCACCTCGTCCCAGCTTACCTTTCCCCCTGTCCGTGTCCTCAAGTCCATTCTCTACATCTGCATCTTTATTCCTGTCCTGCCCCTAGGTTCTTCAGAACCATTTTCTCTCTTTTTTTTAGATTCCATATATACGTATTAGCATACAGTATTTGTTTTTCTTTCTGACTTACTTCACTCTGTATGACAGACTCTAGGTCCATCCACCTCACTACAAATAACTCAATTTCGTTTCATGTTACGGCTGAGTAATATTCCATTGTATATATGTGCCACATCTTCTTTATCCATTCATCTGTTGATGGACACTTAGGTTGCTTCCATGTCCTGGCTGCTGTAAACAGAGCTGTAATGAACACTGTGGTACATGACTCTTTTTGAATTATGGTTTTCTCAGGGTATATGCCCAGTAGTGGGATTGCTGGGTCGTATGGTAGTTCTATTTTTAGTTTTTTAAGGAACCTCCATACTGTTCTCCATAGTGGCTGTATCAATTTACATTCCCACCAACAGTGCAAGAGGGTTCCTATGACTGACCTTTGAATTTAAGGTATAAGATGAGAAATAGGGGTATCAGAGTAAAGAAAAACAGTAATGAAACATTCAGTACAGTTGACCCTTGAACAACACTGGTTTGAACTGTGGGGGCACACTCATAGAGTGGATTTTTTTTTCAAAAGTGAATACAGTACTACACGATCTGTAGTTGGTTGAATCCACGGATGCAAATCTGTGGACTCAGAGGGCCTACTATGGGACTTGAGTATCCATGGTGGGTCCTGGAACTAATCCCCTGTGGATACCAAGGGATGACTTTGCTTGTGAATAAGTCTTTCCATCCTGCAATAATTTAATCCTTTGATTTCTGTAACCTTACCTTCTCTCTTGTACCTTACTGATTAACTCTTCACTGATTCCACTTTCTCCAATGGTTTACTACCTTTCATCATTTCTCAAGTCTAGCTACTCGACTCTGTGTATACTTCCTCCAAAATTCATTTACTTTCATGGGATTCTGAAAGACCTGTATGACTTCATTATATGAGAATTCATTCATGATTCTTCATTGGCACTTCAAACTCTTACAGTACCAATGTGTCAATATGTCTGACATTCAACAATCATCTCCCTCAAAGTGTCAGAACCTCAAATAACACTTCTAAAATGAAAATCAATTCCTGTAATCTTATAATTTCTATCACTGTTCCCATTCATAGTAATCCAAACTCTTGGGTTATAAGCATCAAAACAAAACAGAAAACAAACAAACAAAAAAATCCACCCGAACTCTAACCCTCATTTTTTAAATATCTCATTCTCAGGCACCTGGATTATTCTGATTACCAATGAGCTAGTCTTTTTTTTAAACCTCCGTACTTTTCTACTTTCAGCTGTCCTTCATATAGGTATGCAACGAATTGCCTTTAAACAACTGTTTTTATTATTTATTTCCATAATGAACTATAATAAAAACATCTACAAACTTAATTCCAAAGCCTTTATCCTCACATTTAATCTTTTTCATAATTTAGTTTTTTCTTCAATTATATTTTCCTTTATTCCAACATAAACTGTCCATTCTTGCCAGACTGATCTTTTCACTATTTCCAAAACACGCTTATCCTCAAATCTTGCACCAATACATTTCCGTATACTGTTCTTTTTCCTTTCTATACCCAACCATTTCTACCCATTCTTCAAGCTCCTCTTCCTTGAAATCTTCCTCCACTACTGTACTTCATTATCTTTTCCTTTAATGAACCCCTGTGTTACATGCATACAACTCAGGATCTGACCATGCATAGCTATACTCTCTCTAATCATTTCATTGGCTCCTTAAGGGCAAAATCTTGTCTCATTAATTTTTTTCCATTTTCCCATAATATCTAACAAAATGATGGTCATACGGTTAGTAGGTTAAACCGAAATGAAAACAGTGGGAAACTGCTAGAAGATGAATTAGACAAATAACTCAAGGCCTTACAGAATCAAACACAAGGTAAAAAGAATTTGAAATATGGATGCTGAGCAAGTTCGTTTATAAGGTGATGACATCAGGGAGTCATAATTGAACATAATCAGATGACCTTAAAACAACGATCTTCACATGTTAAGCTTATATTAGCAGCCTCATATCTGTTTTTATTGGAAAGGGAAACACATTTTAAGAGAAACCTATCAGTTAAACTCTAAAATTCTCCTCCCCCATTTCAATAACCTTATTAAGGAGAATAGAAAAATTAGAGTTGAACTTTTACACAAACTGATAATTTAAAATCCTTGGGAAAATCTAGAATAAAGCCCCAAACAGCTCCATAAGAAACCAGTAATATTACTAACTTCTTACTTATCAAACATAAATGCTGTACAGCT
The DNA here is from genome assembly GCF_965194825.1 of Balaenoptera physalus. NCBI lineage: Eukaryota > Metazoa > Chordata > Mammalia > Artiodactyla > Balaenopteridae > Balaenoptera > Balaenoptera physalus. Next base: position 146,997,309 of record NC_138890.1, read on the forward strand.
GATGAGGGAACAGGAGGATTAAAAAATCAAATCCACTTGGTATCTTATCTGTGCTGAATTAAATGGACTCTGGTAATTTTCGCTATTGATTTCTGAAACCACAACTAAAATCTGCTCAGTCTTAGGATTAATTACTACATTAAAAAATTAAATTCTTTATCAAAAATTACCATTAAGTTGATATTAAAAACAAACTTCTACTTTCGGCATGTGATGGCTCCTAAATTTACAAGCCTCTTTTTTCTTCTTGAAATTAAGAAATTAAGTTCTCTAAAACCAAAGCCCAGAAATATCTCTACTGCTATCTGATCAGATATCAGCCAAAAAATGGGTAAGTTTTAAGTAACCACTATGCAAATGTTTCAAATTAATCTTATAATTTCCACAGATCTTTTGACTAAATAGAATCAGAAAATTTTCAAGGTAGAAGAAAAATTAAGAATTACTAGTCCAACTTGCTTATTTTACATAAGCAACAGGAATGCTGCATATTTACAAAGCTTTTGGGGAGCAACAGTGTGGAGAAATATCATTACTACAGTTGTTGTAATGGGGAAACTGGGAATTTATTGTAACTATGAAACTCACATAATAACAGAACTCAATATAGCTTCTGATACCACCTTTAACTAGATATAAATTCTATTAAATACTAACACATGGGACTTCCCTGGTGGTCCAGTGGTTAAGACTTTGTGCTCCCAATGCAGGGGGCCCAGATTTGATCCCTGGTCAGGGAACTAGATCCCGTATGCTGCAACTAAGAGCTCACATGCTGCAACTAAGACCCGGCGCAGCCAAAAAAAAAAAATACTGACAGGTATAGTTAACTACCATGGAAAACACACTAGAACAATATCACAGCTTAGAAATATAAAATAAACAAAATAGGGAGAAGACCTGAATAAACATTTTTCCAAAGAAGACATACAGATGACCAACAGGTATGTGAAAAGATGCTCAAAATCACTAATCATCAGAGAAATGTGAATCAAAACCACAATGAGATATCACCTCACACCTGTTAGAATGGCTATCATCAAAAAGACCATAAGTAGTGGACTTCCCTGGTGGCACAATGGCTAAGAATCCACCTGCCAATGCAGGGGACACAGGTTCGAGCCCTGGTCTGGGAAGATCCCACATGCCGCGGAGCAACTAAGCCCGTGCGCCACAACTACTGAGCCTGCTCTCTAGAGCCCGCGTGCCACAACTACTGAAGCCTGCGTGCCTAGAGCCAGTGTTCTGCAACAAGAAAAGCCACCACAATGAGAAGCCCATGCACCGCAAAGAAGAGTAGCCCCCATTCGCCACAACTAGAGGAAGCGTGCATGCGGCAACGAAGATGCAATGCAGCCAAAAAAAAAAAAAAAAAAGACCATAAGTAACAAACACTGGCAAGGATGTGGAGAAAAGAGAATTCTTGTTTATAGTTGGTGGAAATGCAAATTGGTGGAGCCACTGTGGAAAACAGTATGGAGCGTCCTCAAAAAACTAAAACTAGAACTACCATATGATCCAGCAATTCCACTTCTAGGTATATATCCAAAGCAAACAAACATTAATTCAAAAAGATATAGGCACCCCAATGTACATAGCAGCATTATTTACAACAGCCAAGATATGGAGGCAACCTAAGTGTTCATCAACAGATGAATGGATATTTTGCCATTTGCAACAACATAGATGGACTTGGAGGGTATTATGCTTAGTGAAATAAGTCAGACAGAGGAAGACAAATACTATAATGATATCACTTATATGTGGAATCTAAAACATAAACTTGTAAATATAACAAAAAAGAAGCAGATTCACAGATATAAAGAACAAACTAGTGGTTACCAGTAGGGAGAGGGAAGGAGGGGGAGAGTCAAGATAGAGGTGGGGTTTAAGAGGTGCAAAGTACTATGTATAAAATAAATAAGCTATAAGGATATATTGTATAGCACAGGGAATATAGCCAATATTTTATAATAACTATAAATGGAGTATAACCTTTAAAAATTGTGAATCACTATGTTGTGCACCTGAAACTTAAACTATACCTCAATTAAAACAAACAAAAACACAAAACAAATAAAAAACACAATAAAACAAAAAAAGAAATATAAACAGAATCATCATTGTATTAAAAAATGTATAATTATTCAGAAAATACTTTATGACTACCATTCTAGACAAATCTAGTTTTAACTTTCATTTTCCACTACTCTATTGGGATAAAAATTCAACTATAAAGGTAGACTGTGATAAGTTGAGATGCATATTGTAATCCCTACAGCAACCTCTAAAAAAACAACTCGTAAAAGTGGCAAAAAAAAAAAAGGAAGAATTTAAATGGTACCCTAGAATAATATTTAACACAAAAGAAGGCAGTAAGATAAGAATGGCAGGCATAAATCCAATCATATCAATAATTACATTAAATGGGAATAGACTGAACATGCCACTCAAAAGGCAAGACATTAAAATAATGGATAAATTACCCAGACCAACTGACATTACTTCCACAAAAGACACATTTTAGATTCAAAGATACAAACAGGTTGGAAGTAAAAGAATGGAAAATTTATTCCATATAAACAGTAACAATAAGAAAGCTCAAGTGGCTATTATTAATAGCAAATGAGACAGACTTTGAGACAAACACCACTAAAGACAAAGAGGGAGTATTTCATAATGATAAAAGAGTTAATAAATACATCAGGAAGATATCATATTTACAAATGTATTCACTCATACCTAACAACAGAGCTGCCAACATGTGAGGCAAAAAGTGACAGAATGAAATTGAATGAACAAACAGAACTACAGAGAAAATCAGCAAGGATGCCAAAGACTTGAGTAACACTATCAACCAGCTTAACCTAATTTACATTTATAAAACACTCCACCCAAAGACTGTTCAGAATACACATTTTTTTTTCAGAATACACATTCTTTTTAAGCACACATAGAACATTCTCCAAAACTGACCACATGCTGGGCCACAAACAAATCTAAACAAATTTAGGATCATAAAAAGGATATTTCCTGATAATAACAGAATAAAATAAAAAATATGTAACAGAAATAAATCTGGGAAAACTCCTGGGTCAAAGAAGATAGCAGAAGGGAAATTAAATATTTTGAACCGAATAAAAATGAAAATACAATACATCAAACTTTATAGGATACAACTAAAGTAGTATTTATTGGAATATTTATAGATTCATATGCCTGTATCAGAAAAGAACAGTCTCAAATCAGTAACGTAAGTTTCTATATCTTAAGAAACCAGAAAAAAGCAAATTAAATCCAAAGAAAGAAGAAATAGTAGTACCTCCTTGGTGGCGCAGTGGTTAAGAATCTGACTGCCAATGCAGGGGACACAGGTTAGAGCCCTGGTCCAGGAAGATACCACGTGCTGTGGAGCAACTAAGCCCGTGGGCCACAACTACTGAGCCTGTGCTCTAGAGCCTGCGAGCCACAACTACTGAGCCCATGTGCCACAACTACTGAAGCCTGCACGCCTAGAGCCCGTGCTCCACAAGAGAAGCCACCACAATGAGAAGCCCATGCACCACAACGAAGAGTAGCCCCGCTCACCCCAACTAGAGAAAGTCTGCTCACAGCAACGAAGACCCAACGCAGCCAAAAATAAATAAATAAATAAATTTATTTAAAAAAAAAAATAGTAAAGATTACAGTAAAAATGAATGAAACAAAACCCAGAAAAACAAAAGAGAAACATCAATGAATTCAAAAGTTGGTTCTTTGGAAAAAAAAAAAAATCAAGAAAATCGACAAACCCTTAGAATGATAAAAAAAATAAAATAAAATAAGAGAACAGCAGATACAAATTACCAAAATCAGAAATGGAAAAGAAGAAACCATTACCGACCCTATAGAAATGAAAAGGATCACAATGGAATATGATAAACAACTTCCAACCAACAAATCAGAGCACTTGCATTAAAAAGTAGAAAATCCTAGAAAGACACAACTACCAGAACTGACTACAAGAAATAGAAAATCTGAATAGATCTATAACAGTTAAGGACACTGAACTACATATTAAAAATCTTCGCACTAAGAAAAGCCTAGGAACAGACAGTTTAACTGATGAAGCTTTTGAGATATTTAAGAAATAACTCGTTCTATGAGGTCATTATTACCTAATACCAAAGCCAGACATAAACACAGGAAAACTATAGATCAATATCCCCCCTCATTAACATAGATACAAAAATCCTTCTTAAAAAATTAGCAAATTGAATTCAACAACATATTAAAATGGATTATATGTTATCACCCAGTGAGATTTATCCTAAGAATGCAATGTACATTTAATGATCTGAAAATCTATTAATGTAAAACATCATATTCATAGAATAAAGAACAAAAATCACATGATCATTTTAATAAGATGCAGAAAAAGCATATGACAAATTCCAATATCAATTCATTATAAAAAATGCTCAAAAAACTAGAAACAGAAGAGAACTTCTTCAATTTATTAAAGGATACCTATGAAAAGTCTACAGCTAAGATCGTACTTAATGATGAAGGCTTTCCCCCGAATAACAGAAGGATGTCTGTTCTTACTACTTCTATTGAATGTTGTACTGTAGGTTCTAGCCAGTGCAGTGTTGTCAAAAAATAAGAAACTTTAAAAATTAAATTTAAAAAATTAAAAGAGAATAAACTGTTACTACCAGATGACATTATCCTGCATATGGAAAATCCTAAGAAACCATTAAAAAACTACTAGAACCAATAAACAAGCTTAGCAAGGTCACAAGATATAAGATCACAGTCCAAAAATCAACTGCATTTCTATATTCTAGCAAATATGTGAAAATGAAATTAAGAAAACAATTCCATTCAAAATAGCACCACAAAGAATATTTAGGAAAAAAACCTTTAAAAGAAGTATAAGGGTTGGAGAAGGGAGGGGTGGGAGTTAGGTAAGGGCAATAAAAGGGATCCTTGTGATGACAGAAATGTTCTGTACCTTGACTGTTTTAATCTCAACATCTTGACTGTGATACTTACTGTACTATAGTTTTGCAACTTGTTACCATTGGGGGAAACTGTAAAGGGTACAAGGGGTCTCCCTGTAGTATTTCTTAAAACTGCATGTGAATCTACAATTATCACAAAATTAAAAGTTCAATTTTTAAAATGTGAAAAAAAGGAAGTATAAGATTTATACAATGCTACAAAATACTGCTCAAAGAAAAAGATCAAAATAAACAGAGAAACATTTCATGCTTATGGACCAACAGACTCAATATTGTTAATATGGCAATTTTCCTCAAATTGATCTATAGATTCAACACAATCCTTTTCAAAATCCCATCTGGCCTTTCTAAAAAATAGAAATAAGCTGACCCTAATTTTATAGGGAAATCAAAGGACCGAGAATAGCCAAAACAATTTGAAAAAGAACAAGGAAGTTGGAGGACTTTCACTACCCAATTTCAAAACATAGTATGAAGCTACAGTAATCAAGACAGTGTAATACTGGTATAAGGATAATTCAATGAAGAGAATGTGAGTCCAGAAAAACATCCTTATATTTATGTTTGATTGAATTTTCACAAAACTGCCAAGATAATTCAATGAGAGAAAGAATAGTCTTTCAACAAATGGTTTTGGGATAACTGGATAGCACTTGCAAAAAAAAAAAAAAAAAACCCTTACCTCACACCATTCACAAAAATTAATTCAAATGGATCAAAGACCTAAATGTATGAGCTACAACAATAAAACCATTTAAGAAAAATACAGGAGAAAATCTTTGAGTCTTGGTTTAGGCAAAGAGTTCTCAGATAACAAAAGTATGACGAATAAAAGATAAAACTGATAAACTGGACTCCCTTAAAGTTAAAAACTTTTGCACTTTAAAAGACACCAACAAGACAAGAAAAAGACAAGCTACAGACTAGGAGAAAACAATAAGCAAATCGTATTTCTGGCAATACCCTTGTATCAGAATACAGATAAACTCTCACAACTGAATAAGACAACAATCTAAAAAGAGAAAAGACTTGCTTGAATAGACATTTCACCAAAGAAGACATATAAATGACTTATAAGCACAAAAATATGCTCAACATTATTAGTCACTGGGAATATGCTAATTAAAACCACAATGAGATACTACAACACACCCACTAAATTGGTTATAAGACCAAGTGTTTGGAGAATGTGTAGAAATTAGAACCCTATACATTGCTGGTAGGAAGGTACAGCCACACAGTTTGGCAATTTCTTAAAAAGCTAATTTATTATACGACCCAGCAATTCCATTCTTGGGAACCTAAGAGAAGTAAAAACATATGTCCACAAGAAGACTTGTCCATGAATGTTCAAAAACACATTATTCATAATAGTCAAAAACTGGAAATGATCCACATGTCTATCAAATAGTGAAAGAATAAAATATGGTATATTAACACAATGAAATATCATTCAGAAATAAAAAGGGGGCTTCCCTGGTGGCGCAGTGGTTGAGAATCTGCCTGCCAATGCAAGGGACACGGGTTCGAGCCCTGGTCTGGGAAGATCCCACATGCCGCGGAGCGACTAGGCCCGTGAGCCACAATTACTGAGCCTGCGCGTCTGGAGCCTGTGCTCTGCAACAAGAGAGGCCGCGATAGTGAGACGCCTGCGCACCGCGATGAAGAGTGGCTCCCACTTGCCGCAACTGGAGAAAGCCCTCGCACAGAAACGAAGACCCAACACAGCCATAAATTAATTAATTAATTAATTTAAAAAAAGAAATAAAAAGGAACAAAATACTGATACACACTATGCCATGGATGAACCTCAAAAACATTTTATGCTAAGTGAAAGAAGCCAGGTGCAAGAGACTACATGGGCAGTATGAGTCCCTTTAGATGAAAATAGGGACTTCCCTGGTGGGCCAGTGGTTAAGACTCGGCACTCCCAATGCAGGGGGCCCAGGTTCGATCCCTGGTCAGGGAACCAGATCCTGCATGTTGCAACTAAAGATCCCGCACACCACAGTGAAGATCCCGCACACCTCAACGATGATCCCGTGTGCTGCAACTAAGACCTGGCGCAGCCAAATTAAAAACAAAAAACAAACCTAACATTAAAAAAAATGATAATAATTAACTTGCCATAGTTACTAGAAATCTAATAATAAAGCCAAAATTTAAAAACACTATATTTATCTGATTTCAAAGCCCATGCCCATTTTTCCACACTTCAGACACTTCACAGCAGTGATCTCCAAACAATTCCTTTCAATAAATATTGTGCTTACATCTCCAATATACAAAAATTATGCTTATTAGAAAAGCCACAATATAGACATTTTAAAAGGATAAGATTTTTAAAATGTCTACAGGTTCTAATTTCCTTTGCACAATAAGCTTAAATTATTTTGCATATCCCTAGTCCCACCATACTACACCTTTTCCTGTACACGTTCACCACTTTGGAAACCACTATTCTAGATAATACTGTGTTATTCCAGAACTGAATACCATCCTCCTTTGAAATTTTCTTCTATTCTTGAAACTTTACCCTCATTTAAAAGCTTTAATTCCTGTACTTCTAATTCAATTAATTCCTCTATTAAACTTGTGTTTTTCTATTCTTATTTTTTGCCTAGGCTCTTGAACTGGGATTATATCCACTTAAAAGCCCAAATAGCTCCATCAATAAAGCTGGATATTCTTACTTAAAAATCAGAATTTTTAAACGAATGTGAAGAAACTGTACAAATAATTGAAAATTATAATGTTTCTGATAGACTGAAAGTTTTCTGTCAAAAGGTTTACAGTGTTTAGGTAGGGGAAAAAAATTTAGGTAACAAACAACAACAACAACAAAAATATATTTCCATAATACTAACATTGGCTTTTAAGTAAAAACAGCAAGTAATCTCTTAACCTTACAAATAATAACGTTTGTTTTCTGAGCTACAGAAAAATCACTGAAACAATTGTTGACAGTGTTATATGAAACCAGGAAGGTGGCAATCAGGTTGCAGTATATGCTTCATTAGAATTCAATGACTCTACAATATGCTTCATTAGAAGTATGCTGTAAGACATTTTTATGTAGCTTAGGATGATTAAATAGATTTGGCTTTGGATCACCTTTTACCAAGATGAAGTGCAATTCAATGTAAAGTAAAATACTACTTCTCAAATTCAGCTTTTGCTGTCCAATTCCTTCCAGATGTTAGAATCTTTCTCCTACCTAATCAAACTTTGTTCTCTTACAAATTTGACTTACAGCCACTGGTTATAAACCAGTGTTTCTCAACTGTTTAAGAGTCCCCCTTGCCAACCAATTTTCAGCCCCTTTGGGGTGGTATCGCCCCCCATTAAGAACACATTTTCTAAATATCTTTCACAAAACTTTACACTATAAAGTTACAGGGACTGATTTTTTAAACAATTTGACAAACTAAAGATAAAGAAAGCGTATTTCTGTTGCCCAAGAGAGTCTATCTTCCTGAATAAATTCCCATAGTATTTTCAAAACATGAAAGAGACAAAAGCAAAGTTGGAAAGAACTGGAGTTAGTCAGGATGGGCATCCAAAGAAAGACTGGAAACTGCAACAGACTTAGTGATTGTAGTAATATCTGGTGCTAGTTTCACACAGAAGACTACAAACTGTTGTAGACAGGGAAAACAAGACAATTACAGGAAGAAAAAAAAAAAAAAAAAAGGAAGGAGGGAGAAGGGGCGGGAGGGAAAGGAATGAAGGAAGGAAGAAGCAAAAGACATCACTGAGGAAGTTTTTAAAGCCCAAACCACTGATTTTCAGAATGTCTCTCCGTAAGTGGCCTTATCATTTGATTCCAACAACGTTATTGTAGTTCTGTCTGTACTATAGTTATCTCTACAGTAGATAGGAAGTAGCACTGTCAATAAAGTAATTTTAATACATTCCTAATAATTTTTACTTGGGGTGTTACTATATACGCAATAACTTATTTATCAGGCATCTTCACACAGATCTTCATGGGCAACTCCAAATACAATAGTGCCGAAGTGATCATCCTGCTCCATCTACTTTTTAAAACCACTGCCTGAGTTATTCTTCTAAAACTGATTTGTTTGTGTAATCTCATGTTACCTCTTGTATCTATGGAGTATTTCTATTTTTGCATTTACACCATGTAATTATTTACGAAATTCTGAGTTTCATGTTAAATTATGAATGGCACAAACGCTATCATTTATTTTTATATTCCCAAAGCCTATCACAATACCCAGCAGTTATACATGCTAAATAAGTGTTATGCTTAACTGTTGGCCTATTAAGTACTTTACCACACACATATATGATATGCATCTAAACTAACTTCTGAAAAAGGCTTTGTCTAATTTTCTATCAAAATAGGATTATCTGATCATGAAAAGCTCTTTTCCTTGTGTTATCTGTGCTTAGAGCTCCTAATGCTTGAGGCATATAAATGTACTAATATTTAAAGTAGGGGTTGTAAACTCAAATGCCCAGTGACTATGGAGTCACTCTAGATGAGTGAAAGCAAAGATGGATAAGGAGAAGGAAGAGAGAATGAAGAGAAGAAAGTGGGAGGAGAAGGAAGTGGCAAGCTGGAGACTGCCCAAAGCAGCAACTCCACTTGATTTGTAGACAGATTTAGTTTGGTTCAAGTTTGATTATTTAGTTTGAATGCAAGAATTCAAATATTGCTTTGATTTTTAAAATTTACTTCTTGCCTCCTTCCTCAGGCTCATATCCATGCAACCCTTTCTATCTTTCAATATGATGCAACCACACTGTCTTTTAGTTCCAGAAAGTCTTCTTCCTGGCTTCACTGGAAGCCTGGAAAGCTACCTGCTCCTTCAAGTATAAACTACTCCTTCCCCAATCCCTCATGCTATCTTACTTCTACTCTCGTCACTGCCTCAAGAAAGCATTCCATGATCTTTCCTGGACTCGATTATGTCTTCTGTTAAACACATTCTCAAGTATTCTGTGCTTTTCCCAAAAGCATTTGTCAAAACTGTAATGAAATAACCATTTCTGTAACTAGTTGTTTAATTCCTTCTTAGACATCAAGTTCTAAGAGGCCAGAAAATGGGTACATCTTATTTGTTACTATATTCTGATCAAGCATAGCAAGTGATAGGCATTAATAAATATTTGATGGAGGAAGGAATTAAAGGGTCATTTCTTACTATAAGATATAAAACGGAATTAGGTAAAAGATAGCAAAATTTGATGAACGTTTCCTCTGAGATTAACGGGGAGATTTCCACTTAAAATTTTTGAACCTCTGTATATCTCTTTATTGAGCTTGTTACCTACGCTATTTAATACCTCTAATCTTCCTATTGTGTCTACTAGATCTGTCTAGTATTAAAATTTACTAAATCTCTATAATATATACATATCTATCTATCCATCACTTTATACATATACACATATATACATACACTGTACAATTGTACTTTATCAGGTTGCATTTACATTTCAAAAAATCTTTTGCTTTATATATTTAACTATTTGCTGGGTTCATGAAAGTTTTTGCCTGATTTCCCAAATGTCTCTTCACCTGATTTAGTATTTTAACTTTATATTCAACCCTGTCTGGCATTTATACTGTCATCCTTGTCTTCCTTTTTACTTTCTTTCACATCCTTAGTCCAACTCATTGCTTTCATCTCCATAACCACCTTCTTTCTTTGCTCTCCCTTGATGATTTCCCTGTCTCAAGGATTTTAAACATCATATATGCTAATGACTCTAGCTTGGACTTCTCTCCTGAACACTAGACTGTCTATCCAACCGCCTATTTGACATCCACATTTGGATGTCTAATAGCCATCTTCAGCTCGAATATTTTCAAAACAAGTTCTTTATATTGTTATTCTCACCAGTTCCTTCTGCAACATTCCCCATTTTGATTAACAACAACTCATTCTAGTTACTTTGGCCAAAAATCTTGTTATTATTCTTGACTTCTTTCTCACCCCACTTTTGGATCATGAGCCACTACCTTCAAAATATATCTGGAATTCAACCATTTCCAAGCCGCCTTCCTCCCTCATAGCCTTCTGATTGGTCTTTTCTAACCTAGCCACTCCTTGTCAATTTGACACAGCAGCCAGATATTCTGTTAAAATACAGGTCAGATCATGTCACTCCTCTCTGATCAAAATCCTTCAATAACTTCCTTTCTCATTCAGGATAAAAACCAGAATCTTTAAAATGATATACAAGTTTTGAATAGGAATTATAATATTTCTTAAGCAGAAATGTGCTTTAATACTCTTTTCTTCGCTCAGTAAAATACTAGCCTGCATCTTATTTTAGGAAACATTATTTATAATATTTAAGTGTTATATAAATTGGTGAAAAAGATATAATGTTGGCTCAGAAGCTAAGAAATGGAGCAGGGGATTCTTTGTCTTTCTTCACATCCCATACAGCTAACTTCTTGAACTCAAGACATGTGAGATAAAAGTGTATGGCTTTATACTGTTAATTATAAAACAAATATTAGAGGGAGAATACACACATTTATAGGGAAAAGGATTTATAGTTCTAATGTTAAAAAACCATCTCCTTTCAAATCAAACCAATAAACATTTTGCTTGAGTTCCAGGAAAAGATCAACTTCAGTTACAGCTGCTCTAACAATAATTGTTTAAATCTGTTCATGGTAGAAAATACATGAAACCATTTGCCCTCTCTACCACCAATTCATTTTTCACTTGAATTTGCACAATCTCAGATAACTGGTGTGATTCACTGTAGCAGATTAAAAATGGCCACAGATTCTTTGCTAGACCTCATATTGAGGTGAAGTCTAATATCCCTCCCTTTAAATCTGGCCTGACCTTAGTGACTTTCATGACGAATAAAATATGGCAAAAAATGACCTGGGACTCCCAAGGCTAAGTTATAAGAAACCTTACAGCTTCCACACAAGCATTTTATTATACTCCCTGGGAGCTCTGATCCACTATGTCAAATGTCAGACTACCATGAATCAGTCATGCTGGTGATTCTATGTCTGTGATTCTGTACTCTGGTTGATGTGCCAGCTGAGCTTAGCTTTCTGGCCATCTCCACTAAAGTAGCACTCACTGGGTGAACCCATCTTGGACCATAAGAACGAGTCAGCTGAACACCTCCCAAGTAATCTCCATCAACACCACATGAACAATGCTGAGCCCTACCTGAGTTCTTGACCCACAAAATCTTGAGACATAAGAAAATGATTGTTAATTTAAGCCACATTAAATTCTGGGGTATTCTGTTACACAGCAAGAGATAACTGAAATAGTAACATTTTTATTAAATCAGCAACAAAGAAATTTAATAAACCTATATTTTCTTTTCCTTTTTTCTGGAAACCAAATACATGTACTATTTCAAACTTATTTCCCACTTTACTCCTTAAAACTTAAATGACAACATATAACTACTTTGACTTTTAACTTTCTGCGATTATGATAGCAAATTTCAGTATGTAATAAAATATTCTAAGGTTTTTGTAAACAGCAAAAGAACCATAATCTCATTTTGTATTTAAAGAAAATTTTGTACACTGAGCAATTTATAAATTACAAAGAAACAACCAACTTCTCAACATTTAAAAATATTTAATCAACCAAAGAATAAAGATGTAACTTCCATCTAGAAAACAAATGATGTGATTAAGAGAAAGTAGTACTATTGCCCTAGGAAGAAGGTAATGGAGTGATACACAAATAAGGAAATAATGAGAATAATGAATGAATAAAAATGCAGAGTCCACTGTCATAATGCTATCTAGCCAACTGGTTTTTAAAAATTACTTGATGCACGCCTGAAAAAAAGGTTAAAATCCAGAACACTGAAATACCAAATGCTGGTGAGGATGTGAAGCAATAGGAACTCTTATTTACCGCAGGGGGAATGCAAAATAGTACAGCCACTTTGGAAGCCAGTTTGACAATTTCTTACAAAATTAAACATACTATTTCCATAAAATCCAGCAATCTCACGCCTTCATATTTACCCAAAAAAGGTGAAAACATATGTCCACACAAAAAACCTGCACATGGATGTTTATAGCACTTTTATTCCTAACTGCCAAAACTTGGAAGCAACCAAGATGTCCTTCCATAGGTAAATGGATAGACTGTGGTATATCCAAACAATGAAATATTATTTGTGCTAAAAGAAATGAACTATTAAGCCATGAAAAGACATGGAAGAAATTTAAATGCATATTACTAACTGAAAAAATCCAATCTGAAAAGGCTACATATGGTATGATTCCAAATATATGACATTCTGGAAAAGACGAAATAATGGAGTAAATAAAAAAAGATCAGTGACTGCTAGAGATTGGGAGATGGGGAAGAGATAGACACATAAATAAGAGCACAGAAAATTTTTAGGGCAGTGAAAATACTCTGTATGATATTATAATGATATGTATATGTTATTATACATTTGTCCAAACCCACAGAATGTATAACACCAAGAGTGAACCCTAAGGTAAGCAATGGACTTTGGGTGATTATGATGTGTCAATGTAGGTTCATCCTTGATTTAAAAAAAAAAAAGAAAAGTACCATTCTGGTGAATGATGTTGATAATAGGGAAGGCTACACATGTGTGGGGGAAAGGGGTAAGTCTCTGTAGCTTCCTCTCAATTTTGTTGTAAACCTAAGACTGCTCTTTAAAAAGTCTTTTAAAAAATTGCTTGATTTAACAACCAAATAATGGTAATTTAAAAATGACATGTACATTAGTGAACATGACGGGATGAACAACAAAGAATACAAATATAATACACATATTACTTATACAAGTCAATTAACTATGTTGAGGTCTATTTCTTTATCTGAAAGCTAGGATAGTTGCCGCAACCTTACATGGTCACTGAGGATCAGAAACAACATACACAAAGCACCTTGCACGGTATGGGCCGCAGTGGTGAATGGGAAGTGCAGGAAGTACAGCTTTAAATTATTACTATTACTATTAGAAAAAGGCATAAAATAATATATAAGACCTATAACATAGCAATCAAATAATAAAAAACAAATTACAAGGCAACCAAATTATATTTTCTCTAAAATGTAACTAACATAAAATGCTGGAATTATTGTCACATTCATTTTACTAGTATTCAGAACCTACTATAATTTCCAGGTACAATGCTACCATAAGAAAGGCATAGACTGACAGAAGTATTTTAAGGCTAACTCAATTCTAGTTTAGGTTAATCTTAGGGAACATGATAGATAATTATAGAAGCGGCTTTTTGTCACTGACCAAAGTGAAATCTCCAGAAGAAAAAGTGTAGTTAACTAAAATCAACATCAAATAATTAATTTCAATAAAAAGAAACAATTCTCACTTGCAAAACAGATTACTAAAATGTCAACAAAGATGCATCTGACAAGTGCTCAAAAGTGGAAGATTTTTGTGGAGAGAGCCAAAGGGATTAAGTCAGGAAAGATGTTGATTCTCACAGGAATAAGGGGATGAGGAAGGTACTGAATGAACTGGAGTTAGGAATGGGTATGAGAATGAGAAGAAAATATTCATAAACGAACACCTAGCAAAATAAGCAAAGTAGAAGATTAAAACAAATTTATGACCTAGAAATCTAGAAGATAGAGTATGGAATACTGTGTTCTTGGTCTATTTGGAAAGAAGGAAAAAAAGAAAAAAGAAAGCAAGCAGGAAATATGAGTGGAACATGGGAAAATGAACATAGAACAGGAACCAAGGATGTACCTACTTTCTCTTAGCTCAGCCTCTATAAGAAATAGCCTTCAAACAACATGCAATAGTGGCGAGAACAGAGGTTTTAATTATAATTCCGCCACTTATTAGTGAATGACTTTGGATTATTTACTTAGCCTCTTTAAAGGTTTTCTCAAATACAAAGTGAGGATAATAGTACCCAATTCACAGTTATTTTAAAGATTAAATGAGATAATGTATCTAAAAATCAGTGTAGAAGATAGTAAACATTGTTAATAGTTTTGAGATGATATAGTAGAAAAAGTGTGTTTTAAATTTTCCACTTTACATTTATGAAATACCTGTGTACACAGACAAAATAACTTGCTTAATAACACTGTAAAATATTTTTCTTTAAAAAATGCAGTTATTCTCTCTTAACCTGATGATAGTAAGGATATAAGATATATAAAATTACATTAACAAAGATACCGGTGTGCTGAAAGTAAGCAAAGAAAGGGGGCTTTGGCAAAGGCCCCTGGGAAATATCATAGAAAACTGAAGCAAATGTAAACATCTGGGATGAGGACGGAGAAGGAAAATCTTGAAAGGGAACGTGAGATGAGAATCTAAGAAAATCTATTTCATGTATTAGCTAGACTGGGAGTTTTCTGTTATTGTTGATAACAACAGCAGCTAATAACTCCTGCAAGATACTAGCTGCAAGATACTAGCTGCAAGATACTATGCAAGATACTAGCTTGCATACTAGTATGCAAGATACTAGCTGCTTTATATTCATAGCACCACTTAATTTTCATGGCAATCTTGCAATACAGGTATTATTCATCATCAAAACTTTATTGAGTATCTACTAGGTGCCAGACACTGAATACAACTGTACACAAGACAATATAGTGTCCCTGCCCTTACCAAGCTTGCAGACTATTGTAGAAACTGAAACTCTTTCAAAGAGGTTAACCAATTTGCTTAAATTCATACAGCCAAAAGGGACAGAGTGAGGATATGGACTCAAATCTAAAACCCATGCTCTTAACCACTTAACACAATTTTTAAAAAACTTCTATAATGCTGACAAACTATGAAACTACATGAACTTATATAAAATTTCCTTAAGAAACATAAAAAACAATCACATTATTCAAATGTTTTATTAATAATTTATAATAAAATAATTTTATTTAATTTTAATTCAATAATATTCTGTGCTAATTTGTTTTAACACTTAAAAGATTAAAAATTCAGATATTAGTTCAGGAGAAAAATAGCTGTTATCCAAAGTTAACAGCTATATTCATAGAATTCTGTATTATCTGATCTAGTTTGATTAATCACTTAAGCAAACATTAACAAATCAGAAAGTCCTAAGGATGAAAATAAGGGATCTTTGTGGAAAGCAAAGGCATGAGCAAACAAATTATAACAATGCCATCTATAGGACAATTATTAGAATGCAGACAACTAACTTGGAACTTGCAAACAAAATTCTAAACCACCTTCATTAGGAACTTCTAGAATAGAAATTAGTCATCAATAAAACACTCTCGAAACTGGATCTCACCTTACACCTTATAAGACTAAACACTGAAAAGACTCTATTTGTAATTCTCATATACTACTATATTTCAAGTTTCTACAAATAGTAGTGAACACTTTGACACCTACCATTGTTAGCTGGGTTTTATCACTTATTAATAAATATCCCCTTAGTCTCATATTGAAGCCAAACAGCTGGTATATAATACACACTTTACACAGAAAGCCAAAAGAGGTTAAAAGACTGAGTTAAGTTATAAGTAACTTTTGTGCCTGCAGGAAAGGATAGAGTTTTGAGTTTTCACAAGACGAGTATTTATAAGAATACACCTAAGTTGTAAAGTAATATAACCAAATACCGTTATGTTTCAGGTCACAGAAAAAAGAACTATACAAGAGAGATATGGTCAGTTTCTGCAAATGACCCTGATAAGTAGTTTTCAATAAAAACTTTTTTAAAAGTGTAAAAATAACCCAGTTACCAAATTAAGAGATATCAATAAAGATAATACCCTCAACTTAGAGAACAGCATCACTGGCCCACAGAAGCCAACTTTAATCAGTTTAGTTATAACAAATATTTTCTTTCAAATGTATTTTTCTTTAACTCTGTCTACAGAAATATTACTGGGAAGTACCTAAAAGTACTGAAAGGTGGTGGAAAGAAAGCGGTAGTTCAAATCTACAAACATACTGCCTACCCTGTCACCACTCACATTCTTTAGAATCCCCTTTATCAAAGGAAGGGTAAAGAAGATAAACCAATTTACAAGGGTCTGCTTTTTGACATTTCATTTATCTTGTCAACAAAATTTCCATGATACATAAAATTATCAACTCTAGGCATAACAACCCTTCCAGATAAATTAGGTGATATATTAGAAAAGCAAAAAAATAAAAAAAATTAGTATCAGAGAGACTGTTACTTGCCCAACTTCATAAAATGAGTAAGCAGGCAAGTCAAATACAGGACTTTCTAAAATAAAACCTAATATAAGTTTTATATCACTGTGTAGTAGTACCAAATACCACAGAAAAAAAGCCAGAGTGAGCCCAGAGAAATTAGATAGAAGTGTGCTTGATACTTCCCACAGCTCATCCTAGTTTAAAAAGTGTAACACTCGCTAACGGCCAAAGGAAAATTGAACTCCAGTTTTCACACGTAGCTCTTAATAGACTCAAAAACTTCTTTCTAAGAATATACTCCCAAATTGCGTAACCTCAAAATGAGATTTAACCTATACTATGAATAGCATGATTTTCCTTATTCAAAAATCAAACTAACAGGCATATTTACAGTAAGAGACAAGTACAGAAATTACAATAAAGAAATTACAATTACAGTTTCTAAGAAATGGGTCAAAATCCAAGGTCATATGTAAAAAACAAGAGGGTAGGAAATGGGCAGCAATAGAAATTTTACCTGACCCATGGTAAAATGTAATTTACATAGGCCCACAATGACAAAATCAAAAGATAACTTTGAGGTAGTTAAAACAAAGAACTGGAATGGAGAGTAAAGTGCCTATGGCACATGTAGAGAAGAGGCTGGGGAATACAGATCTCTATTTCTGAGTCTAGGTATGACTTAAACATCTTCAAAGTTTGATTTAAACATTATGGTTAAACCTTATGATTAAATATTATGATTTAAGCTTTTTCAAAAGTTGCTAAAACTAGCAACTTCAACAAAGTACTTGAAGATGAGAGAAAAGGCTCAGGTGGATTTTGAAGAAAATAGGAAACTAACAAAAAGATATGTAAGATCCCAGACACAGGTTAAAGATGCCATTGAAAATATATAAGGTAGCTTGGGACTTCCCTGGTGGTGCAGTGCTTAAGAATCCGCCTGCCAATGCAGGGGACACGGGTTCGAGCCCTGGTCTGGGAAGATCCCACATGCCGCAGAGCAACTAAGCCTGTGCACCACAACTACTGAGCCTGCGCTCTAGCACCTGTGAGCCACAACTATTGAAGCCTGTGCGCCTAGAGCCCGTGCTCTGCAACAAGAGAAGTCACTGCAATGAGAAGTCTGCGCACCGCATCAAAGACTAGCCCCTGCTCACCGCAACTAGAGAAAGCCCGTGTGCAGCAACAAAGACCCAACACAGCCAAAAATAAATAAATAAATAAATAAAAATTGGGGGGAGGGGGGGAAGAAAGAAAATATATAAGGTAGCCAAGCCATTGAGATGAGGAATGCAATGGTGGTGGTGGCCATGGCAACAAGCAAAGTTATTCTTTGTTGGAAAACAATTATAAAATGAGTCTATTTTAATAGCCAAAGAACATAATGTGCTGTGTCCATTCTTCAAAATAGATATGAAAGTCTTGTAATTACCATTTGAGAACACTGTTTCTTGTTCTACACTAATGTGTTCTTTATTATCCAAAGAATATCAGTCAATAAATCCCAAATTCACCCTACTAAGAAATTAAAGTATCAACTCTAAACTTACATAGTCAAATATCAAAAGTTGAGAGTCACATACGTCCTAAAACGTTCACTTCTAATGCAAGGTTTACCTGTACGACTTCACCATATCTGAGTATCATCTGTGTACCATTATTTACCTAATGTTTTTCTTTAAAATGGCTATTTGTTGAAATGCTTGCAGCACAAATCGATAAGATGCTTGCAACAAGTGCTTCTCAAGTGACACAAACCTAAATGGCTTTCAAGTTCTGCCATCATCTATTTATGTCTTCCTAGTCTTTGAAAATGTTTGCATTTGTGTCACTTGTGAAGCTTTTTCTTTTTTTAACTACTCCTTTTTACCTATGAAATCAGGGACATAATGTGCAATATTTATATTTTTCCAATATTTGCATCCCCTATCCCTTCCAAAAAGGCTACCTAATGTAACAGCTAAAAATGATGAGAGCCTATATCCTGAAAATGGCAAAAGAATATTAATATTAGCATCAAATGTACACGAGAAATTTTAGTGAGTTTCAAATATAACAATCCATTTTATCCAAAGTTTCATAATTAGTAAGTGGCAGAGCTGGGATTCAAACCCAGGAAACCTGGCTTCAGGGTCCAAGTCATTAAAGACTACACTATATGGACTCCCTGTCACAATCCATTTTAGAATTAATAAGATAAACTAGAATATCTGACAACAAGTTTTAAAGGATAATTTTAGAAGATAACCAAGATAGTTCTGCTAAAGTCTGTATTTGGCTTAATGAGTATTCAGCCCAGTATTGATGGCTACCAAACACCTGGTTTGTGTGGTACTTAAAAAAATTCTATCCCTGTGAACACTGCAATTAATGAGAATCTGTATGTCAATGTCATCAGAGGATTTTTCATCATGCATATGGATCAATTTGCTGTGTTGGGAAAAAAGTAGTGAATTCTCTGCTTATGTAAACAAATTTACTTCAAATGAAAATATTTTGTTTTACTAGTCATGTACTTGCCACATAACTTTCCCTACAAAATCAAAAGCTCCTTTTCTATCGCAATAAGCACTGTAAACTTCATCACAAGATACGTTCAAAATCATGCTTTTCAAATAAGGATGAAAATAAAGTTCACAGAAGCACATGGTGAAAAGAGAAATAAAGATAAATGCAAGACAAATATATCAATGTGATACTGTCAACTAACATATGGAAGGACTGTCTTTGATTCTGAAGTTTTATCTTTCCTACTTTACCCTTTTTGTGTTAAATATGTCCCCTCCTGGGGGGAGGGGAGGTTAACAATTCTGTCCCACAATTTCATCTAGTGAAACACTGGTATTAAACACCTTGGCAGGGGCTTCCCTGGTGGTGCAGGGGTTAAGAATCTGCCTGCCAATGTAGGGGACACAGGTTCGAGCCCTGGTCTGGGAAGATCTCACATGCTGCGGAGCAACTAAGCCGTGTGCCACAACTACTGAGCCTGTGCTCTAGAGCCCATGAGCCACAACTACTGAGCCCGTGTGCCACAACTACTGAAGCCCACGCACCTAGAGTCCATGCTCCACAGCAAGAGAAGCCACCGCAATGAGAAGCCCGTGCACCGCAACGAAGAGTAGCTCCCGCTCACCGCAACTAGAGAAAGCCCGCGCAGCAACGAAGACCCAACGCAGCCAAAAATAAATTAAATAAATAAAATTTTTTAAAAAATTAACAAAAAAAAAACCCTTGGCATGTCCAATACAAAAATAAAGAGATGGCTTTACTTTGGCGAGGTGCTTACTTGTATTTTTTAAAGTTTCAGAGAAAGCTGTCAGTTTCTTCTCAATTAAAGCAATACTTTAGTAAATAACTTCAAAAATAGGGGTCATCTGTCTAACTTACCAGAAAAACAAATTCAAACATCAAAATGAACTTGTACCTTCCAGAAGGCAATTATCTACTTTTATTAGGAAACTTCAAACTTGGATAAAGTATACTGAGATAAGAAATTTCACTAATTTTCCTTTTCTTCAGGAAATAGACGGTTTGGGGAAAAAAGAAAGGAAAACTGCCACAAATAAAATGACAATGACAATTCATTTGCAGCTGAGTGCAGTCATTTCCCATATATTTTCCAGTGGAGATAATGCTCTGGGTAAAGAAATGGATACCAGCTGCATTTCTTTTTAGTCTGTGTCCTACCAATGATAATAAATGATGAAATATGATTTCACTGACTTATAAGCTAACAGTTGGATCCTTAGGGAGTCTGATACAAATACAAGGAATTTCTGATGTGTTCAGTTAGCATCACTTCCACAAAAGATGAAGGTGTGCCATGGAGAGCCTTAGGCATGTGTTACCACATACTACCATGTGATAAGATTTATACCATCTTTCTACGTCAAAAGAAAGGTCAGAAACTACTTATATGAGAATGATGAATAGGAGTGGCTATTTTTTAAAAATCCTCTTTTGACTATGAATGAACAAAAGGTAAAGAAAGTTACTGTTTCAAGCATAAAAACCTTAATACATTCTTAATATTAAAATAATTATCTCCCTTTGATTCTACAGTTATGATACAGCTCCAGTGTGTTTTCATAAGGGTATTGTTTTGAGAACAAAACTCCCATCAAGAATTACTGGGGCGGGGCTTCCCTGGTGGCGCAGTGGTTGAGAGTCTGCCTGCCAATGCAGGGGACACGGGTTCGAGCCCTGGTCTGGGAGGATCCCACATGCCGCGGAGCAGCTGGGCCCGCGAGCCACGATTGCTGAGCCTGCGCATCTGCAGCCTGTGCTCCGCAACAAGCGAGGCCGCGATAGTGAGAGGCCCGCGCACCGCGATGAAGAGTGGCCCCCACTTGCCGCAACTGGGGAAAGCCCTCGCACAGAAACGAAGACCCAACACTGCCAAAAGTAAATAAATAAATAAATTTAAACTGCTCTGCAACATACTAATTAAGTCTGGGACCCGATTCTCAGATTTAAAAAAAAAACTGGGGCAAGGCTTCCCTGGTGGCACTGTGGTTAAGAATCTGCCTGCCAATGCAGGGGACATGGGTTCGAGCCCTGGTCCAGGAAGATCCCACATGCCGTGGAGCAACTAAGTCCGTGCACCACAACTACTGAGCCTGCGCCCTAGAGCCCGCGAGCCACAACTACTGAGCCCGTGTGCCACAACTACTAAAGCCCACGCGCCTAGAGCCTGTGCCCCGCAACAAGAGAAACCACCGCAATGAGAAACCCGCGCACCGCAACGAAGAGTAGCTCCCGCTCACCGCAACTAGAGAAGGCCCGCGCACCGCAACTAGAGAAGGCCTGCGCACAGCAACAAAGACCCAACACAGACAAAAATAAGTAAATAAAATAAATTAAAAAAAAAAAAAGAATTACTGAGGCAAAAAGACTGTACTGAACCCATACTGACCTCAGAACTTCACCTAACAAGAGCTTTGGCCTATAATTTACCTAATTTGATAAGAAGATGTATGTATAGGGATCAAGTCAACCAAGGAGTCTGGTTAACTGATTTTGTTTGTAATAGATTTAGAACAAACATCCTAAGGTTAGATATTCAAAATGAAGTTTTCTATTATTTGTAGTTCTATCCAAAATTTTAATATTAGAAATTAATTTTGAACCATACCTCAGAAATATGTTACTAAAGCTTATATAGGTTTAATTAATCTATGTAGCCTTTTCAAATGCATTTAAGATAAACATTTTGGATATTTGTTCAGAAATACATTAGAATGTTTACCTCTGAGAAATGTCAAGTTAAATGCCTAAAAATAAAGGAATGATTATATACAGGGTTATATACAAGTGGCTGATAGACCACACTGAAAAAACACTACCTAATGCTAGTTTAAATGTAAATAATGCAAATTTTTAAATAAAAAATAAAACCTGAGGAAACCCCCTTTTTAAAAATCTCAAAAAAGTCTGAGGTTAAAGAAGTATTTAAAAGTAGCTATCATTAAAATAAAAATGGCAGGGACTTCCCTGGTGGCGCAGTGGTTAAGAATCTGCCTGCCAATGCAAGGGACGTGGGTTCCAGCCCTGGTCCGGGAAGATCCCACATGCCGAGGAGCAACTAGCCCGTGCACCACAACTACTGAGCCTGCGCTCTAGAGCCCACGAGCCACAACTACTGAGCCCGCGTGCCTAGAGCCTGTGCTCCGCAACAAGAGAAGCCACCGCAATGAGAAGCCCACGCACCACAGGAAAGAGTAGCCCCCGCTCTCCGCAACTAGAGAAAGCCCGCGCGCAGCAATGAAGACCCAACGCAGCCATAAATAAATTAATTAATTTAAAAAAATAATAAAATGGCAAAGCAAAATCTCAAAACACAAGTTCTCCGAATGATATACAATGTAACTGGGCAAATTACTAAACTTCCCTTAAATGCAGTTTACATTTACTATACAGTTTTGAAGGTAATAAATAAAAATGGGTTATGTGAGAAATAGTTAATTTAAAAGTAATAAGCTACTTCCTGACACTAAAAGTAATAGAAACTTTTCCTACAGTTTAATAAGCAGAGTTATGGCAACAATGGCCATTATCCATAGGTTTAAAGACTATCGACGCTCACTACTTCTTGAGGTGAACTACAAAATTTGAGACATTTATTGCTCACCAAATATCCATGTGCTGTCCACATGTCCCAGACCCTTACCAATAGGGTAGGGTCATACAACTGGTTCTGGTTAATGGGCTACAAGTTGAAACGACCTGTTTATCATTTCATGGCTGAAATATTTAAGAGCCAATGGAAGACTGGAAAACTAGACAATTTTATGAAAATACACTTTCACATAAGTAAAAAAAACTCTTACAATACAAACCCAATTTGTTTTACACCTTTCTCTTTACCTATACACTCTCTTTTTTTGTATGCTGAACCACTTGATTTAGTTTCAGTATGACACTTCACCCTAAGAAAAAGGACATTCTCCTATACAATAATAAATTATCACACTTAAATTTAATGTTGATAAAATTATTTGCTATATAGTCCGTATTCAAATTTCCCCAATTACCTCAATAATGTCCCCTAAAGGGGTAATCCAGGATCATTCAATCAATTAACCAAGGATGACATTATATTTGGTCATTGTCTCTTTTAGTCTTCTTTAACCCAGAACCGTTTCCCAACCTATGTTTTTAATCTTTCTTTCTTTTTTTTTTTGGGGGGGGGGGGCCGTGCCACGTGGCTTGCAGGATCTTAGTTCCCCGAGCAGGGATCAAGGATCCAACCCGGGGCCCTGGCAGTGAGAGCACCTAGTCCAAACCACCGGACTGCCAGGGAATTCCCGTTTTTAATCTTTCAAGACACTGATATTTTGAAGAGTTAATGTCAATTGTTTCATAGAGTTTTCCTTAATTTTAATTGCTTTGCTTTTTTCCCTCATGATTAGAGTCAAGTTAAAAGAGACTGTGCTTTTATAATAAAAAAAATATAGAAAGTAAACCATAACAAATCTTGGCTAGTGGGGTCATCACAGAAAGCACTGAAGAAGAAATGGGTTTTTAAACTCTAGAATACTTACTCTCCAGGCAAACATTAACCATTCTTACTTTGAAACTGCATGCTGACGACGCTCCCTAAGCCTGAGGCTTATATAACCAACTGACTGTTGGGTATCTTCAACTGGCTGTCCTACAGACAATTCAAATTTACAGTAGCATGTTCAAAACTCAACTCAGCCACAAAACTTAATGCTACTCTCTCCTTCCCTTTATATTCCTTCTCAGACTCAAATATCAGCACTTCAACTCATCTCTAAAGCCCAGTCAAGACACTTCTCTCTGCCTTAACCCACATCAACTAAGACACCAAGATGACATATCAATTTAATCTGTATTTCTTAAATCCATTCTCTTCTACTGAACTATATACTGCCTTTGTTCTAGAATTTTAGGATTTTTTTTCTTTCCTAGACCTCTTACAATAGCCTAACTGGGTCCCAGCTACCATCTTAAGATATACCTTCCTCACTGTAATAGTTTAATGTATTCAAAACACAAATTTGATCAGGTGACTCACCTCTTAAAACCTTTCGATGGTTCCTCTTTAAGGAACATAACAGAGTTCAAACTCAACATCACCTACACAGATTTACAAAGTTGATTGCCTATCTACATTTCTAGACACTTCTTGACTTGCACTGTACTTTTTTCAGTTACATCGCTCTCTTCACTTTAGTCACTGGATGTCAGCTTTATAATTTTTGCCATAATTTTCCTCTGGGGCAAAAGACACTTCATGGAGATAGAAGAACAATGACATTTGAAGTTCATGAACTTTATTCTATGTAAATTTCACAACAAATACTTTGATCAGGAAATATTTGCTTAGCCTCTACAGTATGTGCAAGGTATTGTATTAAGTACTGTGAGAAATACAAAAGTTAGACATATACCCTGCTCTAGCAAGAGTTTCCAGTACAGAATATAGATTTTTTAAAAAGGTACACATACAATTACAGGTAGGCGGAAAACTACCAGGGTTTCATAAATAAGATCCAAGTAAGTTCAGAGGAGGGAGAAATTATTTCTGAGTGGGAAAGGCTGGAAGGAAGTCAGGGAAGATTTCCTAGAAGAGGTGGCAGTTGGCAGCCTTGAAGAATATGAAAGGTTTGGGCATGAGTGTGAAGAAAATAATCATAATTATTGCCAACTCACTTTCTCTAAGGCAACTATTCTAAATCAGTTTTCTGCCCCTACACGCAAGAGGAATATGACATATTATTTTAGTAATAATGGCTCATTAAAACCGATTCTCAAAGGGAGAATGGTAATAAATGGGATGCCATCTCAGAATCTGCTAAGTGTCATTTGGGGAAAAGCTCTTGAGGTTCTTTTGCCCTGTAAATGAGAATCTGCTCTCAAAAGGACACCTGACCATTTCTAAGCAAGTTTCTCCAGATTTCTACAGTCTTCATACAATGCTAGTCAAGACACAGATCACAATAACAAAATCCTTTTTTCCTCTTAGTTTAGCTAAGAATTTCTCAAAGGGAAGATGAATGACATCAAAAGAATAAAGCAAACCAAGACTTTAAAAGATATTAAAAGAGCAGACATGCTTATTCACTATAGCATTTCTATCCTAAAACACAATTCACCATGCAAGCTCTTCCCATAAATAAAACTACTTTAAATCTTGGTTATAATAACATTCTTTCCTCCTGGAAGAGCTGAGTTAGTGTATAAGCTTATATAATAATTATTTAGGGATAGAACACTGGTACTGTAACACAGTAGTAACAGCTTCTATATCTCCCTTTTCTTTTATCTTTTCTCCCCACTACTAAAGAAGGTGAGATAAAAGTTTATTTCTTTACAGAGCAAAGAGGTACAAATTGCAAAAACAACATTTTTTATTAGGGTATCCTGTGCACAGCTGAAAATACACAACACAAGACTGCTTCTGCAAGCGCATTTAAGATAACAGTACTAATCCTAACTATCATATGCTCAGAAGTCACTGCTTAGCAGGGAAATGGAATGGGCTGAGGCTGAAAGGAAACCAATTTCATAGGCTACTATAATAGTCCAAACATAAAAGTAATGAGAATATGAACTAGGGTAAAAGCAGTAAGAACAAAGATACATATGAGAACAATGTTTTGCAGGTTGGACCCAACAACTTAAGTGAAGAAGAGGTGCAAGGAAAGACAGAAATAGTCAAAAAATAATTTTGAGCCTAGGGTGCCCATGAAGAAAGTGTTGACCCATTAGCTACTAGATCTTTTTTAAGCCTTTTGATGTAGAGATTCAAGAAGCAAGCTTTTCTATTGAATGTAATTGGGTTCTCTAAAGGAGGAAAAGGATGAAATGAAGGTTAAATGATAGGGGAACTAACTGTATGCTAGAACAAATAAAGTATTACATTGTCTCTTTCTCAACCTTTTAAAGTCCTGGTTCTACTTTTTTTTTTTTTTTAAATATCTTTATTGGAGTATAACTGCCTTATAATGGTGTGTTAGTTTCTGCTGTATAACAAAGTCAATCAGCTATACGTATACATATATCCCCATATCCCCCTCCCTCTTGCATCTCCCTCCCACCCTCCTTATTCCACCCCTCTAGGTGGTCACAAAGCACCGAGCTGATCTCCCTGTGCTATGCAGCTGCTTCCCACTAGCTATCTATTTTACAATTGGTTGGTTCTACTTTTTATTTACTTAAACAGTATCAAAGATCACCTTCCAGGCCTCACATATACTTGAATGCACACACAATTTTATTGCAAAACTGGGACTGCACTAATCATACTGTTCGAACTTGTTTTTTTTCCTTTAATGGTATATTATTTGTTAACAATTTATCCAGTATATAGAGTCCTACTTCCTTTAAAAAAAAAAAAAAGTAGATGTACAGTATATACTATGAACTATTTAACTGCTATTTATATCCACTTAGTTGGGTGGGGTTTTTTGTTGTTGGTTAATTGTTTGTTTTTTTCAACTTCCGTGTATTTGTACTGCGCTATTACCAATACTGCAAATGCACATCCTAAAACATGAATTTTTATGCCTTCCAAGATTTCTATTGGCCAGATTCCTTGAAGTGGTGTTAGTGAGTAATGGACATTTAAAATTTAGACTGACACAGTAGTGCAAAATTACCCTCCAAAAAGACTGTAACAAGTCCTCTCCTGCATTTCTAAACCATCAATTGTTGGAATGAAAAAAGAAGACCCAAATCCCTCCCAATACACTGAACTCTAATCCTTTTCACTCATGTCCAATGTGAAGTTTCAATCTAAACTCTACAACATTAAGTTAATCTATTTTTTTTTTTTTTAAATTTATTTATTTATGGCTGTGTTGGGTCTTCGTTTCTGCGCAAGGGCCCTCTCCAGTTGTGGCAAGCGGGGGCCACTCTTCATCGCGGTGCGCGGGCCTGTCCCTATCGCGGCCTCTCTTGCTGCGGAGCACAGGCTCCAGACGCGCAGGCTCAGCAATTGTGGCTCACCGGCCTAGCCGCTCCGCGGCATGTGGGATCTTCCCAGAGCAGGGCTCGAACCCGTGTCCCCTGCACTGGCAGGCAGACTCTCAACCACTGCGCCACCAGGGAAGCCCAAGTTAATCTATTTTTAAAAGAGCTAACTGGCATTCTTCTAGAGACTAGACTGATAAATTCTCAACGGAAGGTGGTACTCACTCATCAACCGACAGAAAACTGTGAGAGCATTTTTGGTATTCATAATACCTGAGGGATGCATCTGGCAATAGTGAGTGAGACACTGAACCACCGAGCAGTCCAGCACAATGAATGTCTTGCCCAAAAATGCCAACAGAACTCACCCAACCTGTGGTTGGGAAATATACAGTTCGGGTATGCTGCTCAATTTCAGGTTTAAGAAGCCTGGAAAGACAGTCAAAGAGGTTCAAGTGGGGACACAGTAACAATTTGAGCTTTGTGAACTATCTGCAATATTATAAGTTTCTTTTCCTTTACCTAGTTCCTTAGGTAAGGCTTCAAGTTTCTAAAGAAACTGCATCTGACTTATTACTTCTGAAATTCCCTGCTTCAACTTTTGACTGTTGTGGCTTACTGGCATAGATTATTTCTCTTTTTGCTCTCCAAGATTTAAGGTATGTTTGTCAGTGGCTGCACTATTTTGGATGCAACCTTGGATACTGGAAAGAAGAAACTGAAACCAGGACTTAGAGATTATTTTTTAAAGATGCCCAAAGTTCTTCAGTCATTTCTGAAGCAGTATCTTTAATACCTTTTTATTTCTTAAAATCTTAATGTCTTTGTGGTCCTAATTCTGTGTTCCCTACACAGTACCTGGACAGTAACTGTACCACATACAAAGTCAGCTCAAAAAACCTTCACTAGGGGCTTCCCTGGAGGCGCAGTGGTTGGGAGTCCGCCTGCCAATGCAGGGGACAGGGGTTCAAGCCCTGGTCCGGGAAGATCCCACATGCCACAGAGCGGCTGGGCCCGTGCGCCACAACTACTAGAGCCTGCAAGACACAACTGCTGAAGCCTGCACGCCTAGAGCCCGTGCTCCACAACAAGAGAAGCCACTGCAATGAGAAGCCCGCGCACCACAACCAGGAGTAGCCCCTGCTCACCGCAACTAGAGAGAGCCCTCACGCAGCAACGAAGACCCAATGCAGCCACAAATAAATAAATAAATACATACATACATACATACATACATACACAAAACCTTTGATAAAAGGTTGGCTCTTTAATATTAGGAAATTTACAAAATATCGATGAAAATTGGTTTATTATTTAGGAAACCTCTATAGGACGTAGACTGAAGAGGGCCAAAAGCATAAAAACAAATAAAACCTAAGCATCCATAATATATAAAATGTGGTTTGTTCACCCTATAGTCAGAAGGCTATCATATGTAAAATTAACTTAGACATACTTGATTTTTTTAAGTTGAAGAGACAGTTTGCAAGATTAAATAAATTTTTTGGTAAATATTAAAGCATTTTGCAGTTCTCATCTCTTTACACTCAAATCAGGGCTTTTACTTCAAAAAATTGTCTTTCAGCTTGTAAACATTCTGTATAGTGGCAGCTGGAGTGTGTACAGTACTTTTGTATTTTATTGCCATTATATTAATTATAATCTTTCTTTGCATTAACGATACTGCCTTTCAAAAGGCTGCAGAGTGCCACCAGAAATTAATGAATATATTAGTTTTGCTGTACCTTGTCAGCACTGGAAATCAACTCTAAAGCACTTCTTTTAGGAGAAAGTAGGTACCTATTCTTTGCTCATCTATTGAAATCTTGGTGATTTTCATATGAGTTGTCAATTATTTAGTCAGGCCTGTTCTTCAGAGGCATTTTTGAGAAGTCTAAGGTTTTTTTCTTTTTATTGTGAAGGTAATATATGCACGTTATAAATATTTTAGACTGAAGATAAAAGGAGAAAGTACCTATAATTCTGTCACCCTAATGTATTGTAACTGCATTATATTTTGGCATATTTTTTTCTGGTCTTTTATGAGCAAATGAATTTCAGTTTTAGCCATATTGCTCCCACAGTATTTTGTTTTCTTTACCTAAGGGGACAACATAATGAAACGCTTCTTAAAGTTCTAACTTTTACCTGGAGTCTTAGACAAAGCTGTAAAAAAAGCATGATTTTAATTTCTGGTAGCTACCTAATTTTATTTTTCTTCTCATCACTTATCTGAATTTTTCATAATGAACATGTACTACAGTCTTGCAGGTATGTTGTGAAGTTTAAAAGAGAAAAAGCATATGGGACTCACTTAACAAAATATCTTGCAATTATGAGACCAAGAACAGAATAAAGTACTTTTTGAATAAAGACATCACAACAACTAAAGTCTATCTAGGCAGTTTAGTACTCTGGAACCTTGCTACTCTACGTGTGGAATACAGACCAGGAGTATCATACCAGCTGGTCGTTTGTTAGAAACGCAGACTCTCGGAGACTACTCTAGATTTACTGAATCATAATCTGCATTTTAAAAGATGCTCAGTGAGCATCTCTCAAGAGTGTTTCTTAAACTTGGCTACATACTTGAGTCACTTGGAAAACTCTAAACAGGTACTTATGCCTTGGGTACCACCCCTGTATATATTGATTTCACTGTTAGAGGAGTATGGGCTGGGAACCAGGATTTTAAGTCACCCTCCTGGTGACTGTAATATGTAGCAAAGTTTTAAAACTACTGCTTCAGAATGCAGACACTTGAAATGGCTCACCAAGACAGGTGAAATCCATAGTTTACCACAATCATTACCTGTGCAAAGAAACACACCACAGCATTTTAGCACTACTCTGAAACTCATTTGTATTTCTTGTGGATCAGTTTTCCCATAGCAATAACGTGCTTAATAAGCTATCATTCCCTCAAAGAACATAAAGGTTAAAGTTCTAGAAAATATTCAAAATCTAGTACTCTTCAATTTTGTGCCCTTTTCTCCAATACTCAGACTTAGAAATCACTAAGTATTAACTATACTTTCTATTTAAGACTTAGTGAGAAAGAGAACTACATACTGACAAAATAAAAAGTCAGGTTGCAACAAAGTCAATTAACTGGTTTTTTTTTTTATCAATGTAGGTAGTTAATTTAAGGAAAATTATTAGGGAGAGAGGAAAAGTCCATATATTGTAATCAAATTTTCACCTCACTTCCTTCTGCAAAGAACAATTTTAAGCTAACAATAAATAAAACAAAATCTGTTCAGGTTACAGTGGTATGTTTCATATAAACAAACAAATAAATAAATAAAGGAAAGGAGAAAACCTTGGGTCTGAGGCTACAGTAAAAGAAAGATTACCTAAGGGGACTACTGGCTTCCACTTCTAAGATCATTTTAAGACCACTGAAGAAGCTATATAGCCTTATAATGTATACTGGGCATCTTTCTGTGCTGTAAGCTGGGGGGTGGGACTTTGAGAACCTGAATCATTTTAACATTATAAATCTATTTCCTACCGGAGCAAGACCTGGAGCTGAATGGAACAGCATCAGGTAGATCCTTGGTTCCTGGACATCTCACTTTGCCAAAGAAGTTATTTACTGAATAACTTTTAAAGTGGTTAGTGGAGATGGAATCAGAGTAGATAGCACTGAAGACTCTGGAGCCACCAAGACTGTTATTTTCATTGATACATTCAATGAACACAGGCAGAATAAATTTTTAAAAGCCACTGCATTAGTAGTTTGATAGGAAAAAAAAAGTCGTTCTTAATAGAAAGACTAATAAAGACAACACAATGATTTTAACAGAGGAAAAATTACGTAAAAAGCTCCCAAGATTATGCTTAACAAATTATTCTTTTTAAAACTAGTCTTAAAACAGAGTCCCAAGATATCATAATATTATTAGTATCACTATCATTATTTAAAATTGTTCTGGGAGAGCTAAAAATACACAATTCCTTTACATATTTTATGTATATTTATTATATACTATATATTACATATTATACTGATTATATATTTAATTTGCAGAGATAAGTTGATAGTAGGATTTATTTTAGGGTTGCTCTGTTTCACTGACTTACCTATCATGATTTATTGTATAGTGATGTTTTAGCTATTGTCACTTGATAATATGCTTTAACATAATGGTAAAGCATGTCTGTTTTCCCCTCCCTATTAACTCATAGTTTTCAAATTTTTCTTATTTATTTTTAGATAAATTACATAAATGTTACTTCAAGTTTCCCCAACACCTCACTGAATTTTGATTGAAAATATATTAAACCAAAAAATAATTCAGAAATAGGTATCTTCAAAATATTTTCTCCATTTGCCTTTCTCAAAGTTTGTTTTCTTTATATGTCACATACATTCCTCAGTAAGACTAATTTAGGAAAGGGGAAAAAAGCACAAGGGAAACTGCCCTTTTCATACATGAAAAACTAAATTTAAGGTATTCCATAGTCAAGTCTAACCCTGATCTTATAAGCAAACTGTAGGCTTTTCTGCTCAATCACCCACTATTAAGTCTCATATCTTCAAATAAGAATCCTCCATTAGTGGATCTCCTTCAACCAGGAAAAGACTTCTATATCAGAACCAACACAGAAACGAGAAATGTATACCAAGAGAGGACCCTATTCCACGAAGGCACACTTTGTAGTAATACTGTCTTTAAAGTTAGATTACTCAAATTCACTCCTTATTACCTTTTCCAACTGATTCCCGACAAACTACATATTTTTTATCTTGACTAATAATTGTAGGCAATTTATCCTTTATGCTCCTTATTACCTTTTCCAACTAATTCCTGACAAACTACATATTTTTTCTCTTGATTAATAATTTTAGGCAATTTATCCTTTATGCATTAAAAGTATGTTTAAAAAACTCAACTGGTTCCTTTTTTTTTTTTTTTTTTTCTTGGCCACACCATGTGTCTTGCAGGATCTTAGTTCCCCAACCAGGGACTGAACCCGGGCCCCAGCAGTGAAAGCCCCGAGTCCTAACCACTTGGACCACCAGGGAATTCCCAACCTGTTCTTATTTTTGTTGCATTTTTTAACTTTTGCAATACTCAAATCCTTACACTAATCCATAGGGCACTGTGGTAGGAAGTCTCCAAGATGGCCCCCAATGATGCCATCGTCCCAGTACTTATGCCCTTGTGTAACCCCCTCGTCTTGAGTGTGGGCTAAACCTAGTGATTTGCTTCTAACAAATCAATAACAGAAAAAGTGACAACATGTCCCTCTGAGGTTACATTATAAAGAGACTATTGCTTCTGTTAGGAGAACCCTCTCTTACTCTGAGGGAAGTCAGCTGCTGTATTGTGAGGTGCTCTACAGAGAGGTCCATATGACAAGGAACAGAAGTCTCCAGCCCATAACCAGTGAGGAACTTGAGTCCACCAAGAGCCAAGTGAGTAAGCTTGGAAGCAGATCCTCTGCTAGTCAAGCCTTGTGATGACGGCAGCCCCAATGATGCCTTGTCTGTAGGAGGAGTGTAGCTTTGGGAGACACCCAGAGTTTACATGGCACCCAGCTAAACCAGGAATTGGGAGATAATAAGTGTTTACTGTTTTAAGTTGTGCAATTTTGGAGTGACCTGTTATACAGCAATAGGTAACTAACATGGTTTTTGACAAAATTCCTAAGAATCATTTAATTTACAGCGTCCTAATAGTTTAATAAAATCCCTTTTGCAGAAACTAACATATAGCACTATCCTATTTATAAGCACTTTTTTTTTTTAACTTCTTTATTGGAATATAATTTCTTTACAATGGTGTGCCAGTTTCTGCTTTATAACAAAGTAAATCAGCTACACATACACATATGTTTCCATATCTCTTCCCTCTTGCATCTCCCTCCCTCCGGCCCTCCCTGTCCCACACCTCTAGGTGGTCACAAAGCACAAAGCTGATCTCCCTGTGCTATGCGGTTGCTTCCCACTAGCTATCTATTTTACGTTTGGTAGTATATATATGGTAGTGCACTTCTATTCTTATTATCTCTACTGCACCTCATAAACAATTCCATGTGCAATGTGGTATGTGTAAGAACAGATGTAATTCTGACTTATGCCCTGTATTTAAGGAGCCTAAAACTTAATCTAATATACTCCTTTCTATACTCAAATTCTTAAATAACTTGTTCATTCATAGATATTTGGCTTATCTATGAGCACATCTTTTATTAAGTTTTTTCCTCCTTTCTTAAATCTTTTTCCCCAAAGGGTAAGGATGTCAGAGAACTTCTTAGAAAGCCCTAGTAACAATCCTGAGATACTACAGTATCTCCTCAATTATTATTTCTGAAAGAAAGCAGTTTAGAGGAATGATTTTTCATAATCTAAAGTCACAAAGCAAATGACAGTAATTCAGAGAGGACAGCATTGAAATAAAGTCCCTCAACATTCACCTACAAGTCTACTTTTAGCTTGTGTGTATGGAATCATTCAGCCCAAATATTTAGTGAGCACCTAAAGTGCCCGAAACTATACTCATTGTTGAATTTAATTGTGATGAATAAGACACAGTCCACCACCACCCTTCTCCTGACCTATAAGGATTCCCAGGATAGTGGAAGAAGATAATTACAATATGATATAATAGGTATTATAATAAAGGCTAAAGGGAAAAAAATGGCCAGATAAAGAATGGAACAACAAATCTTGCCTAAAAGAGACAAGAAGGGGTCACAGAAGAGATGGAATTAGTTGGAACTTGAAAAATGAACAGAAACGTGCCAGGTACACTGCCAGATACAGGGAAAATGGTAGTCTACAGAAAAAGAACAAGTATGCAATGCAAATGAGATTCATACGGATTCCGTCCAGAAGACTCATGGCTAAGGCTAATGAACCAGCCTCTCACAACCTCATTTATTCATTTTACAAAACTAAGTATATACCATACGCCTGGCACTTGTGCAAAACTCAAATCCCATGTTAGGTAATACAAACAAAGCAATAAACATGATATTAAGTTCTCGACCTCAGGGAGCTTTAGAGTCTAATTCAACTTAGGAGAGCACATTTTCATTTTAATTATGCCAACTCCGAAATGCTCATGAGATTTCCTTCCCTCTCTTATCCTTTGGGCAAGTCACATTCTTTGTAAGCATCAGTTTCCTAATTTGTCAAGTGGGGATAATATTATATGTATACTTCAAAAGATTGTAGTGAGAATTAAATAATGCAAGTAAAATATTCAAAACAGCGAGCTCAATAAATATTAGCCATTATTGCTTTTACTGTTATTATCCTCATTGCTAAGAATAAGGCAATTAAAAGTTTTAGTAAAGAATTCTTCTGTTTTCTAAATCATTACGGAACCGAAAAGGACTCTTCTGTTTCGCTCCTTCTAGGTTCTACAAAGTATAGGAAGCAATAATGTCATCAACCAAGGCACTAAGTACCCCTAGTCTGTCACAATGTCCCCCCAAAAGAGTACTAAAAGTAACACCTAATCTATCAGCAGACATAGTCTCTGATGATACAATCTGGGATTGATTCTATTAGTAGCAGGACTTTAAACTCTGTGTATAAGTGTACTTAAGGAGTAATACTGGACTTCCCTGGTGGTGCAGTGGTTAAGAATCTGCCTGCTAATGCAGGGGACACGGGTTTGAGCTCTGGTCCGGGAAGATCCCACATGCTGCGGAGCAACTAAGCCCATGCACCACAACTACTGAAGCCCGTGTGCCTAGAGCCTGTGCTGCGCAACAAGAGAAGCCACTGCCATGAGAAGCCCACGCACTGCAACCAAGAGTAGCCCCTGCTCACCGCAACCAAGAGTAGCCCCTGCTCGCCGCAACTAGAGAAAGCCTACGTGCAGCAACGAAGACCCAACACAGCCAAAATAAATAAACAAATAAATAAATTAAAAAAAAAAAGATTTCCTTAAAAAAAAAAAGTAATATTGAAACACTGTAAAGCAACTATACTCCAATAAAAAATTTTTTTAAAAAAATAAGTAATATTGAATAACAGAAAACCTTAATTAATTCACTATGGGCCTAAAATCTAAAAAACTAAGAATTAAAAATAAAAAGCTGATATACATTGAAAGGCATGTTCTGAAGAGCATGAAATAAGAGACTTGCAGTAACAGATGAAAAAAGAGGAAAGGAAAAAATAAACAAATAATCATAGAAAGGGTGACTGAGGCTTAAAATTGAAAATGTTCACAAAATCAGGAGCCAAACATGTCTCTGACACAAGATTTAGAAAGCAATCCTTTGGAAGGATTATCAGTTATTTTAAATCTATTTAAAAATTCATTTTTAAAAGGGCACAACACCATCCAATGTTTTGGATGATTTCTTTAAGCTAAATTTCATTCTACAAAATCCTATTGTTCAAAGCTCAACAAAACCAAAGTCAAAACAAAGATGTGCACTGAATGTGGAATTCCGCAAGAAAGGTATAACAAAACAAATGATATAAAACTTCCATAGAGGTTCAATCAAAAAGAAATATAATACATATTAATTTTTAAGTACTTATAAGGTAACCACATTACACTTATTTTTTTTTACTCTGGTTAAGATCTAAGGTAAAACAGAAGTTTTCAAAACAGAGAAAACTCAGAATTCTTTCACTCCTAACTTTTACCCATCATCTCTTTAAGCTAACCTTCTCATCCTAAAATTATTCCAGGAACTCTCCCAGGACTTCCTCTTTTACTGAGTCTATTAGCTTCTGGACTCAAAGCCTGACTCCGTGAGTTTTAAGAGCCAACTTTCCAAAGTGAGGACACTAAAGAAATTTTTGAAACCACAAAAACTGAGTGATACAGCAACATTAAAAGAATGGGCAAACACTATATTTGATTTCCAAAAGCAAAGACTTGAGATTTTTCTGAAGTAAAATTAAAATGCAATTTTAAAATTCTGCTTTAAATCTTATTTAATAGTTATTTATAGTTTAAGGATCCAAGGAGTATTATGTGTAATATTATCAACCTCAGTGCAGGCTCCTCAAAGGAACTGGAGAAGCAGTATTTGTATAGTAGTTAAGATTTCAAAACTAGGCTTTAGAATCAGAAAAACTTGGGTTCAAATTCTCCTTCCTCCTGTGTAAGCTGTATAACCTTGACTTCCTAAGCTTCAATTTCCTTACCTGGAAATGCAAATAACATCTACTCCAGGAGGTCTTTTCTAAGAGTGTTAAATATGACAATGAATAATATATAGAAATTTTTTGATAAATGTTTGTTTAAAGAGGGGGAGGGAGAGCAGGAAGAACTACCCTACCCATTTTTATATGTATTACAACACCGAAAGGTTAGTGATAAGAACAGTATTAATGTTAATGGAAGCTAAAACTTATCTCATAAGAACAATTTTAAGGTACTTTGCATTTGATTAATCCTTGTTGATCAACAGAACACGTCATAAGCTAACTAGAGTACACCTCTTCATTTCTCTAATTGCCACTGATGATGAACATTTTTTTATATATGTACTTGCCATTTTAGGTTCAATTCTGACTCAGGTTAAAAAAACAGAAGTTTGAACTTGAGGAATAATAATGCACTATCATTGTTTCTCTTCTTTTGTTTCTAATCAGCAGATATATTTTTTACATCATTATATTGCTTGTATTAACAAAAGTCAACTTATTAATCTTGCCTCCTTGCCTCTCTTCTCTCTTACCTTCTTTTCCTCTTCCCTAATACTCTTACCCTCTTTGCCTATCATTCTTTTTATCCCCCCACCCCACACCCTGTATGGTTCAAGCTTTCCAGATGCACTAATGAAAATCACTTATTGACCAGTGGAAGACAAAGACTTTAGAAATTACTAATCAACAGAATTTATTTTGCATCCATATATACACATCGTTATCATAAGCATTTATTTATTCCCGCAGCAAACATTTGAGATGGCCCTTACTACAGGTAAAGCACACTGCTTTAAGTTCTAGACCACAATTCCTCAATTTTTAATCCTATGCTATAGCCAGATAGCACTAAATGAAAATTTTGACATAATGTGACCATAATTTTTCTTCTGAGCTATCTAATCTTACTTTCCATATATGTACAAGTTTGTTTGGCTTATTTCCAGCTCACAAAGCAGCAGAATTGGACAAGAGGAAAAAGTCTGTCTTGTAACTACTGTTGGCATGTAGTGTCTGGAAGAATGGAGAACAGAATGAACCATATTGAACAAATGTAAATTGTCCCTAGAGAAAGGAGTATAAGTTAGAGCTAATAAAGGAGTTCAGCAAGGTTGCAAGATACAAGATCAATATATAAAAATCAATTGTACTTCCATACACTAGCAATGAACAATCTGAAAAATGAAGTTAAGAAAATAATCCCATTTACAATATCATCAAAAAGAATAAAATGCTTAGGAACACATTTAACAAAAGAAGTGCAACACTTGTACACTGTCCACAATACTAAAACAATATGGAAGAAGAACAAAGTTGGAGGACTCATACTTCTCATTTTCAAACCTTACTACAAAGCTACAGTAATCAAAATAGCGTGATATTGGCGAAAGGCAAGACACACAGATTGATGGAATAAAATTGAGAGTCCAGAAATAAACTCTTATATTTACATTAAATTAATTTTTGGCAAGGGTGCCAAGACCATTCAATGGGAAAAGAACAGTCTTTTCAACATATTCTAATGGCACAACTGGATAGTCACATGTAGAAGAATGAAGTTGGATCCCTACCTCATACCATATGCAAAAAATTAACTCAAAATGGATCAGACTTATAGAGCTCAAACTAAATATAGGTGTAAATCTTCATGATCTTGGATTAGGCAATGGTTTCTTAAACATGGTATCAAAAGCACAAGCAACCAAAGGAATAAAACAGATAAATCAGACATCAACAAAATGAAAATCTTTTGCACTTCAAAGGATACTATCAAGAAAGTGAAAAGATAATCCACAGAATGGGAGAAAATATTTGCAAATCATACATCTGATAAGGGACACATATCCACAATATATTAAAATTTTAATAATTTAAGAATAAAAAGATAGATAATCCAACTTAAAAATGGGCAAAAGATTAGAATAAACATTTCTCCAGAGATATATAAATGACCAATAAGCACATGAAAAGATGCCCAAAGTAAAATCATAGCCACAATGAGATACCACTGCACACCCACTAGGATGGCTATACTCAAACAGACAATAGCAAGTATTAGAGAGGATGCAGAAAAAGTGTAAACCTCAGTGTTAATGCAAATGTAAAGACCGTGTAGCCTCTTTGGAAAACAGTCTAGCAGTTCCTCAAAGAGTTAAACATACAGTTAGCATATGACCTAGAAATTCCATTCCTATGTATCTGCTCAGGGGAACTGAAAACACAGAAGCTTTATTCATAATAGCCAAAAGGTGAAAACAACCCAAATGTCCATCAACTGACAAAAGGTTAAGTAAAATGTGGTATACCCACACAATGGAATATTATTTGGCCATAAAAAGCAGTTAACTACTCATGCATGCTACAACATGGATGACCAAGTGAAAGCAGCCAGGTACAAAAAAGCCACATTATATGATTTCACTTATATGAATAAGGAAATCCATAGCAACAGAAGGTAGATAGTGGTTGCCGCAGGCTGTGGGAAGAATGGAGAGTGACTGCTAACGGGTATGGGGTTTCTTTTCCAGGGGATGAAAATGTTCTGGAACTAGATAGTGATGATGGTTGTACAACTTTGTGAATATACTAAAAACCACTGAATTTTTACCACTGTACACTTTAAAAGAGTGAATTTTATGGTTTTTAAGAATGTGAAATAGTTTCCAAACCTTTTCAAACTAGTTCAGATGAGCCACTTATCAGCAAACACTTGCTAAAAGCCTGCTCCAGGCAAGACACTTTATAAGGTACCACAGGCAGATCCTGCCCTCAAAGAGTTTATAATCTTATTGATAATATAATGTGAAAATGAAACAAAATAAGCCGTAGCTTGATATACAATACGAAAATGTGATGAGTCAGCATATAACTTACATTACTAACTCCTACACACAGGTATGTATTAGAAAAGGAAGAGATCACATGAACTGGGGCAAGAGCAAAGAGAGAAAATGTAAGCCTGGGGGAAAAAAAAACCCACAAAAACCCCAGGTGACTCTAATATGCTACCTCTCTCCATTACTACCCAAAACCCCTAAGAACTTTATAGAAAGAAGGTAGGATTTGGATAGATGGAGAGAAAAGGAGGTAAATGTTTTGACTAAAAGGTGTGAAGCTGGAAAATACAAAATGAGCTATCAAAATATAGTGGATATATTTGTATATATTGTATATATATGTATATTGCCATACACAGCAGTATAGTACAATACCTTTAGAGGCATAATTAACTTTAGATAACAGAATGAGTTAAATCAAGTTCCTTGTATAAGTAGAGTTATTATTTGGGATACTTCACTTGATTTGGGGTATATAGCCAAGTTGTGTTGTGAAGTACTTACCACATTTCAATACCAGATGAACTTGAGGTGATTTGATAACTTTTTGTTTCTTATCCAATACCTTCCTAATAATTTATGTCACAAACTCGCAGACTTTTATTTAGAAATATACTTGACAAGTATGTTTTTCATCAAATCACCAATTAGAAAGGTAGCTGTCAACAAATAAAAAGAATAAATATTCGCTGAGGACTTACTGTAAGTGCACAGCACAGTTCCAAGCATTTTACACATCACTTTGTAAGAGTGTATATCAAACATATACAAAATAAGGCACTTTGACTTTTGAGTAAACTTTTTAAACATAAGCCACCGTTACGAACAGATCAGTCAGTTCATCATTTTTTATTTTATTCTAAGTACTGTTGCTAACTTGTATTTGAGTTTTTAACTTCAATTTTTCTCACTAATTCTTTTGCCAAATTCATTTGTAGTATCTGCTACTCTTCTTTCCTCGATTCTACTACATTCTCTCTCATAACCAGAAACTCCACTCCATTCTTCAGAATTCAACACACCTCTCCATTCTACCTCTATTTTTTTTTTTTAATTTATTTTTATTTATTTATGGCTGTGTTGGGTCTTCGTTTCTGTGTGAGGGCTTTCTCCAGTTGTGGCAAGTGGGGGCCACTCTTCATCGCGGTGCGCGGGCCTCTCACTATCGCAGCCTCTCTTGTCTGGAGCACAGGCTCCAGACGCGCAGGCTCAGCAACCGTGGCTCACGGGCTCAGCCGCTCCACGGCATATGGGATCTTCTGGGACCAGGGCTCGAACCCGTGTCCCCTGCATTGGCAGGCGGATTCTCAACCACTGCGCCACCAGGGAAGCCCTCTACCTCTATTTTTAATTTTAAGTCATTAATAACTCTGCTCACCATGGTTCCTTGCTCCTTTATGCCTCGCAGATGATATTTTTATAGAATAGAAAAAAATAAAATAGAAATAGAAAAAATAAATAAATAAAATAGAGGCATCTCTTAGGCAGCCATGTAAACTTTGAGAGCGAGGATGAAAAAAATTCCTATGATCAAATGCCTAGAATTCATTGCTGACAGCACAACAGTTATTCAATTAATTCTTGTGGAATGATTACTAACGAACTAGCTAATAGAGAAACTTATAAAACTTATCTTACATCTCCATAAAAGGATTATAGTTTGAAAAAGTTCCCTAGGTGATTCTGACACGCCACCTCTCTAATCCAAAAAAAAAAAAAACCCAAAAAGTACATTTATTTAAATGTACTTAGATCCTAGGAAAGCACTCATTTTCATTTTGATATTGACCTGGTAAATTATTTTTGATAAATCAGTTTGATTCCTTCATAATTATTCCTGCATATAATACTTCAGAAAAGCTACTGCTTTTCATTTTTTATTTAATTATTTTAAAAGGAGGCCTTAAATTATACCTGTAAAGACAATCCCCTCATAAGCAAAGCAACATAGCTCTCACTAAAGATCTCATAATATGTATGCATTTAGTATAAAACCAACTAAAGAAGCAGTCTTCAGATTAAGTTGGATAGACAAATACACCAGGAAGGCCCTAAGAACAGCCTTATACAATAGAAAATAGTCATACAAGAACATTCATTTTGTTATCCTAAGTTCATAGTAATAGTCAATATACTGGAAAACAAAGCCATAAGAAGAAACGGTATTGTTATCTTCTGGTAATTTAAACCAAGTAAGATTTTTTTTTAAATACTACTTTTAACCCTGATTTAAGACTGTTTGGAGAGATCTTCTAGGTCAGCCTTGAAAGAAATTTTCAAATAACTATTAGTATCTACAACAATTTGACCAAGTCACTAAATTTTTTAATATCCATTCCATCCAAAATGTGAAAAGTGATACAGTGTTTGGTAGACTGTATTCTTATTAAGCAGCCAAAAGTTATTCAACTTATGTTGGCTTTAAAAGCTATATGCTAGTAAGTCAGAAAGAGAAAAACAAATACCGTATGCTAACACACATATATGGAATCTAAAAAACAAGGTCATGAAGAACCTTGGGGCAGGACGGGAATAAAGATGTGGACCTACTAGAGAATGGACTTGAGGACACGGGGAGGGGGAAGGGTAAGCTGGGATGAAGTGAGAGAGTGGCTGGACATGTATACACTACCAAATGTAAAACCGATAGCTAGTGGGACGCAGGCACATAGCACAGGGAGATCAGCTCGGTGCTTTGTGACCACCTAGA
This sequence comes from Balaenoptera physalus, assembly GCF_965194825.1. Lineage (NCBI taxonomy): Eukaryota > Metazoa > Chordata > Mammalia > Artiodactyla > Balaenopteridae > Balaenoptera > Balaenoptera physalus. The sequence continues at coordinate 147,039,591 of NC_138890.1, forward strand.
GGGGTGGGATAGGGAGGGTGGGAGGGAGGGAGACACAAGAGGGAAGAGATATGGGGATATATGTATATGTATAGCTGATTCACTTTCTTATAAAGCAGAAACTAACACACCATTGTAAAGCAATTATACTCCAATAAAGATGTTAAAAAATAAATAAAATAAATAAAAGCTATATGCTAATTCTAACTTGTATATCTATACGATAACTATAATAATAAATTGAATATTGCCTTGGATATTCTCAGTTAAGGTAATAAAAGAAATTCTAGGATTTCAACATGGTTTTAAACTTAAATTTTACATATCCTTTTTAAAAGTCTACAAAGATTTAGAAATGTCCTCATAAAAATAATTTCCTAACAGACCAATTCATAATTATGACTTTGCCAAAGAAAAGCCTAATGTCTTCTCAGCTCTGAAGTATTGAGACTCTCATATCTACCACAAACCTGAATGTCCCACTGACATGCTTAAAACTGTAATATCATCTCCTTCCCTTCCTCTACAACCCCATCTTCCAATTCTTATAACCTTCTCCTCTTATATTCCTGATCTTTAGTGAATGGAACTTTCATACTTCAAGTCCCAGAAATATGAAACTGAGAATCAATCCTCAACTCAGAAGCCAATGCAGAATTCTTAAAGGCATATACATTCCTTCATAATCTGGACCCTGCCCCTCTCTGTAGCTTCGAATATTTTTGGCATGCTCCTTTTCCAGCCCTATGCTCCAATAATCAAAGCATCTGCAGTTTCCAAAATCAAACTGTTGCCCCAGACTCCCAAGTCTAATTAATGGCCTTCTAAACTTACTTTATACACCATCTCTAGTCTAAATTAGGTGATCCTCCTCAGTGCTCCTACTGTATCCTCTTTGTTAATCTTGATATTGTAACAAAATCTTTATTTATCTGTCTATTATTAGACTGTAAGATCCTTGAAGGCAAGAGTGAAATATTTTATTTCACCACTTGTAATGCCTTACAGTTCCTGAGATAAAGGAAACACTTGATGTTTGATGAACAAGAGAATGAATGTGAGATCACAGCCAAGTCTACATCACACTAGATGTTTCATATCTCAAATATTAAGTCTAAGTAATAGGACCTACCAAAAAACTGATTTTTCTTTTTCATACGTTCCAATCTAAAATCTACCTACTACTTTTCTGCAGATAAAAGACTGATGATCCCTTAACTATAACTGTATCTCTAGGACCTACCTACTCTCTTCTTTCATTTATCTAAATTCCTTTTTTTCCCCTTTGTTTTGTGTATTTATTAGTCCACAAAAATCCTGAAACCTGAGAACTCCTTCAGTTTACAGCTGAAGAAATGGGCTTAATGACTGGTCTAAATGTCACTTGGCTAGTAGCTAGTTCAGACTAGATCCTATGCTAATTTCACTATATAATACCTCCAAATGATATACCCAGTTTGAAAAACCCATTATTTTTATTATGAAGAAGTTCAAAAATATATTGAAAAGAGACCACAGCCACAACAGTGGAGAAGATGAGCATTTAAATGACCTAAGAATAATCTTAATAGGAAAGGTGCATCATAGGAAAGAAATGAATTCACTGAATGAATTAAGACGCGAATGAAAATAAAGATTATGGAAGGGTAAAACTATTTTTGGAAATACATATTAGGTGCCACAGAAAGGTTCAAACCTTTTGGTCTAACTACCACTAACGGAATTCTACTCTAAATGAATAAAGCCCCCAAAGGGGGAAAAAAACAATACATATAAAGATGTTCCACTGCCTCATTTTCGTACAGAAAGAAGTGACAGCAAGTAAAATGTCCGAAATAGAATACTATGAAAATTACGGTTCATCCACTGACAAAATGTTGGGTAACATTTTAAATATTTATGAACACTATATAAAAAATTAGGAATATCTTTATGATAAAACCTTAAGAGAAAACAGGACTAGGTACATATATTTATACCGTAAATATTTAACCATAATTACATTCATATAAATATTTTTATTAAAAACCTAGTAGGGAAAAACATAAAATATGAGATTATATATATATTTTTCCTATTTTCCAAATAGCATGCGGTTTTTTTCCATACTGCTTCTATAATTAAAGGAAAAAAGAGAGGGAAAAGCTTTAGCTTTGAGATTCTTAAAATTTTTTAAGCTCTAAATCCCACAATTTAGCCTTACCTAACATACCAGCAAACTATAAGTAGTTTTGGTTCCCAAGAAAACTAAGGGAATGGAGAGTTGCTAAAGTATGAAATTTTTAGAAAGAACATTAGAATTTTGGTGGCTATCGTCTAGTTGAAAACAGAATCACTAAAACCATATGATAATTAGCATAGGTGGCAACATGGCTCAACATCGAGGTAGCATAGTAACAAGCATGTTGTAATCTCTAAGTCGTTTTAAATTCTAGTGTTCAGGCCCCCTCATCTCAATACTGAGGACAATGGCACTTTGACATAAGCTAAAAACCATGAATAATTGGAAACGATTGAAGAACTATAATATCTCTCTCCCTTTCCCACCAACACCTTCCATGTCCTACTATGCATATCTGGATTATGCAGGTCATTTTATCTCTGAGCCTATTACATTGTCCCTTACCACTGAAGATGGAAGCCCAGAGCTAATACTTGAAATCAGAAGCAAAACTGGAGTGGGAATAAAAGAATAGAAAGAATTCAAAAACACTTCTGTACATAGATCTTCCTCTTATCCAGCTAAACAAACCTAATTGTCCAAATACAAGTAGTTAAATTACACAATTCTTTGCTTTAAAGGCTGTCCTACCTTTTACGGGCTCAGTGTTCCCTTTCTTCTATCAAATTTGCTTAATATTTAGCAAGCCCCACCTATCTTCTGTCACTCCAATCAGTCTTATATCTCAAAACTAAAATATAATTCAAATTCATGTATTCAACAATTGTTCGTTGAATGCTTACTATGTGCAAGCCACCACAACGCAATAACTAGGCAAGGTTCTTGGTCAGTCTTTGTAAACAGCCTTTGGATTGATCCCATTTTCTCAAAAACATGGCAATTAGCACTAGAACAAAATACAGCACCTATTATTTCTTTAGTTATAAATTCTAGATACAGTGAAGAAAATGTTTACTTCATTTTTCAAGATAGCATCACATTTTAAGATGCCCTTCACAAGAGATACTTAGGGTTATTTAAATCAGTAACTCTAAGCATACCCTTCTGTTAAAACTGGGGAATAAGGAGATAACTTATTCTAAGGAAGAAACATTGCAAGGTTATACAAAACCATGAGCAACAACTTCCAAACTCACAAACAAGTAATACAGCTACAGTATATGTGACTCTTGCCATTAAAAATGTTTGCATGCCTAGCAACTGAACAGTATCATATCCCCACTGCATTTGCTTCTTTAGTTTTGTTACCTGCAATAAAAATGAAAATGTTATTCAAGTAAAGTTGCTTCCACAGTACAGGAAAGTCAATTAAAAAGCCTTCCTTTGCTCCTACATTCTCATTTTCTTCTCAATTCAGACTCTGCCCCTGAACACATAAACATGCAGTATTTAAATGAACGTACACATCCATGAAATGTAGTGCTCTAAAAGTAAGGTATGGAAAGAAGACTGAGTTCAAACTGTTCTACTTGATACACTGGGCTCTAAAGTAAGAAGTTCTGGATTTTAGATATGGAAATGGGTACAGAAGACATTGACATTTAAGCTATAAAACATGAAAGGTACTGAAAGTTACACCTTAATTTTAAACATCTGAGCCCAAGCATATGAGCAAAACGTATCCTAACACTAAATACATCTTTCACAATTACCTCTAAATCTTTCTTAAAATGCTATAAGTTATTCCATCCAACAAGCTGTACGTACAAGCCCACTCTCAGAATCAAACTGTAAAGGAGGGATGGATTCAAGTGATATTCAGGGAGGTGCTATGAATGGGTAAACAACTGGGTAAACAACTCGTTTGGAGATACACTAAAGAAGAAGGGTCAAGCATTATCACCAAGTTTCTAGTTTAGGCAACTTGAGTTAATGATGGGAACATTAACCTACTTCACATAGTTCTAAGAATAGTTTTTCTTTTTGAGTGGGAGGGGATAAGGTTAGGGAAGAACTGACAGATGAGTTCAGATTTCTACACTACTTTTGAATTTATAGTATTTATGGGACATCAGGAGGTGCCTGGTGAGACAGCTGGATCTGTCTCAGAAGAGAATTATGTTCTGGAGATAGATATGTGAGTCATCAGCATGTAAAAAAAGTCAAATGAATAGATTAAATCAATAGGAAGAGAGAACAGAATGAAGGTTGAAGAACCACCTTGGGAATACCAATATTTAAGGAGTGGGCAGAGATGGAAGAGCTAGCAAAAAGAGTCTACAAATGAGAGACTGATATCCTTGAACCCAAGAGAGAAAGCGGTTTCAAAAAGGGAGGAGGGAGGGGGAACAAAATAGGTGGTCAAATAAAATAACTCTTTTTCATCATTATCTGCCCCAACTTTCAGTAAATAGCACTACTTCTCTAACTTTAAGCATTAGAGGAGAAGCAATGACTGTTCTTCACTATAACCTATGCTCTATTTTTAGTATAAACAGCAATTTTATACTAAAGTGTAAACTCAATTTCTGGATAAGTTATCACTGCACCATTGTTCCAGTTTCTATGTGCTGTATGTTCAAAATACATGATGCTACCTATTTTAATTATGATGAAAAAGAGGGCAATGTCTATTTTACCTACTTGGTAGAGCATCTAACCTAACAGAATTAACTAGTATAAAAGCATGCCACTCAACAGTAATGTAAATTACAAGATTTTTGGAGTTGAGGGGTAAACATGGGCAAGTAAAATTATGTCCAATAATAAAGCAGCTGCAAAATCTGAGACAAATATCTAAAACCGTTCAAAGTATTTTTTGACAGGGTAGTACCAAAGTTAAAGAGTATATCAAATTCAATTTCAAAATTCAGATACCAACAAACTACTAATACAGGCAACAACATGGATGGATCTCAAAAGCCTTATGCTAAGTGAAAGAAACCAGACACAGAAGCTTATATGATTCCATTTATGTGACATTCTAGAAAATACACAACTATAGGGACAGAAATTAGATCTGGCTGTCAGAGGCTAGACTAGGGGTAGGAAACTGATTACAAAAGGATATAAGGGAACTTCTGGGGGTGATGGAAATATTACATATGTCTTTCATATGTCTACATATATGTCTTTCAGGATAACTTGGAGTAGATTACAGCATGAATACTGGATTCTTAATTCTTTTCTCAAAGGGAAAAAAATGATAACAGTAGCTTTTAGGCCAATACATTTCAACTTTCAACCTTAAGAGTTTTCTGAGACATAGGCAGAACCCTGGGAAAAAGATTATGTTATGTGCAACAATTTTTTAAGAACAGTACTTTTTTTTAATGGGAGTTAGGGCCAATATATACCCATGTAAAATTTCAATTTGGTCATTACCAAAGAAAAACTAGATTATGTATAGCCTATACTCAGATCATCAATTTCTTTAGGTAGAAACTGACAATCTTATCAGACAAAGAACACTAAAAGCAGATTTTAAAATCCTGAAAGGGTTAAAATAGATAAGCAACAAGGATATACAGGATAGCACAGCGAATTATACCCATTATCTTATAATAACCTATAATGGAATATAATCTGCAAAACTACTGAATCAATATGCTGTACACCTAAAACTAACACAATATTGTGAATCAACTATACTTCAATTAAAAAAAAAAAACAAATAAAATAAAACATAGCAAATATAGGAAAAAACCAAGCAAAAGAACAAATAAAATAAAATCCTGAAAGGGTTGCCAAGTAGCAGTGTTGAGAAAACTCAGTGTTGAAAAACTCCTATTTCCTTACTAGGACTAATTTCAAGGACTTGTTTGTTTGTAAATAAAAAAATTAAATATATCATCATAAATATTAATATTTTTACAGTAAACTATAGTTTGAGTTTTAATAATTCATCAGTGTTTCAAGCAATGTTAGTTTTTAAGGTATCTAGAATCAGTGACTATTTTTAAAAAACAGTACTTGTGAAGTACATATGCATTTTATTGGCACAAGACTAAAGAATTGAGATTATAAGTGACCCAAATGTGTTCATTGTAACGAAAAGGAATCCAGTATTTCAAAATTATGTCACAGCTTCTGAATTTCTCAGAAGAGGTAAAAGTATACAAAATTATTTTAATAAATAAATTAATCAATGTTGCTAATTCTATGCTTTTCCATCCTGTTAAAGTTTTTCCTTTCTGCCAAAAGGCAAATACATACAAAAGAAAATTTTAAGAGTTTGCTATATCATGTTAAATGATGTTACACACACGTAAGATGGCAAAAAAATTTACCTACATTAATTATGTTAAAAATTTAGTGTATTCTTGAGAATATTTTTTAATGCTTAACGTTTTTATAAAAAATAATTCAAGAATCACAATATTATGAAAATAAAGTGGCTTTTCCACACTTTCAAAAAATACAGCATGCATTATATTTAACGTCAATATTCTATTTAAATGCACATCTGTACATAGAAACATTTTGTATATTTTATATAGTGTAAAGTTAACAAGGTATGTTTTAAAAGACTGTAATCAGATAATGAATCAGCTATAACTGACCAAAAAACTTTAGAATTCCTCTTTTTAAGCCATAGGATCGCTTTATAAGCCACACTAGAAAAACAAGTCTCACTACTTTATAATCAAGCCTACTCTTTTTATCAAAAAAACAAACAAAAAAAAGTATTATAAATCTTGAAGAGACAGAGTGGTAGAATGGAAAGAATAGAAGTTTTAGAATTAGACATATTTGAGTTGGGATCCTATCTCTAACACTGTCTAGATTTGCCACCTTGGACAGGTTATTAAACATGATGAGCTTCAACTTCCTTGTCTGTAAAACGAGAACATTATCACTAACCTCATTGGATAGTTGGGAGGTAATCACGATAATCAGTATAGTGGTTAAGGTTGGTGGGTGAAGCATCAACTCTGGAGTCCTTTCTCCACTTTCTTCCACTTGTTAGCTGTGGGACCTTAGTCACTTAATCATTCTATATTTCAGTTTTCTCAAATATCTTAGAGTAGTAAATATAACCAAACTCATACTATACCTTGAAGAATTGAGAAAATCCATATAAAGCCCCTGGCACAGTTTTTGGCACATGGGAATCACTCAATAATATTACATATTACAAATGTAAGGTACTCAACACAATGCCTGACACAAAAGAGATCTTAAATCTTAGCTTTCCTAAACTAAGTTCTAAATTACTTTTTTACTGTCTCTAAAATTCAAATTCACCCCTGAAGATAAATGTATGCCATTAAGGATGATAAAAAAATACTAGTTCAAGGTCTATAAAGGTATTCACTAAAGGAATCCCCATAAAAGTGTATGTAATGGCAACAGCTCTGGAATAAGTGCACAACTTCCCAAGCTGAGAACTTCAAAACGATCCACATTCTTTGGCTATATAAATACTGGAATTTTTTAAAAGTACCAGTCATACTAATTTATAGATTCATCTACTACAATACAAATTGGTCATATACATTTCTACGAATAAAATTATTCTAAAGCTCAATTTTCCCTTTCTAAAAAGATGCTTTGACAGTTTCAACTCAATATAAAAAACTTAAAAGAAGTAAAAAATTCAGATTAACAAACTCAAAATTAAAATGTAAGATAGTAAAGATGTGCTGACTTCAAAATTATTGAAATTATCATTAATATATATAGCATATATAGTCTGGATTCTATTTTAGTTCTTTGCCTAAAGTACATAATTTCCTTGACTACCTGACTTTTAAGTATTGATTCAACTGAGCAACTAAAGGATAATATTAAGAATTTACTAAAACTAGAAATGTGGAATCCTAAGTCCTTAAGAACAAATATAAATCAGACTGATCATACTAATAAGACAACAGACAATTTTCTGACATTTTCAGCCTCAGTTTCTTCATCCGTAAATTGTGGATGATAATTGTTTCTATTTCATGAGCCTGTTAGCAGAATTAAATGAGATAATATTGGGGGGGTCATACATACGTTAACACAATTCCTGGCAAATAATAACCCCTCAAAATCTTACCTAGCTGGCAATGCTGTATCAAGAAATGATGTCTCCTAGTAATATCACTTTGGGAATAGAAAGAAACCTGCCTTAAAACATAATGCAATCTGACAAAACTCAATTCATTAAAACTGACTGCAGATTTGGTGTTTAAAATTGCATTTAAATCAAATAGAAACACTAAAATTCCACTCTAGTAGTTGAAAAACACAATAAGAATAAAACTTTAAGGAGTCATTATTTACTACACATACAGTTAATTCACTTACACTCCTGAAGAGGGACATATGTAAATAAACTTAATCACCTGAACACCAAATATATACACACAAGGTCAAGATTTCTAATGTAAAAGTACTATTTTCATACCAGGAAAATACAACCAAAAGACAAGTATCATATCTCTATGGAGATGAGAAAAGCACCTTGGACTCAGATAATTGGAAAAAATCACAAATGGTATCAGTGTCAGCACTGAGCAATACCTAGCTTCATGACCAAAGCTCACAGGTTTCTTAAAGCAACATAATCTAATAAGAAGCTATTAAGAGTCAGAGAATACCTAATCTCCCACTGAGTCACTACATGAATCTCTACAAATCATGTGGCCTCTGAGTTTTTCATCAAAAAATGGAAATCATGCTGGTCATTTACCTTGCAGGGAAATGAGAATATTTATGAATGAACTCAGGTCACCCTGAAAAAGGACCAATTTAAAAATACAGAGAATAATTATTGACACCTGCTAAAAATAGAAAAAAACTTTGTTCAAAAAGTATATTTTTAAATGATTTTTAAAAGCTACATAAGACCATACATTACCACCAAAGCCAACTTAGTATGCTCAGGATATTAAAGATGTCAACTAAACACTTAATTACCAGGCTTCTATAAAGTTCCTAGTCAGTAATTTCCTATTCGTTTTATGGCAAATAAATGTGATAAACGGAATTGAAGTTACATTTCTATGAAAAGAATTTTTATTTACCTCAGTCTTCCCAGTCACTTTATATAAAACTGAAATTTTACATTATTTTAAAAATTTCAGAATTACTTACAAATTATGCTTTTCCTAATAAGCAACAGAGTGCAGAAAGTTAAATGAAACTGTGTAAAACACAAACTCTTTAGTTTTTATTTACTCTTTACTGTTAATTTTTACACCTTATTTTGGGAGAGTAAAAATACCACAATAGAGTATGTCAAAATATAACACAGATGGGTTCAAATGTTTCTATAGCAGTTTGATGATGAATTGGTACCAAAAAATTAAATATGAAATTAGTTTAGGAAGCCTTAGAAAATACATGTTTGAGTTGGGTAGCCTGGCTCCAAATAAAGAAAACTTCATGTTTGAATTGGTACAGCTTTGCTCATAATATTTTTGAAATTTAATAATGATCATTATGCAGAAAACCAAAACTAGGCTTACTACCATACTGAAAACTTTCACTTTTCATCCCCAAAGAGAATCTGAAATAGTCTTTCTTCGAAGATAACTCTTTTCTTCTTAAAAGTGGACAGTATTATAATGATCCGTAGCACAGGTTCAAAAAGCTTTCGAATAACTTTAGTAAACAAATTTGTTGAATGGCTTTCAAAAGGAAGCACCCAATATACTCATCTCAAAACAACAGAAGTAATTATTTACTATTCAACTTTAATTTGATTTACTAGACTTTCATGATATACTTTAAAACTACTTTCTTTTCAAGTAATTATTATAAGTTACTGGTAACTCTGCAGACTCAAAAGAAACAATAAACCATACTGTTGAAATTTCCTCTAAGTATATTATAAAATATTTATCCTATAATATAACCAGCATTATAAGATTTCTGGAACATTTATAGTTGTTTCCTTTCGCTGAATTAAAAAAAAAAAAAAAATGGAAATACAAGATTAGCCACTGGTGACTATCCCGACCAATACAGGGGAGGTAGAGCAGACTATTCATAATCTCTAGGGAAACACAAATTATTCCTTCCAACTAAGTTATCAAAAATGTAAACTTCAAGTTTAGGTTTTACTCAAGTTTCACAATGTCTCCTTTAAAAATAATCTATTTAATTGGTTTGGACTAAACAAAAAATATTTTCAATGTAATTTAAAGAAATATTTATGGTATCTGAACAAAAGCTATCACACAACCTATATTACTTACAGATTACTAAATATGTAGAATTAGGAAAATAACGTCTGATAGGAACTAATTCACTTTAATTCCAAAGTCACAATAAAAAATCAGTCACATAAATAGGTATCTAATATACTGATTTAAACATCTGTGTAAGGAAGCTCCCTTTAACTATATAAAACGCTAAAGATAAGTTGTTCCTGTTGATGAAAACTAAGCAAGCAGAACTCCTCTTTCCATTACCTTTAGAAGAAGTATGTTCATCCCTTGACATACATCTCAGTATTTTATTTAAATAAAAGTTGTAAAGACAATCGCAGGTTCATATAAGGGCCTTTTAAACATTTACATTGAAGCCCTTACCCCGCCTCCCACCCCCAAATCCTCCGCTTAAGAAGTGAACTGTTCCTACCTTCTGTATTCTTCCCCCCCCTTCCCCAGCCCCCATTCGCGTGCCCCCCACCCAGTGTAGGCCTGAGGCCCTGTAGCAAACAGTGTCTAACAGGAGCAGGCAGCACAAAGACAGGAATGGGAGATTAGTGGGAGGGAGGGAGGCCGGGATTGGGGCTCAGCAGGAGCTTCAGGCTTTTTAAAATTCAAACTGCTCCCTGACCAATACAAATCACGGACACGCTACTGACTACTACACGGATTTATAGCATTAAAAACATGCCTCGTACGTGACAGCTATATTAACTTCACTCTTTTTAACATTTATCCATACGTTTGCAGGAAATGTGGAACAATTTATTTTAAGCAGAGGGCCAAACTCAAAAACAACCTTCAGAAAAGTTACTTATTCTACAATGACAATAATAATTCAATGAGACACAAAAAATTCGAACCAATGTTAACACCCACTAATAAAACAAGGGACTTTTTTGATCAGTGTCGCTTCATTTTAAGCAATGAAAGTTTTCCTTCAGTGACTATGAGACAAACTATCAAAACAGTCTAACCCAGGTACATTTATTTTTCTGTGCAACTTGTATGGCTGAGGACTTTTAAATTGGTTTTTCCCTTATGCCAACCTACATTACCAACGCCTCCATAAGCAAGACCTAAACACTTAACTTACTTGCGAACTAGAATTTAAGATAGAACTGATCGTTTTCTCCAGCATTTACAGATACATCTGACCTATTAAAATGACACCTCTCTCATTACACAGTCAAACATCATGGGCACAAACAGCCAATGACAATCCTGGGACCTCAAGAAGATCTGCCCAGACATGAAAGGATGGCACCTTCTACATTTTTTTTTAACCTCCCAGGGATTTTAAGCATAACTTAATTTCTATCCTTCTAAAGAAAATTGGTTGTACCTGTATCTCAGCACAATTCTCAGAACATTTAAAAAATCTTTTTTAAGCTTCTACACGTTTAGATCAGGAAGTACCTAAGTGTGTTATGTATAATCGTTTAAAACTGTCCTTATACAACGCACACAAATATAAAGTGGCAGGGTAAACCTGTCAAGTACTTTATACTTGTCTTTGAATAAAAAGTCCATGTGCAACACACTGTCAAACAGCAACATAAAAGCTCTTTGCGTGGGTGGGGGTCATATGCAGTGTCTACCACACTACGGGTTCCTATATGAAATATTCATGTGGACGACTTAATTCTTTTTAAAAAGAAAATGAGTCTTTATTAACTTTCCAACGTCCAAACAAGTTTTACACAGGAAAAGAATTACCACTGGATCCGAGTCTGAGTATTTACATTTGTCTCACTAACTGAAACTACTTCCTCCCTTCATGGGGTCACAGGGGGAAGAAGGGGGGTTGTTTGTTTCGCTGGGACGTTCCCCACTCCCGGACCAGGAAAGTTGTAAATATGGGGACGGTCAAGGCACATTTGCTGTTAGTTGTATTGTTTCCGCCTCCTCACTAGCTACGGCTCTTCTCCCGGGCGAGGCCTGTCACCGACCAGCAGTAGCTCCGCTCAGCCCGAAGCTCTCCTAATCCCCGAGCTCAAGTAGATTCCGCTGGCCCGCGGCCTGCACTCTCCGCCGGGCCTACGCCTCCCCGGCCGCCCGGCAGGAGCCCAGTCCCCGCCACCGGAGCCGGCCGGGAGAGGGTACCAAACCACCGCCACCCAGGGCGGCTGCCACCAGAGAGGAGCGAACTCTAGACTCGCCCGTGGAGGAGACCTGGGGCCGCTAAGGAAACGGCGGGGAGGGGAGCGAGGAGGAGAGACGCTGAGGACCTGGCGCCGCCGCCGCCGCCGCCGCCGAAATAAAGAGCAGGAATTTACCTGGGCGAATCGGCGTCTGAATCCAAGGGGAGGCCGAGGCCGCTGTGGCGAGAGACTATAATCCGGGCCGGGAGGGGGGGTGGCTACGGCTCCTCTTCCGTCTCCTCAGTGCGGGGAACATGTAGAGCCGGGGGGAGACCAGCCGAGAAGACAAATCGCTGCTTCTTCTTCCTCCTCCTCCTCCTTCTCCCACATAGAAACACTCACAAACACCCGACCGGGGGCCCGAGCTACCGGGGGGGCATCGCCGCCGGCCCGGGAACCAATCCTCCAGTCGGCGGGGGCGTCCCTCCCTGCGGCTTGGTGGTGTCGGGTGAGTCGGTACCGACGGAGGGAGGGGGGGGAGGGCGGGGGGGGAAGGAGCCCTGTGTGTGTGTCTCTCTCGTTTCGTCTCTCCCTCTCAGAACAAAATGCCGACCGGAAGTGCAGCTGCAGGAATGACTCCCTCCGCCGGCGCCAAACACTAACAACCACCCCCTCTTCCCCACTCCACTTCCGCCACCGCCGCGCCGCCGCCGCCACTTCGGCTCGCGTCTTCGGCTGCGCCGCAGCGCACGGCCAGCTCCGCTCCGCACCGCACCCGGGGCCGGGCGGCGGCCGGCAGCGAGGCGTCGGCGGCTCTTCTCTGCGCCCTTCTCCTCAGGGCGGCTGTGGATGTTGCCTTTTAGTGTCGATCCTGCGGAGCGGCGTTTTCGCTGCGGCACGGGCGGGCCGGGTCTTCCCGGTCTTTATTTTCCTGGAGGCCGACCGGAGCGCGGCCCGAGTTCGGTGGTGGTCGCGTGCGTGGGGGGCGCTCAGGCCCGGACCGTCTCGCAGCCCGCGCACGCCGCCCCAGCTGCTCGTGTTTAGCTCTCGGGAGCCGAGCTCGGGGCGGCCACGTAGAGGACGCCCGCGATCCGACGGCGACCGAGCATTTTTTAAATGGTGTCCCTGCAGCCGGGTGGATGGATGTATCGTATTGTACACCTTTCTCTCCTTTTGAGAGGCCAGACTTTACGCCCGTCTCTGCATTATTTCTGAGGAGTGAGAACGCAACGCGTGGAGGAGACGAAGATTCTCAGCTGGACTGAAATGGAACCATGTTTGTGATGCATATATTTCTGGAAATATGTGGTCTTTTCTGGTCTTGCATTTTGTTGCCGGTGGTTTTGGCTCTTGCCTAGCAGTCGGGAGAAGGGCCTGTAGGCGACGCTGTTCGAACGAGGAGCCGGTCCGCGCCCCCCTCTAGGTGTGGGTGGAGCCGAGCACGCGGGGAGAGCCGGCGGAGTGCGGGCCGCGGGGGGGCCTGGGGCCAGCCGGTTTCAGACTTCGTTTTCCTTTACGTTCGAAACAGTGAGGTACTGGCCAAGGCTGGAGTACAAATGTGATTATGTGTACAGTTCCAAGCCTCCTGTAGTCTCTGACTGAAACACGTGAAATAACTTTACCGTACAGGTCACTATTAAGTTTACTTCTGTACATTAAAAGGGGGCTTTTCTTCAGGTAAAAAGTGCATAGGTAAGCGAATTTTACTCAAACGGGACGAAATTTGTGTTATATTTTCATGAGTTTACTTAAATGGTATGTTAATTATATATGCATATGTACCGGTACGCTGAAAGTAAACAGGAAAATTTTCCCCACAGGTTATTCCTTTTGCCTCACATCACTCGAAGGACTAAATCAGATCTTGTCACTCCTTTACTCTAGACCCTGCCATTGTTTAGCTGGGAGTAAAAGCCAAAGCCTTGACCGCGGCCTAAAGGCCGTGCGCTCGGTGGGGCGGGGGGAGGCTGCCTCGGCCGCCTTGCAGGCAAGACGTCTGTCCTGGCTTTTCCTTGGGCCAGGCTCCTTCCCCAAGGACCACAGAGTTTGCTGCCTCACCTTCAGGATTTTGCTCAACTGTGTCCTCGGGGCTCTGTGGCCACTCTTTAAACTGCAAGTTCCCAGTCCCTTTTCCCCTTTTTTATCCTTCAGGCGTTCTACATATCTTACATGTTTATCTCGTTATCTGTTTTAACCAACAGAATAACGTTAAGCTCTAGGAGGGCGAGGTTTTTTTTTCTCCACTGGTGTTTTGTGGAGAAAATAATTCCTGACACACCGTAGATGCTTAATATTTGGTTAATGAATGAATGACGATTTTAAGGGCCCTGACCCCACCCACACATACACCAGTTTCTGAACTCTGTCCCTTACATATGTATATACTTACACACTACAGAGAACTTTATGAAAGATTTGTGGGGGGGAAAAAAAAAAACCTAGGGAAAAAAATTCAAGTTTATTATAAAGTTCTAGGAAACGGTACTACTTCTAGACATTGAAAGCCGTCCACAACAACACCAGAAGCCCACAAACTGTGATAATTATTTGTTTTTGGGTTTCTGTAAATGGGTTTGCTAGAGGACGGTGCATTATTGGATTATATGATCGTATGTGTACTGGGGCAGTTAGCTTTGCTCTCTTCCTGAATGACAAACTGCGTTGTTCATCCAGTCTGTCCTCTTTCTTGCAAACGTTTAATCATTTAATCACTAAATTGAAGTCTGAAAATTTGGTTGGCTTAGCCCAAATCCAGCACTACTGTAAAAGTTCATTCAGCAAGTATCTATCGGGCACAAAATGTGTGCCCGGCACAAAGATTCAAAAGGTGCTGTGTTTCTAAGGCTTAAAGGACCACATATGGCTACTTCGGTTACTACTCAATTATGCTGTCAAGCAAAGCAAACGCTAGTGAGATTTATTTTTTCTTCAGTTTCCTTCTGAAGAAAAGGTTCAGTGAATGCTGAGGTCAGGCTTATTAGTGTGGATATTTTAATTCACCTCTTAGTTTGCTGTTCATTTACATTTACTTTATGATAAGCACCAGGTATACCAATAAATTAATTGATAAATGATTTTTGAAAACTGAAACAAATTGAGAATTTTTATTTTCTAGTGGTTGGATAAACAGGGCTTTTAAATTAAAATACAAATGCCAGGAAACTAACAACTATGCTATAAGCCTTTGGCAGTGATAATTACAAATAATCATATTTCATGTATGGAATTTTTGGACAAGAAAAGGTATTTTATAACCATTAATACAATTAATTAGACACTGTTTAGTAAGTCCGTTTGTTCATTATAAGTGTACCTTTTAATCTTAAAGAATAGCTTTAATATATGGGTGGTTCAGAATATGTTTTTTGTTCATTTTCAAAATACTAATATTTCAATTTGCTTAAAGAAGCACCATTATCTTCTTATATACTTCCTTAAATGTTACTGGTAAGCTGATAATTTTGCATGTCCAGGTAACGAAAGTCTTGGCATTATTGTAGCATTTAATTTAAAATTTTACATATTTTTTAGTTTCTTCCCTCATTTATTTACTAAGGACTTAACTAGGTGCTATAATTAGCTTTACAATAGGCACCTCCTAAACATTAGTGAATGAAAAATAGACAGGGTCCCTGCCTTTTAAGTGTTTTAACTTGTATATTGTTTATACCAATTTTTTCCAAATCATAGAATTAATGAAATTGTTTCAATGCATATCAGGATATTTCTCCATTAAATCAATTAGTGTTTTGCTTGCCTAAATTTAAGTATCCAAGTTGAGATCTTGTGTAGACTATTAATAGAATCTTAGTGTTTTCTCTATTTCATTGCTTTGTTTCTTGGTGTTTGTTTTTTGGGGGGGGGTTTGCTTAATAATTATTTTCCTCACCACCATCTATTTATTTTGCTCTTACATTTTAAAACCTTTATGTCCAAAATCAGTTGATTTATGGTGGGCTTATGTTTCATTGTTAGATCATTGATGTATCAATTCTTAGTTTGTAGGGTAGCCCAGTAAACCTTAAATCTGACTTAATATTGCCTCCTTGCTTTAAGTACTGAGTTGCACTACTCATTTTATTTGCCAAGGAGATTCCTGGATATTCCCGTATGTATTCTTGATCAATAAACTGCAAAAGATTTAATAAAATATTTTAAAACGGATTTTAAGTATTAACTACTGAATGTCATCAACAGGAATTGGTACAATTGGCAAATTATGAATTATTTTTATTGAAAATATTTTTAAGATAAATACAATTTGCCATAAAATGATAGGAATAAAAAATTTTAGAAAATAATTTTCTTCTCATTATTTTGTCTACCAGTTTTATCATCTGTTAGTGATAAAATTAACCTATAGGAACAGATTTTGAAAAAATAGACATGTAATGTATATACGTTTCGTAGTTTATTTCAAACTACCAAACTTATTTCACATATCGGATAATTAAAGTTACTTTTAGGATGATTTTTATCTTAAACTTTGACAAAGTATTAATTATAGATGTTGATTTGAGGGTGAGCTACAAAAATATCAAATAGTCTGTAAATGTTTCTATTTCAAGTTCTCAAAGTAAATACCTTTATCAAATTTGTGATAGTGTTTATGAAGGTTATTCAACATATCTTATCCATTTTTGTTAAGATGATAGAAATGAATGGTTTTTCCCCTGAATGACTTAGTTCATGTTGGCCTTGGAGAACAGGCTTTGTCTTTTCATTAATCCTTCTCGCCTCTAATTAAGGATTTTCTCTAAATTCATAGATTTTATTATTCATGCTATCCATTTATAATCCTGTGACTTTCCTATATTGTTGTTTATATTTTTGTGTAGCTATGCCTTATGTTCCTGGATCAAAGTGACTAGTTCTGTGTTATACTACATTGCAAGTTTCACTGTGCATTGCATTACTGTAGGGCACTCAAAAAGTGCACTTCTGAAATATAAATTCAATATAAAATTATTTAGGGTCATTAAATCATCATGAAAGCCTCATCTTAATGGAACCTATGCATATGCTGAATGTGAACCAGAGAATTAAACTCTACACGCATTTTAATACTAAACTAATCTGGAACAACACTGTTTAAAAAAAGATTTTATCAATGAAGGAAAAATACAAAATCCATTAAAAACTTAACATCTAAAATAGGTATGAAGGGGGTGCTTATGATGCACATTTCAAAGCACCTCCTCTAGACCAGTGTTTTAAAACTGGGTCATGTACCATTATGGGTCATGAAATAAATTCAATGGGTTGAGACTAGCGTTTTTTATTTGAAATAGAGGAAAGAATAGAAAATCTAAGAGTACATCACACACGGTAAAGTCTGTATTTATAAACATTCATTCCATTTATGTGTGTGCATGTGCTGGGTTACCTTGTAAAATATTTTTTTTATTCTGGGTATAGGCCAGAAAAAGTAGTGTTTTATCTACCGTTCAGATTTTCCTTTACTTCCCCCCTTAGAAAATGAAAAAGAAAAATGCTAGAAAGTTCTGATTGCCTATGAAATAGTGAGGAATTTTAGAGGAGGCACTAGGATATTTTAGAGAAGTTTGATATTGGTTACAGAAAGGTGATCTTAAGGTAAGAGGTAGGTAATAAACTATGTATCAATGGAAACATCAAATTTGGTTGAAGTTGTGAGAAGGAATTATTTTCCTAGTGGAGCTAAATTTGGTGTGTTTAGGTCCATAACTATTTTCTTACTGATTTGTTGTAGCACATTTTCTAATCTCAGATGCCCAATACAGCAAAATAATAAATAAAAGGCAAAAAATGTTTTTCTGTTTCTTCCCACCTTCCCTTCAATCTCAAAACAGATATTAACTAGTCATAGGAGTGCAAAGCAAACTGCTGCTTTCACAAAGTGATTATCATACGAACAAGTTATTCCCTGAAAATGAAACTCCTCCTGAAAAATAACAAACTTTGAATAAGGTTTTTCTCTCTAGCCAAAGTAAATAATAATTTCTTAACTTTAAGTAAATAGTTAACTTTCATTCACCACCTAGCTCATCTATATTTAAATAAATGTACTTAAAACTGTACAGAATTTAAAAGGGGGAAATTTTTAAATGAGAGAATTGTGTATAGAATTAAAAGGGAGGCAATATACTGTGATCAGTGGGATGAAAACTACCTACCAAACAGAAAATGAGAATTATGTTATACTGAAATGTTTTAATAAAATTTAGACATTTTGAAAAATTTAAACATTTCATTACCATTTCACCTTATTTCAGTATAGATTTCTGTATTGTAATGTTGATGAGCGTTAATGAAAGGTTTTTTTCAGACATATGATACCAGCTCCCTTTTGATTATAGATGTTTAAGACCTAGTTTTATTAAAACCTTAGCTAAACACAAAATTTTCTAGAGAACTGACATGAGACTCTCGAACTCAATTATTGAACCAAAGCTTATTTACCCCAAATATTTCACCAATACAAATATGTACCCTATTGAACTAAGAAAGGAATTATATTACTAACCAGCAGAGGGAGCCAAGTCAGTCTTGAAAGATAGGAGTATAAAGAAAGACCACGTGACTTCCTGTTGTGAGTTGTGGCAGCTGTTCAGTTTAGTCTACCAAAAAGACAAGTAGAAGGCTAAGAAGGCTACCAATGTATCAGATGTGGATAGGGTGACAATTCTGTCAAAATTACGTTGCAGGAAGCAAACTGAAAGAAAACACTTATGCTTAAGTTAAGGGCAGCCCTGTGAAGAATGTGTAGCATAAAAGAGAATTCTTTAAAAACAGATGTTAAAAACTAAATGAGTGGGGCTTCCCTGGTGGCGCAGTGGTTGAGAATCTGCCTACCAATGCAGAAGATCTGGGATCTGGGAAGATCCCACATGCTGCAGAGCAACTAGGCCCCTGAGCCACAATTACTGAGCCTGCGCGTCTGGAGCCTGTGCTCCCCAACAAGAGAGGCCGCGATAATGAGAGGCCCGCGCACCGCGATTAAGAGTGGCCCCCACTTGCCACAACTAGAGAAAGTCCTCGCACAGAAACGAAGACCCAACACAGCCATAAATAAAAAAAAAAAAAAACTAAACGAGTAAAATATGCAAACTAACATTGGTTTTCTTTCTACTATAGGTGGTGAAACTTAGGTGGATCAGAACAAAGCAATGATAAGCTTATCAACCATTAGGCAGAAGCAATTCAAGTAGAAATATAAAAGTGGAAATGTCTCGGTATTATAACCTAAGATGGAAAACCAAAGAAAATAGTACCTAGGGCCATGATGCATTACTCACTAGATGCAACAGTAAACCATTTCTTAATTCCATTTTTATTGAAAGCTGAAATTAGTCTCTAATAGGCACATTATAAAATGATCAAGTTGGCACAAATAGATTGATCTTACATTAAAATTGTATGTACTTTGATAATCTAAAAAACAGGATAAATTTTAATAAAGAATGATTACAGTGAATTAATATGAGGTGATTTTTCACTTTAAAAATGAAAAATAGAATTGTTTCCATTACCCTTTATAAACAAAACAAAAAGTAATACCTTGAGTTATGACATGTTTGGAGGAATATAGTAGCTAAATGACAGTTGTACTGTCAGCTTATTTAATATCTTCTAAGTACCTCAAAATCCCTGATAGAATGATTATTCAAAGTAAAATTGTAAGAGCTGGATGTTAGCTAACTGTATTAAAATTAAAAAATTTAAAGGCCCAAACAATTTTAGTTTAATAAACTAAATAATGGTAGTCTAGCCACTTACTCATTGTAAGGTTTGTGGAAACATACTGTCCAAAGCATAGAAGGACAATGGATTCAGGGAGATTTTAGCTATAGGTATATTTACTTATGTGTTTGTTCATTCTAAAAATATACTTCTTGAACATGTACTATCTCCACAGGACATGGAGCATGTATTCATTATGAACTAGACAAAAGTCTTACATCTTGTTGAAAGATTTAATTTCATTAATATTATGTGAATAGTCATAGAAATTCAATATGCAGCCCATTGAATCCAAGGAGATGACACTTAGAAGCAAATCATTTAATATTGAGTACTAGAAGGTAGATTGTAAACCTTGTTGGTCAGTTCTTTTATAATACTACATTATACTGACATTATATATTGTCATCTGGTGTCAAATCAGTTAATCACAGCAATAATATCCAATAAGTAAAATTCATCTAATAGCAGCCACAGAGACATTTTAGTGCCAAAAAAGAATTCAACCAGTATTACTACTAATTATGTGCTTCTTTTACACATAAGTTGCTATAAATATGGGCTATTAGGATTGCATAAACTGGACTTCCCTGGTGGAGCAGTGGTTAAGAATCCGACTGCCAATGCAGGGGATACGGGTTCTATCCCTGGTCTGGGAAGATCACACATGCTGCGGAGCAACTAAGCCCGTGAGCTACAACTAGTGAAGCCCGTGCTCCGCAACAAGAGAAGCCACCACAATGAGAAGCCCACGCACCGCAATGAAGAGTAGCCCCCACTCGCCACAACTAGAGAAAGCCTGTGCGCAGCAGGGAAGACCCAACACAGCCAAAAATAAATAAATAAATTAATTAATTAAAAAAAATTGCATAAACAGCCTGACCTTTTAATTATATTTTAAATTTTGTTAGTGTTTTCACCCATGGAAAATGCTATACTGATCTTTTAAAAATTTCATTAATAAAGTGGCAATAGCTTTGCCGTGAACCATTTTTTAATTGATAAGCATAATAATGGGTTAATTCATCAAAATTCAATAAAAACTATTAACTTTGTCACCAAAGTCAACATTTCAGAGTCTAAAATACGTAGTATGTTTTTCTGCTTTATCTAGTTTTTATTTAACAATCTAAAGCTCTGTAAAGATAAAACCAAAGGAAGGAAAGAAAATAGCTCATACCTTATCTTATTCCAGAGTAGGGAATGGTGACAGATTAAGAAAAGCACCCAAACAGTGACTTCCAGTGAACAAAATGAGGTCTGAGTAAAGAATTTTGCTTTCCCTAAAAAAAATTAAATACAACATTTTAGTCAGGAATTTATACCCACACATGAATACTGTTTTTAACACTGCACTTGAGACATTTGAAATATTTTATATTCTCTTTGAAAAAACAACACCAAAATCCAAATTGCTTTAGTAGTCTTGTTTCTAGTTTATCATCTTCTTTTGGTCTTACACTGTTGAATTCTGCATCTCTTCTAAAGCACCTCTCTGGTGTAGCCTTCTCACTATTGCCTTCTTCCTAATTCAATCATCAACATTCATTAGCTTTCTCCAATATATTCAGCTGATTTCTCATGATCATATCCAGACAAACGATGTAACTTTTGCTTATGTAAGGAGAAATAGCTTGTTATGAATTTAGAAGAGCTATAGTAGTACTTGACAATACTTTATATATGCAAAAGTATTTTTAATTTGAAGAACTTACTGCACATCTTGTAGGCTTTATGTAAAAAATTTTAATGTCTATTTTGTTTTAGTTTAGAATTGATAATGATTTAATGTTTAATCTTGTGTTTACATTAAATATTTTGGGCTTTAATTCTCCCTATAATATTGCTGTAAAAACATCATGGTTGTGAAATCTCGGTTTAAGAAATGCTCACCAGAAAACTGGTTTGAAATTATTCTGACTACAATGTAACTATTATATTCAGTATGGCAAGAGGTAAGTGTGATCTCTGAATAAATGTGTCTTTAATTCTGAGTATCAGAAGACAAGGTGCTTCTTAAAGAAATTTTGAATTTGTATATCCAAAGTTAAAAGATAAGTGTTTTTTTACTTATTTACAACATTTTTACTGTAGATCCTTCATTTGACAAGAATGTACCCAGCACCTATCTACTGGAAACAGTGAATCCAAATGAATAACCTTGTCTCTTTCTTCATACAACTCACAGCCAAGAGGAAGACTAGATCAAATACCCTTAAAACAGTGAAATAAATGATTATGAGTTGTATCAAAAGTGCTATGAAAGTACTAAAGATACCTGGAGGTTTTGAGAAAAGCTTCACAGGAGAGGTAAAATTTGAACATTAGTGGAGGAGAAGTAATTTTCCAGGCAAAGAAAGACAGGAAGAAAGGAAATCAACCATTCTAAAGAGGGAGAGGAACATATAAAAAGGTATAAAATTGGGAGATTGGGATTGACACATACACACTACTATATATAAAACAGATAACTAATAAGGACCTACTGTATAGCACAGGGAACTCTACTCAATACTCTGTAATGACCTATATGGGAAAAGAATCTAAAAAAGAGTTGATATATGTATATGTATAACTGATTCACTTTGCTGTACAGCAGAAAGTAACGCAACATTGTAAATTAACTATACTCCAATAAAAATTTTTTTAAAAATAAAAAGGTATAGATGCATAAGAAAGTTCCTTGTATTTCATAATCTGAAAATTGGTTTGGTTAGAATGCAGGTTAGGTAAGGAGTCTGGGATCTGCTTACTCCAGTGTAAAGTGTTTGGATTTTATCCCACACTCAACAGGTAAACATTAAAAAATTTTACACCCAAGATAATATGATAAAATTTGCATTTCAGAATCACTCTGCAAATTAACATTAAAAAGTACCTATTGCATTAGAAAAAAAAAAAGTATGAACCTGCAAGTTTCATACTATTTAGAAATATATTCTGAGTATTCATACTCTTTGTATTCATACTCTTTGACACAGAACTTTCTCACTTGGACTCTTGATGTGGCTTTTTAAATTTCAATTAAAGCAGAAAGAAGCTTAGGAAACTGAATGAAGGAAAGATGCTATGTGAGAGAGGCTAGAGAAATGTGAATAAGAAAGCTAACGTAATTGTTCAAGTGAGACAATGAAGGCTGGGTTATGGGAGCATGGCTAGAGAGATGGAGGTAGATTTGAAAGATAAACTAGAATTGAGGACTCCTTGAACCAATGAATGTGTAAAGTAAGATAAGTTATGAAAAGTGGGGAGGGGAGGACTCAAGGATTACTGACAATTCAGATTTAGTTCTTTAAAAAGGCTCTGGTGTCAATAAATGAGATAATACATACAAGAGAAAGTGCAGGCTGAGAGCAGAGAGGAGTAAGAATAAATTTGGGTTAAATTAAATCCGAGTTGCCTATTAGACTCCCAGTAAGAAATATCCAATAGGCAGCTGAAAATATGTGTGGATACTTGGGAGCTAGGGATAAAGAAGTGAGAGTCATCTTCATATAGATGATAGTTGAAGCCACAGAGTTGAACCCAGGGAGAGTTTATAAAATGAGAAAGAGCCAAAGAATTATAAGGACTACTAAGGAAAAAGCAAGCTACCAAAGTTTGCTATGGTTTAATAATCCACCACTTTCCCCCTAAAATATTTGAAAAGAACCCTTTTTATTTATAACACATTTAGTTAAATATTATAACAGATGCTTGGCTCTAAAATCAATAACCTATAAAATATTACCTAATCTTGGAAGTATTCAATTACTGTCTCTTTCTCTTACATTTTACTTGGAAATGGGAGAGTAAGAGAACAGAGGTTGATTTCTTAAAAGAGAATAATAGATAAGGTTAATGACATTTTATTTTTAAGAAGCAAATTCTTCTTAACATTATATAATATTTACAACCCAGATCTAGAAAGTTTAGTAACAGCGTCCAAACTTTCCAAGTAGTTTCTGCTATACTAGCCCCAAGGTGCCACTCCAGTCCAATCCGCAAGCCTATCTACCTGACTATTCTTGCTGTTTTCACTTAGATCATTCCTTCTTAACCCCTGTTTCTCTTATGACTAACCCTCTCATAATATCTATCTAGTCATCATCGGTTTCCACTGTCTCCACACATTTTGATTCTTTTAGTCAAGGGTAATATCACAGTCTTCTTTGTTCCTGCCACCTAATTTAGTAAGACAGAAAACTAGCATAACAGGGTTGAAATGAAGATTATGCAAACATAGCATAGTCTAGAGATATCCATTTTTTCAGTAGTGAAACACAACAATCAGAAATCCATAGGGCTTCCCTGATGGCGCAGTGGTTAAGAATCCGCCTACCAATGCAGGGGACACATGTTCGAGCCCCAGTCCAGGAAGATCCCACATGCTGCGGAGCAACTAAGCCCGTGCACCACAACTACTGAGCCTGTGCTCTAGAGCCCATGAGCCACAACTACTGAGCCCGGCGCCACAACTACTGAAGCCCGTGCGCCTAGAGCCTGTGCTCCGCAACAAGAGAAGCCACTGCAATGAGAAGCAAGTGCACCACAACGAAGAGTAGCCCCCGCTTGCCGCAACTAGAGAAAACCTGCGCACAGCAACGAAGACCCAACGCAGCCAAAAATAAATAATGATAAATAAAATATTTTTTTTAATCTTAAAAAAAAAGAAATCCATATATCTCTGGGCCACATACATTTTAAATCATAACAATAATGGAATTATAATCTATTAACTTTTCAAAAGTATTTAGCTTTATAGTGTCCAAATAGTTTACTCAGCTTTCTTCATATAATAGTCCAATTATGGGCCAATTACTAGTCTTCAATCAATTTTAAAAAGTCAATGAGAATATTATTATACATCAGATCAAACTGTGCTCTCAAGAACAAAGGGCTGTTCAACAAATGGTACTGGGACACTGAGATAGCCACAGGCAAAAGAATGGAGTTGGACCCTTACTTCATACCGTATGCAAAAATTAACTCAAAATGCATCAACGACCTAAATGTAAGAGCAAAAACTACAAAACTCTTAGAAGAAAACACAGGGGGCAATCTTTATGACCTTGGATTTGGCAAAGAATTCTTAGATATGAGAAAAAAGCACAAGCAACCCCTCCCGCCGAAAAAAGATAACTTGGATTTCAAAATTTAAAACTCTTGTGCTTCAAAAGACACAATCAAGAAAGAAGATGGGAAAAAAAAAACCCATAGAAGGGGAAAAAGTACTTGCAAATCATACATCTGATAATGGATCTGTATCTAGAATATATAAAGAACCCTTACAACTCAATAATAAAATAACAAATAACTTGCTTTTAAAATGGGTAAAAGATCTGAGTAGATATTTCTCCAAAGAAGAAAAACAAATGGCCACTTAGCACCTAAAAAGATGCTCAACATCATTAGTCACCAGAGAAATGCAAATCAAAACCACAATGAGATACTACTTCAAACCCACTAGGATTGCTAGAATAAAAAAGTCAGATAATCGGACTTCCCTGGCGGTCCAGTGGTTAAGACTGCACCTTCCAATGCAGGGGGTGAGGGTTCGATCCCTGGTCGGGGAGCTAAAATCCCACTTGCCTTATGGCCAAAAAAACCAAAACATAAAACAGAAGCAATATTGTAACAAATTCAATAAAGACTTTAAAAATGGTCCACATCAAAAAAATCTTTAAAAAAAAAGTCAGATAACAAGCATTGGCAAAGATGTGGAAATATTGGAACGCTTATACACTGCTGGTGGGAATGTAAAATAGTGCCGCCACTTTGGGAAACAGTCTGGCAATTCCTCAAATGATTAAGCCTCTAGTTACCATATAACCTAGCAATTCTACTCTTAGGTATACCCAGGAGAAATGAAAACATATGTCCGCCCAGCAATTTGCACACAAATGTTTATAGTAGCATTATTCAGAATCACCAAATGGTGGAAACAACCTAAATGTCCACCAACTGACAAATGTGTAAACAAGATGTACTATACCCATACAATGGTGTATTATAGGGAAATCTATAGGGGCATAAAGTAAATTAGTAGTTGCTTAAGAGCTGTGGGTGTCAGGAATGAGTGAATGGGAAGGGTGATAGTTAAAGGGCATAGGGTTTCTTTTTTGTGGAGAAGAAAATATTCTAAAATTAACTGTGGAAATGATTGAACATATCTGTGAATATACTAAAAACCATTTAATTGAACACTTCAAGTGCATGAATTGTATGGTGTATGAATTCTATCTCAATAAAGATGCTAAATATTATAAAAAACAAAACAAGGACGCTATACAGAGAGGACACATCTCAATTTTCACTCCAGGTTTATATTACTGAAAGGGGCCCTCAGATTTGATTTCCATGGTTTCAGGAAAGGGAATATAATACACATTAACAGAGTTGGAAGACTTGTATATTGCAAGAATTTGGCCACAGAGCCAGAAATTTCATAAGAGTTACTTATGATGTATATATTCATCCTCAATATCCTAGAGATTCTAAGGGTTCTTCGTGGACATAGTTTGCTTTCAGCATAATCAGTACTTCTTTAAGTACAGCGATGTTACAAGGCAGAGGCTTAAAAAATTCAAATACATCACTCTAAAGTCAGCTGCAGAAACTTAACATAATTCATGCTAATGAAAATTTGTGAATTTCTTTAGAAATCTTGATTTTATTTCTACTAAATAGCTCGGCAGTTCTTCAAATTTTGTGATTCCATTTAGCACAAGGCAGTTCTGATATGGGACATGAATGCACACTCCAAGTAACATTTACCCACTCCCCATGTTCTGGTTTGAATATTAATAAGTATAGTTCTTTCATCAACTCATCAGTTCTTTAATTTTTTTTCTCTGCAGTCTCAAGTTCAGTATATTCAGTTACCCTGCTTGCAATACCAGACAAAATATAATCATGTTAGCTATTTGGGCTCTATTATGCACTGAATGTTTGTGTCCTTCACCAAAATTCGTATGTTGTAGCCCTGACCCTCAATATGATGGTATTAGGAGATAGGGCTTTTGAGAGGTAATTAGGATTAGATGAGGGCGTGAGGGTACAGCCCCTATTATGAGATTAGTGCCCATAACACCCCTCCCTTTCATCTCCCGGGCATCCCACCAATTCAGTCAACCACCAAATCTTCACTTTGTCTTCAAAGTATCTGTTGAAGCTGTCACTTCTCTATCTCCAGTCTTAGTCACTAGTTATCATTGGTAGCCAGAAGTGATTGCCATCATTTCTCACCTGTTACTGCAATAGCTTACTTTCTGGGCTTCTGGCATCCACAATGACCCCCCTCCAACTCTTTCTCCTGCTGCCACAGCAATCTTTTGAAAACATAAATTTGATCATGTAAGCCTCTTGCTTAAAAATCTTTAAATGGTTCTCATTACTCTTAAGATAAAGATTAAAATTCTTAATGTGGAGCAAGGCTCTGCATAGTGTGCCCTTGCCTACCTTTCCAGCCTCATCTCACATTAATCTCTACCTTGCAGTCTGTGCTTTAGGCACCCTGGCTCTCTTCCCAGTGCTTTGAACGATACCGTGCTCCCTGCTGCCAAGGACCCCGCAATTCCTTTCCTTTAGGGCACTAATATCAGTTTGCATTTATACATTTACTGGTATGATTATTTGATTTATGTCTGCCTTTACCATCTAAACTGTGAATTCCACTACAGCAGGGACCACGGCTGGTTTACCAGCACCTAACAGAATATATACTTGATAAACATTCACTGAATGAATAACTTAAAAATAAATGAATACAAAAAAATTAGATGATCATATTCACTGAAATAAGTTACAGATAAAATTCTAAATTTTAAATGTAAAAACAAAATAGGTCCACTTAAAAATTATAGATTACTTGGGTAAATTAACAGAACTCAGGATGTGAACAGACTTTTTAAACAAGTATTTTGGAGGAAATCATAAAAAAAAAAGCACTGATTATAATATCAAAGATGTAAAAACTTAAATGTCTACCAATTGAATGTTATAAATATATATCATTTTTTAAAAAAAATTAGATTATAGGAGAATAAGCACATAATAGAGTATAAAAATCAGAGTATATATATATATATATATATATATATGCATAAATATTATAATTCCAACTTTATAAATTAAAAATTGGTTAAGAGAAATACACCAAAATGTTATCTCTGAAAGGTGGGCTTAAAAGTAATTTTCTTTCCCATACTTTTTTTCTTAAATACAAACTTTTTATTATTGACCAAGAACAACCAACCAAAAATACATACTTTTAATGTTATTTAAAAATTATACTGAAATATTACTGAGTCTTGACAGATCATCTTAACTTTTATGGAATGAAGGATTTCTATGTTTATAATTAATTCAGAACTTAAAAGTGATTTAAATTACCCTGTTTACTTTTCTTAGACTAATAGAATTCTGAGACTAAAATATGACCAAAATTTCTTAAAATGGAGACTAAAGAAAATCCTCAATTAAATACTAAAAATCTCAATTCAATAGTTATTTAAAGAATTCACCATAACAATTATGCTCATAACAGAATTGCAAAGATGTGAACTTATTAATATAAAATATAATACATCATATCAATCAATTAAATCAGAAAATATACAGGATCATCTCAATAGATGCCCAAATCAGTATTCATCATCCGTCACATGTACAATCACTTTGAAAGCAAGACAGCGGGGATGAGAAATTGTTCAGTAAATGGTGCTATGAAAACTGACTGGACATCTGAAAAAATCTATTCAGTGTCTCACTCATTTCCACATACCAAATTCTACCTATTTCAAACAGGTAGAGTTAAAAATCAAGCAGTACAATATGGATTAATGGAACAGAATAGAGAACCCAGAAATACAGTCCACACACCTACAGTCAATTAATCTTTGACAAAGGATGCAAGAATATCCAATAGAGAAAAGAAAGTATCTTCAGCAAGTGGTATTGGTAAAGCTGGACAGCCACACGTAAATCAATGAAGTTAGAACACTCCCTCATACCATACACAAAAATAAACTCCAAGTGGCTTACAGACTTAAATATAAGGACACCATAAAACTCCTAGAAGAGAACATAGGTAAAACATTCTCTGACATAAATCGTACCGATGTTTTCTTAGATCAGTCTCCCACAGCAATAGAAACAAAAGCAAAAATAAACAAATGGGACATAATCAAGCTTATAAGCTTTTGCACAGCAAAGGAAACCATAAACAAAACAAAAAGACAACCTACGGACTGGGAGAAAATATTTGCAAATGATGTGACCGACGAGGGCTTAACTTCCAAAATATACAAACAGTTCATACAAATCAATAACAAAAAAAACAAACAACCCAATTGAAAAATGGGCAGAAGATCTAACTAGACATTTCTCCAAAGAAGACATACAGATGGCCAATAGGCACATGAAAAGATGCTCATCATTGCTAATCATTATAGAAATGCAGATCAAAACTACAATGAGGTACCACTTCACACCAGTCAGAATGGCCATCATTAAAAAGTCTACAAACAACATATGCTGGAGAAGGTGTGGAGAAAATGGAACCCTCTTACACTGTTGGTGGGAATGTAAATTGGTGTAGCCACTATGGAAAACAGTATGGAGGTTCCTCAAAAAACTAAAAATAGAACTACCATATAATCCAGCAATCCCACTCTTGGGCATATACCTGACAAAACTATTATTCAAAAAGATACATGCACCCCTATGTTCACAGCAGCACTATTTACAATAACCAAGACATGGAAACCTAAATGTCCATCGACAGATGAATGGATAAAGAAGATGTGGTACATATACACAATGGAATACTACTCAGCCATAAAAAAGAATGAAATAATGCCATTTGCAGGAACATGGATAGACCTAGAGATTATCCTACTAATTGAAGTAAGTCAGACAAAGACAAATATCATATGATATCATTTATGTGGAATCTAAAATATGATACAAATGAACTTATTTACAAAACAGAAAAAGACTAACAAACATAGAAAACAAACTTATGGTTACCAAAATGGAAAGGGGGTGGGAGAGGGAAAAATTAGGAGTTTGAATTAGCAGATACAAACTACTATATATAAATAGATGAACAACAAGGTCTTACTGTATAGCACTGAGAACTATATTCAATGTCCCGTAATAAACCATAAGGGAAAAGAATATGAAAAAGAATATATATATTTACGTATAACTGAATCACTTTGCTATACATCAGAAACTAACACAACATTGTAAATCAACCATACTTCAATAAAAAAAAAACAAGCAGTACGAATCTTGAAGAAAATATGAAGGTTTTATTCCAAATATTTGAATGAGGAAGGATTTCAAAACTAAAAAAAAAGTATGAAATATTTTTAAAAGAGAAAATATGGATAAATTAAGTTATAATATTCATAATCATAGGCCAAAGAATCCAA
Source organism: Balaenoptera physalus (assembly GCF_965194825.1). Taxonomy (NCBI): domain Eukaryota; kingdom Metazoa; phylum Chordata; class Mammalia; order Artiodactyla; family Balaenopteridae; genus Balaenoptera; species Balaenoptera physalus. The sequence continues at coordinate 147,070,060 of NC_138890.1, forward strand.
CATTTTTGGGATTAATGATCAAATATAATCTAAATTCTAAGTAGAAAATTTGTCCTAGCGGTATAAGCTAAGCAGACTTTCACAGTAAGTGATAAATCAGAGACTTTCTTCATTTGTTCCTTGGTAGTTTGTGCAGGACTTAACACATACATATCAATATGTTCTTAATATACCTACTCTTTTAAAAAAAAAACTTTTCCCCCAGCTTCTCTTGTAGTTTCAGTAGCAACACAGTGCTTGGCTAGGCACTCAATAAATGTTTGTTGAATGAATGACCCCCAAATAACCACACTTCAATAAAAAATTAAAAGTTTCTGTTTTTTCCCCCCTCTCATATACTATCAGGGCAAAAAATATTCCATAGCTTGGCATTAAAACTAGGGAGAAAAATCAAGGACTGTAAATTGGGATAAGACTTACTAAATTACACATTTTGGCAAATCACTAACTTTTTTGTGGACAGGTTGACAATATGATATTGTCTGTGCCTAATCAATTTTAACATGAATTAACTAGACTGAGTCACTATACCACTATTTCCCAAATTAATTCACAGAACATTAGTCCTGCAAAATGATCCAGAAATAAAGGATTCTTAGGACTTCCCTGGTGGTCCAGTGGTTAAGACGCCGTGCTTCCGATGCAGGGGGTGCGGGTTCAAACCCTAGTTGGGGAACTAAGATTCCACATGCGGCACGGCCAAAAAAAAAAAAAAAGTTTTTTACCCATATTTCCATCTTGAAGATTTATCATGCATATCAACATACTGAATGTTCTGAAAAGTTCCTCGGTAAAGAAGCCTGTTGTTAAATTTTGTTTGACACAACATTTTTGGTCATGAAAAGTTTTTGTCATATAACTGCTCTATATATCTTTAACATGAAAGTACTTTTCTGTGGAAAACCACATGGAGTGAATAAACATTGTTCAAAATGTGTTTTTTTAAATAAACCAAATAGGCCCACATTGTTAAAACAGAATTGTTAACTACATATTGTTAGAGCACATGGAATTTTGCTATATAAATAAGCTGTTATTTAAGTCAACACATATTAACATTTACCGTTATTTTTTCAATACTTTTAACAAATTAAACCTTCAGTTTTAAAAGTAAGTTGTGGACTTCCCTGGTGGCGCAGTGGTTAAGCGCCCACCTGCCAATGCAGGTGACACGGGTTCGAGACCTGGTCTGGGAAGATCCCACATGCCACGGAGCAACTAAGCCTGTGCGCCACAACTACTGAGCCTGTGCTCTACAGCCCACAAGCCACAACTACTGAGCCCACGTGCCACAACTACTGAAGCCTGCATGCCTAGAGCCCGTGCTCCACAACAAGAGAAGCCACTGCAAGGAGAAGCCCATGCACCGCAACAAAGAGTGGCCCCCTCTCGCCGCAACTAGAGAAAGCCCGCGTGCACCAACAAGACCCAATGCAGCCAAAAATAATTAATTAATTTTAAAAAAGTAAGTTGTGCAAATGTAAGTAATTTATGCAGGTAAAATCAATAAGATTTTTTAAAAAATCTGAGGTGGCAGGATTTATACGGAAGGAGAAATACAATATTGCAAGAATGGGTCAATTTTTAGCCTATTTTAATAAAATAGAAGCAAATGTTATATTTTAGTCTAATCTTTGTTATTGAAATTTCATTTCTAATAGAGAATTTCATCAAGCACACACCGTAAAAATTTAGATTTAAATAAGTAATTGATAGGACTTGGGATAATCACTTAACTCTTATCGATAAGTCATTTAACTCTAAACCTTTGTTTCCTCATCTATAAATTAGAAATTATAGTTGTGGCTAACTCATACGGCTAAGGGTACAAATTAAAGGACATAATACTTGTAAAGTTTTAGCACAATGCCTGGCACATAATTCTAAATAAATGTGATTATTGGACTATCTCAAATTTTACTTCTAACTCTGATATTAGGCAAATTACCCAAAATAACCCAGTGTTCATATTTTTTTTTGATGTGGACCATTTTTTAAAGTCTTTATTGAATTTGTTACAATATTGCTTCTTTTTTTTTATGTTTTGGTTTTTTGGCTGCGAGGCATGTGGGATCTTACTCCCCAACCAGGGATGGAACCTGCACCCCCTGCATTGGAAGGTGTAGTCTTAACCACTGGACTGCCAGGGAAGTCCCCCCCAGTGTTCATATTTTTAAAATACTATCTAGCTCATAGGACTGCTGTAAATATTTTGCAATGAAAAAACAATATTTAAAAAATTATTAGATACCACTTGAGAATTTAAAAACTGCTTTCCCCTCTTTGATTTCTCCCCTCCTCCAAAAATAAAGACTAGCAATTAACTTTTCACAGATTTTTCTGAATCATTCCATGTTCCTGAAATTATAAACCAAGAAACATCCTTGGCTTTACTAAGAAATGAATATGAAAAAAGAAAAATGAATATGCTGTGACTAAGCTACCTAAGATCGTACCAATTTCACTGATGAATAAACTATTTGAAAATGATTGTCCCAAGTCACAGAGAATTTATGGAAAAGGCAAAAAGAAGCTGTGCAAGTCCTGATACTCAACTCATCATCACATGAAATAAAAGCCCAGGCTATATACAGCTACTTATATCCAAGTTCTCATAGAAATAGTATATGTACTACAGCATTCTTGGTTATTGCTTATTATATGCTCTAGAGAAAAAAAAAAAAGATTACTAATATTCTTGACTTGGTTCAAAGGAAAGGATTTAAAAATGCTTTTCACGTCTTCAATTCTGTTTTGGTTACAAGCAAATGACAAAATGGTATAATTAGTATATGCTGTGATGGGAGAGCATCCTGAATCTCAACGTCTATATTTCATTTTGGTTCTACCATCAGCTAGTAATCCGACCATTTAAAATTGGTCTTTCTGGTTAAATTGTTTCAACTTAAAGCAAGGTAGATAACCTAAGTAACTGCTGCAGTCCTTTACTTAGAGGCAGCAGATATTGTGGAAAAAGCATGAATTTAGGAGTCTGATCTGGGCTCCCATCCTTATGCTATAATTTCTACTAGTTCTGTATCTTTCCGCAAATTAACTTCCCCAAATGAAAACTTTCAATGAACAGTAAATGAGATAAAGCATGTAAAGTCCCAGGTAGGTGCCCAGGTAGCTACTTGAATAAAACAATATCTCCCTGTCAAACCTACATTTCTCTCTTTCCTTGTAGAAACGGCAAATTTGGGGGTGGCGCGGGGTCTGGCTTCAGCTAATAACCAAAAGTCTGGGCACGTGGATATTTTCCTATTTATTTTCAACATTAAAAGACATAAAAATCAAATTACATTATATTTAATTACACATTTAACAGGTAACCTTCGTTGAAAATAATACATTTACGTGAAACCAGGTCTATCCTGATAAATCCAAGACGTATGGTTTTCCCCCTCCCATAGTACACAGCCACCTCGTCAGGAGTCTAAAATATTTCAAGTGTAAAGTTTAAATTCAGGTTCTATTTATAGTATGGGAGCACATCCCACGTGCCCTCCCAGCCCTGACCTTCTGCACACCTGAGGGACGAGGTCCAGAACTCAACATTTCTGTTAGCTGTTGATTGGGGCAAATTCATGAAGAGGGTCACAGAAGTGCTTGTATTTCTGGAAGCAGACACACTAGCAGGACCTTGGTGTTATTAGAGAATTATCTAATCAGTAATAAGGAGGAAAAAACTGTGAAGTCGCTTACCTGAGCGGGACGCTTCGGATTAAACCATTCTTCCTAGCGAGTTCCTGTATTAAGAGAAAGAGAACACCAACTTCAATTTTTCACCTCAGATTTACTTATTTTATTGCACAACTTGGTTTCGTGTAATTTATTCTATTGATTTCATTGTTGCTAGTGAAGTTATTTTATGAAATATGGGGATAAGTAAGTTATATTTCTAAGAAAATCTCCCCCCACCGCTCGGGGAAAATGGAAGCGTCCACGAGCTGCGCTTGCGGGTCCACGCTCCGCTGGGCGAGTAGTCCCACGTGTGTCTCGCCGGCTGTAAGTTGGTCTGAATTTGGCTACGTGTGAGGCTGGGCGGGTGGCTCTGTGTGTGAACTGGGGAGCAGGAGGGCAAGAGGCTGTAAATTATACTAAAGCAAAGACAGTTTTCTTATTTAAACAGTTAGCTCATTCTAATAGAGATTTTTTTTTAAACGTAAATAATGAAAAAAAAGGAGGAAAATATTAAAAAAGAAATCGTACCGGCATTACGCTACTCAAACTACAATGACCTAGTTTAATTTTTACTTTTTTACATAATTGACAATAATATGAATTAAGTGGATTTTCATGAATAGGTTTCTAAATATAAAGCATTTCTAAATATAAAGGTAAATCATAAATTTCATACTATAAAGCATATAGAGTTTAAAGTTTGTGAAAAATAAAACGTGAAGTATATTTTTTCAAATGAGAATGGCTTTATATTTTTCTGACTATAATTATAATACATGATCATAGTTTAAAAAAATCAAAACACAAAGGCATAAGAGAAGAAAGTAAAATCACCTGAAATCTCACCACCCAGTGATAAGCACTGCTAAAACTTTGTTAAACAATTTTCTAGTCATCTTATAATACACACACACACACAAACACGTATAATTTTACATAACTGGACATTCTATATGCATACTGCTTTGTACACAGCTTTCTAATGAAATAGTATGTTGTGTATATCTTCTTACATCATTATTTTTCATAACTGGGTAGTATGGTTGAACAATAAGTTGTTTAATCAACCCCTGTTAAAGGATAACTAGATTGTTCCCAATTTTTTTATAGTAGATAATACTGTAGAGAATATCCTTATGTATAATCTTTGAGTACTTGTTGGGTTATCTCCTTAGGATAAATTTCTAGAAGTGGAATTGCTGGGAGCAAAAAATTATATCCATTTAAAAATTTGGTACATATTTTCAATCATTCCTCTGGAAATATGATGTCAATTTACAATCCCACCAAGCACAAGAGAATATCCATTTCTCAACACTCTCAATGTCGCTGAGTATTATAAATCCTCTTAAACTTTAACAATCCATCAAGTCTGTCTGTCTTTCTTTCCTTCCATTTCTTTTATTATTAATTAAGCTGAATATCTTTTCTTATATTTATTGTCCATTTGCATTTCATCTTCTGACATTTTTCATGTCATTTACATATTTTTCTATTATAGCAGCCATCTATCTCAATTATTTATAAGAACTCTGTATATTATGAACTTTAACCTTTTGTTTATATTAACAAATATAAACATGCTTTTCTAAGTTATTTACATTATAATTTTGCCTATGATGTACTTTTGACATATACTTATTTAAAGTGATCAAATCTGTATATTTTTACTACTCTTACTACTTGATTATAGAGTTGTATTTTAAAGTACAAGAATACATGGAATTATGAAGTAGATACCTTTCCTTGGGTTGTCAGCACCACCATTTTCTGAGGTATGTCATGGTGATTCGTTTGATTGATTTATCCTTTGCCCTCCTAAAAGTATTTTTACAAAAGTCTTCCTATTAAAATTTCATTACAATGTCACAACCTAACAATAATATAACCATAAAGTAACCCTAATCTGAGGGATGGCTTACATACAATAAGAGACAATTCATTTTCACATTATTTCATCTTTTCCAGATACTCAGCACCTTCACAAGGACTCTAGTCTGGCCAAGGAAAGCATCCTACCCTGAAGCCTCCAGCCCCAGACAAGCATACCAAGCTGCAGAACCTCTCAACCTTTTATATCCTGAAAAACATCACCAGGTCTGTGCCTCATTGCCTTAGGACATTAATAGTCACTATCAACTGCCACCTGAACATTGTTTTATGAAAAACTTTTTCCTTCTTTTAAGTTGTCTTTGAAAAAAATCACAGAGGTGGGATTGTTGGATCCAAGGATATAAACATTTTTTTAGCTCTTGTTATCTAGTACTATATTTTTCTCCAAATGGACAATACTACTAAAATTGTTTGTGTTTTCATTCCATTTCAACTTTAATAGTTTTGAGTATTATTAATAATTATTTTAGTTAGTTTACTAAGCATAAAAGAGAAGTGATTATAGTTTTACATTCATATTACTTTGATTTTCCCACATGCCTTAGCTTTCCATTTTCTTCTGTGTATATTTTGTATTCGTTTTTTTAAATCATGATAAAATTTGCTCTGCATCTCTAGAGATTTAAACTAGGCAGGAAAAAACTGGAATAATCCCATTTTAAAAAATAAAGAAAATGTACCTTTTTGAGCAGAAAAATAATAAAAATACAAAACAATACATTCTAGTCTCAGTCCCTGGATTCATTTTCCATTCATCTTTGCAGGCATTTTACACGTGTAATCAAATTTAGAATTGGGCCTAAAATTTTCCACAAATTTCCACAGTGCAGCTAGAATGATCTTTTAGAAATATTAGCTTAAGACCGTTAAATAAAAGTCTCAAATCCTAAGCATTGCTTTTTAGCCTCATCATGATCCGACCTCTGTCTGCTCTTCCAGTTTCACTGTCAATCCTGGCCTTCTGTTATGTTAGTTCAGGAAATCTCTTGTCGTTAGTACCCCATACACTATTCCTTCTGCTTGAAAGCTTTTCCCACATCCTTTTCACCAAACAGATCCTCATTCTTCAGAGGGCTCTTGGAATATTGTTTAGTTTGGTAAAGATGGTCAAGGAAGGATCTCTAAAACACATGGAGATCACATTAAGAAAAATAATACAGAAACATACACCTTGCACCTCTCCCAAGAAGCCTCATACAAATTAAGGGTCCTGAAATTTAATCGTCACAGTAAATCCACCTCTGGGTATTAATACCTGCTTTACCTTTATTACAGGGTCATGGGGATCAGAAAGACAGCATATCTGGGTACAAAATGAAATTTAAATTATTCAATTTAAAGCAGTTATCACTTTTCTTAATATTTTTCTTTTTATAGGGACAACACAATAACGAACATTTAATCTCAATAAATTGACAGATTTTACCTATGTTGACAAACAAAGCTAATTAATCATTTGTTCGTTTAGTTTATGGACCACTCTAGTCTTTAGGAGATGTTGACCTGTCTGTACTGTGCACAAGTCGGCCACAAGAAGAAACAAGAGGAAAGATGAGTAAGAACTTGTCATGTTTCAGGAACAGTAAAAAAGCCATTTTGTTTCTGAAAGAGTGGAGTTTCTGAAAGAGTGAACCAAATGACAAATCCCTGTTCTCCTGGAACTTACACCATACCAGGGGAAGAGAGACAAATAAAATGAACAAACCATCACATAAGTATATGTTGGGTGGTGATACGTTCTATGAAAGAAAGAGCAGATCAGGAGAAGGAGGAGGAGAAAAAAATGAGTGCTGTCTTAGATAGGGTGGCGAGAGAAGTCTCCTTAGAGGAGATAAGAGAAGCTTCAATGAAGAGGGGGAGCGAACCACGCAGATATCTAGGGAAGAGTGAAACAGGCAAGAGAACAGCGAGTGCAAAGGCCCTGAGATGCTTAGAGAAAAGCAAGGAGTGTGAAGGAGAGTTTGCAGGAATGAAATGGTAGGAGATGAGGTTGGATTCGTAGCCAGGGTCAGAATTGCTTGGGGCTTGTAGGTCGTTGGGTTTATTCTCAGTGAGATGGGGTGCCAGTGAATAGTTATAAGCAGAGGAGTAACATGATATGACATATTTAAAAGGATCACTGTCTGCTGTGTTTAGGGGATAAGGGTGGAAGCAGGGAGACCAGTTAGGAAGTCACTTGGGTACTCTAGATGGGAGGCAAAGGTGATTGGATTATTGGAGGTGGAGGAAAGGCGTCAGAGTCTGGATATATTTTGAAGATAGAGCTGACAGGATTGAAGAATGGATTAGCTGTGGAGTGTAAGAAAATAAGTACCAGATGGAAGGCACTTGAAAAAATCCAGGTAGCATTATGTATTTATAAATGTAATTCAGTTTGAAATGGTTACATTTTAATTATTCAAAGATGTTGTTAATAACACAAATATAGATCTGACGAATCCATTCATCTAAGTTCCTCTAAATGTGAAGGTTTGATTAAAATGTGAAAAACATTTCTCTGGTTTTGGCTTTTATTTAACATCTGGCCATAGGAGTAACACTGAAAGTTAAACCACTTGGTGACCAATTCACCAAATACTTGTTGAGCTTGGTTGACACTGTACCGAGAACGAAGGACACATGATCCATAAGGTACCAATCTGGATTCATATCTAATCTTCAGAATTACTATTTTTTTAGATAGATACTCTGACATTAATATCCATGCTAGTGTCTATGACATAGTATTATATAACACCACAGTGTACTTTTAAAAAATAAAAATGTTCCCTATTATAATGCTGATGAGAAATAGGACTACCTCATAGGCTAACTGAGTTATTCTGGCCTTTATTTGTAAATTGCTTTAATTTCCTTGGTATAGAGTTTGATTTAAAATCCATGTAAGGGGACTTCTCTGGTGGCGCAGCGGATTGCCTGCCAATGCAGGGGACACAGGTTCGAGCCCTGGTCTGGGAAGATTCCCCCATGCCGCGGAGCAACTAAGCCCGTGCGCCACAACTACTGAGCCCTCGTGCCACAACTACTGAAGCCCACGCGCCTAGAGCCCGTGCTCCGCAACAAGAGAAGCCACCACAATGAGAAGCCCGCGCACCGCAACTAGAGAAAGCCCGCGCGCAGCAACGAAGACCCAACGCAGCCAAAAAATAAATAAATAAATTTATTTTTAAAAATCCATATAAGGTAATAATGAACCATATGACAAAGAAGTTTTTGTGTACATTTGATTCAAGTTAACTATGCCTGATTTAGGTTTCTTCTACAGTGACCAGATAGGAATCCTATTTGAAAGTAATCCATTACTATATAACTTTTAATACCTAGCCAAAATTGCTATCTAATTATTTTGGTAACATTCTTAATTCATCCTGTGAATATTGCACTACCTTTTAGAACCACATCTCTTTAACACCACAGTATTTTTAAAGAAATATTTCCTCACTTTTTTTTAAAATAGTGTCTATATTATCATTGCAGGCTCTCTTTTTCTAACAGTGGTATGCTATCTCAGTGAATGCTTCTGTTAGTGCCACTTAACTAATTGTTATGGTAAACTTAAGTCCAATTTTAGCTTATTTTACCAAATTAGGTAGCATATATTTTTAATAGATAGATTTCTTTAAAAAATTAATCTGCCCTTTATTTTTGTTGTCGGTCTGTACTAATCAATGAAGAATTGTTTTTTGATGAATGATTTAGAGAGAAAAAGATGGGTTTAGGCTTATAATGTATGCCTGTCATGCTTCTAATTGATACTTTGTGCGTTGTTTTTATACATATTTTAAGGCCAATTAATATTAGGAAAGTGTTCAAATCATTAAGTTTTTCTTTAGCACTTGTGCAGTTCTTTTTTTTAGCATAATAATTTGTCTGGAACTGGTTTTGTTATTCTGATACAGTTACTGTAAATGCTTGCCTATCCAACATCCATCCTTCAGCAACTCTGAATCTTCAGGTACAACTCTTAGCCCATAATTAAAGTAAACATTGCAGAGAAAGTGTCAAATCAGAGCTTATGCTTATGCCTTCTGAATCATGATGGTTGGATTGACCACACCAACCAGCAAACAAACAAACAAAACGAAAAACCACCAGAGTACTCTGATTGATTAATCCTGCCCATAAAAGCAATTTTGCTAACTTTTGCTTGTTAAATCCATGAAGCAGGGGATTCGTGGAGGGAGTTAGAGAAGAAAGAAGATTGGAGAGTAAAGGTAGTAACTGCAGAAGTGGCAGAGGTTAGAAAGGGCAGAAATGGTGAGAAGAAGCTGTGGGCATGGGTGGCAACAGAGAGCCCTTAATGAGTGAACAGAGATTGGTCAACTCTGCAGGCCACCTTCTCTGGAGCTCTTGAAAGCATACGATATCTCCTTCATGGACTGTTTGCAGGAGAGAAAAATTGCCATGCAGGCATAACCTTTCTTTGTTTTTTTTTAAATTGAAGTATAGTTGATTAACAATATTATATTAGTTTCAGGTGTACAGCATAGAGATTCAGTTTTTTTACAGATAATACTCCATTAAAAGTTATTACAAGATAATGGCTATGATTCCATGTGCTATAGAGTATATCCTTGCTGCTTATCTATTTTATACATAGTAGTTCTTAATCCCATTCCCCTAATTTTCCCCTCCCCCTTTCCTTCTCCCCTTTGGTTACCATTGTGTAGTTTGTAAACTATATATATAGTTTGTTTTCTGTATCTGCAAGTCTGTTTCTGTTTTGCATATACATTCATTTGTATTATTTTTTTAGATTCCACATGTAAGTGATATCATGCAGTAGAGGCATAACCTTTCTAAAGGCACATATTGTATATCCGTAAGACGTAGTAAATTTCTTTCAAGCTAATATGAATGAGAGCCATGCTTTTTTCTGTTGTTCAGTTGATGAGAAATACCAAGTAATACAAAGTTTAATATTTCACAAATAATTATATATACCATGCATTTTTGGTGAAAGAAAGCACCTGTAAATGTCTTCCTTTTTTGTAGAAATACTAACCATAAATAAAACAATTTTCTCTCCTGTTGGCTAAATGCAGTGTGCATAAATGGCAAACTTTTAAAGCCTATCTGCCTCAATATTTGTAGAATAGACAGGGTATAAATAAATACAAATAATTAAAATCATGCTAAATGTAATTTGTATCCTTTGTAACTAGCTTCATAACTTTTGTAATTAGCCAGCCAAAATAAACATTTTTGTACTTAGCTTAATAACCTGGACTATACTGCCTTCCTTTTTTTCTCCCTTTTACTATGTGACATCTTTTAAAAAAATATATTAATGTGAAAAAATCGGTTTGTGTATGATTCACTTTTCTGTAATCCACTAAAACGTCATCAACTTTCAGTAACTAGAAAAAAAGTTAGTAATGTTTACCCTAATACTGTGGTTTTCAAAATGCTGTGTTCTGTGGAGCTGTGGTAGGCAGAATACTGCCCCTAGCCTACCAAAGATGTTCATGCCCTAATCCCAGACTTTGCAGATGTGATCAAATCTATAAACTTTAAGATGAGAAGATGATCCTGGGTTATCCCGGTAGGCCCAATATAATCATGTGAGTCCTTAAAATTGGAGAGAAAGTTCACAACAGGAGAAGGGTCAGAGAGTCGTGATGTGAGAAGAACTCCACCCCCTGTTGCTGGCTTTGACAATGGAAGAAGTGAGCCATGAACCAAGGAATGCAGAGAGCCACTAGAATTTGGAAGAAGAAAGGAAACAGATTCTCCCCTAGAGCCTCCAAAAAGGAATGCAGTTCTTCTGACATCTTGATTTTGACCTGTGCCAGACTTCTGACCTACAGAACTTTAAGATGATAAATTTGTGTTGCTTTAAGTCACTAAATTTGTGGTAATTTGTTATGGCAGCAATAGAAAACTAATGCTGTTTCTCAACCCCGGTTGGAGAAGGGACTTCTGATCATGATGGATTCTGATCATGATGGAAAGGCCTGGGGAAGGCCACAGACCCACCCATGATCTTCCCATTTTCTGCTTGCATCTACTTGTCCCTTCAACCACATGACTTCTTATCTGCTTCATAATGTTACTGGAATTCCACGTGAGATTTATTTTGGGGGAAAAAACCTACTGTTTAAAATTAACACAATATAAATACATATATTGGGTTGGCCAGAAGGTTCCTTCGGTTTTTAGGTAAAAATAAAAGACACATTTTTCATTTTCACCAAGAACTTTATTAAACAGGGTATTCACCATTTCGTTCCACTACCTTCTGCCATTTTCAGGCAACATCATAATTCCACCTTCCCAAAACTTTTTATCTTTTTGAGCAAAGAACTGTTCCATGTGCCATTTACAGTCTTCCCGGGAATTGAAATATTTTCCATTAAGAGTATTTTGTAAAGACTGAAATAAATGGAAATTCGAAGGTGCAATGTTTGGTGAATACAGCGGATGAATCAGAACTTCCCAGCCAACTGTAATAGTTTGGCCTGGTCAGCAAAGAAACATGCAGTCTTGCGTTATCCTGACGGAAGATTATGCGTTTTCTGTTGACTAATTCTGGACACTTTTCGTCGAGTGCTGCTTTTAGTTGGTCTAATTGGGAGCAGTACTTGTTGGAATTAATTGTTTGGTTTAACGGAAGGAGCTCATAATAGAGGACTCCCTTCCAATCCCACCATATACACAACATCACCTTCTTTGGATGAAGACCGGCCTTTGGTGTGGTTGGTGGTGGTTCATTTCACTTGCCCCACAATCTCTTCCGTTCCACATTATTGTACAGTGTCCACTTTTCATTGCCCGTCACAATTTGTTTTAAAAACGGAATGTTTTCGTTATGTTTAAGTAGAGAATCGCATGCGGAAATACGGTCAAGAAGGTTTTTTTCACTTAATGTATGTGAAACCCCCACATCAAAGCGATTAACATAACCAACGTGGTGCAAATGATTTTCAACAGTTGATTTGGATATTTTGAGTATGCGGCTATCTCCAGCATGGTATAACATTGATTGTTCTCAATTATTATCTCAATTTGATCGCTGTCACCTTCAACTGGTCTACCCGACCGTGGAGCATTGTCCAGTGAGAAATCTCCAGCACAAAACTTCGCAAACCATTTCTGACACGTTCGATCGGTCATAGCACCTTCTCCATACACTGCACAAATCTTTTTTTACATTTCAGTTGTGTTTTTACCTTTCTTGAAATAATAAAGCATAATATGCTGAAAATGTTGCTTTTTTTCTTCCATCTTCAATATTCAAGTGGCTACACAAAAATTCACCAATTTTGATAAGTTTTTTTTTTAAATGCATGCTGATATGACAGCTGTCACAATACAATCTAACAAAATTGTTTCGAATGAAGTTAAAGACACCTAAACACTGTTAGAGCCATCTTACGAAAAAAACTGAATGAATGTTTTTGCAAACCCAATATATGTATATACAATATCTATTCATACATGTATTTATCTATAAACATTTTATTTAAACAAACATTATACAATTTAAAATAATAAGTACATATTTTGTTTCCCTGCAAAAGTGGTTATGATTAGTAACAGGGGCTTAGACTTTAGCACTGTACTGACTTGGATTCAAATCACAGCTCTGACACCAGATATATAATTCTGAATCTCAATTTGTTCATACGCGAATTTTAAGTAATAGCAGTACCTATCATTTATTGAGCATTCTATGCACTCAGCACTGTCCTAAGCATGTTTTCTGAATTAATCATTTAACCCTCCCAAACTAAAACTAGTAATAAGGTGGTAGGTACTCTTATTATCACCATTTTACAGATGAGGAAACTGAAGAACAGAGGTTAAGTAAGTGGCAGAAACAAGCAATCTAGCCGTGAATCCTGAGATCTTAAACAACTATACTTCCCCTGGACTGTGCCTCCTCCTATGACATAACTAAACAGAAAAGAAGCAGCAACTGAGGCACTCAGGCCAACCACAAGGGTAAAATTTTCTTCACCTCACACATCTGAGCTGGAACCAGCGCTGGAGGGGCAATGGCCTTGACTCAGGAGATGGCAGAGCACTAAAATTGGCTGTCATCACCAGAAAGAGAAACTAGTCAGGGCTGAACACAATGAGGAATTAATGAGATGATCATAATGACTAACATGAACCTAATACTTACAATATGTCATGTACTGAACTAAATGCTATACATATATTATCTCATTTACTCCTTAAAACCTATGAGATAATTACTACTGTTTTCTCCTTTATACAGAGAAGGAAATTAAGCCTCAGAGAGATTAAGTACCTGGACTAAGGGTCAACCAGCTAGGAAGAAATAGAGCAGAGAATTTAATTGAGATTGCCTTACTCCAGAGACCGGGCTCTTGGCCAGTTCTTTACATTGTATTAGACTGGCAGAGTAGAAGCTTGCAAATCTATGAACTCCTCATCCTCCCAACCCCACCCTGTGATTTGGGCAAATATGAATAAATGTGATGACTGAGCAAGGCCTGTGGAGTCTGAATCCCAGGAATCCTTAAAATATATCTCCTACTTGCTTGCTGGTGCAGGAACATAATGTAGGTAACTATTTAATCTGGTTTGATGGGCTCCTTTAAAATGCCTGAACTTAGCTAAGCAAAGTGCACCAAGATTTTTCCAAGCAGCATCACTCTGGAAACTTAACAATTGTCACCTTAGTACCAAACCACAAGCTTCTCTTGCTTGAATCTTGTGAGGAACCATTGTGAAGCTGAGACTCGTCTCTGTTACTTACTTGCTGTGTGACCTAGTGCAAATCATTTGTATTTCTGAGAAAGTTACTTGCCCCATCTGAAAATGGGTGTATAAATACCTTATATAGAGTAGCATAACGATTAAAGTAAGATCATAAATTTGAAAATGCCTGGCATGTAGTAAATGCTCAATAAAATGAATTAAATGAAATAAAATGGCCTTCTTATTTCCAGCTTCGAACTGTTTCTCCAGCCTCTCTCTGCTTAAGTTCGATCTGACCTGCAGTGATTGCTCCATCTCCCAAATTTTTTTCCCCTCTGGCAAATTCTGCAACCACATTCATAGGCAACATGGGGGAAGGCCTGGACTCGGTAATAGAACCTCCTGACTCCTCAGCAGGACTTAAGTCTTTAAAACCTAGTTCTGACATGTTTAATTATTGTATTGCCTTTAAAAAACATAATGTACTTCCATTATTTTTCCAACTGAAAATTTTTCTAAACTCAATGAGAAAAGTTGGAAAATTTCAGAAAGAAAAAAACCCACCATAATCCAGTGACCTCTAAATAAACATTATTAACAGTTGGAGGTATATATTTAGGTGTTTTTATTGATATACCTTGAGAAAGGGAGCCTGGTCTCTTTTAAAGATTTTATTCTGAATCAGAAATTCAGCCATCAAAAAGTTAAATCAGCTAAAATTAGCATTTGATATGGAGGACCTACTGTGTGTGAGACATTTGACTAATAGTCTACAGAATTTAAAGTGAAATAATCAGTGTGTTACCTCAACAAAATGTAGAAAGGCAGACTGGAGCACACTATGAAAAGTGAGATGAAAAAACAAAGGGCTAGATGGTAATATATACAAAAGTAGGAGAAATTTCATATGGCAACTCACGAAAAAATTCCCAAATGAGTGATATCAATAGTGAGTACTATGAGTTCAAACTTGCCAGGATCTTTCAGCTAACAAGAGCAATTATGAAAAGATGAAGTTTCTGATAATAAAATGAGAATAACATAGGTCCTGTGTCAGGTTGGGGGTAATGTCTGAAGGCTTTTCCAAACTAGAATAAACAGGTTCAGACTTAGAATTAAGATGCCAGGGAATTCGTTGATTTGAAAAAGACTTGGAAAGAATTTTCTAGGCTAGAAATCATTTTTTCTATATTAATATTTCAATCTTATCCTCCTGGGTCACAAATAAACAGAAGGAGCTGAAGGAATCGTAGGGGATCTTGAAGGATAAAGTCAACTTTTCATTCACTTTATTGGATGTTTATTGAACACCTACTATGTGCCAGGCACCTAGAGAGCAAGGTGCCATGTATGTACACACATAGTCTATGTATGTACACACATAGATTATGACCTGATTGTGCAGCACACGATCTATACAACTGTTTGTGATAACCCTGCAATAAAGATACAGCAGTGAACATGTTCCTGCTTTTGTGGAGTTTACAGTTGAGGGAAGAGTGGGGAAACTAACAATAAATATGTCAAAAATAAGGGTATTTCAGACAGTGATAATTGTTCTGAAGAAAGTAAAATAGGGTAATGAGATAGAGAATGATGGAAGCAATATCACAAGAAAAGCCTCTTTAAAGAGGTAACATTTGAGTCGAAACCTGAATGACAAGGAGTTAACCATACAAAGATTTGAGAGATGACTATTCCAGGTAGAGGAAAAAGGAAGGGCAAAGTTTCTGGATGGGAATGATTTTGCCATTCATTCCAGTATGTCAGTGACATAGTGAGTGAGGGGTGGGCAGCAAGACTGTAGCAGTAGGCAGGGACTAAATTATGTAAACTATGGTAAGAGGTCTAGATTTTATTTTAAAAGAAATATTAAATCTTTAATAATATACGGTAAGAAAGAGTCAGGTGCTCTATGTTGGGGTGAAGATTTGGGTGAACAAAAATTCTAGCAGAAGGATGGATATAATAGTTTTGGGGGTTTTGTTTGTTTGATTTGTTTTGTTTTGATTTTTGGCATTGAGCCAGCCTGGCTGGAGATCTTGGAACCAAGAACAAGCTGTGGACCAACTGCTATTCCCATGTCACCGCATGAAAGCCTCAGGTTTGGTTACATTGACTAGTGATGTAGTAGTCTAAAAAATTGGTGACAAAGGTATCTATACAACAAGGAGATAAGACTACACACCCATTAGAATGGTCAACATCCAGAACATTAATAATGTCAAGTCCTGGCAAGATGTGGAGCAATAGGAACTCTCATTCATTGCTCTGGATCTATGACTCTGTTTCTATATTGTTATGTTTGTTCATTTGTTTTGTCTTTTGATTCCATATATAAGTGAAGCTGTACAGTATTCCATATATAAGTGAAGCTGTACAGTATTTGTCTTTCTCTGTCTGACTTATTTCACCTAGCATAATACTTTCTAGGTCCATCTGTGTTGTTGCAAATGGCAAACTTTCATTCTTTCTCATGGCTGAATATTATTCCATTGTAAACAAATATACCACACCTTCCTCATTTATTCAACAAATGAGAGTTCATTCAATGGGAATGAAAAATGGTACAGCCACTTTGGAAGACAGTTTGGTGGTTGGCATGTTCCACCAAAATAACATAGAGAATACTTACAAAACTAAACATACACTTATATGATCCAGCAATCACGCTCCTTGGTATTTACCCAAAGGAGCTGAATATTTATGTCCACACAAAAACTCGCACATGGAGTTTAGAAAAGATTTATTCATAATGGCCAACACTTGGAAGCAACCAAGATGTCCTTCAGTAGATAAATGGATAAGTTAACTGTGGTACATCCAAACAATAGAATATTACTCAGCACTAAAAACAAAGGAGCTCTCAAACCCTGAGAAGACATAGAGGAAACTTAAATACATATTGCTAAGTGAAAGAAGTCAGCCTGAAAAGGCTATACACTGTATGATTCCAACTATATGACATTCTGGGAAAGGTAAAACTATAAAGACAGTAAAAAGATCAGTGGCTGGCAAAGGTTGGTGGGGAAGGAAGGAATGAATAGGCAGAGCACAGAGGACCTGGGGGGCAGTGAAACTACTCTGTAGGATACTATAGTGGTGGATGCATGGCATTATAAATTTGTCCAATCCACAGAATGTACAACATCAAGAGTGAACCCTAATATAAACTATGGAAGCTGGAGGATTATGATGTGTCAATGTAGGCACATCATTTGTAACAAATGCACCCCTCTGGTGTGGGATGTTGATAATGAGGGAGGCTATGCATGTGTGCAGGCAGGGTGTATATGGGAAATTTCTGTACCTTCTGTTCCATATTGCTGTGAATCTAAAACTGCTCTAAAAAATAAAGCCTATCAAATACCAATAAATATATCTTATTATACTTCAGCGTTTATATTTCTTTTAATTTTGCTTTAAATTTTCTTTTTAAAATTTTATAAACATTTCTTATTATCTCAGCTCTTCTATCATTCTAGTAACCATAATCAGGTATAGTTTTCACTAGCGTTCTCTATTTCTCTAACTTCCCTTTCTGTGTGTGAAGACCTAAAGCGACCCTCCAGCTTTGCCACAGGGCAAAACCTCCTTCCTTAGTTCATCAGGAAGTGTAGAAGAATGTGGACTGCATGCTTGCCAGCAGGGTGACTCTGGGGTTCTGACTTTTGGACTAACAGAAATACAACATGAGATACACATGTTACTTTAAATTTTTCTAGTAGTCACACTAAAAAAGTAAAAAAAACTAAAACAAAACCCAAAAAACCCAAAAAAAGGTGCAATGAGTTTTAACTATATTTTATCTAACCCAATATACCTAAAATATTCAATACTATCATTTCAACAAGTAATTAAAATAAAAAAATTATTAATGAGACATTTTACATTCTTTTTCATAACACCTTCTAACTCCAGTGTATGTTTTAGGTTTATAGCCCATTTCAATTCAGACCAGACACATTTAAATGTGTCTAGAGGCTACCATGTTGGATAGGGCAGTTCTAGATCTTACTTCCATTGACTTTTGAGACTTGGTGATTCCAATCTACTTTGTTCTGTGGTGATTGGGCCTCTTGTCTTGGCTCTGACGTGACTTCCTGTTTCTAGATTTCTGTTCACCTTGAACCTTAAACTCCTGAATTGCTGATACCAGAAATGGCTCCTTTGCCTGACTCTCTTACTACCTGCTTCCTGGGACTAACATTGCCCTGCTGCTACCTACTAGATGCGACATGAGTAATTACCTAGACTTTTCTGCATTAGAAGAGAGTTCTATTTTATAGAAGTATCATTGAATGGAAAAACATGCTGAATTCTCTGTGGCTCACTTAAATTAATCTGTGGGGAGATTAACTACTTAGAACATAAAACTATTATCTGGTTATCACATCCACCTGGGGCTGCTTACTGCTTGCTGGCATAGTAGACTGAGGAAAACCATTTTTTAAAAAAATTTATTTATTTTATTTATTTTTATTATTTTTTGGCTGTGTTGGGTCTTCGTTTCTGCGCGAGGGCTTTCTCCAGTTGCGGCGAGCGGGGGCCACCCTTCATCGCGGTGCGCGGGCCCCTCACCGTTGCGGCCCCTCCCGCTGCGGAGCACAGGCTCCAGACGCGCAGGCTCAGTAGTTGCGGCTCACGGGCCCAGCTGCTCCGCGGCACGCGGGATCTTCCCAGACCAGGGCTCGAACCCGTGTCCCCCACATTGGCAGGCAGACCCCCAACCACCGTGCCACCAGGGAAGCCCCGGAAAACCATTTTTGAATATCAGAAGCTGAATATTACCTTGGTCTTTCTCTTTGAATTTTTTCTGTGAAAATTCCTAATCTTTACTGCAGGCCAATGGATGATTCAAACTTTCAGGTAAATTAGGGCCAATGTCATGTGCTCAGAAAGGCAGAAAAAACCAAAAACAAAAACAACACAATAATTTCCAAAATATACTTAACTCGACCCTTCCTGGTTAAGTTGGAAATCTCAATAGTCTTTTACTCTGCTATTTTACCTTTGAAGGAAAAACTGTGGTTGCAACTGTATGCTCATAGATGAAATTCAACTCTGAAAATGTGTTTTGTTGGCTCACACAGTGTTTAAAATTCTTTTGAGCCACTGTTTAGAAATTAGGAGCTTTCACATAAACATTCAGTTTTCTAGCTTCTCTTAAAAATTTTGAAGACTCATCCACATTGAGCCATCTTCTCGCATGGTACCTTTTGGCTGGGCTACATTTGAGAGGCTCTATGCTCTTTCTATGTTGATATGGTCAGTTACCCCTGGCTCATTTCTTCTATATAGTAGATAGATCTGTCCTCATCTGGGCTCTTGTGTTGGCAACCTCCATAACTCATCACACCTGTCTGCCCTTTATCTTCCACTA
The DNA here is from genome assembly GCF_965194825.1 of Balaenoptera physalus. NCBI lineage: Eukaryota > Metazoa > Chordata > Mammalia > Artiodactyla > Balaenopteridae > Balaenoptera > Balaenoptera physalus. The sequence goes on from NC_138890.1 coordinate 147,089,693, forward strand.
TTCTCTAGGGTCCAGGCTGTCTTCTGTTTTTTTTTTTGTTTGTTTTTTTTTTTTTAAATCTCTATTTGCTGCCCATGGGCATTTTTTTTTATAATTAATTAATTAATTTATTTATTTATTTATGGCTGTGTTAGGTCTTTGTTTCTGTGCGAGGGCTTTCTCTAGATGTGGCAAGCGGGGGCCACTCTTCATCGCGGTGCGTGGGCCTCTCACTATCGTGGCCTCTCTTGTTGCGGAGCACAGGCTCCAGACGCGCAGGCTCAGTAATTGTGGCTCACGGGCCTAGTTGCTCCGCGGCATGTGGGATCTTCCCAGACCAGGGCTCGAACCCGTGTCCCCTGCATTGGCAGGCAGATTCTCAACCACTGCGCCACCAGGGAAGCCCTGTTTTTTTTTAAAAAATTAATTAATTAATTTGTTTATTTATGGCTGCGTTGGGTCTTCATTGCTGTGCGCAGGCTTTCTCTAGTTGCAGCAAGCGGGGGCTACTCTTCGTTGTTGTGCTCGGGCTTCTCATTATGGTGCCTTCTCTTGTTGTGGAGCTCAGACTCTAGGCGTGCGGGCTTCAGTAGTTGTGGCACACGGGCTCAGTAGTTGTGGCTCGCAGGCTCTAGAGCGCAGGCTCGGTAGTTGTGACACATGGGCTTAGTTGCTCCACAGCATGTGAGATCTTCCCAGACCAGGGATCGAACCCATGTCCCCTGCATTGGCAGGTGGATTCTTAACCACTACGCCACCAGGGAAGTCCCCGTCTTCTGTTTTTGAGAGGCCTTCTTTTTAGCTCCTGAGTCTTCTGAAGATCCAGGGGGTGCAGAACAATGGAGATAAACTGGTGAAGTCATTCGGGTATGTAAGTCTCAGGTGCAACTCAACCAAATTCCTTGATTGCCATGTGTTTTAGGGGACTTTTTGGCCAATGATCTGGGGAAATTCCTTTTCCTTGCTAGGTCCCTGGAAATAATTGGTCATTTTGTAAGCTAGTGAGTGAAAGTTTTAGATGTCAGTCATAATTATTTTTCAGCAAAGTCTCTTTATTGTCTGCTCAATGTAATATTAATGAATAATGCAATATTACTCATACTAGTTACTCAACCCTCTGGTGGTGAAGTCTCTGTTCTTAAGGGTTGAACTATTTTAAAATGCCAGAAATTAGAGATCCCCTGCTCTCTATCCCACCCCAACCACTTATCTTAGGGGAGGCAGAAAGAAAAGAGATTTGTCTAGGTAGAAAGCCATATCCACAAACTGGCTGTTGCCTCCTTCCTAACAATCTTTGTTTAATAGTTTTACTTTCTCATGTGGAGCACTGAAAGGCAGCTTCTATCAGAGATGACCCAATGTAAGTTTAAAAAAAAATTAGTGTTCTATGAACTATGTTATTTCCTTGTTATCGTTTATATAAATAACTTCATTAGAAGGGGGAAGACTTACTGTGCTGTACTTTCCTGATGAAAAGTTTAGAAGTTCGTATGTTCACTGGCAAGGAACTTGGCAAATGGCCAAGAAAACCCCCAGCTGGCCCAATTCAGGATTATTTAAGGGTCTCAGGCATCCCATCTCAAAGTCTCCTTTACCTCTAACCTAACTCTATTCAAAATAAGTCACCTTAAAAACAAAAACAAAACAAAACAAAACAAAAATAAGTCACCTTAAGCCTGTGGTTCTCAATGTTTAATGGGATTGTTAAAATACATATTCCTGGGTCCCACCTTTAGAGACTTCAGTTTCACCAGTTCTAGGATGGGACTGAGTACTCTGTTTTAACGAGCCCTGCAGGTGATGCTGATGCAGATGATCTGTGTATACACATTGAAAAATCACTGCATAAGGGAATCCAGCATCTTGATTTTAAAAATCATACTAAGGTTATAACTATCAAATATTCCTTTCTGAAAACACATTCTAATGTTGGTGGTGGGGTTTGGGAGGAGACTGAATACTTTAAAACTTGGCATATAACAATGGTAGGGGAAGGGTACTTAAAATGGGGACTTTGCATGTACTTAATTCTTTATAATTTCATAAAGCTTCCTTTCTAGTAACAAGATCTTGTTAGAAACGAGAATAGGTGCACAGCGTAAGAGAGGAAAAAGAATGGGAGATGAAAACATTTCTCCTCAAAGCGGGTGTCATTAAAATGCTTTAGATAATGCTTGAAGTTAGGAGGAACAGGCAAGGTGTCATCTTTTAATTTTCAAAAAATCAGTTTAGAAGATTTCTGCTGCAAGTAACAGATTACCCAGCCATTAAATCTATAATCCATAATCCATAAAGACATTCAATTATCTCATAAAACAAGGAACCTGCCAGTAGGGGGTTCCAGATGTGAAGCTCAATGATCCAGGCTCACTCCTCTCTGTCATCCTCAGAATGTTGGCCAATTGTTCCAGACTTATCACCTCATGGTCGCAAGATGGCTGCATCTTCAAACTTTCAAGGAAGAAGAAAAGGATCATCTTTCTTTGAGCAAAATTCTTCCCCAAAGTGCTCCCAACAGATTTCCCCTCATCTCATTGTTCAGAACTAGCCAGAACTGACTCATACAAAACATTAACAAAGGAGAATGAGTTTACACTCTTGGTTTATGCCAATTATGGTCTACGTCCTGGCCTGGAAGGAGAGTCCACCTTCTATGAAAATGCTGCTAGAAAAAACTCAAGGTCTCTTAAATTGATATATAAACTATAAAGAATTGGTGAAATAACAATAGATAGGCAACTAATCATATGTGCCTTGATTTTTAATTAGCCTTAGGATTTTAGTGGTTGCAGAATCCTAGGAATGCATTGAGAATGGGGTAGTAGAGTGGGAGGGAGGGATTATGGTCAGAATTGCCTCTGAGGATGGTGGGAGGGTGGAGTGGGATGGGAGTGGGTACGTAGCAGATGACCTGGAGAAACAGTTGGCTTTCTTTTTTGATATTTTGATCAGTCATGCCTTGGTTGAGGCTGCCTTGGTAAGAACTAGAAGTGTTTGTAAAGCTTATATTGCCACAAAGAATAATAAAATAAAAGTGACAGCAAATTTGCAACTCTTCTGTAAGCTAATAATCTTTGGTTATGTTCAAACCCTATCTCTAAGATTGCTTATTGCAATAATTTAGTATCTTACCACCTTCTGCTTGAATATAAAACAAAGTATTGTTTCAGCTTCTTACAACTCCCATGAAAGACTATGGTAAATACAACTGTATAGTGTTTGCTTTTATCTTCAGCTCTGGAGATCACACGAGGCATTTAGACATGTTGGGGAAAAAATGTCAGCCATATATGTAATGCATTTGCTTATTTTATGCTTTGCCTTGTTCCAAAAATACTTGAAGTGGCTTAAAAGAATGCACCTAATACAGATAATAATAAGTAGAAATGTCAGCCTATCACCAAAGTAGGAGAAGGTTACTATTTTTAAATTATATATAATGTAAAATGATAAAAAATGCATTTAATCTTTAAAAAATGAATTTAGTCTAACTAATGTTAGACTTTCAAGGATTATTATTTCAAAATTAAAATGTAAATTGTAGTTGGGAAGTCTTTGCTTTCAACTTTGTTCTCATTAGAGTTGTTTTAAACAAAGGAATTTATTTCTTTTGTAACAATTTCAGAAATAAACATGAACATTAATGTTCATGTCAATATACTTAATGGTTATTGGAATTTTTACTTTATAAAAATTGAATTTCTATTTCAGAAATAGTATATTTAATAACTATTGACATTTTAAACACTTAAAGTCTCTATTGATATGAACAATATTGAAAAAATAGGCATTGGTTTATCTGACATTGTAATATCTTAAAAGATATATTTTAACATTTTATGAGGAAGTTAAATTTCACTTAAGTAAACTGGAAATTACTATTGCATCAAAATGGTACAATGCAATATACTTTAACTTTAATAACTGTTTTAACAATATCTTGAAATATATTGAAACAATATTCTTGAAATATGAAAGAAACAGACAACACTGTGTAATATAGTCATTTTAAACTAAAACCTTGCCTTTGGAAAATAAATCCAGGAAAATGGCCCAATAATAGGGATTCTCTTGAAATTTTTTTCAATTAAACAGCAGTAAAGATTTTAATCTCCTTTCCCTCAGGAATGAAAAACATGCCATCTGTGTTAATGGTTTTAAAATTTTAAGGTTAAGCATTTTGAAATGGTTAGAATATCAAATTCTTAATATTGGACTTTAGAAAGAAAAACAAGCTAAATCTAAATTACAGTGTTTTAATGTGTGTATGTATATGAGTCTGTGTGTGTGTGTGTGTGTGTGTGTGTGAGAGAGAGAGAGATCTGAGAAACTTTTCATAATGATTTTAAATATGACTTTGAAGAACTGAAAAGTGAATTAATTGAAATAACTATCTGATTAATTCTCATTTATTCAAGAGCTTTTAAAATTATTTAGGCTAATGACTGACAAAACCAAAGCACATAAATCAAATAGCATAAAAAGTTAACCTATGGAGGTTGAGTTAAAAAAAGAGCATTCTAATCAAGTCTGGGCAAATGGTTAGATTAAGCACTGACTCTTGAGAGTTAAATGTTAATGAGAAATGCACTAAAGTGTCTGTATACTTTTTTCTTCAAAATTTACTGTGCATCATATTTATCATTTTACTTAGTAATGCTATTGAAAAATAAGTATGTTATAAGAAGTTATATTTTGGAAAAGGGGAAAAAGGGATTGGAAAATTCACTATCTAACATGGTTCTTGGGTAAATATACCTAGGGTAAAAATACCATGTGACTGATACATAGTAGGCGCTCAGTAAATACTTATTGGAAATGAATGAATATGATGGGTTAATTTGGACAGCAGAGCTATGTGCAGATTCAGTTCTTCTTATTTATGAATAAACTCCTTGAACATTATTAATTATAGTAATATCACTATTACCGAAGGGCAACCACTTTATCACAGTTATTTGACAATGCCATACTTTAAGGAAATGAAGAGAAACACTTGGGAAACAGAAAGAGATAGTATACAATTGTTGAAGAGGGATTTGCCCAGAATGTCAGAAGTGATAGTTATTATTCTTCTATCTAATAATGTTTGGCATGGTTGAATCATGTGTATTGCAAAGGCTAGTAATACAAAGAGTATTGTAATCATGTTAATCTTATTTCAAAGTTCATCTGATATATATGTGATGATAGTCATAATTGTACTATGCTACCTGATCTTTAGGCAACAATAGTGACATAGGGATCACAAAAATGGATATATGAATTATTATCCATCTTACAAGATTGGGCTAGGGTTAGCGGAGGTGGATCAAGGGAATGGGAGGTGGTGGAGAGGAAGGAGGGTGGGGCAGTGACGGGAGACTGAATGGTTCAGGAAGCTACTTAATATCTAACTTTCTCAAGAAAAGGAACTGGGAAGTCACAAAACTTCCCCTCCTCCACACCTAGGGTTGTGTTTACTTAAAGGAGAAATCTGTTTGATAAAATTAAGCGTTGTTCAGCTGCTCTCAAATTTCCAAATCGAAGAAGGAGAGGGAAAGAGATCCCATGGGTGTTAAGGACAGAAGAGTAGCTTTGGGAAATGCACTGAAATATCTGCAGGTGTAAACATGCTAACACCTCTGAGAGATGGAAAAGGAAGTTTTCATTCATTCACGTTTCATTCATTCCTTCAGTGAGCATTTATTGAGCACCTAGTATTTTCTCCAAGCCACTGTATAGATATAATGCAATTCCAAGGACACTGAATCTAATCTCTGTTGTCAGAGGCCAAGAGGGCACTCTGTGTTTGCCGTAAGGCTATCCCTTCCTAGATGTCTTTGCTTTCATCTGTACGGAAAAGAGGAAGCCCTAAAAACATTACTCCCTAATCACAGCTTTACCACCAATATCTGCTGTGAACCCACAAAAATTAATTTCATATTAAAACTGCAAGTAGCCCCAGACTCCCCTTCCTAATCATTTCCCACTTGAATTCATACACTGCTCACACCCTCTATTTAATTCCTTTCTCCCACTTCTCCCTGACTTCTGAAACCTTTAACACTATGTCCTTTGGAACTTATGGATCCATCATCAACAAATTGTTCTATATCCTCAACCTTCTCTGAAGGTTCCCCTCACTTCCTTGCTCTAATTGAAACCTGACTCTCTCTTGAGTCTACTTCTACACTATCAAGTGATAAGATGTTTTTTTTCCCACAGGATTGGGGTTAGGGTGGAGGGAGTATGTGGCCTATTCTTTATCACCACTTTTAGAGCATTCTCACTCTCCCTCTTCCCTAAAAAATACTCAGATGTGAGTCTCATGTCATCAGACTATCCCCACTACCTCCCTTATTGCTTCCATCTTCTGGCCCCCTGGGTCACAGCTCATCATTTCTTAGTTTTATCTCCTGACCTGCTGTGCACTATTCCTACCTTAATTCTTGGTAATGTCAATAAACACGTGGGTGATCCTTCCAACACTCTGGTCACTTAGTTCCTTCACATCTCTCTTCCAATAATCTTGACCCTACCTTAGCTCCTCATCCCATAATTATATCCTAGACTTTCTCATTACCAATAATTGCAATGGCTTCATAATCTCAATTTGCTGCATACTATTCTCTGACAACCACCTTTCTAACTCATGTCTCTGTACAGTAACTCTAACAAGCTTTGGATCTAACCAGAACCTCAGTCCATTGATCCTATATAATCACTATGTAAATCACTATATAGGCACTATAATCACTTACTTTCGTTCATCCTCAAATCCCTTGCCCTTCTCTCTTACCTCATCACACTGCCATAGCGAAACCACAACCCTGATTAATCTAGCCATTGCTGCTGTGTGCCTGCAACCCCACAACTGAACAGAGCTAGGAAACAACACACAACTCTGCTTTTGGTCAATTGAAATTCATGATCATTAACCTCATTGGGCCCTTAATGATTTTTGAGAATCGTCCTGTATTCTCCTAGTGCATTCACTTTACCACTCTCTTAGGTGACAAATTCATACCTTCTCTTTTCTCCTCAAACCTCCAACATCTCCTCTCATATCTTCATGCAAGTGAAGTGTAATTTTTCAATGAACAAAACAGCCTCTTTTTAAAGGCCAATCTCATCTTCTCTTGTCTATTAAAGTACATCTCCAGCAACTCTTCTCTCTCCGACATTATCATTTTTTCCCTCTTCATGGTCATTCCCATTAGCATGCAAACACTCTATTTGTTCTTGCATTTTTACTTTAATGGAAACATTTATTGAGCATCTACTTGTGCTGGAGGCATGAAAAAGAAAAAGAATCATTGCCTCTTACCTCTACAAGTCAGAGGTAGCGCTTACCCGAGAAAGATTTTAGGATTAAAGACTGTAGATGTAACGAGTTAGCGTACTTTAATATCACCTGTGAATTTCCATAATACCAGCTTCCTATTGACCAGGTAATATCTATAATAGAGGTCATTTTGCTCAGAGTAGAAGATTTTTGTGAGGCTTTGCACACTTTCTGTCACTAGAGATGATAATTGAACTTAATTGTGAATTCTCATGCATAGTACCTGGCTATTTTCCTTGCAAACAACAAAGATGACTCTGCTCCTTAAATTAAGGTTAGGGTAAGAATAATTGCCACAATTTATTAAATGTAAATAAATTTACTGAATGCCAGACTCTTGGCCCCAAGTTTTTGTACATCTGTTCATTTAATCCTCACTGCGATCTCGCGAGGCAAAGGGTGATCCCTTAACTCAAAGGTGGATAACTGAAAAACAAATAATTTTTTACATGTAATAAAGACCCTCCCCATGGGTTTTATAAAATTTTTATTTTAATTGGAATAACATACAAATTCTGGTTTGAATAGTCAAAGACAAAAAAAAGCATGCACGCAGATGGTCTGAACTAAATAAATCACGTGCACTTGAGAATGAATGCTGTCTTATGAAAGAGAACACGTCAGTAGCTACAGTGGGCTTATTGTGTGAGTGGTTTCTGCATGACACCAGAAACCCTGGGCAATGACAGGACAATTTAGCCAACAGACAACTGGTACCATTAGGGGACATGCGGGCAGGAGGGCATGGGTGAGAAAGGAGGAGGGAACACCCAGTTATTGTTAGATAAGGTATACTTTTAAAATTAGATGGTTTAGCTTTTTTACTCTCAATTTTATACTTTGAAAAATTTCAAACCTATAGAAAAGTTGAACTAGTACAATGAACAACCATATATTACTTATATAGGTTCAAAAATTAACATTTTGCCATATTTGCTTCTCTCTATATTTTTTCCTTTTCTTTTGGCCGCGCAGCTTGCAGGGATCTTAGTTCCCCGACCAGAGATTGAACCCACACCCTTGGCAGTGAAAACCAAGTCCTAACCACTGGACCACCAGGGAATTCCCTTACTTATTTTAAAAGTTAGTTGCAGATGTCCTGATGCTTCAGCATATATCTCTCAAGAACAAGGACACTCTACAAGCCTATTTATCACACTTAACCAAATTTGACATGAATCCATTATTATTCTCTAATATGCAGTCTATTTTCAAATCATTCCTACTGTCCCAATGTCCTAATAATATCCAATATAAATCAGGTTTAACTCTGCTTTAGAACCTGATCATAGATACTACATTGCATTTGGTTGTCATGTCTCTTTAATGTCCCTTAGTCTAGAACACTCCCCCAATATTTTGGTCCTTCATGACATTGATCTCATAGAAGAGTCCAGGCCAATTGTTTGGTAGACTGTTCCTCAGTTTGGATTAATATGATTTTTTTCTCTTATGGTAAGATTCACATAAAACATTTTTGTTGGGAGTACCACAAAGATGATGTTAAGATTAATTTGAACACATTTTCTTAATAAATGTATTACCATAACTATGTTTCATTTCAGTAATTTACATGTACATTAAAAATTTTTTTTGCTTATAATGCAATTTTACTCAAAGCTGTTAAACATGAGATGAGGGGCTTCCCTGGTGGTCCAGTGGTTAAGACTTTGCCTTCCAATGCAGGGGGTGTGGGTTCGATCCCTGGTCAGGGAGCTAAGATCCCACATGCCTTGGGGCCAAAAAAACAAAACATAAAACAGAAGTAATATTGTAACAAATTCAATAGAGGCTTTAAAAAAAATGGTCCACATCAAAAAATCTTAAAAAAAAAAAAAGAGATGAAATATGGTCTGTAATAATTGTCATGAATAAGAAATCCTTTGCAGATTAGCAGATTATATATTTTCATAGAAAATTTTTAAAATTGAGAATGATGCAAGCTAAAATGTGTGGATGTAATTGGTTTAAAATATTTATGTATTTACCGTGTACAAGACTAACAAGTGCACTATATTATTTTTGTCTCGGTGATAATGAAGTAATGTGAACACTTTTTAGCAAGTCTTAATAAGTCTTTGCTGCAATGTGGAGTAAAACTAACAAGGTGTTTGGTGAGAAATGCCAAAATTGTAAATTATAGAAACAGGAAATAGAGAAAATCTCCTGAAATAGCCTAATGCTTATTTACAGTATTTATTTACAAACTGTTAATGCATGGTTTACAATAACAATGGCTGCTGTTTACTGAGTATGTGCCAGATCTGTTACAAGTATCTCCTGTAATTAGCACAACAATCATAGGAGAAAGATATAAATATTAGCATTTTATAGGTTGGAAACAAAGCAGCTTTTAGCCATTATTCTAAATCCCTTTGGTTTTATCAGTCTACAAAGGCGCTATATTTTATTGCCATTATTGATGCCGTAGTGTATTCTAAACTTCAGGGTTTGTGTGTGTGTGTCTCTCTTTTCTTATAAAAAAAAGAGAAGAATAAGCTTAAACTTATATCTTTCTAAAATTCATTTTTACTGTTTTCCCCTGGCAGAGTCTTTTATGTTCTGGATAGAACTCTGAGGATAGTATTATTTTTCTTGTTTATCACTTTATTTTTTCAATAAAAAATACTAATTTGGTATAATATAAACAGTTATATCAACAGCCAAGATGGCCAAGAAAGAAAGCTGCTGTTTACATTCTCTTTCTTAATAAGTGTTATGTTTGCTTTGGCTAAATTGTCATTTTTACAAATTATCAGTTTTTGTTATTTTTCCATGTAAAAAGTGACGTGAAGGCTTAATTTTAACTTCTAAATTTTGAATCAAATTCTTAAATGAACATTATAATGATTAACTACAATATTTCTTTATTTTATTATATAAATATCTTAAAAATAACTTACGGTAAATTCATAATATTAAAGTAAACATGGAAGGCAGGGACTCCATACAGTAAACTCTCTTATTTTTAGTGCTTAGTTGTCAAAATGCCTTTATAGTAGGAGTAATTTTTAGTTCAAACCTTCACCCAGCATCTGATTTTAATTTCTGCATGATCTTCTACACCTAACTGGATATATAGAATGAAAAAATGGAGTGTGTAAACAAATGTGCTCCAATATTACTCCTAAAAGAAGATTTCCCCAAAGGTCTGGCTAAGCAATCCGATGAAGGCAGGTCTGGGGGAAAAAAGACTTTTGGACACATGTACATGCCTGAGGGATCAAAGAAAACCAGGGTCTAACATGTAATGCAAGTGCTATGATTCGACACACTTATTTAATTTGATGATTTAAAACTGTGATAAGAGGCATGCGAAATGCGGTGTCAAATTCAAAACAAAGTGTGGTGATCTGCCTTGTTTTCAACTTGTTGCTATCTGATGAAAACACTTTTCCACAAGCAAGACTGATGAGCAGATGGTGCTAATAAGGCCAATTAAGTGCTAAGCTTCTGGAAATGTTTTTGTTGAGTGACATCTTCAGACTGGTTTCTGCTAACATGCATCTTAAGCCATGTGTTTCTAAGGTGCAATAGCATTAATGCTAACGGTCACTGGAATTTTCATTTTCAAGAACATGCAGTCAGTCAAGACAAATACAAACCCTTTGCCCCAGTTCCAAAGACAGTATATGAAGTTGAATGATGAGATTCTAACACTTTTGGGTTTCTGGGGGGCTCAGTCTAGGTCACTGGTTTCTGGTAATTGGGGCATGAAGAAATTTTCTCTAGTCTACAATGAAAAAAGGAGTATACAAAAAAAAAAAAAAAAAAACCTAAAAATAAGTAATAGATATTTGGGGGTGCTTTTCCCTTTTCCCTCTTAACTTTTACTTTCTTTTTTTTTTTAATTCTTGTAGTTTGGAAGTAATTGACCCTATTCTTTTATTGATTTCTATCTGCATTCTATGTTTTATTTGGATCACAGGTAAACAGAATTGAATTAACCATAATACATTGCCATCACTGATCCATGAACAATCCTTAACTTTTTATTTTATTTTTAAAAATTTTACTTCCCATCCCCCCAAAAGATATGACTAATACTCACCCAAGCCAATAACTACCAATAATTTACCTCCACCTATATATTCTTCTCTTATCTGCTTACCTACATATATCTCCCTGCCTGTCTCCCTCCCCCATGTATACATTGCCTTCTCCATGTATTGGGTTGGCCAAAAAGTTCGTTCAGGTTGTCCCGTAACATCTTATGAAAAACCCGAATGAACTTTTTGGCCAACCCAATATGTGTGCATCTCCAAATTTCTCCTTTTTTATAAGGACACCGGTTAGAGTGGATTAGGGTCCACCATAATACCTCGTTTTAACTTGATTACCTCTGTAAAGACTCTGTCTCCAACTGTTACATTCTAAGGTACTGGAGGTTAGGATTTCAACATATAAATTTTGGGGGAATACAATTCAACCATAACAATAGAGAACTTGCTTTTTTGTTTATTACTATCAAGTTAACAGTGAGTCTCTTGAAAAAGTTCAAAGAGGGTTCAAGTCCTTTCCCAGAAAGGAAAGTGAAGGAAGAGAAAAAATGGAGTAATGGGAAAAAAGAAATTTTTTTCTCCTTCCTTTGGTAGCATCACCCTGATTTTGTTCCATACAGGGTTCAACCAGGGGCTGAATCGGAGCGTACCATTCCATCTTCCTATGCTGAGTTGTTGGAGTAGGGATGGCTACTTGACCTAACATGGGCCAATCTTGACATCTGAGAGTGTTATTTGGGACTTCTTTGGAGCCCTTGACCTGTGGTATGATCTGTCTCCTGGGGTTACCGGTGGCCAACTTTGACACTTCTTCGAGAGAACCTAAATCATCACAGGAGAAAGTATAACTGAATGACGAGTGAAAGCAGAATTATAATGACATCATCTCGAGTTCTTAGATTCAGCCATGCCTGAAGTTCACCCTTTAAACTTCCAAGTTACATGAGCTGGTAAATTTCCTATTTGGTTTAGGCTGGGCTCCTGTTATTTGTAACCAAGAGTCTTAACAGATGCTCAGTCAGTTTTTGAGGAAAGATAATAAGAAGTAGGCAATGACAGAAGTGGCATAATTTGTCACATGCTTCAAGTGAGTTCACAAATAACAGGACAGCTCTACATCTTTCTAAAATGAACTAATATATTGTCTCCTCCTTTTTCGCTTTCATTGATTGCTTCCTCTCTCAAAATAATCAAGTGAGAAGAAAAACACTCACATTGTATATAAGTGGCTGGATATGAGCATCACTGATGAGCTTTAACTCATGTGTACTTATTAAATATTTTGTTATTAAAACATATTTCTAATAAAGTTGCCATTCTATTATTGGTAAGGCCTTGAGCATATATGCTCTGAAATTCCATAGTCCAGATGGAAGTGTATTAATCTGTGGGTAGTTACCAATTTATGAACAGGCTGTATTCTAATAGAAATTTGCAAAAAAGACTGGAGATCAGAATACATCTTCCCACAGAAATAATGTTATATAAAGTTGTTGCATACGCAAGCTAGCAACTATGGAGAGAGGCAGTATAATACGTACTAGATAAGAACTTGGCTCCCAGATCCAGGCTACCTGGGTTCAAATCCTAGCTCTGCCACTCACAAGTTTGTCCTTTTAAAAGTTATGCCCACTAGAATATCTAAAATTAGAAAGACTGAACATACTAACTCTCGGTGAGGAGGTGGAGCAATAGGAATCCTGATACACTGATGGTGGGGATGTAAAATGGTACAACCACTTTGGAAACTGCTGGTAGATTCTTACAAAGTTAAATTTATACCTACCATATGATGCATCCATTCTACTCCCAAGAGAGATGAAAGCGTATTTCCATATAAATATTTATATGTATATATTCATGATAATTTTATTTGTAATAGCCCCAAACTGTAAACAATCCAGAATTCTATCAATAAACAAGTTGTTTTCTATCCATACAATGGAATCCTACTCAGCAATAGAAAGGAACAAACTACTGATACATGCGACAACATGGATGAGTCTCGAAGAAATTATACTGAGTGAAAGAAGCCAAACAAGAAGAGTACTTACTGTAGCATTTCACTTGTATAAAATTCTAGAAAATAAAAAACTAGTTTACAGTGATAAAAGCAGATCAGGGTTGCTTGGGGATAGGGATGAAGAATAGAGAGGATTAGATTACAAAGGGGGATGAGGACCTTTGGGGGTTGATTTCATGGGTGTAGTTATACGTCAGAATTCATCAGTAAATTCATCAATAAACAGCACTTTAAATACGTGCTGTTTATTATATGTTAATTATACCTCAATAAAGTTGTAAAATATATTTTTTAAAGATTCTCTTGTTGCTTCCTAATTCCTGGAAAGTCTGAAAAGCAAAGTGTTATATTTGTATTCCCTTCCCCCAACTTTTATTAAAACAATAATAACAAAAACCTCACATTTGAACAAGAAAACAATTCATTCTATTTTTTTAAAAATTTATTTATTTATTTATTTATTTATATTTTTGGCTGTGTTGGGTCTTCGTTTCTGTGTGAGGGCTTCCTCTAGTTGCGGCAAGCGGGGGCCACTCTTCATCGCGGTGTGCGGGCCTCTCACTATCGCGGCCTTTCGTTGCAGAGCACAAGCTCCAGACGTGCAGGCTCAGCAGTTGTGGCTCACGGGACTAGTCGCTCCGTGGCATGCGGGATCTTCCCAGCCCAGGGCTTGAACGCGTGTCCCCTGCATTGGCAGGCAGATTCTCAACCACTGTGCCACCAGGGAAGCCCCATTCTATTTTTAAAATAAAAAGTTAAAAAATACAAAGGCAAGAAATAGTCATTTATTTTATAAATCATATCAGCTTATGCCAACATTACTGTAAGTGCAACATATTAAGATATTAGGCACTGCTATTCTGTACTTCACCACACTTTTATGTGTTTATATAGCAAATGATATATTTTGTACTATTAAAATTTTTCAGCTTTTCATGACACATTTTAGGAATACTAAGGTGTCATTAAGACAGAGCCCTTCTACACTGTAATCTAAGAGTGAACACTCTGCTGACACATTAGTTGCTGGTAGTTGGTTAATCAAAAAAATGGTTAATGCAATGAATAGTAAATAAGTAAAATCAAAAGAAAAGATAGAATTATCACAGAAAAAGAACAAAGGATGGCAGTAATTTTAAGGTAAAATTGAGCAGAATAAGATGACAAAGCATGATGCTAAAAAGAGTGATTTATCTGAGTTATAATTGTGAAAGAAATAAGTATTATCTTTGTGAAATATTAACCACATTAACATATTAAAATGGTTTATATGATCTCAGGGGAAATAATAATCAATATTCCATACCCTAGATGGCTACTTCTAAATATAGAAGCAATTACCTTTATGTATTGCAAAAGCAATGTTTGTGCCACTGTGAATATTTCAGTTAAGTAATAAAAACAAAAACGTATGGTTGTTTTGTTATACTCTTTATCAGTTCTTCCACTTTATCTAGTTACACATCCTCTGCACCAGTTTATGAGTGCATTTGCATATTTTCTACTATTGCAGGCTATATGGCAGAGTTTTATCTTTGAAATTTCTTGTGAAATTACGCAAAAGAAAAATAATAGATCTTGCATCAACAGCAAATTTATCATTTTTGTCAACCTCTGAGGGGATTCCCAAGGAATACGTTGATGCACTTAGACGAAGAACTTACTATACTCCGTACGAATACAGAAGGGAACTAACTACTCATGGAAATTTTTTGAAAGACTGCCTATGCCCTAAAAGGTGCAAAACTGGTAAAATTCATATTTATCTGGCATGTATAATTTCCATAGCTGGATTAGTGAGTAATGAAATACATACTGGTTCAGTGAATAATTTTCCTATCACTTTCAACTTAATTGTACAATGACTTATTCTTATAGTATGTAGTGTGTTCACATGTAGAGATAAAGCAAAGTAAGTGGGAATCTTTTTATCCACATTCTAACTGGTATTCCAGAAGGATATGCCATTCACAAATGGAACAAAAATGGAAAACTCCAGTAAATTGTCTTTGCTTTGTCTAATTTTCTATCTAATTGTATCCTTGCTAACAAGTAGGTAAAGCATCAGTATCATGGAATTTTTGTCTAGATGTACTATTTTTAACCTTTTTTGAATTTTTTATTGTGGTAAAATATACATAACATAAAAGTCACTATTTTAACTGTTTTGAAGTGAACAATTCAGTGGCATTAAGTATATTCACAGTATTGCACAACCATCAATACTATCCATTTCCAGAACTATTTGTTTGTTTATTTATTTATTTAATTTATTTATTTTTGGCTGCGTTGGGTCTTCATTGCTGCGTGGGGGCTTTCTCTAGTTGCGGTGAGTGGGGGTTACTCTTCGTGTGTTGTGTGGGCTTCTCGTTGTGGTGGCTTCTCTTGTTGTGGAACATGGGCTCTAGGTGCGGGGGCTTCAGTAGTTGTGGCACATGGGCTAAGTAGTTGTGGCACGTGGGCTCAGTAGTTGTGGCTCGCGGGCTTTATTGCTCCGCGGCATGTGAGATCTTCCCCGACCAGGGCTCGAACCCATGTCCACTGCATTGGCAGGCGGATTCTTAAACACTGCCCCACCAGGGAAGCCCTCCAGAACTATTTTATCATCCCAAACAGAAACTTTATATCCACTAAAATAACTTTCCATGTCCCTCTTCCCTTAGCCCCTGGTAACCTCTATTATACTTCTGGTCTCCTCTGCCTTTGCTGGTCCACTGACACAAGGAGTCCAAAGAGATCAGATGGTATTCATAGTTGCAAGTTCAGTGAAATTCTTATTTCACTCTCTAGTACAAGTGTTCCCTTGAGAATGAGAAGTTAATCTGACAAAACCCAAAATTTCAGAAAAGAGAAGCACAAAATCTGAAAATATGTCACTGGTAATGATGATGAGAGAGACTAATCTCCCTTCTACCTCTTGTTTTCTGGATCTATGTATGCCAACCATTGGGAATTAGCGCCATGTATAGGTCACTGATTCAAAGCTTTCCCCACATTTTTGGGACTGTGCTCTCTCCCACCTTCTCAGAACATTGTCCTTGAAATGGAGAATTGCCCGAACCTATTGAAGGTCATTTAACCATCTAATAAGCTAGACACATCGTGCTAAAGAAGTATGTGACAAAACAAGTGTGTCTCGTGCTCATGTACCCACTGACACACCACTTTTGCCACAAAATGGGTCCCCTCATTAAAGGTAATGTTGTGCTGATAGACCAGTCATTCTGTAAACCTCTGAAACTGTCCTTCCAGTCCTCAACCAAGACTGAATCAGAAGTAATACCTAATCCAGAGAAAAATGTAGTGACTGGTGCCTCCGTCAATATTTAAGGAATCCAGGATATGTCTAAAGCCCAGATCCCCGACCCCTGGGGCCTTTTAGGAACCAGGTTGCACAGCAGGAGGTGAGCGGCGGGAGAGCAAGCAAAGCTTCATCTGCCGCTCCCCATCGCTCGCATTACCACCTGAATCATCCACCCCACCCTGCCCCCATCCGTGGAAAAATTGTCTTCCACGAAATCAGTCCCTCGTGCCAAAAAGTTGGGGACCGCTGAAGACTAGAGGTCATTATATCCCTGCGCAATCCACTTGTTTAGTCTTTACAAAACCTTTCAAATCAAAAATATTTGGGGCCACCTTGACAATCGTTATCATTAACATGACCACCACTAAGTACCACTGCTCTTGCATGTCCCAGCACTTCGCCTTCCACCTGCACTTCATCTCAACCTCTGGCAACTGAGAGTCTCAGGAATTGCAATGGGGTCTTATTGCTGTGAGTGATGCAGTTCCCAAGTCCCATCCCAAGGGCCTGTTTTCTAGGTCTACTACTGGTACCGATTGTCTTGGCTTAGTATCTTAGATCATGTTTCCTAGGAAACGTACTCTGGGGTGGATATTTACATGCAGGAGGTATACTGAGGAGTGTTCTCGACGGCAACACCTGTAAGGGAGTGAGGAAAGCAGGAGTGAGCAGAGGGAGAGGCTGAGCTGTGACACAGTTGCAACAGAGGGTTTGGGGGTTCCATGGAGATCTCTGGAGCTGAGCTTGCCTTTCGAAGATGTCTCAAATTGAGGCAAGGCTACTTTACCCCCAACTCTACTAGTCATTGGGTTGGGCTGTGGGGATGGGCTGTCAACTTGGGGGAAGCAACCCCTTTTGGCCAGGGCCACACCTGAAAGGTACTCAGCTGTGAACCGTCAGCAGGCAACAGTCCCAGCAACAGAAGGGTCTGAAGGCGAGATCTGGGGGTGGCGCACCCCTGCATTTACTACTTTTAAAGAGAAAGCAGGGTCAAGACAAATGCTTTGTTGCAGACACTCTATTTGGGAAGTGATGTCAGGGAGCAAGAGTGAGGCACAGGAGAGTGAAAAAGAAGGAAGAAAAGCCAGTGCAAAGATGTGCTACATGGTTGTTTGCTGCTTTAGAAGACTGCTGCTCAATGCGCGAGATCTCAGGAGCCTTAGGAAGTTCAGCCCAGAAGTTTCTGCCTAAGGCAATAACAGAGAAGAACTTATCAGTTGGCTCCCACTGGTCAAGGTTGGCGCCATGGGTATTAAATTTCCCTGCGCTTCTGGGTTTCCCACGTGTGAACACTGAGAGTGCCAAGAAAAGGTGTTGTAGAAGCCAGCATGGCTTCCCTAGGAGTAGAGTGAAATTGAAGGGTATCTAGTACTTCTGAAAATATCTGGCAGAATTTGAAATGTAAACACTCTATGATCCACAAATTTCACTTACAGGAGTTTATACTAGAGAAATTTGTGTTTAGAGGTGCAAATATCTATGTGGATTTGATAGGCTTTGGGCCTCACTACCTGGGTTGGAGGCCAGGTTCTGCCACTGTAAATGAGACACCTGTAAATTATGTCATGTCTCACATAGGGTTGCTAAGAGTGTGAACTGAGTTAAAACATACAGTAGGCTTTGAACAATGCCTTGCACATAGTAAGGTCTCAATGTATGTCAGTTATTATTAATATTACTCTTTCAAGGCTATTTATTACAGCTACTATTTGTAGTGATAAAAGATGAGAACCTAAATGTCTATTAATTAAATACTAGATAAAGAAATTATAGTATGACCACACATAGAGAAGTATCACACACACCATATGTGGAAAAAACAAAGTGGAGAAAAATGTGCCTAGTATGCTCCCATTTGTGTAAAATACGTGTGTAAGTACATATGCAGTACAGATTTATTAGTATTTACCGCTAGCCGGTTCTCCTCTGCTTCCTGGGTACACAGAAGATTGCTCTTTCCAGTTAAGTGAACCATGTGATTAACTCTGGCCAGTGTGAGTCCAAGTAGGAGAGAGAAGCCTCTGTGTAACGTGCCAGCTCTCTCTTCCCTGGAAGCCACATGCCGAGATGGCAGTGTCACAAGGTGATACAGCTTAAACATGTAGTTTGATGGAGAAACGAAAACCTTTGTTCTGTCTAGCCACTGAGATTTTGGGTTAAATTTGTTACCACAGCACAACCCAGCCTATCCTGGCTATTTTAATAGGATTCCGCGAAGGAGATGAAAAAAATGAAAACGCTGGTTGCTCCTGGGGAGGAGACCTGGGTGAACAATGGGTCAGGGGTTGGAGGGAGACTTATTTTGCCCTCTATACCCTTTTGTATAACTTGAAATTTTAGATTACAAGTGCATAAAATTTAAAAATTAAGGGGACTTCCCTGGCGGTCCAGTGGTTAAGACTTCGCCTTCCAATGCAGGGGGTGCATGTTCAATCCCTGGTCGGGGAGTTAAGATCCCATGTGCCTTGTGGCCAAAAACCCAAAAACATAAAACAGAAGCAGTATTGTAACAAATTCAATAAAGACTTTAAAAAATGGTCCACATCAAAGGAATCTTAAAAAAAAAAATTAAGTATAGTTTGGGTCTGACGGAAACCATCAACCTTCCCTAAAACTTAGGAGAACCTGAAGCCCTCATCCCCCTGAAAACAAGAACAGAAACAAAAGACAAAAACCCTCCACCCTCCCCTCCCTGAAAAAGACAAAAACCACAGATCCACAGATCGTTTAGCCTGATTACATTGTTTTCTCCAAGAATGTTCAGCAGCTTGAATAAAGATGCAGAAAAGGACCTTTTGGGCAAAGAAGGCAGTAAAGGTAGGAGGGAGTGGAGTGGTAGATTGCAAGGAAGTGGTAGGTCATTTCACTGGAGGTCTCCAAGGGCTGGAGTTCATGCAGTGGTGCCAGAGGAAGTAATGAGGAAGAATAATTCCTGGTGATCAGGAGTTAGACACTTGAAGAAAAGATGTACTAGTTATGAAGGGGTCCAGGAACAAGCAGCTGAGATAGGGTAAAGTAAAAGGTAGCGTGATTTTGATATTTTAATACAAGTACTCTAAACGTTGGTCTTCTTTCATATCTCATTATGCTTATAATATTCTGACTGATTGCAAAATACATGGCATATTTCATAACATAGAGGGTAATGAGGAAAGAAATCTTTATCATTTTTCCCTCAGGAGCTTTTGCAAAGAAATTTCTGATTTTTCTATAAATTTTATATGCAAAGGATGGCATGAAATGTTGCTGATCAATAGTGACCAAGCTGGGTATTTGCAGAACAGTTATGACAAAAGAGGATGAATAATGAAGAAGATAAAAGATAATCTTGACAGATAACTCAGTTAAGAGAGAAACTGGAAAGTGTTTAAAGATCCTGATTCATACCAATAGGCCGTTCTATGGAATTACATCTAAAATAATAAACAATATTTATATAGATGATCCCTTTGAGTCACAGAAAATTTTTCTTGGTGACTAGAGAACTATGGCATTTTGGAAAATAGATGAAGGATTTTATTAACATGAAATAATAGAACCCTCCTCAATAATACTGTAGCAAATATTGTGGGAGAAAATTAATTAATCAAAGTAGTTATTCAGCAACTAGACAACAGGATGGGGCTGTTTGATCCCAGATCTTAAGGTACTTTCGGCTCATTTGGAGAGATGTGTAATAATGAGATATTCCTCACAAGAATGATGGAAAGAAAATGAGATAGTACTCATTGATGAATTTCAAGATAAAGAATAAAACTGGTATGGAAACTCAGAGGACGGTGAGCTCAGGGTAGATGAAATATGTAGTGAAGACTCAGTGGAAGTTATCGTCAACTGGATTTGGAGTTAGAAGACCTGGATTAGAATCTGGTGCTGTCATTTACTAGCTTGAACAAGTTTACTTAATTTGCCCCTGCTTCTTAATTTGTAAAGTAAGAGTGATAATATTTACCTTGCCGTATTGTGAAGTACTTGTCCTATTGTCCCCAGATCTATTTCTTGCCCTTTCTGTATCACAGTTGAGTGGGGGTGACAAGCAGCTGCATGTTCTGGGTGCTGTGGATTAAACTGTGTCCTGTCAAATTGATATATTGAAGCATATATTGAATATGACTGTATCTGGAGATAGGGTCTTCAGGAGGTAATTAAGGTTAAATGAGGTCATAAGAGTGGGGCCCTAATCCAATAGGACTGTGGCCTTATGAGAAGGGGAGAGAGTAATCTCTACCTGCCTGCTCCCAGTGGCTATGTGAGAACACAAAGAAGGCAGCATTCTACGAGCCAGGGAGAGAATCCTTACCAAAAAATGATCACGCTGGCACCTTGATTTGGGGCTTTCCAGCCTTAAGAACTGTGAGAAATACATGTCTGTTCTTTAAGTCACCCAATCTACGGTATTTTGTTATGGCAGCCTGAGCTAAGACACCAGGTTCCCATGTCAGGAGCATCAGGCGAATGGCAGTTACAGGAGGAGACTGAAAAGTGGGATGAAGGGAAAAGTCAGAGTATTTCTCTTCTTCTCTCTGCATCAGCAGCATCTCCAGCCTCTTTCATGACCTCAGCTCCCTGCATTTAAGCGGACTGTGCTTCTAGCTTTTGCTGGGGAAGTATGGCCCTGGGTTCCAGTAATGCCACCTCCTCCTCCTTTTGTCTCTCATGCCCAACAGCTCTCTGCTTTTACTCATCTCTGAGTTGCCTCAACTGTCTCCCATTTCCCTTTCACCTTTTCCATCACCTGTATTATCAGTTTCCTGTATTAAAGTCCCTCTGTCATTAACATGTAACTATGTCTTCTATTCTCTGGTTGAATTTTGACTAAGACAAAGAGTAAATTTTAAAATGTAATATTGTGAAGCTGTATGTAATGTGCCATACAAGTAATAATTATACATGCATACAGATGTCATACTACACATATCTGTTTTTGCTTGTCCTGTCCATTATGGCTGTGGAACCATATTTGTGATGTCTTTTTTGATCTAACTGATAATTCCAGAGAACCCAAAGAGGGCCCATCACAGGGCACAATGTTGATCTAATCACAGTCCCTTTCTTAGTAATTGGAACTAAGAAACATAAAGGAACATTCTAGCTGGTGGTTGTCACTGGAGCCGAGAAGCCAAGCTATGAAGTCATGTCTGATGACCATGTTCCGATAAGTAGAAGAATCTAGTTAAGAGAGAGAGGACCAAGTGGTAGGTCACATGGCTCCTGGGAAGTAGAGAGTGTAGCCTTGGTTCCAGATAACTTTCCATTCCCCAGTTCCAGTTTTACACAGGCTTGGTATATTCCTACCACTATATTTTATGAGATTCTTTTATATGCTTTGTGTATCTGCATTGGGGTTAGCTTATTTGGATATCTGAGTTTTTGAGTCCTAACTAGGACATCCCTGTACACACACACACACACACACACACACACACACACTTCTTCAGATGTTGAGCTGCCTTTAAAAATATTTAGCTTGTGATAGGGCAAAGAGACAGTTATATGGAATTCTGTCTAGGATGAACAACATGAGCAAAAGTTTGTAGATAAGAGAGATTAGACTCTAGAATACCTTGTTGACTGCTCTCCTTGTCTTAACTAACAGAGAATTTATCAAGATGTCTTAAAGGTTTGGGTGAAATTGTTTTTAAGCTAACTTTAGTAGGAATTTTATCACCTTTATTCTATAGTTACCTAATAATGTTGGTGTTCCCTGATGCTTACTTTAAAATAACGTAAGTATATCATTCAAAACAAAGAATCAATGATCATTACATTAAAATGTATTAAAAACTAGATTTATAAGCAGCATGTTTCCTCCATGCCCTGAAGGTCATGCCACCAGGTTTCTGCAAAATCAGATCAGGAAGAGAATACAGTAAAAAAGGGCTCTCTGGAAACTATCTTATTTGTCATTTCCTGAAGATAAATTTTTGAAACTCACTCAGACCACTTAATGGATCTTAATGACCAGACACAACACAGTTTTTGTGTGTTGGTTTGTCTTGCTATGAGATATTTTGCAGTCATTCACTCCCTGCCCAGAAGCATCTTGCTACTAAGATGAACATCACTCCTGTGTTGATCAACGGCTGCATTCTAAAACAGGTTGAAATGCTTTTTGGTTTCAATGTAAAATATAACCAAGAAGTGACTTGGATGGAAACGTGAAATGTGCTGTCAGAGGAAAGTCCCAGTTACAAAGTTTTAAAAGACATTGGTCAACTTCACCAATATCTGGAAGTTGTTTCTTTTAAAACAAAGAATATTTTCTGGACACAGTATTTGTGTGTACTATAGTGAGTTTTAGCTGATTACACAAATCCATTTGTTGTCAAAGGGCAACATATATTTTAATGAACTTTATGATTAGAGATAGTCATGTGTTTTTTATTATCTTCAACTATATAATTTGAGCTGGTATTAAAGATCACATAGCCCATATAAGAAAGCATAAGAGTTTCTCCCCACTCCAAGTATTAGATCATATTAATGATACCAATAATCATTTATATGTTATGTATATTTGGCTGCTATTGTAAAATGGTCAAATATTCAAATTAAGATATAGAGTGTTGTCTTTTATGTTATCAGAAACAATCAGTAGGGTGGGAGAGGGTTAGATTGGGAGTTTGGGATTAGCAGATGCAAACTGGTATGTATAGAATGGATAAACAACAAGGTCCTACTGTATAGCACAGGAAACCCTATTCAATATCCTGTGATAAACCATAATGGAAAAGAATATGAAAAAGAATGTGTGTATATATATATATATATATATATATATATACGTATAACTGAGTCACTTTGCTGTAAAGCAGTAATTAATACAACATTATAATTCAACTATACTTCAATTTAAAAATAAATTTAAAAAAGAAAAAAAAAGAAACAATCAGTAGTTATTATTAGAAACAAGACTCATTCTAGGTTTCTAAACCTGTTTCTTTGTCTCTTTTACAGAATCATACTTCTATGAAAAGGTCATAGGGCAAATTTTCTGAAACCTAATCTTGATGAATTAATTTATTAATAATTTAGCTTTCTATTGAATGCTTCAATAATATAACGTAAAATTAGTATCAGAAAACATTTCTTTTTTTAATAATTTTTAAAAATATTTATTTATTTTATTTATTTTAATTTTTTTGGCTGCGTTGGGTCTTGGTTGCAGCATGCAGGATCTTTGTTGAGGCATGCCGGATCTCTCGTTGTGGCGCTCGGGCTTCTCTCTAGTTGTGGCATGTGGGTTTTCTCTCTCTAGTTGTGGCACGCAGGTTCCAGGGCACGCGGGCTCTCTTGTTGAGGCGTGCAAGCTCAGTAGTTGTGGTGCATGGGCTTAGCTGCCCTGTGGCATGTGAGATCTTAGTTCCCTGACCAGGGATCGAACCCACATCCCCTGTATTGGAAGGTCGATTGTTTACCACTGGACCACCAGGGAAGTCTCGGTACCAGAAAATATTTCTTTAAAAGGCAGGTGTCTTACTCAGCCATAAAAAGGAACGAAACTGAGTTATTTACAGTGAGGTGGATGGACCTAGAGTCTGTCATACAGAGTGAAGTAAGTTCGAAAGAGAAAAACAAATGCCATATGCTAACGCATATATATGGAATCTAGAAAAATGGTACTGATGGACCTAGTGGCAGGGCAGGAATAAAGACACAGACATAGAGAATGGACTTGAGGACACAGGGAGGGGGAAGGGTAAGCTGGGACGAAGTGAGAGAGTAGCATTGACATATATACACTACCAAATGTAAAATAGATAGCTAGTGGGAAGCTGCTGCAAAGCACAGGGAGATCAGCTCGGTGTTTTGTGAAGACCTAGAATGTTGGGATAGGGAGGGTGGAAGGGAGGCTCAAGAGGGAGGGGATATGGGAATATATGTATACATATAGTGGATTCACTTTGTTGTACAGCAGAAACTAACACAACATTGTAAAGCAATTATACTCCAATAAAGATGAATTTAAAAATTAAACAATAAAAAATAAAAAGCTGGTGTCTTATGCATTTTACAATTAAATGTTTTAAAATAAGAAAATTATGTTTAAAAATTGGTCCTACTGGACCCTTTAACCATAACAGGTGCTGTACTAATAATTACTGTTTTGCATTTCATTGCTGTCAAGATCTGTCTTTTAAGTTCTGCCACTTTTCTTTTTTACACATCTGATATCGTTTCTGACATCACCATGAGATGAACCTGCTCCATAAGCCCAGTGGTCCCGGAAGGTAGATGAGAGACATATGGGGCAGAGCTCCCTCATTCGAGCTGCCCAGCCACAAGCCCAGCCAAGATCAGCCAACCACAAGCTCATGAGCTATATAAATACCTCTCGATGTAAGGCTAATGAAGACTTGTGGTCGTTTGTTAAGCGTTGTTGTTGTAGTCATAGTTAACTGGTATGACAGTAATGGTAGATTATTATTGAACTCAGTAGTTCCAATAACAACATTTTGGTTCCCTCTTTTGTAATTGTGACAAATGTAATAGCTTCCCTAGTGGATCAGTTTATGGTGTTCTGGGAATCATCCTGGAAGCTCGGTATAGAGTTTGCTGCTCCAGTACTTCAAACAATTTTTATCTAATTCCCTTTCTGCTTGAAATAACTGTACAATCTCACATCCATTAGCGTGGCTACTACAGAAAAACGAAACAGAAATAACAAGTGTTGGTAAGGATACGGAGATATTATAACATTTTCACACTGTTTTGGGGAATGTAAAATGGTACAGCTGTTATGGAAAACAGTATGGTAGGTCCTCAAAAAGTTAAAAATAGAATTATCATGTTATCCAGCAATTCCACTTCTGGGTATATACCCAAAAGAATTGAAAGCAGGGACTTGAAGACAGACGTGTACATCCATATTTATAGCATTATGCACAATAGCCAAGGGGTGGAAGCAATCTAAGTGTCCATCAACAGACAAATGGATAGACAAACTGTGGTATATACAAACACTGGAATATTATTCAGGCTTAAAAAGGAAGGAAATTCTGACACATGCTACAACATGGATGAACCTCGAGGATATTACATTGAGTGAAATATTACATGATTCAATTTATGTGAGATACCTAAGGTAATCAAATTCAAAGAGATAAAAAAATAGAATGGTGATTCCCAGGAAATGGAAAGAGGGAGTTTGGGGTATTATTGCTTAATGGGTACAGAGTTTCAGTTTTGCAAAATGAAGAGTTCTGGAGATGGATGGTGATGGTGGTTATATGACAATGTAAATGTACTTAATACCACTGAACTGTACACTTAAAAATGGTTAAAGACATAGAAAACAAACTTATGGTTATCAAAGAGGAAAGGGGTAGGGAGGGATAAATTAGGAGCTTGGGATTAATAGATACACATTACTTTATATAAAATAGTTAAACAACAAGGTCCTACTACATAGCACAGGGAGCTATATTCACCATCTTGTAATAACCTATAATGGAAAAGAATCTGAAAAAGAATATATATTTATACATACATATATATATGACTGAATCACTTTGTTATACACCAGAAACTAACACAACATTGTAAATCAACTCTACTTACATTTTAAAAATTAATTTATTTATTAATTAATTTGTTTTTGGCTGTGTTGGGTCTTCACTGCTGCGCACAGGCTTTTCTCTAGTTGCAGTGAGCGGGGCCCACTCCTCGTTCTGGTGTGCAGACCTCTCACTGTGCTGGCCTCTCTTGTTGTGGAGCACAGGCTCCAGACACACGGGCTTCAGTAGTTGTGGCACGCGGGCTCAGTGGTTGTGGCTCATGGGCTCTAGAGCGCAGTCTCGGTAGTTGTGGCACACGGGCTCAGTTGCTCCGTGGCATGTGGGATCTTCCCGGACCAGGGCTTGAACCTGTGACCCCTGCATTGGCAGGTGGATTGCTAACCACTGCACCACCAGGGAAGTCCCAACTCTACTTAAATTTTTAAAAAAATGGTTAAGACGGTAAATTTTATGTTGTATGTCTCTTACCACAATTAAAAGTAATTTTAAAATGAAAAAAATAACTAGAGAGATTTACTTGTCTGTACTAAAACCTGAATGATTCACCAGATGAGAGCAGAGACCTCTGGGAAGGACCATACCAATCATTCACAATAATTCCCAAACTGGGCCTCTGCATTTGATGTCATTCATGACATTCCACATGCCCCCACCCAGTAGAGGGAGCCTAATTAAGGTTGAGGAGGGGACCCTCTTTTTGATCATGAAGGGGTGTTTCTTCCTAATCTGAGTGAAGAATAGAAAGTAGAGAATTCAGTCTTATAGTGTCTCATATCTGCAGAGCTGTTTTCCTTATTAGGATCCTCTTTGGTGGCTGATACACACGGGTTATCCCACCGACTAGCTCACTGGGATGACTGTCCACTCAGATGAGGGCATTATAAATACCACATAATGAGACCCAGAAACTCATGGAGCCTTCCTGGTGGGGCTCCATGTCCCATGTGAGGCCACCCATACCTGCCTCGACTCTTCTCAGGAGAAGAGCAATGCCACCTCTTCAGCTTTCCTCCAAATCACTGAGATGTGGGATTTGAGTTTCAGAGATGCGTTATGAAGCCTGAAAATGGACCAGGCTTCAGTCCCAGTGATTCCCAGCGGAAAAAAGTCAGGAAGTCCAAGTGTGATAAACTGAGATGGGTGTGGGGTAGGTTGTGGGAGCAAAGAACAAATTCGGGAAAAGCAAAGTGAAAGGGTGGAAGACATTTGCTAGAAGAGGAAGCATGGGACCTAGCTTTCAATTTTACTGAGCGCTAGTGCTGGTTACACAATGTGTGATGAGTCAGCCTGGGTTAAAGGCACAGTTGGAGATAAACCTTAGATTACCTTGATTTTTGTACAAGAAAATTATCTTACTAAAATTGGTAAATATTTTGGCCCTGAATCTTACTCCTTTAACCTTCTGCATTAAAACTGAACACATTAAAAGGAAAAAGTCACTGCAGGTGAAGGTTGGCTTGAGGAGTTACTCTGGGCTCTGCCTCCCACTCTCCCTATCAAACTTTGTTCTCCCTGGCTCCTGTTTTGTGATTCCACACCCACATTATCCTTGCGTCACCCAGAGGACTGACCACTCTGGCCCTAACCTTGAGGAACTCAATTTAGTTGAGAAGACAGCCATATAAACAGATTCAAATAGTAGATAGCAAGTGCTGAAACAGGGACATAACTCAAGTGCTATGGAAACAGAAGACAAAGCAGCTAATTCTACCTGGGGCTATTGGAGATGCAAGAACACAAAGGCTCTGAAAGATGAAGAGGGGATATCCAAGCAGAGATTAGGCAAGGACATTTCAGGAAGAAGGACCGCAGGTCTTCTCTGTCTAGTTGTGATTCTTGGGATATTCATTTCTAGGCAAGTAAACATTCTGGGCTGGTTGAGAACTTGGAAAGACTCCCCATGTGTTCCTTGACAGCTAGTGGGGAAAGAGAGTCCCTTTGGAAAGTTAGTGTTTTGGAAAAAATTTTTTAAAAAAGTTAACTCCTCTTTGAGAAACCATCTCTGATATGTAACTTCTAAAAAGGTAGGCATTTGCTTCTTATGAGTTGAGAACTTTAATGGATGAGGTACATAATCTGAAAGTAATAGCCACAGGAAATATTACTGAGGATCAAATCACAAGTACAAAGTCAACTTGATGTATATATTGCTTTTTCTTTTTTTGGACTGGCTGTTTTGTTTTGTTTTTTTTTAAAGGAAAAACAATTGAACCTCTGAATCATGTGATTTTTAACTTTAAAAAAAAAAACAAAAAGCAAAATCAAACAACCTCTAAACATGCTACTGTATGTTCCATAAACAAAGAAAGCAAAGTGGCCAAGTAGAGGTGTATAGGACAAGATAGTACCTCAGCCTGGACCAAGCAGGGATTCAAGTAATCAATGTTTTTGCAGACCAGTGACAGAGGGTCTCTTACTCAGGTTGCTAAAGGGAGAATGTCACAACAGAACTGACATCACTCCCTTCTCCAAAGCAACAAGACATCTTGAAAGCTCAACTTCTTGGTGAAGTTTTATGGTTGGTGGCAGGATTTAGTTCACCCATGTGAAAAGACAGCTCAGTCTGCGATGAAATCTCTTCAAGGGAAAACCTCCCCTCAACAGTCTTACTGAGTAACTTAAGCCAACACATAATCAAATTCACTTTTGGGATAAGTCTATACCAAAATTGTGCAGTGGGAAGAGAGGTAGGTACAGTTACCCAGCCCACATTCACTGCTTTCTTCCTTGACTGAATTAGATGGTAGTCGAAGAGAAGTCTCCTACATTCATCATCTAGGCCAGGAAAGATGAACAGAGGCGAAAGTGGGGTCTTGTCCTTCACAGATTCATTTTGGTTCTGGCAGATTGTGAGCCATAAGCATCCTGTTCCCACTACATGCACTCTGGGATCAGAGAAGTCAGCACCCATGCTCATGTCTGTCTGTCAGTTAGATCTCCTTGGTTTAGTGACTCCTGTGGATCTATGGCAGTTGAGACAGAAACCTCACATGGCTGCCTCCATGACTGCATGGTCACCAAATGATGTGTCACATCAGGCACTGAAGACAGAGGACATGGGGATCCTTCAGTGAGCACCTCATCATCAACTCCTAGGATAGAATCGGTATTCGGTAGTTTCAAGGACTCTCCACCAAGGCTGGCTGAGAATTCATAGACACCAGGTTTTTACTGGTTACTGAAGCCTCATCAAGCAAACGACTG
The DNA here is from genome assembly GCF_965194825.1 of Balaenoptera physalus. NCBI lineage: Eukaryota > Metazoa > Chordata > Mammalia > Artiodactyla > Balaenopteridae > Balaenoptera > Balaenoptera physalus. The sequence goes on from NC_138890.1 coordinate 147,119,049, forward strand.
CCCATTAGTGGCTCATCAGTTTGTTCCGGCTCTTGACGCCCAGCGGCTCCCATCTGCAAGTGATGCTTTCTCACGTGCACATACCTGCTCCCACTCCAAGAGAAGGTCTTCCCACGGACTTGACACTGATGTGGCTTCTCTCTTGAGTGAAACACCAAATGTTTTGGAAGACTAGACTACTCACCAAAGGAACTGCCGCATCCTTGGGCTTCACAAAGGAAAGGTTTCTCTCCTGTGTGGACGTGCAGGTGGTTCTTCAGGTTTCCAGCTGTAGTGAACTGCTTACCACAGTTAGACTCGGGGCACATAAAGGGCTTCTCCCCATTGTGGGTCCTCATGTGCACCTTCAGCCTCTGCAGTACATAGAAGCTCTTCCCACAACCTGCTGCAGGGCAGATAAAGGAGCGGTCGTTTCGATCAGTTTTGAGGTGGTACTTAAAGTGAGCTGGCCGCACAAATGTCTGGTCACAGCCTTCAACTGTACACTTAGCTTCTCCTCCATTTGAGGAAGGGGCCCAGAATCTTCGGGTTGCCCATCATCAGAACCAAGGTGAACATTTCTCCATTGCTGCTGGTTTTCGCATTCTTTGCCAGTTGTGCACGAGTAGCAGCAATCAAACTGTCATGGGTCAACTCCCGAATCTGGAGGATCCATGGGATGCTACTGTCTGTGCTCTCACTGGAGAGGAAATCATTCCCTGAATCCTTTGCCTCATCTTATACAAACACTAAGTGTTCGGCTGAAGAGCCCAGACTCTTGTTAGGTTAAGAAGAATAAAAGAAGTGCTATCACTTGGCTGTAGATCTTGCAACAAGCTAAGAGACTGGAGTTGACAAAGACTCTGGAGGCTTCTGTACAATCTGAGCCCTCGTCTCTTCTCTGTCTGGACCCACCTTCACCTGAAGGCTTCTCAACACAGCTCAGGAAGGAACCTCCTTGGAGGAGTTAGTATATTTACAGTATTATCTGGTAACATTAGCCAACTGCATTCTGAGGCTTCAGTCACTGGAAGGAGGGACAAGCAAGTAATGTCTTTAGCTTCTGATTCTACTAGCCCTTGTCCCAGTGGGATGGACGTATTCTGATAAAACTGTACCAGGAGCTCTGGTTTGATTTCTAACTCATCTGATAACATTAATTCAGCTTCCAAATCCTGTAGCTGTTCAGGGGACAGGTTAAAATTTTAATTCAGAGTCAATGACACCTCTCTGTTATGCTCATATTCCTCTAGGAAGTGCTATGCTTTTCCTGTAAGATGCTGTGCTGGGTGGGTAATCAATTTAGCCTTTCTGTCCCGGGCAGCCGGCCGTCTGTCAGTCGGTCTATTGCCTTTTTTTTTTAATGGTTCCAATAAAATTATATGTATAAAATCAGGCAAGGGGCCTACCAGCCTAGTTTGCCAATTCTTAGTCTTAGGGAGCCCCGCACTATCTTTTTTTTTTTTTTTTAAACATCTTTATTGGTGTATAATTGCTTTACAATGTTGTGTTAGTTTCTGCTGTATAACAAAGTGAATCAGCTATATGTATACATATATCCCCATATCCCATCCCTCTTGCGTCTCCCTCCCACCGTCCCTATCCCACCCCTCTAGGTGGTCACAGAGCACCAAGCTGACCTCCCTGTGCTATGCAGCTGCTTCCCAATAGCTATCTATTTTACATTTGGTAGTGTATATATGTCCATGCCACTCTCCCACTTCGTCCCAGCCTACCCCTCCCCTTCCATGTCTCCTCAAGTCCATTCTCTATGGCTGCGACTTTATTCCTGTCCTGCTCCTAGGTTCATCAGAACCATTTTTTTTTTTAGATTCCATATATATGTGTTAGCATACGTTATTTATTTTTCGCTTTCTGACTTACTTCACTTTGTATGACAGACTCTAGGTCCATCCACCTCACTACAAATAACTCAATTTCGTTTCTTTTTATGGCTGAGTAATATTCCATTGTATATATGTGCCACATCTTCTTTATCCATCATCTGTCGATGGACAGTTAGGTTGCTTCCACGTTCTGGCTATTGTAAATAATGATGCAGTGAACATTGTGGTACATGACTCTTTTTGAATTATGGTTTTCTCAGGGTATATGCCCAGTAGTGGGATTGCTGGGTCATAGGGTAGTTCTATTTTTAGTTTTTTAAGGAACCTCCATACAGTTCTCCATAGTGGCTGTATCAATTTACATTCCCACCAACAGTGCAAGAGGGTTCCCTTTTCTGCACACCCTCTCCAGCATTTATTGTTGCTAGATTTTTTGATGATGGCCATTCTGACCAGTGTGAGATGATACCTCATTGTAGTTTTGACATGCATTTCTCTAATGATTAGTGTTGTTGAGCGTCCTTTCATGTGTTTGTTGGCCATCTGTATATCTTCTTTGGAGAAATGTCTATTTCGGTCTTCTGCCCATTTTTGGATTGGGTTGTTTGTTTTTTTGTTATTGAGCTGCATGAGCTGCTTGTACATCTTGGAGATTAATCCTTTGTCAGTTGCTTCATTTGCAAATATTTTCTCCCATTCTGAGGGTTGTCTTTTGGTCTTGTTTATGGTTTCCTTTACTGTGCAAAAGCTTTTAAGTTTCATTAGGTCCCATTTATTTATTTGTGTTCTTATTTCCATTTCTCTAGGAGCTGGGTCAAAAAGGATCTTGGTGTGATTTATGTCATAGAGTGTTCTGCCTATGTTTTCCTCTAAGAGTTTGATAGTGTCTGGCCTTACACTTAGGTCTTTAATCCATTTTGAGTTTATTTTTGTGTATGGTGTCAGGGAGTGTTCTAATTTCATACTTTTACATGTATCTGTCCAATTTTCCCAGCACCACTTATTGAAGAGGCTGTCTTTTCTCCACTGTATATGCTTGCCTCCTTTATCAAAGATAAGGTGACCATATGTGCGTGGGTTTATCTCTGGGCTTTCTATCCTGTTCCATTGATCTATATTTCTGTTTTTGTGCCAGTACCAAACTGTCTTGATTACTGTAGCTTTGTAATATAGTCTGAAGTCAGGGAGCTTGATTCCTCCAGCTCCATTTTTCGTTCTCAAGATTGCTTTGGCTATTCGGAGTCTTTTGTGTCTCCATACAAATTGTGAACTTTTTTGTTCTAGTTCTGTGAAAAATGCCAGTGGTAGTTTGACAAGGATTGCATTGAATCTGTAGATTGCTTTGGGTAGTAGAGTCATTTTCACAATGTTGATTCTTCCAATCCAAGAACATCGTATATCTCTCCATCTATTTGTATCATCTTTAATTTCTTTCATCAGTGTCCTATAATTTTCTGCATACAGATCTTTTGTCTCCTTAGGTAGGTTTATTCCTAGATATTTTATTCTTTTTGTTGCAATGGTAAACGGGAGTGTTTTCTTAATTTCACTTTCAGATTTTTCATCATTAGTATATAGGAATGCAAGAGATTTCTGTGCATTAATTTTGTATCCTGCTACTTTACCAAATTCATTGATTAGCTCTAGGAGTTTTCTGGTGGCAGTTTTAGGATTCTCTATGTATAGTATCATGTCATCTGCAAACAGTGACAGCCTTACTTCTTCTTTTCTGATTTGGATTCCTTTTATTTCTTTGTCTTCTCTGATTGCTGTGGCTAACACTTCCAAAACTATGTTGAATAATAGTGGTGAGAGTGGGCAACCTTGTCTTGTTCCTGATCTTAGTGGAAATGGTTTCAGTTTTTCACCATTGAGGACAATGTTGGCTGTGGGTTTGTCATATATGGCCTTTATTATGTTGAGGAAAGTTCCCTCTATGCCTACTTTCTGTAGGGCTTTTATCATAAATGGGTGTTGAATTTTGTCAAAAGCTTTCTCTGCATCTATTGAGATGATCATATGGTTTTTCTCCTTCAGTCTGTTAATATGATGTATCACTTTGATTGATTTGCGTATGTTGAAGAATCCTTGCATTCCTGGAATAAATCCCACTTGATCACAGTGTATGATCCTTTTAATGTGCTGTTGGATTCTGTTTGCTAGTATTTTGTTGAGGAGTTTTGCATCTATGTTCATCAGTGATATTGGCCTGTAGTTTTCTTTTTTTGTGACATCTTTGTCTGGTTTTGATATCAGGGTGATGGTGGCCTCGTAGAATGAGTTGGGGAGTGTTCCTCCCTCTGCAATATTTTGGAAGAGTTTGAGAAGGATAGGCGTTAGCTCTTCTCTAAATGTTTGATAGAATTCGCCTGTGAAGCCATCTGGTCCTGGGCTTTTGTTTGTTGGAAGATTTTAAATCACAGTTTCAATTTCAGTGCTTGTGATTGGTCTGTTCATATTTTCTATTTCTTCCTGGTTCAGTCTCGGTAGGTTGTGCATTTCTAAGAATCTGTCCATTTCTTCCAGGTTGTCCATTTTATTGGCATAGAGTTGCTTGTAGTAATCTCTCATGATCGTTTGTATTTCTGCAGTGTCAGTGGTTACTTCTCTTTTTCATTTCTAATTCTATTGATTTGAGTCTTCTCCCTTTTTCTGTTGATGAGTCTGGCTAATGGTTTATCAATTTTGTTTATCTTCTTGAAGAACCAGCTTTTAGTTTCATTGATTTTTGCTATTGTTTCCTTCATTTCTTTTTCATTTATTTCTGATCTGATCTTTATGATTTCTTTCCTTCTGCTAGCTTTGGGGTTTTTTTGCTTTTCTTTCTCTAATTGCTTTAGGTACAAAGTTAGGTTGTTTATTCGAGATGTTTCCTGTTTCTTGATGTAGGCTTGTATTGCTATAAACTTCCCTCTTAGCACTGCTTTTGCTGCATCCCATAGGTTTTGGGTCATCGTGTCTCCATTGTCATTTGTTTCTAGATATTTTTTGATTTCCCCTTTGATTTCTTCAGTGATCACTTCGTTATTAAGTAGTGTATTGTATAGCCTCCATGTGTTTTTATTCTTTACAGATCTTTTCCTGTAATTGATATCTAGTCTCATAGCGTTGTGGTCGGAAAAGATACTTGATACGATTTCAATTTTCTTAAATTTACCAAGGCTTGATTTGTGACCCAAGATATGATCTATCCTGGAGAATGTTCCATGAGCACTTGAGAAAAATGTGTATTCTGTTGTTTTTGGGTGGAATGTCCTATAAATATCAATTAAGTCCATCTTGTTTAATGTATCATTTAAAGCTTGTGTTTCCTTATTTATTTTCATTTTGGATGATCTGTCCATTGGTGAAAGTGGGGTGTTAAAGTCCCCTAATATGATTGTGTTACTGTCGATTTCCCCTTTTATGGCTGTTAGTATTTGCCTTATGTATTGAGGTGCTCCTATGTTGGGTGCATAAATATTTACAATTGTTATATCTTCTTCTTGGATCGATCCCTTGATCATTATATAGTGTCCTTCTTTGTCTCTTGTAATAGTCTTTATTTTAAAGTCTATTTTGTCTGATATGAGAATTGCTACTCCAGCTTTCTTTTGATTTCCATTTGCATGGAATATCTTTTTCCATCCCCTCACTTTCAGTCTGTATGTGTCTCTAGGTCTGAAGTGGGTCTCTTGTAGACAGCATATATATGGGTCTTGCTTTTGTATCCATTCACCCAGTCTGTGTCTTTTGGTTGGAGCATTTAATCCATTTACATTTAAGGTAATTATCGATATGTATGTTCCTATTCCCATTTTCTTAAATATTTTATGTTTGTTATTGTAGGTGTTTTCCTTCTCTTGTGTTTCTTGCCTAGAGAAGTTCCTTTAGCATTTGTTGTAAAGCTGGTTTGGTGGTGCTGAACTCTCTCAGCTTTTGCTTGTCTGTAAAGGTTTTAATTTCTCCATCAAATCTGAATGAGATCCTTGCTGGGTAGAGTAACCTTGGTTGTAGGTTTTTCTCCTTCATCACTTTAAGTATATCCTGCCACTCCCTTCTGGCTTGCAGAATTTCTGCTGAAAGATCAGCTGTTAACCTTATGGGGATTCCCTTGTGTGTTATTTGTTGTTTTTCCCTTGCTGCTTTTAATATGTTTTCTTTATATTTAATTTTTGATAGTTTGATTAATATGTGTCTTGGCGTGTTTCTCCTTGGATTTATCCTGTATGGGACTCTCTGTGCTTCCAGGACTTGATTAACTATTTCCTTTCCCATATTAGGGAATTTTTCAACTATAATCTCTTCAAATATTTTCTCAGTCCCTTTCTTTTCTCTTCTTCTTCTGGAACCCCTATAATTCGAATATTGGTGCGTTTAATGTTGTCCCAGAGGTCTCTGAGACTGTCCTCAGTTCTTTTCATTCTTTTTTCTTTATCCTGCTCTGCAGTAGTTATTTCCACTATTTTATCTTCCAGGTCACTTATCCGTTCTTCTGCCTCAGTTATTCTGCTATTGATGCCGTCTAGAGTATTTTTAATTTCATTTATTGTGTTTTTCATCGTTCTTCTACATCCTTGTTAAATGTTTCTTGCATTTTGTCTATTCTATTTCCAAGATTTTGGATCATCTTTACTATCAGTATTCTGAATTCTTTTTCAGGTAGACTGCCTATTTCCTCTTCATTTGTTAGGTCTGGTGTGTTTTGACCCTGCTCCTTCACCTGCTGTGTGGTTTTTTGTCTTCTCATTTTGCTTATCTTACTGTGTTTGGGGTCTCCTTTTCACAGGCTGCAGGTTCGTAGTTCCCGTTGTTTTTGGTATCTGTCCCCAGTGGCTAAGGTTGGTTCAGTGGGTTGTGTAGGCTTCCTGGTGGAGGGACTAGTGCCTGTGTTCTGGTGGATGAGGTTGGATCTTGTCTTTCTGGTGGGCACGTCCATGTCTGGTGGTGTGTTTTGGGGTGTCTGTGGCCTTATTATGATTTTAGGCAGCCTCTCTGCTAATGGATGGGGCTGTGTTCCTGTCTTGCTAGTTGTTTGGCATAGGGTGTCCAGCACTGTAGCTTGCTGGTCGTTGAGTGAAGCTGGATCTTGATGTTGAGATGGAGATCTCTGAGAGATTTTCGCCGTTTGGTGTTACGTGGAGCTGGGAGGCCTCTTGTGGACCAGTGTCCTGAAGTTGGCTCTCCCACCTCAGAGGCACAGCCCTGATGCCTGGCTGGAGCACCAAGAGCCTTTCGTCCACACGGCTCAGAAAAAAAGGGAGAAAAAAATAGAAAGAAAGAAAGAAAGAGAATAAAATAAAATAAAATAAAGCTATTATAATAAAAAATAAGAAAAAAATTATTAAGAATAAATGTATTCAGAAAAAATTTTTTTTTAATTTTAAAAAATAGATTTATTAATTTTTTATAGTAAAAAATAAGAAAAAAATTTATAAAAAAAAATTTATTAAGAAAAAAAATTTTAATTTTTTAAAATAAAAAATATGAAAAAACTTACTAAAAAATTTTTTTAATTTCTAAAAATAGAAAATAAGGAAAAAATTATTAAGAAAACATTTATTAGGAAAAAAAAAAAAAAAAACAAAGCACGGACGGACCTAACCCTAGGACTAATGGTGAAAGCAAAGCTATACAGACAAAAATCTCACCCAGAAGCATACACATATACACTCACAAAAAAGGAAAAGGGGAAAAATTAATATATCCTGCTCCCAAAGTCCACCTCTTGAATTTGGGATGATTCGTTGTCTATTCAGGTATTCAACAGATGCAGGCACATCAAGTTGTTTGTGGAGTTTTAATCCGCTGCTTCTGAGGCTGCTGGGAGAGATTTCCCTTTCTCTTCTTTGTTCACACAGCTCCCGGGGTTCAGCTTTGGATTTGGACCTGCCTCTTCATGTAGGTCGCCTGAGGGCGTCTGTTCCCCGCCCAGACAGAATGGGGTTAAAGGAGCAGCTGCTTCGGGGGCTCTGGCTCACTCAGGACGGGGGGAGGGAGGGGCACGGATGTGGGACAAGCCTGCGGTGGCAGAGGCCAGCGTGATGTTGCAGCAGACTGAGGCACGCCGTGCGTTCTCCCGGCGAAGTTGTCCCTGGATCATGGGACCCTGGCAGTGGCGAGCTGCACAGGCTCCCGGGAGGGGCGGTGTGGAGAGTGACCTGTGCTCACACACAGGCTTCTTGGTGGCGGCAGCAGCAGCCTTAGCGTCTCCTGCCCGTCTCTGGGGTCCGCGCTGATAGCCGTGGCTCGCGCCCGTCTCTGGAGTTCGTTTAGGCGGCGCTCTGAATCCCCTCTGCTTGCGCGCCGCGAAACAAAGAGGCAAGAAAAAGTCTCTTGCCTCTTCGGCAGCTGCAGACTTTTTCCCGGACTCCCTCACGGCTAGCACTGAAGCCCGAGCCTCAGCTCCCAGCCCCCGTCCGCCCCGGCGGGTGAGCAGAGAAGCCTCTCGGGCTGGTGAGTGCCGCTCGGCGCCGATCCTCCGTGCGGGAATCTCTCCGCTTTGCCCTCCGCACCCCTCTGGCTGTGCTCTCCTCCGTGGCTCCGAAGCTTCCCCCCTCTGCCACCCGCAGTCTCTGCCCACGAAGGGGCTTCCTAGTGTGTGGAAACCTTTCCTCCTTCACAGCTCCCTCCCACTGGTGCAGGTGCCGTCCCTATTCTTTTGTCTCTGTTATTTCTTTTTTCTTTTGCCCTACCCAAGTACGGGGGGAGTTTCTTGCCTTTTGGGAGGTCTGACGTCTTCTGCCAGCGTTCAGTGGGTGTTCTGTAGGAGCAGTTCCACGTGTAGATGTATTTCTACTGTATCTGTGGGAAGGAAGGTGATCTCCGCGTCTTACTCTTCTGCCATCTTGCCCCTCTCCGCCCATTTTTCTCTTTTATTTGATCTCTTGCTTTCTTTAGTTTATATTCTTATTCATTTTTATACAGTGATGTTAAGTTCAAGGAATTTCCTCTATTCCTTGAATTAGGTTTTCTTCTGGTTTGAGCTTTTTATCTGTTTCTTCAATGTTACCTTCCTCCCCCCCACGCCTGACTTTTTGATTTTCACTCTTTCCTTCTTCCTTTTAAAAGTTTTCCAGATTAGCTTTTCATGGTTGTCACGCTATACTTTTTCATGCTTGGCTCTGTCCAGGCATACATTCTATTTGCTCCCATATAATGCAAGAGATTTCTTGACTCTCTTTCAGCTCTGAGACCACGTTTTCCCTCTGAATTTTCATGTGGAGCTGGGGGTTTTTGTTCTCCATTTACTCTTCTTTAGCTTGAGGAAATGTGACCTGTAGTGTGACTGTCCGTGTGTGGGAGGAGATGGTGTCTGTGTTATAGCACCTAGGTTTTGCTGAGAACCAGGTTTCACTCCACCTTTTTTGGATATGTGTACCGTTCCAATGGGGCAGACTATGTACAGCACTGAAGGCTTCATTTGTTAACTGGTTAAAGAAAACCAGCCTTGCTATTCACTTTCCTTGTTTTATCCTCTTCTCTTCCAGTTTCCATAGCTCCTTACTGAAAAGAATGATTTTAAAAAAAGAAGAGAAAGACAAGGGTGGTTGCTCAGTTTGCTTTCCTCTGGACTTGAGATAAGTGAGAATTCTCAGGATTCATTAAAATGTCTGGATGGTGGAGGTGGCGTTAGGAGGTGAATCAGTTGCTCCTTTGCTCAGCTCCTGAATCTCCTGTTTCTTTCTTTGGACACCTGTTATTGAAGTTTGTAGCAACTTAAACACCTTTTCTAGTTTGGTGGTTGCTAGTAAGTTTTTTGATCATTCTGTTAGGTGAAGTAGGATAGAATTTCTCTGAAGAAGTTTCAGTCTCCCATCTTATCCCAGGAGTCTGAGCCTCAGTTTTCTGAGTAATAAAATGGACCTAAGTATATCTAATTCAAAGAGTTGCTATGATGATAAGATGGATTGATGTTTGTCAAATGCCTAGTACAGTATTTAGCCTGAAGAAGGTAGGTGGTAGTAGATGGAATGCATCTAATTTAAATAAAATGAATTATTTGTCAAGTATACCCATAAAGCTGGAAAAAGTAAATAAAATGAATGACTATAATAGTATCTTTATATATATTATAAAATATGAAATACATACATTATTTACAAATCTCCTCCTCAAGATATGTTCAAATTTCTAATACTTAAAAATACTACTTTTTAATACTATTTTAAAAGTAATACTTTTATTACTAACAAAGAACACATGATCAATTCAAACATTCAAAGTAAGTGTCATGCTTAGGCCATTAATTTAAGATTGACCTCTAATTTATTTCCTAAATTATCATCTTTTTAAGTGAGTTGGGAGAATCAGGAGAAATCACAGTTGTCTAGGAAACATGTCAATACATTTGTAACCAATTCTTGATTATCCACTGGGGATTTTCTGCATGTTTAATTATAAGTTCCTTCCAGATGATGTCTAGAAAACAAGAAATGATCATGCTTTAGTATTATGCAGATTAATGGGTTTTTCTTCATATTAGTGAAATTTAGGCCAGATGGTGATTCCCAAGCAAACCCTCCTACTTAGGAGAGTCTATAAACAGACGATCTCTTTCCATACCAACCCCATGTTAGAAATCTGTGCTGTCTCTTCCATGCACCTTTTGGAAGAATGACACATTTGTCTTTATTAAATGGAAAGTTAAAGGAGATAGGGAAAGCCTTATAGAACTACTTGATCAAAGAATCAAATACATGTGTTTGATAAAAACAAAAAATATAAATTTAAAGAGTCACATGTGAACTTTTCCCTCCATGCTTTCTTTCTCCCTTGTTTTTCCCTTGTACGATTGTAAATTCCTTTGGAGGGAGGAACTCAGTCTTATGCATCTTTTTATTCTTCTTTCTGCTCCATCACCTAGCACAGTGACTAGCATTTAGTAGATGTGTAAATATTTTTTGAAGAAATCGACATGTGTATTTAATGTGTGAGCTGAATAAACACTCCAATCTGAATCACAGACGTCCTTTATTGAGCTTGTCAGATCCAAAAACATATTTTTTATTTTTCTGAGGAGCTATACACGTGATTAGAGGATTGTACTACGAGCCATTGTCTAGTACTACCAGAGAAACTGCTGTCACAACTGATCTTGGAGACTAGACTATGTCTAAGCTTCCTTACAATTAGGGTCAAGGGTATCATTTTGCCACATCCTACCAGGAAGACTAGATTCTGGAAGCCATTTGGAGAGGACATTGTGGAGGCAGTCGCCATATCTTCCCCAGGTATTGATAGTATTCATAGTATGATTATTAGAGATTCCTCATATTTCATAGCTATGCCCTGACGATAGCCTTTTGTCAAAAAGTAAATGACTCTTTTTGTTATTGGGGTGTGTGTTGGTGTGTATTAAACAATACATTTGACCAATGATGTTACAGCTAAATAGTCAAGAAAATGTTATGACTCATACTTCCTTGGGAGTTTCCTTTTTTGGTTGATGGGTGGCTTACCTAAGTCAAGACTATTGCATTCTCCAAAATTAACAGGTGTGTACCTACATACTGTGTTTTAATATACCTCCTTTCACAATTGGTAGCATTATTTACATAGAATCAAAAGGTATCTAAGTGCTGAAAAGGTTTTGACTTCCCAGTCTCCATACCTTTGCTTATCCTCATCCTTCTACAGTGAATGCCATCTGTTGTCTCCATGTATCTGTTGAGGTCATTTCTATGCTTTAATGCCCATGTCAAATGCACTCATATCTCACAGAGTGCTTTTCATTATAGCACCATTTATCTTAGCTTTTAAAATGAAAACTACATATATGTATCTCGAGCAAAGAAGATTCAAGAACAGCGATAGGAAGCCAACCAGGTACAGGGAGACCAGCATGAAGTACTTTGAAAAGACAAATCAGTAATAAGAATGTAATGATACCTGTGCTGGGAATATATCTTTAGAATTCAGCATCCCTACTTCATTTGCTATTATCTTTCATGTTCTAGTATTTTCCACTTATTAGGTAGGTTGGGATGGGGATGTGGGCTGTATCTTGTGGTATCTTGCACATGAATCTTGAAAATTGTTATGGGCTCACACACCTAGGACATAAAAGAAAACCTGTCAGGTCAAGTGAAATGAGCTGGAAGATTTTTAATTAACTTTGAAACGATTGCCAGCCAGGCTGATACTATTTTTCTTCAGGTGACAGATCTCACTCTCATTAGCTACATTAATCCTTTAATTAATACAAGGAAATTTAGTGGGCACTTATTCTACACCAATAACTATGCTTGTTTCTGGACACTGTGTGAAGCGCTATATTACCTTTACTGACATGGGGACCTGTGGAAAGAATTATGGAACATACATAGCATTTAAATTTTTTTTAATTTTAAAGTTATGGTTTGGGACATTAAAACAAATACGAATACTTAATGCAGTCTCTCCATTTTTGTGAAACATAACTATAGTTTCATTAGGAACTTTTCTTTTGTTTTGTCAAAATAATTCTGAAATATCTTGCCAAGTGTTACTGTTGCATGAGGGTGGTCTCTGCTCATAAAAGGGAGGGCATGCTTTTTTTCAGGGGACCCCTTTAAAAATAATTTTACTGCTTCTTTAAAAATTATGTAATAAATTGAAATTATTCTTATTTGTTCTGATTCACTTCTTCAATGAATTCAGTAAGATAATTCAAACCCTTTTTATTCCCTTACCCTGACACTTTTAAAGTGACCTACCTATATTTTAATTACTTGTGGGGATTCCTGTCATGAAACAATTGTAGAATTTTATTTTTCACTCATAAAAAGGGTAGGTCTGTTGTCACTGGTAATAGTGACTATGGGGACAAATCTTATCTTTATATTAGCTTGAGTAAGGAGAGGCAAATTGACCTTCATGAAAACTTGCCTTTGAAGGAGAAAAATTAGGATGATAAAAGAAAGAATAAATAAATGTGACCAGTTGCCAAAAGGGAAGAGATAATCTTATTTAGGGTTATTGGAATTGTTACCAATGATGAGAAGTATTTTGCAAGTGTTACATATTATATGCAAACTGCATAAAATTTATGCAAAATAATACACTTTCACATCTGTAGAGGATTATGTGGCAGCTTAAAATATGTCCACAAATTCTTTGACACGCCTCCCTTCAAAGAGTGGAGCCTAAATTCCCTCTCCTTGAGTGTGGGCTGGGCTTAAAGATTCACTTCTAACAGATAGAATAAAGCAGAAGTGATAGCCCACAACTTAGGAGACAAAGTCATAAAAGGCACTGCAGCTTCCTCTTTGGTTTCTCCCTTGGACTGCTTCCTTTGGGGGGATTTGCTGGTTGCTAAATCTTTAGGACACCCAGGCAGCCCTATGAAGGGACCCATGCAGTGAGGAAGTGAGGCCTCCTGCTAAGAGCAAGTGGAAACTGAGGATTCCTGTCAGCAGCTTGTCAGTGAGCCACCTTGGAAGTGGATCCTCCCACCCCAGATGATTGTGGTCCTGTCTGATATCTTAATTGCAACCACAGAAGAGGCTTTGAGCCAGAAACACTAAGTGAATCTGCTCCTAAAGTCCTGGCCCACAGAAACTGTGAGATAATAAATATGTATTATTATAAGCCACTAAATTTGGGGGAAGGGGCAATTTGTTACACAGCAATTGATAACTAATGCAAATCCTATAAGAGGATTTTTTTTCAAGAAACAGAACTAATTCCAGCTGTTTTAAGCTAAAAGAGGTATAATATAAATAGTTGAGAGGACTAGAAGAATGATATTTAGGCCATATTTGCAGAATAATACCACTATTTTCACCTATAAGGGGAGCTGCTACCATTGCCACTATTAGGAAAGTGAAAAATTGAGAAGCTCCCCCTGAAACTGCTGACTTCAGTGAGCTCTGCTAAATGAATCAGGAAACCTCTGCCACTATTGCCACTGCTACAATACCCACAAAATTTCCTACATGGATAGGGGAATGTGACTGCAGAAAAACAAACAAACAAACAAACAAACAGTATGTGTATCCATAGCATCAACCAAAGCATCAAAAAAAAAAAAAAAAAAAAAACAAGTCTCTGCTACACTTTTGCCTTACAAGTCACATGAAAATATATCTGGTTGGCAAAAATATAACACAAAACAAGAACCAAACAAAAACTTGTCTTCAGGATCCCAGCTGTTAGGGAATCTGAGAAATCTTGTTTATAGGTTTCTAGCTTCTGCAGTACAGGAAGGCATACTTATTGGGTGCCAGATTTTTTGTATTTCTAGAAATATTCCTGAGCTTTGTTCTTCAACGCAGGTAAGTTACTTGAACACATTTAGATTCTTTAGAGTCTTGCTTTTAGGATTTGTTAAGCTAGGGTTAGTCTAGGGCTAATTATTTCCCACTATTGAGGCAAGAACCTTCAAAGTATTCTACTCAATGCCCTGTGGATTATGAGGTTTTCCAGTCTGGTTGGTGGGCACTGTTTCAAACCCTATGCAGGCATTAGGCACTCCTTTCTCTTGCCTAAGGTATTTTCCTCACACACATGAGATGTGCTGAATACTAAAGGAGTAGCCTCTGTAGATCTCTGGGGTTCTTTCATATGTGCAGCTCTCTCATATCTGGTTTTCTGTCATGTGAACTCTGTCACCTTAGTCTCCCTGAGCCCTCAGTTCCTTCTCCTTAACTCAGAGACTCCATCCAACTCGACCTGGGTTTCTCCTTCTTGTACCACAGCCTAGAAACTCTCTCAAGCCAGTAAGCTAGGGTAATCATAGGGTTTACCTCATGTGTTTCTTGTTTCTCAGGGATCACTATCCTTTACTGCCTCATGTCTAATGTCTTCAAGACTGTTTTTTCAATCACTGGATCCTTTTATTGTTACAGATGTGAGCATAAATAGGGTCCCTATTATTCCATCTTGGCCCCTTACTGATTTTTTGATCAGAGTATATATCCTACCCTCTAGGAAAGCATTCCAACCTAATTCAGTGTTATTTCCCAGGTGACACCATAAGCAAGTCTTCAATAAGTCACTCTATTGTTCTATAAGACTGATTGCTTCTGGGTGATGGGATACATGGTAAGATCAGTGATTGCCATAGGTATCGATTTATCACATACCTTATTTTTCTGCACATTTTAGTTCTTTGGTCAGTAGTTTCATGAACAAGACATTTAGTAAGTGTGGTAGAAATATGACAGAGAGGAAAGATAATCCATATCCAGAATACATCTCTATACCATTAGGACAGTCTCTGCTTCCCTGCAATGGAAGGTTTCCCATGTAGTCAACCTGCCTTCAGGTACTAGTTTATGGTACTACATTGTGGGTTCATTGCTGGGTTTTGCCATTGGCAATGCTTAGCAGTGGGTACCAAGCAGATCAGCATTGGTGAGACAAAGTTCACCCCTCCCAGCGTGGCTACCTGTTCATAAGCCCATTGGACAAGTACAGGTTGGCTGGAGAAAAAGTCTGACTAATATCCCCAAACAGTTGTACCTGTCCACCAGATTTTTGAGAGCCTCATCTTCAGTGGTTGACTTTTGGCTAGCCTTCATAAGGGCACATATAATTTTACACTTTGGGCCAAGTCTGAGAGGTTATGTATCTGTTATCTCTTGCCATGTAACAAATCATCCCAAACTTAATGGCTGAAGACATTTATTTTGCTCATGAATCCGCTGTTTAGGCAGGTCTCACAGGAATAGCACATCTCCTTTCTACTTAGTGTCACTTGCAGTGACTTGAAGGCTGGGAGTAGGATTATTCTAAAGGCTTGCTAACTCACATATCTGGAGGTTGATACTGCTGTAGGCTGGGTCTTCAGCTGGGGCTGAGACTGGAACATCTGTCTACATGTGGCTTTTCCATTTGGCTGCTTGGCTTCCTCCCAGCATGGTCACTGAGTTGCAAAGGCGAGCATCCCAAGAGGACTAGAAGCAAGCTGTATTGCCTTTTATGACAGCCTTAGAAGTCATATGACATTGCTTCTGCCATGACCTGCCCAGACTCAAAGAAAGGAAACATAGACCTCTTCTCTCTATGGAGGGGTGTCAATGGCACATTGAAAGGAGCACATGTAATATGGGATATATTGGCATGGCCATCTTTGGAAAATAAAATTCTACCCCACCATCATATACCTCTTCCCCAGAATTCCTCATCTCTAATTTTTCATTCTTTTTCCTTCCAAGACCCTAACCATCTAGGCAAATTCGTAACCCTTGCCCATTAATTGATATTGATTTGTACTTTGGGGCATCTCCATTTCCAAGCAGAGGATAAACCCATGTACTGCCCAAAGTTCTCCACACTGAAAGAATGTATCTGCCTCACTACCCTTCATAGTTCACCTGCGTGGCACTGTAATGCTGAGACATTCCACTTACAGAAGGTGCCAACAGAGTACGCAGAATAATTTTAAAAACCTTTCTTTAATTTTGTTATTCCCCGGCAATTGTCATAACTGATTAGATGAGGAGGATGTGGCAGTGCATCAGGACTAGGAATATTAAGAAAGTAAGCCACATGTTTGTGAAAAATGCTGGTGTCTTCAGGACCTGCTTGGGCCTAATCTTTTTCCTAGAGGATGGAGTGCAGCTGCATACAAATTTAGGGTTTGCTGGATCAGATAACACCTCAGCTCATGACAGGAACGTCAGGTTGCATAGTCACTTGAAATCCAATGGTTAGATAGCATGGTAGGCTAAATAATGGCCCCTCAATACATCCACATCCTAATCTCTGGAACCTGTGCATGTTACCTTATGTGGCAAAAGGGACTTTGTGTACGCGGTTAAGAATCTTGAGATGGGGAGATTACCCTAGTTTATGTGAGTGGACCCAGTGTAATCACAACATTTTTTATAAGAAGAATGTAAGAGGAGTCAGAGTCAGAGGAAAGGACAGTGGGATGACGGAAGCAGAGACTGGAGTGATGCTCTTTGAAGAAGGACGAAGGGGCCAGAAACCTAGGGCCCGAAACCAAGGGCCACAGCCGCCAGAAGCCAAAAAAAAAAGCAAGGGAATGGATTCTCCTCTCAGAGCTTCCAGAAGGAGCCAGTCCTTCTGCCACCACTTTGACTTTAGCCCAGGGAAACTGATTTCAGACTTCTGACCTCCAGAACTGTAAGAGAATAAATTTGCACTTTTTTAAGCCGTTGTATTAGTTTCCTGTGGCTACTCTAACAAATTACCACAAACTTGGTGGCTTAAAACAACACAGATTTATTCTCTCACAGTTCTGGAGGCCAGAAGTCTCAAATCAGTATCACTGGGCTACGATCAAGGTGTTGGCAGGGCTGCCCTCCCTCTGGAGGCTATAGGGGGTATCCATCCCTTGCCTCTTCTGCTTCTGGTGGCTGCTGGCATTTTTCAAGCTGGTGGTCTCATCACTCCAGTCTCTGCTTTCATCTTCACATTGTCTTCTCCTCTGTGTGTGTCATCTCCTCTTTAACAAATCTCCCTCTACCTCTATCTTCTGAGGACATTTGTGAGTGCATTTAGGGCCCACCCAGATAATCCAGGATAATCAACCCATCTCAAGATCTTTAACTTCATCACATGTGCAGAGACCCTTTTTCCTTATAAGGTAACATTCACAGATTCCAGAATTAGGACTTGCTGTTTGGGTGGCCATGATTGCCCCTACTATAACCACTAAATTTGTGTTAATTTTTTACAGTAGCAACTAATACAGGTAGGTATTAAGTCTCTACTAGGGCACAGTAGCAAGCCAAAAGCTGTTTCTCAGAAGGAAAATGGTTATTTTTCAGGAGGGCATGGCTTTCCTATGAAACTCTAGGAGCCTGGGCAGTAATTCTTTGAATGCAGCTTTTCAGATCTGCCACAGACATTTCAAACTCTATTGGATATGTTGTTGTAAGGGACTCATGTTAGCCTAGACCAGCTAGCTGGAGAGCTTCTCTTTCTCTCTGCTCCATTCGAAGCAGGCTGCCTTGAGGGTCATTTAGCGAATGGATGGGAACCACGCGCTTAAATGTGGTATATGTTGCCTCCAAATCCCGGGAGGCCCATTAAGCATTGTGCCTCTTCCTTGGTGGGAAGTGGTGCAAAGTACACCACCTTTTCTTTCACATTTTGGAGGAAACATTCTGTCATGTTCCAGTCTGGGCTCCCAGAAACTTCACTGAAATAGCTGGTCCCTGGATTTATCTGCCACATGTGTGCCTTACTAAGGCATTCCAGTCCTATTAACCATTTGTTACATACTCTTTCAAACCCCTTTATTTTCATTTATATATACATAGATATTGCACACTTAATTTACTTCTCACCCAGCTGCTCTTCATCTTTTTCTCGCTATAAAATATACAGTGGTGGGATTGGGATAATCAGTTCTGACGTCTACACTCTCAACTCCCACCCACAGAATCCCTGGTGAATTGAATGAAAGAGAGATATTCTGGAATGAGAGTATACAATATGAGAACAGGCATCCTTTTTCAAGTTCAGTTAAACCAGATGCAAAAAGAATTTGTTATTAGGCGTGATGGGTGTGGTTTGTCTTTTTTGTGTAGATTGGGGAATTTGCAGGTGGGTCTGACTACTAGATTCTTCTATTTCTGAACCAGATGTGCTCACAAATAGAAGTGGCACACATTTACCGCACGTATGTTTGCATGAATAAATTCCTCCCTCATTAAAAGCCGAGGATTAGAATAATCGGTGACCTCTCTCTTCATTTGACAGGCACAAATAGGTGTTGTATTTATCCTTCAATGGATAATTTCCAGAAGAACTTTCTTTTTCACTTCTATTCTGGTTTTATTTATGTCTCCAAGACTGGTTATTTACAAAGCTATCCGTATATGAATTTAGATGCTTCTGAAACCTTAGTTCAATTGTTTTTGAAACAACTGGAAAAAAAAAAAAAAGAACATTCAATAAAACCTTTACATCTTGTAAGGAAAAAAAATCTAGTTTAGATAAAATTGAAACACATGTCCGCAGATTTTCTTTTAATGCAGGAAAAAAATAATCATAGGGTTCAATGGAGATTCTTAGAAACTGGGTATAGGGGAAAACATTTCATTTTGTAGATTGCACACATGAGGTCCATAGGAGTCAAGAGAGTTGGGACTAGAATTTCAAGGTGCTTTTCTGTGCCTCTCCAAGGAATCAGAGAATTAATACAAAATCCTTGATAGTAATGAAATCTTAAAATCAAAGAAAGATTTGTACAATGAAATATCACCCAGCCATAAAAAGAAAATGGAGTACTGATGCATGTGACATACGTGGATGGACCTTGAAAACATTATGTTAAGTGAAAGAATCCAGACACAAAAGACCACACAGTGTATGATCCCATTTATATGAAATGTCCAGAGTAAGCAGACCTATAGAGATAGGAAGTAGATTAGTGACCGCCAAGGCTGGAGGAGGAAATGGGGGGAGGAGAGTATGAGTGGGAATGGAGCTCCTTTCAGGGGTGACAACAATATTCTGGGATTAGATAGTGGTGATGGTTGCACAACTCTGAACACACTAAAAATCATTGAGTTTACAGTTTAAAAGTACGATTTCTTTGATAAGTGAAATTATATTTCAACAGAGCTGTTATATATTAAAAAATCAAAGCAAGATATCAAAATAATTTTGCCTAATTATTTCTCACACTTCATAAGATGTAGCATTTCTCCAAGACTTGGAAGAGCAGACATATGTAGTAACATTACAGGTAGCTTCTTACCCGGTTCATTTAATTAGTATGATGGATCGTCTAAAAAGAAAAGGAAAAATATCACCAACAAAGTACTTAATTCACTTAATGATCGAGAGAGATAAAAATCTTCTGACCCTAAAAAATTAGGAAGAGTTTGCCCTGATTAATTATAAATTGAATTATAAGGGCCTCAGCAAACATTAAGAATAGAGATCCTCAAGGAAGCAAATTCTCCTTTATTTGTGATAATTGCTATTCAACATAACGGACACCTGCTGGTGTCTTCCAGAGTATTCCTAATGAGAACGTAGGTCACGGCAGCTGGGGAAAGTCTTACATTATAAGAAAAATTAAACACCTTAAATAAATAAGCAGGCCTTTCGTTACAGCTAGGTAGTCCTCATCAGGCATCATGTTGATAAATATCTAAACTGAACTGGGGGCAATTTTCAAGCTTTTCTGTTTGTTTGTTTGTTTAAAGAAAATCAAGCAATATCGTAGGTTTGGCAGACATTGCAGTGTATACCCTATATTAATTTCCCCCTTCTTTCTTGCTAACAGAGCCCTGATTATGTTTGGAAGGGTGTTGTGGGCTGAATCTTGTGCCCTGACAATGCATATGCTGAAGTCCTAACCCCAATACCTCACAATGTCACTGTGTTTAGAGACAGGATAATTGAAGAGGTAATTAAGGTTAAATGAGGCCATTAGGGTGGGCCCTCATTCATTATGACTGGTGTCCTTATAAGAAGAGGAAATTAGGACAGAGACACACAGAGGAAAGACCATGTGAAGGCACAGAGAGAGGACAGCTGTCTAGAAACCAAGGAGAGAGACCTCAGAAGAAACCAGCACTGCCTATACCTTGATCTTAGATTACTACCCTCCAGAATTGTGAGAAAATAAAGTTCTGTCATTTAAGCCACCCAGTCTGTAGTACTTTGTTATGGCATCTCTAGCAAGCTAATATAAAGGGTAAACAAAAAACTTTTTTTTTTCAGTTTCCTGGCAACAACGGGTGGCCATGCCTCAGCTTTCTGGCCAAGGGGATAAAAAAGTGGAAGAGTTCCTTGGTGGGCCAATTGCTAAAACTCTCTAAAAGAGGTCAGAATTAGCTACCATGTGCCTTTAACTCGTTGCCCTTCTTTTTCTTCCTGTCTGGAATAGGAATATGAATCTGATGGTAGAGTGGCCAACTTGAGACCAAGAAGCAACAGTCAAGGATGGCCAAGTGGGAAGACAGAAAACCCGGGACCTGATGGCATCATAGAGCCACTATCCCAACCCAGAACCAGTTAAGTCCAGAATCCTTTCATGTGAGAAAAACAGAAAATTTCATTTATTTGGCCACTTTTTTTTTTTTCCCCATTCAAGTTTCTATTTCTCATAGCTGAGTGCAATTTCTAAACGATACCTTAGATATTTAGTGACT
This sequence comes from Balaenoptera physalus, assembly GCF_965194825.1. NCBI lineage: Eukaryota > Metazoa > Chordata > Mammalia > Artiodactyla > Balaenopteridae > Balaenoptera > Balaenoptera physalus. Next base: position 147,139,921 of record NC_138890.1, read on the forward strand.
GTTATTAACCTCATGAAAAAGAGGACTGCGCTGTATTGGGCATAGTTGAAAGATCTAATTGGAAGCCATGCAGAACACGAAATTTCTTTACCTCCAACCATCCGATGGCTAGACAGTTACCACCTTCTCACCTGTGAACAAATTTCAAATTAGTTTAATAGTTAAATTAGAGTGATACAGACTTTTTTCTAAGTGGGCAATGATGTGTACAAATATACTTATTCAGTACTATTAAAGAAAATTTCAAAGGAACCATAATTTGGTAGCCGGCACATCGAGATGTAAAGAAACCTTCCACTGTGAATCACTAGAGTAGATTTCAGAGGAGAATCACGGGATTTCTCTCCTTGTAAATTATCATATGTAGGCTACACAGGTACCTGACTCCTAACTTATTAGCCTGTGTGGTTGTGGACCAGCTATGGGCCTGCAAACTGTTACCAATTAGCAAAGAGATAGGGAGATAAGGAACTTGTCACCAAATGTAAATCAACTACATCACTAAGCACATTGTTTAGTTCAGCTTACCTTTTTTTGTGGCAAGACTGCTGGAGGAAGGAAGCAAGTATGTTGGTTTACATTCTGGTGCGATCTACGTATCTCATCGTGGTTGGGACTTTGAGTAGCACTGAGAAAGACAACTTGATTAGGTAGAATCAACTAATCACTGTGGGAGGTTCGACTGTCAATGTCTGCCCTCTGTAACTCACAGGGCTGTGAGTCCAAAATCCTATGTGTATTAGGTCTAGACTGTAACGACTTTGAGCCACAACTGTCTGCATAAGAACTTGGTCATGCTTATGAAAATCCCTAGCAAACTGTCTCATATTTGTTCAGGAAATATTCACTCACGTTCTTGGTCTTCGAGCCAAGTTACCCCAGCATGGCCTCTGAGGCTGACATTCTCAGTGATGAAAGTGAAGTGCTCTATTATGTAGGATACATTTGGCTGCAAGCAACAGAATACCCACCTAGTAATATCTTTAGAAATAAAGACGTAATTTTTTCACGTAACAGAAAGTCTGGAGGAAAGCAGATGTAGGTTTGAAACTGGCTCAAGAGTTATCAGTAGCACAGGCTCTTTGCATCTTTCCACGGTGGCATCCTCACTGTGTTGGCTTTTTGTCCTTTCACAACTCTAGACATTATGGTCTAAAGCAAAAGCTTTCTTTTCTTTTATTCAGAGGAGAAAACCCTTTCCGGAGGAGGTATCTTCCTCCACCACACATACCCAGAAGATTTCCTGTGACATCTCATTGGTCAGAACTAGGTCTTATGAACTGCCCTTCAAGGAAATTTGAGAAAGTGATCATCTGCTAAGGAGAAACAGAATAAATATAACTGGCTTAGTCAGTTAGGATTCATCCCCTTGGGCTCTATTCATTGATAACCCCAAATTAGATCAAGTTTCTGTTGGCAGAGAGGAAAGGGGGAGTTCTGTTGTGTAGTTAGCCAACAGTATTTTCCAGGGATACTGCCTTCCCAAAGTCATCTTTCTTGGAGGGTCAGAGAAGTGCTAATGGTAGTGGACAGACCTATGTTTCAAAGCAGCTCCTTGACCCGGATCCAGAATCTTGCAATTTTGCTCTTGCAAAGAGCTGCCTAGCCTCTAGCACTGAGTTGCTGAGTCCTTGACAACGTCTCCTTCACACACATTCACATTCTTCCATGACAAAGAGCCAAAGCTTTCCAGCAACACAGCAGTTTCAAATGCATACTTGGAAAGAAACATTTTCTCAAGGGACCATCATTCTACTGAGCTGTAACTGCCTACAGCACAGACATTATCATTGACTGTAGCTTTAGCCCCTAACCCCTTGGAACCAGTCTCAAACATTTTTTGTTTCAGATTGCAGTCTTTACATTTGTAAAGATACCATCCAGGTAGTTTTTCCAGAACAAAGAAAAGTGTGTGCAACTCTCTACTTTTTGCACACACCAAACTGTTAGATGCTTTGAAGTGGCAGTTTTCCAGCTTCCATTCTCCCCGTCAAGGTTTCAAAAGTCTTAGGTTCAAGTTTCAGCCAGGGGTCATGCACTTACTCTGACCATCCCCTCCTTCTAGCAATTTCTGAAAAAAAGAAGCTACTCTCGAGAAACTGGCCTAGGAATGGGATCTCAACCCTGAGGTGGTGGCAAAAGGTTTACTTCCCCTTCTTCATCACCTATTTAGTGATCCTTGTAATTAAATAGTACAAAGAGTGTATGATACATATAAAAACAATTGATAGAATTCTATTAAGTTCAATGTGTGTGTGTGTGTGTGTGTGTGTGTGTGTGTGTGTGTGTGTGTTAGCCTACATAAGCTGGATGATTTAGGAAGACTTTAAACAAGATGTAGAGTTAGAAGTATGGGTAGGTTTTGGCCAATGGAGAGAAAAAAAGAATGGGCATTCCTGGTGGAGGGATGTTTAACATTAATATGTCTCAAGGTAGGTACAAATAGGAGACATGGATGGACAGGTGAGTTAGGACTGGTCAGTGGAGGGAGTATAATCATATTACCTAGGGTAGAAGTAGTTTAGATAAAGCCATGAATAATTTATATCATTTCAAGTTTTTCTGTTCTATGTTTATGCTGGTTATTACAGTTATTGTGGTGGGCTTTTTAGGAAAAACTTGAGCTGTGTGTATTCAACCATTTCATGTCTCCTGTCTAGTTTCTGCATGTGATCTGGATCTCGAGCTAGCTGCCTCTAAAACAACAAATTCTGAATTCAAATGAATCAGAAGTTTTGCAAGATCTGCATTCCTTCACATTATCATTCATACCAGTGAAAGAAAATGGGGATATAACCTGAATTCTCCTGAACTTTCTCCAACTGGTATAACTGCCTTGTATTAATAGGGACATTTTAGCACCTTCTGATCTTTTCCATGCATGTATTCTGAATAGAATCCTCCAAATGTACTATTATTATTATTTTAATAATTCTTAACCCTCTTTTTAATTTAGAGGGGGAATAAGAAATGGGTTGACTATTACAGGCATGAGAGCCAGTTTTCCCCCTTTCCATTTTCTTTTTCAAGAAAGTTTGACAATATGCATAGAAACATGCAATCCTTGTCTTCTGATAAAAGGCAATTTCTGGCTTCTACTGGCTGAGTTTAATCTCATTAGAAAATTTGGAAAATTGGATTCCACGTGTCAGCAAAACGGATTGTTCCTTAAAGCATTTGAAAAACCAGTGGGGGTGGTGGAATCAGACAAATGGGAGAGGATATATGGATCCTGAAACAGGGCTGGAGAAATCTTTATTCACACAAGACCAAATGTGTGTTTACTGAAAACAACACATGGAGAGGATGGGGAGCTAGAACTTGCTTTGTTAAGCTAAAGCTCGGGAAATATTGTAATTGAAGATCCACCTGGTGTGTTCAAAGCAGATTATAAAAGCCTCTTGAGCAACAACTAGCTTCTCTTCTCTGGAGATCAGCTTACACCTACGAACATAACTGGCTGGCTTAATGATATCCAAATCAAACCATAGTTTTGGTCCCACCCATGATACTCTCTCTTACTCATTCTCTGTCTCTCTGTCTTTCTCTATCACACACACACACAAGTTTTGATGGGTATTTTAGTAGATTGAATAATGGCCTCACATATGTTCATATTCTAATTTCTGATATCCTTGAGTATTACCTTACATGGCAAAAGAGACTTTGCAGTTGTGATTAATTTAAAGGTCTTGAAATGGGAAGATTATCCTGGATTATTCAGCTGGGCCCTAAATGCAATCATAAGTATCCTTATAAGGGGGAGGCAGAGGAGTATTTGCTACAGACTGAATAGGAGAAGGCAATGTGACCACAGAGGCAGAGATTGTAGTGATGCAGCTACAAGCCAAGGAATGCTGGCAGCTACCAGAAATTGGAAGAGGCAAGCATTAGATTCCCCCTTAGAGCCTCCAGAGAGAGTGCAGGCCTGCTGATACCTTGATTTTGGCCCAGTGAACCTGATTTTGGACTTCTGGCTTCCAGAAGTGTGAGAGAATAAATTTCTGTTGTTTTAAGCCACCAAGTTTGTTGTAATTTGTTACAGTAGCAAAAGGAAATGAATATAGATACATAGTAGAGTAACATCTTAGATATCAGAATTTAAGGCAAAAATCATATATAGATACGTTGACCTGAAAATCACTTAAGAATATACCACATTGGAGAACAATATAGCACGATTTCCCCCAGGACTGGAACAAATGTTGTTTCTTCAGTTGAGATGCCAAATGCAGTGGTTGGCTTGGTTTAGAGGCTTGTCGCAGAAAAAATATTTATCTTTAAACATTAGACTCCTCACAAAAGTACCTGGGAACCAAGTTCCCCTGAGGGAACTGCAGATTCATATCTCCCATCTTACTCTCAATCAAGGCATATGCTCTCTGAAAGGAACAATGGGCAAAATTGCTCATGTGATTCAAATTGTCCTTTCTCTCCCAAGGTTGAATTTGCATATGATAAATAATAATAGCTAACTGGTATATAGACTCACTGTTTGCCAGATGCTTTCCTAATTGCTTATATTAACTTATTTAAGGCCATAAGCTGGAGTGTAGAGAGGTCAGTAGCCTAATATGCATTTTTCTATTGTATACATATATATATTTAAAGAGTTAAACAATCTTCCAATACAAAATTAAAGACATTTGAAAATCTCAACTTCTTGTCCCATAAGGCTTCCTTGGGGAGGCTGCCTAATAAAGATGTGTGCTCCAATTTGAGAATCTGTGGACTCTAAAAATATGCTACCCCAAAAGAAAACTCCCTTATTTATTTTTGGCTGCGTTGGGTCTTCATTGCTGCACACGGGCTTTCTCTAGTTGCAGAGAGCGGGGGCTACTCATCGTTGCGGTGCGTGTGCGTGGGCTTCTCATTGCGGTAGCTTCTCTTGTTGCGGAGCATGGGTTCTAGGTGCACACGCTTCAGTAGTTGTGGCATGCGGGTTCAGTAGTTGTGGCTTGAGGGCTCTAGAGCGCAGGCTCATGTAGTTGTGGCACATGGGCTTAGTTGCTCCGCGGCATGTGGGATCTTCCTGGACCAGGGCTTGAACCCATGTCCCCTACATTGGCAGGCGGATTCTTAACCACTGCACCATCAGGGAAGTCTCTCCCCTTTTGTTTCATGTGGACTTTCCTATTACCCATTCAGCTTGAAATGAAAAGAAGTTCTTAGAAAACTCTTTCTCTTCTTTGCTATTAACTTGAAAATATTCTGCTATTTCTAAACTTCTATTTTCATAATTTGGTCTGATGCTGTTAAATTAATACATACTTTATTCCCAGGTTCTTTTTCTAGCAACCTCTGTGGATATCAGAGCTAATTCCGTCCGCACTCCCTTTTACTTATTTTTAGCCCATTTCTTTCAATTGCCCATTTTCATTTGTCTTTCATATAATGCATTTGAAATAATTTATTTTCCCTTTCTAAACACAGAACATTTTCTTGGGTTCAGTAAGATTGCTGCAATTTTATACAATCTTCGATAACACTCTTACTAGAAAAGCCTCATAGTTAAGCTTCGGCCACAGCTTAAAGCTGCCATAAAGCTTTGTCTCTAACAGTTATATACCCAGACTGTAGCACACTTGATGGGATTCTTCAGGTCCCCTGAATGACTGAGTAGTGTTGCTGCATAGTTGATGGCCACCCAATGATTCACAGAGATTGAAAAAAGGAGTGAATTGGCGGTGGTTGCCAGGTCGATCACAAAGCATGCAGGGGAGATCCAAGAATAATTCTGTAGTGCTAAAGTCACCTGCTTCATTACTGTACACCCCACTTGTCTCACTGATCATTTACAAAATACAGACTTCTTTTTCTGGCTTTTTATCCAGGCAACTTGGCGGTCTACCGTGGTATCGTTCCTCTTTCTACAGCCTCGAGGTTTCCCTCCTTCTTTGCCACAGCAAAAACTTGGCTCTCTCCTAAGGACACTGATGCCTCTGCAGCCCTTTCGGGTTTATTTTCCCACTCGCAACGTACCTCAGGTTTGTGAAGAAGGATGGTGCAGTTACCACACGGTTGCTGCCCTGCCCAGATTCCCCTTCCCCTCTGGGCAGCCGTCCCGTCCCCTGGCTGCTCTAAGTGGTGGTTGCCCACAGTACACAGCTGCTCCCTTCTGAGAATTGTGCTACGTCAGTGTTTCTCAGAGTGCGGTCCCCGGGCCAGCAGCATCAGCATCACCTGGGAACTGGTTTAAAATGCAAATGTTCAGGGCTTCCCTGGTGGCGCAGTGGTTGAGAATCTGCCTGCCAGTGCGGGGGACACGGGTTCGAGCCCTGGTCTGGGAAGATCCCACATGCCGCGGAGCAACTAGGCCCGTGAGCCACAACTACTGAGCCTGCGCGTCTGGAGCCTGTGCTCCGCAACAAGGGAGGCCGCGACAGTGAGAGGTCCGTGCACTGTGATGAAGAGTGGCCCCTGCTCGCCACAACTAGAGAAAGCCCTCACGCAGAAACGAGGACCCAACATAGCCAAAAATAAATAAATAAATAAATAAATAAATAAATAAATAAATTTAAAAAAATGCAAATGTTCAGGCCCACCCCATCCTACTAAGTCAGAAACTTGGGCTGGGTTCAGCTCTCTGTGTTTCTGGTACACAATAAAGTTTGGCAACTACTGTCTTAGAGTGAATGGAAACCCAAATTGGAAATGTTCACGATGATACATCTTCCCTTCAGGGATGTTTGCAGTCAGTGACCGACTGAGTCAGGGAGAACAAAAGGCTGCTAGCTCCTTAACCTTGACAGGGGGCAACACTGTGATGCCATTCAGGCTCCAGAACTCCCCACGGGATCAGGCTGAGGCTGGAATTGAACCGAACCTATATCTTGGCCAAACTTCTTCCCTGCCCTTTTCTGCACCCTCATTCTCTAAAGAGGTGTTATGAGTTGAATTATGTTTTCCCAAAAAAGAGATGTTGAAGTCCTAACCCCCACTAGCTCAGGATGTGACCTCATTTGGAAAGGCTTGTTGCAGATGTAATTAGTTAAGACGAGGTCATACTGGAGTAGGGTGAATCCTTAATCCAGTATGAGTGGTGTCCTTACAAGGTGAAGACATAGGGACACAGGGAGAGTGCCATGTGAAGATGGATGCAGAGATTGAAGTGATGCACCTATTAACTAAGGAATGCCAAGGATTGCTGGTCATCACCAGAAGCTAGAAAAGATTCTCCCTCTGAGCCCTCAGAAGGAACCAACCTGGCCAACATCTTGAGTTCAGATTCTAGCCTCCAGAACTATGAGAGAATAAAAACCCCTTGTTTGTAGTACTGTGTTATGGCAGCTCTGGGAACAAATAAAAGGGGTTTCATCTAAGCACACTACCTTACTGATCCTCTTGCACAAGAATCCCTGCCTCAGGCTCTGCTTCTAGGGAACCTGACCTAAGGCAATGGGAATTTTCCTTATTCTTCACTAGGACTTCCACCTTCTTGCAAAACCCTCTGCTCCTTTGAGGTTCATGTCATGCACCTACACCATCTTCTCTCTGAACCTGGTACTATTGTTAACAGCTTTATTAAACTAGTTGAACCAGCCAAGTGCACTTGGGAAATCCCTTAATGGTTTCTCTACTAAACTGCCTTTAAACACACTCAGTTGTATTTCCCTGACCTTCTCCTGTGGTATCTCAGACTCTCATAGCTTTTCTGGTCACATGTGGTTAACAAAGCAGTCTCATTTTAGGGTATTAAAACATCCCATCAATATGTACATCTCTCACTTAGTTCAAAGCTGCCCCCCTCTCTCATCGTGGGACTGCTCTGAGATTCTGCAGGAGGGCATCACAGAAAGAGTGAGAGGTCTTGTCCTCCACCTTTTCCTGAACTCTCTTCGCTGTCTCTGGCTCCCTCAAGGCAGGGAGAGGAAGGATTAGAGAAAATTTCTCAACCTCAGAACTACTGACATTTTGAGCTGCGTAATTCTTTGTTGTGAGGGTTGTTTTGTGTATTATAGGATGTTTAGCAATGTCCCTGGGGATGGGGGGCAGATTGCCCTTCATTGAGAACCACTGGATTAGAGGGAAAGGGCAATTTCTTACTTGACCATTGCAGGTATTATCTGGCCATTGGTGTCCTCTGTCACGGTCTATAATTTATTGCTGGTTGTTTCTCTTGTGGAGTGCTTTTGTGGGCTCTTCCCAGACACCCACCACTGCCACTCAGCAGACCTCCTACTGTACATTCCTTGCCAGGGAATCCCCTCTCTGGCTGACATCCTTACCCCTTCCTCTGATGGACATCTTCAAGCCTGTTCTGCTGGGGTTGCCTTCCCCCAGCAGGCAGCTCTCTTGGGTGGAGTCCTTTTGAGAAGTCTCATTCCCAGATGCTCCTGCAGAGACAATTTGGCCCAGAATCAACCTGCACCCCATTTGCTTCTCCTCACCATGTCATTGCAGACAGCTGTTTCAGACAACCATTTACTCTCAGACTTCTCCAGGTAAGAATCAGGCCTTGGTCCTTCTCCAACTCTAGGGACAGGCATGAATATGTCCCAAGAATTCTCACCACTTTGCTGAGGTTCTGTATTCATTTCCTATGGCTGCGTAACCACAAGCTCAGCAACACAAATTTATTATCTCACAGTTTTCATGAGTCAAGAGTCTAGGTAGGAGTTAGCAGCGTCCTCTGCTCAGGGTCTCTCCAGGTTGAAGTCAAGGTGTTAGCCAGGGCTGCAATTCTCATCGGAGATCCAGAATCCTCTTTCAAGCTCACTGCTTGTGGGCAGAATTCATTTCCTTGCAGCTGTATCACTGAGGTCCCCATTTTCTTGCCAGCTCTTAACTGGGACCACTCTCAGCTTCTAGAGGCCACACAGAGTTCCTTACCATTGGGCTCCACAGACAGTTCACAACATGGCTCTTTGCTTTCTTCCAGAGCAGCAGAGCACATCTCAGACCATTAGCCCTCCACCCCGCTTTTAAGAGTTTACCTGCTTAGGACAGGCCCACCCAGGATAATCTTCCCTTTGATGAACTCACCTGACCCCAGGGGACTTTAATTACATCTGCAAAAATCCCTTTTGTCATCTAATCTAATCTAATCATGGGAGTGATATCCCATCGTATCTGCATATCAGCCACACTCAAGGGGAGGTTATATGAGTATGGGCCATTGGGGGAGGTCCTCTGAGAATTTTGATAATCGTAAGCCTCATGGGGCTACTGGGCCAAGAGAGCCCCCTCATTTGGCTTGAGGGTAGTGACCATCAAACTCTTCTTCCCTGGAAAGGAGAGGGGAAATGGTGCTTTTCCCCAGGACAAATGCTTTGTTTTTTCTTTTATAGCCTAGAGATGGGTAATAGGTTAAGAACTGGTTTTTGCCTGCCTCTTTGCAAGTCCTGGATATGGACGTCTGATACCACTTCTCTTTTGAATCTGTAAACATTTATAACCAGTTATCCTTAGACTGGAGTCTCAGCCCAAACTCTGGGATAAAAGGAAATACCATCAAACATCCTGTTAAATTATTATTTTCTGACTTCCTGGTCATGGCACTCATCAGAATCTATGACAACTGACTCGCAGTCTCCCTCTCCTGTCCAGCTAGGTGGTAGTGGAGAAAGTCACACAGGTGGCTAGGTAGCTGTCGCCACAACTTCACAAGCTCAGGTGGGCCCTCAGCACTGCCTGAACACTCTTCCCCCTTCTCTAGGCTGCTCACATCCCCACTCCCCATGGGGGCTGTTTCAGGCCTTCACTGTCCTTGCACCCCAGCTTCCCCTTCTTTACACAGTAATCCTTGTGCATATAATTAATCCTAGGGTACAATGCAGTGCTGGGGATTCAAAGATCTATAAGACCAGTCCCTTCCCTTAAGGATCTCACAGTCTACTGGGGAAGACTAGATAAACAGATAATTATAATACAAGATGAAAAGGACAATGGCAGAGCTCTTTGCAGAGGACACCATCAGAACTTAGACAACCTTCGTAAATAGGTTTAAGTTGATTCTATTTTGGTCAAAACTATTTTCTTAAATCTGATTGCCCACTTTTGACTTACTCTTCTAAAAGACCAGTTGGTTCATATTATTCTCAGCCAGAATGGTTTTCCCAAAGCCATCAGAGAACCTGATAGTTTTGGGTTTGTCTGTTTGTTTTTATTGGGGTATAGTTGTTATTACATTATTGTGTTAGTTTCTACTGTATAGCGAAGTGGAGTTCCCTGTGCTATACAGCAGGTTCTCATAAGTTATCTATTTTACACATATTAGTGTATATATGTTAATCCTGATCTCCCAATTCACCCCACCCCCACTTCTCCCCCCTTGGTGTCCATACGTTTGTTCTCTACATCTGTATCTCTATTTTTGCCCTGCAAACAGGTTCATCTGTACCATTTTTATAGATTCCACAAATATGCATTGATATACAATATTTGTTTTTCTCTTTCTCACTTACTTCACTCTGTATGACAGTCTCTAGGTCCATCCACATCTCTACAAATGACCCAGTTTCATTCCTTTTTATGGCTGAGTAATATTCCATTGTATATATGTACTACATCTTCTTTATCCATTCATCTGTCATTGTTTGTTTGTTTTCATACGTAATAAGTGGGGAATTAGGGAAGACGTTGGTGATTTCTGAGCTGTTTTCATAGTTGAATAGTATAAGGTAAAATTATATATTTTATCACTATATGAGATATGTGAGTATACACAGCTCTGGACCACTCTAAATCTGGTGCTAGAGTTGAGATGTTTCTTCCAGAAGCAGTGAATGATTTCTGAGTTGTAAATGGCTTGATGGCTTTCATGTGAGGGATTTCTGAGTTTGCTCCATTTGGAAATCCACTCTCATGATAGAATGTATGTGTATGAGGCCCCTCTCATGGACCACTTCAGATCCTCTCTCTCTGCACAGACCCTGATTCAGGTTCAAGCTCACAACACCTCACCTTCTGCTCATGCACATACCTCTCACCTCCAACTCTGGGATCCCTTATTGATTCCACCAAGGGACCCAACTCAGGGTTCATACCCACCTAAGAACAACCTAGAGGTGTAGGGGAGTTAATGCCCTAGGTGGTGAACTTTTGACCAACACAGGGTAGGAGCCGATGGATACATTTTTCCCTTTTTCTCTCCATAATGAGATGCAGTTAATATGACTTCTGGGGGGCAAAGTCCTGTAGTCTGAGCAATCAACAGCAGTTAGCAGTGACCAGTTCCATAATGCAGCCTTGTATTGACTCCCCTTACTTCCCATCTCTCCTCTCCTTCCCCCCAACTCCTCCCACCCTGTGGGACTGTACCTCCTAATAAAATAGCATCATACAATCCTCTGCCCTAGGCTCTGCTTTCTGAGGAACTCAGACAAAGACAATATGCATATTTAATCAAGGTATGGTTAAATGAGTGGGCTCTGAGGTCAGAGAAATGAGGCTTCGATCCTAGCAAGGTAGTTAACCTCTTCATGCCTTAGTTTTATGGTCTGTGAAAAATAATGCCTACTTCAGGTTGGTGTTAAAAATATTAAGTGAGACTGATGTAGCACCAGGCACATTGCACACTCAGCTGTTAGCTATTAGTAATTTTGTACCCAGGCCAAGCTGGAGTGAAGTGACCCTGAATGTTAAGATAGTGATGGTGGTGCCTTAACTTAAGCAGCACGTTATCCTTTTCTGAGGGCCTCATGTTATCGCATTCAGTCTTTCCCAGCCCTGTGAGTTAGATGGACCTTGAACCTTGACCTAGCACCTGTTTCTAGAAATCTTGGTCTGCAGAGTGTAGACAGTTTAACGAGAAGAAAGGCAAGGTTAAGGGTACGAGTAACCAGGTGCACATGCAGCGGCTCCCCTGGGTGATGCAGCGGAAAGGGGACAGATCCAGCTACCGTCGGCTTGGTCATGGCCCCTCACTCTTGTTGATTTCTGCTGCTCACCATTCCTGGTGTTTGAGCCCCTTCACAACCTCTTTCCTGGTGTCCTCAAATGGTGCCCAATACACTGTGCTGCCCGCAGCGGGTAATCTGATGAGAACAGGGTGGCATTGCTCTCAGAACTCCCTCAAGGGAGGAATTTCTGGTTATACCTCTGCTCAAAGTTGGAGTACTTAAATTAGGAAGAAAAATAATTTTAAAAGGGGATCAGGGAAGGCCTTTGGCTTCAATTCTTAAGTGGAGCTAAATAACAAGGACTCCTGGAAGGTATTAAAGGGAAATTCCTGTTTGTTGACTTGTTGGGTTTTGGCATGTCCTTGTTTTTGGAATTTCCCCAATGTGAGCTTTTAAGTCATTTTCTATTTGTAGAATTCTTTCATAGCTCACGTTTGGCCTCTCCAACTGGTGCTTTCCTTAGATGAAGCTTCAGTAAGATGCAACTAAAGAAAATAAACATTTGACCAGAATTACTATAATGTGCTTTTAATGAAAGGACAGGTTTAAGAAATACTGTGTATTAAAACTTAAGTTTCTGAAAGCAGCTTTTCCAAGATAACAAAACATCATTTGCAGAGTAGTGACTGAAGATACACTGACTGGCTCTAGCTCATTTTTGGTTAATGTGGAATAATTCTATAAACTTCAAGGCCAAATTTGCTTCACTTAAGCTTAATTGTCAGAAGAATGGAAAATAGCATGTTACTAATTCCAATTTATTTTGCTTTGATGTAGTCAAAATTCATGCAGTGGGGGGGAGAAAAAAGGAGGTCAGACTATGATCTAACAACTTATTCTTCTTCATTATTCACATTTTGCTGTAATTGCTAACATTTAGCATAGTCCAACTAAGTTAAAAACAAAATACACAGTTGACGTTCCTTCTCACAAAAGGAAAACGTGAAGTCCAGTATAATTACAGACAATAAAGAAAGATATACTTGTATGGTTGATTTTTGTGTTTTCTGTGAAGAAATACCATATATGATGAAAACCTTTGTAAATAGGTTTAAGTTGATTCTATTTTGATGAAAACTATTTTCTTAAATCTGATTGCCCAGTTTTGAATTACTCTTCTCAAAGACCAATCAGCTCATATTATTCTAACAAGACTGCTTTTCCTAAAGCCATCAGGGAGTTTGGTAGTTTTGTTTTCACATGTAACAAGTGCCATCTTTCTGTTCAAAATGGTCCTCATAGTTGTCTGAGGGGATTGGTGGTCCATAGATCTGCTGTTAATAAAACAAGCTCAAAATTGTTCATGGTAAGAACAGATCTTATAAAACCCATTACACTGTGGGGCGCAGATGCTTGGGAACTTCTTTCCCTTTGACAGGGAATTGTCTCAGGAGTTGGAGGTTGTCTGTCTGGGCAGCTCCAGTCCTCTTGGACTCTGGGACCATGGTTGAATTAGGATTTACAAGCAGACAAAATAGGCAACCACCTCTCTGATGTGAGGGGTACGTATGTGTGTGCATGAACCTCAGTTTTTCATCGGCAAAATGGAGGCAATTCTGCCTACTTCACTGGGTTTTTGATGGGAGTTGAAATGAGGCAATTTTTAAAAGGTGTTTTTACGTATTTTTAAGATGGGAGTGATAGAAAAATGGGAATTGATCCACGTGAGGGTTATGTTAGTGGTCTCCATGCTCTGTACATATTTATTCAGTGCCTTGCTTGTCTTTAAAATGGGGATAATGTTATTGACTTACTTCAAAAAGTTGATGAGAAGAACAACTAATTTCTGTTGGTAAAACACTCTGAAAACATTAAATGCTATCTATGAAAATGCTAAATAATAACTTCCTGATGCTGTTGAAATTAGGGAAAGTTTGTTTGAACCTTGATCCTCTAATGAAAGCTGTTTCTCCTGTTGCTATTTTTGTGTTAACTATTATTTTGTGCTATAATTTCTTGGATAGTAAGTGTCACGTTTGGCTGGTTTATAACTGTTTCCAGGCACAGTTTTGATCATTTTTCTTTGAGAGATCACATGGATTTCATGTTGGAAAGCATCTTGTCCAATGTCATCCAACTAAGCTGACCTCTCCTTGTTTCATGCTCTCACTCACAGTTTCCTAGAGGTTCTCACTCAAGCCTTTCACGGTCTGCTTGAAATGTTGTACTTAGTGATGAATTTAGAATTCTCTGGCTCCTCCTCTATTTCTCTGACTATTTTTTTTTTTTTACCAATTACAAAACAACTCAAGAGAATTTTGAAAAATACTTTAATCATCACTTTAAAAACTTATTGAGAATTAGCACTTGCTTAAAAATAAAAGTTGTCACTTCTATTTTCCAGACTTAAATTTGTAGATATACAGGCTTACTCTCCTGGCTTATTCTCTTACTTTTCTTGGTGGCAAAAGGGACTGCCTTTAGAATAGCCTTATCCCAAAGGAGATTTGATGAAATTCCATTTTCACTTCTTTCTAGTGGATATAATTGCTCCAAATCATTTTGCAGTTTTCCAATATATCGTGAGTGGTAATTGGGTCAAAGAAACCTAGGTGATTTCAAAAGCTGAAGAATTCATCTAAAAAATATTGGGCAGCTCACAGGATCTGTGGGGAAGCTCAGGCCAAGAACAATGTCCAAATAAGTTGCAGACGTGCCTTCTCTGGATACCAGGTCCTACAGCTTGTGCTGCTCATATCCCTTACATTGGTGCCACCAGCTTCAACTGTTGTCATTTGTGCCTCTGAAAATTAGATGTTGATGCTGCTGCCACCAACACCCATCCCCACGATAAATTCGGACAGTCCTTCTCCTTTTAATTAGAGACTGAGGGGGACACATCTAATAAATGGAGCCACAGGAAGGCTGAGAAGTCCAGAGCCTGGCATTTTCAACTTTTATAGTGAGAAATGGGCTCTTCCTCAGGAGTGGAGATGGGACTGGGGAGGGGCGTTCTTCAAACATTGGAAAGAGGCTCAGATGGCGGGTGGCCACAAAGGATGACAAATGTCCATCCGCAGCAATATCAAAACCACAATCTATGAGTATGTTCACCTGATACCTTATTCTTCCTCCTGGAATAAATATTTAGATGTTTTAAATTTAATTTTTTTTTAAAGATTTAAAATTTTTATTTATTTTTTTGGCTGTGTTGGGTCTTCATTGCTGCTCATGGGCTTCCTCTAGTTGCAGCGAGCGGAGGCTACTCTTGGTTGCGGTGCGCGGGCTTCTCCTTGCAGTGGCTTCTCTTGTTGCGGAGCACAGGCTCTAGGTGCGTGGTCTTCAGAAGTTGTGGCACAGGGGTCCAGTTGCCCCATGTCATGTGAGATCTCCCCAGACCAGGGCTCGAACCCCTGTCCCCTGCAATGGCAGGCAGATTCTTGTCCACTGCACCATCAGGGAAGCCCTTAGATGTTTTTAATTTTAAAGATGTATCTTCGTTGCTTTTTCTGATTACAAAATCAAATTCTGCTTGGGATAAAAAAAATTCCATTATTAATCTCAAATTTCTTTAACGAATGTCCTCATAGATTTTTTTCCTACACATTTTCTATCAAATATTTTCTTTTACGAGAGCAATAAAAATCCTCTTCGGGGCATATTTGGAAAACAATGACCAGAAAAGCCACTAGGAAAGAACAATAAACATCTTTATTATTACCTATTGTCATTTGTGTTTGTTTTTTATTCCTTCGGTTTCTATCAGCAAAAGATAGTAACTGGTGCCCATGCTCTGCCAGAGTTTTAACCAGATCCAGATCAGCTGACTGCATCACTGTGGTTTTCAACTCCCACTGTTTTTTTTTTTTCTCTAAATCTAATTGCTGATTTTATGGTTCTCAACATTGCTGATGATGAAAGCTTTTTTCCCCCAGATACCGTGCCTGGCTCTACCAAAATCATGACGATACGTTGGTGACTTTTACAAACCAATAATGCCGTTTGCAAAGTTTACCAACAACATTCCCTGTGGCAATTTCTTCAAATCTGTTTCCAGAGTTCTCATTTGAAACAGATTTTGAATTCTTTCAATGTCAGGACTCCCAATATTTTAAAATAAATGGTACAAGAGAAAGTAGCTCTGTGGACTGCCCACCAGAAATGGATTACTCTCTTCCAGTTTGGATATTTGCCGCTCAGCTCTCCTGAAAGCTTTGGGAAGAGCTTTTGGTTTTGCTTTAATGTAATGGTGGAGGCAAAGAAAACTTTCAGGATGTAGAGACTTTGATTTTTCATTATTCACCAGCACTTGACAATTCATTTTTACCCAACAGAATTTGTTAGATAGTGGATCCGGATAAGCTCTGCTGAACTCTGATGATGAAACAAGTGTAACTTTTGTAAAACTGAAAAGCCTAATTTGGTTGGGGTGCAAACATTAAAGATTGTCTTTTTCCAATGGCTGCCCTGACTGTGCTAGGTAGAATCATCTTTTCTTTGCCTATATCTCAAGAAGATCCCACTGAATGGCCTGTAATAGCTCCAATTTATTCTGTCAAGTACTTGGTTCCCTAACTAGGCACGCCGTCATGTGAGTTGTGCATAGTGCGTAGAGGAAAGCAGGAGTGGAGCATCCCTCGTCTCTTGGTGGGTTAATGCCAACGAAACACTGCCGAGAAAAAAATAAATAAATGAATTTTAAAATTGTAAAGACCCTTCTAACCACCAACAGGTGAGGGATGTTCCACCCCTGCTTCTCTCTGGTACTCACGATGCACAACTAAGTGCCCCATAAGGGAACTCTGAGTACTTGACAGAATAAATTGAAGCTATTATTGGAGGTCATTCAGTGAAGCCTCAGTTTGAAAATGTTTGGCTTGCAGATCAATAGCTCATAAGACTGAAACGACTCTGAAAAAAGTTACAGTGCATGATCTATGAAGGTACTGTGGCCTGGGAGGCCTTCATGGACACGTAGAAAGCATGTTGGGTTGTTCTGACTGGGACGACTTAGCAGGATTCTTTTTTTTTTTTTTTTTGACATGATGCTTATCCAGGTATTTTACATGCACCATTGGGAATTTGGTTTTTTTAAAAAAATTATTAGCACCTTTAATTATTATTAATTAATTAATTTATTTTTTTGGCTGTGTTGGGTCTTCGTTTCTGTGCGAGGGCTTCCTCTAGTTGCGGCAAGTGGGGGCCACTCTTCATCACGGTGCATGGGCCTCTCATCATCGTGGCCTCTCTTGTTGCGGAGCACAGGCTCCAGACGCGCAGGCTCAGTATTTGTGGCTCACGGGCCTAGCCGCTCCGCGGCATGTGGGATCCTCCCAGACCAGGGCTCGAACCTGTGTCCCCTGCAGTAGCAGGCAGATTCTCAACCACTGCGCCACCAGGGAAGCCCAACAGCAGGATTCTTGAAGAAGCACTCTGGGCTCTTACAATTCATCGTGTTCCAATGGGGGCCATGTTTCTATCTATGGTGGATATGTGTATAAGTAATATTTTAAGGACATATTAAATGCACTGTTGGTTATCGGTAATACATTTGATTTTAAAACAGATCCATGCTGGTTTGGTTTAAAACAGAAAATTCTTCTCTTTCCAGTAGAATATGTTGTAACAGGATCCAGCTATTGATTCAATAAATATTGATCACCTACTATGTATGAAGCACTATGTTAGGATATATACTCTGTCTCTGTGTCCCCCCTTCTCTCTCTCTGTGTATATAACACACACATATGCATACATACATTTATATATATGAATCTGTATATATAGAGAACACATGCATACAAAATTGGCGGTACAGTGAATTTAGTAGCATTTACTAAATATGTAGCACTACTGTTTAAGCTGTTCATACGAGTTATTCTCCCTTGTGTAACCTCTTGAATTATTATCTCACATAGTTATTTGGGTTTTGTTATCTCATATAGCTATTTGGGTTGTTTGGGTTTTGGCTCCCCATCTAGTCTCTGAGTTTTTCCAGGTTGGACTGTAGAGCTGGCTCTGCCTTCCATCCACTTATTCCCCATTAGCAGTAATTAGCAGAGAGCTGCTGCTGAACATCACACTGGTGCAGACCTTTAGCTGAGAGCCGGGTTATGTTTTTCCAAAAGCCATGTCTTGGTCCCAGATCTTGAAGGTAATGTACTGACACTACAGGATGGAAAGGCGTTAGAGAAAGGTCTATACATTACACAAACTTCCGTGTGTCTAGAAATCACGGACGAATTTGTTAAAGAGTAGATTGTGAATCTACAGGCCTGGGGAAGGGCCTGAGATTCTGCATGTAATAAGCTCCCAAGCGATGCCAGGGCTCCTTGTCGTTGGTGGACCACGCTTGGCCGGGGCAAGGTTATTTGTAACGGGTGCATCAGAGATCAGACCCTGATAACAGTAGATGAAGGAGGCAGGCACTCCCCGCAGCCCTGGCCGCCCCCAACTCCCCGCATCCGCACAAGCCCGCACGTGGTCGCGCGGGGCTGGCCTTCGAGCGCCCTTTCCAGGACCCGCGAGGGCCCACCCCTCTCGCTTCTCTCGCTGCCTCAGTGCCCGGGCTTTCGAGCCGGAGTCGGAGCGCAGCCGCCAGGTGAGCGCAATCCCCACGAGCCGACGACGCGACTCACCTGGGCCTTCTCCCACCGCTCCCCCTGGAGACCCGGCAGACCGGTTTTACCCGTCCTTGTCCGGGGGAGGCTACCGACCCAACTCCAGACCACCGGAGAAGGCAGGCGTCCTTCCTCATCCTCCCTCCCACCCTAGCAGTCGCTTCTTCATTTTTCTACCTGACACTCCCGAAGCCGCCGAAAGCAAGGACCCAGCAGAGCAGCTGGTGGAGCACCGTCTCCAGCGACGTGTGTGAAACTGTTCCACCCAAAACACAAACACCAGCCACTGACATGTTTTAAGAAACGCCACAGTTGGATGACTGCGGAACCAAAACAGACCAAATGGGGAGGCAAGAAGGGAAAGCAATTGGCCCAGTTCGGTTGGAGGAGCCGCTCGTGTTACACTCCCTTTGCCAGTTAGCATCGTGGGCGTTTGTTGCTGTGTTAATTACAGTTCTTCCCGGAGTCGGAGGCGAGAACAGCCCTTGTGGAACGATTTCAAGTGGAACGTTCCACTAGGAGGAAAACAACTGCCTTCCTCCCCAGCTGGGGAGGGATTCCCACCAGGCAGCACTTGGGCAGCAGTCGCGGCGAGGCTGCCCGCACGGTGCGCGCCTTGCGCGCCGCGCGCCACCCGCGAGCCTCTTACCCTCCGGCCTCTGCGTGCAGCTCAGAAACCGGGACCCACTGCGCCCAGGGCCCGTGCCCACGTGCCAGGGCCGGCAGAGGCGGACCAAGAGCAGATTGGTTGGCTTTTTCTGGGGCGCACTTCTCAGTGTTTCTGGTTTTCTCAAGCGTTCCAGGGAGCTCCCGGGGTGGAAGTGGGGCACGGGGGACCACCTATTTCATCTTTGGATGAGCAGGACGAAGGTGGCAGAAGGGATCAGGGACAAAAGTGACATAGTGAGGCAGGGTGGAAAGTACATGGCCTTACAGACAAAATGACCTCGCTCCAAATCCTGTTTCTGCCTCTCAGAAAACTACGTGACCATGGGCAGGTTGATACTTCTCAGAGTTGCGGTGTTATACTTACTTCACAAGGTCGAGAAGCGCTGACACGCTTAAGTGGTATTGACTGTGTAATGCGATTCTAAACACTCTGCCCTCACAACGACCTTATAAAGAAGCACTTTTTAAATTGCCGTTTCACAGATGGGAAAACTGAGTCCTAGAGATGTTAATGAATGTGCCAAGGTTACACAGCTGATGAGTGGTGGGAGTAGGACTGGAAACAAGGTGGTCTAGCTCGAAAGTTTATGTTTTAATTACGCTGCTAAACTGCATGTTAAATGATAATGTGCATGTAATGTACCTGGAACAGAGCAGGGTGGAAGCTATTATTGTTTCCATTACTGTAGACACATAAACATCAGAGTGATCCTAGCTAAGATGTAATGGACTCATTATTGATTTACAGGGGAAGGGGCAGAGGGGGTGATGGTCCAGGTGGTTATGGGAAATCCATCAGAGGCAGCTGGACAGGGAATGGAGCATTAGAAATGTGGATCCCAGCTCTCACCCCACCCATGTGTCCACACCACCACCCTACCAGGTGTGTCCACAGCCTAGACATGGCTAGAGACCCTAGAAAACCAATTAGGTAAAGGCCCAGTGTCAGGGTGGCTCAACGAAAAGGGACTTCGGTCTATGAGTCTGTACTAAAGTCTTCTGTCACCTACTGGCTGCACATCACTTACTTAAGACAGTACGAAAAAATGCACAACTGTTGGTTTTCCTGCCATTCTGAAAAATACAGTTTTCTGCAGTGCTATTTGGGCTTCCTAAGAGTAAAATTCTTGGAATTGACTCAACAACTGCACTCCAAAAACCACGGTGTGCACTTGAAACTGCCATTTACGCACACGTAAGGGCTGGCACAGACGCCTGGGATAATATATGGGAAGTGCTTAGGAATAAAAGCTCTAGGTAATGATATTTTAAAAGGATACCATACATGTTTTGATTGTAATAATAATCTTCGTGAGAGAATTCTGTCAGGAACATGTGTGTCCTTCTTGGTAAGGCCATTTTCAGAATAGTGCAGGAACAGGATGGGAAAGGGTCAAGTCAGGAAACAGGTGATCCTGGGAATGGTACAGTGTCTGTCTATGAAGGATTTTCATGGATGCGGAAGGCAGATATTTGGGTTCTATAGAAAGCAGTCTATTTACCTTTCACCAGGGCGTTGTCCATTCATCAGGACAGTTTAGGGCTAGCTGGGACTCTATAGCTCTGAATTAGTTTCTTATTGCTGCTGTAACAAATTACCACAAGTTTGGTGACTTAAAACAACCAAATTCATTATCTAACAGTTCTGTAGGTTAAAAATCTGACACAAGCCCCTTTGGCATGTAATATAGCATTCACAGGCTCTGAAGAGCAGAATATGGATACCTTTAGGGGCCATTATTCTGCCTGCCACACACCCCAATTGCTTTGGTAGCAGGGATAGCCTTAATTAATTCATAAATATGTGCTCATCACTTACTCTGTGAAAGGTACCATTAGCAGGGACCTCGGAGTCACACAGCCCTGTGTTTGACTCCTAGCTTGACCACTTACTAGTTATGTTATTTGGGGGAAGTTAACCTTTCTAACCTCAGTCTTTTCATCTGTAAAATGGGGAGAGTAAGAGTACCTACCTTGTTGGATTGTTGTTTGCATTAAATGAGATAATGCTAGAAAACAGCACAGTGCCTGGAACATGGTAAACACTCAGTGAATGTTTTTGGCTATTGTTCTTATTGTGTGTCCTGGGGATTGCAAAGAAGTAAAATGCATGATATCTGTCCTCGTGGAGTTTAGGGAGTAAAGCACACTCACACATGTAGTTATGCAGTAAGCTACACAGGAACAGATAGTGGAAAATATAAAACAGTATCATGCTTAAGGGCTACACGGGGTACTAGAGACAGTAATTGCTGTTGAGGGAAATAAGAGAAGATACTTTCAGTAATCAGGAAAGGTAGAAATGGAGGAAGTAGAATGGATGCTGGAACTAGAAGAAAGGTTGGCTGTGGACAGGTAGAGGAGGAAATGCTGGGCACAGGAGAGTATACATGGCATGTTACAAGATGGCCGTAAGTAAGAGGATCATCTTATGGAAGGGAGGGTTGGGGAGGAGTGTTCATTCATTCATTCATTTTCAATGTTTTTCAGAATGTTTAGGGCAGGAGCGGACTCTCAGACGTGAAGGGAAGGCCTCAAATGCTGTTATATAGTTAAGATCTTTCCTGGTGATAGCAGGGAGCCATAGAATGTTTCAGAGTACAGGTACATTCATGCTGAAAGCAGTGCTTAGACAGGTGAATCTGAGAGTAGTATGTGTAGGTGAGTTGATAGCAGAGCCTGGAGGTAAGGTGACCTGTTGGGAGATGTTTTCAGTGGTCCAGATAATAATGGCCGGAGGAGATGTGATGGCAATCACAGCCTCAGAAAAGGGAATGGATGCAAGAAGATACAATAAAGCAAGAGCAAAGGGCCTTGGTGATCAAGAGGGAAAGGATCAAAAATTCCTGGAAGTTTGATGATAGCAATCATAGAAATCAGAAACGAGTTCAATTTGAGTTTTCCTGTGTTTGTTAAAGATGTTGGCAGGCCATGCAGGTGGCACATATCCAGTCGGCATTGGAAATGTGCTGTCTCTGAGAGAGAGGTCAGAGCTGGATAGTTTGGCTTGGAAGTCTTCAGCAGAGAGGCGGTGGCTGAAATCCTCCACTCCCACCCCCCAGCCTTTCCTGATCAAAACCATTTTAGTGCCACCCTGGTGGATTCCTAGCCTCATCCCTTTTTTCCTCATTCCATGTTTCCCTTTTCACTCCTTGTTATGAGCTGAATTATGTCTCCCTAAAACTCATAAGTTGGAGTCCTATCCCCCAGCACCTCAGCTTGTGACTACATTTGGAGATAGTCTTTAAAGAGGTGGTTAAAGTTCAGTGAGGTCATTGGGGTGGGCCCTACTCCAATATGACTGGCGTCCTTATAAGAAGAGGAGAGTTCGACAAAGACACATACAGAGGAAAGACCATGTGAAGACACAGGGAGAAGACAGGCATCTATGAGCCAAGGAAAGAGGACTTAGAAAAAAACAACCCTGCAGACATCTTAATCTTGGACTCCTTGCCTCCAGAATTGTGAGAAAACAAATTTCTGTTGTTTAGGCCACCTAGCCTGTGGTACCTTTTCGTGGCAGCCCCAGCAAACTAATATACTCCTCCAGGGACCAGTGCTCTTGTATGACCACCCTGTCTGAGCTGAGGGCACTCCGTCTGCCAGTGTATCCCCCTGCTTACATTTTACCAGGTCTGTTTCCCAGCCACTCATTCTCTGGATATGTTGTGGGTGGTTTTTAGTAGTTATCAGAAAAGTTGTTCCCTGTGAACTGAAAATGTTATTCTTCCCTGATAACAGTCCTGTGTATCTCAGGAGGCTCCCCACGGTGGCCACTCCAGTGTCCAGAGCAGGGCTTGTGGGAGAGGGTGCTGGTCAGAGATGCCTTTCTGAGAACCCAGCTCACAGCTGTTGGAGGAACATTCCACCACCTGCTCCTAAGGCTGTCTCTGGCAATAGATTCTTCCATGTGCCTTCCTCTGAAAGTATACTCAGAACAGAAAGAAATGGGTCCTTCCTCATTAACAAGACCTGAAAATGAGATTTGACTGCATTTATAATTCATACGAGTTTTTTTTTTTTTTTTTTAATTTAGTAATGATTCTGAATCTCAGCTGGGCCCTGCTTTTCAAAACACAAAATAAAGTGCTTGGAGGGTTGAAGACCAAGTCAGAACTTAAAAAGTAGCCCTCAGAGGAAACAAACAGAGGGATATTTTTGCACAACCACCTACGAAGAGCTTATCTATGAAAGGGTCGAATAGCTAGTGCTCAGAAAGCTCCTGTTAGCTCAACTGGACTGATTCCAAGTCCTGTCTTGCAGACTTCTGTGACGGTGAAATATTCAGACCAGGACCGTGTCCTTGGTGACTTCTGTGTTCACGAGAGCTGGGCTTTATGATGGATCAAGGCCGTTATTATGAGGAAGATGCTGATGAACTGCTCTCCATCTTCACAGAGGACAGAATGAGAGCAAGTGGGCCAAAGGTGTAGCTAAAAGAGTCAAGTCAGAAATAACCTGCTTCTAAGGCCATTTTAAAGCCTCATTTTAAATAGCCAAGAGTCAAGTCAGAAATAGCCTGCTCCTAAGTCCTTTTTAAAGCCTGACTAGGTTGTGCTTTAGCTCCCTCCTCTGGGCTTCCCGGGTACTACCCCGCATTTCCCACCCTTGTTCCATTTACTACTTGTCTATGTGCTTGTTCCTCCTTGTAGACTGTGGACACCCAAGGGGCATGGCCTGTGTCTCATCTGTCCTTGTTCCTCTGCCTCAGCCTCTAGATGGCACTGGGTGAGCCCTCAGTGGATGGTGAATGAATGGTTATCTCTTTGTCCTTTGAAAACTTTTTCAGGGTCCTGGAGACTGTGTGTGTGTCTGTGTGTGTGTCTGTGTGTGTAAGAGAGAGAGACAGAGACAGAGAGAGACAGAGAAGGTGAAAAAGACCATGAATAAATGACTCTTGGAAATGACTTTGATGACTTTTTTCCTTTGGATATCAAATAAGTATGTGAAGAGTGTTGAAAATCTAGCATATGTTGATGGTTAAGACATTATTATTGACTAATTAACAGGTCTGGCAAACATAGGTATTTGCTAGTGGCAGAGGTGTGGCTTCCTCTCTAGTGAATTTTAAGGGAAGTGATGGTGATATTTTTGAGATGCAGTGTGAGCACCTGCTGCATTCAGACTTTCTCTAGACTCAGAGGGCGATTGGAACGGGAAGCTGTGTCCCGGATGGTCAGTATAGCTGCCATTTATGGGCTCCCACCCTGTGTCAGGTGCTTTGTACATGCTGTTTCATTTGATTCTCGCATACTTCTTGAGATGAGTATTATTTCCCCCCATTTTATAGATGGGGAAACTGAGGTTCAGAGAAGTCTATTTATTCACTCAGTCAACCATACTTATTATATTCTTGCTACATGCTAGACACTGTGCTAGGCTCTAGGGCTATAGCAATGACAGGTCCTTGCTCTCTTGGAGCTTACAATCTAGCAGGAAAGAGAAACATAAAAGAGGTAAGAGACATGGCTTAACAGGGTGCTGTTGAAGTTTGTAGCAGGAGGGTGCCCATTAGGAGCTCACAGCACAGTGAGATACTGAGGAGCAAGCAGTCCGTTACGATGGGCTTGATTATAAGTGCTCCATTCGAATAAGCACTAGGTGCTATGGGAGCACACAGGAGACAGTCAGGGAGGCTTCTTGGAGGAAGTGACATCCAACTGAGACCTAAAAGGTGAATAGGAGTTGGCTAGCTTAAAAAAAAAAAAAAAAGGGGGAGAGGGTGGGAAGGTGTTTCTAGAGAACAGAATATACAAAGGCCCAGAGGTGAGAACTAACATGACCCTTGAAAGTTAACCCTGGCTGGAATATAGATTTGGAGTGAGAAATGAAGCTGGAGAGGTAAGCAGGGGCCAGATCCTAAGGGTTATGGTAAAAATCTTGGACTTGATCTCAAGACAACCAGGCAGAGGATGAAGGTAGTGGTGGCCTGAACAAAGTAGGAGCAGGTCAAGTGACTGGCCCACGGTCTTATGACCAGAAATCAGGTTTGGAACTGAGGTTCAGCCTGAGTTTAAAGGAACAGGTGGAGACTCACTTGTGTTTTCTACCCATCTTTTTCAACTCCAACTCCCAGCCCATATGGGCTTTCCGTTTCCACGTCCCTGGGTCTGCAGCAGCTCCAGAAGAGGGTATGTCTCAGCCCAGGGACAGGTGGGAGATGCTGGCACCGAGGAGGGGTTCCGTGACAGCCCTCCTGCCCCCTGACTGCTTTCCGCCCTTTTCCTGGGCTCAACATTGCTGTCCGCTACACATCTGTGCAAGCAGCAAGCTGGCTGCCTCCAGGTGGTGTGGAAGCTGCCTGTCCAGCAGCATCTGGGAGCCTTTTACTGCCTCCCTAAAATATGAGAAGAAAAAGAACCAGGTTCCCCCCTTGTAAGCGGAGAAGGTGTCGGGTGGACAGGAGAAGACACTTGGGTTCTCTTTGCTGCCAGTTGTGCTCTCGCCGGGTGGATTTGAGATGCATGTGCTTGTGTTTTGTTTTGCATTGTTTTCCTGTATACCTCCTCACTGGAGGGCTGCCATCATGCCAACGTTGAACTAAATCTATGAGCCATTATTTCATATTTTGGAACCCCAAAATGTTAAAATGCTTTCATGGTAAACAAAACATTTTTAAGAATTGCTCAATAGAATTTGGAAAAATAAGCTTGTTCTCTTCATCTTTATATTTTCAGCAGGATGGTGGCCTTTGTTCATTGTTTTCTTTTACTCTAATGTAGCAGGTAAGGGCGCCATCTTTCCCAGACTATCTGAGTTTAAGTCCTGACTCTAACTTTCCTGCTGGATGAACTTAGGCAGATTACTTAACATTTCTGTGCCTCCATTTTTTTTAATCCGTAAGAAAGAGATAATAAAAGTATCTGTGTCATAGTGTGATTATGAGGATTAAATGAGTTAATCAGAATGATGTCTGGCCTATAGTAGGTACTTCACAAGTGTCCAGCTACCATTACTATTCATGACTTAGCTTGCACAGTCTTTTGTTTTTGTTTTGTTTTGTTTTTGAGACTGTAGTCCTCAGCTCCAAATGTGCTTTTAGGAAAGGCTTTGGATGGATAAGTTGTGCTGACCTTCGCCCTGAGCGCCCTCTGCATGTAAAGTTCATCACCATACAAGGAGATGATTGTGAGATGAGGCTTCCCTGAGGATCGAAGGAAGGAGGTACAACTCTGCTTTGCTGAAGTTTCTGAGTGGTCAGAAGCATTTGCAAAAGATGGAGTCATACCCTGTATGTTAAGACACGTCACATCAATCATTCCCAACAACCTTCTGGGGCAGCATATAGCACACAGCCCAGTGACAAATTGCAGAACCACAAGTGATTTTTTTTTTAATGTAAATAATGTACATCATATGAGTGAAATTCCAATTTTTTCCAAGTCACAGAGGAATGTACTTTTAGCGAGTGCCTCTATTGCTATGTGGTTGGCTTTCTCTTAAAGCCAGGTAAACTCCTTTGTTTTGAACTAGGTTTTCATTACAGGTCAATTAATTTTTAGCTCTGAATATGTAAGTGACTTTTATTTTCTTCTGAGACAGCTTTAACCAGAAAATGCATGCACAAGTGGCAGAGAAAGCTGCCCTTTGATTCTTCTCGACAGAGGCTGTGATAAGCAAGTTCTCGACAGTCTGCACTGCCTGGGAATGTGCAGGTGACTGTGGAGACAGCCGGGGAAGGACAAGAACGGGCATATGGTCTTCATTGGCACAGCACACCAAAGTAATTAAAAATGTCTTAAAATGCAGAAACCCCCCAAACTGTAAAGTATATCATGGTAGATGTCAAATTAGCATTTTCTGCCTCTTTTTAACAATGCCATAATCTCATTAATCTACAGAAGGAACCAAATGTATGGACCCCAACCAGTTGGCTGGACATATGTTGCATATTGGACTGGCCATTTGGCTGGATCCGATTAAAGTGGAGAAACTGCATTTTATTTTGGGCACTGAACCCAAATCTGGGTCTGCTTATTACTTCTTGAGCTCCTCTGCTAAAGTGATAGGTTTGTGAGTGCCAAAAATTCAGTACCAACTTGAGTTAAAAAAGAAAAAACCTATAAAGACACTCCACAGAGGAAAGGGACAAGGCCTGGAGATGGAAACGTAAGGCTGGCTTCAGATCATTGGGATATATTAAATAGCAGCATTCACAATATTATACATTAGAATTGTCAAATCCACTCATGTACAAGGTGGCTCAGTTGATTAAGATATTTTATTTATTTTGCACGTATCATATATACTCTCAAGCCTTTCAGCCTTTGTTTTTTCTTTTAACTTTTTATTTTATTAAAAAAATTTTTTTTTGGCTGCGTGGGTCTTTGTTGCTGCGCAGGGGCTTTCTCTAGCTGTGGCGAGTGGGGGCTACTCTTCCTTGCGGTGCATGGGCTTCTCACTGCGGTGGCTTCTCTTGTTGAGGAGCATGGGCTCTAGGCTCACGGGCTTCAGTAGTTGTGGCTCGTGGGCTCTAGAGTGCACAGGCTTTGTTTTAAAATTCTTTATTACCAGGTATGAAAACTTAAAAGTCTTCTAAATATTTCTGAAAGCAAAATAAATGTGTATTGTTTACCTACATGGACACACCCACTGTCTTAGTTTGAGTTGCTATAACATTTTATCACAGACTGGGTGGCTTAAACAACAGAAAATGATTTCTCACAGTTCTGCTGGCTAGAAGCCCAAGGTCAAGGTGCTGGCTGATTTGGTGTCTAGTGAGGATTGTCTTTCTGATCTGCCTTCTTGTAGTGTCCTCACATGGTAGGGAGACGGAACATCTCTCTTGTGGTGTCTCTTCTTATAAGGGCACTAATCCCGTTCATGTGGGCTCCACCCTCATGACCTAATCACCCCACAAAGATCTCACCTATAAATACCATCACATTGGGGATTAGAGCTTCAAACTATAGATTTTGGGTGGATACCTTCACTCCATAGCACCCACTAACACTTCTGGGGTATTTGATACATGCTTAGCACATTGTACCAAGCATTGTAAGAATGCAGATTTGCTATGACCCTATAAAGTATTTGTGGTTATGGCAAGCTCACAACTAGCTCTCATACTGGGTAGGCTATGGCATTTTCAGAAAAGTGTAAAGTGTAATGGGGATTCAGAGGAGGTCATATCTGGTGTGTGTTTATTTATAGGGACGGTGGACTTGGAGTGAAAAAGACCTTCACGAGGGAAGTAGCATTTATTTGAAAAGATAGGCGTAGGATCCTGACAGGCAGAAACGGGAGCAGGAAGGTGATTGGAAATTTGAGGAGTAAAGGGTGGAAGGTAGGAAATCACAGGAAGCTGTGAAAAGGTTAGCACTGGAGGATGAGTTTAGGAAGGTAGGTGTTGGGGACCACCTACTGGAGAGGACTCAATGGCAGATCAAAGACTGTAGGGGCTGTGGCGGTTACTGAAGGTGTTTGAGCAGAGGAATGACAAAAACTGGACCCGTGCTTCAGGATGAATAACACGGTAGTGTGTGATGTACGGGATAGACTGGCAAGGACATCAGTTAGGAGATGATGATGGCAGACCAGGTGAGACAGGATGAAGTCCTCCTCTGGGAAAGGGCAGTGAAAAGAGGAGATGTATAGCCAGAGTTACCGTGGAAACAGAATCCGCAGGATATGGACACCAGTGGCTGCTGGGTGGTGCGACAGAATCATAGGACCTCAAAATTCTCATTTTAAACAATAATAACTATTACACATGTGTAGGCAGTTTCATTCTCATAAAGCCTTCTGGTTGACAGAATGCTCAACAGACAAAATTCTGCTCTACTAAAGATGTCTTTTCAAAAGCTATGTCTTTCATTCCCTTAGACTAAGGTAAGCCATGTGTAGCAGGATGGATGTGGGTGAGATGGGGAGCAGGGCTCATGTTCTGTTTTAAGCTGTGCGACCCTGCACCCTAGAGGTTAGACATTTGTTGTTAGCTTGTTAGAAAAATTCAAAAACCTTGACAGGAGGACCAGAAGTCGGAACTGTCCCTAGGACTTAAAAATGCCATCCACACCCCCTTCTACAGCAAGCCTTAATGTTTTCATAAGATCTTGACACTGACTTTTTTCCATCAGTTTTACAAGAATTTCTGCCAAGATGGTGGATGGGGTGGAGAAATGTGTTGGTGAGAATTTTAAGTACTGCAGTTCCAGTAGCCCCGTGATATCTCTATGGAGTTTTAAGATCAAAGGCTGCTTCTGGCTGGACGTGCAGTGCCCTGTGAGAGGCGCTCAGGTAGGTGGAGGAAAGAGGTTTCCCCTTTGATGGGGGTGTTCTTCTAATCTAGACACTAGATCCAGAGCTCAGCTACCAGCAGGCAGTTTTAGGAGAGATAGTAGCCATTTGAGTTCATTAATTTCTCTTTTTGTGGCAGTAGAATTTTCTGAACGGAAATGAAACCTCTGACACTCTTGGCATAGAAACATTAAATTAGGACTCTATCCATGAAGACTTCTCTGAATTTAATTAAGTGACCATCTCCAGGGATTGAGCAGTATGTAGAATAATAAACCCATCACACAGAACAGCTGAAGACGTGGATTTTAGTGCAAATTTGTTACCACTATAATAAGATTCTAGTGTTATATGAAAACATTCAGAAATGAATTTTTTTTAATCTTAACATGAAATAAAAGTGCATGTATTTGCATAAATAAAGCTGGACTCTGCATTCTTACCAAATAAATATGGCATAAGGATGACTCAGAGACACCCTGAGTCATGAAAGCTTTGTAAAGCTCCATGTAGAAATGAATATTTTTGAAGAAATATTTGATAGCATTTTTTGTCTTGATATTGTGACTCTGAGCTAGGCAAACAGGAATTAAAATGTGTTTCCTGAGTTCAAGTGAAGGTAGCAAATTAACACGAACATTTTGGGTTTCTCTTACTATTGGGGGAGAGGCTGCTAAAGAGAAAGGGCTCTTTCTGGTTCATGATGGGGACCTTCTGGGACAAATTCTACACTGTGTTCTGTGACTACGTTGGAGATATTCAACAAAGCATATCAGATTCTAAGAAGCTTCTAAGCTTCTAAGCTTATCAGCAAAGCTCTCTGATACTTTGGGGCAGAAAGAGCTTATGGAGGGTAGGGGAGTCATAACGCATCCTACAAATCTTGGAAGTTAACTTCACACTGTTCAGTCCATACAGACCTGCCCACTGCCTTACAGAGAGGAATCTCCATTAACGGTAGGGTAGTGAAGGGGTGTGTGTGTGTATGTGTGTGTGTGTCTGTGTCTGTGTGTGTAACTGGCATATTTTCAAGAGACGTGATACAATTCCATTTTACATATTGTGGATTTGATTACAATAAACAATGGAGGTTTATTTTGTTTTGATGTTGTGCTGTCTTCTTCAAGGGTCCTGCATCCTTTCTGTGACAGGTATATTTATTTAGTGACAGCTTGGAAAATTTTAAAGATTTGCCAGGTTTTTTTTTTTGGGAAGAACTGCCTTAATACCTTCCCTCCCTAAGAGGGAGGGAATTCCTTTATAAGAGAGGAACTTCTGAGCTCATTTTGTAGATGATGAAACCTAATTAACTGAGGCACTAAGTTAGCTCACCCACTAGTGACATCAGTGGCAGAAAGAGCTCAGCTTGGGGCCTCTAGGGTGAGATCTGAATCCAAGTGCTGGCTTTGCCCCTTCCTACCTGTCACCTTGGGCAGGTCTTCCAGGTTTCTGAGCCTCAGTTACCTCGTGTGTGAAATGGGGAAATAATAGATGAGAGAATGTATGTCAGAGCCTAGAACCATATCTCGCACCTAACTGGTGCTCAGTAAATATTAGTGGCCATTTGCATCATTATTATTAATAACAAGACTGCTCCAAATTCCCATGCTTGGATGGCACCTTGCTGCCGGTGTTGACTGCGCCTGCCTCTGGCCAGGACAGGGATGCTTGGCTGCTGATTTGGGCGATGGGCTTCAAATTCTAACCTCAGTCCTTCCCCTCTTAGTCCAGCCTCCTTCGAGCTCCATGCACTTTCCTCTCTCTTTGGCTGCCCTTGGATCAGAGTAACGTGTACTGATGTGCTTGGACTTCAAGGGCAATTGCTGCTTTTTAGACAAGAACCTCATTCGGAGGATTGTATAATCAAGGGCCAGAAAGCAGTACAGGCTGTGGAGCCATATAGACTGGGTCTGAAGCCTAGTTTCACATCCTGCGATCTGAGGATGTCTAGCCCAGGGAGCTAGCATAGCACAGTGATTTCAGGCTTGTGTGCTGGGGTAAAACTGTCTATGTTGAAATCCTTATTCCCTAGATACATTTCTTTAATCTCCCCCAGACTCAGTTCCCTCATCTGTATAATGGGGATACTGATTCCCACCTCACAAGGTTGTTGTGAGGATTGAAATGACAAAAGACATGGAGCAATGTACCTACCATAAATATTAACTGTTACAGTAAGTCCCCTAATACAAACCTTCAAGTTGCGAACTTTCAAAGATGCGAACGTGGAGCTTACTAATGAAGACCTGATGGAATTGGAGGCCCAGAGAAAGGACGAAGAGAGACAAGAGGAAGAAGTAATTGAAGAACCGAAGAGATTCACGATGCAGGAAATGGCAAGGGGGTTTTCTTTATTTGAGCAGGCGCTGTTAGGTTTTGAGGCCCAGGACCCGAACGTAGAACGGTACACGAAGGTTGCAGCAGCCGTTCAGAAAGCAATCCAGTGCTACCGTGTCATCTATGATGAGAAAAAAAGAGCTACTACCCAGATATCACTGGGTCATTTTTTTCAAGAAGGTAGATAGAATTGAATCCAGCAAGGAACCAGAACGTGTGTCATCAACGTCAGGTGTGAGTGAACTTGCAGCTTGTCCCCCACCCCCGTCTCCTATTGCTGACGATCCTTCAGCTCTACCACCTCCCACCTCCTCTCCTTCCTCCAGTCAGTAACTCTTCTTGCCTGTTCACTCGATGCCAGCCCCTGTATGCCAGCTGTTGTACTGTACTACTGTATTTTTCAAGGTACTGTAAGATTAAAAATGTTTTCTTTATTTTTTGTGCTTGTGTTTGTTTCTTTTTTATGTATTATTTGTGTGAAAAGTATTATAAACCTATTACAGTATAGTAGTACTATATAGCTGATCGTATTAGTACCTAGGTACTAATAGGCTAACTTTGGACTTACTTATGAATGCGCTCTCGGAATGGAACTCATTCGTATGTAGGAGACTTACTCTGTTATCATCATAGGAACCCTGGCTCTGCCACATAGTACCTGTTTGTGATCTTGGGCAAGTTACTTAACCTCCCCAAGCCTCGGTTTTCTCATCTGGAGAATGGGGTTAATAATAATCTTTACTTCATAGGATTAGTATGAGGACTAGAGAGTATTACATGATGCGCTCAGCTCAGAATTAATACGGACCCAATAAATATTTGCTATTATTATTGCTATCACAGTATGACCATGAGTAAGTTATCTAATCACTCAGAGGCTCACCTGTACAATTGGAATAGTTATATCTGTTTCATAAAGATGGGAGGAACAGATGTAATAATGTACCTAAAGGACGTGATACATAGTAGATTCTCAGGAAGGGAGCTATTTCATTACTTCCCCAAATTAGCCTTCATGCTGGAGAACCTTCACTGGCTGAGGGCCTTCCGTGGCCAGCTTCATGCCTTTCACTCGCTGCCCAAGTTGAACCACATTCCCCACAGAATTGACAGGTTTCCAGAGTGGATTCTCTTCCAGGTATCACCATGCAATCCAATCCCCACCTGAACGGGGCCGACGTAATTGCTTCGCACACAGACATCCCTCCCAGGGCCCCAGTGGCAGCCTGGCCTGTGAGGCCACTGTATTTGACTTTTGTAGGTCAACAAACAAACATTTGAAATTAAATAAGCCTGTTAGTCATGGCAGGTTCAGGTTGCCGTAATTAGCTTCTGTCTGGCCTGCTGTAGCAGCAGCAGGCCTGTGCTTCTCACTGCCTGTGTAGCAAGAAAACACAGGTCCCAGAGCTCTGCGGGTGCTGTGGCTGAAAGCACTTGATGCTGATGCTTCAGGACAGATGCTGGCAAACGCCTCTTCCTGTGGCGGCGGTGCTGGTGAGTATGGGGCCTTTAATTTTTCAGGCTGTAGAGGGTCACTGAGCGAGCTATTAGGTGTAGCACTGGGAATGCAAAGATGACCTAGACACATTCTCTGATGGCAGGGAACTGTGACGGCGGTAGTGACAAGGATGGACACACAGAGGCCCGGAAGCAAACAAGGATTGCATCTTTCTCACTGGCCCCAGGGCTGAAGCCCCTTCAGGTTCAGGCTGTTCTTTGGGTCTGGCTGGGGAGGTGGGGCTCATCCAGGTGTGCGGAAGGTGTGGTCCTGGGCCAGCTTACCCATCAGTGTCCTAGTGCTCCCCTTGTGTTCCCTCCCCCTGCACGGGCCTAGCTCCTCTCCCTGCTCAGAAACTCTGAACCAGCTGAACCCCAGGTTGGCCTTTCTTTCTTTCTATTTCCTGGAAATTTAGCACCTTTTAGACTGAATTATAGTCTCTGCATATCATTACCCTGCAATCTGCCAAACTGGTGATGCATTTTATCATAATGATAGCAATAATATTAATAATGATAAAAACACATTGCTGTGGTAAAGTTCTTTTGATTTTTCAGAGCAAATTGTATTTTTATCTCAGTTCCCCCCCCCCACAGAAGTTACTACATATACATAATTCATCACCTCCACCAGGCATTTATTGAGTATCAATCGTTTATCAGCTTTGATGCAAAGAAGCATAGTATACAGTGCCCACCTACCCACCCTCCACCCTCTAAGGGTGGAAAGTAAAAACATGAGCTTTGTAAACTTCCCTACTACTTAGTAGCTCTGTGACCTTTGGCATGTTATATAACCTCAGTTTTCATGCATGTAATATATGAATAATAATAGAACTTCATTCTTAGGATCTTTTTATGCATGAATCCTACATACAATCCTAGTAAATTTCAGTATTAAGTAGGCACCCAAAATGTGCTAAGGATTTTGTAAGCATGGTGTCATACACCTTACTACAGCTTGGCAGGCTAATTATTACTGCTCCCATCTTACAGGTGAGGAAACTGAGGCCTAGAGACTTTGTTAATGTCACAAAGTTATTATGTGGAAAAGCTGGGATTCAAACCCACATCTTGTCTAGATACCCATTCTTTGCAATACAGCCTCACTGAAACTTATTAGACACTAAACTCAAGAAGTGGTACAGGGACTTCCCTGGTGGCTCAGTGGTTAAGACTCCACGCTCCCAATGCAGGGGGCCCGGGTTCGATCCCTGGTCAGGGAACTAGATCCCACATGCATACCGCAACTAAGAGTTCTCATACCACAACTAAAGAGCCCGCATGCTGCAACTAAGGTGCCTGCGAGCCACAACTAAGACGCAGCACAACCAAATAAATAAATAAATAAATATTTTTTTAAAAAGTCCTCATAAAAAGAAAGTCGTACAAATGCTGAAAACTAGAGGATCACAGAGAAGCAGGCCCAAGAGATGAGTACCTAGTTATTTTGAACACGTTCTTGGTTCTGACATATTTTAAATTTTATGCATGTCTACTTTTAATAAGAAAAAACACCAGTGTACTATTCCTGAATAGTTTGTGTTTATATCAGTGTTTGAATGTAGTTAGACATTTTGCTTTCATTTAG
The DNA here is from genome assembly GCF_965194825.1 of Balaenoptera physalus. Lineage (NCBI taxonomy): Eukaryota > Metazoa > Chordata > Mammalia > Artiodactyla > Balaenopteridae > Balaenoptera > Balaenoptera physalus. The sequence goes on from NC_138890.1 coordinate 147,174,657, forward strand.
TGCTAGTGTGAGGTATTTTTGTTCAAAGTTTTGCTCAATTATAAGGGGGCATTTTGTTTAAGTGGGAGTATTTCAGTGATAGCAAGGCCAAATATACTGTATGTGACTTTGTGACTCAATTTGGCATCAGTGCCCTCTGGTGGTAATTCTTGGAAATCATTCGCTTCTTACAGAGGCTAAGAACCAAAGAAAAAAATCTTGGATTTACCAAAGATCTTTCTGACATCTCTTGCTAAAACATTAACCAGTCAACCTTGAAATCCCTATTTATTTATTTATTTATTTATTTATTTATTTATTTATTTATTTATTTATTTATTTATGGCTGTGTTGGGTCTTCGTTTCTGTGCGAGGGCTTTCTCCAGTTGCGGCGAGCGGGGGCCACTCTTCATCGCGGTGCGCGGGCCTCTCACTATCGCGGCCTCTCTTGTTGCGGAGCACAGGCTCCAGACGCGCAGGCTCAGTAATTGTGGCTCACGGGCCTAGTTGCTCCGCGGCATGTGGGATCTTCCCAGACCAGGGCTCGAACCCGTGTCCCCTGCATTGGCAGGCGGATTCTCAACCACTGCGCCACCAGGGAAGCCCCCCTATTTTTTTATAAAAATATTTTTGTAAAGGTCCAAAACTGTAAGAAAGAGGTGACTCTTTACACAAACATTGGCCACGTTTGCGTTTAATGGTTTTTGGTGGTAAATATTTAAAAATCAACGATTTTGTGTTATATGAGTTAATGTCAAAGAAAGTGAATATAGCCTAAAGATTTTTGCTTACTGCCTTTTCCACAGAGTCATTTTAGAGGATGTTGTATTGGAATAAACTTTTCATTTATTTATGTATTTTTCTCTGTAAAATACACTGAGAAAAAAAAAAGAAAAGACATTGAAGTCAGATTTCACTTGGGTTTGTTTGGAGTCATTGTTCCAAAGCCCTTGGCTGAAGGGTGGATATTCACTTTCCCTCAGATTCGCAGGAATCGAAGGGCAGAGTTGAAAGTAAATTGTGTGTTTTTGAGGAGAGTCTTATTGAAATTTCCATATTTTCTCTCAGGTTCTCAAATGTGGCATCTCATTCTGCCATCCACCGGACATCCTGAATGGTGTTCTTCTAAAAGAGGTTATATGAGCAGGTGCTACGGGCCAGCCATCGTGTCAGGTGTTTTACATCCTGTTTGATCTTCACAACAATCCTTTGAGGTCTGGATATACCCTCGTTTTCTATAAGAAAGACTCTCAGAGAACTGAAGTAACTTGCTACCCAGCTGTTAAGTGGCAGACCTGGGGTTCAACCTTAAGTCTCTGACCTCTCACTTTATGGATTTGCCTTCTTCCTGTGCAGGACTCCAAATGTTGTGTGTGTTCACATGCAGCTCAAACCCCAAACTGCAGCTGTGTGCTTGGCTGTGTGTTATGTTCCCTCAGGGGAGAGTAGCAGCGAGGCTAATGTGTTTGTGTAAACAGTCTTGGCTGACACGTGGCAGTATCACCTCTACAGAGCCATAGGGAACAGAAAGCTCTGCTTTGCCCCTAACCAATAAGTTAAGAGCAAAAAAACGCCAACGACCTGCACTCATGACAGTGAGATTTGCACAAAGCCATACCTGTGCAGCCTGGGACAGCTCCTTTACATGCAGTAGCTGCCTCTAGGCACAAGTTAGAATCTCTGAAATGGACACCACTCTCAAGCAACTCACATCTCACCCAGTCCCTCTCCTGGCCCCTGACTTTGCCATTCATTTGCTCATCATGGGCTAACCCTGTCCCTGAGATGTGATACACTCTGTACTTTCTTAATTAATGACGTTAGCTCCCAATGCCTTCCTACCTCCCTTACTTGGAAAAAGTACTTTGTAAAAATATTTACAATCCTAATCTTCTCACTCACTGATACACTGTTTGTTGGCAGGAGGGTAGATCGACTCTTTGGAGGGCAATTTGGCAGTGGCTATTTTGCAATTTCACTTCCAGGAATAATTTATTCTATATAACTACTCATGTACATGTTCAAAGATACATTTATAGGAATATTCATTGCAGCATTGTTTGTAAAAACAAAAACCAACTACACAAAAAAAACCCTACAACTAAAACAAAAACAAAAAAACAAGAAAGGGGCTGCAGCGGCAGGTGGCTTGAGAGGTGGGGAATTTTGCCGCTTCTGGTTTCCAGTCACCCCAGCTTCTTGAAAAACTGAGTTGAGTCTGGGCGTTGGGCGGGGGTGGGTAGGACCGGAATGGCTTAATGAACAAGTGAAGCTGCCACATCACTACCATCAGGACCACTCTTCCTCAAGACAGCCTCATGCCTCACTCTCTCATCTCCTAGTCTGCTCAGAAGTCACCTTCTCAGGGAGGCCTCACCTGACCATCCTGTTTTAAATTGCACTCCAAATTTCCCTTACTTTGCTCTTCCCCGCCCCCCCAATAGCAATCACTACAAAATTTACTTAATTTTTTGTGCTTATTTCCTACCTCCCTGCAAAGCCTCCTTCTTGCATCCTAGAATGTAAATTCTATGAGCAAGCACAGTGTTTTTGGCTTTGTCTGTTCACTGAGAAACACCCAGTGCCTAACACAAGGAGTATTCTATAAGGATCGGTTGAATGAATGAACTGTAAGTGGTAAGGGACTTGGGATCCTTTGGTCATGGACTGTTGCCCAGATACGCAGAAACCATTTCTGAAGCATTTCCAAAGATTTACTCTGTTTCTCCTCCTTACACTCCCAAATCCCTATGATTTAGATCTTGGCATTCAGCCCAGGAGATATGATTGCTGAAAAAAGTTGAGTGAAGCAGTAAAGAACACGGGTTTGGAGTCACACAGACCCACGTTGGAATCTAAGCCTTTCCCAGTACCTGTTGTGTGACTCTGGGGAAATTATCTTCTCTAACACTGAGAATGACATGTATGTGTGAATGCATGAAGCCTGAGATATCGTTGCCATTAATAAGCGGTAGCTCATACCATCAGTGATGGAGACGGATGAAAGAAATGGAGCAATGAATCTTAAAAAGGTAGTTTCCCTCTTCATAGTCATTTAAGCTGCCTTCGATAAAAATATCTAGTTAATTTTAAAATATCAAGAGATTTTAGTAGATTCCAGGTTTGTCCTTCAATAAGATAAAAAAAAACTTTTAAGCCCAAATAAGCACAGGGTCTTGGAGTCAGGCAATGTCTTTGAGCCTCGGATCTCCCTCCCAGGAAGGTGGGTAGAAACCACGGGGGCATCTCATGCCTGGGAAGCAGCACGAGGAGCCAAGCAGAGAATTCGCACAGATCTAACATCTGGAGCCGGGTTACCAGCGCTGGTGGTGAAGAGCAAAATGCAAAACCTGTGGGTTCAGCTGAGGCAACCAAGGCAGAAAGAGTCTGAGAAAGCGGGTGACAAGCGAGCCAGAACAAAAGCCCAGGCAGGTGGCTGTGGTAGCTTTTTATTTAGAGCCCATGACCCCAGGCAGAGACAGGAGATGGGAGACGGGAGCTTAGGGCTACCTGGGCCGACCTTCCAGTACTAACCGCACCTCCTCAACAGCCCAGACTGGGGCTCCGGGGTTGCCTCCCCCTCCTCCTGATTCGATGCCTGCTCCATTGCTTGGCTTCTTCCCTATCCTTCTTCCCCCCTCTCCCTTACTGCTTTCTTCTGGGAGCATTTCCTTTAAAAAGCACTTGCACCTGAATCATCAACTCAGGATCTGCTTCTGGGAGAACTCAACCCAAGACAGAAGGCTTTTCGCTCCAGTTTTCAACAACTCAGGAGAGGATTCTGATTGGCCAGCTAAGGTCATATGCCCGCCCCAGGCCTTCGATTGGCAGCTCTTCCTTCACTCCTGCTCCTTCCGCGACAGCCCTGTGATCTGATGTAGAAGGCCCCCATAGATCCAGGCCCTTATGTGACAGGCATTGAACCAGGCGCTAAGGCTGCAAACCGTCCCCATTCTCCTAGGTTTACAGGCAAGCGGGAGAGAACCACTAGTCAAGGAGTTTCACAATCACACGTTTGCAAGCTGCGGTCAGTGTTAGGAAGGAAAAGCACCCGGGGGCAGTAAGTGGGAGGGGGCGCGGTAGAGGAAGTGCCCTGCCCGCTGGCTGCTGGGGGGAGAGTGGGTAGTAAAGAGGTGGAGAGAGTGGAAGCCGTGGCAGGGGAGCAGGTGAGAGGTGATGGTGGCTTGATTAGAGTGGTGGCCCTGGAGTTGGGGCGAAGTGGAAAAAAACTCAGGAACCCTCTAAGGATCTAACCTATCGCCATGGAACATGGATCTCATCCTCACCAAGCCCCTGTCATTGCCCTAAGGTGAATGAAAAAAACAAAACAAAACAGAAGCTACACTGCACGTGGCTAACGTTCAGAAACTTTAGGAGAAGCAAAAGAAAACGGAGTAGTGCCTTCTAGTCTAAAGAGTCATCTTATTTGATTACACCCCGCCTCCCCCGCTCCCTTATTTTCAACAAATGCATTCATCTCCTGTTTGGAACTTTTAATAGAGAAGAATTTTTTGGCTTTTGAAAAATATTGCCTAAATAAATGTCACACCTTGGCATTTCCCCATATTTTCATTATTTGTCTTCCTTTGGGGTGGGAGTGGGGAGGGCCTCTAAAGGATAATGTGATCTGTGAATCTGATCTCTGTTCCTGACTCTGTAGGTGACAGAAGCTGTTTTCACTTGTATTTTTCATGAAATTACTCACATATGAGGAAAAAATAGCTCAGAAATATGAGCCCACAAGGTAGTGTGGAGGGATGGTGACTACTGGTGTTGACACAGTCACTTGGGGTGACGAAATCACTACCCCACAGCGTATTTGGGGCTGCCAAGCCCTCCTCCACCCACGCAGGCCCAGAGTGAAAGTGTAGGAGTGGCCTGGGGTACGGGAGGGGACGGGGAGGCAGAGGCCCTGCTCCTCTGCTGCCACCCTTGGGGGCAAACCCAGGGATGGGTTTGTCTGGAAATGTAAGCACATTGAACCAGCCTTGTTTCCAAGCAGTAGAAGGAGCTAGAGCATCGGGGGAACTCCTAAGTAACTAGCCCACTGGAGCAGGAAGAGGACTCTGAGACTTCAAGAATCCAACTGGCTGGTGCACAGGTTTTCTATTTTGCCAGATTATTCTTCCATATAGTGTGTCACTAAGCTTATTAACAGATATTCACAAATGACCTTGCTTAGAATACAAAGGGGTGTCTTTGCTGTCTTGTGTCTTGTGTGTGTATGTTGTCTATTTTAAGTCTTCAGAATCCATCAGGAACTCAAGCCCCTTGGAAGTTCTTATTTTCTTTACAGACATGCCTCTCTTCTCCAGTACCCAGTTCCTTTCATCTCTACTCTTTTTGTTTTCTTTTTCTTTTAAAGGCATCTCTCTCCTCTCCCTTGACTCCCATTCCACCTGTATTGTTCTTTTTTTGTCTATTATGCTGTGTACTTGCCCTTCTTCCTTCTCCTTTCCCATTCCGTGCTCACCTGCTACATCTCATGAACTCAGAGATTATCCTCTAAATACCATGGGGATCACCATCTATTTAGTGGCAAGCATTACTCCCACTCTGGCTTGGAAGATGACATTTTCCAGAGTATTCCCCATAGAGGCTGACAGGTCTGACCCAGATAATGCTACCAGTTAAAAGAACCCTGGCTCAGGACCCATGGGACTCACCAGTTATTATCCTGTATTGGAAAGTAAAACTGATTTGGCAGCTTCATTAGATTACAATCAGCTCAAATCTTCCCTTCCGTCTTCTCAGAGCATAACATCTGTCCCCAGGAGTGGCAGAAGGGAGAAAACCACTTCTCCTCCCCAGCTTTCTGTACTTCTACTGGGCTCTTGGCTCAAATTAAATATTTACTCTGTTAGAGCAGAGAATGACTCATTGGCCACCATGTCGATCACCTGAAGTGGGTTTCTAATTTGTTTTGGAAGCTGGTTGAGGGGCTCCAGGAGAGCATCTACCATCTTAAGAGTACAGCTCCAGGGTACAGCTTGTATAGGCCAATGCATGCTGGGTCAAGGAGCTTGGACCACATTCTATAACAATAGTAATAATAGCTGTCACTTACTGGATGCTTATTAAATACCAGACCCTGTTCTATATGAATTCATTTACCCCTCACATTAATCCTATGAAGTACAATATGTGCTATATTATCCCTATTTCAGCAGGAGGACACTGAGGCACAGAGTGGCTAAGTAACTTGCCCAAAGTAGCAGAGTTAATAAGTGGCAGAATCAGGGTTGGAGCCCAGATAGACCAGCTCCAGAATCCATGCTCTTAATATTTTCCTGTACCACAGTCTGTAGGCAGTAGGAAGATACAGAAGGTTGGTAAGTAAGCGTGACAGGAAGATAGTGGTGCTCAGGAAGAGACATTTGGAAGCAGAGACATAGAGTGATGGATGGATGAATGAAGGAATCCAGTAAGAGCCTCTGGTAATAAATCCTGGTATGCGAATTAAAGTCTGAATTAGAGCGGTAGCAGTGAATATGGAAAGCTATAGATGTGAGAGATGGTGTGAAAGACTTAAGATGCAGAGGGAAGAGCATGACCTGAAATGTTCAGCCCTGAGAGAATGGTGAGGCCACGGTCCGAAGTAGAGGTGGCAGGGAGGGCCTTTGACTCATGTGTGGCCCTGAGATATTGGGTTGATAAGGTTGTTTCCAAGATGCAGAGATGAAGCTTCCTCCCACCTCCCCACACTCTATCCCCAAAAGGAGGGACGCTGCTGTGGGTTAGTTACACTCAAGAGGACCAGCTTGCTAGAGGGTGGGGCTCTCGCTGGGAGAAGCAAAGGGATGATAAACAGAACCACCCTGCATCCCTTGTCTTCCCTAGGGTGATGGAAAGTCAGGTACCAGGAACCTCTGGGCCTGGGCATGACCCCAACCCCCTTGGAAGTCCTTGTGGGTGGGACCAGGGAAAAGAAGCATGGAGGGCTAGTTCAGGGGAAGGTCATGGTAATTATGAGAGTCAAGAACATGGTGAGGGCTAGAGAGAAATGAGCCAAGTAACAGGCTATTCAGCCTGCCCTTGTTCTAGGTCTGGCATTAAGGGGCCAAAAAAAAAAGGGGGGGGGGTGGTCTTCAAAGCTCAGCTCCACAGGGCAGGGCTAGGAGATTGGGGCAAAACTCCAGGCTGTATTGAAGACTATGCATTTGCCCTTGAGCTGTGTCCTCGTAATCCAGAGAAGAGTCAGGAGGGGAGAAGGAAGGGAGAAGTGGGATACAGAAATCTGTCAGTAGAATCATCAAAATAAAGGAGAGAAAGCATGGAAACAAGGAAGTGGAGTCAAGGTCAGAATTATGCAGGAGCTGAGGAATGCACCAGATTGGACCTCTCAAATTTTTGATCTTGGGACCCCTTTACACTCTTGAAAATTATTGAGAATATCAAAGAGCTTTTATTTATGCTGCTTATATCCATTGATATTTACCATCTTAAATATTAAATGGAGAAATTTCCAAAGTACTTATTAATTCATTTAAAAATAACGATAAGCTCATTACATGTTAACATAATGTATTTATGAAAAATAACTATATTTGCCAAAAATAAAAAACTTAGCAAGAAGAGTATCATTGTTTTACATTTTTGCAAATCTCCTTAAAGTCTGGCTTATTAGAAGACCACTAGATTCTCATATTCCTTTCTGCATTCAACCTGTTTCTATATCATATCTTATGAAACCTCTGTACACCAATAAGAGAATAGAGAGTTCAAAAGGCAAAAAAAAAAAAAAAAAGTCCAGAGAAGAAGTCATGATGGGGTGGGATTTAAGGATTCAGAATCAGCCTTTATCAACCGTGATAATGATGTTTCTTTTGTCTAATCAGACTTAAAGTCCCCTACAGGTTCTTTAATGTCTAACCTGCCTATGTCTTCCCATTTTGATAAGATACTTAGTGGTGATAAATATCCTTGAAATATTTGGTGCAAAGAGCTAAAAGGAGATATAAAATTAAGACACCACCTCCCACCCTCCAGAGTATCATGGTACCTTATAAAATGATGATATTTGAAGCTCTGATTTAAAAAATCTTAATAAACACATGAACACTGAGGACTATGTGAATGTTAATAATTTAGAAATGTAGATGGAGGTATCGGTATTCCTGAATAACACATGTTCACACTTCATCATTTTAATTAACGAAGTTCTTTTTCTTGTAATTTCAGCAGGAAATATCCCAGGGTAAGAGAACAAGATTTGGATTTATGTGAATAGGATTTATTTCATCACTGATTCCAAATCGTGTTTTCTAGCATGAAAACAGATGGCAGAGACTTTATTTGTGGTCAAGGGCATTATGCGTGAGAGTAAACCTTTCTTCGACAGGCAGATTTGAATAAATTCAGGAAGTGATTTAAGACATGATATGTCTCCTAGAACCTGATCCACGTCAGGTGCTTCTGTTAACAAAACTTATACACTCAAGTCCAGTGAATCAGAGGAGCTAATTTTCATTCTGGCAAATCATATTTTTTTTTTTTTGGCCATTAACTACATACCTGGAGATTAGGATTGTCTTGGAAAACTCAGTCTGTGAGTCAGAGTTTGCATGTTTCTTATATCATAGCTGAAGAATGTCTTCTGATCTGGTTCCAAGACCTCATTGTGTTTGAAAGAAATTATTTGGGGAGATAATCAAATCCTGGTTTGTTGTTAACCTCAGTCTATAAATTGTAATTTGATATCGCCAACAATGCAGTTTAAATGAGATATTGTCCTGAAAGACTGTTTGAAACCATAAATTACTTTTCAAATGTAAGGTGGTAGTATTATTATTACAACACATGGCTTTGATATAAAGCCAAATTTCTCCTACATTCCCAATGAAAATTAGGTTATTAGGTTAACTCTTCCCTGCTTCCAAGGTATTCTTGGATAACTATGGTTTTGGAACCAAAATTGGATTCCAATTTCGACCGAGGGCCATACACAGACGTGGGAAATAACTGAAGTACATATGTTGTTAGAGTGACTTGCTTGTCATGGTCTACTCTTGGGTCAATTTCCTCCTCAGCTCATTGGTGTACTTCTTGGATTGTAATTCTTTGCTTTTTCTTCTCTTCTTGGTTTCTTTTCACTACCACCAATACATAGAATGGTGCATAGAATGAAAGAGTTATTAGGTGACACAGTGTCAGAACTGGGCTGAGAGCTCTGAGCTGGAAAAGGCAGAGGTGACGTGCACCAATGAAATTTTTGCTTGGCACTTAGGACTATGCAGGTCTCCATACACAGGGGATCTTAAACTTTAGTGTGACGAGAATCTCCTTGTTAACAGTTACCTTGTAAAAAACAAAAAACTCAAATTCTGATTCATTAAGTCTGGGATGGAGCCCAGGAATCTATATTCTGAACAATTATTCTAGGGAATTCTGATGCTGCTGGTTGAAGGACCACAGTTTGAGAGACACTGCATAGAGAGTCCTAATTCCATGGCACCCAAGTGCTCAAGAAAATCGATTACGGTTATTAAAGTGCGTACTTCTCTTGTGTAGAAATAATGTTATTGTATCTCATTAATATCTCATTAAGTACAAATAAATGAATGTGGCATTGCTGACTCTAGGGGGTTTAGTGCTTCTGATTCCTTCTTCACCAAGGCTGGGAGACGCAAGGCGAGAGCAGATATTCCCAGAGATGTGACAGGGTCACCGTGGCCAAAGAAGCAGTGTGGGGATATAGACCCGAGTTTTCAATACACTGCACTTGAATCACTTTTTCTGGGTTGACTTGGAAATCAATAAGAAACAACCAGAGTCAGCCAATTAGTAAATAAACACAAAGTCAGGAAAAGCACAGAGGAAGACATAAGGCAGTGGGGAGCTAGTTAATCCTGTAGAAACAATATAAAGGGTGACAGCTCAAAGGCCTGTGAGTTATAAAGCTCCAGAAGCTATGTGAGCGCAAGAGAGGCAGGTGGGAGTTTTTCAGTCTCAGAATGCTACTGTGTGGCTTTAATAAATGTCTTTATTTAGATCCTTATTATTCTGGGGGCTCATGTGTAGAAGAAGGTACAAGTGGGCACATGTGGATGACACAGACATGTGTTAGGTGGCCCACAGTGGTTTACCTTCAGCAGGTGCTTGGAGGAAAATGGAGCTTTGGCTCTGACAGCTTATAGGTAATTTGGCAAATGTTTCTTGTGTACCTACTGTGTGCTCAGCATTGAGCCCCAGGCCATGATAGGCCTGACTCATGTTCTGTGTTCGTTACCAGCCAGACAGCTGTCTTGCATTTCTAGAGCCAAACTGAGGCTGGTGTTCAATCCCTGGGTGTAGCACACAGACGTGAGCAGCTTTCTAGAATTCTGAGCGTTCACTGTTGCTTAAAGGGCCACCTCCATCCCTCAACCTGGAGAGATTAAAATGCCAACCAGTTGCTGCAGATCACTGATTTCTAGTTCCAAACCTGAAAACAAGAATTAATGAAGAGCACTGATACACTTGAGAGAAAGGCACCTAACCCCATGCAAAAAATAGTGTGTGGGAGAAAACATCAGGTAAATGGGCAAGCTATGGATTTGGGGGGCCCTGGACTTGAACTCAAATCCTGATTCTGTCACTTCCTGGTCTCTTTGAGCCACGGTTTCCTCATCTCTTAATGAGGAATGAGTCTACCTACCTCATTAGATTTATGTAACGGTTAGTAATATACAAATATGTATAGCACATAATAGGAACATAATAGGAACTTCAGAAGTATAAAATCCTGCCCCTGCTCCTTTTCCTCATATTCTGGGCCTTCATGAAATACATCTCAGTTTTAGCAAAACCTCAAATCAAGCAGACCCTGTATTTTGGTTTGAACTGTCCTGACATGAGTGTGCTTAGGGGCGGAGCCCTGTGTCAGAGTTCTTTGCCAACTGAGCATAAAATATTCGAATTCCAGAATCGGAAATCATCTTTCTCAGAGCTTGTCTTAGCCAGGATTCATTCCAGAAAGTAGAGCCAGAGACAAGGGCTTGTATGCAGGTGGTTTGGGAAGTGAACTCAGGGAATGGGACTAGGGGACTGGGAAGAGGGGAAACAGAGAAAGAAGGGGAGACAATTCATAGGAAGTTCACAATCAAGTTTGGTCCTGGCTGTGGGAAACTGGGGCCTGATCTTTCTGGGACCATCTGAGAGCCGTGAGGAGTGCATCTCAGAATTGTGCACTCAGGGGACACAAGTGGGACCCACAAGTTCCCATCCCTAACTGGCCAAGGATCAGCCCCAGATGTTAACTCCCTCACACTGCCAGGTTTGCACAAGTGCTGAGTTATTCTTTTTTTTTTTTTTTTTTTTTTAATATCTTTATTGAGTTATTCTTGTAGGTGTCCTAGGCCAGGTGTCTGAGAAGCCCAGGCAAGCACGTAGCAGAAGTCACATGTGCTCAGGAAAATGGGAGTAAAAAGCTCCAGAGTATGTGAAGTGAACACGACCAGGCCCCATGCTGGGATCAAAGGAAATGCCAGTCAACAGGAAAGGGAGCAAGTCTGTTTCTCCCCTCAAACCTCAGATATTTTCACTGTTTATGAACATAGCCACTGGAATATTCTTCAATGACCTCCCTGTGGCGTTTGTAGCCTCACTGGTCTCTTGGTTTCCTGAACTCTAATTGCATGGACAGAGTCAGTAACTTAGCACTTGATGATATATTCTCTTCCTTGTCCTCCAATTTCTTTGTCTCTTTGAATTGTGCCCCTCTTCCCCTCAGTCTCCTTGGGAAGCTTGGGATGGAGTCTTCTAATTCTTTTTTATCCAGTCAGCACCTAACTGTGCTCATTAAAAACCCGTCGACTTGAACTCACTTGACAGATGATAAATCCTTTCTCTAGAAGCACAGTTATCGTTTCAGGGGCCTGTGGAGTCCATTTCCTAACTATATTGAGACCCTCGCCAATTAATGGGTCTGGAAAGCAACATCTTTAACGAGGGGCAGGGAGCTGGGAGCACGATGCTGGTGCCTTGGGGTGTTGTAAGGTTTTCATGAGCAATTCATTTTGCACTCCTTGTGTTTGGTTTCATTCCAATTGCTTCACAGCCAGTGGCACTCAGAAAGGACATCTATTTTGACTAGACATCAAGCCTCTCGTTGAAGCTTTCTGTATGTAACAAAACACAAATGCACTGGTTCTTTCTCTGCCTATCCTTTCCCCTCCGCTTCAGCCCTTCCTAACTGTCGATACCCAGTAGATATGAACAGTGGCTGGGACCTGGGGTGGGTCAGCAGGGAACTGGTATTTGCTGGATCCTTTTAGATAGCAAAAAGGGAACATATCCAAGTTACCTTTAATATTATATTTCTTAGTGTGAACTTGGAGCCACTTGTATGAGAATTACAGATAGCGGCCATGTTTAGCTGGGCAGGTTGTGCACTGCACAACTCGCAGGAGGCACACACATCATAGTCAGTATGAATGTGTCCCCAGAGGAGTGTAAGGAATAACCCGTGTGGCCACAAATAGCGGCCCTATCTGAGGCCCCACTCCAGTCCTACTGAACCAGAATCTCTGGGGAGAGGGCCCAGATTCTACATTTTAACACATTTCGCAGGCTCTTATTAACACTAAAGTTTGAAAATCACTGCTTAGGAGATAGGTTTTAAGGCAAGCATACACCAAAAGGAAAAAAATGTGGGAAATTATCTCAGCACATATGCCATCCCTAGATCCTCTGCTTCCCAGGCTTAAATGTTCAGCTGGCTTCACGGATAACTTAGTGAATCATTGCCATTCAGAATATGATCGCCCCATTGGTGATCTGGTCATCTTTTCAACTGCTTCCAAATAGACCCCTATTGCTTTCTTTCCTGCGTGCTTTTATATCCCAAGTTTCGGAGAGAGAAGTTCTGATCAGGCTGGGTTGTCACCACCCAACATGGAGTGCTGCATGTAGGGATCATCTCGTCAGGTTATCTCCTGGGCAGCAGGTCTTACTCATGTTCACCTTACATACACATGTATTGCCTTTGGCCTGGGCACTCATTTTTGACTCAGTAACCATTAGCTATAGTATCTCTCTTTTTTTTGGTCACGTCACGTGGCTTGTGGGATCTTAGTTTCCCCACCAGGGATGAACCCGAGCCCTCAACAGTGAAAGCATGGAATCCTAACCACTGGACCTCCAGGGAATTCCCTAGCTGTGGTACCTTCATGCAGAAAGAACTGCTCATGACAACTTTCCTCTGAAGGGGGATGTAGGTATGGCCAGAATCCAGTGCTTCATTGTTTGTTAGGACAGGAAGGGGATACACTTATTTAATACACTATTCAGATGCCATGTCCCATAACGATAAGAGCTAATATGCATTGAGTACCACCTTAGGCCAGACATTTTTTCTAAGCACTTGATTAACATTCATAACTGAACCTTCAAAAACAACTTTTTCTGGTAAATGCTATTATTACCCTTATGGATTAAGAAATTGAAGCATAGAACTTCCTCAGCAGTTTTTATATTGTGGAAACACAATGGAATTGACACAATTTAGCTCTGAAGTCATTTCTCTTTATGACTATTTGGGAGTCATGACAAAGGATCCTTCTGTGTGTGTGTATGTGTGTGCGTGCGTGTGTGTGCTTGGGGTGAGACAGTTTTAAGAGAGAATGAATGCAAGGCACAAATTAGGTCAGGAAAGCAAGAATGTGCAGAAACCTCCATTGGTGTGTGTTAGGGGAAGTATTTGAAAGACATGACAGACAGATGTCACAAAGCAACAAGACACAGCTGGGCTTGCCTTGAGAGCCAGAAAGGATTCTAGCACAAGACCCTGAGCAGTTTCTCTTACTCACTTCTTCCCTTTTTAAGAATAAAAAGGAGTAGAAATGGCATCTAAATGTCCATGATTCCTTTTAAAAATAATAGCATATTAAATACCTTCCTTTGGAGCCATTAAACCTCCATCCTAGCCAATAGTCCCTGGGTCCTGATGCTACTTGATAGACAAGATTCGAGAATTTTGGGTTAGACAGGAAAGTTTGGATTTGAGTGTATTTAAGGAGAGAAAGTGGAGGGTGGTTATATGTACATTGCCCAGGAACATGAAGTTTGCAGTAGGAATGTGGAGATGGGAGACTCCTCCACCATGAAGAAGTCTCTTAAGGTCCAAGCCAGAGCAGCTACTAAGCAATAATTTAGTTTCCACTAAAGACTGAGGCAATTATTCCAGTGATTTAGGAGGAAGGGGAGCTATTGAATTACTAGAATAATTACCTCCATTTCCTTTCTTTTTTGTTCACGGAGAGAGATCTGGTCTGCTCGTGTCAATGTGTGCCACCTTGCTGGGTGAGGGCGGCCTCCTAAATCCTTCACTTTTTAGTAAAACACAGTAATCATTGAAATATCATTTTCTTGGGCCTTTATGGGCCTTGGCGAGGTCTCCTGGGTGCTTCAGAGACAAAACTTTTCCACCTTTCAATAGTTACGTTTCTCTTTCAATCAGTAGCTTAGGAAGTAACAGGGGATACTTGACTTGAGAAGAAAATGGCTATTTAGTATCTCATATCATTTCCGAGTCAACAGTGGGGTTCTTGTAGGTCGGGAGTGATTTTGCAAAGTTCTGAGTGAAGGCAGGGGAAGGACGGGGGTGATCCTTGCTCTCCCAAATTCTGAGAAGGCTGGTGGGCTGTGCGAGGTGTGGGTTCTGACCAGTACTTGGCACACTGTGTGACATGGGGATTTATACATCCAAATCAGTAGGTCTTGGTGCTGAGAGCAGTATTTGAAGGACGGTCAGTTGTTCCTCTGAGAAACACTCACAAAGATGTTCTCTGTTTCAGGCACAATGATTACTCCAGAGACTTGAGGAGTTTCAAGACAACTGAATGCAAGATAAGAAAGGAGATAGCTTGGGGAAGATAGGCTGCTTATCCCTACTGGGACTCTTCTGGAAGGCACATTATTGACTTCAAGGCAAGAGGCTATGAAAGTGTGCCTTTCCTTAAGACAGTAAGCTCTCTGTTTTCTGAAGCGAATGGAAAAAAAGGGGCGTTTTGGTTCCCTATATCAGTTTCCAGAAATGAGTGTATTGTACAATGTACTTTAATCTACAATGTTACCGAATATAACTTACTGTTACTCAGATGATTCAGAAGACCCTCTGGGATCTTATTAAGACAAACAGCAAATATTTTGTGCTGCAGCTGTATGGACAAGCCATTTCCCAGTGACTTCTAGCAATGAGTCAGAAAAATAAAAATAAATGCCTTTCTCTATTGTCACATACTCTAAGCCAATCATTCAATCAAGTGGAATTTATAGTTTACCTCTTAACTGTCAGGGATTATACAGGTATGTGGGGAATATAAAGAAATGTCAGTGGAGGACTCATTGGTTGCAAATAGAGTTATATCTACGTAGGTTCTTTGTCAGAGCTTAAGACTAGAACTCAGTATCGGGGTTTTGTGATGGGTTTGGTAGATCCACCCCCAGTGTCCACCCCACCTGCCTTCTGCCACTTCCTGCACTGTAGTGGCTGGAGAGCCAAACACCCCATTTCCCAGACTCCCCTGACCTCAGGATGTGCTCTGGATGTGATTTAAGTCCAGCCATTACTTTGCACTAGTGTAAGGTTTGGAAGGCAGAAATGAGCAGAGGCCATGCCTTTGCTGCTTCTGCTTTTTCTTTTAAAAGTCTGGTTGTAGAGGCATTTGCATTTCCTGCGGCAGCATTAGCAGAAGTTTGTGGGTGCCAAGAGCCAGGTCTCAGGGACCCCATCCTGCAGGTGAGGATTAAAGCATGTCTGGTTTGGTGGGGAGCCAGCTTCCTGTCCCTGAGGGCCTTCACATTGCGGTGGCTTCCTGGTTTTGGCTGTCATACTGTGTAGAAGGTGGCAGCTTCCTAATCTTGGGATAACCAAGAGCTCCCTTGGTGACCCAGTTTGACTACATGGTCTGGGGAGTCATTTCTGAAATCTCAACCTCAGTCTGTTTCGCCACCTCTCCCAATGACTCAGTGAGCTTTTTAATGCCCTATGATAAACCTTTCCATGCTTCAGTTTGCTAGGATGGCTTATGTTCTCTGCAATTAAACCCTGCCCATGACTGTGATTGGTAGAGGAGAGTTACAGGCAACAGACTCTAAAGGAATTGGAAATCTGGATTTGTTTTTTCTGACTTGATTAGGTTCGAGAGGAGCAACAATGACATTAGCATTAGAATATGGAATACTGGCAGTGCGTGACATGGAGTCGTGTAATCGTTACTTAAAATACGGGTCACCTGCTTTCCTCAACATAATAAAGGCCATATATGACAAACACACAGCCAACATTGTCCTCAATGGTGAAAAACTGAAACCATTTCCACTAAGATCAGGAACAAGACAAGGTTGCCCACTCTCACCACTATTATTCAACATAGTTTTGGAAGTGTTAGCCACAGCAATCAGAGAAGACAAAGAAATAAAAGGAATCCAAATCGGAAAAGAAGAAGTAAAGCTGTCACTATTTGCAGATGACATGATACTATACATAGAGAATCCTAAAGATGCTACCAGAAAACTCCTAGAGCTAATCAATGAATTTGGTAAAGTAGCAGGATACAAAATTAATGCACAGAAATCTCTTGCATTTCTATACACTAATGACGAAAAATCTGAAAGTGAAATTAAGAAAACACTCCCGTTTACCATTGCAACAAAAAGAATAAAATATCTAGGAATAAACCTACCTAAGGAGACAAAAGACCTGTATGCAGAAAATTATAAGACACTGATGAAAGAAATTAAAGATGATACAAATAGATGGAGAGATATACCATGTTCTTGGATTGGAAGAATCAACATTGTGAAAATGACTCTACTACCCAAAGCAATCTACAGATTCAATGCAATCCCTATCGAACTACCACTGGCATTTTTCACAGAACTAGAACAAAAATTTTCACAATTTGTATGGAAACACAAAAGACCCCGAATAGCCAAAGCAATCTTGAGAACGAAAAATGGAGCTGGGGGAATCAGGCTCCCTGACTTCAGACTATATTACAAAGCTACAGTAATCAAGACAGTTTGGTACTGGCACAAAAACAGAAATATAGATCAATGGAACAGGATAGAAAGCCCAGAGATAAACCCACGCACATATGGTCACCTTATCTTTGATAAAGGAGGCAAGCATATACAGTGGAGAAAAGACAGCCTCTTCAATAAGTGGTGCTGGGAAAATTGGACAGATACATGTAAAAGTATGAAATTAGAACACTCCCTGACACCATGCACAAAAATAAACTCAAAATGGATTAAAGACCTAAATGTAAGGCCAGACACTATCAAACTCTTAGAGGAAAACATAGGCAGAACACTCTATGACATACATCACAGCAAGATTCTTTTTGACCCAGCTCCCAGAGAAATGGAAATAAGAACACAAATAAACAAATGGGACCTAATGAAACTTAAAAGCTTTTGCACAGCAAAGGAAACCATAAACAAGACCAAAAGACAACCATCAGAATGGGAGAAAATATTTGCAAATGAAGCAACTGACAAAGGATTAATCTCCAAGATTTACAAGCAGCTCATGCAGCTCAATAACAAAAAAACGAACAACCCAATCCAAAAATGGGCAGAAGACCTAAATAGACATTTCTCCAAAGAAGATATACAGATGGCCTACAGATACATGAAAGAATGCTCAACATCATTAATCATTAGAGAAATGCAAATCAAAATGACAATGAGATATCATCTCACACCGGTCAGGATGGCCATCATCAAAAAATCTAGAAACAATAAATGCTGGAGAGGGTGTGGAGGAAAGGGAACACTCTTGCACTGTTGGTGGGAATGTAAATTGATACAGCCACTATGGAGAACAGTATGGAGGTTCCTTAAAAAACTACAAATAGAACTACCATACGACCCAGCAATCCCACTACTGGGCATACACCCTGAGAAAACCATAGTTCAAAAAGAGTCATGTACCAAAATGTTCATTGCAGCTCTATTTACAATAGCCAGGACATGGAAGCAACCTAAATGTCCATCGACAGATGAATGGATAAAGAAGATGTGGCACATATATACAATGGAATATTACTCAGCCATAAAAAGAAATGAAATGGAGGTATTTGTAATGAGGTGGATGGAGTTAGAGTCTGTCATACAGAGTGAAGTAAGTCAGAAAGAGAAAAACAAATACAGTATGCTAACACATATATACGGAATCTAAGGAAAAAAAAAAAAAAGCCATGAAGGACCTAGTGGCAAGATGGGAATAAAGACACAGACCTACTAGAGAATGGACTTGAGGATATGGGGAGGGGGTGGGGTGAGATGTGACAGGGTAAGAGAGTGTCATGGACATATATACACTACCAAATGTAAAATAGATAGCTAGTGGGAAGCAGCCACATAGCACAGGGAGATCAGCTCGGTGCTTTGTGACCACCTAGAGGGGTGGGATGGGGAGGGTGGGAGGGAGGGAGATGCAAGAGGGAAGAGATATGGGAACATATTGTATGTGTATAACTGATTCACTTTGTTATAAAGCAGAAGCTAACACACCATTGTAAGGCAATTATACTTCAATAAAGATGTTAAAAAAAAAAATACGGGTCACCTGGAATGAAGTGTACAGTGCAGGCAAGGCTTTGGTGCACTGGGTGCCTGTTGACCACTACGGTGAGAATGAGGCATACAAGCACGGTGGAGCCGGGTGGCTGTTTTCACCTACCTTAGAGAACTTAAAGAAAAAATGATCTGCTTAGGATTTTAAAGTTACTGTCGTAAGGCATGATCAGAGGACAAGAAGTGCCTATGAATTTCTAGAAGAATCATTTATTTCATGTAGCTGCAGGGCTGATACATTCTAACATCAAATGCCGTCTGATCCTGTGGGTTGATGATTAAAAGATAATCTGAACTCACAGAATCACTAGGTCTGTTATGCGAAACTTTGAGTATTGATTGGGAGAGAGTGAGACCATATGAACTGGGACGATTTGGGTGGGTTCAGCTGCACCTGAGTACAAAGATCCCCAAAACTCCATTGAACCTCTGTTGCCAGTAGAAGCATCTCCTCTTCCTCTGTTTGATGAGCCTGGTCCAGCCTTTCTTAGAGACTCTGTAATGACCTTGCTGAGGGAGTTCCCTTGCAAGGGGATGCCAGTTTTCCTCTTACCCCAATTCCTATCACTAATTGGTCTAGATCTATTACTAGAGTCAAACGTCATCATGAACTCAGAAGAACAAGTACAATGTCTATCTTAGGAGGCAAAGGTTTACACACCTAGGGAATGGCAAGATTTTCTCACTTATATCAGCAAAAACCTAGGGAATATATGTAGGAATAGATTATGAGAATCTAGGCTAGAAAATAAGAAACATAATTTTAAATCTGGCTTACTTTATTGGTGTGGTTGCATTTTCTGGAGATTCTGGATTGTTCTAGTTGGAGCAGCTGGGAATGGTTGTAACTCTTGGCCTGACTGATTGACTGGAATTGGGACTCAATGGTGGCCTAGTCGAAGGAAATTGAGGTATCAGAAACCTGTGGTATAACATAGGGGTAGGAATCCAAACACTTAGGAGAAAGGACTATCAGGGTAGGTATTTCACATATAATCCAGTAACCCAGTAAGAGGGCCAGGGGACTAACTTTTCACCAGAGCACTGAGAAACAAAACTGTGAGAAGTACATCCTCGAGAAGTGTTGCAGTGAAGTCATCTGTAAGTCAGGAAGGTGAGAGATGCTGCTTTTGAAATGGACATTTTGATTGCAATGGGTCTGCTGAGAACCTGGAGAGGCAGAGAACAAGTAGCGATACTTAAATGTTAGAAGCAAGGTGGAAACACCTTCTGGCAGCACAGCCAGAGCGGCAGTCTGATCCTTGCTGGTAGTTAATTGATCATCTGCCTTCTAGGAATGAAGAGATGGCCGTTCTATCAGAATCCACTTGTTGATATATATAATCAAAAATACTGTGCATCTGGAAAGTCATAGGCCTTCACAATTTCCAGACCAGTTTATAAACCTAAAGCCATTTAATGAAGGGGAAACCAGAACCCTGAGATCCTATCAAGAAAATGTACCATAAATATTTCTCCTATTCTTCCTCAAAGAAACCTGTAGCTATTTAATAACTTAACTCTGCACTGGGAAAAGAGAACCACCAAAACTGATGAGGGCTGATTGGATTCTAGCTTTCATTAACATGAATCCCCTAAGACTCCAAATACTACTGTGGTCCTTTAGAGGTGATAAATGAAATTTGGGTCTGAGCTTGTCTCTCAGTGGTCCCACTGAATTTGTGAAGCCCTCTTGTAATTATTTCCCTTACTCTTAAATGTGTAGTTGGAGTATACATTTCAGCAACTGAAGAGTAGCCACGTTGGTTTTGTGGAGTAAAAGCTATTAACTATGAAGTGTCCAGTGGAAGCCGGAGTAACCCCTACCCATCAAAATAGTAAACCAAACCAACCCCCCCCAAAAAAAAACTACTGCAATCTTGAGGAAATCACAGAGATTAGTGTCATCATAGAAGGCTTAAAATAGTGCAGGGATGATGATTCTTCTCATATCTACATTTAACTCATAGTAGATGATATACAAGAAAACTATGGGTCTTGGAGAATGACAGTGGATTACCGTAAACTTAATCAGATGGTGATTCCAATTGTATTTGCTGTTCGACATGTCAAATTAACATAATTTCTAGCACCTGGAAGGGACCTATACATTTAGCAAATAGTACTTTTTCCTTCTAGTTGGTAGAGAACACTAGACTCAGTTATATTTTACCTCACAGAGATAGTAGTATATTTTCCCTGTTTATCTCTGGGCTGGGTCATGTATCAGATGCTCAGACATATTTTAGTTTTCAGGGAAGTTGATCATCACACCATGCTATGGAACATCATACAGGTCCACTATGTTGATGACATCATTCAATTGAGCCTGGTGAAAAAGAAGTAGCATGTGTTCTTGGTAAGATGCATACATGACAGGATATTTAAAAGATCATAAAAATACAAGGGTCTGTCACTTCAGTAAAATTTATGGAAGACCAATAGTCTGGAGCATTTTGAGATATCCCATCCAAAGTGAAAGACTAACTGTTGTACCTTCTGCTAAGAAAGAGGCTCAAGCTTGGAAGCTTTCTTTTGGCTTTTGGAGACAGCACATACCACATCTGCATGTGCTACTGGACTCATTTACTGAGTAACCTTAAGCTTCCAGCTTTATGGGGGGCCCAGAGCATAAAAAGGAATAGAAGCAGGCTACCACTTGGCCTAATAATCCAGCCGATCTAGTGGTGACTTGTAAAGGAAAAAATTCAGCATTTTTCTAACTGCTTAGGGAAAAACCCAGTTCTTCCTGACTATGTGTTTCTTCCCTGAGTTTCCTTTTCTTTTACATAGACACTTCAATTCTGACACTTCTCATCGCCAAATGTGTGGAAGTTTCCCCCACACCAATCAATTCTCTGCAACACCAGCTGTGTATCCTACAATTTAACTCAATTCTTACACTATCTCAGTTCCATAAGACCACCCTTCCCTTCAGATGCCAGTTATCACCTGTGCTTCTGACCAACTGGCTATAGATCAGAGGCTCCAAAAACCTCCCTTGGGTTTGATTAATTTGCTAGAGCATCTCACAGAACTCAGGAAAACACTCAATGACTACTAGTTTATTAAAGGATATGATAAAGGATACAGATGAACACCCAGATGAAGAGATACACAGGAGGAGGTCTGGGAGGGTCCTCAGGAGAAGACCTCGGGGACATAAGCTCTGGCGCTGGAATTGGGGTGCGTCACCCTTCCAGTGCGTGCGTGTGTGTGTGTGTGTGTGTGTGTGTGTTCATCAACCCGGGAGCTCTCTGAACCTTGTACTATTGGGATTTTTGGAGGCTTCCTCACATAGGCACAATCAATTGTTAACTCCATTTCCAGCCCCTCTCCCCATTTTGGAGAAGTGTTGGAGTGGGAGAGGTGCTGAAAATTCCAAGCTTCTAATCATGACTTGGTCTTTGTGGTGACTGGCCCCCATCCAAGAGTCATCAGAAGCCCACCCAGAGTTGCCTCATTAGAACAGAAGATACTCCTAGTGCTCTTACCACTTAGGAATTGACAAGGCTTTAGGAGCCCTGTGTCAGGGACTGGCTCAGATATAAATACTGGAACACGAGATGATCCTAGTGTTCTTATCACTTAGGAAGTTACAAGGGTTTTAGGAGCTCTGTGCCAGGAACCCAGGGCAGGGACCAATATATATATTTTCAACTATCTCACATGACTGGAGTGTCTTTATCAGATGAGGATGGTGCATGGAACCTACAGGAGTATGGAGCCTCTACAGGAGTGAGTGATACAGTCACATCCCTAGAGTTTGGAGCAAAGTTATCCTCTATTTGTCAATTGATTACTCTCTCTTTGAGAAATAGGCCTGGCTTGCTTCTCATGGTCAAGTGACCACGTGACCTGAGCTGTCCATCATGGGCTGGGTGTTATCTGATTAACCAAGCTATAGGAATGGGTCTGCTCATTCTTCATTCTCCAACACTTTATGATTAAGTGGTCTTGAAGGATGAGTACATTGCATGAACAGAGGGGTCACACTGCCAGGGCATCACCCACTGCTGCATTGCTCTCACCCTCAATCAATACCTGTAGATCCTTGGGGTGAGCGCAATGAAGAAGTTACCCTAGAAAGAAAAAAAGTCAAGCCTGGTTTATGAATGCATCCATATGATGTGCTTGCATCAGCTGAAAATCAGCTTCTGTAACATTACAGCCCCACTCAGCAGTGACCTTGAAAAACAGTAGGGAAAGAAAATCTCTCTGGGGGAAGAACTTGTCAATGTTGCTTGAAAATAAAGCTGTTCAGATGTCCAGGTCAACACAGATTCATTGGTAATGGCTAATGGGCTCTGGATTAGCTGGATGGCCAGAGATTTGGAAGGAAAAAGATTGGAGGACTGGTATCAGAGGTGTGCAAATGGAACTCTTAGGATGGGTACAAAGTAGGAAGATATTTGTGACTCACATGTTTGTTCAAAATAGGGCATATTTTGAGGAGAACTTGCTGAAAAATAAATTGGACCTGTTTTGTGTTTTGTGGATGTCTGTAAGCCTCTTTCCTCGGTCTGATGGATTGTTTCCTCATGATTAGATTCAGGTTATGCATTTTCAGCAGGAATACTACGTAACTAATGTTGTATCCTTCTCAGTCAAAATATCAGGAAGCACGTTATATCAATTTGTTCTGTTAAATTGGAACTTGAGATTGCTATTCACCATTTTGGCCACCACGTGCAAATGAACCAACAGGCAAAAGAGGGGTCAGTACTATGTCAAAGGAGTGTTTCAGCCCAGTTATCAAGAGGAAATAGTGTTGCTGCTTTACTATGGGAGCAGGGAGAGGTATTTTTGGAATCTGGAAGATCCTCTGGGACACTTCATAGAAGTGCCATGCCCAGTGGTAAAAGTTAAATTAAATTACATATTCAATATGTATTTTAATTTAATTTATATATTTAACAATAACTTTTAGTGGAAGACTACAGAAATCTAGTATAGTCAGGATCCCTGAGGGTTTAGATCCACTAAGAATGAAGATCCGGGTCACTCTACCAGCTAAATAACTTGGCCCAGCTGTTATGCTGGCTGAGGACAAAAGTAACTTATAACAGGCTGTGGAGGAAATAAGTTGTAAATACCAACTGTAGACTTCCAGCTACCTCTGGAACTATCATGACCACAAATGATTTCTTCCTTGTTCTGTTATGTGTTTTTATATACATTAACCATTTTCCCTCCTCCCTTTCCATTTTTCTCAAAACTTTATAAATGGTCTACTGATGGTGGTTAATTTTACAAGTTAATTTATATAGCATGGAATATCATGATGGAATTGTTACTGAACTAGAGAAGGAATAAATATCGCCCAAAGATAGATACAGAGACTTATGGAACTTTGGGTGTTCCCTTTTGAGGGGAGGTGAGTACATTTGTTTTTTGTTTTTTGTTTTTTTTGGTACAGGGACAATTATGTTATTGTTTGGAAATTTAAATATGGAGAGAAGGTAAGTATGGATGTTGAATAGCCAGAGGAAGGGTCTATGGCATTTATGGTGGATTGGTGCTCAATGTCCATTCAAGTTTTCTTCTGTGAACTTTCCCAATCTGCAGAAGTTAGAAAGTTAAAAAAAAAAAAAAATTCTGTTTGTTTTTTTTTTTAACCCGGACTCTCTTGCAGCTAAGGTTTTGGAATTTGTTAGGCTGGGCCAATCAAATACACTTGTGCAAGATTTGGAAGGCAGAGTGGAATGGAGGCTGTATTTCTGCTGTACTTGCTTTCTTTTCTAAAAAGTACAGGCATGGAGGGAATTTTTTCCCCCTGAGGCAGCATTAACATAGATACCAGTGTCTAGGAACTCAGTTGGTTTGAGTACTAAAAGGCAGAGCATGAGGCTTCCCTGCTGGTGTGTATCAGAGCAGGGATGGTGCAACTTCCTGGTGTGGCAGGTTCCTCATTGTACCAGCTTCCTGCCACAATTCTGGAGCCAGCTTCTTCCTGACCACAGAAGAGGCAGAAGCTCCTTTGGTGACCCATTTCTGCACTGAGACTTTCTGTTCTTGAAAGCTTGTCGTGCAAGCTATTTCTTCAGCTTTCCCAATGATTCAGTAAGCCTTTACAATAAGCTTGTAATAAGTATTTTTCCTGCTTAAACCAGCTACAATGGATTCTGTTTTTTGCAAGTAAACCCTGATCAATATAGGGGCTTAGGAGCCCACTGTCCTGTGCCAATAGTTTACATAAGGAGCAAGCAAGGTTCAGGTGTAGCTTCTCCACTACTGCTTGTTATGCTTCTATTCCGGAGAGAAATCTATCACACCCTCTACGACAGCAATTCTTAAACTCAGCACATTAGAATTATCTGGGGAGTTTGAAAAATTCCTGGTTCATGAACTGTCCCCAGACTAATAAAATCAGAAATCTCTATGTGTGGGACCCAGCATTCAGTGCTTTTTTTTTTTTAAAGGTTTAATTTTATTTATTTTTGGCTGCGTTGGGTCTTTGTTGCTGCGCGTGGGCTTTCTCTGGTTGTGGCGAGCAGGGGCTACTCTTCATTGCGGTGCACAGGCTTCTCATTGCGGTGGCTTCTCTTGTTGTGGAGCATGGGCTCTAGGCACACAGGCTTCAGTAGTTGTGTCTTGCGGGCTCTAGAGCACGGGCTCAGTAGTTGTGGTGCATGGGCTTAGTTGCTCCGCGGCATGTGGGATCTTCCCGGACCAGAGCTCAAACCCGTGTCCCCTGCCTTGGCAGGTGGATTCTTATCCACTGTGCCACCAGAGAAGTTCAGCATTCACTATTTTAAAAGCTGCCCAGGTGATTCCAATGTGTGTCCAAGTTTGGAGAACCACCGCAGTCTGGAAGAGAGAGGGAGGTGAATTCTCAGGTTATGTATGAGTTGCAGTGGAGGAGAAATAAAACACTAGTAAAGTAGCAAATTTACCATCTCACAGTCACAATACTGAAATAGGTCTTACTGGGCTAAAATCAAGGTGTCTGCAGGGTTTGTTCCTTTCTGAGTACTCTAGGGGAGAATCTGTTTCCTTGCCTTTTCCAGCTTCTAGAGGTTGCCTGCATCCCTTGTTTCTTGGCCCCCTTCTATCTTCAAAGCCAGCAAAGGCTGACTGAGTCTTTTTCACGATGCTGTCTCCCTGGTTTTGACTTTTCTGCCGTCCTCTTCCACTTTTAAGGCCCCTGTGATGACACTGGACCCACTGAGACAATCCAGGTTAAACTTCCCATCTCAAGGTTAGTTGATTAGCAGCTTAATTCCACCTTCAATCTTAATTCCATCTTGCTATGTAACTTAACATAGTCACAGGATCTGGGGGTTAGGATCTGGATATCTTTGAGGGGGCATTATCCTGCTTTTCCTAAGGAAATAAGGGACAAGATCACTGGGAAAGAGACACCCCAGGGATTCCTTCCCCACACTTTTTGAATCAGAAGAGGCAACTGGAGAGGCCAAGGAACTCAAAAGCTATTATACTATTAATTTCGACATAAGTGGGAGCCTGGTACACTGTATATTCATACTTCTGTAAGAAGCACGGTTAGCCAGAATGGACTGCTTAGACGTTAGATTATAATTTGAGATTGTTTAGTCTTGCCACTTTTCTCCTATTTGCAAAATTGTATTTCAATGATTTGAAGCTTCTTTGCAATCCCCTGGTTGCCCAGCTATGGATAATGGGAAAATACAAACAGGTAAGCCTTACAGTTTGCTGACCTCTGGTTAGGAACCAAGAGGCTTACCACAAACAGGTGGTCCTGCTAGCTAATTGTTTTCCCCTCTTTAAGAGCCATTCTACAGTAACCATTCTAAAATAAAAATTATGATTTTGGCAGATGTCCTTCAAAATTATTGCTTCATATCTGGCAACCGCTGCTGCAGGCGAATTCATATAGTTCCTCCAGCGGCATGCTGTGCAACTAATTCATCCAGGCAGGTTCGCTGGGAAGCTGACAGTATTTCTGATACGGTTTTTCTTTTTTTTGACCTTGCTGAATGATTGGTCACACTTTTTTAAGCGTAGTCCATGCCAAGAGCATTGGAGCCACGATCCGTAGTATAGAATGCCACAACCTTAGCCTTTTCTTGTTGCCGTGCTAGAGTAGACCCTGGTTCTCAGGAAAATTCCTGGCTTGGTCCTTGGTACCCTGCAGATGCTGCCTTAACCACTTGCTCGTCTGATCTCAAAAGCACCTGGATCCACTTTTAACCAGCATCTTGAATTATCTGCACACTGGGTCCTTGACTGAAAACTCATAATCTGTGCTTCCCTGGGGCCACACTAAATAGGAATGGGCGTGGAGTGAGGTTGCAAAAATGCAAACAAAGTTGGGCATCTCTGGCTCACTGGTTGCCCCCCCGTCCAGACTGGCAGGCCCGACAGACTCACCCTTGCCTACAATTCTCTTTGTAATTCCAGCGGCCCCTGACATTCCCTCCTCTCTGGGCCTGAGGTTGGCCTCATGGGCCCCGGCTCCTAGGTTGCTGCTCTGGCTGCCTGGAAACTTCTCTCTCAAGCTAAATTTGAGGCACAATTATAGGCCCTATATAAACTGTCATGGGCTTTCCTCAGTCTCGACTTTCTATTTTTATTTATATTGTCTCTGCTGCTGATTCTTTATTCTAACTTTTATTACATCACAATGTTATTGTACGTGTTTTTGTTGAAAAGCTCTTCAAATCCTCCACAGACTAATACAGAATACAAATTAGTACACAGAATAGTAACACTGATGTCCCTTTCCCCATCGAGAGACTGGGGATGGTGTCAGCCGTGTATTTTATGTCTCTACATTGAAAGGGCAGAGGGGATGGTGCCAATGTCGCCTATTCCACTATGTGGATCAGGGAGGTCTTGGTTGCCTGGGTCAGAAAAGGGGAGCTTTACCCAATCAGGCACTTCTTCCAGATATTCTAGATAGACAATGATGAATGAAACTATAACCCACCAGGATTTAATCTCGGGACTGAGTAGGTAGGAAAAATGATCACCTGGGTTTTTCATTTTTGTGAAACAAACACACAAACCACCCTCCCCCCCTCAACAAAAACAAAAACAAAAACCACCTAAATATAGCTAACTGAATTTTCAATCTTGGGAAAATGTTTTTCATAAATAAAAAGCATAAAAATTTGGCTCAATTGGCAGCATCTAATAATCAAATTTAGGAAAAGGTCATTTTGGATAGTGCATCTAGGGTAGAAGCTATCCTGAGGAAAACTTGGAAAACTTGTCTGACTCTTGGTCTCTCCTGGTCTCTCCCCTTTCTCTCCCTCCCCACCTCTTACTGCACGTTCCTCCTCACTTCTCCTCCCTTTGCCTGACGCTGGATGGAGTTTCCATGCGGGCCCCACTGTGGTGCTAATAATAGCGATAGCTGCTGTTTATCAAGCCTTTACCACTTGCCAGGCACTCTGCGAAGCGCCCTAGATACATTACCTCACTCATTCCTCCCGCAGTCCTCCCAGAGGATGGGCATACTTGTGTAATGAGCCCGGACAGACATGGTGCCTAATAGCTCCATTATAGCCTTTGTCAGCACTCCAAATAACAAAGTTATTGGTATTCTTGACTTTTTCATGCTTGGTTTAAAATATATTGGTAAATATCATGCTGGCTACAGAAAGGAACTAGCAGGCAGGCTATAGGAAATTGGGGTTAGGCTTTACATATTTTTAAATCCTTTCTCTGAGCAGTAATTACTGGTGGTAGATGAGAGTACTGGGAGCTGTTGTTTCATATTGAAATTTAACTGCTTCCTTCCCTGCAGTAAAAAAAAAAAAAAAAAAAAATACTGGTACAGATGATTAAGAGCCTAAGATGTAGGAAAGTGCTAAGTTTTGAACTCAACCTCTCCTGACAGGCTCAGTATTAACCATTATTTTCAACGCTTCATCATATGAGAACAGAAAGTACCAGGTCTCCGTGCTGTATATTTTGCAGGCAAGATGTTCCAGGCTGTCTCTGGAGGGTCTGACCTTTTGGATTGGAGCAAATGAGTCTGGAGAGGATGGTAGGTCAGTGGAGGCTGAGATTTTTGTTTTTGTTTTTTCCTCCTCCTGGACCGTATATCACCTTCCCACCTTCCTCACTGTCCTAGTGATCCCACCAGAGTACAGAGTTTTCCAGAGTTCCTCTGCTTCACAGGTAGAGCCCTACAGATTGCTTTTAAAGTCAGAATCTTTGCGACTTCAGGGACTGGCAAATGTTCCCCAGTCAGGCAGCCCTGTTCTCACACAGGGGCACAGAGCCAACTTGTTGGGGCATGAGGATACCAAGGGAGCTCAGTCTTGCATCAGATGCTGAAGATCTTTCATCATATTGCTCTCACAGTGAGGCTAGAAAACCACAGTTGAAAACTGATGCAACGGGATAGAAGGGGCTGGAAGCACGGGGAGTTAAGTTACCCTTGCTAAAGGGAAGACAGAAAGGAAAATTAAAAACAATATCTTGAGGCACTGAATTTAAATGACCAGCTGCATATTACCTGAGACCATTCCACATCTTTTAGGATGACCTAAGGGAATATAATTATGTCACTTAGAGGGAAAGTGATGAGTTATGTTAGAGAGTCATCAGAATGTCAGTTTTATTAACATGAATAAGGTGTAGACCGCAGTTTTGTTCTTGTACTTGTCATTAATTTGTGAGTGAAAACTTCAATTAAAAAAATAAATTACTGTAGTGGGCTGAATAATAGCTCCCAAAGATATCATGTCCTAGTCCCTGGAACATGTAAATGTTTCCCTATTTCAAAAAATTCTTCGCAGGTGTGACTGAGTTAAGAAACTTGAAATGGAGGAATTATCCTGAATTATCCAATGGGCCCTATGTAATCACAGTGTAATCCTTTTAAGAGGGAAATAAAGGGAGACTTGACATATAAGGAAGAAGAGGAGAAGGCAATGTGACCACGGAGGCAGAGATTGGAGGGATGTGGTCACAAGCCAAGGAATGCTGACAGCCACCAGAAGCTAGAAGAGGCAAGGAACAGAATCTCCCCTAGAGCCTCTGCTGACCCCTTGATATTGACTCAGTGATGCTGATTTGGATATCTCACCTCCAGAACTGTGAGAAAATAAATCTCATTGTTATAAGCCCTCAAGCTTGTGGTAATTTGTTACACCTGTCGTAGGAAACTGATACACTTCACTTGAACCTAGGGAGTTAGATTCTTAAGTCATGAACATAGGTCTCTCTACTGAAAAATATGTCTGTACCTGTATGTGCTTGTAGAGAAGGAGACACACGAAATTGGCAGCAATGTTTGCTTCTTGGAAGGGGAACCAAGAGAGTAAGTGTCTAAAGTAAGAGGAAGACTTACTGTTCATTTTATATACTCTGATTCTATTTGAATTTTTTCAAATGCATATATTTCTTTTATAAAAAAATAAACTTTTAATTTTAGGATAGTCTTAGATTTACAGAAAAATTGCCAATATCGTACAGAGAGTTCCCATATACCTAAACCCAGTTTCCCCTATGATTAGCATCTTACATTAGTACATTTCATTTTTCACAATTTGTCACAGTGAATCCATAATGATACATTATTATTAAGTAAACTCCATACTTTGCTCAAGTTTCCTTAGTTTTTACCTACTGTCCTTTTTCTGTTCCAAGATGCCACACAGAACACCACATTACATTTAATTGTCATGTCTCCTTGGGCTCATCTTGGCTGAAACAGTTTCTCAGACTTGCTTTTGATGACCTTTCAAGAGTACTGGTCAGTATTGGCTACTAGTCAGTAGAATGTCTCTTAATTGGAATTTGTCTGATGTTTTTGTCATGATTAGACTGGGGCATGTATTTCTTTTCTTTTTCAATTAAAAACTAGCTAATAAAAAAGGAAATATATTATTAGCACACTAAAAATACTTATGTAGATTACTGTGAGGATTAAAATAGTATGTGTGTGTGTGCATGTATCTTATGTAGGATAATATATACAAATATATATATTTTGGGTAGGATAATGTTGTAAAGTCAGAAGGATCAAGGTTACACTCTTAGCCCTGTCACTTCCTAGTTCTGTGATCTGGGGCAAATAACCTCTCTGAGCCTCAGTTTTGAAATCTGTAAAATGGTGATAATAATGTATGCTTAATAGAGTGGTGATACATATTTAAAAATATGTGTAAAACTCAAATGCAGCTATAGTAAATTTTGTATTGTTCTTAAGTATAATATTGGAAGATAAACTATATGCTAGGAATTGTGACTAATTTGCTTGTAATACAGGGAGTGTATAAATAAAGCAGCCAAGTTATTGCTTTAAGTTAGCTGTATGTAGCTGTATAAACATCTGTGCCTTTCTCTGTTAGCTGTATAAACATCTCTGCCTTTCTAATTGTGATGTTTTATCCATGAAATACTTATTTAGTGTCTACTAGAGGTGAAATTTTGTGCAACACAGAATTATACAAGACACAGTGCTTGCTGACAATCTAACCAGGGCAGGAACAAAATGACCCATGAGTGCAGAAGGAGAAAGGGCACTCCTGTCAACTGGGACAACTTTGTTTTGAAATATAGGTGGCTAGAATTCTACACTGTATCTTCTCTTGATTATCAACATATTGGATGTGCACTGCAGAAAATTTGGAAGAGTATAGAGAAGTAGAAGAAAAATATCCAAACATAATTCTATTTTGGCATAGTTCCTTCCAGTATTTTTAACCACGAATTTTAAAAAAAAATTGCTGAGATAATATCATATATATATATATAATTTAATATCCAGTTTTTTTCCACCTAATATATGATAAACATTCTTTTGTGACATTCAAACTGCTTCTTAAAGCATCATTTTAAATAGTTGCATACTATTTCTTTCTGCTAATAGGAAGTAGGTTTGGCTGTTGTGAAAGAGACATGGAACAATAGTGGCTTAAACAAGGTAGAAATGTGTTTCTCTGTTGTGGCACTCTGAGCTGATGTGAAGCCCTGCGAAGTTGTCAGAGGCTCAGACTCTTTTATTGAATTGCTCTGCCATCCCGAGGTATAGCCCTTGTCTGCATGGTCCAAGATGTCTCACCACCATGTTTATGTGAAAATCAAAAAGGGGAGGAAAAAAGGTGGGGAAGCATGCCTCTAGTCTTTAAGGACACAACCCAGAAAGTATGCCCATCACTTCTGCTCATATTCCATTGGCCAGATCTAGTCATATGGCTATAACCAGTTTCAAGGAAGGATGGGAATCATAGTATTTATTCTAGGTGATCATATGCCCAACTAAAATCCAGGGTTTCTACTACTTTAGAAGGAGAAGACAGATATTGAGGGTCAACTAGCAGTTTCTGCCACACTTTGCCTGGCTGTCCTCTGCTTATATAAACCACATACTATTGCTAGAGATTTTTGATATCTCCATTTTCTTTTGCTTCAATGATAAATCTTTATATTTTTGTGCTTACCAAGTTTCAAATGTTTGACATATCAGTTCATTTAAGCCTCACAATAATCTTATATATAAATACTATTATCCCTATTTTAAATTGAAGAGAGTAAAGTTAAGGAATTTGCTCAAGGTAATGTAATTAGTTAGTGGAGTGGCCAGGATTTGAAATGAGAGTCCATATTCTATAACTACCACTATGCTTCTCATTTTTTACCACGTACTGATGATCTCCTTAGAGAAGACTTCTAGAAGAGGAATTAGTGGGTCAAAGGGTATGGACTTGTTTTTTTTCGGGCTGTGTTGAGTGGCTTGTGGGATTCTAGTTCCCTGACCAGGGATTCCCTGAACCTGGACCCTCAGCATTGAGAGCGCAGAATCCTAACTACTGGACCACCAGGGAATTCCCAAAGGGCATGGACATTTTAAAGGCTTGTGATATATTTTTCCCAATTATTTTATACTAACTGGCCATTCCCTCCAATGAGAAGAAAAGATGTCCTCCCACTGGTCCAAAATAAATCTTCCTACTTGGTCACATAAGTCATCCTCCTAGCATTTTCCTAGAACTGGCCCCATGAATCAACTCTTCTCTGCACTTTTGCTTCAAATGTGGTAGTGGTGCTCGTAAATGGGCAGTGGTTATTTTACACACACTTATACACCCACAGTGTCCAGCCAAATGTGAAGGAGCTCATTGCATGCTTATTGAGTGGACACGGGTGACACATACTCCTGTGGAAGGTAAGCCCAGTGCCTGGCCATGGTAGGTGTTCCAAAATACTTCTTCCATGAATTTACAGCCTCTTCCCATATTGAAACGAATCTTTCCTTTTGCCCCCAGTACTTCTGTAAGCTATTACCTCATCACAACATTTCTTTCACAGCTAAATTTCACAAAACCACAACAGTACAGCTTTCAGTCTTCCTTCCCATCTACCCTCCAACTTCCTGACATCTAGCTTCCATCCCAGTGCCCCCTCCCAAATGCCCTTTCGAAACAGAGTTCTTGGAATCCCGATGTTAATAACAAGAGAAGGCAGTACTGTATGTTTAATCCACCTCTATATTCCCCTAGCCCAGAGTAGATCCCCAGTAATTATTTATTAGATGAATGAATATATCTAATGGCCCCTTCCTAATTATAAAATCATGAAATCTTTGATCTAGAAGGAATCCAGCAACCCAAAACATGGTACAGGCATAAAATATAAATTGCTTCAGGGAAACACACAAACAGTTATTTGTGCTGTCAGTGGGGTGGGAAGTGAGATAAGGAGGTGAAGGCAACTTCAGTGGTTTACTCTGTATGTTTCCCTGTCATTCAAGTCTTTTACAAGGGAATGAATTTATGTTCTATTTTTAAAAACATAAGTGTAAGGAAAAGAATTTAATATATCTCTTAAAATAATTTAGAACAAGTAATGGCTGCAGAGCCTTAAAGGTTTTCTAGTGTATTTGTAGAATACAGTCTTGATTATTTGAGATTGGCACAAAGAAGGACAGGAGTCTTCCATTAGGCTGTAATGAACCGTGTGAGTCTTACCCAGTATGGCCATTTTATTGTCAAATGTATGTTTATTTCAGATTTCTAACACAAACACAAGCTCCTCCCTTTTTCCTTCTTCCCCCTCTCCCTTCCTTCTGCAAAAGTGCAGGATTGTGCTAGGTACCATGTGAGGTGTAAAAAACATATACTTGGCTCCTGCTTTCAAGAACATTATGTATTGGCTTGGGAGATAAGATAAATGTAAAGGAAACAGATGATCTGTTATGGAAGAGATAACACCACAAGCCCAACATGTATGTGATTAAGTTCTAAAAGTGTAAACCCATAGGAAATGTTATGAGGTGTCACTGCTGATGCGGATTAAAACAGAGCTGACCATACAAGTGTAAACAAAATATAACCCTGCCTAAATCTTTTCACTCACTAATTGTTCTGAGTGGTTGCTTCAGTATTGGTTACCTCCATTCTCAAATTGTTACTGTGATGTTAACTAGCAAGTGTTTATCCTTAACATCAGAAGTGTGAATGGAGTCCTACCAAGTGATTTTGCCAATAGTTCACGTTTCTGCTAAAAAAGTGGTATACTCAGACTTAAGCTGTCACGTGTCCACACTCACCTGTCACTTGGGAAGGCCTCTCTCAGAATGCCATGTGCCCAATATCACACAGCCAGTAAGAGGCAGAATCAGGAGTTGAACCAAGCAGTCTGCCTCTAAAGCCTGTAGGCTTAGCCGTTGTCTTTGGGAAAGGGAAGGGAAACCTAACCCCTGTTGAGTATCTACCATGTGCCAGGTGCTCTGTTAAGCACTTTCACTTACACTATTTCACTGAATCCTCATGAAAATACTTAGAAATAGCAGTTATAATCCACAGTTCTGTAGATGAGGAAGAAGACAGAGGCTCAGAGAAGTTAGGTAAGTTGTTTAAGGTTAGGTAAGTTGTTTATAGTCACACAGCTGGTAAGTAGTAGAGCTGGGATTCAAGCCCAAGTCCTTCTGACTCCAAAGCACATGCATGTTCTATCATTTCAGGTAATAATGATAAACATCTTTCAAAACATAGTAGTGGGAGACTAATAAAAAATGGTGTTTGGTGATGTTGGGAATCTATACCCTCTGCTAGTCTGGCTCCATATTGGGCTTGTGTTTGTTAGCAATTCCGCTCTGACATTTCTCTCCAATCCCTATAATCTCCCTCTGGCATCCTCTCCTACCCTGTGGTCTCCTGTTTCTTCCACCCGTCAGCCACTTGACTATTCTCATCTTTAATTTCCATTAATACCTGTCTGAGCATGCCCATAGCTCTCTCATGATCTGTTCCTTTGGCATTATAACTTGTATAAGAGTAGTTTTGTAATGCGTATTTGTTGTTTTTGTCCTACCCTGAATATCCTGAGGGCAGGAACTACATCTCATTTATTCATCTCTGTTTCTCTCAGCTTTGGTGCTCACAGAGTAGGCAATCAGCGATTATTTTTTGACTTGAATCTCCCTCTGGTTGCCCATAGACGTCTACTTCAATTCCTTTTCCCCGACTGTAGTACTCATGTACCACCTCTCCCAGTTCCCACCCTTCACTATCAACCTGCAGTGTCCTGAGCGCAGAGATAACTCAATAAATGAGATCTTCTGCCATGATGGCCATGTCCAGTATCTGTGTTGTCCAACATGGCAGCCACTAGCCACATGGACCATTGAGCACCTGGAATGCGGTTAGTGCAACTGAAGAACTGAATTTTACATTTTATTTCATTTTAAATAAAATTGACTAATTAATTTAAATAATTGACTTATTTTATTTAAATTAATTTAAATAACCACCACCATATTAAATAGCACAGCTCTTCAAATATGGAAGACACAAGCTCCTTAGTCCAAAGCTCAGATTAGAGAACAGGCTTCTGCAAGAATTCTGTGGAAAGGTGTTCTGGAAATACAGACATGACGGCTGTATAATTCATTTCCAGACAGGTAGTTGCTCATGTTTGTTCTCAAGTTGTCTTGAACAAATCATCATGCAGTCAATCTGTGGACTAAATGTGTAGATACTACCTATTGTCTATAGAGTGGCAGCTCCATTAAAATAACATTCATGTATATAGGGTAAAATGGGGGAGACATCTAAGTGGTCTGTTACTGAATGGTCCTAAAATCCCTTCAAAGGCACTGAGGTGCTAACTGGAAAAAAAATTCCCTCTTTCTCCTGCTTCTCCGTTTCTGTCAAATTTAATTTTCTTGTTTTCTTTTCCTGGAACTCTAGTGGCTGTCTAGAATGTATTGCTGGGAGCCAAATTTGTCATTTTATCTTTGGCAGTTGAAGAACTTTAATTTTTCTTTCTAGGGGTAAATGCATCTCCACTTAGAGGATAGCTAAGTGAAAATGCACTCCTGAAACAAGATTTGTTCTGCTGGCTTCCTTCAATTTGTCAAAAAGACAAAAATCTCACCAGTCTCACTTTGTAATAATGCCCTGAAATTACCTGGAATCATCTTCCACCTACTTTTCGTGTCGCTATTACCTAATACGTGTGGCAGGGAAGACGAAAATGAACACATTTACAATTTAATGTTCTGCTTATATGTGTATTGTCAACGCTAATTGTTTTAGGCAAGGTGTCTTATCTTCGATTAAAGTGATCAGTGCCTCTGAGTATAAAAGAAATAATAGTAGAGAGTCACAAATCTTTTTCATAACAGAGTCCCATACTTAACCCTTTTCTATGCTGACACCAATAACTAAGACACAAGCCCTGACTTAAGCAATGATTATCCTTCAAATAGACAAATATACGGCACGTTCATTAATGAAATTCTTTGAGGTTCCTCTGTGCTCTACCCAGTTAGAAAGAGAGGCATTAAAAAAAAAATTGTCTCATTTGCAGAGAAGGAAGCTGAGACCACCAATCAATTAAGGATTTTTGCTTTCCCAATTTAACCGGGTATCAGTGTTGAATATTCAGCATAGCTTTCAAGTCTCAAAATCTCAGCACCATCTTCAAAGCGCATAAGGCATCTCTTGAAGCTAGCCTTTTGTTCTCGACACAGACCCGCTCCTTGCCCTGGCAACATGACCAACATTTTCTTCTTTCTAGATTCCTCCTCCCTCTTCACCCTTCATCTCTGTCGTGAGCAGACTCAACACGACAATGCTATTGATGGACAGCTCAAGTTCACTGTCTCCCAAGAGGGTCTCAAGAGAGCCTACTAAGCACCTGGTCCTTTCCAGAGCTGATCTTCAATCCTCACGTCAACCCTGAGAGCAGGTGTCGTTTCCATTTCACAGACAAGGAAACTGAAGCTTAGTCAAGTGCAGTGAATGGTCTGTGATCTACCTGATAAAAGGAAACGAGAGCTCAGAAGTCCTGCTATCCTTTGGCTCTAAAGTACCACACCATGCTGTTCTATTGTTGAGAGTAAAAGTTCACTTCATGCATGTGGAGCCCAGGCCTTGTAGAGCTTCCAAGTACCGCCTTGTTAGAGAAGCAGGGCCCTAACCCGCAAAACTCCTCGTGGGAGGAAACCTGACCTGGGCTTGTGTGGTAGGCTGAAGTGTGGTCACCCAACGATGTCCATGCCCAGTCCCTGGAACCTGTAAAGATGTTACCAGACATGGTAAAATGGACTTTGCTAAGAGTCTTGAGATGGGGAAATTATGCTGCATTATCTGGTGGACCCGATATAACCACAAGGGTCCTTATGAGAGGGAGGATTAAAGTTAGTAGTAGGAGATGTGACATCAGAAGCAAGAGGTTGGAGTGATGCAAGGAAGGGGCCATCAACCAAGGAATGTGGACAGCATCTAGAAACTGTAAAAGGCAAGGAAATAGATTCTCTCCAAAACTCCCAGAAGGAATGCAGCCAGGCCAGCATCTTGATTTGAGACTTCTGACCTCCAAAACTGTAGGAGAATAAAAACTACAAGAGAATAAATTTGTGTTGTTTTAAGCTAGTATGTTTGTAATAATTTGTTGTAGCAGCAATAGGAAACTAATACAGCTTATTAACAAAAAGAAAACAATCACCCAAAGATTGGGTTGGCTGATTGCAGTCCCCATGTGTTGGCCCCAGTGATTCCTGCCTTTTCTTTTTTTTTTTTGCACAACATCCCAGGAGGGCCTTTTATATCAAAAGTGTCATGAAGTCCTCAATTTTTAAAAAGTTGCTAAATTGTTCTCGTGTTAAATATACCACCTGGTGAGGGAGCGTCTTCTGCGGGCAAACTGCTTTGCCTTCGAGATCACAGGCTAGTTTGGGAGACTGAAACCACTTGAAAGTCTAAAGGAGAAGAGCGGTTAAGAAAGACCTAAGTCTCTAGAATCAAACTTAGTTGGAATTCCAACTTTAGCGTTTGTTAGCTTTGTGACCTCAGGCAAGTTATTTAACCTCAGCTTTCTCATCTGTAGAATGGGGATAATGAAAAAACTATCTTATAGGGTTTTAATAGAGATTAGATGAGACAAGGTATTAAATGGGGGGTGATAATAGTTTCTATTTCAGAGGGCTAAAGTGACTTGATTTTAACCACGTAAATCTCTTAGATTTCTCTTAGAAAGCTCCTGGCACATAGTAAGCTCTCCAGAAATCTATGTTTTTATTTTAATTGAGTAAGGCAAGCAAGCCATGATGGGAAAGAAGTAGGACTCTAGATTTTGAAAGACAGCTAGTGAGTGCCTTACCTAAAATGACAGAGGGGGAAGAAACCCAGTATTTTTGAATGCTTAGTAAGTATCTGGAACTTAACATCAAAGGAGATATTTTGAGGCTTAAATAAAATAAGATACCCCCGTGCCCAGCATAGCTTGTAATTTTCTTACCCTGATTTTGCACCTGAGTCTTGCAGAGTTTAAGTAGTTTACCCAGGATCCCATGACCCTGGTATGTTGGAAGTCCCTGTCCTTTCCCTCCACCTTGCTGCGTCTACCTGCAGGGAGAAGGGAGGCAAGTCAAGATGGGTGTGGGGACACAAGGAATCAATTCAGCTGCAGTCAGGCTTGGTACCTGGTTCCTGCTCTGGTCCCTGGCACCGAGTAAACACTACATATACTCATATATGTAAATTTATGTATATTTATATATATACATGATGAATTTCAAATGGCCGAGGTACTGGGTTGCCAGCCTCTTGACGGCCACCAGATGTCAGTGCTAACAAGGCATTCCTCCCCTTGGATCTGTTTCCAGAGCTAAGTGTCAGAGGGTACTTATGTCTTCATTTGGGAAACAGCACTGGAGGATGCGGCTGTCTAAGAGAAGTTTAACCTGGTCGTGGAGCCCATCTTCAAGTTCACCGGAGAGTGGAATGATTTTGGAGGACTGGGTCATATATTTTAGCAGAGCCCAGAACTGAATTTGGAAAATATATGGTGGCAGAACACTTGGGTCTTTAAGATAAAAGTCCAAATCATCACATCCTAAGGAACTATTTGCACTTTTTTCTTTTTTTGGCGGCGCCGCGTTTGGCATGCGGTATTCCCCTGCAGTGGAAGCACAGAGTCCTAACCACTGGACAACCAGGGAGTTCCCGAGCTATTTGTACTTGGAAGATGAACTTTCCTTGAGGGTAGGCAGTTGTGGAAACCAAAAGGCACTCAACCCCTTAAATTCACGAGGTGAAAAAGTTATTGACTGGTGACTGGTTATTGATCAGCAAAAGCTTGGAACTGTAGCTTTAACCTTTGAAACCATGAAATGTAATTTACTCATGATGCAAACCTATACACATACTTATACAATTAAAATAAAAATTTCCCCAAACAATATTCTACTACATGTGGGGCACTCTGATATTTTCTCTTCTATTCTTTCATTAAAAAATGCTGGTTGGGACCCACCAAACTGATGACCCACAGTTTGAAAAACACTGACCTAGGAGATTACACCATAGTATGTTTTAGATGAGGTCCTGGGTTTGCAGTGCTTCGTCAGAATTAAATTCCAGGGTTAGAGTAGTCTAGGGGGGAAACCCATGCTTTGGGTATGGATCTGGACTCAAATTGCAACCTTGCCTTGGGTAAGTTACTTATTCCCTGAACCTCTACTTTCCTGTATGTAAAATGGATATAATAATGCCTCCTCACAGGACTGTTGTGAGGTGCCTGATGCATAACAGGTTTTCAACATATGCCTTGCCCTTCTGTACTTGAAGGGTTTTATATTATATGTGGTTAGAGAAATTACAATTTAAATAAACCAGGGCATCCTAAAGTGGAAGGGAGGTTAGATCCTAAAACCAGTTCCTGGAAATCCTTAAGAATGGAATAATCCGGGAGTTCCCTGGTGGCCTAATGGTTAGGACTCGGTGCTTTCACTGCTGTGGCCCGGGTTCAATCTCTGGTCCGGGAACTGAGATCCTGCAAGCAACGTGGTGCAGCCAAAAAAAAAAATTAAAAGAAAAAAGAATAGAATTATCCTGTGCCTATAGTTCAGGCATAATCGCGCTCAGTTAGAGAGCTGGAATAATGCCTCTTAAAGTTTTGGGGAGAGGACGACATGCCCTGTTTACAGTGATGCTTTCCTGGAACTCCCCTGTTTGACCCTCTCCTAGAACTTATCACACAGATATTATTACTCATTTAATGATTTTTCCCTACTAGGATCTGTGCTTGGCTGGTAAACAGTAGGTGCTCAAAATATTGCTGATATTAATGCAGATTTATGACTGAGCATGGGACTGTGGGTCAGACTTTCTATCTGGAGAATTCTAGCCAAGGAGCCCTGTGACATGCTGAGGGGGAGCTAGGAAGACTTTTTAATTTTCAAGGTAATAAATACTGATCACAAGTGCACTATGATTTGTTTCATAATGAAGCTGCCTGTATAGATTTTTTCAGTCTGCGAAAGCCTCCACGTTATGTCACCTGAGCAAGAGACTGATTTCCTAGCTCTTCTGAACCCCTGGTGTAAGAATCCATAGCACCGTTGGCAGTGTTTTCTCGTGATGTATTTATATCTCTCCTCTCCATTGGATTATAAATTCTTTGAACCTGTTTTATGACAATAAAGCCTCTTGTTTTGTGATTACCTGCTCTTCGTGTGCAAAATCACCTACCCTCACAGTTACCACAGCAAGGTAGATGTTGTTATATCTCCATTTTACAGGTGAGGGGACTGAGGCTCAGAGAGGGTGTAAAGCTTCCCGAAGGTCACACAGTTAGCAAACAGCAGAATGAGTATTCAAACTCACCCCTCTAATGCCAGAGTTGGGGCTCATAATAAATACGTGTTGACCTCGTACACTGCTGGTGGGAATGTAAATTGGTGTAGCGCTGTGGAAAACAGTATGGAGGTTTCTCAAAAAACTTAAAATAGAACTACCATATGACCCAACAATTCCACTCCTGGGCATATATCTGATAAAACAAAAATACTAATTCAAAAAGACACATGCACCCCAATGTTCGTAGCAGCATTATTTACGGTAGCCAAGATATGGAAGCAACTTAAGTGTCCATCAGCAGATGAATGGATAAAGAAGACGTGGTATATATATATATATGTATATATATATATATACACATACACACACACACACACACACACACACTCACGGAATACTACTCATCCATAAAAAGAATGAAAGTTTGCCATTATGCTAAGTGAAATAAGTCAGAGAAAGACATATACTGTATGATATCACTTATATGTGGAATCTAAAGAATACAACAAACTAGTGAATGTAACAAAAAAGAAGGAGACTCACAGATGTAGAGAACAAACTAGTGGTTACTAGTGGGGAGAGGTAAGGGGGAAGGGGCAAGATAGGGGTAGGGGATTAAGAGGTACAAACTATTATGCATAAAATAAGCTACAAGGTTATATTGTACAACATGGGGAATATAGCCACGATTTTATAAGAAATATAAATGTGGTATAACCTGTAAAAATTGTGAATCACTATATTATACACCTGTAACATATAATATTGTACATCAACTATGCTTCAATAAAAACAAATAAATAAGTAAAATATGTGTTGATGGTTGATGGGCTGATAGACCCAGGACTCCGAGGTCTGATTCCCTGCAGACAAGCCGGAGCCTGTATTGCGGTGTCCAGGTTGGAACTGAGTGTTCCAGGATCCTGGACCCGGTTAGTGGGGCATGCTTCAGAGCACAGAGCCAGGGGAGTGGTGATGCAAAAGATAATGCCTTAGGGGGAATAGAAATGAAAAACTAGCAAGCTGAGTCCTTGGTCTGAGGGCCAGGGAGAGAGAGAATGAGAAAGAGAGAGTGATTACGTGCAATCAAGGGAGAATAGAGGGGTAAAGAGAGGGGAAGCAGGGAGGGGGACAAGTCCTCTGAACCTCAGAACAGCCCCAGACTCTCTAAACAACGCCTGAAGATTCCTGCCTGGATGGGAAGGAGCAGAGAAGGATGCTCCTTGCGTTCTGGCAACTGGCTTGTGTTACAACTCAGTCCTCTCTGGCCTTAGTCAATTCCAGCTAGAGATCATTTTCATAGACTCATGAAACTTTCGAGCTGGGAAGGACTTTGAAGATCATCTGCTGCCATACTGTGGTAAGATCTCTCTCTCTCTCCAGATAAAGCCACCAGGGACA
Organism: Balaenoptera physalus; assembly: GCF_965194825.1. Classification (NCBI taxonomy): domain Eukaryota; kingdom Metazoa; phylum Chordata; class Mammalia; order Artiodactyla; family Balaenopteridae; genus Balaenoptera; species Balaenoptera physalus. The sequence goes on from NC_138890.1 coordinate 147,216,632, forward strand.
CACAGTGTGAGAACAAGAAGAATAATAACATTAGTGATAACAATAGCCGGAGGTGATAGTGAACATACATTACAATTGCTGAAGCATGGATGCCGACCAATCAGAAAGGACACAGCAGCAAATATCTGGTGTGGCTGGACCGGCCACTGATTTTCAGCTGTATTTCAGCCCTGGCACGTGTATGTGCTGGGCATGAGCTAAGCATTGCTTAAGTAAATCCCCAGAAAACCCCACGAGCCCAATGATACGTCACCAGAGGAGGAAACGTTAGGTTTAGAGAAGTGACATTAGTGTCCCGGGATACAAGTGAGTCAGTGGAGGTGTCTGATTTGAGCTAGGAGCTCCTGGCTGCAAGGCCCATGCTAGGCTTAACAACTCTGGGGTGACGCCTGTCTCAGAAGCGCATAGCTGGGACAAGGCGGGAACAGGGAAGCATCTGCTTGGAGTTTGAGAGTTTGAGACATGTGGGTGAGGGAGTTTTTTCCATTCTGCTTAGAGAGGGTTCTTGATTTTGTCCGACAAGGGCCCCCGAGAGTGTTATAGACATTCTGTTCTCTGATTCCCATTAAGGCAGGAAATGAATAGAAAATACTGACCTCTTTCCTGTGTCAAGGCTTTCCTTGGCCTTTTGGGGAGTGGATTGGGAAGGCATGTCCATTATTTTTACTTCAAGCTTCCTTTCCACTTCAAGAGGGCTCTTACCTGAGAAAAATGGCTGGGCTTGGTTTAGGCGTGACCCTGCACTGGAAAAATCCCTTGAATGAAAGAACCTCAGTGAAATTTCCCTGCCACTAGGCCTCATCTTTCTATAATAATGACTAGTATTATAATAATTACATAATATTTTGGCGGGAAAAGTTGGCATGATTTTTCTCTTTTGCTTTTCTGAATATACTTTCTGCCGAGCCCAGCCAAGGGCACTCATCTGCCTCAAGAAATTAGGATAATTACAGCAGAAAGAAATCAATAGTATTCAGGTCTGATTCTCAAAACAAGATCTTATTTCAAGGCAATAGACTTGAGAGCAGGTATTGTGAAGAGAGGAGATTTTCTCAATTCACTCATGTCCTTCCTTAGCTTATCAAAACCCAGCCCTGGGCTTCCCTGGTGGCACAGTGGTTGAGAATCTGCCTGCTAATGCAGGGGACACGGGTTCGAGCCCTGGTCCGGGAAGATCCCACATGCCGTGGAGCAACTGAGCCCGTGAGCCACAACTACTGAGCCTGCGCGTCTGGAGCCTGTGCTCCGCAACAAGAGAGGCCGCGATAGTGAGAGGCCCACGCACCGCGATGAAGAGTGGCACCCGCTTGCCGCAACTAGAGGAAGCCCTTGCACAGAAACGAAGACCCAACACAGCCATAAATTAATTAATTAATTAACTAATTAATTAATTAATTAATTAATTAAAAAAAAAACAAACAAAAAAACCCAGCCCTGGTGAACCAGCCCATAGGGTTTTTGTTGTGAGACATGCAGGAAGAGTGGTGGGTGGCAGAACCCCATCCCTTCCAGTCATGGGGGTGGCTGGAAAAAGAAGGGAGGCCAGGAGAGAACTATTTTCTTCAAGAGGCAGGCGTTACATAGGCTGAGGAGAACTCCGTGGGCAGAGACCTCCAACTCCCCCCCTTTACTGTGCTGGGCTGCCCTGTGCCAGCAGAGGGTACGGTTTGCTCATCTGAGACCTCTCTCATTTCCTGTACAGTGTGGATATCAGGCTGAGAGCCAGCAGGTCTAAACCGGGACCCTGGCTTGGTGTGAGTGAGTTCCAGGGCTGGATGAAGAATGTGGAGAAGGAGACTTTCCTGGTGGTCCAATGGGTAAGACTCTGTGCTCCCAATGCAGGGGGCCTGGGTTCAATCCCTGGTTGGGGAACTAGATCCTGCATGCATGCTGCAACTAAGAGTTCACATGCCGCAACTAAAAGATCCCGCATGCTGCAACTGAGAAGGCCACATGTTGCAACTGAGTCCGCATGCTGCAACTAAGAGTGCGTATGTTGCAACTAAGAAGTCCACGTGCTGCCACTAAAGATCCCGCATGCCACAACAAAAAGCCTGCGTGCGGCAGTGAAGACCCAGCACGGCCCAAATAAATAAATAATTAAATATAAAAAAAGAAAAAAAGAATGTGGAGAAGAGGGGAGGGAGCAGAAAGTCTAGGGAATCGCACTAAGTTGCTGAGTTACCCAAAGGAGACTATTTAGATGGGCAAAGACTGGGATTGCCAACCTGGAGGATGAACAGAGAAGTTAGAGAAAAAATAGAGGATCCCCTGCCTCTCTACCCCCAGTGGCATCCCCTCACACCTAGACTAAAATCCACAATCCTCCACATGGTAGGCAAGACCCCACCAGGCCAGCACTCCTTTGACCCCTCTCTGACCCCTTTGTCTTTTTCCAACCACTTTGGCCTCCTGGCTCTTGCTCCCACACAGCTCATAACTGCACCTGGTGAGGGGTGGTGTGGCATGGGGGATGGGCTGGGGGGGTTGCACTGGTTCTTTCTTCCCTTTGAAGCCACAGACTTGATCTTTCATTCCATTTAGGTATCTCCTCACACAGAGCCTCGTCAGGAAGACTTCCCTGACCAGCCTATTTAAATAGTGCTCCAACCCCTCTCCAGGCTCTTACCCGGCTTTATTATTCCTCATAACAATGCTTACAATTTGAGCCTACATTTTAACAAAACACCACATAACAAAATACCACAGACTGGGTGGCTTAAACAAGAGATTTTATTTTTTCATAGCCTGGAGGCTGGAAGTCCAAGATCAGGGTGTCAGCATGGTAGGGTTCTGGTGAGGGCTCTTCTCCTGACTTGAAGAAGGCAGCCTTCTTTCTGTGTGCTCACATGGCCTTTTCTTGGGTGTGTGTGTGTGTGTGTGTGTGTGTGTGTGTGTGTGTGTGTGCAGAGAGAAGGCCACCAATCCTGTCAAATTAGGTCTCTATCCTTATGACCTTATTTAGCCTTAATTACCTCCTAAAAGCCCTATCTCCAAATATAATTACATTGGAGGTTAGGGCTTCAACATATCAATTTTGGAGGGGACACTATTCAGTCCATGGTGCCCTTATAACTACACATTTATTAGAAAGTATTTACTAGAATAGTCTGTACATTGCTATACCTAAATTGCCCATTACTGTGCCTGGCACATAGTAGGCACTCTATAAATATCTGTTCAATAAATAGATGATCTACTCTGCTTATCCTAGTGGTAGTGTAAACAAGTTTATGACTCCATTATGATAACATCTCAAATACGCACCATTAATCAAGCATATACATATGCCAGTGAATTTACCTTAGTTTCTGATCTAATCCTCAACAAAATCCTAGAAAATAAGAATGATTATTATTGTGATAGGGATGACTCAATAGAGGCATGGCGAGGTTAAATAAATGGCCCAAAGTCACACAGCTAATAGGCAAGGCCAAGATTAGGACCCTAGTCTGTCAACTCCAAAGTCCATTTCTTTTTAGACTCTAGACCAGTGGTTCTCAAACTCTGGTGTACTTCACAACCACCTGGAGGACTTGTTAAAACAGACTGCTGGGCTCTACCCTCTGAGTTTCTGATTCTATAGGTCAAGGGTTGGATCTGAGAATTTGCATTTCTAATAAGTTCCCAGGGGATACTGATAGCGCTGGTCCGGGGACCACACTTTGAGAATCACTGCTGTAGACGTACAATACTTCAAGTTCCTTTTTCTTTCAGACTTCTGAGCTATTTTCTGTCTCTCTAACCTTTGCTTGAGTCCATCAGAAATGAGTGTGCAGTAAACACACGCCTGGTGTTTCCGCCTTGTCTGGAGCGGCCATCCGGAGCCTGGAGAAAGACCTATGCCACAGGGTGGCAGCAGCACCCCAGGTACAGAGAGTTTGGCTTGGAGCTGGGGACAGCTCATTAGCACACCAGCCCCTGGGTTCCCACAGAGTGTGGGCCTGATTGCCTCTCCCTTTCCCTTTGGCAGGGAGGAGACAGCAGGAGGGGGCCTGGCAGAAGGGGAGGTCATTGGCACACAGAGTGGTGGTTTTGTTCTCTGGGAGACCGGGAGAAAGCTGGGTGGTCCCCTCAGAGTGTCGAATTGTGCCCTTGACAAAACCGTCATGCAACGCTGGAGAGCCGGGCCTGACAAAGGCCGGGAGGAGACTGGCAGGGGTTGCCTGTGCCCCGGGCGCGCGCAGAGGCCTGGGCCCCTCCGGCCTGGCAGTTTCTCAGGATGCCCGTTTCTAGGGGTGATTGACCCCGCAAAGCCTCCCTCGGAGGAGAGGTTGGTCTGTGGCCTCCTCGGTGAGTTCCTTCCTGCTCTGGTGGGCCCAGATGGAGCTGGGAACCACTCTCCCCTCCTCCAGCCTCATCCCTAGGCCTCTTCTTTTTTCATTGAGACGGTTTTGTTCTAAACATCTTAAGACTCTTCCTAAGTGCCAGGAGCTGTGCTGAGAATTTTATATTATCATTTATTTAATTCTCATTACACCTCATGGTCTTATTATACCTGTTGATGATGAGGGAGTTGAAGTCTGATCCATCACGTGCCAAGCTTAGTTGACCACAGAGCCCCATTCAACCTCCTCCAATATATGGAAACCTGATATGAAAACTGGTTTGGAGACTTCAGGTTTCAGCCAAACTTCTCATGTACAGATGAGGACATACAGGGAGACTGAAGGATTAGGTCAAGGTACCACAGTCGGTTAAAAGCAAGTCAGGGACTTGAACTCACATTTCCTCATCCAGGTAACTACCATCACCACGAATCCAATAGATTATGTTCCAGAGTTAACCAAGACAGTCCAGGGACCTTGATGAAACTGCTCAAGAATTTAGGGTTAATAGGTTTGGATTCAACCACCACTCTGAAGCTGAAGGCCTTTAAGTTTTAGGAAGCATGAAGGCACTTTTAGTCTAGCTGTGCTAGCTTTCTAACACACGTGTAGACATTCTGCTTCTTTGGTTAATGACTCATCATCAGCTTACATGAAACAATACCTCACTGAGGCCCTGGAATGCCAAGGCCATGGAATTTGGTGACAGTTTTCAGACTTGTGCTGCTGACAGAACTTTTGAATGCTAAGTTCTCCCCAGGGCAGACCGATCATCATTTCCTTTTGGGGCTGAGATGACCCTTGGATGGTCTTTATTTTCTCCTGCTATGTCTGCAAGTTCCCGGCTGGCTGTCTTCAAGCTTTTTTTTTTTTTTTCTTTAATGATCCCCTGGACCTACAGACTTGGAAAGGAAATCCAAAAGTTGTCATCTGACACCCGTCTTCTGTGAGACACACTGTTGTCTTTAACCTGGCTGCAGGTATGTGATTATTGGGAAAGAATTTATGATCTTAAGGGGCATATTTTGTGCTCCTTCTGCAGTACCGATTGGGCCCCGCTTTTTTATATCCTTCAGCCTCAGCTGAAAGAAGGGGCTTTTGTGGGAATGATGCCCATTCACGGAGGCTAGAGTCCCCTCAAAAGACTTTGAAAAATGCCTCCTTCCAAAGTTTACAATGACTGGTAAATGATGGTCTTTGAGTAGCACAATATGAAAAGAATATGGGTGCGTTTCTAGAAAGAGCGCCCCAAATGAAAAAAATATGTTCACATTGGAAAACCATATGTGAATGCCAAATTGTTCAGCCCTGTAACGGATTACAGAAAATACTTTATGTTTGGAGTTGGTGGGGGGTGGGGGGCAGGGGAGAACAGGAGGAAGGAGTGAGAGAAGGAAAGGGGAAAAAAAAGAGAAGAAAAGAAAAACAGATGTGAATCTTAAAATATTTCAAGCATGGATAACTGAAACATTGTTTAATCTATTTAAGATCGTTCTGTGAAGTCTTAAAGGTGATTGATCAGGCGTTTTAAATGCAGCAACAAGATTTACAAGCACATAATGAGTGATAACGTCCCCAAAACAAATAAATAGTAAGAAGAGGCCCAGATCTGGACTGCCTTTTAAAGCATGTTTTTGTCTGCAAAGAGGAATTAAAAATTAGGATGATTATTTTTAATAATCACACAAACTCTTTCACCTATAATATTCTCTTCATCGAAGCAAACATAAATTGTCTTGAATTTTTCATTTTGCTTGTAGGTAGGGTTGCCAAATTAACCAAAAAAATACAGTATTTTGGAACATACACTAAAACATTATTTGTTACTATTCATATTTAACTGGTGTCTTGTGTTTTATCTAACAATCCTACTTGTATGTGTACGTTCGGTAAAATGAGACTGTTTCCAAATTGAAGGCTGAGACACCAGTTTTGTGGGCATGATGAGGGAAGACCAGCTAAAAAAATGTTACCGAGCCACTTACTGAGAACCTGTTCTGTGCTTAGGAAACATAAGTGATAGGATGGGAAGATAATAATCTAGAGCAGGATGGCATCAAAAAAGGAGGTGGGAGGGGAGAGAGGCAGGGCACAGGGGAGAGGAAACAGAGAATACCCAGAAAGGAAGGGGCTCCTGGGAGAGAGGACTGGAGAAGCAGGATGACCAGAGGGAAAGGAGAAATGGGGCGGGGAAGAATTTGAAACCCTTTGATGGCTTTCACATACTGATCTTCCCTCTGCACAGACGACCTTGGAATTTCATACTGAGTTCATCCAAGCGAGTTCTCTAAGAGGAAGTTCAGTTCCTTCCTGCGGAGAGTTCCGGGCTCCCCCCGGTGGCTATTGTGGGTATTGCTCCCCCAGACCCTGCCTCATTTACCCCCGAGATTTCTCATCTCTCACTTTCCCTCTTAGAACTCGGCCCATCGGCTTCCTCCGCTCTTCCTTCCCTGCTTTTTCTGATGGCTTATTCATTCGGAGCCTGCTTTCGGCATGGCATGACACCTCCCAACTGCTCTGGCCCCCGGAACAGGCCACACAGAGCTGGTCATTGTTGCCCCAGTTCTGGGACCACCCGAGCGGGAGAAGGGGCAGCGCGCCGCCGCGGAGGCCGGATGACTGACAGCAGCCTCAGGTCAAGTGCCCGGCGGGCCACCCGGAAGGAGGGCGTGTGCTCCCCTCCCCCTCCCCCCGCCCCTTCCATCGGGAAATGAACCCTTCCTTCAGACGCACGTAATTAACGGCACCAAAACCTCTATTTTCAACACTCTGTATATGAATAAAGCCTTACCAAAAAAAAAAAAAAAGAAAGCATTTTACCGGGAAAGGGAATCCTGCTTGGGGTGAGACAGGGCTGCTGAAGGGATAAATATGGGAAGCACACAGACCCCCAACTTCTCACAGTGTAGGATTTTAAAAAAATTGTTAGCGTTATTTACTCATCAGAAACGTTAAAAAAAAAAAGCGTTAATCTGAAAATTTTCCAAAGTTCCATTTGTGAACAGATCTGTGAGCTACCACACAGAGGGATCTCTGCTGGCTTCCCCATCACCTTAGTCACACCCTGACAGGGCTGCCACGTCCCTCCGCCCTAATGGCATCTCCAGCTCTTCCACAGGCTGATGACCAGCTTCGCAGGCGTGACTGTGGGCAGAGGGAGGGTGGAGGCAAAATGCAGCTTAGGCTGCGACTGGAAGGAAACTGGTGATTGCAGGAAGAAGCACTTCCTAGGGGTGGACTCATTTTTTGGTGGCATCTCCCTGATTGCTTCTGTATCCAGAAAGTCCCATAGATCGGGATTCCCTCAGGGTGGCGAGAGAGCTGGTTTGATGCCCTCAGGCTGTGAGCATTTCCCCAATCAGCCATTCCAATACCATAGATGCCTTGTAAAAAGTTAGATTAATCAAACAGTGATTTGTAAATGTTTTGGTCAAAAGATCCTTTAGAGAAATTGATGGAAATTAAGGATTTCTCCCCCAGAAAAAGGCAGATGCACAAAACTCTCCCCACGCTTTCAAGGGCTATTAGAACTCACTTAAGTCTTCACATGGATGATCTAGGGGTTTGTGGACCATACTTAAGAGCCCCTCCTCTAGATGGCTGCCACCTGCTAGTAGAGGGTCAGATTAAAATGTCTCTAGACACAACTTCGGTCTGGGCATTCCATGATATTGCCTCCCAGTCCTCTGTTAAAAAGCATGACAGAAAAAAATAAAGCAGTTGTCGTAACTCGTGCTTTATGAATAGAACGGTTCACTAGCACATTGGCTGTTTCTGAAATATCCCTTGAGACCTTATTCAGCTCTTTTCACAAATGGCAGCAGTAATCACATAGATAAATCTACCTACCTAATTTGAAGGTCAGACAGGAAATTACTTATTTTGGAAGAACCAATGGTGGCATTACACTTTTCTAATTAATCCCAACATGGAAATGATTCAATTTATTGGAGAAATCTGAATCTGAGGTGAACAAGTAAATGCATGCTGTTACAGCAAAGTGCTTCCCTCACCTCCTCCTGTTTCCAGTTCTAGGAGCTGGGCAGGGGAGAGTGTGTCCTTATTTATTTTCCTGTGGTTGGCTTCCCCAGTTGGGCCTTCCAAAATTGTACCTAGTAAAATCTAAAAAAAAAAAAAATAATCTGCGTGGCATCCTTCCCAGCATTGTCCTGAACTCATTGCAATACTTCCATGAATGAAAATTTTATTTTCCTTCAGGGAGAAGAATAACAACATGCAAAAGTATAATGTAAAACTAATTTTTTTCTTTATTGAAAATACATCTACAAGGTAATGCTTCTCAGTCCACACTGGGTGCATGTAATATGCAGAGCCTGTGATGGGCTGGCAAGAGGACCTGCTTTCCATAAGAGATGGTTAGTATAAAAAAGATCACATTGTGTAACAGAGTTAATTTGACATGATTAATTTTTACTCTACTGGTGTCATGACAGCCATGTACATTAACTTTTGTAGTGTATTTCCCAAATAGAGCCTTGACATTAAATGGTTACTCCACCACAGCCTAATGTTAACTTTTGTACACATGTACGTAATGCTCGCGATCTATATAAAAATATCTCTAATTGTATATCAGAGGATGTATGTCTAGATTTTCAATCTGTTAGCATAATTAAGTCCATTCCTCACCATTTTCAGTCAGAAACTCAAACACAGCTGGTATTGTCTGACAGCTCCCACTTCACATCTTTGACGGGATATTCCTTAGAGGGTAAAAAAATTAATCTCCTCTAAACTTGGTAGCTGCCTTGCCTGAAACTAATACCCCTAGTGTTTTTGTTTTTGTTTTTTCTTGGAACCACACTGACATGACTTCATACTGTTTCATCTTCTACGGTTTCTCTCAGGGACGCAAACCAAACCAAACCAAACCCCACTTCAGCTGAAGGTTTTAAATGATTTGGTGAATGGAGTTCCAACACAAAGAAATATCTTGTTTTTCTCATTCTAAGAACTTTTGATGATAGTCAAAAACCTTTTCAAATAAGAGACCACCCACCCGGTTCATGGACCTCTAGTGGAGAGAGAGCTCATTCATTTGACTTCTTTAAAACATATAAGAAGTGACCTTATATTTTGATCTGCAGACTTCCTTAAGGAATGATTTTTGAACTGAAAAGAAAAAGTGTTTCAGGTTAAAAAAAAAAAAAAAGAACCTCTCCTTTTAAAAAAAACCTTCCTTAAAGATGACTTATAACCTTGGTGTTTTCAAATCCTCTCTTTATAATGTCAACCGTGCTCCGTTCTTTCCTGGCCATCTTTAGTGTTCCATAGTAAGACCGTGAACACCCTGGCTAGTTGCTAGTCTTACGTTTTATTTTCTAAAATTCTGTGGTCAGTTGAGGAGTGGTGGGAGATATCCTTCCCAGAGTAGTCCCTTTAGTCTGTGAAGAGTAGGAAAGAAGGGAATACTTCCCCTGTTGGGAAGAACTAAGCAGAGTTTTGTGAACAATTCCACTCCTGGAATGGCCTCCGGCCAGGTGACTTTTGTGTAACTGACATTTTGGACACAGGACCTGGTAAACCACACAGCCATCCTGCCTCCACTTAGAAATGTTCATTCCCAATCAATGTCTATTCTGAAAGTCCCATGCTCCATGGAATGATACTTGCTACAGGATGTTCTTTGGGGAAATGGAGGGCAGGCTCTTTTATGGTGCCACAGGATGTTTGGGTGAGAATCGACCATAAAGGCATCTAAGGAACTCGCTCATTTTACAGATGGGAACACTGAGGCCTAGAGATGAGACGTAACTTGCCCATGGCCACATGGAATTTTCACTTTCTGCGCCTCCTCACAGCTGTGCTGGGTGTGTATTCGTATTGTCCTGCTACTAATAAAATAAGGACACAAATCATAAGAGAAAGGGGAAAAAAAACCCTTGTAATGTCCAACAGATAACCCATTGCTGATCAAGTCGTTTTGTTTTGATACTAAAACTGAATTGTATTCTGAAGGATTTTTAAATTCTGAAAGTTGATTTAAAACTATGTTTTTAGCCTAGTATTTGTTTTGACTCTTTAATTTGTAAGAACTATCACATTTATAGGATTGCGTGCCACATAAACTTGTAAGATCTGATCAAGACTATTTTTGATCTCAGTACCTTATTAGATAAGACTAACATGAAATGACTTAAAAATTTCAAACATGGGATGAAAACTATACATTTTGGCCACTGCAAAATCCCCCCTTGTTTTTGGATGAATATTTCCCAATCCTATCAGGGCAGGGAGGAAAAGGGAGGTAAGGGGCTGACTGGAGAGAATGAGTTGAAATGAGATGGAAACATTGTATAATGGTTTTCAAACACCTGGTGCTCAAGGAAGCATTTCTTTGTGTTAGTCTACATCTTGGTCTCACTATCAATGGATTTCTCAATTTCGCTTTCCTGGGCAATCAGCTGATATGGTTTCTTCATTTCATTCTCTTCAATCACTGAGTTACCCATTTCGACATCCCGGTTCTTCAGTTCATGTCGTGACAAGTGTTCTACAATGCCAGCTCCCAGGGAGTCTCCCAGCACGTTGGTGGTGGTACGGAGACGGTCCCTGGGGAAGGGAGGGGTGGAAGGAAAAGCGAGGCTCCTGTGAACATCACGGGATTTCAGCTCATATTTTGAACCAGCTGGCTAAGTCACTGGGGGCATCTCTTAAAATTCTGCTTGGTATAGCCACCCACTGCATCATCCCATAATAGACACATAACATTCAAAATCGTAGTTACTAATATATATCCTTATAATTAATAACTTATATTAATAATTATATTATTATTAATAATTATATTATTATCCTTAAAATTAATAACTTTTAATAATAATTATATTATTATCATTATAATTAATAACTTAATTAATATATTATTATTAATTAATAACTTAGAACTAAGGAAATATATTAGTATTAATTTTCAGTTACTAATTAGAGTACCAACAGTAGGAATGACCCTCCCCTTTCTCCTTTTAAATAAACTTTAAATAAATTTTTCTTTGGTTCTCTTTCCTACCACTCACTTTCCTTTTACCAGAAGGTCTCAGAAGTGTGATCTAGAGACCCCTGGCGGTCCCTGAGGCAAAAACAATTTTCATAATAATGCTAAGATGTTATTTGCCCTTTTCCCTCTCATTTTCTCATGAATGTCTGTCTAGTGGAGTTTTTCGAACAAACAACACAACACCAAAGATAACACAACAGATTGAATGCAGAAGCAGTTAGTCTTGTATTAAGCTAGACACTAAGGAGATTTGCAAAAATGTAAAATGGTATCATTCTTTTCCCTAAATTTTTGGTTTGGAAAATGATATTTTTCCATAAAAATGTTATATATGTGAACATGTAATGAATGGATTATTGTAACCTTTAAATGAATTTAACATTTAAAAAATGCCTAAGTTTTTCTAACATGATAAATATTGATAGATATGACCCACACAGATAAAAGCTTTGGGGGTCATCAATTTTTAAGTGTAAAGGGGTTGTGACACTAAAAACTTTGAGAACCACAGCTTTATACTATAAAAGTCTTCACATGAGTCAAGTAGTGACTGTGGGCCAGACAGTGAGCTGAATGCTTTCCATGTGTCAATGCATTTAATCCTCACAGCACCACCGGGAGGTAGACGACATTATTGTCTTCATTCTGCAGAGAAGGAAACTAGGGTGGCTGCGTAACCTGGCCAGTGTCACACAGGCGCAGGACACAAACCCAGATCCAAGTGACCGTGGAACTCACGCTCTCAATTAATTATCTTCCCCCCACTTATTGTGCCTTGAGAACACTGAACTTTTTGTGGTCATTAGATCTACCTCATGGAATCTGTGTAGACTCCAACACCTACTGTGTCCTTCTAGGCTGTCACCTTGGGCATCCTGGGGAGCAATTGTAAATGCAAGGAAAAGAAAAGAGGCAGAGAATGTTAGCTGGAAGGGTGAGGGGAAAAGGGCAGAGGGGTGGGCCCTAGATGTTAGTGTCTGAGGGTGCTTTTCTTGAAACTTTCCCCAGAGCCAAAAATCAATTCCACTTAATGACGCCAGCTCTCTCCCCACTGTCTGCACAGCTGCCCCACTCACTGTTGGGGTCAGATGGGAACATCTGCACCGTATTACGCCATTGGAATGGGAAGCGCAAGAAGAAAGCCTGAGCCAGCCTGGGAGGCCCGCTGTTCGGTCCCAGCCACCATGGGGATGTGTTGTGCAATTCAGAAATGGCTTTGCTGATTTATGTTGGCTTTGTAGACAACGGGTTTCCCAATCCCCGAATGGTTTTATAGAGTGAGAAGCGTAGCAGCCAGATGTGCCCTGCAGGCTGATAAGGGAGAGTGTGCATGGCGCCTGGGGATCGGTGGCCAGATAACGGCAGGGATCAGGCAGGGAGGACAATTTAATTACAGGCCAAGCCTCCCCTCTTCATGGAGCCCTTTGGCAGGGGTGCCAGGCTGCCTGGTGCCCTAGGATGACAGAGGAGAGCCCCACGACAGCAAGCCGAATGCAGTCTCAGCGTACTCACAGGAACCAGTCCACTGCGATGATGAGCGTGATGTCGTCGGTGGGCAGGCCCACAGATGTCAGCACGATGACCATGGTGACCAGGCCCGCCTGAGGAATCCCAGCTGCCCCGATACTGGCAGCCGTGGCTGTGATACTGTTAGAGGAAGTCCCCAAACAGAAAACATTTGTTTAAATCTCCCCAGATAGAGAGCAGACCCTGTAAAACATGCACAGGGGCGATGTCTGACTTGCCAAGTTAACATAAGAGGATGTGCTTTAGAAAACTGTAAATGAGATTGTATAAAACCCATTGAGCTAATAATCATATTAACTAATATTTATCAAATGCCTATTATGTGCCTCCTGATTTGTTAAGCATGGCTTACCTCATTTATTTCTCACAACAACCCTTAGGAAGTTGGTCCTGTTCTTACAGCTGTTTCTAAATGAGGAAACTTGTGCCTATATACTTTTTCATGTACCTGGAAGTATTTTATAAGGTCTAAAATACTGCACAGTTACAATAACAATTTGTTTCTAATAATTCCCTTATCCAAGCAGAGGATTGTAAAGATACTGAACTTGTATGGTTACTGGGGTCAGAAAAAAAATCAAATTTATTAATTCAAAAACAAAATGATTTATGAACAAGGTTCTGTAGCACTAGCAATATTTTTTATGGAGGCAGTGTGAACCTCATTTGTAGGGCACATAAACTGTCTGGGACTCAGTTTGTTAAATATCTATTTGATAGGCTTATGTGAGAATGTGAAAATGTTTTCTGAACAATAAAGTATTACCTAGATACAAAGTGATATTCATAAAGTAATAAGTCTGTGGAAGAGACTCTTCATGGTTCCCCCGCATTGTTCCCCTTGTACAGTACTAGAATGTTTAGCTGGTGTATGGCCGCCCACAATGAAACTATATTTCCCAGCCCTGCTTGGAGCTTAAACTAAGTTCTGGCCAATAAGACATAGGTGAGGGGCTTCCCCGGTGGTGCACTGGTTAAGAATCTGCCTGCCAATGCAGGGGACACAGGTTCGAGCCCTGGCCGGGGAAGATCCCACATGCCACGGAGCAACTAAGCCCCTGCGCCACTACTACTGAGCCTGTGCTCTAGAGCCCGCAAGCCACAACTACTGAGCCCACGTGCTACAACTACTGAAGCCTGCACGCCTAGAGCCTGTGCTCTGCAACAAGAGAAGCCATGACAATGAGAAGCCTGCGCACTGCAACGAAGAGTAGACCCCGCTCACTGCAACTAGAGAAAACCCACGCACAGTAATGAAGACCCAACACAGCCAAAAATTAAAAAAAATAATAATAATAATAAAAAAAGACATAGGTGAAAGTGATCAAGCAAATTGCAGTTTGTGCCATTCCTCCTCCTCCCACTGGCTAAAATTTGGAGGTGATGTTGAGCCATCCTGGACCACCTGGATGAGGGTGATACCCTGGGGATGATGGAACCACAAGTTTTGGTCCCTTACACTGTAGAACACCTACCAGCCTGGAGGGCTTTGTGGGGCGGAGCTGCTCCACATGAGAGAAAAGTACAGTTCTATCTTGTTGAAGGCACTGTAATTGTTATTATTATTTTTAACTCTGACACACGCAACTGAAACCTTTTCATAACACAGGGTTTTTCAACCAGTATGTCAAGGTATGCCCAAGAATAGGTTATAGTGAACGGAGATATTGAGCTCCCAGCCCCAGTTTAGCTAGACTGGGCCTGGGGCTCCCAGAACCCCTGGCCACGATCAGCCCCATCTTTTTTTATCCCAGTGCATCCTACAACTATTATCATTTCCCAATAGTACAAAATATGTATACAGAGTCTGACATAAATTATTTCTAAATAAACATAGATAGACATACACACACAAATGTGAGGGAACTGATAGAGATTTAAAAAGACTAAAGTGACATAAAAACCAAATACAAGCCATAAACCTGGATTTGATCCTAGTCTGGGGAAAAAGCTATAGAAGATATTTTGAAACAACTGGGGAAATTTGAATATAGGCTGGATATTCCAGAAGTTTTTTTAAGAATCTTACTATTGTGGTTATGTAGAAAACTATCCTTATTCTTAGGTGATGCATGCTGAACTATGTACAATGAAGTGTCATGAAGGCGGGGAGAGGTGGGAAAGAAGCAAAAATGGCAAAATGTTAACAGTTGTTGGTTCTAGGTAGATGTGTGTTGTAATATTCTTTCAACTTTCTTATGTGTAAGACAATGTAAGACAATTTATAATCAAAATGTTGTGAAAAAACTGATTTATTTTGATTTCCAAATTAAATTGTTAATAATAATTAAAACACACACACACACACACACACACACACACACACACACACTGAAGAGCAGGGTCTGATCTGGATTGTGAGATTTTGTCTCCATTATACTCATTGGTCTGTTGTGCATGATGACTTTCATTAAGCAGAAAGAAGGGACGATATTCACATGTGCACATGGATATGCCTGAACTGTCTCCAGAAGGATACAAAAGAAACTAGCAAGCAACAGTGGTTGCCTCTGGAGAAGGAAACTAAGAGATTAGCGGAAGGTAGGAGAGGGAAAATTACCTTTCACTAGACAGCTCAAATAATAGTTAAAAAATAGTCCACAAAAGGAAAATTCTCAACCTGTTTGTCAGTGTGCTCTGTCATATATACTGTCTAAAAATTAACCCAAGAGAAAATGTTAATCCAGTTTTTCAAATGTATTTTTATTTTCTAATTTTTTCAATAAAAGCTAATGAATAATAAAAGCTAAAATTTCAAGGCCTTTTATTGAAGTTTAACATTTTTTAAAAAGAGAAATAGCCATAGTATGTATTCTACAGATTTTAAAAAGAAAGAGCTGGGTATGTTTATAGATGGTATACGGATGAGTAAATCAATCAAGTGGCCAGCAGTATGTATGGTATGATTCCATTAATTAAAAAAAAAAAAATGTGTGTATGTCTGTGCATTGGAAAAGGTCTTTGTACACCAAACAGTAACCCTGGTCACCTATAGAAAGATGAGGAGTGATGGTGGCAGACAAGTTTCAATTTTTACTTTATACATTTCTGTATTATTAGAAATTCATTATTTATAAATATGCACATCTGTAGTTTAAAAAAAATAAAAATCTCTCAATATCAAAAATAACACTATTCCTATGAAGAGTCCCCTCTCCCAGTTTCTTCACTCAAGCCCTGATCACTGCTCATCATTTAAGGTCGTTCTTAAGAAAAGGTCGTATAGAATGTCCCTTGTACCTGATTGTAATAATCTGTCCAAAGTTCAGGTCGAAGTTGTTAACTTGAGCAATGAAAATGGCAGCCAAAGCCTCATAGAGGGCAGTCCCATCCATGTTAATGGTGGCCCCTACTGGGAGCACGAATCTGGTGACACGTTTGTCCACGCCATTGTTCTCTTCCAGGCACTTGAAGGTGATGGGTAGGGTGGCAGAGCTGAGCACAGTAAAACAGGACATGTCAGCTGACCATCCTCACAGCTCAGACCGTGCCTGTCCGTTTTGGTATTTTGGACAGAGAGTTCCTTCCTTCCCCACATCCTAAGTGAAAGGGAACTAAGTCAGCACTAGTATAAATAGGGGAGCAGGGCTAGGGACAGTGGGTCCCCTCACTGGGTCATTTGGCAGCTCCCCTGCTTCTGGGTTCCACTGTGAGGCATCACTTGTGATTACTCCCCACCCCTCAACAAGAGCCTGTGCCAAGGCTCGGCCATCTCTCCCTTAGGCAAATGGCAACTGGACGAGGAAGATGAGAACGGGCAGGAAAGGATAGCTGATTTCCATTTTGTCCCCTGAAAGGGTATATAGCCAGCTAGTCTTTGAATCCCAACTAGGTCTGACTAGCATTGGAGTCAAAAAGCCAATTCCTACGTCTGGACATTTAAAACCTGGAAAAACACCCCCCCGCCCCTCAATCTGAAGGTTCTGGTTCAAAGTAAAGTTTGAGATACATTTTCTGATAGAAATAAGCCACGGGTATATGCGTACCTAGAGGAGGTTCCCAGAGCCGTGATGAGCGCTTGCAGCAACCCGCCGATGAAAACCCAGGGGTTTTTCCGCGTTACCAAGAAGTAGAGGAGGGGCAGGACAATGACGGCATGGATGAGTAAGCCCACGATGACTGTCACTGTGTACATGGCAAGCTGCCCGCCAATGACTCCCATGTCTTCCATCTCAACAATTTTCCCTGCAATCAGGAAGAGGATGCCCAGAGGGGCGTACCTATGTAGAAGCAACACACGCACAGTTGGAAGTCTGATTTCCAACAAGCTATTCCACAGAAATTACCAAGTGATAAGAAAAAGTCAGAGAGTTGACTTCCAAACTTTTCTGCGCAGAATACTATGAGGACTTGCAGAAACTGTGAACGTCTTTCTTTTTTTATTTAAATATAACTAGTGCATAATTAGGCTTTCCTCTCACTCAGAATTTCTCTAGGTCACAATTCTTTTTTTCTCCTAAACCAGGAAAAAAAGGCAGGTTCAGAGGTTTTGTTACTCACCTCTTTTTTTCCTAAATAACTGTCATTTCACCACACCTGGGTCACTTTGGGGGTCCTCAGATGCCATCCACCCCCCCCCCCACCCCACATCCCATCCTGCTGTCTCCTGCTCCCCTGCTAAGTACTCTGAACAGTCAGAATCCACTGAACCAATATCCAGACTTCTGGGAGCATTTCCCACGTCAGAGCCTGACTCCCAAGCTAAAGCAAGATGCACACGATGGCATTTCAGTGTTTTAGATTTGCAGACAGCTCTCTTAATCAAGGACAACTTTTATTAGTTTTTCCCATATTACACACTACTTACAATATTACTTAGTATTAATCTTTTTTAATTTAAATAAATGTACTCTAAGAGGAAATTGTATGTTACAATGCAAATGAAAAACTAGCACCATTTGCCATAAGTAGAAGGCAATCATAAAATAAATTTAGAGCTATCAAAGTTAATAACATGCATGTTTGTACTATCACAATCAGGTTACGGGTGTTCTAGTTAAGCAATTATTACCCACAGGCTGCTACTGCCATTTGTGATCTTTCGCCTGTAGACTCGAAAGAATGAACAACGGAGACATGAAATGTCTTGTACACATTGAATCAAGGCCCCACTCTCTTTGTCCGATGTGTGCTGTAAACTACAACCCAACTCACATTACCCAAAACAGAGAAGCTGATCATCCTTCAGGAGAAGGGTCTGCTGGGAACTATGGAGGACTTATTTCATATTGAAAAATACAATGGTTCTTTTAAAACTCCTTTAAAAACACAGGCCAGGAAATTATAAGAGTACCTGTTTTCAGAAATGTAATAACTCAATGTTGAATGTGCAGGCAAACGTACAGCTAGAAAAGCTACATGTGAGGTTCATTCAGCAGCCTTGAATAGGCTTCTTTCATAAAAGAGGTGAAAGGTGGAGGCATTTTAATAATATGAAGATAAATGTCCACTTTCAGCTCTGCCAAGATTTCCAAGGAGGGCCCCCAGCATTTCAATGGGGACTCCTGGGGAGATGACATTCTGATCATCTTTGTGCCCCCAAGTTCATATCCATCTTGAACAAACTCCTGAAAAATGGATTTCTCTGGGCTTTGGGGGCAATAAAGACAAAGGATATTTTTATTCGTGATGGTGAGGGCTTTTCTTAGAAATGGATGTCTTCCTGCCTCAGGTGCCAAGAGGGAGTCTGGATTTAAAACAAAGGAAAAAGGGAAAGCAACCCTCACAGGAGGCTTAAACCAATCACAGGGTTCTCTCCCTGCTGGGGAGAGTTTACTTTCCAAGGCCAGTGTTCCTCTGTGGATTTAATCTTTTCCTTTGTCTCCTGCTCTCAACTTTCTTTGAAGGAAGTTGTGTTATAAATTGTGACTTGGCCTTCTATAATACTTCCCATGAGTCCTTCAGGCTGGATGCAGAATGGCCATTTACACTTCTTTCTTAGGACTGAAATGGAGGAGAGGAGAGCTCGGTTTTTCTGATGGTCTAGGGGCTTTTCCCTCTCCTGGGAATGCTCTTCTCTCAGTACTTTGCATGGTTAGCTTCTGCTCATCACCCACCTCCTCAGAGGCCTTTCCGTCCCATCCAAGGCAAATTTTAAGCCTCTGCCCCATTCACTTTTTATCACATCACATCATATTACGTGAAAGAAAACCTCATGTTTTATTTTATTATTATTTTTTTCCATAGCACTTGTGACTAAAGCACATGGATGATTTGTTTGTTTGTTTAAGAATGTAAGATCCACACAATGTCTTACTGTATAGCACAGGGAACTATATTCAATATCTTGTCATAAACTGTAATGGAAAAGATTAAAAAAAAAAAAAGAGAATGTAAGATCCAGGACATCCTTGTCTGTTTTCTTCATTGCTATACCCATAGTACCTGGCATTAAATGCTTGGTATATAGGAGACAATCAATAAATAGTATTGAATGAATAACTAATTAGTTATCAAAAGGAGGAATGAGGAGTGGGATCCCATCAGTGCTGGAGTAAGGGAGTTGACACCTTTCAAAAACAAGGAAGCAAACTTATGCAGACAGCCTTGCAGGTATGTTCAAGGCCACTACCAGCCCAGAAAGTTACTGATTTTCTTGTGCTTACCCGAATGAGATCATTGCAATTGGCCATCCTGCCTGGTGGCATCTTCCTCAGTACAGAACACAAGTTGATGGCAATAAGCATCTTCTAGATAGCATACATAGCAAATGGAAATACATACCACATTATCACCGCTACCAATCTCATGATGGCTTCGTTAAGAGAATCAAAGAACTCTCTCAGGGCCTGGCCCTGCTCCTTCATGTTTCCAATCACAAATCCGAAGCACATGGAGAAGACAACTAGTCCCAGGGCATTGACCCCATTCACAGACCCTGGCACTGGGACTAACTCCTCTGTGATCCTCGTCAGAGTCTCCATGGCCTCTGACACATTATTTATCACGGCACCCACAAGTGTTTCATTGGACTGGATGGGCACTTTAAAGCTTCTCTTCTCATAGTTGGTTTTAAACTTAAAAAGAAAAGGCACAACAGGGATTAAAGGTAACTTTTGTTTTCTTCTTTTGTACTTTTTGCTTGGATTTTCTATAATGATATACATTACCCCAAATTCAGAGAAAAGCGTTATACAAAGTATCTATCTACCCTGTCTGTCTGTCTATCTATCTATCTATCTGTTTATCTTCTATCTATTTACTTATCATCTATCTGATCTGTGACAAACCTCTACTACTTCCTCAGCACAGACAAACACACACACACACTGAAATACACAACAAACCATAATAGGAAAGAGGTTGAAGATGGAGTAAACAGATACATGTGCTTCTGCTTTTTTCTGAAACCCTAATAGAATGACTATAAATTCAAATATTCACAATAATCCCTTTACCTTCTATGGGTTCATGTTAGGGGATCATGGACAAATCACCTAACATCCCCTGGCTCATATTCCACAGCTGTGAAACAGGGATAACTGTGCTGGTTCTACCTCACAGTGTTGTGGTAATGATCAAATTGAACAGAATATATGAGAACATCTGGTAAATTTTAAAGCACTATACTAATGTTGGCTGGTGGTGCTCAATAACAAAGCCCTTCAGGGACTAGACTTAGTTGGAGACTTCAGTGAATATTAAACAATTTAAAATCCCCAAAACAACATTCTTCAAAGTATTCCTGAGAGTATTAGTTCTTAAGAATAGTTGCGTGAATAATAGTTGAGGACGACAACCCAGTTCTCAAGTCTATAGAAGAGTCTCCTCTTTCCCCATAGCTTCTGCATAGATGCCCCAGACAGAAGATGCTGAGTGGATTACTGTGGCCATTTGAAACAATTAAGCCCATCTCTCTATGATTTTAACAAGAGCAGAATTTCTGGCCTTCACATTGACGGGAGTATAGCACCAGAGAGAGTAATAATCTATGGATGTTGACTGGATCTAGAGTCTGTTGACTGGATCTAGAGTCTAGGTGAAGAAAGCACAGGTGTACATGAAGTGTTGGGCCATTTCTCTACCAAGAGTAAATGGGAGACTTTCTTGTCCAGTGGGAAAGCACTATTCCCAAACAAGGACATGGCCAGCTGTCAATACTGTAGACATATTCCCTAAACAATCAGTGGCACTGCTCGTATTTAACAAAGAAAGTGACACCTTTTTGTCAGTCAGCTCTCAAATCTCTATTCTACTGGGGTGCTTATGCATTTTATGGATGGTCTAGGGTGAATTTTCAATCCCAATTAGCCTTTCCTACGCCTCCAACTCTTTCCCCTTAGACACAGTTTGCAGCCTACACAGAAATTGCAACCTCATTTGCATTCTGATCTAAGACAAATAGATCTGGGATGATACATTTGCTTCCCTTTCAAAATCCTGTAAATGCAATCCAAAACCAAATACAATAAATCTTCATGAGTCAGCACTTTTCCCAGGGTTGCTAGAAATCAGCATTTTTGATGTCACCTAGTGCCAGCTGACTAACTGGAATAGTCAGCTCCATGGTGCTGGGGTTGGCTGGTTGGGTTGAAAGGGGTTTATTATTTATGATTACAGTTGTTTTGAATAAAGAGAGTTAGATTTTGCCCTCGCAGGCTTTTTTTTTTTTTAAATAAAGAAGGAATTCTGTTTGAATTTTGCAGTGTGCACATGCATTACCTATTAAAAATGGTCAATACAAATTTTAAAAAGGGAAAAAAGCAAAGAGTGTAAAACTTGGTCCTCCATGAGTTTGGGGTTTGATTTTGTTTGTTTTACAGATCCCAAGCACAAGGGTTAGGGAATTACAACAAGGGTGAAGTGACACCATCTGGAGAAATGTTTGGGAGCTATAATTTAACAACTAGAATGTCTAATTGTTTCCCTTTTAGTATCTTGGGCAACAAAGCTTTTTTGTTCAGGTGAGGTTAGAATGAACTTTACTAATTTTATCCCCTAATAGTAAAATGTATTTGTGTCTTCAACACAGAGAGCTAAGAGTTGCTTGGATTTGGGGCTGAAGGGAACTGGATTTCACTATGGCCTCCTGCTAGGTGTCTCATCAGCCTGGATACCCCTTCCCAGGAAGCAGAACAGAATGTAGAAGCAGAAAGAGGATGGAATTTGAAATCAACACAATGGATTTGAATTCGGGTCTGCCATTTACTACTTGTGAAATCTTACACCTACTACATAACCTCTCTGAATTATCATAGATAAGTTGTCTCATCAATGAAATGAAGACAATGATACCCATCATATCTATGTGAAGAGTAAATATAACATTAGTGCTTGGTACAGAGCGGACATTCAGTACATGATGGTGGCAGTGCTTTCTGATGTGGTTCCTCCTTTAGAATCTACAAGGCCCTTAGTAGACTTTGAAAAAAACAACCCATTGATTTTTAAAATCAAACCCAGAAACTTGAATAATCTCCCTAATCTTTAAAGCAAGTTGTAAATATATCTTATACTGGAGTTTGCTTGCTTGGTGAGCTTTTGTGTATGGGCTATGGAGGAGAGGAGAGAGAGTCTCCTGATTAGCCTTCTTAATAATTAACAGAGACTTAATGAGTCATTTGTATGCAAGACATATAGTGTCTGGCAACTAATAAAGCCTTCAGTACAGGGAAGACCACCCCCCCCCCTCCCAATTCCCCAGAAAACTCTAGTGCTTTCCATCTGCTTGGCAAGAGTAGTGTTTCTTACTACAAAGAAATGGGAAAAAATTAAATTAAATTACAAAGAGAACCCTACTCTGTTTGGTACACCAAAGAGGAATTTTAAAGGTGAATTAGTGGCTGTGTTTACCTGTTTAAAGCAAGCTTCCACCAGATTTGGAGGGAACATATTCCTGTAAAGAAAATAATGGTCACTTGAAAAATTCCCAAATAATAAATTAGTTCCTTAAATACTTTTTCATTGTGTCTAAGGTAAAGATTGCACTGAAATAAGCAGCAAATGGAAAAAGAGAAAGATTTTGGTGGATCTTATGAAATGGGACATAGGTCATCCCTCAGCGTGGCCCATGTAGTTCATATTTTTCAAGGAAGTCCCAAATTCAACTCATCTGTCCTTTTGTCAGACAATGGGATTTTTTTATTCCAACATCAAACCCTGCTCCTAGGAAAAACCCAAGCGAGAATGGAAATGCCTTTTATCATAAGCATTCTGGTTAACTGAGGTATTATTCAATAATGGCCATTTTGGTATCATGCCATGTGTTTAAGGACCAAGTGTTCGGAATCAAATGTCATGGTCAGACTGTTCTCCACAGAGTCCTCCCAAAGGCCCTCTGGGGGATGAGATATTGACTCTGAATTGCTAGAGCTTCTAAGGCTCTTTGGTGACCAACAGGGAGATGGCCCACAAAACTTGAACTTGAGGCCCATGTGGCAGGGTTTGTTACTGCCTCAGTGCAGCGTTTGTGTTCATGGTGGGGAAGAAGTAAGAGGCAACACTCTCGCTGGGGAATCTCTAGCCAGCTGTATGACCTTGGCTAATTCATGGCACCCATGTAGGTCTCAGTTGACTCATCTGTTAAAGAGGAGATTGGATTAAACTATCACTAGGGCTCCAAGACTAAAGACTGCAGGAGAAGGAGACATGACCCAGGCAGCTGGAGAGTGTGAGATTCCAGCAGGTGTATGTCATCAATCAGATTTTAAGGTTATAAACTCTTGTCTCTTCCTACTGCCTAGACCAGGGGTCCCCAGCCACCGGGCTGTGGGGCAGGAGGTGAGCGGCAGGCTAGCCAGCAAAGCTTCACCTGCCGCTCCCCATCGCTCGCATTACTGCCTGAACTATCCCCACTCCCCAGCCCCCGTTCGTGGAAAAACTGTCTTCCACGAAACTGGTCCCTGGTGCCAAAAAGTTGGGGATCGCTGGCCTAGACCATCCAGTTTCTTTGTCCTTCCCATCTATGCTCTATGGGTCTGTTTCTACAAACCCTGAGAGAAAAGTGAGTTTAGGAGATTCCAAGATAAACGCTCGAACCAGGTGTCTGGGTGGGGACAGGTTAGTCTTACACTTGTCACTGGGGCAAGGAGGGGCAGAAACACACCAGATAGAGAATGACAAGATCCCAATTCTTTAAACAAGGAGTAGAAATTATACAGAAAGAAAGTATAATAAAATACCCCTAATCCAAACTCCCTCAGGGTAAAGTTCCTGAAAAGAAAATGGTGAAAAGCCTTAATTAATTGTACGAACTAAATAAAATCATTATCATTGGGTGCCAACTTGGTATGAAATAATACAGAGTGGCTTGTTACCTTCGGATAATTGCGATTAACTCCCTGAAAAGGGCTTTCAGGGAGGCACCATGGGGCTGCCTTGTGCTTACATACAGATGACACAAAGTCACTCATGGTCGGAATTGAGAGGTGCTGCTGAAGAGACCCTTTGTTGTCCAAATCACTCTTGAATCTACCGGCCACAGACCCATTCCTTGAGATGGCACGTGAACTCAAGTCCCTAGGAGGAGTTTCTCTCAGATGGTCGGTGGGGAATCCTTTAGAGTAAGCATCTAGGATTGGTAAGCCAGTCACTCTGCAAGTACGTTGTAGAGAAGGGAGGAAAGGGCTAGGTTTGGGGAGCACAGCCTGGGTGGGCTACTTGCTGGAGGAATGCTAAGCAGGTGGGGCATTGAGAGGTCCGTGCTGGGATATCTTCCATTTGCCTTTCTCCATCCACTCTCCAACCTGCTCTGTGCCTGGGAGGCTGACCCCTCACCTTCTGGCTTCCTGTTGGGTTTGTCCAGTGGGAGGCGCTGACAGATCACAGGGCAGTGGGAGGAGAGAAGTGGATGTATATATTCTTCCGGCTCTCCCTCTGGCAGGTTGGGCAACAGCTCCCTCCCTCCAAATTAGAGCTGTAGTCCCTATCCTGAGGGCCCTTTCCCTCAGGACACAGCCTGTCCAGACTTCCAGTATCGGCTCCCTTCTGTCCTCAGAGCCACAGGTGGTAACAAAACAGCTTCCTATTGCTGTTAGTCCTCTAGTGTCTCACCATCACTTGTAGGTTCCCTTTACCCTGCCCACACCTTTGCAAACCCCGTTCAGTGATCCTTTTGGGCTTGCAATACGCTTCCTGCCAGCAACTGACTGATGCAAAGGCAAGTGTGGAGAGAGAGCAGGCAGGGACGTGCCAGGCTCAAACTTGGGCTTACTTCTCAGTTCTGTGTCCAACATATTCTATCCTCAAGTCTGTTTCAAGTATTAGATAAGCTAATTTGTAATCAGTGTACGGTCTGTGTATAAAACAATGCTAAAGAAGCCATCCTTTAGTCTTTTATTATTGATCTGCCAAATCCTTTCTTCATAAATAGTACAAAAGGAAAACCTTGGGACAGGTATGATCAGATGATCTCTAAAGTCCCTTTTGGAAATAAATTGTCGTGTACAATGGATGATGATACAGATCACAAGTTCCAAATTAAAAGAGTCCAATGAACAGGCTATACTTGAAAGAAAAACAAAAAGTAGCCTTAAAGAGCAAGACTTGAGAAAAGTAGGTCAAGAATTATTGAAAGGCATTATGCTAAGTGAGATAAATCAGACAGAGACAAGTACTATATGATTATCACTTATATGTGGAATCTAAAAAATACAACTAATTAGTGATTATAACAAAAAAAGAAGCAGATGTATATAGATATAGAGAACAGATATAGAGAGCAAACTAGTGGTTACCAGTGGGGAGAGGGAAGGAGGGGGCAATATAGGGGTAGGGGAGTAAGAGGTACAAACTATTAGGTATAAAATAAGCCACAAGGATATATTGTACAGCACAGGGAATAAAGCCAATATTTTATAATAACTATAAATGGAGGATAACCTGTAAAAGTTGTGAATCACTATATTGTACACCTGTAACATATGTAATTGTACAGCAATATACTTCAGTAAAAAAATCACACACACAAAAGAACTATTAATATTGCAAGGTGAGCTGCACAGCTGAGAGGATGACTGACTGCTCAGATTCTGAATCCTAAAAGCAGGGC
Source organism: Balaenoptera physalus (assembly GCF_965194825.1). NCBI lineage: Eukaryota > Metazoa > Chordata > Mammalia > Artiodactyla > Balaenopteridae > Balaenoptera > Balaenoptera physalus. Next base: position 147,242,493 of record NC_138890.1, read on the forward strand.
TCTTAAATCCTTATCTTCTCCTTGCTCTTCTCACCTCTTTCACATGAGATCAGAAAACGGACCCTTACTTCCATTTCTGTTAGAAAGAGGTAAAGATGTGACCTTCATTTCAAGCCCAGCGGGACTGGTTCAGTCAGATACCTCTTCTAGGGTTTGATCAGCTCCCCCAAGAAGAGGGGTTGGGTGGTCAAAATATACCCAAAAGGATGGGCTTGCAAGGACGTACCTGATCAAGTCCAGGAAGGCGTCTGCAGCTGTCACTTGTACAATTTTGCCTTCTCTGTGCATGTTTTCCTTTGTGCCCTTCCCAGGATGAATTATGATGACAACGATTATGCCAATCACCACGGCAATGATGGTCGTCGTCATGTAATAGACCACAGCTCGCATCCCCATCTTCCCTGACGCCTTACTATCTAGGGCCGCCATTCCTGGGGAAGGCAAACAGAAGGAGATTTTCAGCAAATCAGTTCAGGGAATTCTCCAGTGGAAGGTCACGGGAAGAGCATTTCCTTCACCACTCCCCTACCCTCTCCCACCCAGCAATGGGATTTTATACATGTTATGAGAACTTGGCACCAAATTTAATCAGGCCATCAACAAAAGGTGAAGGGAAAAAGCCATGGAACGTCTAGGCATCAGCTGTGTCAGCAAACTCGTGATCACCTATTTTCTGCCCCAAGAATTGATATCATGTGGCTCTCTGATGGTTTGAAGGGACAATCGAATTCTTTCCTAGGTTGCTACTAGTTGGGGAAGTTATGAGTGTTAGTTAGTGAGGTGTGTGTGTGTGTGTGTGTGTGTGTGTGTGTGTGTGTGTGTGTGTGTGAAGAGATACCTTAAAAGATTTCTGGCAGAATAATCTAAGCATATCTCAGGTTTTGAGCACTGTGCAGACTCACACAGATTAACTGCCATTAAGTTCTTTTATAAGAATTATTATTTTATGTATGTACTTGGGAGTCCTTTTTTTGGATATTTTTACGTAAAATTTCAGCTATTATTCTAATCACCTACTGATTTATCTTCAATTTACATTTAAAGTAGGCCAAAGTTCTCGAATAGCTTCTCTGTTGTTTCATTTTATCTCATCTCATCACAATTTTTTAAAAAGAATAATTTTGGTGGGGTTCTTCTCATTTTTGCACTCTGCCTTCCTCCACCTTGTCCCATAGGCCTGGAGTATCTTATCTCATGTGAAACATTCTTTCCCTCATTTTTAGGACATCTTCAAAATCTACCTCAGGCAAGGCATTATCCCCTGTGAGAGAGGAGGTATGACTTTGAAGGTTTCCCTAACTGCTCTAGCCAATGGAACACATCTCCATGCCTCTTGGGATGGAAAAAAATTGGAAATGACCCAAAACTCTCAAGAGAGTAAGTCATCTTAATAATAATATGGGCTCTTCTGTTTCATTAACCATTTCCTCACTTCTCTTCCTTCTTTCTCCTCCCCAAACCAGCTAAAACACTAAAATCCAATTATAGCATCATCCAATTATAGTTAATCAAACTTTTTTCTTTACTATTTAAAATCATGATTCTATAAACGTATTAAAAGTTTATATTGTATTTCAATGATCAGTATCAGATTCTAATAGTGGTTCAACATGTAGGTAGTGACCCTGTTCATACTAATGTATTGATATTTAGAGTAAGGTAAAGTATTGAAAAAAATAGTGTCCATGATTGCCAGATACCTCGCTGGGTTTGCTCCAAAATCTTGATACAATGGTAATGAGCTCTATGGGAACTGAAGCCATGACCTTCAACTTATAATTTCATGTGTAATGTGTATTTGAATCATATCATTCATAATTTTCATAATAAGCACTTAGTACCTGCTACGTTCTTATTTTTAACAATTTATAAGGCATATTAAAAAACAAATAAGTAACTTTCTAAGGTCTTAGTTAACACCAAATAAGGGGGAACTTGAACCCAGATCTTGTGTAACTGAATTTAACGTACTTTCTCCCCCTGAGAAAACCAACTACAGTTCCCACAAACAAGGAGGCCAATTTTGACTTTAATGCATGAACGTAGCTTCTTTTATCCTTGCCCTGGGTTTCTTGAAACCCAGCATTAATACCCACTTATGGGGGTGGCGCCACTTCAATACTTCACCATCATTAAAAATGGGCTAATCTGTTCTCAGTCCAAGTGGTCCCATCCCCCCAGGTTCATTCTCAGGTCTCCATCATATCTCAAAACATCTTGGCTTTCCTGTGCTTGAAATCATTTCTCCCAGAAGGGGCCCACTCTCTTTCCCATCATTGCCTGAGCTTGTCACCACTGAAGCCTGCAATTCTTCGGTGAGCGAGTGGTGTGGGCACAAAAGGCCGGATATCTCTGCTAGGGGTACCAGGCGGCAGTATTTTCTTCCTCCGAGATGCTTTCTTTCCCTCTCGCCTTCTATTCTGTGGTGCTGTTCCGTTCTCTCGCCAACTCTTCTCTGCTGCTCCTGCCCACTATTCTCGACCTATAGCTATTCAGAGAGAGCGCTAAGTGGTCAAGGCAGAGCACTGGAAACCAACGTGGCAGACAAAGGAGGAGGCTTAAATCTCCCTCCCTCCCACCATGGGGGAGGGGTGGGGAAAATTATACCAGAATCCACAGCTACAGGGCCATCGGCTCTAGGAAACAAAGTCTATAGGTGTTTTTTTTTTTTTAAGAAATAAAGTTTAAAAAAAGTGAAAACCAATAAGAAAGTATTTTCTCCATATGCTCTAATTCTGAAATAGATGAAGACAAACATTGAGGCATTTTTTTAGCAATGAGTCCAGAAGGAGAATCAACAGTCAAATGAGAGGCCTCACCAACCTCTGCATATTGACCTTGTTCCTCTGAAAGAGAATAAAGCAGCAGCTCCGATTGTTTCAGCGGAAGAAGGAATGTGTGGGAGTATCTTCATTAACCGATTCTCCATGTAGGTCCTTCCGCTAAAAGGGTTCTGGTGTCCCACAGCGGGGCTGCTTGCCCACTTCTGCCCAGGGTACCCCAGCATCCCCTCTCCTCCTTCCAATTCTAACCACTCCCTTTTTCTCTGAGGCAGGCTTGTAAAACTAAAGGGACCACTAGAAGCAAAGCCACACACTGTCATCAGGGCAACAGCAGGATGGATGTGGATGATCTGTCACAACACTGGGCCTGAAAGAGAATAGCCTTGATGCTGGTGGAGCCAAGAAAATGGAGGAAGAGCTCTGGAAGGCGAAACCCCACATAAGCCAGCTGTCATTCTTCCTGTCTCTTACCCAGACTCTGTGACCATCTTCCCCCAGCCTCCTGAAATTCCAGACAAAGCTCTACACTAGAGATAACACGTGTCTGGGCACAAGGGTAAAGTACTAAATCACTTTGTAGAAAAGGGAACTCTGGTAGGAAGTGCCCTAAATGTTTGAGAAGGGAAAAGTTTGCATTGAGCCTTGTCAGTTTAAAATATATGGAAGAAAAGGGCACTGTGGTGAGGGGGAAAGAGGTCCCTTGGGTATGTAGGTACTTGCGGGAGTATGTTATGACAACTATGTGTTCATCTAAATACGTATTTGAGAAACACATTCCAGAGCAAGTAGTAAAGATAATGATCTTGACTGGTCCCTTTTGCTTCATTTGATCTGGGCTTAGCTAAACCAGCCCCATTCAAGACATCCTGACATCTTTATTATGAAAACAATCTGTCATCAGAATTGAGATCCTCTTGAAACCCAAAGAAATACTATATTGTCTTACATGCTTGTAAGTTTATATGTTTTGTAAATATTCAGTTAACTTTTGTGCTGGTTCACTAACTCACCAAATTTGCCCTCTGATCAATGGCACATATTCATCTAATTTCATGACAACTGTATGTTGTAGATATTGTTAACACCATTTTAAAGGTAAAGAGACGAGGCCAGAGATGTTAAGTAACTTGCCCAGTGTTGCACAGCTAGTAAACAGCAGTGGCAGGATTTATACCCACAATCTCAAGGGAGTACCCTTTCCACTATACCTCAATTCTAATGGACAAGCTAGGAGTCACCCACATTTCATTTGCTTGTTATCCATGCTAACTTTCTTGCTTTTGAGATCAATATTGAAATGAGCCACTTGACTGGAAGAAAATTTCACGAAGGGAGGTAACTGTGGGAAAACTCTGACATTCCCCACCTTGAGGGGAAGTGAGTAACACTGGTCACCAGAAGGACCAGCCAGAGAGCTGATCAATCAGTTCAAATTCCTCTCTATGCCTAGAAAAACAGCCCAGAGCATGTTCTAATAGAGGGTGGAGTGTCTTGGATATTTGCTAACTGTGGGCACATGGGTCTTACTTTCTTTTCTAAAAATCAACCTGTCAATAACTGGTCATCAAGAAACTAATCAATCATTCATTCCTGCAAACCTATTATATGTTTACCAATGAGTCTGGCATCTAAGAAAGATTGAACAAGACATTTTCTAGAATGTAAAAGATTTAGACTTTGCTTCAAAACACCTGGGTATTTTAGGCAGCAGTCACTTTGAAGAGAGAGGAAAGGAAGAGAAGAGAGTTTCTTGATACAAATGGGTCAATATGCATTTACCTCTTTATTTATGAAGACAGTCTTTAGGTAATCAGTTCAGCACAACAGATATGCACCAAATTCACGTTTTGGGGGTGGGGTGGGGAGGGAGTGTTTCCTAAATATGTGTATGGAACTCTGTAAGTCTATTGTAAATTAGATTTCTTCTGGTATAATATTTGGTATGACTTCTCAGATAAATGAAATATGTATTCAGTCAAGTATTAGAGGGTAACATAAATAATGTCAAGTTCCCAAGGCTCTATTATTTGCATGGATTTTATTCTCCCATCAGCTAAAAATCTGTCTTATACATTAATGTGCCTCAGTCTATTCCCCCAATAACTCCTATTTCTGGTTTGAAATGTGAAATCTAAAGAAGAAACCGTCTGTTATGAATTGTCTTTCTACTCATCCTCGTGGTGTTTCATTGTTCTTCCAGGGCCACTGGATCAGCCCAGAAAGAACGGAAAAGGGGGGATGGCAACTGTGGACTCAAGAATATTGTTCTGTTTCAGTTGTTATTTTATTTTACATATACTCCTTCTCCACCATGGGCTTCTCAAACACTCATCTAATGAAAGCCGCCTGTTCTCAACCCTCCTAGAATTTCAAGATGGGCAAACTTACAACAAGGAAATCAAGGATGAGCTCTAGTATGTACCGTATTCATTTGACTAAAAGGTAATGATTTTTAATAAGAAAGTTAAGCTCTAGAAATACAATATACTTCATATTTACAGACTGAAAAATGAGCTCTTGTGTCCTAAAGCAGCTGCGCATTGCTGGAGCAAGGGCACACTGGAACCCTCAGCAATGGACAGTGAATAGGAGAGCCACAAAGTTCCGAGGAAAGGCGGTGAGGGGGAGGGAGGGAGTGTGAAACAAATCACTTTAAATCTCTGTCTAAAACTATGCGAAGGTTTTTTTCACTGAAATATTGTCTTCCGGCTTCTTTATAGACTAGATTGGAAAAAAAAAAAAGTTCTATGATTCTAGGGGTTCTGGAACAGAAGGCAAATCTTTAAAAGTTAGGTTAGAAACTGTATCATAGGGGGCTTCCCTGGAGGCACAGCGGTTAAGAATCTACCTGCCAATGCAGGGGACACGAGTTCGAGCCCTGGTCCAGGAAGATCCCACATGCCACGGAGCAACTAAGCCCGTGCACCACAACTACTGAGCCTGTGCTCTAGAGCCCGTGAGCCACAACTACCGAGCCCCCGTGTGCTGCAACTGTTGAAGCCCGTGTGCCTAGAGCCCGTGCTCCACAACAAGAGAAGCCACTGCAATGAGAGGCCCGTGCACCGCAACGAAGAGTAGCCCCCGCTCACCGCAACTAGAGAACCGCAATTAGAGAACCGCAACTAGAGGAAGCCCATGCGCAGCAACGAAAACCCAATGCACCCAAAAATAAAATAAATAAAATAAATAAATTTTTAAAAAACACGAAAAAAAAGAATTCTTAAAAAAAACTGTATCATAATTTTGCATCACAATGAATATGCTGGTTATAGCCTCAGAATTTCATCGAAGAGACAATATTTCAAACTACTTGAGGCCAACCTCAGGCATTTTTAGAAGCACATTCTTCTTAAAAAATGGTGGCACAGTGATTAAGAGTTCCGGCCGTGAGGTTAGAATACCTGGATTCCACTTCTAGCTCTGGTACCATGTGACCTCTGTAAGCCTCAGTTTCCTCATCTATAGAATGGGAATAAGGAAAGCTCTCTCACAGGGTTTTCATGGCATTAAAGGGACTTCTATACAGAAAGCACTTAGCATAGTGCTTGGCACATAGTAAGCATTCAAGAAACATTAGCTGTTATTATTATTAATTAATCAGATAAATAATAAGCTACTCTCTGTTATTTGACCTCTCTGAGCCTCCATTTCACCTAGACAAGAAGATAATAATACCTATATTGCAAGTGTAGGGAAAACTTATATAAAGAATCTGTACAAAATAGGCCCTTGATAAATGTTAGTTATGATTATTATATGACTCCCTCTACTAGAATTTTAGTGCCAAGAGAGCAGAACCATATGTCTTATTCATTGATGTAGTCTCCTTGCCCAAAACAGTGTCTGCACAGGAAGGCACCCAATAAATGTTTGTTGAATAGTCATTCTTACCACCACTGCGGCTGTTATGCCCGAAGGAGGCCACACACTTTTTAAAAAAGCGTTTAGATTAGGCTCCTGTTCAAATGACGAGCACTAAAGTTGCTTTTGCTTAAAGCACTCTGAAATGCGGACTCACCAATTTTGATTGCTTTTCCCGCCAATTAATCCAAAATAGTGAGGTTCCTTCTATCTTGAAGAAGGAGAGACAGACCTTGTGGGGAGTGACCCGGTATCACCTGGAGCTTTATCTCCAGAGCTGGGAGGTCATCAGAGCAGGGCAGGAGGGGCAGGAGGCTGGCACACCTCCATGCAGAGAAGGGAATGGAAGAGGGGGTGGGGTCTAACACGTGCTTAAGTGGGTCATGGCTAGTATTTTTATCCATTAACGAAAGAGGATAGAAAACAATAGAGTGCATACATGGGGTAAAGGTATTGTTTTGTGAAACTTTTTTCAGCTGTGTGTGTGTATGTCTGTGTGTATCCAGGTCACAGTGTAAACTACATCTGTATCCTCTTTGCAGGTTCTGGTAAAAAAAAAAGAAAAAAAAGGTTTGCAAACACTGGTATCTACCTCCTTTCAGTTAATAGTAGAGGCTTTAACAAGGAGCCACGAGCTATGGGCTTCCCTTCCTCTCACCTTGCTTCTGATGCCCTCGGGCTGCCCACCCACCATACCCAAGACCTCATCCCATCTCGCTAGCGGAGACCAAGGACATGAGGACCAAGGACATGACGGTGCTGATTTCTGGAATCTGGGCAACTCATTTGAACAGAAATTCTACAGACATTGTAACGAGGGAAAAAGTTTTAGAAAAGGTTTGTTTTGTGGAATATTGAGCCAAGAAAATTCTTTTACTTTAATCAGTGATTCTTTTACTTTAATCAGTGATTCTTAGTGAAGAGAGTTAAACCATCTCCACAAAGAGCTGAGAATGATTTTGTGGAATTCACAGTCAATTAAATCACAAGTATTCTCACATGGGTTTTCACCCTGGCCAACTTTTCCTTCCCGTTATGGCTGTTCACAGTCTCACAAAACTTGGCATCTCATTCACCTATAACACCACTTAGTTTTATGACGTTATATTGCATGAGAATGACAAGGAAGCTTCCTTACAAATTTACCACTTGTGATGGCATTTGTCAGGCAAGTTGATTTTTTAACTTGACCCTTACAACTTGTCAACGAGTCTTTTTTGAGCTCTAGTGTGCATTAGTAGAACGCAGTGTGGAAAGGTAAAAGGGAAACTTTCTCTTTCAAAAGACTGTTAAATAGAAAAACTAGCAGAGCAGACACTAGTACCATTGGCAGAAAAAGTCCTATCATAAATCACCTTTTATTCTCAGTCTGGTAGGACTGAGCAAACGATCCCTTTTCCCTGGCCATAGACATCCTTGAAAATGAACTTTCACAGAAGGAAGCAGTGAGGGGAAGCAGAGGCCCAGCTTCAACGGCTGCTACCTCTCATGTCCAAGAGCTTCTGGGTCCTTCCCCTTAACCTTTGGCGGGGGCTGGGCAGGGAGGGGGACTGCTTCTCCGGGGTACCAGCTGGTGAAGCCCTCTGAGTGGTCAAGCTTTGCTCTTCTCTACACTTAACCATCCAATAGCCTCATCACAACCTGACACAGCCCTGCCATGAATGGTTCCAGTAACGCGGGAACCCACCACACCGACTCCCTCTCTCTCTCAGCAAGGTCCCAGGAAACTCTCAGAAGGGCCAGCTCTGAGTTTCACGTCTCACAGGCCATCGCTGCCGGCGCGAGCCCCACGGAGAGGTGACCGTTCACCCCACACACTAGCCCATCCTTCGCTCACGGTATTGGAATGTGCCACACAATATGCTTTTCTTGAAGAGGAACCAGGGAGTCGTTCATCTTCTTTATGTGTGCTAAGCAGAGCAAGAGGGAGAGGCGAGTGGGACCCACGATGAGCTGGGGAGTAGTGATTAGTAACAGCTGACAGCCTCAGACCGAGACCCTTTCTTTGGTTACCTCATTGTGTAGCAGCGGAGCACAAAGGAATGACTGTCTTCTCGCCAAGACTTAGAAACCCAGGACCACAGAAAATAGCAGCTAAAAGAAAAAGTGTGGGTTGGGTGGTCGGAGCAAGGGCCGATCAGACGACTCTTGGTTATACCTGTGAAGCCTGGCTTTGAAAAGAGACCCCTATGATGTGGAAAGTCACACGCACAGGCGGTGGACCTTCAACCAGCCCCCGCCAGGAGCACTGATGTGAGTGGGGAAAGTAGGTGACTTCACTCCGGACAGAAAGAGCACGCAGAGAGCAGCAAATTGCTCTGGTTTAATGAGAGGAAGTTCTTTGAGGGCCAGAGCTCCAGCCCCCTCTGCCTTTGCAAAAGAATCACGATTTACAACCAACCACCGGATGAGTTGCTCGCAATTTCCGTAACAGCCCTCTTTACTCCGGGTTGTCTAACTTGCCACGGAAAAGACCTTTATGTTCTGGGCCTCGTGCAACTTTCTTAAGAAGGTGGTGATCAAAAGAGCACATTTTCTAAAATAGCTAGTGGGAAGCAGCCGCATAGCACAGGGAGATCAACCCTAGAGGGGTGGGATAGGGAGGATGGGAGGGAGACGCAAGAGGGAGGGGATATGGGGATATAGGTATACATATAGCTGATTGACTTTGTTATATAGCAGAAACTAACACAACATTGTAATGCAATTATACTCCAATAAAGATGTTAAAAAAAAAAAAAGCACATTTTCTAGCTGGCAGGATGCTGAATGGGACTGAGTTCTACCACTGGGCCAGACTTGTCCCAAGTTAGTCAAAGGGCGTCGCGAGTTGACTGCAGAACATGTCAGACTCAAGGGGTGCTCTTTCTTCCCATGGAAGTCCTGCCCCTCGCAGGAAAAAGAGGAATTGAAAGCCTCGTAGAAACTGAAAGCGACATATGGACGTTAAAACCCAAATCCATCTGGCCCAGATTCCCAGAACAGTTGAAGCAGGAGTGTGACTCCAGGCCTTGAGGAGGCTGGGAAGCAGCAGAGATTCCTGGGGCCAAAAGTGTCATACAAACTATGTGACCCAAGGTCCACCCCACCCCTCCAATTCCTTGCCATCAGAAGATTCTGGAACCATAACCCAACCTGAAAACTCTGAAATGCACTGAGATTAAGTTCTGTTGCCTGAAACTGAAATTAAGATATTTTTAAAAGGTATATTTCTTAAAAAAAAAAAAAAAAAAAGAAAGAAAGAAATAGTTGAGAGTAAAACATGTTCACCTCAGCTATTTTCTGAATTAAATCCAGAATATAGAATCTTATATACTACATAAAAGAATACATTTTTAAAACTTCAAGTGCACATAGTATGAGTGTGTTTCGTGTTTGGTAATTGCAATCACTGTTGCTTTTGTTGTGGTCATCCATTTACAGTGCCTGGTGTCAGTTTATTTATCTCTTGTAAAAATAAAATACAGTGTGTGTGAGTGAAAAAAAAAAGAAATTCAAGTCCATGTTTTGACCAGTTAAGAGAGTGTACAAAATTAAGTCTTTGGGGATAGAGTTGGGGTTGAGGAGAAGAGGAAGCTAGTGAGAGTTGAGGAATGACAGATAAGAAAGGGGAGAGAGAAAAGAGAAGAAAGAAAGGGAGACAAAGCAGAGAAGTATGGGATGGGGAAACAGTTCAGAAGGTGATTTTATCTCAGTCAGCATGTTTCTTGGGCTATGGCCAACACACCTCCTTTCAGTTCTGATTAGTTTTCTCACCATTTAAAAGTTCATCAATTGTTCTTATCTAATCTATAAAGGAATAGTTGCACCCAGGGAGTGGGAGATTATGCTCCCAACTACCTGACCCTAACAATAAAGCAGTATCACTTAGCAGAGTGAAAAAGAATGTAAACTCTAGAATTGGTTGGTTTCCCTCATCTCTGCCTTACACATAAGTCAGAGAACATTCCCTCCTTGGAACAGGAAAAGCTGCATTTTTGCCCCCAGGGCTAAGGGCAACAATGGAATTGAATTATTCCTGATATATTCCACTAGAAGTGGTGCAACACTTTACAGCTTTTTTCTTCTACACAAGGGAGTTAGTTTTGCAGCATCAGTTTCATATTTTGATGTTTTTTTCCACAGGGTATTTAGGAATTCCAAAAAATTCTCCAAAGAAAATTACAGGCAGCCCCTTACATTGAATTTCACTTACCCTGAGTAGACTTCAAGGAGCTGGAGGATGTCAAAGAAAAGATGTGGAAATGACATTTGGTTGATTTTGAGACTGATGGTGCATGCGTGGGATTGGTAATAATATTCTTTAACTTGGAATTTAGGGAGAGGGTGGGTAACGATACAGTCACCAGTGTCTGGAAAAAAACACAACTAGTGGATGGGCACATTGGAGTAAAATTTGGTAACACAAAATGGCAAAGAGAGAGGGGGAGGGAGAGAGAGAGAGAATATGAACTGGGGACATTGTCTTTAACAAGAAATATGGGATAAAAGATTTACAAATAAGGTAAAGAAAAGCAGGTACAAAACATTGATTTCAAATGACTAATTCAAATGACTATGACTGCCCCATCACAAATAATGGAAAGTGGCAGTAAGGAAGTGAAGTTATATTAGGGGTAACTTACTTCTTTTGAAAGTGGCTATACTGATTGCTTTCATAATTAAAAATTTCTCACTTATGTGTTCACTCACATTTCATTAAGGACCTTCTCAATGCTCTGGCCAAAGACATGATCATTAAGGCCCTCATGTATTTAGTAAGAAGTAAGACTTAAAAATATATTATTGTGAAACAGCCCTGAACAAATGAAATGCATAAAATTATCCAGCAGAATGATTTGAGATAGAATTGGGAGGAAAATAGGGAAATTTGTTGGCATATACTGGACGGAAATGATTGTAATAAACTGAAGGGTTTGCTTGATTTGAATCCTGGCTCCCTTACTTATTAGCTTGTGACTGGTCAAGATATGCAACCTCTCTGTGTCTCAGTAAATGAGGGATAATAATAGTATTTACTTCATAGGATTGTTCTGAGAATTAAATAAATTCCGCATGTGATGCCTTAGGACAATATCTGGCACATATCTTAGCCATGATGATGGTCATTTTTTTTTGTTTGTTTTTAAAAAATATTTTAGGTCTGAAAGACTCCTTGGAACACTACTGTAAAATGCGAGATCTCAGTAAGTAAAATTAGACCTTATATTTCTAGGCACATGCTAAGTGCTTTATCTGATTTAATCCTCTCAAATGACCTGCGTGGTTGGGACTTAACAATGGTCAATAACCATTTACAGATTAGGAAACAGGGAGGTGACACCACGTGCTCAGATCACACAGCTAGTAAGTGGCTATTGTTGGCATCTGAACTCAAATCTTTCTACCCCCAGAACTGCCCTGGAGATTCTTTGTAAAATAAAGTCTTCTTTGCACCGGACTTGTATCAATTGTTGATTTGCATTTGATTCGTCTAATGAGGAAGTCTGACAAAAATCTGTTAAATTCGTACTTGAAAGGATGCCTTATATCATAGTAAAAAAGTCTTGGTGCATGTGATGAAAAGGAAAGCGGTGATAATGAGTGGCTACTGTCAAAGCAGTGGGCAGCCTGCACTAGAATTAGTCCGATACCTTGTTGAACTGGAGAGTCATAACATGCCAGCTTTATTCAGAAGTTGACATACTAACAGATATCCTAAATCAAAGAGAAAAAAGAAACCTCAACCATGGGTAACTGCACATTGCAAAGGCCTTTGGGTAATTCCTGGAACTCCCAGGTCTCTTGGTGAAGCTGCAGTATTCCCTCCACACCATACTCTTCAGAGCGGCAGTTATCAAACTTTCTCTGACCCCATCCATGGTGGCACTCACCACCTCCTAGGCTAACTCTTCATTGTTGGGCAGCTTTGATTTTTAAAAACCGGTGCTTAAAAAGAACTGAAATCTGGTTCTTTATATTGCCCCTGAGATACATTTTTGCTTCTGGAGGAACACAGAGCAAGTCCAGTCCACATTTACCAGAGAGACCTCGGTCTTCTTTTCTCCAGACTAAATGCACGTCATTTCTCCAACTGATCCTCATGTATCACTGTTTTCAGAGGTTCATCAACCTGTAATCCTTCCCACTGCCTACCAGTCGGGGCCCTCATGCTCTGCTCCAAACCTTCTTTTCTCAGCTTCATTTCCTACGAGGGCCGATTCTACCGTATTCTTCTGGGCAACCTAGACTACTCAGTATTCCCTAGACACGCCTTGAGTTTTCCTGTCTCTGCATCTTTGCTTTTAAGGCTTCTTCTGCTCTTGTCCTCATTTCCTGTGGAAATCCTCCCGCCGGTCCAGCTCCTGAATTCCCAGAGCACTCTTTCTGTGCTTCTTGGCTTCAGAGCCGGCTTTGTTTTACAGTCATGTCTGTACCTGTTGGGCTCTCCATTAATATTTTCAACTCCTTGAGGCTAGAGACAGGTAATGTCTCTTCACATCTTTATTCTGCACACCGGTTAGCACATCACCTGCCCCAAATAGATGTCCAATAAATGTGTCTTGGATTGGATTCAACACCCTCTTAGTAGATAACCCTGCTTTGTCAAAGGTACTCTTGAATGTGCTTGGCACTAAACAAATACTCCCAAGGCATTGTGACCACTGCAGAGTACAGTGAACTATTCATAATTCTACCGAGGAAGCACACGACTATATTCATTCATTTTTAGCCACCACATCCTACTGTTGGTTCACATTAAGCTTTTAGTCACATTAATGGCTGCCAAGCTCAGTCGCTCCCCATCCTGTGATTGAATCTTTTGAATCTAAAAGCAGAAATGTGCATTTATCCTCTGCTCAACTTCATTTTGTTGGTTTCCATGCAGCACTGCAGCCCACTGAAGTCATTTTGACTCGTGCTCCAGAGGCATATGTGGTTGAAGCCATTCTTTGGGGGCTTATATCATCTCAAAACACAGTGTAGGTGCCTTCTAGGTCTTTAAGTTGTTGATAAAAAAAAAAAAAAAAAAGCAACAGGACAGGGTTTTTTTTAATAAGTGCACTAGGGTACTTTTCCAGGTATCTTTCCAGGTTGCCATGGAGCCTTAAACACTCTTTAGATCTAAATGTTGTCAGTTTCAAGTCCACACCACCGTTTCATTAGGTTCTATTTTATTGTCAAAGGTATTATAGAAGACTCTAAAATTTCAGAATAACCAAAATAAATTGTATCAGGAATTCCACAGCCAAATGTTATTATAGGAAGGGAGTATTTTTAAAACATAAAAAGATTCCTTGTACTACAGGGAACTGTCACAAGATGTTTTGTGAGAATACAGTAAGCCTGACTTTGTAACTTTAGGAAATAACTCTCTTTTTCTAAAAGAACCAGTAGTATCAATCTAGAAAATTATACACTGATAAATATTTTTCTCTATTAAATGGGAATATAATATCATTGGGTAGATACCTAAATATGTCAAGGATTAATACAAACATAAGTTTTTCAGGACTTCCCTGGTGGTGTAGTGGTTAAAAATCTGCATGCCAGTGCAGGGGACACGGGTTCGAGCCCTGGTCCAGGAGGATCCCACATGCTGTGGAGCAACTGAGCCCACACACCACAACTACTGAGCCCACGTGCTGAAACTGCTGAGCCCGAGTGCTGCAACTACTGAAGCCCGTGCACCTAGAGCCCATGCTCCGCAACAAAAGAAGCCACCACAATGAGAAACCCACGCACCGCGACAAAGAGTAGCGCCCACTCGCTGCAACTAGAGAGGAAGCCCGAGCATAGCAACGAAGACCCAACGCAGCCAAAAATAAATAAAATTTAAAAACAAAACAAAAAAATGTAAGTTATTCATATGAGGAAGAAATAGCATAATAATTATTTTAGGCTTCAGGAAAGTTCACTGGATAACTCATTGGCAAACAATTCTGAATGTGTTACGTTGATCATTAAAAAGTCCATTATTTAAGTGTATGCCTTTAATTCATCTTTACTTTTACTCCTTCCACCAGTAACATATCAGCTTGTGGTTTTCCAGGTTGTAGACCGTCAGTTCTAAACATACCTGATGGTCTGTATTTATTGCTATATGTCCAGTGGCTATCACAGTAGGGACCCAATAGATATTTTGTTGAACGAATGATGAGTGACAAACCCTGCAAATTCAGCAGGTAGGAATAACTAAGCAACTGTACTCAATCCACAAATCAATGAGTTATTTATGTAATATCTACTATAACTCGTCACTGTAACTAGGGCTGAGATGCAAATGTCCAAACAGTAGTTCCTATTCTCAAGGAGTTCTTTCGTTGAGTAGACAAGTCATATTCTCACCAAATAATCAAATGATCAACCACACGTGACATAAAAAGTTAAGTGCACAAGTATGGGAAAATTGTGGAGAATATTTAGCTCATGTGGAGAAAAGACTTTATCAGAGGCAGTAAAATTAAGGCAACAAATGCACTTTAGCATTATAAATCGATCCAGTATAAATCTAGTGGCCACACCGCATGACACTACAGAGGGGTGGCTTTTGTGACAAATAGATCTGAGTTTGAACACAGGTTTGGCCACTTGCTGCCAGGGACACCTTGGGAAGTTTCCTCATCTGAAAATGGGGATAATAATAATGATCTTGCAGAAGGAATAACAAGTATGTGTGTTCAATGCCCAGCATGTCTTTTATACTCAGTAACTGCTAGCAATTAATATGCAGGTGAAATTTTAAAAGTCACTGACCAATCAAAGAATAAATCTGCAGTCAAGATCATCACGTCACCATTTTAAGGTAGAAGAGGGTAAACATGATCTGAATGGCAATACCAGTGTTCTCATATATTTTCAGCTTCAGATGTAAATCACACATTATTTAGCCAAGTTTTGAGGAATTACCATGTGCCAGGCTCTGTCCCAGACTAAGTAAACCATGTAGCACTGTCTCTAATTTGCACACATCTTAATGCTATGGAAACTTGATTGTAGAGAACATAATCCCACGGGAGAATCTGCAAACACCCTTGGAAACCAAGTCTGTTATCAAAAAGCCAAAATTAATTGCTTAAAATTGGGGCTAGGTCATGACTAAGGAAAGTGAGTCCAAGAAACCAAGAGGCTCAATAATATACAAAATGACACCACTAGTTAGCGGTGAGGCTAGGACAGAACAAAAGCTTCACCACGAACTTTGCAAAGTAGTTTAAAGCTTTGTTAGCGCACCAATTTGAAACCGGTTAAGTTTACAACAAATAAAGTTTTCCCAATCCTGGAAGGTCATGAGCTTTTTTGGCAAATGGGTTTTTTATTCTAACGTAGAAAGTAAAGTGACTTTAATTGTTTACTCAGGGTCATCTACAAGCAGTCTCCTTGCTCAGAAACATTGACAAGCTGCAGCGAGCATGTCTCAGGAAGTAGCAAATCAACTGAAAGGAGGTGGAGTAACACACAACACGATCTCTGAAACTGGCTTCCAATTAGTGACAGCCCAGGCATGGTCACTGATGAGACCCGCGCCAAGGCTGAGGAAATGACCCTCTCTGAGCAGACGCGAGATGCACAAGCAAGGACGGGCCTTTCACCGAATACTCTCCAGCAAGGAAGCCAAAGGGCCTTTGAATTTGATGTTTACAGTATC
Source organism: Balaenoptera physalus (assembly GCF_965194825.1). NCBI lineage: Eukaryota > Metazoa > Chordata > Mammalia > Artiodactyla > Balaenopteridae > Balaenoptera > Balaenoptera physalus. The sequence continues at coordinate 147,258,765 of NC_138890.1, forward strand.
AAAGCAGAATCCGAAAGTGGCTGTAATCACTAATATTAGTCCCGTGCCTGCAATTCGCACAGAGTACCCTCACAGCCACGATCTCAGCTGGGCTCACCTCAGGGTCCCCCCACGTGGCGTGGACAACAAATATTTCTATTACTATCACTACCGCTATTTCCACTCCATTGATAAGCCTTGAATGCCAAAGCAAAGACTTCCCCCATAGCTAACCAGTGCTGAAAACCTAGTCTGGTATGAAAACTAGTCTGAGGGTTCCAAAGTTTGTGTCCTTAAGAACCAAACAGGGATTACCACGGATACATGCAGCCGGAGGCAGCCGCCTCTTCTTTGATCCTATACCCTGCGCTGCTCAGTTGGTCCCTCTTCAAGTTTTCAGAATTAAACATCTCATCTCTCCACAGAGGAAGGACATCCAGAGCCCGGAGTCCCTGTTTAACAGCTCTGTGACTTCCTTCTTCAGCACCTAACACAGCTGACTGGAGGAGCTCAATACTGAATGAATTAACAGCCTCACCTAGACAGTAGCCACGGTGCATGACTCAGAGCACAAAAGCAGTAAGGACACAGAAGGGAACGAAGCATGAAAACATATGGCAGATGCTGTCAGGACTATTTACCGAGTATCCGGTGAAAGCACAGAGTTAGACGAGGTTTGACAGGGAACATAAAGGAAGTAGTACAGCCCGTGCTCCCTGAGAAGTGTATCGACAGTCTTGCTGAGGCCGCAGCACATGAAAATGCCTCACGAGGGCTTGTGGAATAACTTCCAAATGAGTAGAGAAGTAAAATATTTCAAGTAGGGAGATAAACGTGTAAAGAAGGTGAACAGAATAACCATTCACTGGGAATCAGCACGCAGGATACACAAACGTGCTCCTTAATCCACCACTGAGTGTTTGGAAGCATGAGAACATTTCCACTGGCTTATCCAATGCACTGAGGGTTTTCTGTCTGCACAAAGTTTTCTTTACGCTCCTGGAGGGGCATAGGAACCGCTTCCGAGGAAGATTCTGACATCGAGGCTGATTAAGAAGGAAACAGGAACATTTTGCTTTTTTCTTGGTGAACCATCCTTGGCTCATTTGAAAGAAATTTATTGAGCACTTATTGTATGCCAGGCCCAGAGCTACAGACAGAGCTACAACCCAGGGCTGGTCTTAATGCTCACAGGCTGGCAGGCAGAGCAGTGCTGGGGGAGCCACGCTCTGGCAGAAGAAAAGAGGAGCACCTGGGAAGGGAAGCTGGGGCACTGTGATAACCTGTAAGCTGGGGTCCTGGCAACGCTTGCCTTTGCTGTCAGGACAACTGGAAAAGCACATTTAGAAAGAAGGAGCAATTTTAGTGCCAAATCATATCTGCCTGTGCATGTTTACCAGATTGGACTCTGACAGCCAAGGATTTAGCAGTGATGTCATCAGAACTAATAAAATAGGTTAAGAGAGCTCATGAGGGCTAAGTGCGGAGTCAGGTTAGGTATTTCTGTGAACGCTGGAGCACATCAAAGGCATAAAGGCTGTTGAAATTCTAATTCGGAGACATGAAATAACCCAAAATTTGAAAACTAGTACCCCTCCCCATGCTGCCAAACACCTAGCATCTGTTCAAATCTATTATAAACCATTTCCTCGGGGAGGAAGTGAAAGAATTGCATGCAGCTGCCGAGAAGTGTGCTAGCGGGGGATGCCGCTTCCACGCTGTAAATTTATGTGTGAACTTATTCATTAAGTAATGCCATTACTGACCACGGACATGCTGCAAAATGGACGAGGAGTTCAGTCACAGAGCACATGTGAGGTCAATGCCCCTAAGACATCATAAAACAACTTAGGAAGTACATCTTAGAAAATGCATTAAAAAGCAAACTAGCAAATTAATCTCACATCTCACATTTGGTTTGTGAAGCTGTAGCTATGCTCTCCAGTGGAAGCATTTCAATTTTCAGCACCCTCTCCCTAACCATTTCAAAGCCTGCAATTTTACAGTAGCCGAGTCAGTTGTTCTAATCTGACTTTTCAAGGTTTTAACTTTATATGGTTTACTGGTACCTAAAAATTGTTCTTGGTGAAATTTTCTTCCACTGGGCATTTACCTCCTAGAGTCACTATGGGAAGAGAATAATAAAGTCATGTGATACGGCAGCGTTAGTAACACACAGCTGTATTGGGTTACTTTCATTTTACTAAACATTTTAGGCCAGTTCTTGCTCCCTGGATAACTCTGGGAATTCTCCAGAGGCACGCAGAAGATGTGAATCTAGCTCTTTGTGTCTGTAACTGTACACCTGTTATTGATGCAAAGGATGAAAAGAAAAACACCCAAAACACATTGTTCTATTTTTAAGCTGTTGTACTCAGTTCCTGGGGAAGGAAAGATGTCCTTTCTCCCCTTGAAAATTACTGAGAGCCAGCTACTCTGCTGTAGTGTAAATTCAATTTCCAAACGTTGAAGACAGATGATCTTAAGCACTGAGGGAGAAAGTATGGTGTGTGTGTGTGTGTGTGTGTGTGTGTGTGTGTAGATGTGCGCGCATACCAGTTGGAGCTGGGGATGCCAAAATAAATCTTTCCTCAAATCCGGAAATGCCTATCAGGGAAGCAAAGTAGCTGGCAATCAGAAACTCCCATGTAATGTTCACTGTTTTAAACGGCACACACTCTCATGTCCTAGGGCAGAATTGCATGCCACGGCTTTAGAGGGCACTCCACCAAATATTAACTGAAAGATTGAATCAGTGAATCTTTCCAGGAAAAGCATGTTAAAGCTCTCTTTGCCTGTTTAAAAAAAAAAACAAACACGCCAACTGCATAAATTGGCAGTAGGGTGCAATATTTCTCTAAGTCAGGAGTCCAAATGTTGGTTGTTCTGGTCTGATGCTACTCAAGGACACAGTGGAATAGTTTCAGGAGGAGCTGGGTCACCTTGGAACTTTGATGCTTCTTCCCTCCTGTATTAACCTCTCTGAAAAATGGTATGCAGGGTATAACACTTTTTTACATCCAAAAGGAGACTTTCATGACTTTTTCTAAAATAACTGAAGACTCTCTGGGATCTCAAAAAATGATTGCTAGGGATGGAGTGCCAAACAAAATGGTCCCTCACTTTCCTGAAACTTAGAGTTGGCTGGAGGAGGTGGAAAATGACAATGGGACCACCTGGTGACACAGCACAGGTAGGAAAGATTTCCTGGAGGAAGTGACATTAAAGTAAGAACTGAAGGGAAAGGCGGGGTTTCAGGTAAAGAGTCAAGGCAGACATGGGGGGAAGACAGTGAGAAATGAGATGGAAAGAGAAAAGCAGGAGCCATGCTCAGAGTTCTGACCTTTATTTCAAAAGCAAAGTGGGGAATTTTAGCAAGATCATACAGTCTTCATGTAAAAAAGCAGGTCAGAAAATGGCAAGTTCCCATGGGGAGTGGGGGGAAGGCGGGGAGACTAGCGATGGTGTTGCGGCTGCAGATTAGGTTTGAGACGGTGCTGTCTGGACTTGGTGGAGGGGTGGCCACAGTCAGAAGTCAGAGTTAAGGAGGTAGAATCAACAAGCCTGGGGGTGGGGAGGAGTGGGAGAAGGATCGAAGTTTCTGATTTAGCCCCTCCTTTCTGCATTTCCTTTGATTGAAAAACAACAACAAATTTTCAATAGTTTCCTACTGTTTCTAAATCTAAAATAGCTGAATTCTCCTCCACGTTTACGTCCTTTCACCAGGAATAAATTTATTCTACGTGCACTCACCATCTTCATAATAATGAACCAGCTCTGTAAAATCTTAGTACCTTGAAAGGCACCAGTGGGTCCCTTTCAGGCGGGGAAGCAGGCTCAGAATGATGAAGGCTTTACTGTGTCTTTAAGTTTATTTTGCAGATAATTCTAGTTTGCATACACCTGGGAACACATGCAATAGCTCTCTCCCATCTTGAAACAAAAGAAGAATTTTTGAATCTAAAGAAGTAGCAATCACATTGTCAAAGCTGGCCTAACTCAGGAGCCTTTGGCCAGCTGAGTTTTACCAGCTTCTGAAAGCTGTGGATCCTAAGGCTCTTCAAGGCCTCTTTCCAATACAGACTTCTACTGCTTGTATCTATCTGTGACTCTCTTGACCAAAAAACCATGGTCTGAGGGACAGAGGAAGATGTTAAGCAACACTAGGGAGATGTAATCAGATGTATCAGATTCTGTAATGTACAGAATCACATTCTGTAATCCAGAATGTGGAAAACTAATTTTACGTGACAAACAATCTGGTCTCTTCAATAAACTGCAAAAGAAAAGGAGGGGAAAGAGAGAGAGAGACAGAGACAGAGAGACAGAGACAGAGAGACAGAGAAAGGACCTATAGATGACAAGATTTAAGGGATATGCAAAACAAATTCAATTTATGAATGTGGCTTGATTCAAACGGACACACTGTAAAAAGAGGGGGAGAAAAGAAATGGGGAGTTTTGAAACCGATTGGATGATATTAAGAGGTCATTGTTAATTTTTAAACAAATGATCATGGACATTATGGTTATGTTTAGGGAAAATAATTTTTCTCTTTTTAGACATAAATGACTCCTACAGAAAACACACTTTCCCTCAGACTATAGAAAGCCCCTAGCCTGTATCCGGGAAAGATGATTTTCACTTTCATCCCAGAGCTAGAGGTCAGGGTAGAAACAGTGGACAAGTTTCCCCAACAGTGAATCTACTTTCCCCACCTGCTTCTACACTAAGAGTTGGATACTCCAGATAAAAACGGTAAGGTAGACTGACATTCCCAAACTCTACTTTCACATCTGCCTAGCAATTTAATCCTGAAAGTGAACTGAAAGTGAAATCAATGTTCCTAAAAGCTTGAGTCAGATTTTAAATATACTAAAATAATCCACGGTGAGTCATTTTATAATTTATTATTTTTGGAAAACACACACTTATTCTCAATAGAGAAGGCACATCTCCCTCAGGGGTTGGGGAGTGGGGAAAAATGAGTATCAGAGCATATATCTTTAGAGCCCTTTTAAACAATACTTACAAGACTCCTTCTGTTCCTCCCCATACCAATAAAAACAAAAACAAGAAATTATATTAGCTACTATTAATCACTAGGAGGAGTGATTTTTCTCTCTCAAGTAAGTTGGGACTGGAAAAATTTTGAGAACCATTGATCTGGACTTCCCTTTTGGGTATTTTCTCAAAGTGAAGTCTACCTTGATCGTTCAACACAGTCAGGAATTGTTCTAGAACGAATCTGTTGGAATGAAGTTCCTGAAAGAGATAGGAATACCTTTCTTTTTAACAGACAAATAAGCTGCAGAAAGGCCAGAGCATTGTTCTTTATGCCACTTTTCCATCGTGTCAACCAACAGAAGTTAGGATTGTGTTTTTATTTTGGGAAGCCTAAAAATAGGAATTTAAACCAACTGTCCATTCTTCATGATAGAGAAAACGAAATCTTCAGAGAACCTTTTACCCCTGAGCCAATCAGATAAATGTATTCAGCTAGGATAGACTGTGACTTTCATAATTCAACATACATAAGGAATATAATAACTGTACTGTACTATCAGGACTGCTCATCATACTGATATGTAGCACCAAAAAAAGTGTATCTGTGGTGTTTTCTTAAAACAGTTTTTGTTTTCATATTTTTTTCTTTTATTGAAACCTTAGCAACTCTTGGACCATAGGTCATCAATGCAGTTAGAGTCAAGAGAGATCAAATCCTACTCTTTTCTCCACTGAGTCTTTTCACAATGTCTGTGGTTAGAAAGAAAAACAGAGTGATTCACTGTCTCTAAAGACCAGTCACACAGGGGGTCTGCTCATGCTTAAGAAGTCCTTTCCAAGCCTCTCTCCTGGTGAGGCTGCACTTTTTGAAAGTGGATTTTGACTGTACATGTGGGAAGTTGGGATCAGTAGCTCAGTGTCACAAGAAAGCCAGGGGGTTTTATCTACAAGAACACTGTGATTGTGAACAAAGCCCATTAAAGCCATAAATACCTTCCAAGGGCAATCGAAGGTTGTAAGAGCCAAACTCTCAAACTACACAGAGGAGACAGCATGAAGTGTGGTACAGACTGCATTTGGAGGTTGTCCAAAGAGCCAATGAACTATGGGGGCAAAAACGGTAGATTTAATTTAAGAACTGTGTTCCAACTTACATTAGTCATCAGTAAGAAAAGGTTTATTGACACAAATCTCAAATTTCCTTGAGAAGTTCCCAAGTTAAAATTTTGAAACCTAAGTTTGTTGCTCAGAGTGGCACAGTCCTGGCTGTAGATAAAATAATCGAACATACAAACCTTAAAAATTTCCTTTTGACGTTCAGACAGTGCAATCATTTAAAAAAAATTTAATAATGGAAAGGTATTTGGCAGAATAAAATACAATTTCTTGCACACTTATGTGGTTGGTCCTCAAAAAAAAAAAAAAAGAAAAAAAAAAAGAAAAAGAGCCAAATGGTAAGTTTAATGCTGATTAATGCTTTAATTAAAAGAAAATTCTAAGTGATCACATAGAAATGCAGAGAATGCTCACTACAAACTCGCAGCAACCAGAGCCCATTTTAGCCTCCTCCACATAAGGGTTGGGATAAATTAAAAACAAGGAATAAAAAAGCCATGAAGTTACTCTGATAAATTTCAATAAAAGAAACTGATCTTTTTTAAAGAATAATAATTGTTGGAATGGCTACCTTTTCTCAAAAAATGATTTCAGTTGTAAAAATAAAATAAAATGGATGATCAGAGTCTGGATATTTAAGGAAATAGCCTTGCAGTCAGAACTTCACCAAAATCCGACTTTTTCTAGTGTTGATAAAAATCTCTTTCCATGAAAGAATCACGGATTCTATCTTAACTTTTATATGTACTCTTTGGTGTAAGTAAACCAATGAGTAGATTGGCAGGAATGTGCCAAGTGAAACTGATTAAATTTCCTTAATACATCTGCTCTCTCTCTCTCTTTCTCTTTCTCTTTTCTGAGCAAAGTTTGGAATCATTTTGAATGCCAAAGGAAATACTCTACTTAACAAAAGATATATTTGAATTTGAGTGTATCTTGATTGAATGTCACAAATGAACACTTATTTGGAAGGATCGAGTATGCTTTGCTCCAGAGAAATTCATGGCAGCTAATTTTGCCTTTTGTATATTGAAAATAATTAAATTATTTCATTCAAGTCCTTGTAATAAATTGCATTATGAGCGGCATGTGGCTGAGAATAGAAATTGGTTAACAGTGAGTGTTAGTTGAGTACCACAGGACTCATAAAGTATTTTAAGTGGAAAATGGTCAAATTAGATTCTTACTTGAAACTACAAAAGAAGAACTACGTATTTCCAATAGGGTAATTAATGAAAACCTAAAACTTAGTTATGCAGAATCATGCAACTTTCTCTGCACTGCCTGTGTGTATGAGGTGGGCAGAGTCTAATTCCATTGCAACTCTCACAAATATGTATTTTATAATGATATGGTGTCATATGGAACCTATATTTTATTAGAATAGATGCATTTTGGCTAGTAACACCAGGGCCATGGACAGAAATGATTTCAACAACAAACATCCCAAGGGACCAATTCTGCCTCTGACCCTTACATCCCAATACTGTAGCACAATAAACACGGGTGGATGTAATGTACTTTTAAATTCCTGCCCACACCTCTGCCTCCCTCATATAACACTATTTGTACTCCACCGAGGCAGGAACTTTTGTACTTGCAAAACTTCAAGAAATCTTTTTTTTTTCTCAAAAATACCCCTTTGAGCATTATTTGGGAGGACTCTTGAAATATCGAAATAGAAAGTTTTCCAAGACTTAGCAACCACTTAGAATTTTCTCCTTTAAGGGACCACAAATATGAGACCACAAATTGTTTTCCTACTAATATCCAAATCCCATTTCCCAGCCGGGAGGTTAAATTGTCATTGTCAACGTGTACACACAGTTGCACAGCACCGCGCCAGTGTGGCGCCTTTGGGGGAGCTTGGTTGCAAAGCTTAATCAGAACGGAGACACGCTGTCTGCCTTCATGCAGCTTGCACTTGGAGAGGACACTGGCCCAGAGCCACTGACAGCAGATCACAGGGCTGGAGGATAAAGCCGACCCACATACCACAGTGTGGTTTGTCCAACGATGGAGGGGGCAGACATAACTGAACAATGTCTAATATTTAGACTTACAAAAAGCTTGGGATATTTTGTTTATTTTTTGAGGGTTTTAAGCTCATGCCCCTTGTGTGGATTTCAACACAGAAAGGATAATCTGAAACAGCAGCATAAACAGAGGAAACCAACTGTTAGTGAAAAAAAGCCAGCCCTTGCTATCAAGGATAGTGCTTGTAATACTCTATCAGTGTTCTTTAAAATTCCAGACTTCCCTTGGTCAGACCAATAATCCATCCTGTCTCTGGCAGCAGCACCAATGCTGCCCTCTGTGACATCAACTTCAAAAGACCCAACCACCTTTAGTTTTCCCTTAGTGATATAGCTTTGTTTCTTTAAAGAGTGGTCAGTGGCTTACATTTTGCTTACACCAAAGGGTCTTTGGGATTTTCTTTAATAAACACGAATGATTTATAATTAGCTTGTACATTACTTATACATTTGTAAGAGGATATCACCATCAATGCAAGAGGTTGCTTGGGCTATAGTCCTCTTCAGGCATACAAATGAGCAATAATCAGTACCACAATAAACTAGCTCATCAAGCGGAGGTACAACTCACAGCTGGCAATTCAAGAAATGAGATGGAAGCTGAATGAAACAGCCCCCAAATTACTGAGAATGGCCAGTTGGCAAGCTTCACTTTGGCTTACTGATGGTCAAAAGGCAGTAGAAGCCATTCTACAAAGACACAGTCCAAGATTTGGATTGGAGGTCTTACGAGTGCTTTAAAAAGTGGAGGGTCCTAAGAGAACGGAACTTTAGGGGCTCTTCTGGAATTACCCAAGTGCAGACACCTAAGGAAGCAAACCCTTTCCTTCTGAGTTGAAAATAACTGACCTGGAATTATAGCTCATAATGCAGAGAATTATAATGAATATATAATTGAGTAGTATTGTAAAAGATCTGAACAGAACTTTCAGCAACAGGGAACATTCTGTAAATTAAGATGCACCAGGCCACTGAAGCAGCTCATAAAGGCCACTTCATACCAGTGAGATTTGTACCAGCACTCCAGTCTTAGCATCCACATTCCTTGGAGGAAACTCGAGTATGTAATCCAGAGGTCCTCTTGCTTCAGTCTGTCTCTTCCCATACCCCTACCCTGACCCCCAACCACTCCTCAGGGAAACCACAGGGGCCTCTGAGGAATGTCTCAATTTGGAGAGATTATCCGATCACTGCCCTCAAGACTTAACATTCTGGATACCTCAAGCATCTATACTATACATTTCCAAAAGTGAATTCCCGGCACAGGGAGAAAGCTATCTGATTTAAGCAGTGTATGATGTCCTTTGAAAGCTATGTGTAAAAACTCTAGCTGTGGTAGGTTAGATTAATAAGCAAACAAGCATTTAGAATGCCCCTTTCAAAAGAACTGACATTAAAATATTACATCTATCTTATTTTTGAAAATGTCTAATTGTGTTAAAGATCATATAACATAAAATTTACCAACTTAACCATTTTTAAAGGTACAGTTCAGTGGTGTTAAGTATATTCACATTGTTGTGTCACCTGTCATTTTTTAAATTAAGCTGATTTTTATTCACTATAGCTGAAGAAGGTAACACATTATATTCTAACATAACAAAGTTATAATTGATGAGTCTACCTACATTTCAAAGGATTTCAACAATTATTTTAGTATAACCAAAGATGTAACATTTGAATTTTATCTTTTTTGAAAGGTAAAATGCACAGTTATAATACCCAGACTACATATCTTATGACTTCAAAAGTTTTAACTAAAGCATACATCTTTTGCAGGTAAAAGCAAAGCAAAAAAAAAAAAAAAAGACATGATAAGTGTTGGCAAGAACGTGGAAAAATTAGAACCCTCATATGCTGCCGGTGGGGATGAAAATTACAATTACAAGTGCAATTACAAAACAGTCTGGCAGTTCTTCAAAAGGTTAAGCAGAGTTACCATATGACCCAGAAATTCCACTCCAAGGTATATACCCAAGAGAAATGAAAACATAGGCCCATGAAAGTCCACAGCAGCATTATTCATAAGAGCTCCCTGCCTGCAATGTAAAAAATCCCCCAAGTCCACCAACAGATGAATGGATAAATAAAATATGGGATGGCCAAACAATGAAATATTATTTGGCCATAAAAGGGAATGAAATACTAACACATGCCACAATAGGGATGAACCTTGAAAACATGAACCTTGAAAGAGACCAGTAACAAAGGACCATGTACTGTATGATTCCATTTATATGACATGTCCAGGATAGACAGGTCTATAAAGAAAGGAAGAAGACTGATGTTTGCCTAGGGCTAGAGGAATGGGGTAATTCGGGGGTGATGGCTAGGAAGTGTGTGGTTTTTTGGGGGTTACTAATAATGTTCTAAAATTTATTGTGATGATGGATGCACAACTCCGTGAATACACTAAAAGCCATTGAATTATACACTTAATATGGGTAAACTGTATGCACGTGAATTATATTTCAATAAAACTGTTAAAAAATAAAAACCATCTTGAAAATAAGATAAACCTAAGTCTACCAATACCAAGAAATAATTTTAGGGACTTCATATAAATAAAAATCCCTCTCTTTCTATTGTAAAAGAGATTTCTATCATTCCAAGGAACAAGGAACAAGGGGAAGTTAGTGGTAGAGGGCAAAGTCTGGCAACAAGGATGTCTCTAGCAGTTGAAAGTCTGATACACACTGCTATATATCCAAATATGCTTATGTGATTTGTACAGCACTTTTCACGCCCTTGACCTCACTTTGTAGGTGTTAAGTTAGTGTTCAGGTGTTTATTTAATGGGAAATTATATCCTGACATTAGCCATATTTCCATAGAATATCTGTTTTCTGCTAAAATCAAATAATGATGCCATGTATCCAATTCAGAGGGAAAAAAATGAATAAAGTCAATAGATTGAATTCTTTCAATTTTAAGATTTTTCCCTATAAATTTTTCATAAGTGTTTCTTGCCTCTACTCATATGAATACTGGCAAAAAAGGGGCTAAAAATTATGAAATATAATGCCTAAGTGATATTAGAAATTTTGAAATTGTCAATCATGCTTAGATTTAATAGCTTATACTATTCATGGAAATATGCTTATAGTTTTGTTCTTATACTAAGTCATATTCTCTCACAGTAAATGTGTTCCTACATCATTTAAAATGTAAACATTTTGTATGTACCCATGAGTGTTATTGTTATGAATTTCCAGTTTATTATTTTTAAATATGTTTAAGAACTACTACATTAATGTCTGGCTCTAAGCCTAAGCATGCCAAAGGAATGCTTTCAGATATGTCATTAAGCACAGGTCCCAAGATAAGACTGCCAAATTATATTCTAAGATTTAAAAATACAGCAAGATTCCAGTATAGAAGCTACTAATGTTTCCATCTTTTTTAAAAAAATAAATACTTAGCGTGTAGGTAGGGTATGCTGATATTAAGGATTTTATGGTATGTATCAATTTAGGAAAATTTTGCAATATTCTTTAGGAAAGTTAGTTTTAAAATAATGAAACTTCAGCTCTTAGCACAAACTCCTTTGAGAACAGTGCATTCAAATTACAGGTTAAGGAGACATGATCTAGTTGAGAAACCTTAAAGTGCAGAAAGAAATTCTGGAAAAGTTGCAAATTAAAAAGAGTAGAGGCAACAGTCAGACTGTAGTACTTTTCAGAGTCAGAAGAACTTTGGAAAAAACAAGCATGCAAAGCTATGTGAGCACATACACATACTCATGTTGTGCTATACAAATTTCATAGCATCAACATTTTATTGCATTATCTCCTACTAGATAGAGATGCACCAGGCTCTCTGCAAGCATTGGTAATTAATGTAAAGCACTGGTAGAGAAGTTTATACCACAAACAGAAAGAAAGTAAAGAGCTTGGCTGGCAACACTTTCTTTAAGTGACTGACAGCTCTTGGTGTGTGTGTGTGGGGGGTGTGTGTGTAGAACATTAAAGAAACATGAAACAAGTTAAAATCATCTTAAAATATTATTCCTGTCTTATGTGTTCTTTGCTTTTAGAAACATAATGAAGTATGTCGTATTTACTTCAAAATAATCCAGTGGTGGGAAGGAGTATAGGTGGGGGACAGGGTCCGGGGGTATTATAGATGAGACAAGATTGTGTGTGTGTGTGTGTGTGTGTGTGTGTGTTTATTTTTTCCCCCCCCCACAACAGCACTGACAGGTCCTGGTAATATAAATGTCATCTCAACAGGCTGGATCTAGGAGGCCTACAATCATCTTGCCATCTTGCTCTTCTTACAGAACTCTTTCTAAATGATTAGCCAGGAGCTTCTTCTGACTTGTTTACTTGTCCCCAGCACCACAGAGCTCAGACACTGGCCTCTCTTCATCCAGTGGCCTGTGAGAGGAAACCCCCTTGGTAATTTAGGGGAAGTTTCTTCCCTCTGAGGAAAACTCAGATGGAAACTCAAGTAATTGTTTAAAAAATTAAATAGAAAGACAGCAAAACCTATTTCCCCATACGAGGGAGTCCAGGAAATGGACATTTGAAAGCAGTACTAACTGATAATGTAGATGTTGCTGGGTTAGCAAAACAAGTGCAGTTACGGGTAGTGCGCTGGCCTCCAGCCTGGGGGATCTGGGGTTATTATAAAGATCTCCATGAAGAAGCTGAAAAGAAGATTATCTTGCCTAGAGAAATAAATCTGCACAAACATAAGGCTTGAGAACCTAGATTCTACCCAGACTCAAAATCGGCTGGATCATTCCAGCAGATCAGTCCTTCAGCAGAGAATACCGTCACCCCAAAGCCTTCTTTCTGCTTATCATGAAATACCCACTACACACGGAACAGAGGGAAGATGGCGTACTGTCCCCTGCAGACATACAACCCATGGCATTGCCACAGAAAGCCTTGTCTGGCTATAGAACCTTCTCTTTCTCTCTATCTCTATGTCTGTCTCTTTCTGCTGGTAGAAACTCCAGCATCTTTTTACTTGGCTTTATGGGACACACAGAAGTCTTTTGTAATGGAATGCAGGTTCCTAGTCATTCCCAAGGTGAGCATTTCTCCTAGCAGAAGTCCATTCAAATCAAAGTCAATAGACTGGGTGTCTGTGTGTGTCCTTAAGCACAAAACTCCAGTCAGAATTCATCAGAATTCATCATTGCTCTACTGAAAACCATTATCATATGAGCAGAAGAAAAGCATCTCTTTCCAACACGGCCCGCAGACCTGTAGTTCCACAGTAGTTTGAAAGAAATCACCAAATTGGTAATATAAGGGGAAAAAAGTCTTATTTTTCTTAGAGAATAATTTAATTTTAAAAGAAGTTTTAAATTTTTCTTTCTTGCTAATTTTATTAAAGAAACTTTCAAAAATGTCTTACAAACCAGAACCGATCAAAACCACAGGCTACCTTGAAGCTGCTGAAATTCACAGATAAAAATTCCCAGGAATTCCCTGACAGTCCAGTGGTTAAGACTCCGTGCTTTCACTGCTGAGGGCCTGGGTTCAATCCCTGGTTGGGTAACTAAGATCCCACAGCTGTGTGGCCAAAAAAAAATCCCAACTTGGGCTTCCCTGGTGGTGCAGTGGTTGAGAGTCTGCCTGCCAATGCAGGTAACACGGGTTCTAGCCCTGGTCTGGGAAGATCCCACATGCCGCGGAGCAACTAAGCCCGTGAGCCACAACTACTGAGCCTGCACATCTGGAGCCTGTGCTCCGCAACAAGAGAGGCTGCGATAGTGAGAGGCCCGCGCACCGCGATGAAGAGTGGCCCCCGCTCGCCGCAACTAGAGAAAGCCCTCACACAGAAATTAAGACCCAACACAGCCATAAATAAATAAATAAATAAATAAATAAATAAATAAATAAAGGAGTTCCTTTAAAAAAAAAAAAGTACCCCTTTATTAAAAAAAAAAAAAAAAATCCCAACTCATAGAACCCCAAGCCTTCTGGAAAGTCAAACCTCACACAAAGCCTTGAGCCTGGGGCTTCTGATCTTTCAATTCAAGAACTGTTCCATTTTTACCACAAAAGTTTTTCCATAAACATTCAGTTCTGAGGGGTTAGGTTACCACAGGCTGAACCCCTCTGAGCCAGTGGTTTGTTGCAGCTGATAGGACAGCGGACCCAACCCCAGCTGGTATTAGCAGAGGATTGGTTCCTGGTGATGCTTCCTACCCAGTCACGTGACACCTGGAGCTCTGTGTTCAATTCTGGGAAAACAGTGGGATTCGGGGGAGGGCAGCCCAGTTGGTAAGGGGCCTAGAAGGAGTGGGCATGTGAGAAGAATTGGGAGAGAAATTCCAGGCTGTGCTCAGATGCCCTCCTGAAACTGGCTGAAGAACTGTTCTCCATGGGGCACAATTAGCACCACTAGGTGGGCCTCACAGGAGACAAGTGCAGCTCAAGTTCGGACCACGTAAGCATGAAACTTTCGGGAGGCAGCTGGCGGCCACCTTCCGGGGTGCTGGAGAGGGGACCCCCGTTCCGGGCGCCGGGATGCACAGCATCACCTCGCTCTGCCTTCCAGCTTGGACAGCCTCAGTCTCCTGTCCCTCCTCCTGAAAGCTGAGCGGCTCTGCTCTGAAAGGGAAACTTTCTGTGGCTGAAACCCTGTCAGGTGCCTCTTCCCTCTGACTTCCCATCTGTGAGGCTATGTTTCCCGGGGTTACTTTTGCTGGGAATGTCACGGGGCCCCCCCTCTGGCTCTTACCGCATTTAGTGGTGAGCCAGGTGTGAGGAAAGCAACAACAAGCTGCTGACTGGGGAGCCTGAAAACTGGAGACTCAGGAAGAGGGATGGCCTGATACTCAGTCCCTGCTTTGTCCTCCACTGGGCTCTTCTTCCCTGGGTCACTGTTCCCGTGACACTGCCATCATGAGTCTATCTCCCAACCAGACTCTGAGCTCCTTGAGGTCAGGGGCCTTGTCTTCCTCATTTGGGATCCTCAGGTCCTAGAAGAGTGGCTGGTACGTAAAAAAACTCAACAAGTGCTAGGTGAATGAAATTGTCTGCGACAGAAAGGTAGACATTTTCTGGGACACCTAGACTTAAATAGATTTGTCTACGCTTTACCAAAACCCAAATCCACTAAAAATAAATAAAAAGCATTTAATTTCCCAGATTTCCTTTCTATAGGATGCAAAAAAGTCAGGTGATCTCTTTAGCCCTCAGATGGGTCTTCCCATTAGATCTTACAACCTCTCCCTCTAGATGGATGTTCTTTAGCCTCCCTTCCCATGTTTGTAAACAGATGGAGATAGAAAATAAAGCGGGGCCAACGGTTGGCTTCAAATGAGCTGGGCTGAAGCTGCTTTCTCTGTGCCTTGTTTCCAGGCTGCCATGAAGTGTGTTCGAGTGTTGAGACACACTCAGTTTGTCTAAGTTTTGATTAGCCGGGAAGGCTCCGCTTTTGGCATGTAAGCAGCACGTGGAATTTGCTGCCCTGTGGATTCCAGGGTGCCACACACTGGGGCTAAGTTTCTCAGGAAATACTGGGCAGTTGTATAACCAATGATAATATTTAGAATTATGCAGCTGTGATAAGGTCATCCCATCCCTCACTGCAGGGCAAAAACCAATCCCTTCCAATAGAGAGGAAGGAATTCTCCCGTGTTGTTACTCCATTACTCATGGTTTCTTTAATTTACCTTTAATAGGAAACTGATCGCTGTAAGGATCACAGACATATGAGACGTGAGGAATGTGGAGGCTCAGTTACATGCCCCTGAATTGAAGCTCTCTTCTTCTTCTAGAATTTTCACTTATACAATGTGGACCAGGACAGCTCTCACTGCTGCTACTCTGACTGCCAATAGCTACCATTAATTGAGCACATACTGTGTGCCAGGCATAAATACTCAGAACAGACCCATGACATAGGTACCATTAACACCTTCGTTTTACAGAGAATGAAAAGGAGGCCCAAAGAAACTCCTCTCCACCCGAGATGGATACTTTTTTCCCCTTCTTCAATGAAATATATGTGTGGGGGAAGAAAGGAAAGAAATCTACAGTCCCTTTTCTTGTACATAAGTGCCTGGGGTATTTCACAAAGGCCTCAGCTATATCCCTGAGCCATGACAATGAATAGTTTAAAATATTAAATTTTTCTTGTGTGATTTTGGCTTTCATTTTTGCAAGGCCTTCACAAACCTTTCACATGTCCAAATACTAAGAATTGTCTAGCTCATTTTTTTGCCCTCTTGTGTTAAAGGAAATGACAAAATTTTAGATTATCTTTATTGTAACTGTCATTTCTCTGACACTAAGGGTCATACTTTGAGGTACGCCATTTGTTGTCTGTACTTTTATTTTCTCAGGTAAGAGAGCCTTTTGCTGAGTGTAGCTTGTTGGCTTCAACTACAGTTAAGTCCCACATTCCACTGAATTCATTGGTCTATAGATTTGGAAGATGTTTGTCAAAAGGGATGCATCCCCCTTCCAGAAAACTGGAGACACAGAAGATTCCTTTCGAGGTAAGTGATTGAGAAGGAATGCACACTTAGAATGAGAAAAGAAGAAAGCACTAGTTTTCTGAAAAAATTCCGAAGTAAGGAGCAGGTGATAGTTACATCTACACAGAGCAACCTGAAATGGAGTTTAATTATTATCTAGTGAATTTAATCAGGGTTAAGTCAGCCGAGCCAACTCATAATTCTGGCATGAAATATCTAGTCTGGCTGCCTATCTTGACCAAATCAATAGAAATTGGTGCCAACCCCCTATTTTATTGTGCGGTATGTTGGCATACAAGTATTCTTCTTGTTCAAAAAAATAGGTACTTGAGTACAAATCTAGCCATTAGGCTTTCTCCAGCTTCTCTCTGGCAGCTTCTGGAATGCTAATACACACCAAGGATGTTTGGAAGGATTGAAATTTCAAATTCAGAAAAAAGAGAACATGGCTTACAGGGGGTCTAGTGCCACAATTCACCAACAGGGATGTTCCAACTATGAAAACCTAACTTAAATGTCTCAGAGTTTAAATGTGACTAAATGTACAGAAACTTCTAAAACAAAATGCCAAATGGAAGTAATGCAATAAGGGTTTCATGCATTTCAGCTTCTGTCTGTACAGACCCTGGGACTTTTGAACTTAAGAGTGCTGAGTTCTTGTGTTCCTGTCGGGTGCAGAAAAGGCCAACATGGCTAGGACACAACATGGTAATACCCAGAAGGTGGAGGAGAAGTTTTCCAACAGTTATTTGTTTAGTAGACAATAAATGTGGTGTTCAGTAGCTGATTCCATGTTGAGTTAAGCTTTGATATGCAACTGTCAACAGTGGAATGAGGCAACATATGAAACCCAGCGATAGCCTGATGGGTGCACAAATCTATCAGTGCATTTCTTATAATTAATAGCACTGACACTGAAACTTGAGTTCCAATATTGGTAGCCCAAGAGTTGGATTGAGCCTGCAGATGTGCTTCGTTTGGCTGGCTCTGTTTTTGTTCTGTTGATTATGTCAATGTTTGAAAATCTAGGTTCTTATCAATTTTTGGATTTCTGGATTCTTTTGAAAAATTGGAAGATTTGGCCCTTGTTGACACATGGCAACAATTGGCTGGAGCTGATAGTTTTCAGGTCACAATCTCCTCCTTGCCTCCCTTTGTCTACGCTATTCTGCAGCGGGTCAGTTTCCATTTATCATCACACTCATCCCTGTTACCTCTCCTGTCAAAGAGAAATATTTCTCTGTATCCATGACTCTATTAAGTAGGAAAACAAAAAGTAGCCTGAAAGGGCAGCTTCATATATATACATCACCTGCTTGGCCATTGGAGGCATCTGAGTTTGCTTTTCCATTCTAAAATAGTGGACCCTGATTTTGTTCTCTCCCAGCACATTCTCCAATAATGCTTCCCAACACACACAGGGATCCTCTGGGGTGTGTGTACTTTGCAAAAGTCCCCCCACCTCCTCATTCACACTGAGTCACACCCTGCTTTGGTTTAGAATCCCTGTACTTAAAACCATGAAAGAAATTCTTATTGACTCTGTCACTCACTCCAGTTGATCATGAATATCTAAATTACCATGTAGCTTGGAAATTATTCCTTTGAGACCAACACCTTAAAAAGATCTTTGGCAAGCTAAATTAAGCCCTTTCTCTTAACAGTCCTGGAAAAGAGCTGACGCTCTTTTAATGGTCCTTAGTGGCAGCATTCCCAACTTGCAGTTAGGTTACATTTTAAAAGTTCATTTTATACTGGTTGTTTGCAGCTTATAATTCCTTTCTCTTTAACACCAATATTATAAATGTTGATAATTTCTCCAAGGTTTATGCACAGTTTCTTTTTAACCATGCAGAGGGATTGCATCATAGTGGTTTCTTTTTTTTTTCCCAGAAAAATTACTCAACGAAAGCTCTTATTCCTTCAACAAAGTTGATGTATTAAGTATTAGAAAATACCAGGAAATTCCACTTCAAATAACTGTTAACTAGGATTGCTACTAAAGGGAGCTAATATTTTCTCTAGTTGTACCAAACGAGGGCTTTCCTCTTATAAAACCCACTGTAGCACAATTACCAGAAAGCAGAAACCTCTAAACACTGTTCTCACCCTTGAAGAGACAGTATAAAGGAACCCCAAACCCCACAGGTTGCATCCAGGAAAACTACAGGTACTCAATTCAGACTCCAGCCAGTAGGGATGGTGGGAAGGGACTCCCTGTACCATTAAACAAAATAGTGGATGTGAGTTCTGTCCCCTAAGTGCTTCTGCAAGAACTTGTTTCCCAGGAAAATGGCAGCACACGGATAATGAGGATGTGCCCTCACATCAGCACGAATTTAGCTTCTGTGATAAGAATCGTGGCCGCTATGATTACCTCTGGTCAGCAATGGGCCAGGCCAGTTTCAAAAACAAGTGCCCCAAATCATCCTGTCTACTTGATTGTTTTATGGGCAATTCATCCTCCAATGGAAGCTTTATGTACATGCAATCACTTGTTTGAAGACCTGAACAAGTAGAAGCCAGCAGAGATCTGCAAGGCGCTGAAAAAAAAACAAACTGACATAGTTTCTGTCCAAGTAATGGCCAGCCCTCCAAGGCATACAGTAGTCAGAATCTTGCCCTAAGACTTTTGAGTTGTTCTATGTTGTTCTTATTACACAGAGATCTTGAAAGGAGATTATAAATATCCTTGAGAACTCCCTGGGAGGGGAAAAGATGCTCAGAGCCAGCTCATAGAATGATCTGCCTAAGGGTGGGCAGTAAGCCAAGGACGGAAGAGAAAACAGGGCCAGTAATACCTGAGTTCTGGGTTTTAGCTACAAACTCAGAAACCATCCTGCTGGGGCAGTGTCTATGGACATTCCTTCTCCAAGTCAGAGATGTGCTGTGGGGAAAGAGAAGAGTGGGCAAGGAGGAATGTACAGCAACCTTTTTTTTAAAACTTCTTGGTTCTGTTTGTATTCTCCGATCACAGGTACCAGTGACTCTTCAACCGTTTCCCATGCAGGCGTAAATCGTTATTTCGCGTTCATAGAAAATAAGAATCCTATCCTGCAAAGCTTCCATGCCTTGAAAATCCAAGTGTCAACTGACAAAATATCTGGATGGGGAAAATCTCCCACCCCCTCCCCATTCTCCCACCAGCGTAAAAGGCAACGGGGGTGGGGGACAATGGAGAAGGGAACGAAATCATGCGGGTTCACCAGGAAAAGATACAGTGTTGGTGGCAGCAGAGTTGCTGAGTGTGTTGTGGGCATTACCTCTTGATGAGGCTTCCAAGAAGGCTCCCGCTCAAGTCGTGGTGGCTCTGAGAACAAGCATTCTTGCATCAATAGCTAATAGGCTGTCCAACCAGATGTTATCTGGGTGGGATAAGAGGGTGAGAAAACAGACCTGTTGTACGCTGTTGTCAACTACATCGCTGTGGGCAGAGAAGGCTGGTTGTGTAGTGTTTAGCAGTGCGCCTCTTTTGTAGTGAGGCAGACCAGATTACGTGGCGGTTCAAATCCGTTTCCTCTTGTGATTGGTAAAATACGAGAGTTATAATCATTCATGCATTACTAAAGCCTCCTTTCCATCATTTTGAAGGGACTTTTATTTTCTAGAACAGAGCATGCATCCAGCAGAAACCTAAAGCGTTTGTTTTTCTAAGCGATCTTTTGCAATAAGCACACATGAAAAAAACAAAACAAAACAAAACTGCATAGGGTACCTGTGACAAGACTGGAGATGATTAGTGGTAACACCAGCATCTGTAACATCCTCATCAGAAGTTCCCCGGGAAAGGAGAAGTATTTGACTTCCCGGTAGCTCATTTTGTATGGTCGGAGGGTAAATCCAAGGATTGTACCTGCAGGAGAAAAACAAAACAAAACAAAACAAAGAAGAAAAGTTGAGTCTTTTTTGAAACTGTAACAATCATAGAAAAATAAGCAAGCATTTGGCTGATTATCACTCCTGTCTAACGAGAGTCGATTTATTTAAGCAGCAAATATTTGTGCTGCTTTGGAGCAAGGGATATGCCTATCTTTTCAATCATAGTCTGGAAGGGTCTGGCTGAATTCAGGGCTTCAAGTAGAACTTAGAGAAAAAATGTTCCTGGTCTTAGCAAATGAAACATTTCTTTGTCTAACTTGCATGTAGGGGAACCAATTTTGACATGGCCCAGGACACAGTCATAAAGATTGGGGCATACCTAGGAAACAAATCATGTATCCACACACAAGGCAGTATAGGAAAAAAAAAAAAGGCTTATTATAATGAAGTTCTTTTGTAACAACAGATGTTAGAACTGCTGGCATAACCACTTATAAAGGGTAGTGTAATTTTATTTTATTTTAATTTATTTTATTTTATTTTTTTTTTTATTTTTTACAATTAAAAAAAACTCCTCTTGTTCACACTGTTAATCCATTTTCATCATCTCCCTGTCTGCACACCACACTTTCTGTCTACATGGTCCCGATATTGCCTTGGCAACTATATTGTACAGACTTGCTAGTTGCTGGCAAAAGAAGACTATAAAATTAGCAGAGACTTTTTCCAAAAGTTTTCCCTGAAAACTTAGGGGATAATAAGGGAAAGAGAAAGCAATTTTCCCCTTAATTTGATTCTGCTCCTGGAACTTTAAAAAATATTTAAATGATAACTCTATACATAAATCAAATTATGCATGGTACCTTTGGAAATGTTCAGAAATTAACAAATGTACTGAATAATTTACTCCTTCTTCCCTTTCCCTAATAAACTTTCTTTGCCCCCTCAAATTTGCTTATTCCATTATTGTAAATATTTTCAAAAATTTTACTAAAACATGTGAGTTATAGAGAAGTACTGAGTAGTCTAGAGGCTAGAGGTTGGGGGGAGGAGAGAGAACACTGTGTAGACACGTTTTTCCAAAGGAAGCAAGCAGTCCTTTAAGGAAACTGAACCATCCTAACTTCTTATGAAATGAGACACAAAGTTCATTTCAACTGTTACTGCAACTCCAATTTCAATTCTTGGATTCCAACAACATGAAGTATCCATTCTTTGATTACATACCGTGATATCCCAATTGCGAGTTGAATCTACATGACTAGAAAATCCAGCTGACCCTGTTTTCAAGACCTTCAGAAAAATATTTATTGCTTTTTCCCAATGTAACAGTAATATGTTCGGGAGAGAAAAGTTGATCTGGAAAATGTAGAAAAGAGGAAGCAAAAGCCTGCCTTGATTGGTTCTACCATTTAAATAGCAAATAGCTACTACTGACTGAGAGCTCTTTCTATTTGCCAGGCATTGTTGTTAGTGCTTTACCTGTATTAGTATCAATATATTTAATCCTCACAAAACTCCCAGGACATAGGTACTAATTTACCACCAATTTACTGATGGAGAAATCTAATCATAGTGAAGTTAAAACATGCCCAATTTCAACAGCTCTTCCATATCAAAGTCAAATAGCCGTCCATTCAAGTGGCAGAGCTGGGATTTAAACCCAGGCAGTTTGGACTCAGATTTCACATTCTTGACTACTTTTCATACTTCCTGTCTCTTCAGTAGAGCAAAGACAACTACTGTTAGTTCTTCCCTGAGCTTCTTTCCAGAATGTTCTCTTACAGAGTTAAATACACGGAGATCACGCAGACTATACTTTTCCATATATAGTCACCATAAACATCACTTTTAAGCCTCATGATAGCAGATCCAGTGACCGTATCAAAATTTACTTACTACCCTTTTTGTTGTTGAACACTTGGTTGTTTCACAGGTTGTTTACTTTTATGAAAAACACCATTATGAATATATGAAGGCTGGTTTTTACCTAGGAATATTTTGTTTAGTGTAGTTCAGGGAAAGGGAACCAGTGCATTAAAGAATCTGGTTACCAGCTCGGGGGAGGAGAGAAATAGGTGAGGGAGATTAAGAGGTATAAACTTGCAGTTACAGAATAAATGAGTCATGGGTATGAAATGTACAGTGTGGGGAATATAGTCAATAATTGTGTAATATCTTTGTAGAAT
This sequence comes from Balaenoptera physalus, assembly GCF_965194825.1. NCBI lineage: Eukaryota > Metazoa > Chordata > Mammalia > Artiodactyla > Balaenopteridae > Balaenoptera > Balaenoptera physalus. Next base: position 147,281,357 of record NC_138890.1, read on the forward strand.
GACAAATGGTAACTATACTTATCATGAAGATCATTTGGAAATGTATAGAAACATGGAATCACTATGTTGTACACCAGGAACTAAAATAGTGTAGGTCAATTATACCTCAAAAACAAACAAACTCATAGAGATCAGAATTGTGGTTACAAGAGGGGGTGTGTGTGGGGAAAGGAATTGGATAAGGCAGTCAAAAGGTATAAACTTCCAGTTATAAGACAAATAAGTACTAGGAATGTAATGGACAACATGACAAATTAACACTGCTGTATGTTGTATATGAAAGTTGTTGGGAATTCCCTGGTGGTCCAGTGGTTAGGACTCCGTGTTTCCACTGCAGGGGGCATGGGTTCAATCCCTGGTCGATGGACTTTCACTAAACATTTTGTGATAATCATTTCATGATGTATGCAAGTCAAATCATTATGCTGTACATCTTTGTGTGTGTGTATGTGTGTGGTTTTCTTTTTTTTTTTGGCCGAGCTGCAAGACTTGCGGGATCTTTGTTCCCAGATCAGGGATTGAACCCTGGCCCTCAGCAGTGAAAGCTCAGAGTCCTAACCACTGGGCTGCCAGGGAATTCCCATGCCATACATCTTAAACTTATACAGTGTTGTATGTCAATTACACCTCAATAAAACTGGAAGAAAAAAAAATAAAGCATATGACTACCTCAACTCATGCTATCGAATTGCTTTCCCAATGGATTGGCCCAGCAGTTTAATAACCCATTAGTGAATGAGAAGGCTTTATTTCCCATACCAGGAACAGAATATTATCATAAAAACTTGTTAAAAGAAGCAGAATTTTTGAATGAGTAAATAGTCTGTATATTTGTTTTCTTTTGAATTTACTTAATATCTAATGATGTTGACCATTCCTCCTAATTGTATTTTCACCAGTCATTTACTAAATCCTGATAGTTTAAGAGTTTACGTATGTGTGTGTATATTTGGTATAGATTCTTTATATAATAGAGATAGTTACCCTTTGCCTATGTTTAAAATAATATTTGCTATAGTTTTTTTCTAATTTGCTTGCCATATATTATTACTTAAAATATACAGGTGTTCTACAAATAATGTCTACACATCTTTTTTATTAAGTGATTTCTTCAAGAGTTATAAACTTTAATTTCCCTCACCCTCCTAAGTTTGAGAAACCTTTAATACACTTTTCCTTTTTTGATAGTTTGTTTGGTTTTAAAATCTTAAATCTTTAATCTCCCTGGAACTCGGTTTGGGGTAAGGTATTTAATTTCAATTTTCAGTGTGCATTATTCAATACAACAGTATTAACAGCACATAGGAATTATAAAAAGCTCTGGTTATATCTGGTTCTTTCCTACTTGTTCATATAAAGGTCAAGTTACTAAAATCTGTGCTTTATCTTATAATAAGTATGCAAGTAATAAAATAAATATTATAAAGTTTACTTCCAATCAAATGTATTTTCACTGGTATTGGTTATGTTTTGTGACTTTTATTTACATGCATTTAAACGTTTGTCACTCAATTATAACAAAAAATATGCACAGTAAGCCCAAGAAACTCATTTTGGTCTTCTGAAATTTGACCATACCAAGCTAGTAGGAATTTTAGATATCCTTCAAATAACAATTTAAGAACAAGCTTGGTTTTACAAGACCCTTTCTAAATACATTTTTAGAAATGTATTTACTCATGTACAACAATATTTTCAAGGGTGGGTAGGATCCTGCCTAGTCCAGAAATACCCATTTAAATTATAATTCAGAAAAAATTGGTAAAATAGCTGCTCTACTAATGATACAGGTTCTAGGGGCAAGAGACAAGCCAGTGTAGATGAAAGAAGGGACTATTCTTTCTAAATACTAGGTGCATTTGATCCCTTTTCCCAGAGTCCAGGCTTTGCCAACATTGACTCTACTCCCCTGTCTACAAGCACACCAGCTGTATGCAGCCTCTTTCTCTCCCTGAATGCTCCTCGCACCTTCCCTTCCCTTCCCCCATCAAACCCCACATTCACTTCGTACAACCAATTTTCATCTAGATGTTCGGAGGGAAAGCAAGCCAGCTCAGTGAATGAATTCTGGGCAATACATGAATGACAAAGTCTCTTAACTCTCCAATATGCCAAAAAGATGTCTAACAGAGCAACAGAAGGACAGTCAAGGAGGCAAAATCTCAAGAGGTGGTGAAATTTTTCATCTGTCTCCTTCCAGTCAAGCTGGTCTTGCTTGGAAGTGTAGTCCTGACATCTACCCTAGAATGTCTGTGTTTCTTTACCGTCTCCAATACGGAAACCACACTTTCTAAAAGCTCTTCTTTATAGTAGGAACTGTGGAAAGATGACATCATTTATTTATAAGGGATAGTTTTAAGTCAAGTGCTTTGAAGAGGGGAGTTGTTTAGAGTGATGGCACATTGCAAATACACTTTGAATCAGTTTTGTCCCTGACTGTGCTTTGGTCTACTTACTGTCTCTGGGTTTATCAAGTGAGCCATTTCTACTCTTAGGAAAGATTATGTGGGGAAGGGCAATTTTTATTGAGCTCTTACTATGTGTTAATGGTGGTGTGATCTTCATCACAACTTTATGAGATAGGTATTATCATTTCTATTTTAAAGATGAACATGCTGATGCTCAGATGTTAGTTAACTTGTTCAAGGTTGCAGAGCTAGTAAGTGGTTGACCCGGAGACTTCCAAACAAAAGCCAGCGCTCTTTCTACTAGCTTGCTTGAAGACAGTTCTCAAATGCACCTGGCCTCTGGGTCTTCAGCATCTCTAACCCCCAAAATTGTAGAAGCACTTGAGTACTAACCTTGGATCTGCTAGAGATGTCCCAGAGGCACCTTCGGAACCTTCCACAGGTCCTCTTACTTTTTGAGGATCCCACAATATGGTTATTAGTATCAAGTCACTGTTTAAAATGGTTACACCAAGTCCCTTTGCATGGAATGATTTAACTAATGTATATAGAATTTATTAATTAAAGTAGCCTGCCTTTTCCCTCCAGTGCACACATTTTCATCGTTGGAAACCATCAGTAGCAAAGGTGGGAAAGACATTAAATGAAAACATGCTGCAGGTTCTCATGCTTAATGACAACAGCTAACAGTCTTCAGCACATGCAAGATGCCAAGTTCTCACAAGCACAGATGCCAAGGAGGCCAGGAATAGTACTACCCGTATCTCACAGATGGAGAACCAGTCACTGACAGAGGGTAAACTGCCAAAACCACAAACCTGTATAGGTCGGAGCCATAGTCAGCGTAGAGAGGGGTCAAGCTCTTCTCAAGGTCAGCTGAGTGGCTGAGGTGGACTTCATACCCAGCTCCAGGGCCCAGACCCTCACCCACTACGCGGTACTCACGGCCTTTCAGTAGACATGGTACTAATTTAAAGAGCCTAAGTTAGTACAAAATATTTTATCTACATTTTCATTCTATTTTGAATTAGGTTAACTAAATATAGAGCTTAAGTTGAGGAAAGATTTTGTTGATTTTACTTAATGAAGTCCACATCTAGCTTTTTTTCAGTTCATTTTTAAATGAATAAACAAAAGCCATTTTTTTCTTCAGCTTTCTGCTGGGACAGGCAGCGTTAGAGGTGAAGTCAGTGTGCTGAGGTCAGCCAGCTATCAGCATTAAGTCAAGAGGAGATGCCCTGCATATGCAAAGATGGCTTTTCTGGGTAAGCAATTCAGGTTTCAGCAACGAAGAGTCTTCCCTGAAAACAAGTTCTCACAGCCTGATACATAGACTTCTCAGAGCCCTCTCCACTCTGCCCTTCTGACCAGTTAGAGGGAGAGGGGTTGGGGGAAGCCTGCTTCCCTTCAGTAAAGCAAATCACTGCCTCTGCAGAGCTGAGTTCCATTAGTGGGCACTTATTTAAGCACATTGATTGATATTCCCAGAACTAATAAAAACTTTTATGGCTACCAGATCTTTAGTGCAAGAGAACAGATCCTTTATTATTGATTACTCTGCAAAAATAACCATAAAAACCAGAAGAACTTCCTAACAGGATTTGTTACATCCGAAGCAAACTTTGCAAAGTTGGCATCTTGGTGACATTATGTAATACATAGATGTCACGAGCAATATCAAAATTGCTCATTCTCAGCCAACAATCTCATAGTATTCTTATTTTGGTATTTTAACAAGATTTCTAGAATCTAGGAAATATCTTAACAAAAATGTTTACGGTGATCAAAATTAACTGTGCTTGTTGAATGCTGCAAACAAAGATGCATTTTTTAAAAATACTTTTTCTCCCCTAATGTGGAAAGCTCAAGAAAAGAGTCCTTCAGGGGTTCACTGTTTCTCCCTGGGGAGTCTATACAACAGACACTTCTTTGGAAGATTAAATATCACTTCACTTTCTAAACTAAGACACGACGTGCACTCTGGAGCCTCAGAAAGAACACATACCTGGCTCACTTTTGAAGGCCAGACACTCACAAGTTAAAGCTAAAGACCTGTTTTAAGAATTTGGTTCATATCTAATCTGAAAAAAATTATTGAAAATATTAAGAAGCCAGAAAATATTTAAGAGTAAAAGAATGAAGCACAATCTGAAGTAAACTTTAGACCAAATCACCCACTTTATCTTTTGGTGGATGTTGGCGTTTGAAATAATAAAGTTTTACTAACGTTCCCTCCCTATCTCCAAACTCTGTCATGAACAGATCGGCAGACCAAAGCCTTCTAGAATTATTATTCACAATGCAAAATTCTCCAGAAAAAGAGACGATGCCCCCCAAAGAGCTCAGATGTCAAAAGAGAATCTAAAAGTGATAGTGGCATTGATCTTGAGAGGAAGACCTCACATTCTGAGGCCAGCTGTAAGAAAACTACCAAAGGCCCACCCAAGGTGAGCTAACTAGCTCTTCTAGCATTTACATTGCAAACCAGTCAAAGCCCATTCAAACTCCTACCGGGAAAAAGTTTGGCCTGTAGATCTTCAGCCAGAAAGGAGGCCATGCTGTCTGCTTGAATGCAAGATGGCTCAAGGATATAATAGTATCAAATATTTTTGTTGATAGCGCACGATTGGTCTTATGTGACAAAATACTATTCTTTCCCAGCTAGGGTCTTTTCATTTTTGTAGTAAAAAACCAAACACACAAACAAAAAACTAGCACTACTTTGCCTCAAGTTTACAACAATCTAATGTATGATGTAATAAAGTCACAGGAGTGGCATCCATTGCCTTTGCCATGTTCTATTGGTTAAAAGCAAGGTCACAGTTTCCACCACACCAACAAGTGAGCTGCACAGGATGATAAGGGCTTTGTCTGACCTGCACAGTCTCTAGGCCTGGCCCCCAGCTGCTGTTGAACAGTTTCCCGAGCAGAGGAATCGCTTAGTTGCACCGTGAATCCGATTCCCTACTGCGCTCCGTGAGTGTAGGAGCCTACCCTTAGGGACCTCCCTTCTCTACCAAACTGTGATTTCTCTCATGATTCGGGAAACTGGTTCTTGACTGAACTATGATTTCTCATATGCTTAGGTTTCTAGATTCACAAACTAGGAGTGACAGCTCTCGATTCCTAATTCTCTCACTAGGCAGGTTTTTTTGAGTATGAAAGACAGCAGGTGTGATGCTGTAGAAAGGTCATAGTCTGGGAGTCAGAGATGAGGGTTCTGGGCCTGATGCTGCCAGTAAATTACGCTAGTAGATACTTCACTTAAATGACTGAATCTTCATAGCAAACCTACAGGACTTAATATCACCATCTTATAGATGAAGAGACTGAGCCCTAGAAAAAATAAGCCATCTGTCCAGGATTACATGGCCAGTAACTGATGTTGGCAAAATGGGGTTTCAAACTTAGATCTGCCTATTTCCACAGCTAATATCTTCAAGTGACATAATCTCTTTGCCCTCCCTCCCCCCTTCTTAATCTGAATAATGGGAGAAATAGATCAGAAAGGCAGTATCTACGATCTTCTTGAACTTTAATATTCTCTGCTACATATTCTGAGCATTATCTTAGCTGCTTTATATGCATTCATCTTGTTTCTTCTAATGAATTCTAAAGTCCTTGATAATGCATACGAAAGCTTGTAATAAGTCATAAAATGCTTTATCAATTTGGCCATTACGGTTATTATGGCAGGTACTCAATAATTATTTGAGAGATCAAATAAAAGTTTCTATTTCAGAACTTGGCTAGATTGTGGCCCAATCTGGAGAAGTTAAAAGCCTGTCTCATGCCAGCCTGATGAAGCTGCTGGACGTAAAGTTCCATTAACTCATTTTTATAAAGAAGCCAAGGGCAAAATGGAGAATTTACCTGCCCAAGAGGTCTGCTGGTCCCTGGCCTTTTGTTTCAGCCCAAACTTCCAGGCATTTCCTGATGAGAAGCTACTCTGTGTTTGAGTCAACCTTTCCACCCTCCCCCACTCCTCTGTTCCCACATCCTTCAGAGATCTGGGCCCTGGCTTGGCTCATTCTTTTGTCCTTTGGTATTTCCTGTTGCTGGAGGTGGGAAATACCTGTTCCAGCCTTGTTCCACCAGTGGTGCCCAGATAACCAGCCGTGGGTGACTGATGACCAGGCAGGGTACAGATGCAGACTCAAATCCGCACGGCGTGCAACACTGAGAGACAACTGAATCGGAAGAACCTTGGAGTTCTGAAAAGCCTGGTGCTTTTCTTCTTAAAACTGCGCTAACATAGACTATGTGAAATGGTAATATAGTTTATAAATAATCCTACAGGTCTTTAAATGTCCAATCCACTGTCACTTAAAAAAATCTATTTTAGAAATAGTAAACTGAAATCACCAGAATCTGTTGCCTTCCTTTCTGGTTAATATATATAGTTGTGAGTAGAAACTGGAAATGAAATATATTTAAAAATGTCCAAGTTCTCCCTGTGCCTTTGCTTGTGTGTCATATGCTTGCCAGACCACACAAACTTCAAAGTCCACTCATCTCTACCTGTGGCAGCAGCCCCATTGGGGCAAACTCTTTTAAATCTCACAATTTGGAAGAGTAAATGACTACAACCTCTATGGGGTATAAATTAGCTATACAAAATCACAAATGGGTATACCCTTAGTCTCAGCAATTTCACTTTTAGGGATGTATCCCACAGATATACTTTACCAGGGTGAAATAACTTTTATCCAAGATTATTCATTATACCATTTGAAAAATGATATCAAAGGATTGGAAACAACCTAAGTGTCCCATCAATTGGGAATTGCTTAAATAAAGTGTGGTTCACCCATACCATGCAGCCTCGAGAGAATAAGGAGGTTCTTTTTGTGCTAGTAAGGAATGACATCCAAGGAATATTGTAAAGTGAAAAAAGCAAAGTATGAAGTGAGCTATATATACTATGGTACAATTTGCAAAAGGCAAAAAAAAAAAAAAAATTAAATAAATATGAATTTATTTTCATGCTTATAAAATAACTCTAAAGTCACAGAAGAAACTGATAACAAAGCAAATTGGACCCCTGGGGGATCTGGGTGAGTGTGACACTTTCATTTCATTTTACTTTTGTTCTTTTTGATTTGGGGCAATGTAGATTTATTTATTTCATAAGTAAAATAACAAAATAAATACACACACAAAAATGGCCCACAATTTAAAAAAAATCTGACTGAATTCTATTTTACATCTTTTCTGCTAAATGCCTGAATCTTTCTAAAAACTCACTCTGGGTCTGGGTTGGTTGGTCCTCCATCTGCTTGAATTTGCTTTAACAATGAGTTTCCTTAATTTGGGTCATGGAGAGGGGGGACACTAGTGTGCTCAGATTTATAGTTGAGTGGATCACTTTCTGACCAAAAGGCTTTTTTTCTGGAGACAAGGAAGTGAATCTGAAAAAACTTTGAACTCAGTCGTTACAGGCTCATGTGCTGCTTCACCCAATTAGCCAGTTACAAGTATACCAGAGCTGAAAACTCACATTGTAAACCACTCAGCAAAGGTATGCTCTTTCCTCATCTGTCATGTTGTATAAAGCATCCCGATGCCAGAATTTACAAAGCCCTGGCAAGTTTATTGAGTTGCAGCTTTACGTACAGGACTACTTCATTTGCCTTAAAAAAGCAAATCGAAGACAAAAGTAAATAAATAAGAAAAAAAAAAAAAAAGAAAACAACTTGGGTCATAGGCAGTCTCTTCAAAGACTCATAATTTCCTTCTTGATGCCTCTACCTTCACATTCGTCAACACGCTGAAGACAGCAGCAAGCACACGGATACCGGGGGTTTTGCCTTCCTTGCTTTAAAAATGGAATTTCCAGTGGTGCAATGTGTCTAAAAGAAGAGGCCATCTTTTCAGGGTGAGAAGGGCAGTAATTGTCCATCTCTACTCTCATTAGGGACAAATGAGCTTCATCTTACAAGATTTTGAATAGAAAGTCTCTCACTAATAGCCCACTGTTTTCTCTCTGGGAAGCAAGAGCAGTTTGTGGCCTGGAATCATTGCTGGAGAACCGGAGAAATCTCTCTGGGGACAAGAAGAATGAAGTTGTCCTCTCAGGAGACAGGGACTCGGTCTTGAAATTCAAAACTTAAGTGTACCTTTCAACTCGCTGCTCCTAAATTTACCTTCAACTCTTTGATAAGATACACAGAGGAAAAAAAGGAGTGCCTTTCCCCGACATTGACTTAATTCAGCCAGGGTATATCTTCCTTTATCTAGCCTTGGGGGTTTTATTCTTCTCTTTCTGGTTTCAAAACCACTTGAGTGCATTTTTTTTTTTTTTTTTTTTTTGGCTGAGTTGGGTCTTCGTTGCTGTGCGCCGGCTTTTCTCTAGTTGCGGCGAGCGGGGGCTACTCTTTGTTGCAGTGCACGGGCTTCTCATTGTGGTGGCTTCTCTTGTTGCGGAGCATGGGCTCTAGGCGCGCGGGCTTCAGTAGTTGTGGCACATGGACTCAGTGGTTGTGGCTCGCCGGCTCTAGAGCACAGGCTCAGTAGTCGTGGCTCATGGGCTTAGTTGCTCCGCGGCATATGGGATCTTCCCGGACCAGGGCTCAAACCCGTGTCCCCTGCATTGGCAGGTGGATTCTTAACCACTGCGCCACCAGGGAAGCCCTTGAGTGCATTTTTGATTGGGTCTAGTGCTGGGAATATTCTTGGTCTAGGGAATAAGCTCTGGGCCATTTTGATAGCACTGAAGCTTGACATAAAACTCATAATTTTTATCCTGGGTGAGCACAATGACTAAACTGTGTGCCCTGAAGTGCTCTGTGTGTTTCCACATCTCACAGCAATGATATAGCTCACCTAGCTGTCAGACCAAATACTTGGTGAATGATGGCACCCCAGCATTCCATAAATATCAAGAACTCTTAACACCTGGAATGTATAGCTTGGAAAAGACGGTGCTTAAATTCCAGTTGCCTCTTCCAAATAGCGTAGGCTCTTCACAACCTTGTTTACTCTATAGCAAAAACAAAGGCCTGCAATTTTCATCTCCTGATTTATAAGAGGTGGGCAGAAGATGGAAGGGCAGGAGTGGCTCTGCAGAGGTGTGCCTCAGTTGTGTCCTCAAACATTGCTTAGGAAACATTGGTCACCACACCCAGAGTCAAGAACTTGAAAGTCAAGAATTCAAAGCAAGAGAAGGCAGCTGCTTCATAGATTTGAGAGACTGGCTAGAATGAGTTGGGAGATCATGAGTTCAGGAAAAAGGTCCTTACAATGGTACAGCATCATGGGCTGAAAAGAAAACCCTCACGTATCTTATTCCGTATTTTCGGCTTTAGAGGAAGACAAATTAGACTTCAAATGATAGAATTTTGGAGTTGGAGGCAGACATTAGTCTAAATGTATTTTGTTGATGAGGAAATATGAGGTCCAGAGATTTGTCTTAAATCATAAAGGGAGCTGACGGCAGAGCTGTGTCTGTAAGCAGGACCTTTAGACTCTCAGCGCTTTCTCAGCTGTGTTCCAGACATTCACAGATACTAATCAGAAGGGGGGATGAACTGGCCATGGACTTACATTGCTATAGAGGGCAATGGGAAAGCACTCTGTAAACTGTAACACAGCAACAATGGAAGGTATTATTATTGCAGGTAATTGTCCTGAACACACATACTTATTTGATTACCTACTTGAAAAAGAAACAAATTTGAAATTGCCTGCTCAGTTTTCTCATTATGTGAATTAACAGGAAGAAAATAGAGCAAAATAAAACCCAGAGACACTCTTAGAACAACATTAAGCCTTCTACCCCCTACTTCAAAATAACCTTTACCAACGCTGTTAGAAATCAGCAACATTTTCTCCAAGTTTCCAGAACCCCTCATCTTGCTTGGCTCCACTCTGATGGGGGTGACAATTAATGAACAGTAGACACCAAAATGCTGGAGAAAAGGAGAAACCAGGGAGGTGGTGAACTCTGATGGGTCCTGAGTGGTATGAACAAAAATGCACTATTGAGTATGTTACAACATTTATTGAAACCATTTTCTCAGCAACTTCCCATTTTCCTGAGACATCACTCCCTCCCTTGAGCAGTCTGTGTTGTGATAACAGCTGCCTGGGGATTACTTTCTGCTTGGCTCAAGAAGCCAGGTAGGTAAGGGACAGATAATGATGGTGTCACTTACACTGAGGCTTTCATCTCTGCCTCTCAAAGCCCTTTACAACTATTAAGTCCCTTCCTACGACTCTCTTGGCTCCCTCCTCTAGCCAAGGAAACAGAAGACACTTCCAGACCTAAACTAGGTGACCATCTTCTCCCCTCCCCTCACCCGGTCCTCCCTCATCCTTGGCTCTCAGTCCTCTGGCCGAGCAGCATCATGAAACCCGCGTGTATCTTCACTTGACGCCCTAGCACAGATGGAAGCCAAAGACGAAGGGTTGACAGTTTCTTCGGACACTTTGCCTGCCAAGCATTTAAGGAAATTATTTAAGGTTACATGGTCGTAAGTGGCAGAACTGGGATAGAATCTTGGCAGGGAGGTGTTATAATTATTCCATTTTACACATGAAGAAACAGAGGCTCAGTTCCAGAAATGGGACATAAACCTAAGCATCTGACTCCAGAATCCGTGGCTCTGATCTACTCCCCTATTCCGTCCTGGACTCTATCCCCAGGACGGGAGGCAGCTCTCTGGAATGCTTTTGGAGAAGGTGGGAGGGAGGGCAGGGATCTAATGCAAGTCAGCTATTTGCTATGGCTGTCCCCAACAATTTTTCTGTAGTTCTGCTCCCTGGGGAAGACAATGAAGCAGAGGAAAAAAAAAAAAAAAAAAAAGACTCTAGTCCTTACACCCTATCCCTATGTCACTTCTCCAGAGCAGGGCATTATGAATCCACTGCTTCTTAGCTCGCCCTCCAGCCCAGCCCTCTGCCCAGGGAGTCTCTGTGAGTGACAGTCACTAGCTGGGCTCTGGTAACACCAGGGGAGGGCCTGCCTCAGGAGCCATCCTCCCCCGAGCTTCTGGAAGCTCCTTCTCTTCTTCTCTTTTCCAGGAAGTGTTGAAGAAACTGGAAATCTGAACCCAGAAATCTGTTCACCATTCTTTGGATTCTTGTTGTTCAATCTGGGTGGAGATGCCGTTCTCTTAGTAAGCTGAAAGGTGTCAGCATGGGGGCCACTAACTCAAGCAGTTGGCTAGTTTGGTCCAGGCAGCAGCTGATAGTTCACTACATTGATGAACCTGCTTGGCTGAACTAACTGACTCGGCTGGATATTGTATTACATGTCCAAGGCTCAGAATACCACGACAGCATTTCTGGGAGATTATTGCTTCTAGTTATAAAGACGGGCCCTAGAGTTAATACTGCTCTCCGAATAGACTCACTTACAGAGTAGCTTATGCAGCAGGATAACCCGATTCATTGATCGTTATTCGTTTACCTTCAAAGACAGAACCTGTCTTCGTTCAGTCTGGAGATGGTAAGGCTACCTTCCAAATCTTTATTTATGGTGAGCCTCTTGCACTGTATCTCCACTGCAGTGGCAGCCCACATCTCAAACTCAACATGTCCGAAACTGAAATTATTACTTCCCCCATCTTCCTGTGTTCCACCATGACTGACGGTACCAACGCCACTCGGTCACCCAAGCCAGAAATCAGACCATCGACCTGCAATCCACCTTCTCTGTCAACTCACATGCAATCAGCCACCAGGACTCAGGAGTGACCCTTGTTCTGAATTCTCAATTCAATCTCTCCTTTCCACCCCTCCTGTTGATGTGTCAGTGCACATCCTTAGCTAATTGGGGTAATAAAACAAGAATGAACATTTCCTGAGAGGAGGGACCAAGCATCCAGAACACTGTGGTGGGTAAGAGCATGAACTTGGAGCCAGAATAATGGATTTGAATCCCGGTCAAAATGCATCAACTGTGGGATAAGTATCTGAGCTTCGGTCTCCTCGTCTATAAAATGAGAATAAAAATACCTCCCTCCCTGGCTTGTTGTGAGGATTAAATAAAGCTAACATACTAACAACACTTACAACACTGCTTGGCACCACATAAGTGTCCACAATATATATTATACATGTAACGATAGATGAGGAAAACTGAGACTTCAGAACGGGTAAACACCTTCTTTAGGATCACACGGTGATTAAGTACGGCCGGCATATGAATCCAGATCTATCCTTCATCAAAAGCCACACTTTAAAAATGTTACCACATGGCACATCTATGGTTCCACATGTGGTTGTTAATAACAAAGTAGAATGTCTAAAGTACCAACACAGAAAGACATCATATACGATATAGAACTGTATATACAATATGATCTCATTTCAAAAAATGTTACGAATTTCTCTATTACTACTTCTGAACCCCATATATTCCTTTGTCATCTCATTTTTCATCCATCTCTCCTACTAAACGACCTGAGGGCAGAGATGCCACATTGTGTAGCATAGAGCCAGATACACAACATCCAATATTTGTTAAATTGCTGAATAGCGTTGAATCTTTTAAAAAAAAAAAGTATTTATTTAGCAGATAATAGATGAGTGACATTCTGTGACTTGAACATGACAAAGGATTTTTCTTTCTTTCAGGGAGATGTCTGAGGTCCCTCTGACACAACTGACCACAGTATGAAGTAGAAAGTGCTTCCCAGAGGAAGAAAGTCAGTGACCACTCAGTGTGTTTTTTGTCTGACAGCTGTCTGCAATAGCCCTGGAAGACACTTCATCTAATGCTTTAATGATGAACTATCTTAAAGGGACTTAGCACTTGCCACTGCCTTCTCTCAAGTTGCTAGTCTGCTCCCGTTACATAGGCTTTGCAGCCTGGCACTTTCAGACTTTGACATGGCTTAGAAATGACATTAGAAATGTCATTGCATAGAAATGACATCACATTGCACATGTGGTTCTATGCCTGTGTTTGTAGAGGAATTGGTAGTGCAATATCTACAATTCCCTACTTTTTTTGAATATATGGAGTCACATGTCTCTACTCCTCTGTATTTCTAGTTTCTATTCCCACACACTAAATGCACATTTATTTTATTTCAAAAAGATGAAAGAAAAGAGACTGAACAAAAAATTCACCCCACTATGTAGATTTTCCCAGTCTTTTTTAGTAAAAGTGATCAAAACCTAAGAATTTGAAAACTAAGTAATTGGGACTTCCTTGGCGGTCCAGTGGTTAAGACTTCACCTTTCAGTGCAGGGGACATGGGTTTGATCCCTGGTCGGGGAACTAAGATCCCACATGCTGCAGGGCAACTAAGCCTGCGTGCTCTAGAGTCCACGCGCCACAACTAGAAAGAAGCCCGTGCACCACAACGAAGATCATGCATGCCACAACTAAGATCCAGTGCAGCCTAAATAAATAGATAAATAAATAAATAAATAATTTTAAAAATAAATAAATAAAAATGAAATTAAAAAAAGAAAACTAAGTAATAGCTATAGTTCTTTCTTGTCATTTCATCTTTGGAGAAAATAGCTATTTTCTCCTTCCTTCCTAGCGTCTTTCCAGTTTTTCCTTGTGCTGCAGCAAACAAATTTGAGAGCTGATGTCCCAGACATGTCCTTTTCCTATTAATTCTTTTAGGGTTGATGTAGACATGGTACCCAGTGGCAAGCTAAATGAGCCTTTGTTTTCACTGGGCCCTCAGTGCAAGAGGCACCAAGAGATAGCTGAAGGCTTCTTCCTTCTCTCCTAAATCTGTTTGCTACTAAGTTGTGATTCCAAGTCTTTGGTGTAGACTCAGTGGTCTGACTGTCAATGAGATCTCTTTATTTGTTTCTTTGTTAGTGCCTTCTTCTTGTTACTTCTACCTCCTCAGTTTCCATTAGTAAAGCCAACCCTGAGGGCATCCTGCCAAGTTATCTACCCCAGCGCAGCCAACTCATCACAGTTCTCACAAATCTTAGGAAAAGTCCTCATTGGGCTAGGAAATGATCTCAGAACTCAGAGAGAAAATGGACTCTTAAATCCTGGCACTATCTTCCTTCTATCAGAGATGTTATTTCTTTGTAATCACTTAAGAACTTCCTTCTCCATTGATCTACTTTCCATGTTCAGGTTTTATCACTTTCCATTTCTGTGTTCTTCACCTGAAACATTTCTGTCCTAGAAATGGAACTCTTGTGTTTAGAACACCATTTTGAATCAGTGTTTCTGCATCTTTTCCAAACATACTCCAGTATCACTGAGTTCTATTTTTATACGTATAGGGTTGCAAAATAAATGGGCATTTGTTAAATGAATGAGAGGAATGCAGCTTAATCATTTGTAGGAGAATTATACGTTTTCTGTTGAGTTTAACTGAGTAAATCATAGAGCAAAATGACAAAGTTATGTGAATGCATGTAGCATTGCTTGGTAATTGGCCTCTACCAAGACATGGCAGCATTCTTCTTCCTGGCAACTCTCACAAGATGTCAGCTAGTCAGGAGAGCACTGAGGCGGGATGGCAGAGTGGTTAAGAGAATGGCCTCTGGCACTAGACAGCCTGAGTTTGACTTTCACCTCTAGCATTCACTAGCTGCGTGACTTTGGGCAAGTTGCTTGATCTTTCCGTGCTCAGTCTCCTTAGCTATGAAATGAGGATCAGAGTAATCATACCTACCCACTGCTTTCATAAGCTTTTTTAAGGATTAAGTGAGCTAATATAAGCAAAACACCTAGAAAGTAGCTGGAATAGTGCTGTATAATCGCTCACAATTATTATTACACAGCCATTACTTGGCTTGACAACGACTGTAATTCAAAGAAAAAAACCGAGATGAGAATACTGTATTTTACATCAACTTCCAAGACAATGATACAGCACTGAAATACTTCTTCCGGGAAGGTATTCAAACCTGGAGACCTAAAGAAAGCCATTACTTCTCTGAGTCAATCAGGAAACTTTCTTTTTGAACATCTCTGGAATTAATTGAACAGTCATTAATCACCAACAATTACTAAAAGGAGCCAAAGATGTTGAAATGGAATATATCTAAAGCCTTGTGACAAACTACTCTTCTGCTATATTCCTATTTGTCTGCAATCTAAGAATCCTATTTTTGGAGATAGTTATAATTATATTTACATGCTACAGAATTTTCTTAGTTTTTATTGTCATTATCTCTTATATTTGATGGTGATCTTGGCAAACTCCAAGGTAGAGATTAAAGCCTTTTTTTTTGGTGGCAGATTAGTAGAAATTTAAGTTATAGCATTTTTTACAGCATGACATTGGCTTATCTGTTTACCAGCCTAAGGATTTCTATATTGGTTCAAAAATTCCAAGTAAGTAGATTTTTCAGCTATATTTTAAAGGAAGATTAACGCTACCTACAAGTAGCAGATATAACTGCTAATTATAATGAACTATAATTTCAGATACCAATAAATCAAACAAAACAATAATGTTTTATTTGTACAGATTGCTGTCAACAATGCTAAATTAGTAAGAGACTGAAAAGTTTCAAAAAAGGTTTAGCTATTTATGGCAGACGCTTAGAGGCAATGAATGAGGGAATCTGTGTTTACATTTCCCCTAATTTGCCTTTCCCAGTCACTGGACGAGACAGTGTACAAACAGAAAAGATTCGGCCACTATGTCTGTGTTGATATTCGGCTGTAAGTCAGCACCTGTTAGAATATAATCACTATTAGGGATCTGTGTCTCGTTCTGGGTGTACCAATAGTGTACATTAGTTTTAAGTGAAAGTGACATTGCATAATGATCACATTTTGGCCAAATCTAGAGTACTTGCTTGTTTCTATTGTTACTTAACTGCTCAGGTCTTAAGATTAAATTATCCTCTTTTATCCTTACATGAGATGGAGAAACATTTGATTTATTTCCCTTCTCCACACAATCAATTGATTTGCATAATGCCTAATGAGATTCTTTCAGATTCCCACGTGTTTACCACATGTTGTTCCAAATGTGCCAACAGACTGTCATTTAAAGGAAAAAAAGAATCTTCAAATTCAGAGGAAAGCCTGGACTATCCTACTGAATACCTACAATCAGTTCATCTGATAATATTCCCAGGCAGTCAGATGCCCCCGAGAAACAAGATCCAGTTGTTTTTTTTGTTTTTTGGTTTTTTTGCTTGTTATCAAATGACTTACCCACAATGACTGCGGTGACAGTGAGCAGCACAAAAGCATTCCGAAACAGGTAACTTTTAACATCTTCCTTTGTGATGTTCTGCACTTTCTTCTTGGCCAAGAGTGTGCGTTTACGGACCCCTTGCTGGAATCTCTCCATCCTGCTTCCCATCCTGGCCTCTTCTCCATTGCTTTTAGTCATGTTTTACTTCTGCAGAGCGTCTCTTCTCTGAACTTCAATGTCACGGAATCAGCCCCAGAAAGCCAGTCCTCTTTGGTGTTCAAGAACACAACTAGACGAGAGAGAAAGAGACAAGAATTACAGCCTCCAGGGGTGAGAGATCAGGGCTGCCCGACACCAGGGGAAGCTGTTGGCAAACTGCATAATCTCAGTAGGAATCAAGGGCTGGAGAGTGGCAATGCCAGATCTCAAGGCTAGAATGTGCATATTTTACTGGACCACGTGTGAGACATGTGCATAAATCCAGAATATATGAGCAGGTACTTGTGTTACATTTTTAAACATTTGTCCTTCCCTCTCCAGTGAAGCTATAAAAGGGCTCATCAGAGCTGCGTGTGACCGAACACCCTTACCCCCACCCGATCCCCCAGAACCTAGCCAAGTACTTTGCACAATGTTCGCCCTCAATAAATGTCCAATTGAATTAAACGCACAGGAAACGCTCAGTAATTATACTTAATGGCTCATGTTGTATACATGGCAAAGGCATAACCAGGTCAATGAAATGAATTAAGATACTGAGATTTCACGGTCAGAGGTTGCTGTTATATATAATAAAGTAACTATTTTCTGCATTAAGAAAAAAACCATGATAATATCAACTAGTAAATATGCTTATGAAAAGAACACAAGTACCCACAGGCCCTGGGAAATACGTTTGACTCTTTCACCTGGTAACTTTTTTTTTTTTTCATAAAATAAGCTAAGTGAGCTGGGCACATTTATAAATTATCTGATATCATAATTCATCTTCATTTTGGTCCCAAGTAGAAGTACAAAGTAGCATTTGTCTTTGTGGCAAACATGCTGGAGTCTTCTGAGGAAACTATCACCCACTTCTCAGTATTTTAAAATTTAGGATCTCTAGAATAGGTGAGATGAATTCAATTTTCATTCCAAACGTTACAGCGTGTGGTTTCTAGTTTCTTTAAAGTGCTCCTAGGTTATTCAAATATATCTAAGTAAATCTCTCCTTGGTGGAAATCAGCTGTTTTGAAAGATCAAGGGATTCCTTCTGCTGTTTTACAAGATTTCTAATCCGTAACCTTTCCCATGATAAATCCAAGTTAAAAATCAAGTCGTGCCTGTGGACGTGTGTATCTGGCAACGCGAAAAGCCAGTGTGTGCGTCCGTGGAGGAGGTAACTAGAAAGCAAGAAGCTTTTGGCAAATCCAAGTGCGGAAAAAAAGACTAGTCTTAACAGTTTTGACTTTTAAATAAAATTGCAGGCTGGGGTCAGTGATAATAAGACGTACAGCTCGTTCAAGACTTCACAGCAGATTAAAAGTTTAGGGAGAAGTAAAGAAGAGGAGACGCGAGAGACCAAATTTTTTCCCCTCCTACTAATCTCTGATTCCCTTTCCCAGTCACTTTAAAACAGACCAGCTCAGCCTTGATTCTTTTCTAGAGCTGCAACCACAGTCTGCCCCCAATCCACCCTGAATGACTCAACTCCAGATTAAGAGAGGACACGGCGTAAATAGACACCACACGCTCAATGCATTAAATTACTAACATGGACTTTATCTACCAAAATGGCTAGCTTTTACTCTCGCTACTCCTCTGCTCGGGAAACAAAATACACTGGCAGAGAAATGGAACGAGAAATGTAGCCCAGCAGGAATACAGGACGTCAGACTTACCTTTTCTGATTTTGTAACGGGTGGAAGATACCCCAGGCAATGACAAGGTGAATTCCCAGCAGGTACAGCGGAGCAACAAAACGCAGCGAGCAAGGCGTGCATGTGCTCTGAAACTGCAAATTACTATCGGGGCAACTTAAGAAAAGGGGCGGAGTCTGTGCCCGGGAAAGGGGGAGTGGGGAAAAATGAAAACACCACAGGGAAGGAGGGGGGAAACCCGAGGTTTCTGGAATATTGATTAATCTTGGCGCACCAGAAGCATGCTTGCTGGCTTTGTTTTGCTCCTTAGACCACTTTTCCAGCTTTGTCAGTTCACTTTCATTAGAAATGCAAAACCGGGACCAGGAAGAATTGAAGAATAAAGCGCACACAACACTCAGAAAGCTTGAAGTCTTGATTAGAACGTTTCAAAGAAGACTTTTCTGAGGCTAAAGTTAATTATCTCACATTATGGCAGGTTTCCTCCCCTTAAGGAAACACGAGAGTGTGCTCTTTTGCCTGATTGTACAACTGTTATGAAAGAGTCCCTCTTTTTAGAATTGGGGAAATAACTGACATTTCTTGGGAAGACCCGGAAAGCAATCAAGTATACAGAAAAAAAAATACGTACTATAATTCTCTAACCTTGCCTAAACTTACTCAAGACACAAGCTGAGACATGCCTCTATTTTAGCAGTTTAAACTCTATTATAGCAAATCTAATTCAGCTCACCGTTTGAGTTGCAAAGATTCAAAAAGGTAAGAAGCACAAAGATGCCAGGATCTTTGCTAAACTACTAAAGTAAAAAGCATTTTAAGACCAAGAGTATAAACGCTTGAAGTTTGGTAATTTCAAAAGATAAGTTGCTGTGCAGACAGATGCCTCAATTTTAAAGGAGGCTAAATGTCCCCCACACCTCCTCCTGCCCCATCATTTTTAGCAACTAGAAAATTCTCATTGCCTTGAGCATATAACTTGCACTTCTATTCCACCTTTCTTAAGAAGGAAATAGATTGTGAAATCGATTTTTAAAAATTAAAAAGAAAATTCTTTGAGCCTGACTCAACTCCAAAACTTAGAACTTGTTTAGTATGAAGAAAAATCTTTAATAGAAACAAAACTCATACCAAAAATTACAGCCAGAGTTCTGTATTCCTGTTTATTAAATCTCATATTCCCCATGCAAAATCTGCTTAATTCTTGCGTCTGTTTTCCAACAAGAAAGTATGTCTTTTTCCCTTATTAGCAAATCCAGGGAGATTCTAAAGGTATGTGTCCTGCCAAGCTTCAACTGTTGCATGTATATACTCTTTTGAACAGCTCCTGGTTGGAAAGCAACGGTGAATCATGTAAATGCTAAAATTATAAATTAGCAGCAATTATAACAAGTTTTAAACTTGCATCATTTTAAGAGTTTATTGAGAATATCTACTCCTTACATCCCACCCCTCAGCAATCTTTCTCTTCCTTTTATCTCCTAGGTCACTTAACATCCATATCACATGGTTTAACACAGAGTCACACTGTCTCCTACTGCCCCTTTCTTTTAAAAAATCCTGTTACATTTTGGCTTCTCAACTAAATTGTAAGTTCTTTGAGGGCAAGAATGGGTCTTATACCTGATACATAGTAAACATTAAATTCCACTCCTATGAATGAATGACATAATATAAGAGTATTAAACAAAACACTTTGAAACCTTCTGTGTTAAAACAAAATCACTTATTTTTATGTTCGCGCTTCTGGCCTAGGTACATGGAGCAGATGTCATTTCTCAATGCCATGACTACATTTTAAAGCATTTATTTACTACACTAAGTCCTCTCTGAGCCATGGGTTTAAGACTAATTTGTTCACATTTCTTGTGGAAGTGACCTGTATTTCAAGAGAACTTAAAAGAGAAATCTTTATATGATTTTCAATGGAGTTTCAAGCCAAGTGGCATTTTTGTTTTTAATTCTGTTTTTTTTAAAGGCAAGAAAAAGCACTAGAAAAACCACACTTTGGTTAGCATAGAGATGAGAAGTCCCTAGTGCCCCTTCTTTTTTCCTTTTTTCTAATCCCCAGAGCTTGGTTAAAAACCATTTCATTATTTTAGTTTGCACAGACATTATGGGAGTCCGGTGAACCCCGGAGAAGGGAAATAATTCACCACTGAAAATTTTGTTGGCTGTAATAAAAACCCAATGAGAAGATGAGATGCAAAGAGTTTCAGTTCAGAGTTCATCTGAATTACAAGGTTTTAGTCTGGGGGAAATATTGGGAACTACTTCTTTTAACTACCACTTTCTCTTTTGGAAAGCTATAGCAATAATGCCCTCAGGACAACTTGGGTTTACTCAACACATATTTCTTCCTTTTCCTCTATTTTATAAGTGAGACCCATGAGCATTCAAACATTTTTTTCCTTCTTAGAAATACTAAATAAGTGAAACAGCAAGAAATTATGAACATGTCTCTATATGTATTTCATTTAAAGCTACTCTGGGTAGGAGACACAGAGCTAGGAAATCATATTAATTTTGGTATTCCAGAGTTTAAAAAAAAAAAAAAAAAAGATGTGGCAAATGCTCCTTTTGAAAAATTTTCCGAGAATTTTCTTTGAACATGCTATTATAAAGTATGCTGTAGGTAAATTCATTTGGGGGGTGGGGGATGTCACCATAACAGGAAACAACCAAATCCAACCTATCCTTGAACTCCATTAGTTTGAAGTATGAGGGATCATGATTAACAAGTAAGTGTTGTAACATAGTACAGAACAATCACATTTCAGCAGTCAAGATAAGGGAATTCTGGAATTTGAGGAAGAATATGATTAGAAATCCTTTTAACATTTATTGAATATTTTCCACTTTTATTTGTAATTTCATGGGAGATTTTTCCTTCCTTGCTCAAATAGTTTACATTTTAGGATCACCATAAGGAATGTCAATTTTCCTCCTACAATTTGGAAATTGTAGAATGTTAAGACAATGAAGGGGACTTGATTTAACCCCAGGGGAAGTACTAGAGGTAACAGGAGTAGACACAGTACTTGTGGTAGTTGGTCTTTCATTTTGTCTTAAATTTTTTCCTTCTTATGAATGTAAAAAGCAAAACAGCAAAAAATCGATGGTGAATTCTGGATAGGTGTTTAATGATTTGGGTTTATCTTAAACCTATGTGAAGCCTGAAAAACCCAACTATAGAGGTGAACTATAATTAACCTTTATCCTACTCACTCGTTCAACAAACCTTGAGCAAGTCCTGAGCTCCAAATACCAGCCCCTTTTCTCTAGGAGCCCACAGACACATCTGTAATTATTACACAGTGGGCAGTAGGAGGGACCCACAGAAAGTTATGGGAACTCTGTGCTGGAGCCTATTTACCAGGTCTCCCTACGAGGACCCAGAGCTCCTTGGAGAACCTGTGCCTGGCTCAACCTTGTACGTACAGAGGACCCAAAACAGCAAATGAAAAGACCTTGAACTCTATTCCTAGGCAAGAGGGAGCCACAGGATTTAAGCACTGGAGTGATTTTAGTTTTAGGTTGATGCAAACCCTTTGAGGGAACAAGACTTGAGTTAGAAAGCCAAAAGGGCAGAGGAGCATTTACAAACTGGGATAGTTCACGCTCACATTAAAAAAAAAAAAAAAGATTCCATTGAACAGTACAGACAACCTCCTGGTATTGAGGCCTGAGGGATAGGCTGGCATTGAGTTGAGACCACCTCCGCTAGAGGTGCTACCTCTCCAGGTCACCTGACCCACCCACTTCACTTGTTTTAGTCCCCAGCGTGTTCCTCTAGCACATTCTAATGTTGTGACCTCTGAATGGGTTTACGAAGTGGTCTGAGTAAGGGTAGAGGCCTAGGAAACCCCAACATAAGAGGTAAGAAGAATAACAGGACCCCCCTCAATAGATCTGCAGGTGGTGAGAAATTATACCAACCATTTTATCCCAAGTTAGCTAAGAGTTGGACATAATGGCGGTTTAAAGCAATGTAACACATTTTCTTCATACTAAAACTAAAGAAGGTCTGCTTTTTAATGAATATTTCACAAGTGCTATTGCTATTAATTATGACTCATATTGTGAAATGGCTCTTTTCCCAGTTCTTCAAAACGAGCCAAACCTCCGCAGGACCAGAATCTTAGTGTAGCTGGGAAAGATCGGGTAGGTTAGTGGGAATGAAAGGTTTTGGCACAGTGTGACCAGTAATGATGGTCAACATTTTTATAGGGCTTTATAGTTTCAGAAACACTTTTACACACACTATCTAATTTGATCTTTGTGACAGTGCTTTGAGGAACATGCTATTATCACTAGCCCTGTATATCCAGATGTTGACATGGAGTTCCAAGGGATTGAGCAATTTGCCCAGCATTACAGTCAGTGAGTGACAAGAGTTCCTAACAGTTCACGGAACTTTGGTTTCTCATCTTTTTCCAAAAGAAGTCCCCAGTAGCTTTTATTAAGACAAAGAGAAAAAAGAGTAAAGAACATTAAAAGGAAGGCCTACCATCTGTTATTTCTTCTGGAAAGTCAACCCTAAACTTCTCCTGTCCCCTCTCCTCCTCCAATCCCTGACAGGGTTGATTGCCCTTCCTATGTGCTCCCAAGACTCCCTGGGTTTAAATTTCCAGAGTGATTACCACCCTGTTCTGTAACTCTCTCTTTCTAGACTGTGGGCCCTTTGAGAGCAGAGCCTGTCTTTATAACTACTGCATACCCAGTCACCAGTACAGAAGGTTGCTTGGTTAAGTAAGAGTTGCTGCATGAATAAATGGACACCTCACAGCCACAAATATGAGAAATTGTGTCAGTCCATCTCCAATCCTAAAACTTGGAGAAAGGACATCAGTAAACATCAAACTTAAAAAAAGGGGAGAAAAACTAATGGATTCCTTTTTCAATCATTACAATATAAAAGAGATCCAAGTGGAGCTGCTCTAATGGAATGGGTGGGAGGTGGCGGTCAGAAGCTATCTCAGTGTCCCCCTCTTCTCTCCCTCAGGGGGCCCCCCATCAATTCATGGATTCCACCCATCATCCTTGAGAACAAAGATGTGTTTTGTTTTGTTTTTTTGGCTGCGCGGCATGTGGGATCTTAGTTCCCCGACCAGGGATTGAACCTGTGCCCCCCTGCAGTGGAAGCGTGGAGTCTCAATGACTGGACCACCAGGGAAGTCCCAGAACGAGGATGAATGAGGAAGTCATGTCAGCTTGTGCCAGGATTCCTTAGTACTAGGTCCAGGTTTAGAACTTAGGTCTCCCCATTCCTGCCCCCATCATGTTTTCAATCACTAAACCACAAGTTCCTCCTCTCCCAAATTTGAATGTCATCTGTAAAATGAGGTTAGGCTACGTTATTTTGCTCAAGTCGCTTTCTCTTTCAACAGTCTATGATTCTAAGTCATGTCATGCCAATAATAGGCTTGCCCCATCCACTTCGGTATATTTAGTTAGTGTCACAAATTTTTATATGCACTCAGTGATTAATGGCTTCTCATTAGATTCCTCTGCCACAAATTAAACACAGACATATAAACAGTCACCAGAGGAAGCTTATTGAAGGGCAAGGGTTTTATGAAGCACAGCGATGACGTGAATCTTTTATACGTGTTTACTGGTATAGAATCATAATTACAGCAATCAAGACAGATATACATCTTCTGTAAGGAAAAAAAAGTGATTATAATTTAAAAGCGCACAGCTCAAAGTTGCCATCACAAAAACGACTATTATAGCAACTATTTCGCCTTTGGACATTTTTTTGGCAGGAGCTCTGGGCATTGTTTATTGTGAGTCAGAAACAGGCACTGAGAAAATATGCAAATTTTTTAAGCAAGAGAAAATGCAGCTTTGAGTTGAGAAAACAGGGTGAATGGTGCAAACTGTCTGGGTCTTGCACACAAATCAATCTTAGAGGCTGAAATAATTTTTGGTCATCGGATGCTGTGAGAGTAATTTGGGGTAAGGTCAGAATAAAGTTATTTTATGCTTTAAAATGTACATTCAAGATTTGTGCTGTACTCTGGAATCAAAGTCCATCTTCTGCTAATGCCACATCTATAGCTTGATTCTAAATTGAAAGACCAAGGAAAAAACCTCCAGAATGCTACCGATCCCATTTTCCTTGGCTGGGCAGAGGAATGGCTCTGGCCTCGTGAGGCAGCTCACCTCTGGGTCACAGAAGTGACAAAGCCAAGTGTCCTCCCTCACCCTGCTGCCTCCTCACACAGGATCACACCTGAAGAAATGAAATTCACTAGGGGTGACCAGTTCACTCCTGTCGCTAGACCTCAGTTGTAAATGGGGGTTTCTATCAGAGTTGCATGAGTCAAGTACCAAAATCTCTTAATATCAACAGATGAAACTAGGGGAGATAATATAGCCTTGGAGAAAAATACACTGAGGCTGGGGTCTGGTGGTGGAAGCTTGGGTAAATATTGGGAGCCTCCCGCCACTCCAAACAAAAGGTGAGACAAGAACTAAGTTTCAAACTTTTTTTAACCTGATAAAGTTAATTCGTACATGGGCCGATGTCACAAATCGAAACCTCAGACAGCCTGCACTGTCAAGGAAACCTAACACACTAACTCCAGTCCTCCCACTCTGCTTTAGCTAGCTTACCTTACCCTAGAAAATAGGACCTGCCAGCCTTATAAGGACCTCTAGCCAATCATGCCCTGTTTCAGCGTGGCCTCTTCTAAAGCTCTACAAAGTCACTCTGGCCCCAAATCCCTTGGGACGGGGGCTCTACTGCCGGTGAGGGACTGTGCTTCCCCAGTCCATGGGTTGTTTTCATTGAATAAAGGACATCAAACTCATTTCAAAATTGTATTATTTTTGTTGTTAGATAAACCCTTTGTTCAAATAAAATCTCATGATGAAACAAACGGTAATACGGCACATCAGGGATAAACCTAATGTCCGGGTGGGATGCGCAGAGCCACTAGATTTATCCTTCCTCTGGTATCCCCTCCCTTCTCCCCACCACCAGCATCTGGACCCTGAGTGGGTTCCCAGGGCAAGATATGGAAATGACTGGATCAGGTAACTCGAAGTACTCAGACTCTGAGAATAACGTTCTCATAATCTGGAATAATCTCAGAGGAAAAGACAAAAGGTTTAAAGTAAACTCTAAGGACCCCACAGTGCTAGTGATGCTTCAGTGAATAAATCTTATAGAGGCATGGTTTGCTTTAGTAAATTCAACCACAGGTAAGATGTATGGGAGTATGTTTTTCAGGTCTCACGCCCAGGCCTGGGGTGGGCGGAGGAAATGGTGGGTGGTGATGAGACGGACTGAACTGAGCAATGGGTCATAATTTTTATGTCCTTGCGACCTAGCTAAGCTCCAGGATAGATGCAGGAAATGCAACCCAGCCAAATTAATGGTTTGCCCGAAGTCAACTAAGTGAATGTCAAAGTCAGCACCAGAACCCGGTGTTCACACTCCCAGCCCTGATCATTTTCAGACAAACACACAGTGAAAGCCTGCTAAGACGTGATTCACTTATGAGGCAGATATTTTCAACTCCAATGTTATAAAGCTATTGGTGCCCAATATGGTAACCATTAGCCGCATGTATTGGAGTGCTTGAATGTGGCTAGTGCAAATTGAGATGGGCTGTAAGTGTGAAGTATATATTGGATTTTGAAAACTTGATCCACAAAAATGTTAAGTATCCCATTAATAATTATTCATATTGATTACATGCTTGTAATGATAATATTTTAGATATTGGGTTAAGTAAAATATATTAAAACTATGCTAAAGACAGTTTCACCTGTTTCTTTTTTGCTTCTTTTAACGTGGCTAATAGAAAACTTAAAATCACATATGTGACTTGCACTGTCTTTCTATTGGAAAGACAGCACCGTTATAAAGTGATTACTCTTTATAGAGGCGTTCTTGGACTTGGTAGAGCTGGCAAGACCCCTTCTCCAGTCCATTCTCTCCCAATTTATTTAAATAGATTAGCATGTGGTGAGAATATTTTGGTCTCTGCCAGAGGTTTAATGCTAATGGTCATAGTAATAATAATAAAACAGCTACCATTTATTAAATCTTTTCTATGTGCCAGGCACTGTGGCAAGTGCTTTACATTTGCCTCCTTTACTTGTCACAGCAAACCTGTTGTTACTAAATTTCATCATTCCCACTTTACCAGTGAAGGAATTGAGGTTCTGAGAGGATTAGCAACCAGCCAAGGTCACAAGCCGGGTAAGTGGCTGGACTGAGATTCCACCGCAGGCCGCTTGCTTTCAAAGCTCAGGCACTTGAGTGCCACACAGCTCTGCTCTTCGAACGAACACTCCCAAGGAAAATACTGTCCTCCGAATTGCACAACTTCCCACTAGGTTTGAAGGCACTGGAGGGAAGGTGGGATACACAGAGAAGGGCAAAACGGGTGTAGTCCTCAAGGATCTTCTGGTGCTGTAGGGAAAACATATGCACAGTGAGATAGATGACCAAATAAGACCTGATGAAATTGAAAAATAAAACTCTCTAGACAGACAGTTTGCAGGGAAAAGGGAGGGTTGCACGGAAGAAGCAGCATTTCAGAAGGAGCTCTGCGGGTGAAGTTTTTTGCACACTTAGGAATAGCTAGGGAGAGTCTTCCAGGTGGAAGAACCCAGGAGCAAAGACAGCACGGACTCAAGAGCGGCTATTAAAACAAGGCGCAGCTGAAAGAAAAGACCGAAGAGGTTGAGCACACCATGTTTTAGACAAGTAGAGAGCAAGAAGGTAGAAACAGCTTGGATACCTTGCTTTCTTCTTTTTTTTTAAATTGAAGTGTAGCTGATTTACAATATTGTGTTGGTTTCAGGTGCACAGCAAAGTGATTTGGCTACACATACGTGTGTGTGTGTATTCTTTTTTTGGATTCTTTTCCATTGTAGGTTATTACAAGATATTGACTATAGTTCCCTGTGCTATACAGTAAATCCTTGTAGTTTATATGTTTTATATATGGTAGTGTATATCTGTTAATCCTAAACTCTTAATTTATCCCTCCACCACTTTTGCTTTCTTGACAAGCATTTCTTGGGTTGAAAAAAAGTCTTTGGGTGTGACTTTCAGAATCAAAGATAGCTTTGTATTAATGCAGTGTGTAAAATGCTCAGGTCTTTTCTCTGGAATCTGGCCAAATAAGCAATCACACCTACCACCACAAAATCAGCCCCTAAAACCTTCGGAGAACTACCCAATCTTCATGAACCAAAAGGAACAGGGTATCCAAATGTAACAAAGACGCCACAGGAGTGACCCCCTGGTGGCCCATGTTCTTTCATATTCCAGGATCTTTATCAGCAGAAACGAAATGCCTTCTCATCCACACCCCTGCCTCAGCCCCACCCCAAATCCACACTCGGGTCAAAATCCTCGTTTTCTTCAACTCCATTATGGGAAGGTAAGTCTTGGAGGCAGTAGATCCACAAAAGGATAATAATGGCTAACATTTATGAGGCAGACAGAGAAGAGTAGAAAAAGCAGCTTTCACCAGCATGTAGAAGAGAGTGAATAATTTTATTAGATAATCTATTGGGATCCCTCTTTAGATGTCTGTTAAGTTTTTCAAATGTAATTTTTAAGACAGAACTCACTCCTCACATCCTTGGCAAGGTAACCTTCCTCTGCTTATATTTTTTTTCACAAAATCCAGTGTGACTCAGAACTACCGGTCCAGCTTTCAAATTCTTCCAGGAAACTGGAGCCACCAGGTGAGGCCTATTGTTATGGAACAGTTTAGTGATTAAAATGTAGTCCCAATCTAATTTCAGCCCAGGGTTTGTCTCCAGGTTAAAATGTGTGGGGTGGAATTAGGGAAAGGAGACCTGCCAAAGGGTTAATTTACCCCTGGTTAACTACCCTTTGCACCAGTCTTTTACTACAAATTCAGTACCAGAGCCAGGACCGAGCAAATCCTACTCCGGGAATACAGTCAGTATATATATATATATATATATATGTCAATCCTGGAGCTACGCCTCTGGCATTCCTTTTACCCACCTGGCATGTCTGGTCTTCTCAACTTCTTATCACAGAGAATTCACTGCTTCCTCGCTGGCCTTTTAGAACTCTTCTCTTGGGTCTGCTGGATGAGATTGCAATCTTTATTTGATACTGGGGCTTTATGGAAGAAGGTCTATCCTTCAGGCTAGTCTTGAGTTGCTGAGAGCTGCCTGGAGATTTAGAAATGCACATTGGACTGTATGAATTAAAACTGGTGTGGTCAGGGTTAAGAAAAAGGAAAAGAACAAACAAGAAAAGGGAGTGGGCAAGGGTACAAATCATCCTCAAAAGGGGAGGAAGAGGCTATGGTGCAGCTGGGATTCTGATTCTCATTAGGAAGTCAGTGTAGACTAGAGGAAAGCTCCTCTCTGACCTTTCTCTTAAGGCTGATGTGACATGTTCAGCTTCCTCAGCGTCACCAGCATGGGCCCTGAAGACTTCTCCATCTAATTCTAGTGCCCCTTCAGTGCTTATGGAGAGCTTAGATTTGTTAACATGTTTACATAAATTTCTCCCCCCTTAAAATTTTTGAGGATTTAGGTCTTCAAAATGTTTTTTCTTTACAGAAGAGTAAAAATTATAAAGTAAAATGTGTTTCCCTTCTACACTTCTTCACACCCACAACCTTTGCTCCACAGTCAGCAGTGTATTTTTACCCATTTAAAAAAAAATTGAAATATAGTTGATTTACAATGTTGTGTTAATTTCTGCTGTACAGCAAGGTGATTCAGTTACACATATTGTACACATTCTTTTTTATATTCTTTTCCATTATGATTTACCACAGGACATTGAATACAGTTCTCTGTGCTGTACCATAGGACCTTGTTGTTTATCCATTCTTTATATATTAGTTTGCATCTGCTAACCCCAAACTCCCACTCCAAGTTTATTTACACTTCATGCCACAAATTTCTGAGTCGCTACTCCGTGCGTGACACTGTTTAAGGCACTGTGGGTAGAGTGGTGAAGAAAGGAGAGGAGGTCTGGTCTCTCCTGGAGCTTATATTCTAGTGGGGGAGACAGACCCTAAACAAAGAAATGCACGTGGCTTCAGGAAAGGGCTCTGGATCTCACTGACTGGGATAGGAAGCCACTGCAGGGCTTAGCTTAGCGCAGAGGGGTAAAGTGGCCTTTTTAAAGAGTGAACTCTAAGAATTCCCTGGAGGTGCAGTGGTTAAGACTCTGCGCTTCCACTGTAGGGGGCACGGGTTCGATCCCTGGTTGGGTCCTGCATGCCGTGTGGCGTTGATCTCTGGGGGCCTCGGCCTGCAGCGGCTTGAAGCAGGGTTTCAGTGTCCGGTCAGTGATTGAGGTCGGGTCTCGGGGGTGAGAGCACCGAATCCCAGCCACTAGATCAGTGGTCAGCGACAAGGCCCTGGCCCTACGGCTTTGCAGAAAAAGAATTCCCACAAAGACAGAAAATAGTGAAACAAGTAAAGTATTTATTAGGAAAAAAAGAAGTACACTATGTGTGGATAGACACACGGGCGGGCTCATAGAGAGAGTCATGCCCTCGTGGCAGTTTGAATTACTTTTATGGGGCATTTCTTCCAGGTTTCCTTGGGCCAGTCATTTTGATTTGCCTGGTTTAAAGTCCGTATTTGGTGTATCTCAGGATTTTCCCATGTGTGTGCATGCACTTCTTAGCCAAGATGGATTCTACCGAAGAGGCCTGTGGGTAGTGAGCGTTAGTTGACATCAGTTAGCATCACTTCCCCGTTGACCTCCAAGGAGCCTTTCTGTGCATGTGTATTCGGGGATGTCTCCTGCCTTCGAGAATGAGGAATATGTGGTCTCTTATCTTCTATCTGGGCAGGACCCAGCCTCCTCTCTCAGTTGTCCTGTTATTCCCATCTCGGAGTATCGGAGTACGATACTCAAATCGTTTGCCCTGAGGGCCCATCTATCTCTTGCCTCAGCATGGCCAAAAAACAAACAAACAAACAAAAATAAAAAAGTGAACTCTGGCTGCTGCATGGAGAATGGTCAGTAGGGGTGAGAGACTAGTTAAGAGGCTACTGGAAAAGCCCCAAGGAGAGATGATGGTGGCTTGGATTAAGGTGACTAACCAGAGAGGTGATGAGCAGTAGTCCTATGAGAGGATGTCTTTTGAAAGAAGACCTGTCAGGATTTGGTGCTATTTGGACAAAGGGTGTGAAAGAAAGAGTAGTGAAGGCTGGAACTAAAGTTTTAGGCTTGAGGAACTAGGTAAGTAGAGTTTAACTGAAATGGGGTTGAAAGCCTAAGGTTCAGGTTAGGTGTAGGTGAATGAAGAGCGTTTGGATCCTCTCAGATCTCCAAATGGAGATGGCCAGGTGGCAAGGGCATTCAAGAGAGACGGAAAGCTGGAATTCCATATTTGGGACTTGCCACACAAAAGCTCCAGCTGCAAGGGCATGCCAAGGGAGTGCACAAGTGTGCATAGAGACAGAGCAGAAGATTCATAACTGAAATGGAATGGAGTCACTAAAAGTTAAATAGTCCATTTTATTTTGCTTAATATCATACATGCTCAAACACTATTACAAAGGCTGAAATTATATCTAATGGAATGTCTATTATTCTGCCTCATAGTGTTAGCCAGATTTTTTGTAAGCATGTATTGGCTCAAAAAGGATGACACCAAGGTTTTTGGCCTGAGAAACTGGAAGACTGTGGTTGTAATTTACTGATTTTGGGAAGAGTGGGAACAGACTTGTGTGGGGTGTGGGCAGGGCAGGAAATCAAAAGATAATCAAGTGGAGATGTTGAATAGGCTGTTAGACATAAGAGAAGGAATTCAAGGGAGAGGTCTGGTTGGAGATTAGATTTGGTGTTATCAACCTCTAGACAGTGTTTAAAGCTAGGGCACAGTTTAATATTAACAACACGGATTTCCTCTCCACAGTGTGTTAGTGTAGCTAGAGATATGTAATCAAGAATTGATCATCAAGGAATGGGCCGGGGGCTCTCCAATTCCTAGACATGGAAAAACTATGGAGGAATTGGAAGGGAGACCACGTGGTAAGCAAGGAAAAAGCAGAAGTGTTGTCTAATATGCCACATTATTTTAAACATTACAGGTACTTAAAATATCAAAGAGTCAGAGACTCTTTTGAAATTTAATGCAAACATAGAATACCATAGGTGTTAATTACATGGCCTCTGTATTTAATTCTAAATCTCCCCAGGATTATACATACTTGCCTGCTTAGAAAATAATTATGTTAGCCAAAGGATTGGGGGGTTGCTTTCCCAAAGGAATATTTTGAAATTATGTTTCCAGATGTACATTCCCAGCTAATCAGAGTGGCACATTGACCAGAGATTTTGGCTGGGTGTGATATGTGAAGCAGCAGACAGCAGGGCATGGCTTCTCAACTCCTGATTGCCATGCTGTGAGATGCTCTTTAAGTCTCTCTGTCATGAGTTTGAAGGGTAGAGAGTGGGGTGGTCACATAAGTCAACTCCCAGGGGATGAGGTTGGAGTCTTTAAGCAACCACAGGGGAGCCACATCACTTGATTGGACTTTGCATTTCTTTATTTTTTGAGGTTGTGTCAAGATCTTTCCGTGGAATTCTGAACCTGGGGTTGGAGGAGTTGTCCAAAGGGTCTTCTACAGATAGAACCCAGGCATCTGTGAACTTGGATGTGAAAAATATTACAACTTTATTTTCATTAACTTGTCATTGAAATTCAGCAATTCTTTTACTTATGAATGTAGGCAACAAACCATATTAATATTAGCAGTATTTGGACTTTGTCACCAATAGAAAGAATAGATGTTATTATATCGCCTTACAGTTGTTTCAGATATCTCAACAGTACTTCAAAACTGCAGTAGTTATTAGACCTGACACTGTATTTTTTTTATTGTGTTAGTAAAGAAGCATATATACATATAACTGTATTTCAAGATAATTGTTTCCCTTTGTAATCTTTTGCTTTATACTTACATATTTTTTTATCTTATTGTGAGAAGGGACTTAATTAGATTGCCAAAGGGAACAATTGTGCAGAAAGCTGGAGAACCCCTGCTGTCTCTCAACTTGTGTCTTGAATTCTTGCCATGTACTTCCCACTTCTTGGCACCATACCACTCCTAAAGGCACTGTAATGATATTCTACTGGACATCTTGAGGCTTTGGTCAATGACATTATCATTACTTATGGTGTCTTTTCTCATCTGAGGTTTGAAATTTTAGGCAGTGAAGTCTGCTATTGTTACATTTGTTTTCACGGCTTCTGGTTTTGAGTATTTCTTGAAAAGACATTACCCACTCTAAAGTTATAAAAGTACTGTACTCTCCAATGTTTTCTTCCAGCATTTTAATAGGGCTTTTATTTTGTCTTTCATCTAGGACTTTAATCTAATTGGAATTTCTTTTTATGTCTTCTGTGATGTAAGAATCTAACTTTTTAATTTGTTCTCCTAAAATGGTAGCCAAATATTCCAACACCATTTATTGAATAGTCAACCTTTTCTTCATTTACCATGTATTTTTAACAGCTTTATTGAGAGACACAAGGTGTTAGGTTGTAAAAATTTTTTATTACTCATATTTAATCCCAGGCCCAATTGTTCATTGTCCTCTCTGGAGGGCAATCAGTGTCATTAGTTTCTTTTGTATCCTTACAGAGATATTTACTTATGTGTATATTTATTATTTTATATCAATTATACCTCAGTAAAAGTACTAAAAATATGATAAATGAGGAAAAGATTGACTCTTCAAAAATAGAAATATTTATGCATATATAAGCAAATACATGTACACACACACACAATAATATATAATATACATTGTTTTTCCTTATCAATATATTTTGGACATTATTCAATATCTGTATTTAAAAAGATTCTTCATTCTCTTTTACTTCAACTTAGAATTCTATTGTATTGATATGCTCAACAAATATGTATTGAAAACATACTATGTGTGAAGTACTTTTCTTTTTTTTTTAATAAATGTATTTATTGATTTTTGGCTGTGTTGGGTCTTCGTTGCTGCCCACCAGCTTTCTCTAGTTGCGGCGAGTGGGATCTACTCTTCGTTGCAGTGCGCGGGTTTCTCATTGCAGTGGCTTCTCTTGTTGCAGAGCACGGGCTCTAGGCACATGGGCTTCAGTAGTTGTGGCACGTAGGCTCAGTAGTTGTGGCTCATGGGCTCCAGAGCACAGGCTCAGCAGTTGTGGCACACGGGCTCAGTTGCTCTGTGGCATGTGGTATCATCCCAGACCAGGGATCAAACCCGTGTCCCCTGCATTGGCAGACGGATTCTTAACCACTGTGCCACCAGCGAAGCCCTGAAGTACTTTTCTAGGCTCTGACATATCAGTGAACAAAACAAAAACTAATCTTTTCCCTCATAGAGCTTACCTTCTGAGATTGATCATAGTGTATTTAACCAGTTTCCCAATAACGGATATTTAATTTTCAATCTTTTGCTATTATAAACAGTGCTCTAATAAATACCTTATATATGTCATTTTGCACATATGCAAATATATTGATAGAATACAATTCTAGAAGAGGAATTTCTGGGTCAAAGGGTGCATACATTTGTAACTGATATGATCAAATTATTCTTGGTAGAGGATGAATCAATTTATACTCCCAATGATAACGTATTGACAGTGCTGGTTCCTCCATGCATTGTTCTATGCAGGTTTTTTTTTTTTTTTGTCTATTTAATAGGCAAAAAAAATGACAAGTCATTGTAGAGTTATCTACATGTTTCTTCTGAAGAATGTTACTGGGTGTCTTTTCATATTTTTAAGAGCCATTTTTGTTTCATATCCTTTGACTGTTTATCTATTGAGTTGTTAGCCTTTTCTTGCCATATAGATTGTATGTATTAGGAAATGTTGGCCTTTTTTTCTGTGATTTAAGTTTCTAATATTTTGACCAGTTTGTCATTTATTTTGATATTTGATGGGTTTTGCTATACATAAATTTTGATTTTTATGTAATTGAAATGATCAATCTTTCCTTTTGTGGTTTCTGGGAAGTTTTATGGTACTTAGGATTATAAAAAGACTCCAGTGATTTCTTCTTGAATTTATATTATTTCATTTTTTGAATTTAAATATTTAATCTATCTGGAATTATCTTGCCATAAAGTAAGGACTCAATTTTTTCCCAGATGACAGCTCCAACACAATTTATTAAATACTTTTTCTTTTCTCTATTGATATTAAATATCATCTTAATAACTACTAAATTTCCACATATATCTATGTCTATGTCTTGCCTTTCTACTCTGATCCATTGATCTGTCTGCATACTCAGTGTGCCAATACCACAGTTTTAATTATTGTAGCATTATACTGTAAAGACATTCTTTCATTACTTTTGCTTTTCACAATTGTCTTAGCTATTCTCCTTTTTTTAAAATAAATTTATTTTACTTTATTTTATTTTATTTATTTATTTTTGGCTGCGTTGGGTCTTCGTTGCTGGGCCCGGGCTTTTCTCTGGTTGCGGCGAGTGGGGGTTACTTTTCATTGTGGTGCGCGGGCTTCTCATTGCGGTGGCTTCTCTTGTTGCGGAGCACGGGCTCTAGGTGCGCAGGCTTCAGTAGTTGTGGCACGTGGGCTTAGTTGCTCTGTGGCATGTGGGATTTTCCCAGAGCCGGACTCGAACCTGTGTCCCCTGCATTGGCAGGCAGATTCTTAATCACTGCATTACCAGGGAAGCCCGTCTTGGCTATTCTTGCTTGCTTATTTTTCCACATGTACTTTAGAATCAGCTTATACATTGCAATATCTCATTATTTTGTTGAGATTTCCCAGGGAGCCCAATATATAGCATTTTTTTTCTCTGTCCAGGTTACGAACAAAGTGAGAAAAAAGGTAAAGAATTAAACATGTGGGAAATCAAATATAACTGTTATTAGAGACACAGCTGAGTTGGATAGCTAAGTATACTTCCAAATGGCCTTGTGAACTGAATCTCAGGATTAGGCAGATATGTTCCTGAGCCACAGGCAACCTTGGTCTGGGGATGGCCTCTTGAGATGGGAGCTGTCCAGGTGAGGCTCTTGAAACCATGATCCATGCAGCCCACTCACTTCCAAGAAAAAGGAAGGAATAAAGCCAAGAAAGTCTACTTTATTCTTCCCAAATTTGCTAGAGAAGGAGAAGGAGGAGTGAGTGAGAAGTGAAAAAGAGGCCTTAAAAATCCTTTGCAGGAAAGAAAACTGAGCCTTTCCCTTCTAACAATTTGATGTTGGGTGGAGTAAATTATTATTCCACTTTTTTAGGTGAGATACATAGTACACAGAAATGTTAAGAAGAGACACAGAAACCTCCATCTTCTACTTCAGTTCACTCTTTATGCAAAGCCTTTGTGGCCTTCAACAGATCCCCTCAACAATCCCCTACATTAATTACATTGGTATCTTCTCTCAGCCCAATGTAAACATGACAGAAATCGTAAAGATAAATTTCTCCATTATTTTTATCTTCATTGACATGGTTTACAAATAATACTTAATACAGTCTCACAGTCAAATAATCCTCAATCCAACCTTGAACTGCTTCCATTTGGAATTCTGACATTGAGTACAATTTTTTTCACTTTCAGGACAGCATCATCTATCTTTCTTGGCATCTATCACATAGCTTCTTTCTGTCTGACTCTTATCTCAAATTAATTAACCCTGAAGTGATGTCAACTTCCATGCTCAGTTCCCTCTACAAGGTGAGTTTTTCATATCCTTGATGCTATCTATGGGATTATTGCTGTGGACCCTAAAACTGAAGGAGAAATACCCTCAAATCATCTCTGATTTTCTGAAGTTGAAGCTAGAATCACCTACCTTACATCCGTTCTACTCCTATCCCCTGGGATCTGGCTGCACTAAAACTGGTCAAACATGGTGGATCAAACATGCCTTTTCAATGATCACTTAGCTCTTCCTAATCCACATATTCCTCTGGGTGGTAGATCCATCTTAGCCCTGAAACGCCTGCACCCCACCCCTGAGACACATGACTCTGTGGAATTCCAGGGCAGGGACATTATACCCAAACATATGTTCTGAAACAAAGTAATGCTTACTTTTAAATAGATATGTTAATATGGTAGGTCCCCATTGGAAGAGAAAGAATAATCTTAAATGTACATCATTATTGGAATCAAAAGAGAAGAATGTACTGATGAAAAAGAATTCAGCTTAACCTGCTAAAGAACTAATGCAAGTCATGATTGATTACAACAAGCTTTTATGGTGTTTCTCTCTGTGTTTGGTGGGTTTTTGTTTTGTTTTTTTTTAGTTTTAAAAATCATTCTCTGTCTTAGTGCTACTGAGTTCAAGCACACTCCACTGAAGAGCATGTTGTTAATGTTCATCATGGCATCTGTGCTGTATTTTGGGAGGTCTATGGAAGTTAATTAGAAAGAAAGTTGGCTTTAATTTCTTCTTTTAGTCCCCCCACTTGAAAAAATAAAGCCTGGTTGTTTGAAGACCCATTTCAGAAAATCATTCTTCAGTTTCCTCTTGATTTGTGTTTATTGCTTAAAGTTTTCCCAGGGGAGGGCTGAAAGCAACCTTAGAACAGTTCAGGCGTTCTCTTCTATTCCTTTTCTATCGCAGGGCTCCAGATAAGAGCCCTGAAGAAGGGAACACATTCAACCCTTACAGCAGGATGTCAGTACTTTATAATAACCTCTTCCACAACCCCAAGCTCTCAGCACTAATCACTTTGTACTAGTACCCTTAACACAGCACAAAGGAAGACTTTGAACGTCCCTGAACCCCACATCCCTGCTGAGACCCCGGGATCCAGGATACTGCACAGCAGTCTTCAAAAATCCCCCTAATTTTATTTCTGTCTCTGATTTCTGGGCCGGAGTCTTCTGCTTGAACAAGGGGAAGAACATCTGTGTAAATAAATACAGATGACTACAACTGGCTGCATGCTTTCCCCAGTTGCCTGCTACATTCACATAGGCTCTCTGTTGATTGTGTGTAGGATAGATAAGGACATGGACCCAAAGTGTGGCACTATATGGTAAAAAAAATTAATTAATTAATTAATTTTTGGCTGCACTGGGTCTTCGTTGCTGTGCACGGGCTTTCTCTAGTTGTGGCGAGCGGGGACTACTCTTCCTTGCAGTGTGCAGGCTTCTCATTGCAGTGGCTTCTCTTGTTGCGGAGCACGGGCTCTAGGCGTGCGGGCTTCGGTAGTTGTGGCACTCAGCCTCAGTATTTGTGGCTCTCGGGGTCTAGAGCTCAGGCTCAGTAGTTGTGGCACACAGGCTTAGTTGCTCCGTGGAATGTGGGATCTTCCTGGAGCAGGGCTCGAACCCGTGTCCCCTGCATTGGCAGGCGGATTCTTAACCACTGTGCCACCAGAGATGTCCGCTATATGGTATTCTTCAGAGAGAAAATTGTCTGGTATTAAGTAACTGGGAGAGTGTTCTATATAAAATAGAGATGCAGGGCTGCTGGCTCACCAGAAACAGTTAACTGTATCATATGATTGTAGTTAGGAACTTCCAAAAAAGCCTGTTTTCCTAAAACCAATTGACCATTCATTCAACAAACATTTATCGAGTGTCTACTACATATGAAACATTTTTCTAAGTATTCATGGGGACACTTGGCAAAGCTTGGTGAGGTCTGTCTATGCCTTTAAGGCCGTGAATCAGAGCAAAGGGATAAGTAGTGATTAAAGGTATAGTTTCTGAAAGCAACCAGTCTAGGTTTGAGTTCTAACTCCATTACCTACTAGCCGTGTGGCCTTGGGCACATTGCAAACCCTTTCCGAGCTTCAGTTTCCTCATCTCCAATACTATTTTCCTCATGATATCATTGTGAGGATTAAATGATGTGATGCACAGTGTCTGCTACATGATAAACTCTCAATATAAAGATTAGCTATCATAGTAGATAGGATATGGACTAAGCTACTGTAACAAGGAGACCCCCAAATCCAGTAGCACAGCATAATAGAAACTGATTTTCTCTGTTCATAGCTAAGAGGTCTAGAATATCTCTGCCATTTTCAAAATGTAGTTTCATCTCTAAGGCCAAGACGGTTGCTCCAGCCCTTATCGCATCATCACCAGCAAGAAAGGAAAAAAGCAAGGTGGGTGTTGGGGGGACATGCTTATTCCTTTTAAGGGAATAACTTAGAAGTGGCACATTCTGTTTCTGGTTACATCCCATGTGCCAGAACTTAGTCATATGACTGTGTCAAGCTGCATTAGAAGGGCGGGAATTGTAGCGTCTAACTGGCCGCATTGCTCAGCGAAAACTCATAGCTTCTGTTGTGCAAAATGGTTGGCCACGAACAATCTCAGCCACAACTATCACTGTTACCTAGCCATAGGACCCATGACAATCATGCTGTGGGAGCCTCAGAAGATCACAGGACACATGAGATAAGAAAAAAAACATTTTCAATGGAGGGAGAGAGAACTCGGAGGCATCTAAGAGGGGGCATGATCAGAGCATATTGAGAAGTTCAGATTATCTGGAGTGTAGCATGTAATAGCAGCATCTTGTGGGAAGCGACGCCAGAGCAAAGGTTAGCAGCAGACCACGAAGGGCCTGAGATATTTGGACTGTACTTTTCAGGCAGTGAAGAGATAGTACAGCTTTTTTTTAACAGGGGAGGGGAAGATAGGAGATGTAGTTTAAGAACATATATCTGACAGTGGTGAATAGGCAAGGAGGTGAATGACCAATTGGGGAAGTCATTTCAATAAACCAGCGAAGAAATTTTGAGGGCCTGAACTGGGCCAAGGTGGTGGTGGGATTGGTCAGATGGAGCCAGGTGGGAGGCACATTTGGAAATAGAACCAACAGGATATCATAACTGATTGAGCATGGGTATGAGGAAAATGGGTCAAGAATGACTCAAATTTTTCATGCTTGGTTTTTGTCAGGCTGATGATGCCATTAACAAGGACAGGGAAGCTGGGAAAAGGGGAGATATCAGCTAGGATGGGGTAGTGTTTTGTGAGCCAGGAAAGGAGGAAACTTTGTGGTACCCTTATAGTTGAATTTATGTTTTTGGATAATTGTTTGATGTCTGCTCTAGACATTAGCACATATGACTATAAACTCATTTATAGGTGCATAAAAAACCAGCTCAAACTTTGTAGCATAAAACAAAAAATTATTTATTATTATTGTCCTTCATGGTTCCGAAGGTTGACTGGGCTCAGCTAGGTGATTATCACTCAGGATCTCTCACTCAGTTATAGCCAAACAAGGGCTGCAGTTGGAATCATCTCAAAAACTCACATGTCTGATGGCTGACGGTGGCTATCCACTGAGACTTCAGCTGGGACTATTGGCCAGAACACCTCCATGTGACTGTAACCTCTCCACGTGGCCTGGGTCCTTCACAGCATGGTGACTGGGTTCCAAGGACATACATCCTAGAGAAAGTCAAGGAGAAGCTGAACAGTATTTCTGCTAATGACGGAGTCACACAGTGGCATTTCCACTGCATTCACTTCATTAGAAGTGAATTGCTAAGACGAGCTCATGTTAAGGGCTTGATGGGAGGACTGTTGAATTTGTGGACATGTTTTAGGCCATCACACTCTGTGAGGATAGGGACCTGACCTGTCTTTTTTTAAACCATTATATTGTTCATGCTTAGGGAAAAAGTCACATATTGGGTGGTCGATGAAAGTTTGTTGAACAAGTAAATGCAGAGAAAAATTAATGTTTCAGTGCCACAGAGGATCCCAGCTAAGGACAAGGGAATGTTGGCTCTTACTGTTTATTACTAGCTGGTCACCTGTGTGGCCATCACTTCTACACTGGGAACTTCATTTTTTAGCAGCTGCCACTAATACAACTGGGAGAGTGAGAACATCACAATCCCTTTTTATTGGGCCACTGGCTCTTGAGTATGGCACAAATGGATCTGAGAGGTGTTAAAAATAAAATGAAGCGTATTTAAAAATTTTAGTTTATTTGAGCAAAAACTGATTCGAGTCAGGCAGCATGCAATCTAGCAGATACAAAGGAACTCCAATTAGCTGTACAAAACAAAAGACTTTTACAGGCAAAAGGCAGTAGGAAGAAGTTATATGAGGCAAAAAGTAAGTTGGTTATTGCAAAGTTACTTTCCTTTAGGGGATGACAGTAGTCTATGAGCCAGATTACCTGACTGGTGCTACATCAGGTGATTCCTGGTTGACTGGTTTAAGATTCCACTTCTGGGAGAGCTGAGACTATAATTATGTCTCAGTTTGGTGACATGGGTAAACCTGTGTTCAGCAGTTAATGTTTCAGTATTTTATCTTTTTTGGAAATGATCTAGATAGTCAAAGAATGCGCATCATTTAATTTATCTCACTGTAACTTTAAGGTTTCAAGTTACCAAAAGATTTTGCAAACTATTTTCAAGTAGACTTATGAAACGGAGCAGGACCCTGTGGGGCCCTCTCAGGCACAAATCCTTTCCATGTCCCCCATTTCTCATTTGTAGGAAAAAGGCTTCAGCCTCCTAGACCTTCCTGAATACCAAAGAGCAGATTCAACAGTTGTTAATCAGGGAAGTAAGGGAATGCAGAAACAAAGGAGGAGCAGTCAAGAAAGAATACTGCAGGAAATTCCCTGGTAGTCCAGTGGTTAGGACTCTGTGCTTTCACTGCCAAGGGTCTGAGTTCAATCCCAGGTCGGGGAACTAAAATCCTGCAAGCTGCTCAGCCAAAGGAAAAAAAATTTAGTAGAATTCTAGTGATAGGCAAGGTCCAGGTTCCTCCTCAAGGGATATGCATAACAATACCTTTGAGTTCTTCTCCTAGAATTAAGGTACCCCACCCAGGTTGAGGCTGGTAACTTCAGGCTAAGCCCAAGATTCCTGGAGCACCATCCTGTTACCACACCACCAACTAATTAGAAGAAAGTCACACACCCTGCAGCCTTCACACCAAATTTTGCCTATAAAAACTTCTCCCCCAGAACCATGGAGGAGCTTGGGGTTTTTGAGAATGAGCCACCCATTCTCCTTGCTTGGCCCTACAATAAACCTTTCTCTGCTCCAAACTCTGACATTTCGGTTTGTTTGGCCTCACTGTGCATCAGGCACAAGAACTTGCATTTGATTAGGTAGAATAAAAG
The DNA here is from genome assembly GCF_965194825.1 of Balaenoptera physalus. Lineage (NCBI taxonomy): Eukaryota > Metazoa > Chordata > Mammalia > Artiodactyla > Balaenopteridae > Balaenoptera > Balaenoptera physalus. Next base: position 147,322,806 of record NC_138890.1, read on the forward strand.
TATTATACTTAATGCTGATAACTCTAAAGACATACCTGTTTTAATTAAACCAACAAACTTAAACTTGCTTTTATTTACTGAAGATTATCCTAGATCACATGAACTTGAAAAACATTTGAATTAGTTTCTACATTTCTGAGAGTATACTTGATTTATATAAATGCTTGCTTGTCTTTAAGCCTATTAAATGGAGCTCTTTACAAATTAATTTTGGCAATACCTTCCCCTGGTAGAGAATTTCACACATCTATAAATACATACATAGACATACATAAACATACAGACTCAGAGATATTATAGCTGTTGTTTTGAAATTTTAAGCATGAGATGGGTATGATAATACAAAACTCACTAGTTTAAAAAAGAACAATTAGATCTAAACTGTGTTTCTGGCAGGCAGATGGAATAAGTTAAGATTACCTGTTTTTTACTAATTTTTGTGAAAGAGATTTTTAGTTTTTTATTGGCCTACTTTGCAAAATAGACTTTCCTCTTTTTTTCTCCTTCTGATAAGAATTACCCTGGTTCCTGGAGAAGACCAGTAGAATACTTACATATCAAAAGACACAGAGAAAGAATGCAAGTTCCACCAGGAAGGACTTTTGTTTCCTAAGTTCAATTTTTTTACAATATCTGCAAGTCTTTTAAGATGAATAGGGGAGGTTTGGGGATTGATAAAAAGGATAGATGGGCTTTGAATTGTTTCTAGAGTCACACTTCTGTTCTTGTAAAGAATCAATTTGTAAGATAAGTTCTGTTGTTTTTAATTCCTTAAAGAACTGGGTTGCAACCTGAATGATATGGAGGCTGCCCCACCCATTCAACTAGTCATCTTCAATTTGCTTCTTTGTGTCAAGGAGAAGATCTTCAACTAAGATGAAAAACGAAAGACTCCTATGTTCCAAATTTAGAGCTGTGTCTAGATTTAGTGTTTTTGGAATGTTTTAGTAAATCCTTCCACAAAGGCTTCAGAAAGTTTTTCCTTCCGTCAGAGTACATAGTTTGCTTTTACCTTAGGGGAGAAAGCCTCAAAAAAAGTTCCTATCAGGCGCTCAATATCAGCTTCCAACATGGCCAGCTTCTGAACATAGAGATCATTAAAAAAAAAAAAGAGAGAGAGAGAGAGAAAGAAAAACATCCTTTCAAATATCTTGTCCGGTTTCACCTGGTAAAAAGAGCAAATATTCCTGGCTGTATTAAATGACTCCATGAACACAGAGGAGTTACTGAAGAGGGTGCAAAAGATACTATCTTTCCAAGATTTAGAGCTGTTAATGAAATTTCGTGTGCCCGATGCACAGTGAGGCCAAACAAACTGAAACATCAGAGTTTGGAACAGAGAAAGGTTTATTGCAAGGTCATGCAAGGAGACAGGTGGCTCATGCCCTAAAAGCCCCAAACTCCCCAAAGGGTTTCGGCAAAGCACTTTTAAAACCAGGTGAAGGACGGGGTTGGGGGGGGGGGGGTCGCAGGGTATGTGATCAGCTTGTGCACAATTCTCTGATTGGCTGATGGTGAGGTAGCAGGGCGGTGTCACAGGGGTTAACATTATCAGTGCTTAGGCTCCAGGAGGCCTGGGGCCATGTGCTCATGGCCGTCAAGTAGTTAACATCTTCCATTTGTCGGGGGTGGGGGTTCACATCTGCAAAACAACTCAGGAAATGTGCATCAAATACTATTATCTAGGTACATCAGAGGAGCTAAAGCATAGGATATGGGGAAAGGCCTGTCCCAGGAAGGCCCCATGGGGTCCTGCTGGGTTACACTTCCCCCCTTTTCTTTGATACTCCTCAATCTCAAGGAGAACAAATTTTGAACAAGAAAAGGAATAAAGGTTCAGAAAGGAGGTTAATCATAAACTTGACAGAGGTACCCACATTCCGGCAGACACTGATTTGAGAATGGCTGGTGGTGTCTGAGTCTAACACAGCTGCTCCATTTTTACTTCCAAATGCATTTCTCTCCTCAACGGCCAAAGCAGATGTCACCATTAGTGATTTTAATGCTTTTCTAGATATGAGAAGATGTCAGAATTTGGGCTTCTAAAATCTTCTGAAAATATCTAACTATATGAAGGCCTGTTCTGCCAGTTTTTCCCAGAGCACAGAGTGCCTCATTCCTGATCTCCACCCTGAACTCCTTTCAGGGGGTGTTGAAGGTCAGCAGCTGCAGAGGAGGGGTAGATGGTAAATGCCAATTTTCAGCCAGCAGGGCCCTTTCATGGTCATAAATTTGACCGTGGTTTTGGGGGGCATTTCATGACCATTTTGTGCTAGGAATGCACATTCACAGGTCTGATGAAGATCTCATTGATAGGCCACTCAATGTGCTATCACTGGACTAGGCCTTGTTAACAGCACAAAAATCTCTGGACCACCTATCTTGTTAGTCTCTTATTGTCCAGGAAAGATTCCCTCTTGTTGCTTCTTCCCATATCTAGAGTTACATTATTACAATCATTGATCTCATATGAAACTACATATTATCATTTTATCAGAGGCTCAGTCACACATTTGTTAATGCAAGAAACAACAACAACAAAAGACAATATAGGTTATAAGTTGTTGCAAATATCTCCTGGTTTCGACCAGACTCAGGAGGGGATGTTTTAATTTCTTCTTTCCTGCAACAATTCACAGGGGGCTGGGTCAGGATGTTCCCTGTGAGCTGAACAAAGGTATTTTAGTTTAACATTCAAGCACGTGGGCAGGGTTCCTGAGATGGGTCATTACATATACTTTAAGCTATAGGCAACATTCCTTTAGTGATTAACTTGTAGAAAAGCAATAGAATACAAAGGTTAAAGTAAAAGAAACAGACCTAACATGGAGTCAGATTTCTTCTTCCCTATTACAATTCCCAATGGTCAATGCCCATTCCACAGTCTTGTGGGGAAAGGGGCAACAGCCACTCCTGGCTACTTCCTGCTGTACAGGGGTGATGAAGGGTGATTGTGGAATGGAATTGATCAGCCTTGGGCATGGAATATTCTTTAGAATCTTTAGTAAATAGAATAAGTCTCTTCCTTTCTTCATCTATAATTATTTGAACCTGATGAAACCCCATAGCCCTGTTATTATCTAACTTGTAATCGGACTTAGGCTTTTGGTTCCAGTTCCCATACTTATCTATTAAATTTAACTTTCTGACTGTGTCATAACTATACTTAGGGGGAAAGATTTCCTTACATCTGGAAAAACACAGATTAAAAGCCAGTAATATTTCAGGCAAAACCGAACAATTATAACCATATTCACCAGTTTACACAGTCCTATATACTTAATCCTTTTTACTAACAGTTTTATGGAATCATAGTTTCCATTAGACTTTTAAAATACCTTACCTAGTTTAGCAGTATGATTTAAAAGTTATCAGAAACCTGTTTTCTTCAAAACATCCTTTCTATGACTCTTCTTGAAGATGTGGCAGTTTTGCAAAGCATCAGCTTAGCTGTCTATGAATCATAAAGGTCTTAAAAAGGCGAGGTTAAAGATCTGATTACAATTCTTGGCAAAGAAGCTTATCCAAGTTGTTGTGACATACAACATTTTACAATAACAACCAAAATTATAACATTATACCAGGATGTATACAAGTTTCAGAAATTTTGCATAATTTCTGGAATGTCTATATTAATAACATTTATTTATAATGTATAATCACTCATTTGACAATGCTTTCTGTGTACTTTAGCATACCAACTAATTCTAGTCAGTTTAATATATATATATATATATATTTTTTTTTTTTTTTTTTTCTGAGGTGCCTCAGGGGCCCTCTGAAGCATCTCAAAGCTAGCTGAAGTCAAAAGAACTTTAATTAGAATTTGATAGGAAGTTCATCAAAACTATCAAAAAGTTTTTATTTTTAAACATTTGGTCAGATAGAATCATAGGTCACTGTGAATATTTGAAAACAAATACAGATCAATGAAAGGCAAGGAAGTTCACACAATCTGTCATCAAAAGCAGCATTCTAAGTAAACTTGTTCCCTTAGCTGAGAGGAAACAAATCTAGTCCTGCACCTGTCTACTTTTAATAACAAAATTCATTTACCCAATTAAGTTTAATCTAATCTCAGCCTGACCATGCATAAAACTCCTTTTTTACTCAAAATATATATCCCACTTTCCTACTGTATAGTGAAATGTTTTATTATTTTTAGTAGCTTTAATTACATATTTAAATTAGAATCCCCAACTCTTAAAAACCTTAATTTCTAGTGAAAATCAAGAGGTAAGTAATAGTTACCAAAATCTGGAGAGACTATTTTAGATATTTTTCAGAATGTAATTATTCCTATAGAGTTTACCTAAAAGCTCTTATCTCATTTGCATTTAATTCATTCATAAAAATTTCATCATACCAAGTTATTTTTCTTGCTGACAAATGTTCAACAGATATAACAAGATTTCATTTAACTTCTATTAAACCTAGGTTCAGTGAAAGTATTATACTTAACGTTGATGACTCTAAAGACAGATCTATATTAATTAGATCAACAAACAAACTAACCTTAATACCAGGTATTAACTTAATAGAGTATTTCCCCTTTCACGTGAACTTAAAACTCATTTTTAAAAGATTATTTATTTATTTATTTATTTATTTGGCTGCTCTGGGTCTTGGTTGCGGCACGTGGGGTCTTTAGCTGCGGCATGTGGGATCTAGTTCCCTGACCAGTGATTGAACCCCTGCATTGGGAGTGTGGAATCTTAGCCGATGGACCACCAGGGAAGTCCCTTGAAACTCATTTTGTCTAGTTTCTTTTATATTTAATTAGTACGTGCTTAAAGTCAATTAAATAGAGGTCTTTATAAATTCAATTTTTAAAAATATTTATTTATTTATCTTTGGCTGCGTCAGTTCTTAGTTGTGGCATGTGGGATCTTTCATTGCAGTGAGCGGGCTTCTCTCTAGTTTTGGCACATAGGGTCTCTAGTTGTGGCACACAGGCTTAGTTGCCCTGTGGCATATGGGATCTTAGTTCCCTGACCAGGGATCGAACCCGTGTCCCCTGCATTGGAAGGTGGATTCTTAAGCCCTGGACCACCAGGGAAGTCCCTATAAATTCAAATTTGATAATACTTTCCAGAGGTAGAGATATCTCATATGTATATTGTGTACACAGACATATAAACAAACAGTACTAGAGATCTCATAGCTGCACTTAAAAAAAAAAACTCAGTTATGAATCAGGTATTACAATATGAACTTACTAGCTTACAATGAACAGCTGGACTATATTAAAATTATTTGCTTAGATGACTAAGCCTTTACTATTTGTTCTTGATATACCTTATGAAGCTTATTAATTAAAGTTTGTCTGAGGGAGCGTTCCCAGAAGTTTTGAGGTTTTTTAAAATGTTATTTCTGCATCCCTTTTTTCCTTCAGTTCCAAGCAACACAGATTGATTAGATAAGCTCCAGAGAGGCCAGATAGATCATTTACATCTCAAAGGCACAGGAAGAGAAATGTGAATTCCTCCTCTAACTACTTATACAAAACCCAGGCATCTTAGGCTATTTTCAGGGAACTGCCTTTTTTCCAGTTCCCAAATATCCACTGCAGTTTAAACAAACAAGTGGCAGTAATAAATAAATACAATAAATAATACATATCATCTGCTCACATTCGTAGGCCCCTTTTTCAGCAAAACCAGGAAGAGAAAAAGGGATTTGGACTCAGGTACTGAGACACTCATTCACATACACACACGTACACTCCCAATATAAAAGCAATTGCAAAAGACCCACTTTGATATAACAGCCGAGCCATTAGGGCCTTTGCCCTCCAGATCTCAGGGAGTATTGAGGCATTTTCTTTCATTTAGGGAGCATAGCTAAAGATCTCTTAGTTTTGCAAAAGTACCCCAGTAAGATGGAACAGAACTCTGATCATCCATACTTAATTATTCGCAGCAGGTGTTATCAAATATCAAGCAAACAGCAATTCATATTGGTCCCTCAGAGTCATGGTTCCCTAGCCCCAAAAAGGAAAAAAATCCGAAACATTGCTCTGCCACAGGCAAAACCAGTGCAATAGGGAAGGATACCCTGTTATTGTCACACATGAGTCCCATTATTCACCAAAGACTTCTCAATTGGCCAATGCAACTACTAACACACATACAAACAACAAACATATGGTCTCCAAAGCAAATAATCAGATGAGGCATAGCCCAGAAATTCCACCTCCATTCCCAGACGGAGGCTCCAGAGTGTCCTGGCTCCCAAAAAAGAATGGACCACGAGTGGCTCACCCCAAAATGATACACACAAAGACACAAACAACAACTAAGCTATGGTCACACAGACAGAAAATCAGAGGTGTAGTCTAAAATTCCACTTCCACTCCCAAATGGAGGCCTCCAAACAAATTGGCCTGGCTCTCAAAATGAACCGGTTCCCAAATCAGGTAGAGTCCAACAACAATTCCCCTCTCCAACAGGGTACCCCAATCAAACAAGATGGCTTGTCCCTTAGAGGGAAAGCCCAAATTGAGGGGGGTAATTGTTCCCAGTTGTACACACTGGAGCGACGTACCCTCAAGCAAACAGAGTGGCTCACTTCCCACAAGGGAAGCAGCCCATATGGAGTGGAGGGAATTCCCAGGTTGCGCAAGCTGGAGCGACTCACCCAATAACACCAAATGTGGACCACAGCTCCAGATGTTTCTTGGCTCCAAACAGCCTCATGCCATGGACGGCCGGCGCCTGATGGGGACAGTCCCTCCGAGATCCCCAGAGCAAAATGGGCTCCGGCAGCTGCTGGGAGCTCAGGCAAGGGGCTGCCCCAGGCTGGGGTTGACCTGCCATGGGCATGGACTCCTGGCTGGCTCGCCAAAATTGTTAACAATGTGCCTGGCGCACAGTGAGGCCAAACAAACTGAAACGCTGGAGTTTGGAATAGAGAAAGGTTTATTGCAAGGTCATGCAAGGAGATGGGTGGCTCATGCCCTAAAAGCCCCGAACTCCCCAGAGGGTTTTGGCAAAGCAGTTTTAAAAGCCAGGTGAGGGACAGGGGGTCGCAGGGTATGTGATCAGCTTGTGCACAGTTCTCTGATTGGCTGATGGTGAGGTAGCAGCGTGGTGTTACAGGGGTTAACACTACCAGTCCTTAGTCTCCAGGAGACCTGGGGCCATATGCTCATAGTCGTCAAGTAGTTAGCATTTTCCATTTGCTGGGAAGGGGGTAGTTTCACATCTGCAAAACAACTCAGGAAATGTGCATCAAATACTACTGTCTAGGTACATCAGAGGAGCTAAAGCATAGGATATGGGGGAAGGCCTGTCCCGGGAAGACCCCATGGGGTCCTGCTCGGTTACAGAGCCACTCCCAGATAATCAAAAAAGAGACTCAGATAATTCCCCTGAGAGTTGGCAACAGTTCATAAAACCCCAAATGAATTGCAACCCATATTTCTGTCCAGCCATATTTTTGAGACCCCTAACCTGAGGTTTTCAAGTCAAGTTCTCAGGACACAAAACGATACAAATAGGAAGTCAGTAGATGTCTCTGGGAAAGCATCAAAAACAAATGGGTACCTGAAAGCAAATTCACCAGTCACAATTTAAAGATCTAATTCTTACTTTTTTTTTTTTTTTTTGCCTGCCAATCTAAAAGGAAGGGACAACATGAAATTTTACCTTCTCTCTCGACGTGGCACCCCAGATAGAGATCTGGGAGAGGGGAGAGCTGACTTGGGTAAGAATTCTCCCCCTTTGAAGACTTCTGCTAGTTTCCCGCCTCTGTAGGTTCTGGAGCAAGTGGACTGTTCCAGTGGGTCTCATCCTGGTCACCAGAAACTATAGAGGAGGAAAAATAATTTTCCTTCTACCCTTCGTGGTCAGTGCTTGGCTGAGACGCCTTTCTCTCTAGAGGCACGTCATGAATGGCTAAGCTTATCTAGATTAAAAGTTCTCCACTTTGGCCACTGTAATTCAAGATTATCTTTGGTAAGTTTAACCTGCTTGTTCAACCTTAAAACAAAATTTTACTCACCTGAGGTCTCACACTGGACCCAGTCCAGTTTCTAGTTGGACCCCAGTCTGAACCTAAACGCAGTCCCGTTACTAAGTCAGTCTTAGTCCAACCCAGATAGGTTTCTATGTTGAACTCCTGTCACTTTTTGGGCTCAGTCAGTAAAAAAAAAAAAAAAAAAAAGCTTAAATAAAGTCTGAAAACTCATAATTCAAAAGCTGGGGAGGTAGGACCCGAGAGGGACTTACCTACCACCTCCAGGGGCTGCAAGAAAGCAGCAAGGTCAAGGGGCTCCATGGGTACCTATGTCTGGTTGCTCTTTGCTCCTGGGGGGCTCCTCATGGGGGGGAATCTCCTTTGATTCCCTCTTCTGATACCAGAACGGTTAAAAGATAAACTGAGGCATATTAAAAATTTTAAGAGATTATTTGAACAAAAATTGATTTGAATCAGGCAGCATGCAATCTAGCAGGTAGAAAGGAGCTCCAAGGAGTTGTACAAAATGAAAGACTTTATAGGCAGAAGGGAGCAGGAAGAAGGAAGTTGTAGGAAGCAAAAAAAGCAGGTTAGTTATTACAGTTACTTTCCTTTAGGAGATGGCAGATGTCTATCAGGCAGATTGTCTAACTAATGCAGATCATGATTCTTTTTTTTTTTTTTTTTTAAATTTTATAGCTACTTTATTTATTTATTTATTCTTTATTTTTGGCTGTGTTGGGTCTTCGGTTCGTGCGAGGGCTTTCTCTAGTTGCGGCAAGCGGGGGCCACTCTTCATCGCGGTGCGGGGACCGCTCTTCATCGCGGTGCGCGGGCCTCTCACTATCGCGGCCCCTCCCGTTGCGGGGCACAGGCTCCAGACGCGCAGGCTCAGTAGTTGTGGCTCACGGGCCCAGCTGCTCCGTGGCATGTGGGATCTTCCCAGACCAGGGCTCGAACCCGTGTCCCCTGCATTGGCAGGCACATTCTCAACCACTGCGCCACCAGGGAAGCCCCAGATCATGATTCTTGATTGACTGGTTTAAGATTCCATTTCTGGGATAGCCGAGACTATAATTAAAATTAAGTCTTAGTCTGGTTACATGGGGCTTAGCATAAGTGACTCCATTTTGGGCCTGTTGTCTTATTTTTAATAGAGGTAAACCTAAACCATATGTCTTCATCCTGCAAGGGATTGATTTCTGCTTTTACCCAAAGGTAAAAGGAGGGTGTGTAGTGGTTTCTTTCTGCTTTGGAACAAATTACCACAGACTTAGTGGCTTAAAACAACACTCTTAGCTCATTGTTCTGTAGGTCAGAAATCTTGGGATCTCTGCTCAGGGTCTTACAAGACTCAAGTCAAGGTGTTGGTCAGACCGCATTCTCAGCTAGAGCTCAGGGTCCTCTTCCAAACTCATGTGGTTGTAGAACGTGCAGTTCCTTGTGGTTTCCTTGCTGGCTGTCCAGGGGCCACTCTCAGAGGCTAGAGACTGCCTACATTCCTTGTCAAGTGGCCCCTCCATCTTCAAAGCCAGCAACGGAGAGTTTCTCCCTCATTGAATCCCTCTCTTATGCTCCACATCTCTCTGACTTTCTCTGTCCCTGACCACCAGACCCAGATTTAAAGGGCTACTGTGATTAGGTCAGACTCATCTGGCTAATCTCCCTATTTTAAGGCCAGTTGATCTGGGAACTTGATTATGTCTGAAAATCATGTTTGAATAACTGGGAATTCACAGCAGTAGTGTCTGAATAACAGCGAGAAGGTGCAGGTACACCAGGGCTAGCAATCTTGGAGGCTATTTTAGAAATCTGCCTCCCACAATGGGAAATTCCCCAAACATAGGAAGGTGTACAGGTGATTCAAATGTTGGGAAAGCCAAAACCTTACAATGTCCACCGCAGGAAGAAAGAAGACAAACGCAGACATAGGAAAACTAAATGGTAAGCATCTGAAGGGAATTACCTGGTGGTCCAGTGGTTAGGACTCTGCACTCTCACTGCCCAGGGCCCGGGTTCGATTCCTGGTCAGGGAACTAAGATCCCACAAGCTGCGTGGTGTGGCCAAAAAAAGAAGAAGAAGGTAAGTTTCTAAAATTGAAATTATAAATTCTACTAGGGAACTAAATAGAGATGGACAAAAAGAATGTGGAGCAGTACTGAAAGCCTGGCTGAGATTAGATGCAGAAAATGGCAATAGAAGCTCTTGATACGATTAATGATTTCTTAAGCAATTAACTGCAGCAGTGAGTATAAAAAGATGAAGTTGGAGAAATTAAATGGAGGCATTTGCATAGCACGGGAATTAGCAAGACAAACAGAACACTGGTCATGGAAGCAAAGGATCATGGTAAGAGCATCACTGAAGGGAAAGGAGCTGGAGGTCTGAATTCTCTTTATTTATCTATACAGTGAGGGTGCAATGGATAATGGCTGACCTTTAGCACTGTAGCATCTATGATTCTATGTTGTGGCCACAGGGTCCTGCTGAGTTGGAAGGCAAGGGAATGATTCTAGCAGCATTGAAGAGTAGGAACTGAAAGTCATGATGAGGACAAAGATCGGGTTCTTTAGGATTTGATGGAATGAGAAAGTGTAAGTGTAAGAGAGTTAGGTAAAAAGTTGGTTTTACGCTACTTCCCATAGAATTTCAAACTTTATAGCAATATACTTCTTTTCCTCCCTCCCTTTCTTTGTTCTATTATTGTGATAGATTTTACTTCTTCATATGTTATAAGTCTCACAGCACTTTTTTTGGTTTGTTTTTAAAGTCAATTATTACTTAAAAGACTTAAAAAATGAGAAGTAAATATGTTTTATATTTATCTCCAGAGGTTTAAATTCCCATCTGAAACTATTGTCCTCTAGCCTGAAGCACTTCTTTAACAATGGCAATGAATTTTCTCAGTTTCTGTTTGCCTGAAAATGTCTTTATTTCAACTTCACTTTTGAAGGTTTGTTTTTTTTTTTAATATAGAATTCTAGGTTGAATTTTTTTTTTAACCCTTTAAACTTGAAAAAATGTTCATCTATTTCCTCCTGGCTGGATCTTTTCATCTTCCTTTAATGGAAGAGTGGATAGATTTGTTCTGTCATGTAATAAATTTACTGGGAAATTATCTTCATCATTTTGAGGCTTGTTTTTAAGCTTTATTAAAGTAAGTCTGGAGTAGATTTTATTCTAGGGTTAGTTTGGCCCTAATGCTATGGGGGTCTTCAGTGAAAAAAATATCCAGAGTATTTGGTGGAGTTTCTGTTTTTCTTTGATTGGACTCGTTTTGTATTACCCTATGCCTGCATGGACTAATATCCAGTCAAAGACTCAAGGAGATATCTATGCAGATTCCTAAAGCTACATTTCTGCATAGCTCCCTCCTCTCTGCCCTGCAAATTTCAGCCACCTCAGCTCACTTAAACTTCAACTAATGTCTCTTGCACTCAGTGAGACAACTGTGCTGTACTTACTTTACTTCCCACTTCTGTGGTCTGGAGTCTGGCAAATACCTTCAGAGAGAAGTACGGGGTCATAATAGGGATCATTTCATTTATTTCTCTTCTCTCAGGGGTTACAGTTCTCTGATGCTGGTTGTCCAACATCTAAAAATAATTGTTTCACACATATTGTTTTCTTTTCTTGATTATTTGAGGCCTGAGCACTGGTCTGGTACTACTTAATCTGTCATTGTCTGTGGTAGAATGACCACATTAAAAAATATTTTAAATAATATTTATCTATTATTTCCTTTTGATGTGATGGGGTAGAATTAGGCTTGTGCTTCTTCTGTTAGGTCAACTAGGAATTTTATGGGAGGTTATTTGATAGAGACAAAGGCATATTCAGACTTGTGTGGTGTTACTGGGGGTTGGATTGGAAGAGAAGGAAACTGGAGCAGAGAGACATTTTGGACATTTTAGACATTTTATTCTGCAATAATCCAAGTAGAACACAAAGCCCTGAACAAGATCATAAAATGTGCATAAGAAAGAGGAGTTGAAGATAACTCTGAGGTTTCTAGGTGATTAAATGATCTCAGAGAAAATAGCCCTAGATATTCAAAGATAACACAGAATTTCTTCCCTTTCACGGTGGCATATAATATTGCCATGGACTGAAAAATTTGTTAGTTTGGAAATAAAAAATGTCACCTAGGTATAAATGTATAACTCTGGAATCATCTTAGAACTGCTGTATTTCTTCTTTTATAATTCATTCTTTATTTTTCAGATTATTATTATTTTTTTTATTGGAGTATAATTGCTTTACCATGTTGTGTTAGTTTCTGTCGCACAGTGAAGTGAATCAGCCATACGCATACACACATCCCCTCCCTCTTGGACCTCCCTCCCCTCTCCCCATCCCACCCAACTAGGCCATCACAGAGCACTGGGCTGAGCTCCCTGTGCTATACAGCAGGTTCCCACTAGCTGTCTATTTTACACTTGGTAGTGTATTTATGTCAAACCTAATCTCCCAGTTCATCCCACCCTCCCTTCCCCACCAGGTTCACATGTCTGTTCTCTACGTCTGCCTTTCTATTCCTGCCCTGCAAATAGGTTTATCTGTACCATTTTTCTACATTGCACATATATGCGTTAATATACAATATTTGTTTTTCTCTTTCTGACTTACTTCACTCTGTAGGACACATTCTGTGTCCACCCACATCTCTACAAATGACCCAATTTCATTTCTTTTTATGGCTGAGTAATATTTCATTATATATATATATATATATATATATATATATATATATATATATATATATACATATATATATATATATATATGCCACATCTTCTTTATCCATTCATCTGTCGATGGACATTTAGGTTGTTTCCATGTCCTGGCTATTGTAAGTAGTGCTGCAATTCAGATTTCTGGGGTCATCTTAACCTAACTAGAAAACAAGAACTAAATATTCTTTAGGTAGAAATACTATGTAAGTGGGCAAATGATGTGGAGGAATGTTAAGTGTGCAGACACAAAGCCTATGTAATAATACACTTAGAAGTAGGCAGGTCCAGAATACCAGGTCCAGTGGGAACACCACATACCAAGTCCTGAGTATACACAGAAGCAGAGGCCACCTGGGCACCATGTAGGCTTAGGCACATTTATACACAAGTAGCACGTGTACACTAGCACCCTAAGGAATGGAGTACACTCAGGTTTTCTGATGACTGCAGAGTGATTTAGAGGAGCTATCAGGTCAGTGGTCCACAGCTATGCATTTGAAGTCATAGATGGGAGTGGGAAACAACATTACCTGTCACAAACAGAGTCCTGCTGCATAGGCCTTATTTTCTAGTTGCAGTGATTGATAATTATGGGGTTTTTGTTTTTGTTTTGGCTATAACATGTAGTATAATATCAAATACTTTTATGAGAGGATAAGAAAGGATACACAGTGGCAACAAAATATGCTAAAAAGTAAAATTTGACAAGAAGCCAGATGATGTTAAGCTTTAATGCATTTAAGGCAATTTCATCTTCTCCTAAATTGTGCCAAAGTTGATGGATAAATGCGCAGTAGGTGCTTTGAAAGTAGGAATAGGGGTTGGGGAGTGGGAGGAGAGGTAAGTGTTGGATTAGGGGCTTTTAAAATAGGAGGCCAAATTTTTCTCAGTCCTCAGTTAAATACAATTAGGTGACAGATTGCCTTCCAATATCTATTCTCCCCTTCTTATTAATGGAACTATAATTTTTAGGTGGGAACTGGACACTTAGAACATAGACTGTTTCCAGCCTTTCCTATGGCTTGGTTTGGCTATGTGATAAAGTTTCGTTTAAAGAAATCTAAATGGAAGGGCTGTAGGACACTTTTTGAAATTTTTAAAAGGAAAGAGAAGGTGGCCCTATAGCTTTCCCCTGTTTCCTTCTGATGTCAGGCTGGAATGTGCACTTGATGCCTGGAGCACCAGCTGCCAACTTGGACCAATGCTTCTCAGAAGCTTGCCTATCTGCCTGCCTTCCTCCATGTACAGGCTTTTATGAGTATCTCTGGGGTGCCCTGCCCTGGGGATATGCGCTGGTGATTGTGGCTGTGGCTCTGCCAGTGCACCTCCGTGTGTCTGTGAGTGTGTGCACAAGCATGTTCCTGCAAAGGGTGGACATCAGAAGTGCATGTTCTGAAAGAAAGTGAGCAGCATAATTCTAGTGCTTCAGAAAGAAGCGTGTGGCTGTCCAAGCTGCAAACTGGGGGAAGTCAGAGAGAGGTACATTTCAAATCAGCCCTTTTTAGGCCATTCCCCAAACTCCAGATCATTCTTGGAAAACTGGGCAGAGCTGACCCAGAGAAGGAGATGGGCAAGGGACTCTGGGGTCCACCTCTGGCCTTCCTGGCCGCCTCCATAATATCCCTTGTGCTATCGTGTGAAATGCTGAGCACAGGGGATGGATGATTTCACTGAGTTAAGAAGTCTGATGTGGGTTTTTACTTTCTAATGGAAAATACAGCTCAGAACAGGGGACTTCCCTTCTGAGGGAAAGTTTTTGGGCGATGGCCAAGGTAGGAGTTTGGGTAGTTGGTACTACGAGGCAAGCAGCTCCTGTCTCCCTACTCCAGGTCCTGAGTTGGGACAGTTCTTATGGGTGAAAGCAGGCCTGAACTAGATCTTGGGGAGGAGACTTGGAGGAGTTGGGAATGGGGTGCAGGCAGCAGGATGGCTCAGCCTCTCATTTGCCCATGAGCTTTTTCTGAGGTATCCTCTCTTTTCCTCCTTTGGAAATTCTGGTGATGTAGCTGCCATTTCCCTGGGAGCAATACTTTTACAAGAGCTTTTTTTTTTTTTCTTAAATAAATTTATTTATTTTATTTTTGGCTGCATTGGGTCTTCGTTGCTGCGCGCAGGCTCTCTCTAGTTGTGGCGAGCCGGGGCTACTCTTCGTTGTGCTGCGTGGGCTTCTCATCACGGTGGCTTCTCTTGTTGTGGAGCACAGGCTCTAGGCGCAGGTTTCAGTAGTTGTGGCCCATGGGCTTAGTTGCTCCGCGGCATGTGGGTTCTTCTTGGACCAGGGCTCGAACCCATGTCCCCTGCATTGGCAGGTGGATTCTTAACCACTGCACCACCAGGGAAGCCCTGCAAGAACTTTTATTGCATCTTTAAATAAATAAACTAAACAAACAAATAAGAGAAATCGTTATTCATTGTGGAACGCTTGAAAAATATTGAGCATCCTTAGGAAATAAAAGCTATGCCTACTTCCACTGGCTGTGGACAACTACCTTAGATGGTATTTCCTTTTAAGAAAAAGGTTAGGTAGTTGGAATAATCCATAAAGTTGTGCATCTGATTTTTAAAACCTAACGTTATAATGAAAACATTTTTCTGAAATTTCTAGGTCTGCTTCTACTTGTTGTGTTAGCTTGGGTGAGTCACTTAACCTCTATAAACCTCAGTATCTTCATCTGTAAAATGGAGATCAATGACAGTACCTCCTTCACAAGATTGCTGCCAGGACTAAATAAGATAATATATGCAAAACTCTTAGCCAGTGCCTGGCATGTGGTAAGCACTCATTAACTGTTGGTAATATGAATATTTTTCAAGTTATGCATGAATTCATTATATCATCAATGTATGATTTTTCAATGAGTGCATATGCTGGCATTGTATAACTGTATCATAATTTATTTAACTATTCCCCTATTTTGGACATTTATATTGGGTAAAATTTTTGCTGTTATAAATAATTTGTAATGAAAAGTGCCTGAATATATAACTTTGTCCACCTTCCATATGAAGGTAAACTCCTGGAAGGGGAAGGAATCATTGGGGGAAAGGAGAACATCAGTGGAGGGAGAGTTTTCTTCATCCATCTCAGCCCAGATGCTTCATAACCTCTTGTGACCGCCTCTGATACAAGGCCTTTGAGAAAGGACAGCAGCGTGGGGCTGGCTTCTAAGGGAGCCTGGGCTGAAGGAGAAAGGAGGACACTTCGGGAGATTTCTGTCTTCCCTCCTTTTGTTTCAGATTCTCAAAGGGTTGGGACTCACTGAACGGGGAAGACCTGAGGTCTAATTCCAGCTAAATGGCTGACTGTGAGTTTGGGCAAGTTGCTCAGTTTCCCTGGACTTCTCCTTAGGTAAAACAAGGAGTTGGGCTTCGCATCAAAGCTTGCATTCTACAGACCAAAGACTCTGACAAGTTTATATCCAGTATCAACCTACCCCACTTCCTATTTCAAGTGGAGACTCTAGTTCATGAAATCTCCAATTCATTCATTCATTCAAGAAGCATTTTTCCAGCACCTACCAGTCATTTATCACAGAGGTGAATTACATGGTCCCCGGTCCTTGAGAACTCCCAGTCTAGTGGGTAAACAGAACAAGGAAAAAATTATATTGATACACTCTGATAAGCGCCATAATAGAGGCTATCACTAAATCCCATGGGAAGACAGGAGAAGGAGATACCTGTTAAGTTTTTTATGGTGCTGGGTGAGTGGGACAGATTAGAAGCAGGTCACCTAGGAAAAAAGGCTAGCTCTCCTCAACCCCCTGATCCTGAGGATTAATGAAATCTCTCTCTCCATGAGACCCTCGTCTGTCTTAAAATATCTCCATAAAGCAAATATTGTTGAGGACTTCCAAGATGGGAGAGAGGGTGCTGACCGTAAGGATGAACAAGACATTGGCCTTATCCTCCCAGACACTGGTGGAGAAGGGCAGCCTAGAAGTAACTGAGGCTGTAGGAGGTGGGAGTGATTTCTGCAATGTTCTATGGGAGAGCTGGGAAGGGAGGGATTTAATTCCTGAGAGATCCGGAGAAAGTGTTCTTTCTGGCTTGGTGGAAAGAACTCTGGGTTTGGAGCTGGAAGGGGCAGGTTCAGCTCCAGAGTCTAGGATGGGTTGCCTGATAGCTGTGCGTATCCGTAAACAGCCCCAGGAACACTCACTTGGAGATAAATGCACGCAGAGCTGGAGTATGGCCCTTTCTCCCTTCCTCCAGTTTACACACCCTAAAGGTGTGAAGGTACTTCTCCCTGAAGGGGTATAGATGGAGTACTGAGTATGGAGGCATTTGGCACATGCCAGAGCATTACCATAGTTCAGGAAGAAGGAGGATGTGAGCTGGGATCTGAAAGAGTGGACGTCTCCAGTAGGCTTTTTCAAGAAGGTTCTGGCATTCCCCAGGCAGCTGTGGCTCTCTGGCAGAGGGCATCGTGCAGCAGCAGTTGCTGGAACTGGGCCTGATGCAGCAGTGGTGGTGGTGGCGAAAGCACTCAGAGGAAACGGAAATGGAGCAAAGGGGACGGGGAGCTGGGGGCGGGGAGGGCAGGGCAGCTGACCACACCTCAGTCTGACTGGCCCAAGTGCCAGCAGGGAAGGGGCACTGGGCCAGGGCAAGGGTGGGGGTGGGTGGCCGCTCCGGAAGGGCCGGCCACCTAGCACCACGGGACGGGTCAAGGAGCGGCCATCACTGCTCCACCTCTGCCCCTCCTTGTTCTATTCCAAAGGGAAAAGCTGTGATGAAAGGCCTTTAAGAAAAGTAGGGCAGAGGAGAGATGACCCCAGCAGGGGTTGCCCGGACACTAGTGAACGGACAGCTGGGTTGAGTGTCCGGCCTGGGCAGGAGGGAGAAGTGCCCTGAGAAGCGCTGCGCTCTGTTTTCGCGTTCAAACAGGATGCTCAAGATCCAGTGGGACCCGCCCTGCCAGCGCTCCTCCCTGCCTCCCCAAGTCCACGCAGACAGAGAGAAGAGAGAAGGGTGTAGGGGTATAGTGTGCATTGAAAAAAAACGCAGAAGGGAGAGAAAGTGGGCTCAGAGAGGGAAAAGGCAGGATTATATCCTCGGGTACCTTCGCGAGGCTCCAGGACTGGAGGGGGATACTTCAAACAAAGCAGCGCAATGAATATTACCCCCCCCCCCGGGGTGGGGAAGCCCCACTCTGTGTGTGGAGCTGAAATAGGCGGCCCTTTTAAAAGGAAGAGAAATGTGCAGCATCTTGGGGCGTGCCATCTTGGAGTGTTCTTCCTGTGCATGCTCTCCACGGCAGCAGATTTCCGTCCCGGTCCGCTCCCTCCAGGGTAGTGCGGATGCCTGGTCAGGTCACTGGGGTAGGCAGCAGAGAGGCAGCGTAGCTACAGGTTCAGAATGTGGACTCTGGCGCCACACTCTCTGGTTTTGTAACCTAGCTCTGCCACTGGGACTCAGTTTCCTCATTTGTAAAATGGGATAATAGTAGTATCAACTGTAGGATTGTTCTTAGATGGGTTTATACATGGGAAGCACTGAGAAGGCTGCCTGGCACCTGGTAAGAGCTCTGCAGTGTTGGCTTTCATTGTTGTTGCAATTAAATATCTGTGTTTAGAAGATATGCTATAACTGCTGTCAGAAAGATCAAAATATCAGATGCTTCCTGAGCCCTCACGTGTCCATGATGCTATGCTCTATGCTTATTTTTGGTGCTGGATTGAGTATATGTTTTCTGCCCAGGAACTTACTTTCCCCGGTGGACACACTGATTTAGACCTACACAAAGAACTGAAGAATAAAATGGGAGTAAGGCACGAAAAAATAGTGCATCAGAAAAGAAACATCTGAGCCTAAGAAGTCAACCCAAATTTGTGCTGTTTTAACAAAGTAGTAATCTCATTTCTTACCGGTAGGGTTTTAAAGTTGGTTAATAGGTCAATTTGTAGCTGTTAAGCTGTCATATACCTACCTGGAAGGAAGTCTCTGTTGGACTATCACAAGGATCATTCTTATCCTGGGGAACATTTTCCATAATAATATTTCATTAATCATTATAATAAATAATAAATATTTCATGTTATCTTGGTGAATAGTTTTTTGTAATAATTTTTATTATCATGGTACATAATTAAAATATGTAATGTATGCTGTTTTAATAAATATATTTATAACAATGTTTTATTTCTATAATAAGATATTGAGAGATGTACCAGTTATTATGTCATTTCATCATCCCAAGAATCCTGTGTTACAAAATATTTGTTATCCCATTTGACAGGTTAGAAAAGTGAGACATAGATTGAAGTTGCCCAAGTCCACACAGTTAATAAACTGTAGAGCTTGTATTTAAGCCTAAGACTATTTGAATCCAAACTTATTCTTAATCACAGGTAATTCAAAGCTAATAATTTGGATAATCAGAAAGATCTCAAAGGAAAGAGAGCTATGGGCTGAAACTAACATGATTAAATAAAATGGGGAGAGATGGAAATTTCTGAATGTACCTTCATAAAACTAGCTATTTGAGTCTGAACTGGAGAAACTGTGGCTTGCTAACAGTTTATGTGGAATACACTTAGGTTTACTTTTTTTTTTTAATTTTTATTTATTTATTTATTTATTTTTGGCTGTGTTGGGTCTTCGTTTCTGTGCGAGGGCTTTCTCTAGTTGCGGCGAGCGGGGGCCACTCTTCATCACAGTGCGCGGTCCTCTCACCGTCGCGGCCTCTCTTGTTGCGGAGCACAGGCTCCAGACATGCAGGCTCAGTAGCTGTGGCTCATGGGCCTAGTTGCTCTGCGGCATGTGGGATCCTCCCAGACCAGGGCTCGAACCCGTGTGCCCTGCATTGGCAGGCAGACTCTCAACCACTGCGCCACAAGGGAAGCCCTACTTTTTTTTTTTTTTAATTTGAGTTTCATATGAGCCAACAAATTGTAACATGGCTGTCCATGAAAGCTAATTGCTGTGGTTGCAGCAACAGAAGTAATATCTGCCGAAATACAACCATATAGGAATTCGTGAATAGAACACTAAGAGAGCATTCATGACAGTGAAGGGTCTGGAAAATATATTGGTTTCTGAAAATCTCAACAATGAGGAATCATAGTGTTTTTTTTTTTCTAGAAAGCAGTAATAATTATAATAATAATACCTAATTCTTTTTTAATTCTTTATATATATATATATTTATTTATTTATTTGGCCGTGCCGGGTCTTAGTTGCAGTACGTGGGATCTTCCTTGCAGCATGCAGGATCTTTAGTTGCGGCATGCGGGCTCTTAGTTGCAGCATGCGGGATCTAGTTCCCTGACCAGGGATCGAACCCAGACCCCCTGCATTGGTAGCGTGGAGACTTAGCCACTGGACCACCAGGCAAGTCCCAATAATACCTAATTCTGATAAAACAGTTCCTTTGATCCAGGCGTATTTATACATATTAACTCTTTTACTCCTTACAACAACTTCATAAGTAGTCCTATTATTATTCCCATTTTATGAATGAGGAAAATTTGTTAGCAGCATAGAAAACTAATAGTAGCCCTCTACCTTGTGCTTTTAGCTTCTGCCACAGTCATGTGAAAGATGCATGTGCAGTGAACAGAGTTTTTACTTTAACATATGGTTAAATCTGAAAGAGGACTAATGATAGATAAGTCATATCTCTTTTCCCAGCCCTTTCCGGATGCAATATAATTAACCCCTCCTTTTCAAGAATAGCATGTAGAGCGTTAGTTGTTAAAAAAAGTGCATCCACACTTGAGCTAACTCCTTTTTTTCTTTGACAAGTGGATGCCTCTGCCAGCTGTTTGGTCTACCAGCCAGTTGTGCCCAGGTATGTGCCATAGCCAGGGAGGCTCACAAAGCCATGAGATTGTCCATTAGTGGGAAACACAGGAAATTGCAGGTTAAATGTATATGAATTATGTGCTGGATTTAAAGGCTGAACAGTCCCGACACAGGTAGATATACAGAAAATAGTATGAATTCTAGCTGTGATGGTTTTGTCATTTGTTACTTGGCATCTCTATTTAAAAATTTTGCAATTTGTACTTTCAGCAGCAACAAGCTAAAAAACAAAAACAACACCACCACAAAACCAAGCCAAAAACCTGAAAGAGCACATTTAATGAAAAATAAAGTACTGAATGTTCATTTATCAAGGTAGTTGATGACAAATATAAAATTTGCATAAAATGTTGGTTGACATCAGGGATTTTAGTGATATCACTAAACATATAAAAAGCAAAGACACACATCTGCTGAAGAAGCAAAGCACCTACTTCAATGTTAGATGTTATTTTAACTGGATTATGCCCAAAGCAAACAATTAAACATGTGCAGCTGTGGAAATGTATGTTTATACATCACTCTTTGAAGTGTGACTTTTCATTTAGATCAGATGTCTGTTCTTCTAAATTAATTTCAACCATTTTCAGTCTCAAGATTTCTTGTGCATGTACAAAGCAATGTTAGAGTGTTGGCTCCATTAACAATAAGAAGTTGGTGAACAGTTAAATAATTCCAGTTTTATGTCAGGATCATCAGATATTTCAAACAGGAAATCAGCTAATTCTGGTTAATGATTCAATTCTTTTTCCATCTGACAATTCATGAAATCAAAGTAAAACTTCCACAGGTTCATCTGTTGAAAGTGCAACACTTGATATCATTGTGAGTATTGTAATAAATTCAATTAAAAATCCAACATTGAAGATGAAATTATTTGTTGCTGTGGTGATATTATGAATATAAATTTTAGCAGAGCATAGCACCATGGTAAAAACTGTGCTCTAATCATGCTCTCTATGGAGCAGAAATGTACTTGGAATTGATTTTGGTGCACACACAACTCCTAATTGCATCCAAACAAATTTCAATATTTTAGTAATTGAAATACTAGCTGACAGTGATTAAATTTGAACACAGAGTAACTGAATTACAATTTTTGTGTGTGTGTATGTGTGATGAAGCTGACCTTAAAAAGCAAACAAAAACTGCAGCATGACAGTATGTACTTTCTCTTTGTCATGCATCATCATTTGAATCTTATAAATGTTTGAACTTTTTGAAGAATTGCTTGGAAAATCAACTTAAATGTCAACCATGGGGAAGAAATCCTCCAAATTTTGATTGCATTTTGTTCAAAATCATTTGGAAATATTTAATCAAATTATTCAATAAAGGGAACAACCACACCTTTAGCTTTTAAAGTTTATAGCAAACTGCAATGATTAAAAACAAAGTTTGTAAACAGGGAGATATTAATATTTATCCTTACAAAAGCAAGGGAAGAAGTGAACAAATTAGTTAATAAGTGCTCAAACAGTGGAATAGCTCAACATGTGGAAAAAAATCTTTTGAAAAGATTTTATTTTCAATTTGATAAGTTTTTATTCTATTCTGGAATGCACTGAAATTAAGAAGACCTGTGATTTTCATAATCTAAATTAGATTAAATATTTAGAAGAGTTATAAAAAGAACACCCTTTAAAAGGAATTTATTTTGTAAAAGATATTTGCTGAAGAAAGTACTCTGGGATAAAAAAAAAGCACCTGTGAAATATTTGGGTTGAAATATTTACAGATCTCAATTTAAAACTTAAAATTTGAAAATAAGCTCTGTTTGTCAGACTTTGCTCAGAGCTGCCTGTGGAGTGCTCAGCACCAGTAGAGAGTGTAGTTTCTTGAATAAAAATACTACAGTCAGGGACTTCTCTGGTGGTCCAGTGGTTGAGAACCTGCCTTCCATTGCAGGGGACGCGGGTTCGATCCCTGGTCAAGGAACTAAGATCCCACATGCCACGGGACAACTAAACCTGCATGCCACAACTACTGAGCCAGTGCACTCTAGAGCCCGAGCGCCACAACTAGAGAGAAGCCCACATGCCACAACGAAGAGTCCACGTGCCGCAACTAAGACCCGACGAAGCCAAATAAATAAATAAATAAATAAATAAATATTTTAAAAAATACTACAGTCAAAGAGATCAATGAAGCTGTCATGAATTTCAAATTTATTAACCATAAAATTCAACTATGAAGAATACTGCAGGCAATTTTATAAGAAAAGTAAAAATAATAAATCCTTATTTTAAAATTCTTTACAAAAACACCGATGACATGGTATTATAGACAGATAAAGCTAAGAAATTGATTAAATACATAAATATGTACCAAGGGTAATTATTTCACCTTTATTATTTTTAATGTTTAGATAATTATTATAAGGACTTGAAAAGTTTTGTCTTAATATACTCAGATACATTATTTTAACATTTTAAGAAAGAATTTTATTTTTGAAAATTATTTTTAACGAAGTAATGTATAAATTCTCCAATAATATAACACAGTTTTGTTGGTCACTTAATCAATGTTTCAAAATATTATGTAATTTTAATTTTTTGTCTTAAGTTTTTATTTTGATGCAATTTCAAACTTATAGGAAAGTTGCAAGCCTATTACAAGGGGCTCCAGTATTCCTTCACCAGTTTCCATTTTGCTCCAATTACTTTGTTTTATTTATTTATTCATTTTGGCTGCACGGGTCTTAGTTGTGGCACACGGGGTCTTCTTTGTGGCATGCAGGATCTTTAGTTGTGGCATGTGGACTTCTTAGTTGAGGCATGCATGTGGGATCTAGTTCCCCCGACCGGGGTTTGAACCCAGGCCCCCTGCATTGGGAGTGTGGACTCTTACCCACTGGACCACCAGGTAAGTCCCTTGCTCCATTTACTTTAGCATTTTCCCTTCTCTCTTACTCTCTCTCATATCAACATGTTTATGTGTACAAAATCTTTTTTTCTGAACCATTTCAGTGTAAGTTCAAGACATCATGTCCCTTTTCTACTAAATCATTTCATGTGAATTTTCTGAAAATAAGGATATTGAATTTAGGAAACTTAACATTACTATAGCACTATTATCTAACCCATAGTTCACATTCAAATTTCATCTCTTGGATCAATAATATCTCTTAAAGCTACTTCTTTCTGGTCCAGGATCCAATCCAGTTATCATTGTAGCAGTAGTTGTCAGGTCTTTTTGGCATCCTTTAAGCTGAAAGAGTTCTTCAGTTTTACTTTGTCTTACTTAACCTTGACATTTCTTAAGAGAACAAGCCAGTTGTTTTGTAAAATGCTTCTCAACCTGGGTGTGATTAATTTTAGGCCATGCATTTTTGGCAGGGATAAAGTGATATGTCCTCAGTGCATCACATCTGGAGGCACACGGTGTCAATTTGCCCCAATGTTAATGATGTTGACATAGATCAGTTGGATGAGATGGTGTCCACCAGCTCTCTCCCTTGAAATGTGGAGATATATTTTGTGAGAATTACTTGGACATCATGTAATTTTTACCCACTATATTTAACGTCAGTTGATTTTATCAATTGTCCTAGATATGACCAATGGGAACTCCTTCAAGCTGGCTCCATGTTCTTTTGATATGATCTCTTATTCTTTATGTATTTCCTTAATTTTCAGCACAAGGTATTATAGGAGCATCTTGTGCTCTTACTGCTCCAAGCCTGGAATCAGCCCTTTCTCCAAGCAGCCCTGGCTTTTTAGTAAAGAATGGTATTTATAAACCAAGATCTGAGAAGTAGGTGTGCTGATTGTTATAATACATGTGTGTCATTGCTTAGAGGCCCTCTCAATGGTAGGGCTAACACACACACGCACACACACACACAAACATGGACATATACAAATGTCTCTCTCTCTCTGTATGTATGTATATAGAACCATGAATTTATGCTGGTACTTCCAGTTCAATCCAATCCCACAGATACATTCTAGTCTTCTCCCTCACCGTATCTACAATATGTAATTACTCACTTGCCCATGCTTAGCATACACAAAAAATAGCTTCAGAATTGCTCAACGATACCACTGTGAAAAGCAAACTTACTAGAGTTTAATATATATTAACAGTTTTACAAGGTAAAAATTACATACAGTGAAGTATAGAATCTTAAGTGTACAATGAGATGGGATTTTTCAAATGGATATACCGGTGTATCATACCCTTATCAAGATAAAGAGCATTTCTATTATTCCAGTGAATTCCTTCTTGCCCCTTTAAGTCCCTCCTGCAGCACACATACTCAAAGGTTGATTTTTTCTTTCTGATTTTTTAAAACCACCTTAATTTAGTTTTACTTAATTTATCTATTTTTTGATTTGCCTGAGCCACGCAGCTTTCAGGATTGAACCCTTGCCCACTGCAGTGAAAGCATGGAGTCCTAACCACTGGACTGCCAGGGAATTCCCAGTTTTACCTGGGAATTTACCTGCCTTAGAACTTCATACACAGGTCATGAAGATATTCTTGTAGATCCTTCTAGAAGTTTTGCAGTTTTAGGGTTTATTGCTAGGTCTATGATCTGTAACAGATTAATTTTTGTGAATGGTGAGATAGGAGTCAAGGGTCATTTCTTCCTCATACATATAGTTGTTTCAGTACCATATGTTGAAAAGACATTCCATTTGTTCTCATTTTTTTGTTTGGTGCCCATGCTGAATATTAATTTGTAAGTATATTTATGGACTCTATTTTTTCCATTGATATTTCTCTAGCTTTATGCTATAATCCCACTGTTTTGATTATTGTAGCTTTACAGTAAGTCTTGATATGAGGTAGTGTAGGTCTTCCAACTTTGTCATCTTTTTAAAGATTGTTTTGGGGGAATTCCCTGGTGGTGCAGTGATTAAGATTCAGCCCTTTCACTGCTGAGGGCCTGGGTTCAATTCTTGGCTGGGGAACTAAGATCCCACAAGGTGTGGCCAAACAAAAACAAAACAGGAAAAAAAAAAGATTGTTTTGGTTATACTAGTTCCTTTTTCATTTTCCATATACATTTAGAATTATCTTATCAGAGTCCATAAAAATACCTGTAGGAATTATAACTCAGATTGTTGTGAATCTATAGATCCATTTGTGGAGAATTAACATTTTTAACAATATTAATTTTTCCAGTTCATGAACATGACATATTCCTCCATTTATTTAGGTCTTTAATTTTTATCTCAGCATATTTTGTAGTTTTGAGTATAGCGGTCTTGCATGATTTTGCTAAACGTGTTTCTAAATATTTTATGTTTTTGGATGCAGTTGTAAATTGAATTGTTTTTACACTTCATTTTCAATTGTTTGCTGCTAGTGTGTAGAAATGCTACATTATAGATTTTTTTAAAGTTGATTTTTTTTTAATCCTATGATTTTGATGAAATCACTTATTAGTTCTATTATAGTTTTGTTAGATTCTTAAGGATTTCCAACTTAACATTTATGATGTCTGTGATTGGAGACAGTTTTAGGTTTTTTTTCTTCTTTTCAAATCTTTTTGCCTTTTATTTCACTTACTTGGCTTATTGCAGTGGCTGGATGAGTATATAGTTTTGTTGGTTTTTTTTTTGATGATTTATACTTTATTACACATTTTCCCCTAAAGAATTTGAATATGCTTTATACTGTTTTTAGAGAATCCTGAGAATCTTTATGTGAATTAGCTATTGGTAGATATTTTTATATTATACTTACTTTTATTCAGTGAGAAAAAGACACCGACAATTAAAAAAATCCAAGTTAGATACACATCTTTAGTTCTCGTTTATCTTTTTTTATTTTAGCATGATTTTTCTGCCTTGATATTGAGGCAGATTCCATTCTCCACTCCCCTAACCCCCCCCAACCCCACAACTAGTTCTATTTCCAAGTTAAGTATGGTCACGTGACTAAATTTTCTCTAAAAATATGTGAATGGAAGTGATGTGTGCCACTTCTCGACCTAGTCTAGGGTATGTCCCACTACAGCTTCTTCTGCCTGTTAGCCAGATGCAATCTTAATGTGACAGTGACCTGACTTTAACCATATGATAAAGACCAGGCACTACAGTTTCTTCTTTATGTCTTTGGATGTAGAATATCTTTTTTTGGTAGATTCCAGTCTTTTTTAAATCCATGGTTGTTCAGCAGTTAGTTGTGATTTTGGTGTGCTTGTGAGAGGAGGTGAGCTCAAGGTCCTCCTACTCTGCCATCTCGTCTCCCACCCAAGCTCAAGACCAGGCACTAAGGAATGGTAGAGGAACATGAAGGAAGGATCCTGGGTTTCTGAATGACCATATGGAACAAAGCAGCCTTTTGACCTGGACTGCTCCTTTCAGACTATCAGATGAGAGAAATACACTTTTGTCTTCTTAAAACTACTCAATTATTGTTAATTCTCTTTATTTCAGCAGCCTAGCCTAAATAACAGTTAGAGAAGGACTAGGTCTAGATGGTTTCTCAAGTTCACAGGTTCAAGTTAGTCCATTTAGAGTATATAGTTTTTTGATAGAACTTGTGTAAAATTGATATTATTACCTCCATTGTTTCTGATGAGTAGTCTACCATCATTCATATCATTGTTCTCTTTTTAGTAATATGTCTCTTTTTTTCTTAATGCTTTCAATATTCTTTTTTATCTTTGATTTTCAGCTGTTTGATTATGATGTGCCTAAGTGTGTTTTTCTTTGTGTTTATCCTGCTGGGAGTTTGCTGAGCTTTTGGGATCTGTGTGCTGTTTTTCATAAAATTTGGTAACATTTGACCATTATTTCTAAGTAGTTTTTCTTCCTGTTCTTTATATTTCCATCTTCTGGGATCTAATTGCAAGTATGTTGGTCTTGTTGACATTGTCTTATACATTTCTGAGATTTTGTTCATCTTTTTTCAATCTTTCTCTCTCTCTCTCTCTCTCCTTTTTTTTTTTTTTTTTTGACCACGCTGTGTGGCTTGTGGGATCTTAGTTCCCTGACCAGGGATTGAACCTGGGCCCCGGCAGTGAAAGCACCAAGTCCTAACCACTGGACCATCAGGGAATTCCCTTTTTTTTCTTTTTATATTGGATACTTCCTATGGACCTATTTTCAAATTCATTGACCCTTTCTTCAAACTCCATGCTGTGATTCTTCAAACCAATAAGACTGGGACTTTCTGCGTAAGTTCTAGCTGACTTCTGTCTGTGTGGACTAGGAAATACCCTCAGGCAAAAAAGCTATATAAACACAAATTTTATCCAACTTAGTTCTCTTTCAAAGATTGTGCAGTTTCTACTGCTTTTGATTGATCTCCAGAGCCTTCAAATGGCTGTTTTAAAATATTTTTTTGCAGCATTATCTGCAGAAAATACAAGCTACTTTGTCAATATCAGATATGGAAACAGTAATACAAATATTATTCCCAAATTTACCTAACAAAGGAAAAAATGCCATAGATATAAATATATATATAACTGCAAAACAATCAGAATAGAAAGTTGTAAAAATAAATAAATTTTAAAAATTTTAGTAAATATTTGGGGGAGTTCCCTGGCAGTCCAGTAGTTAGGACTTGGTGCTTTCACTGCTGTGGCCCTGGGTTCAATCCCTGGTTGGGGAACTAAGATCCTGCAAGCCACACGGTGCAGCCAAAAAAAAGAAGAAAAAAAAATTGGGTTACAGCTGACAAACTTACCTTAAAATATTCCATGTGTTAACCCGAGCCTATTTGTGCATCACTAGAATGTAGCACATGCCACATGCAGTTCACCTCCTGAGTCAACAGCCCCTGAGTGGCTCTATTTGCTATTTAATGAGCGGGGTTTATGGTTGTGTATTTGAGTGTTGTGGCAGCATAAAATTGTGCTATCAAGGTTTCTAAAGGCATGCCCTCCATCTCTGTACTCATCTCATGGCAGTTTAGCCACAAACATCTTACAGACTGGCACCAGTCCATGAAATGTACTATGCAGAGCAGTGATACACAAAACCTTCTCCCCCAGCTCTCTGGGTGGGATTTCTCCCCTTCCTCACTTCCAGTTTTATTTTTCACCCTTTCTTCTCTGCTGTGTCCTCAGGAGGCTGACATGTATCTCTTGCCTTCTGGCTTCCTGTTGCATCTGACCAATGGAGACAACCAGAAGGAGATGGAAGGGCAGAATAGTCAGATTGATGTGTTTAGTCCTGTAGCCCTTTCTTAATGGGTCACTGGAGATTGGTTGTGTTCCTGTCCCTCTACTAAAGGTCACAGATCCAGTCAGAAGGCCATCTCATTACGGCTACCTTCTTTCGGTTCTGGTATCTACTCTGTTCCCTTGTCCTCCAGGCCTTTGTTATTAACATGATATTGCATTTTCCTGCCCGCACAACTTTGTTGACTATCCTCAAATGATGTGTGTGCCATCTCTTTGCTGTCAGGACTCTGACTAAGACCCCCTCAGGTAAGATGTGTGTGGGTTGCAGTAGTAAGCAATTTGCAAAGATCCAAGGAGCCTTCTAGGAGGATTAGATTGGAGACTCAAATAGCCTCTGTTTTACGGATAATGTTAATAGACCATCTCTGATGAATTGAGATGGCTTAGACTGAGGGTCAGCTGGTGGTTAGGGACATTCAGTATGAGGGAGGGAACCAAGGACAAGAAAAGGGCTGGCTTGGAGCATAGCACGTGGCCAAGGCGGCAGGTTCCTCCTGATGCAGCCTCCCTGGAACTGTGGACGTACCTCTGAACAACAGCCATGTCTATTTAGAACAAGCTAGGTAACTAGTCGTGTTGTGTAGTGAGTATTGCTGATCTTAACGTGTCTTTCTATTTTTCCATACTCTACCTTGAGAAACACCTGCCAGACCAGTGGCACAGCCATGGATTGGTATCCAGGTCCCCTTCTTCAAGGGGTTGGTTGTCAGCACAGATATCATGAGACACCACAGTTCTCACAGCAATGAGGAAGAATTGTATCTCACTATCAAACCACCCACTTTTCATAGATACTCCCTCAGCAGCAACTGCTGCAAATCCTGACATCCATCAGTGGATGGACTCCTCATAGTTTCCAGTTTTCTTCCATCATGAGGATGGTAAAACAGGACTGACCCCTTGGGCTGAGTAAGACTCCTTGGGTTTTTTTCCCTTGGCATTGGAGGTGAGACAACCCTAAAGAGAGAGGCAATGTTTTTTCACAATAGAGGAGTAAGATGCATAGTTACTTAATTTGAATATTTTAAAAAGATATCCTTATTTTATATCGCATGTTGGTGAAGAGGGGCATATCAATCACAAGAATAGCTAAGAGATATATTTAAAACTGCAGGCTTCAGAGACAACAATAGCCCTAGAACTATGTTATGTTCTCTATGTTATGTCCATGTTATGTTCTCTATAAGTATTGGTGCTTTTAGGGCAGAAAATTTGGTTGAGAATACATTTACTAAGTGGATAAAATCCTCATTTCATTTGTATAAGTCTTCTTCCTAAAGAAGGTAGAATTTTAGAATGTATTATTATTTATGGTATCAACTTGGGCTTGGTTAGATGATGAGACCAGTGATGAGGATGTTTGCAGGGAGAGAGGAACACAGAGAACCACATTTAACTGGTTAAATTTACCAGAAGTTATTGTTTTTGTGATCTGTTTTTATTCTGTTGGGGCCAGTGTGTTGATTTTGAAGTCTTTATGTGCCCTTGGAGATTTCAATGATGAGCACATTTTAAGAACTCTTAGAAAAAACTGCCCTCAATAGCTCTTTAAATGCAATCACCTGTTGGCAAGTGGTCAAGACATAATTCATAATGAAACATTTGTTGTTTGGGATTAGTCCATATCCATCAAGCAAAAGCTTGTCTAGTAGTCAGTTGCCATTTCCAGAGGTCCTGTTAGGGAGACTTGTTGTATGTATTCTTTTTTTAAAATTATTTTTGGCTGTGTTGGGTCTTCGTTGCTGTGCACGGGCTTGCTCTAGTTGCGGCGAGCGGGGGCTATTCTTCGTTGCGGTGCACGGGCTTCTCATCGTCGTGGCTTCTCTTGTTGCAGAGCACAGGCTCCAGGCGCACGGGCTTCAGTAGTTGTGGCACGTGGGCTCAGTAGTTGTGGCTCACGGGATCTAGAGCGCAGGCTCAGTAGCTGTGGAGCACAGGCTTAGTTGCTCTGCTGCATGTGGGATCTTCCTGGACCAGGGCTCGAACCCGTGTCCCGTGCATTGGCAGGCAGATTCTTAACCACTGTGCCACCAGGGAAACCCTGTATGTATTCTTTTAATATGATTCATAACAAGGGTTAAATTCTATGATCTTTGCTGGGGTCATATGGTCAAGCTTATGCTGGGTTCAGTATTTTTCTTTCTTCACCCACCAACAGAGGCTACAAGGCCCTGGACTTTTCTCTGTCCAATGTCAGGACTAACCTTGTCTTTCTTCCTTCATTCCTATTGTTCTTCTTTTCTATTTCCTATCACTTTACTCATGCACTGCCCGCCTGGGTGAGGAGGCAATGGAAGAATTCCACTTAATGTCTTTATGTGAAAATTTTAGGTGACAAGCAAAGAGTGTATAGTCTGGCAGGGAAGATACCTAATTAGAGATGACCATGTTTGAGACGGATGCTCAAATTAAGGTGAGCACACAGTGTTATGGGGCGTATGGGAGAAAGGTCATCTTGAGAAGGTCTTAGAAAGTTTTCTTTCTTTTATTTTTGGCCCAAGGTGCAGCTTGTGGGATCTAGTTCCCTGACCACGGATTGAACCTGGGCCCTTGGCAGTGAGAAGGCAGCGTTCTAACCACTGGACTGCTAGGGAATTCCCAGAGAAAGTTTTCTATATTAGAAGATATATAGGGATTTCCCTGGTGGTCCAGTGGGTAAGACTCCATGCTTCCAATGCAGGGGACCTGGTTTCGATCCCTGGTCAGGGAACTAGATCCCTCATGCATGCCACAACTAAGAAGTCTGCATGACGCAACTAAAAAAAAAAAAAAAAAAAAGATCCCACATGCTGCAACTAAGACCTGGTGCAGCCAAAAATAAAAAAATTTTAAAAAAAAAAATAAATATTTTTTTAAAAAAGAGAAGAAGATATGTAAAGAAGTACAGAAGCATGAGTTGAAAGATAAACAGGGCCTAAATCATGAAATAATTGGAATGACATATTAAGGAATTCAGTCTTTAATCTGAATTATGGGGAGCCATAGAATATTTTTAAGTGGCATGTTAAGGTTTATGTCTTTGAAAGCTCTCTCTAGTAGCGTTATGGAAGATGAACTGTAGATAGAAGATCTAATGGGACACAATGGAAGCAGAACGGGTGAGAAATTGTAAAGGCCTGGAAGTGGGGGCAATGAATTTGTATAAGAGGAGACAGAGACAAGAGGCATTTCAGGACTTAGATTCCACAGGACTTGGGTTGGCTTGGAATAGGATGGGCAGATGAAATAGGGATTGGAGTTTTAGTGGTGATGGATAGTAGTGTCACTGGTCAAAAGAAGGAGTATAAGAATAGAAGCAAGTTAGTTGGGGGGAGTGGGTAAGAGATTCTAAGTTTAGTTTTGAACATATTGGATTTGAGGTGTCTATGGGGAGATAATATTAGCTGTGTAAGCATGGAATAAGAAGAAAGATTTTTGTTTTATTTCTTTTTACAACTGGTAATATTCAGTAATTTTCAGCCCAGTATATTTTTTCAATCATATTCCCACTGTTATAATTTTCTTCTTTCTTGATATTTGGCCACTCATAGATATATTTCTGGCTCATTTGCATTTATAGTCTGAGTTATTTTTGTATCATCACTATTTTTGATTAGAAATATATTTTACCTTGAAATATGCAATTAAAGTTTATTTTATTTGCATTATTGTTTGATATTTCAGTGCAAAACATTTTTTACATACATATCTCATATTTCTATATACAACACTGATACAAGTAGCTTTTATCAGATGAGGAAACTGAGGCTTAGAGGTACCAGGCAAGTACTTAGGCTTGTGCAGAGAGAGTTCCAAAAAATAAAGCTAGAGAAAGTGGGCCTGCAATGGGGCCTGCAGAGTAAGCATAACAAGAAGAAAGTGTCAGAGCTGGGATAGAAGAAGAGATAGGAAGTTGATGTGGGAGAGTTGGAGGGGTTCCCTAGCAAGCATCAGGAGTAGCAGAATATTGCCCTGGGCTTGACTTCTACCTGTGTGGGACGGTGTGCACCTGGGTCCATTTCAAGAACCTCTAAGCTATTCACATTCAATTAGGAACTGGGGATACAAAGATAATAAGAGAGTCCTTCTCCCCCCGGGGCTGGGAGTGACATATGTATAAACGACTGACTATACACAACCGTTAAGTTCTAAAATAGAGTGAAGAATAATATACTTTGGGAATAGGGAAGAGAGTAGCTAATATTGTCTAAGAGTTCAGCAAAGAGAAGGAGAAGAAAGGAGTTAATTTGAGCTGAAACTTGAAAAGGCTGGGGAGACATTTACTAGGTAGGAAAGGAGGGCAAGGATGTTCCAAGTGCTGGGAAGAACAAAGGCGAAAGCTTGGAAGTATAGATGTGTATGGAGTGGATATAAGTTGGTGTAAAACGTACTACCAAGACTAGACCCCCTCAAAGAAGGAGATGCAGGTGGAAAGGTGGACATCTTATCACCATCTCTATGGAAACTTTTCAAAGGCAGGCCAGGGAGGATGGGTGAGGCGGGGAACTCACAGACCACCTCTTTCAGTGGTAGAATCAGCTGGATTTCTGACCCCTGAGCAGCCCATGGCTCTTGAATGATCTCTGTGTCCACAGATCCTAGGAGGAGTGAGAAGACTGAATACAACTGAACCCCCTCCCTTCCTTCTTACCTAGGAGTCTGGACAAGTTTTCAGGCAACTCATTTTCTACAGGTTGTTAGGTCACAGGCACCGTGACCTTGGTGTTCCTCACGGCTTGGAGGGTCCCAGCTCCTTGCAGTAAAGATATTCATGAAAAATTGAGTAGAAGTCAAGTGTTTGTCAACTGTGGGAGAGAGGGCTGCATGAAAAAGACAGGACTCAAGTTCACCTTGAGGTGTAGTCAGGATGAGCAGGTCCACCTGGCAGAGAAGATAGTCTGTGCTCAGGCACAGGTGTGGAAATTAATGAGACACATGTTGGTGAGAAATTGTGACAACTGGCTTCCAATGAACAGAGCACTTACGTTCAGGACGAGGCTCATGTCAGCAAGGCTATTTATAAAGCATTTATATCCAACGTAGAAGGACACTGTAAGCTTCTGAGCATTGGATAGGGAAAGTGACGTTTTAGGAAGATTATTCTGATGAATGGGAAGCTTGGAGTCTCTCATTATATAAGTATTTTCAACTCCTGGGTTCTTATGAAGTGGAGCCTTTGTATCGTTTTCATGCCAAGCAAATTCATTTGACACCAATCAACCTCTTCTTCATGACTGAAGGTTCTGGAGTTTAGGGTAAGCATAGAAATGAGTTAAGGAAAAATTGTCCGAAGTCTGCATGCCGTCAGTAGCTGAAATCAGCAGGCATTTTATTATCCCTGTGCCATGTGCAGTGGTTTTTCCCGAGTATTTTTTATCTGTGTTTGCTACAATCTCAGGGGACAATCTGTTCAGTCACCAAAAGGGATACCTTCAAAGAGTTTTCTTGGATAAGGTCCACTCATGTGGTCAGCTGTGACCTCATCTTGCTGCTCCAGGGGCCCTGGTTTGGGACTTGATATCTTGAGTTCCTGCTTGAATAGGGAAGCAGAGAGGCCATTCTTTTTCATGCTTCTCATTTTGGAACACGTCAGAAACCACCATTAGCTTGTTAAGTGTTTATCCAAAAAAATTTTTTTTTCATTTTTAAATAACTTAGCCCATTGTCCTGCTTATTGTCAAGAGCTGGTAGAGACAGCCAAATGCTCATATTCTTTTCACAAACAAACACAAAGTGGGAGGTTTGGGGAGGTGCAGGGGTGGGGAGAGTAGGGCTTTTCACTTTGCTGGCACAAGAGTTGGAAGTGTAAGGAAAGAATAGAAATACTCATTCAAATTTTCCTAAACTAAATTGAGAACTTGATGTTTCTACCAGTGACCATAATACTCATCTCACAGAAATGTTCACACTTCCTTTTCTTAGCTGTCTTTTCAAATTTGAAACTGTTGGAGCAGCCTCTGTATTCCTTTATTTTATTCATTCTTGAGAACGAGGCTCCCTGGCAGACTCCTGAAACCCCTTGGAGGAGAAGCCACGTGTCATGGCACATTTCTCCTGCCCGGTGCAACCAGAAGTGGATGCAAATTCCGTCCCCTCCACTACTGAATTCACGTCCTTCTCCTGGAGCACAAGTGCTGGGGCAGATTCAGTTTGAAGAGCAGCTGAGCCGATGGATGGATGGGAGCAGTGTGAAGGGACTGGGGGCAGGTCTTTTGTTGCATCCCCAGGAAGTGAGGCTGTGCGCGGGACCGGACCTGCTTCCAGAACAGGCCCCCGCTGCCTGAAACAACTCATTCCCTGAAGAGCCTCTGACTCATGTCTCTAATAGAACTATTATGGTTTCTTGGCTGCAAAGTCCTCCTTTTGAAATGTAGGGTTTTTTTTTTTCTTTTTGCAATTCGAATTCTGAGTCATCTATATAGATTAATTCCCCTGCTTCCTGCTCTCATGGTATTTTCGAAGCTTTCTTCACAATATCCCTTTACTCAACTAGATTTTAATCTCTATGCATGCAAAGGAATGGGTGTCTGCTCTATTCACGACTGTATGTCCAGTGTCTGGAATGCTAAATGGAGCGTGGAAGCACCTGATAATTTGTTGAATGAATGAATGAATGAATGATGTGTTTTTCCACTGTAGCCCTACCAAGCAAGGATGGTTTTTAAGAGGCATCAGACCTCCTAAAGCCATAGCAGGTGGACAATTAAGTAACATGACCCAGAATTTCCCTAGGTTTTTATTTGGGGCACAATTCAACAAGCATGGTCATCTGGTTTCTATGCTACAGTACAGTACAAGTAAATTGGAGACACAGAGGTGGGCTGCTGCTGGAGAAAGGTGACTCGGATAGAAAAAAGAGGAACAACGTAAAGTGTGACAAAAGGCAGGTTTAACTTTAGCGAAGTGTAGGAGCATGAGGTTACTGAATTCAGGGGCAAGTCACCTACAAGCTCACAAGCACTATTGTACTGAAATGTAACCATTGGGTTGGCAGTGAGAATTTCCAGTTATCTGGAAAGTTTACAGTGTGAACTGGTTTCTTTCCAAATGATGCTGGGCCATGGAGGTATTAGCATGTCTTGGTATGTCAATTGTTTCTTTTAATCCTTTAGAAAATCCACTGCTTATCTTGGATGTGCATAGTAATAATCATATCCTGTTCTGTTTCTACTTCACAAAACGTAAGACAAGATGTTCCTCCATCTCCATAGCTCCCTTCTGAGCAGGAGGAGAATCTTCTACTAATTCTAACTCATAAGGAGCCTTTATGCACATCTGTATTGGAAATTTCCCCCAATCAAAAACAAAACAAAAAAAAAAAAAAAGGAAAAGTAGAGAGAAGAAAGCAGTGACAAGAAGAGATGCTGAGCGTATAGTAATGCTAAAAAGCACAATCCTGATGTTTACACACCTAATGAAGGAACGGAATAGATTTCACTGGAGAGAAAAATAGAGACATGCAACTGGGGAGAAGCTGAGGATGTTTTCTTAAGGCAATGGAGGGGCAGGTTTTTGTCAACAGAACATGTGATTCTTCTGAACACCTTTTTATGTTCATACCACACTGAACAATATTTGATTCAGATTTCTAGGTAAGGAGAAAAACATTGTATGACTCAGGCCATAAAAAATGTCCCAATTCCAGAATTTAATATTGGGTGTCTCCTCATCTGTGCTAATTCTAAGCAGGCACCAGGTTGTCTACTGTGTGAGATACCACTTAATGAACACCTGAAGGGAACATATGCTAAGCACTAAACATGTAATGTGAAATAACAAGAAATGGTTACACTCAAATTATGATTGGTAAACAACTTAAAGGAAAAGGTGAAATGAATGAAAAAGGAGAGATGAACTCTTCAACACTCAGCTTATATTGACGGTGAAAAGATTATAAAGAAAACCAATTTTTCCATATTCTTTTCTAATCTTTGTCAACTGGAATGCATGTTTTACCTAATTACAACCATAGTGTATATGTATCTGTATTCATTTTTTTATGACTAAGTATTCCATGGAAGCTACTACTGGAAAAAAACTGCTTATTGTTTTGGGGAAAAAAAGAATTAGTTCATCTCACTCCATAAACTAATTTAATCTGCAGATTGACTAGACAGTAAAATGCAAAAGTGAAATTTCTGTTAGAAAATAAAATGGGATAAAAAGTAAATGATACAAAACACTAATTTGAAAATATACATGCACCCTAATGTTCATAGCAGCCCTATTTACAACAGCCAAGACACGGAAGCAACCCAAATGCCCATCAACAGACAAATGGATAAAGAAGATGTGGTATAAACACAATAGAATATTAATCAGCCATAAAAAAGAATGAAATTCTGCCATTTGCAGCAACATGGATGGACCTAGAGAATATTATGCTTAGTGAAATAAGTCAAACAGTGAAAGACAAATACTGTATGATATCACTTATATGTGGAATCTAAAAAATAATACAAATGAATGTATATGCAAAAGAGGAACAGACTCACAGATATAGAAAACAAACTTGTGGTTACCAAAGGGGAGAGAGAAAGGGGAGAGGGACAAATTAGGGGTATGGGATTAACAGATACAAATTCTATATGTAAAATAGATAAGCAACAAGTATATATTATATACCACAGGGAGTTATAGCAATTATCCTGTAATAACTTATAAGGGACTATAATCTGCAAAAATACTGAATAGCTATGCTGTATACCTGAAACTAATATAATATTGTATACTTTAATAAAAAGTAAATCATACCATTGGGAAAAAATCCAAATACAAAATACTTAGAAATAGGGCTTCCCTGGTGGCACAGTGGTTAAGAATCTGCCTGCCAATGCAGGGGACACAGGTTCGAGCCTTGGTCCGGGAAGATCCCACATGCTACGGAGCAACTAAGCCCATGAGCCACAACTACTGAGCCTGCGCGTCTGGAGCCTGTGCTCCGCAATGGGAGAGGCCGCAACAGTGAGAGGTCCCTGCTCACCACAGCTGGAGAGAGCCCTCGCACAGAAACGAAGACCCAACACAGCCAAAAATAAATAAATAAATAAATAAATTTATTAAAAAAAAAAATACTTAGAAATAAAATGTATAGGTCCTATATGAAGAAAACTAAAAACTGTTTTGAGGGAACTAAAGGAAGATTTGATTAAATACAAAACCAGATCATGTTAGTGGATAGAAGGCTTAATATAGTAAAGTTGTCAACTTCCCCCAAATATCTATAGCACTAACATATTTAATCAAAATGCCAATAGGATTTCTCTTTGAATTAGGCAAAATGCTTCTAAAGTTCACATGGAACAATTAACATAGGTGAAAATTGAAGAAAATGATGAAAAGGAAGGGAATAAAAAGGCTCTGTTGTATCAGAAGATTAAGATATAATACTATAATAAATAAAATTGTATGGAATTGGTCCAGAAATAGACAAAACAGATAAATGGAAACATAATAGAAATGGACCCAAGTATATATATTTGAACTTAATATATGATAAAAAAAAAAACTAGCTAAGCATTTGAAAAAAAGAAAGTTAGACTACTAGTCCATACCTTACAATAAAATATATTCCTGTAGGATTAAAGTCTTAACAGTGAAAGAGAACATTAATAAAATACAAAAAGAAATATAAGTAAAAATATATAATCTTGAGGTGAGGAAGGCCCCAAAGCACAAATCATAGAGGAAAGGTTTGAAATTAAAACAATCTATGTAGGGAGAAAATATATTTTAATTTCAAATACATACATATATATTTAAATATACATATATTTAAGAGGTGAGTGACAGAATATGTGATAAAGTGACAGATGTAGAGTTATCTTTCTTAATATATAAAGAGACCTTAAAGCTCAACTAAAAAATGAGACTACTACTACAAAAAAAATTTTTTTGTTGCTTTTTCATTTTCATTCAGTTAAAATTATTTTCTAATTTCTATTGTGATTTATTGTTTTACCCATGGACTTAGAAATATAATGTTAATTCCAAACATTTGGGTATTTTTCAGATATAATATCTTCCTTTATTGGTTTCTAATTATTTCTATTATAGTCACAGATATTATTCTGTATGATTTTAGTACAGTTCATTTTATTGAGATTTATTTTATGGCCTAGTGTATGGTGTTTCTTCATAAACATTCCACATGCACTGAAAAGAGTATGTATTCAGCTATTGTTAGGTATAGTGTTCTATAGATATTAGTTAGGTCAAGTGGGTTTGTATTGTTTTCAGCTCATTATATCCTTATTGATTTTTGTTTAATTATTCAATCAATATTTCTATTTTACTCTGAGACAAAATGTATTTATCTGGTTGCTTAGAGCTGCTTTAAATAGATTTGGGGCTCATCACTAATTCTTTTACATTGATTATGCCATTTCAAATTCCCTAACTCTTTGTTTTGATTCCTTGCTTTCATGACTGGATTTCACCATCAAGTTCAATAGTTTCTTTGAAAATGTGCCTTAAAGGAGCCTGAGATTTTTCATGTTTTTAATTTTCTACCTGTGGTTTTTATACTCAACAACGTGTCTATCTTTGGACCGTTTCATTTCTTCTCATGTTGGTACATATTATTCCAATGTCTTCCAGAATTAAATTTTCTGTGGACAAGTTTGAGATCATCTTGAATTTTTGCCCTTATTTATACTTTCTTTCCTGTCTGGATGTCTTCCTTTATTTATTTTTAAACGTACATATTTTGATATGAAATATAGTACATGTATAAATACCTTTATTCTTGAAGTTTAATAGTTTAAACAAACTATGTCACAATGGTATGTTGTATCAATTTTACCTGGTATGTACTATGCTCCTTCAAGTTTACAGACTCTGATCCTTCTTTATTTCAGGGGAATTTTATCTGATTATATATCTCTGAATATCATTTTTTTTTCTTCAAGGAAATAAATATATTTAGGTTGAACTGTCTTTGTCCCCTATGCCTATTATATTGGCTTCATTCATTTCTTTTCTTTTCTTTTTCTTATGTATTTACTCTTTTTATTTCAAGATGTCCCTCCATACCATTAATTTAAAATTTGGCCATATCTTTTTTATGCCTTGTTGGACCTAGATTACTTATCGGTACAAATGGTGAGGGTTTTTGGGGTTTTTTTGTATTCTTAATATGCTTTTTTCATTCTCCATCTCCTTTCCCATTGCCATGTTGTTATATCACCTTGCTTTTGCACTCTTAAGTTATTGAAGTGATATTCTTATTAAAGTTCTTTTATAGTACACATTCTAAGAGAATTTGCTTCTGTTTCTTGAGTTCTATTCCACTCCGAGTCTTTCATATTTTTTGCATGCTATATTCCTATATCTTCTTTTCCTCAAAACTATATACACTTTCTATTTAATTTCTTTTAATCTTGCTTATGCTTGGGAATCTTTTATCCAGACTTTTATTTTCTGTAATATAACATGAGCCTTGACACATTTGCCACTTATAGCAGATGCTTTTAATACCCCATCCCCTATTACCTTTACTCACCTGAGTATACCTGAAGCTGCAGACAGTTCCTGGCATGCTGACAACTTCTCAAGCACCTGCATTTCTCCTCTTTACTGCCTGAAGCCCTTCTTTGGTATTATGGGAGTTTACTTGGTTGTGTGCAAGCACACTCCAGAAGTATGAGTGGAATTATGCTCCTGGGGGAAACCCTTAACTGACAAGGGAAAAGAGTCAGTGACTAAACGCTCATTAGAGAGTATCAACCACAGAGAATGTACTGGGCAGGTGAACATGATAACTCAGCCATTAGAGATCAGCTGGTTTCTGTCCTCAGCCTCCATCGTGCTTGCACAGTGGGTCCATGAACAGTGTAGCAATGGTGTCAAGCATGGAGATTCTATATGGGGTCCAACAAAATGAGCTGTCTCTCACCAAAGCTGATCTAGTAATTGCCATTACTCAATGTCCAAAGTGTTGGCACAGAAAACGGTGTTGAGCACTTCGTTTGATATAATCATTCAAGGAGACTAACCAGTTATCTGGTGGCAAGTTGATTACATTGGACCCCTTCTATGCTGGAAGAAAAGTAATTCTTCCTTGCTGAGATTGGTAAGTATTCCAAGTAGGAGTTTGCCATCTCTGCCACAAAGTCTTGGCCAGCACCACTAACTGAAGGTAGAATTTCCAATTTACTGTTATAGGATCCTGCTTAATGTTGCCTAGGATCAAGGGACCCAGGTATTTACTTTACCATAAGGAGGTGTAACAATGGGCAATGACCATAGAATCCATTGTTCCTGCCAAATATTGCATCACTTGGAAGCTGCTAGCATGATAAGAAGTTGGAATGCCATCTTAAAGATACAGATAAAGTTCTTGCTTGGAGAATAATACATTTAAGGTAAAGGTATTTTACATAGTGCTGTGTCTCCAATAGACTATAATATAGTGCTTTGTCTTTGTTAGTGAAAACACAGGGGTGGAACCAATGCGTAGAAGTTGAGCTGACTCTTCTCACCTTCCCCCTCACTGTCGCAATTAGGGAATTTTTGTTTTCTATTCCTAAAACTTTAGGATCTTTAGAATTAAAGATCCTGGTCCCTGGGGGGACATTTCTACTAGGGGATACAATTAGGGTTCCATTGCACCTAAAGTTATGACTGTTGCTGGACCATTTCTGGAATCTCATGTCAATAGACTATCAGGCTAGAAAAAGTTAATATACTTGTGGAGGTAATAAACCCTGATAATATGAGAATCTAACATTTTTCTTACAACAATGGGCATAGTTTGGAACTCAGTGGATCCTCTGGGGAGCCTCTGATAATTCTGCACCTGATAGAAAGGCAATTTCAGCAGCTAAGAACTGACGAGGTCAAGGCAATCAGGGATTCAGACACCTCAGAGATGGTCTCACAGGAGAGCAACCTAGGTAGCAAAAGTTCTGGCTGAGTGTGAGACAAAACCAGAAGGAGTGAGAAGGGAAGGAGAAAATAAAATCAGTTACTCTGAGTTTAGCTGAAGCCAAAAGGACTTCTGCTTCCCTCCATTAGTCCTTTTAGCTAAAGCAGCAGGGACTTCAACTTTCAACTTTAAGCATCATTAAAAGCATGGAATCAGAGTGGGGCATGAGCAGATCTGGGAACCATTTAGGGTGATGGTAGCAGATGCTGCTGATAACATTCCCTATATCCCTTTGGCCTTCCTGAGTTTACCTGCCACTGTGTGGGGGAGTTGATACCCTCAATGCCCTAGTATCTCTGTTCTCCAGTGGGACAATTCTGAGGTGCATTCCACACGATTTCTCAGAAGGTCCCAGAATACTGAGCCTCAGTTGCCCATAGCAGTAACCTGATCAATACCACTGCTCCTCCTTTATTGGCCTTTCTTACTTCCCTCTTCTCAATTCCTCACTTCCTTACTTGTGCTTCCTGGAATCGCTTTCTATATAAGCCACTTGCATAAAAGTGCTTATCTCACTAAAAGGTCTACTTTTGGGGAAAATCCAAACTAAAACATCTCTTATCTGAGACAAGTTTGTGGTTTCCCTCTAAACTACACTTTGATTCTTTGGTATTATTATTATTATTAATTAATTAATTAATTAATTAATTAATTAATTTATTTATTTATTTATTTATGGCTGTGTTGGGTCTTCGTTTCTGTGTGAGGGCTTTCTCTAGTTGCGGCAAGTGGGGGTCACTCTTCATCGTGGTGCGCGGACCTCTCACTATCGCGGCCTCTCTTGTTGCGGAGCACAGGCTCCAGACGCTCAGGCTCAGCGATTGTGGCTCACTGGCCTAGTTGCTCCGCGGCATGTGGGATCTTCCCAGACCAGGGCTCGAACCCGTGTCCCCTGCATTGGCAGGCAGATTCTCAACCACTGCGCCACCAGGGAAGCCCTCTTTGGTATTATTTTTAATCCACATTTCTGTTGGCTCTGAAAGGAAGGGCACGAGTCTTCTCTCTTTTTTATTGATTAGTCTAGCTAACAGTTTGTCAATTTTGTGGATCTTTTCAAAGAAGCAACTTTTGCTTTCATTGATTTTCTCTATTGTTTTCCCTGTTATCCATTTCACTTATTTCTACTGTAGTCTTTATTATTTCCTTCCTTGGCTAGTTTTGGGTTTAATATTCTCCTTTGTCCCTTTTTCTCCCTGCTAGCCCTCAAGGTGCAAATTTAAGTTATTGATTTGAGATTTTTCTTATTTTTTAATGTAGGTATTTATAGGTATAAATTTCCCTCTGAGCACTGTTTTCACTGCATTCTGTAAGTTTTAGTATGTTATGTTTCTGTTTTCATTCATCTTAAGGTATTT
The DNA here is from genome assembly GCF_965194825.1 of Balaenoptera physalus. NCBI lineage: Eukaryota > Metazoa > Chordata > Mammalia > Artiodactyla > Balaenopteridae > Balaenoptera > Balaenoptera physalus. The sequence continues at coordinate 147,365,722 of NC_138890.1, forward strand.
TAAATTTTTCTTTGTGATTTCTTTTTTGACACATTGGTTGTTTAGGAGTGCATCACTTAATTTCCACATATTTTTGAATTTTCCAGTTTTTCTTCTACTATTGGTTTCTAGCTTCATTCCATTGTGGTGGGAGATGATACTTTAATTTTAAAGTATTTTGATCTTTTAAAAAATGTTCTGAGTCTTTTTTTATGACCCAGTAATGGCCTGTCCTTAAGAATGTTCAATGAGCACTTGAGAAAAATTTACATTCTCCTGTTGTTGGGTAGAGTGTTCCAAAGATATTCATGTCTAGTTGGTTTGTAGAGTTGTTCAAGTCCTCTATTTCCTTGGTGATCGTCTGTCTAGATGTTCTATTATTGAAAGTCATGTATTGAAGTCTCCAACTATTATTGTAGAACTGTCTATGTCTTCCTCTGATTCTGTCAGTGTTTGTTTCATGTATTTTGGGGTTCTGTTGTTTGATGTATATGTTTATAATTATTATAACTTTTTTTTTTTTTGGCCATGCCATGCGGTTTGTGGGATCTTAGTTTCCTGACCAGGGATTGAACCCTGGCCCCGGCGTTGAAAATGCCAGAGTCCTAACCACTGGACCACCAGGGAATTCCCTTATTATAAGTTCTTGATGGATTGACTCTTTTATCAGTATATAATGTCTGTCTTTTTTTCTTGCAAGAGTTTTGACTTAAAGTCTACTATGTCTGATGTTAGAGTAGCCTCCCCAGCTCTCTTTCCGGTACTGTTTGCATGAAATATCTGTTTTCATCCTTTCTTTTTCAAATTTTTTGTGTCTTTCCATTGAAAATGAGTCTCTTGTAGACAGCATATAGTTTTCATGTTATTCTGTCCATTCTTCCAATCTCTGCCTTTTGATTAGAGAGTTTAATCCATTTACATTTAATGTAATTACTGATAAGGAAGGATTTACTTCTGCCATCTTACTATTTATTTTCTATGTGTTTTACACCTTTTTTTTGTCCTTCATTTCCTCCATTGCTGCCTACTTTTGTGTTAAGTTGATTTTTTTGTAGTGAACTGCTTTGATTCCTTCTCATTTCTTTTTGTGTATTTTTTTCTAGATATTTTCTCTATGATTACCATGGTGATTACATTTAATAGCTTAAATTTATAACAGTCTACTTTGAATTGATACCAACTTAGCTTCAATACCATACAGAAGCTCTGCTTCTACATATCTCCATTCCCCCTCTCCTTTATGATGATAATGTCTGAGATTTTTCTAAGAAACAACCTTCAGAAAAGAAGAAAACAATAGGAGACACTTGGCCACTAGCAAGTGGCAAAAATAATATGTGTTGGCATTTTGTTTCTGCATTTATAAAGCACTTGTGCATGTCTCCTTGACTCTCTATACTTGTCTCAAATTTGTCTTCTAGAGTTTTCTTGGGATTGTGGCAGCTCAGTTGCTAGCCTTTTGTCTCACTATTGGCTCCCTATGCATTTGATACTTTCCACAAAGTGTTCCAAGCCTGGGACACTGTTTTATATTTCTGCCCCATAATCTGCCTTCTTTGCCCTGGACTAGCTTCCTGGCTCCCCAGACAGGTTCCTGAGAGTTGAGGTCATGTTGGCCTATGGGAGACAGTCCTCTATTTTCAATAAGTACTGGGTGAAGGTGGTCAAAATGTACAGACTTCCAGTAATAAAATTAATTAATTCTGAGGAGGTAAGATACAGCATGATGACTATAGTTAACAATATTATATTGTTTATTTGAACGTGGCTAAGAGAGTAGATCTTAAATCTTTTTATCATAAGAAAAAAACTGCAACTATGTGAGATGATGAATTAACTGAGATTATTGTGATAATCATTTCACTATAGACACATATATCAAATTATGTTGAACCCTTAAACTTAATGTTATATGTCAGTTATAGCTTAATAAAATGGAAATTTTAAATTAAAGAAAAGGTTAGCTAATGTTCCTCTGACTTGGTTTACCCAGGTAGCAGTAGCAAAAGTCTAGTGGTATGATTTGAATACTGTCCCTGATCACAAGGTCACAGGTGAAAAATCCCTCCCACAGTGATATCCTTAAAGAAAGATATTCCCCTTCAGCTCAAACAAGCTAGAGTGGCTTCTATGGTGTACAACTAAGAACGTTGACTGATAGAACCTCCATGACGCTGGATAAGTGACGTTTTGCTATATATTTGGCTTATGTTATTACAAGGAATTAAGACCAGATAAATCAAAGCAATAACAATAAATGTTAGGATAACCTGTGTAGGACCAAGTCCTGAGTGCTGCATGGAACATTCCAAATAGGAATTTCTTTCTTTCTACTAAGAGTCTGAAAACTCAGAGGTGGCCTGATCACTATACCCAGAAAGGAGTGTTTTGGGCACAAGACCAAGAGAGGTTTTTCTTATTAAATCATTTCTGCCCTTACAATTTTGGCTCCTTGTAGTCCAGATCGATTGTTTCATTTGTCAGTATGTGCCAAGTCTATTACACAAAAGGTAAAATGCAGCAAAACCAAATTGAAGTAGAATGGCTCTCGTTAGCAAACAACATTTATCTTCTGCTAAATTCTGACTGATTTCCTAAGAGCTCAGAGTTCCAGAGAGCAACCAGAGTGGATTTTATTAAATCTTTGATTATGGAACATTAAACTTGAAAACTAGAGTGCAATCTTCTTATTTTGCAGTTGGAGAGATAGAGTCTCAGGGAGGTAAACAACTTACATGAGGTTTCACAATTCATTCAAGGCCAAAGAGTAGTAGAAAGTGACACCCCAAAATGTGACTGTGGGAATTCAGGACATGCCACTCCAAAATATACCACTTTGCTATATCGATTATTCTGAGATGTAGGCTTTTGAAAGACAGTAAATGCAGGAAGAGGCTTTCCCCAATCTCCCCTTATCTTTCAGAAGGTAGATCCTCCAAAAGGAACTCAATTGTCATCAGTCCCCTTCCCAGAGTTTCACCAACTGGGGAAGATTAAAACTTTTATCACAGGAGAGGAGCCTTGAAGTTGACACCACACGCAGACACACTTTGCCACAAACGATCATAACTCCCATCTATTCTTCTAAGGGCCCGTTCATCTTTTACCCAAATCATTTACTCTCCTGTAAGAGGCCTACATCCCTCTCCCCTTTCCCTGTTAAGATGGTATTTCATCCTGAATTCTAAAGCCATCTCTTTGAGTTACTCATTTTCCCTGGGTATCTCCCGTGAATATGAGTATACATGTCAATAAACTTCTGTTTGTTTTTCTCTTGTTAATCTGTCTTTTATTACAGGGATCTCAGCTAAGAACTCAGAAGGGTAGAGGGAAATTGATTTTTCCTCTCCTACAAGGCAGATCTAGATTAGAAAAAGCCGGGTACACCATTCTTTCCACAGGTGCATCTTCTGTTCTAAGTGTAACAAGTGCTGTCCTGTCCAGCACGGGAGACCTTTACCCATGGCAAGTCCTTTGCCTGCGGCTCCCAAATGAGGAATTTTACCGATGAAATGGATTGACAAAGAGATGGAATTTAAAATGGCATTTATCCTTGGGAGGGAGGAAAATATACTGTACTGGATCAGGTTTTCTGCCTGGAAATGGCCCCCACATTGCAGGAAGTTTCTTTCCCTTGCTCCCTCTCCCCTGAACTCCAGATTCAGCGGCATTTATTTTTTCCCCATGTCCTTTCAGTTTCTGCTTAATGAGACCGGTGGTTGCTGAGAGTTTGATCGACACTTGGTATGTACAGCTTGTATTCATCTTCCTGAGAAAAGGCATTGCACAAAAAAGGATTGCCAATGGCAACCATGGTGGCATTTCTGAGAGCTCCAGCAGCATTCCCAGCAGCTCCGTTCCCCACCCCAGTGGAAGGAAATGCCACTGGCTGACCAGCGGATGGAGGGAGGCGTGACTTCTACAGTAATTAAAATATTCCTATGCAGAGAGACCTTGAGTTCTTTTCTTGTCACCCATCAGACCTCATTACTTTTTACCCACATACAGTCCTCCTGATTTCCAGGACACCTAAGCCAAGTCTAGGCTGGAGGGAAATACTTTTGGAGTAAAATCAAATCAGTTGCAAATGAGTTACAACATCTCAATTGCCTTAATAGATCTAACAAAAACTTCACTGTGTGTTCCAGACACCCGGACTGATCCACTCCGTAAAGTTCCCCCAGCTACAAAAATGCAGATCTTTGGCCGGCCTATAGCAAGGTCCCAAGCAATGCCCTTGGGGGCTTAGCCAGGACACAGGGACTTGGAATGGAGCTTGCTGAGCGTGTGGCCTGGCCAGGATGGTGTAACTAGCAAGCAAGCTGGAACACGCTCTCCTGCTTCAGGCCAGGGAATAGCTATGTCAGGCCAGGAGTAAAGAAAATAGATTTCACTTACTTTGTACCCTGTGTACTGCCTGGGGAGAGGGTGGGCAAGTGAAACAGTTTTTGTGTGTGTGTTGGTAGCACTTTGGTAACTCCAGCAAGTCTCTGCCCAGGCCCTCCCCTCACTTCATCCCAGCTTCCCTCCCTGTCTTCTCTTCAGAATAAATGTGCATACCGTAGGCAAAGATCTCCTTGTTTCAAGTGAGCCTCATTTTAATATAGCTAGATGGTCCTTCAAATTCAAACTTTAAAAACAGGTAGATTGAGGTGAGATTTATAGAACAACCCTTCAAATAGAAAAAGTTTTATTGATAACTGGTTTACCAACTGACATAAAATAAACTGCATGTACTTAAAGTTTAGGTGTAGGTATATGCCCATGGAATCATCACCACAATCAAGGTAAAGAGTATATTCATCACCTCTAAGAGTTCCCTCTTGCTCCTTTGTAATTCATCCCTCTCCCCTCTTCCTGCGCACCCATCACCACACTCCCTTGACAATCACAAATCTGCTTTCCTTCATATTAGATTCATTTTCATCTTCTAGAAATTTATATAAATCATACATATATACTTTTTTGGGGTCTGGCTTCTTTCACTTAGCACAATTATTTTGAGATTTATCTATATGGACTGGACTTTATAGTTTGTATATTTGAAAGAATTGGTCCATTTTATCTAAGTTGTTAAATTTATTAGCATAAAGTTGCTCATAATATTTCCTTTTTATTCTTTTAATGTCTGTAGAATTTAAGGTGCAGTCGCCTCTGTCATTCCTAATATTATTGATTTTTGTTTTCTCTGTTTTTGTTTTTTTTCCTCATTATTCTGCTGAGACATTCTTCAATTTTATTGATCTCAGGCAAGCAATTTTTGGTTTCATTGATTTCTCTATTGTTTTTCTGTTTTCTGTTCATTAATTTTTGCTCCAATATTTATTACTTCCTTCCTTCTGCTTTATTTTAATTCCTTGGTTTAATTTGCTTTTCTTCTTTAAATTTCTTAAGGTGGAAGTTGAAGTCATAGAGTTGAGAACGTTCTTCTTTCTAATATGGGTAGTTACTGCTATACATTTATCTCTAAGTACTGCTTTAGCTGTATCTCACACATTTTGATGTTATGTTTTCTTTTCTTTTTTTCATTTAAGAATATCTTCTAATTTTTCTTTGATTTCTTTTTGACCCATGGATTATTTAGAAGTGTATTACATATACATCTTAAATATATACAATTATTGTCAATTATACCTAACTAAAGCTGTCAAAAATATGTATTAATTTGTTTCCAAATATTTGGGGATTTTCCAGCTATCTTGCTGTTATTGATTTCTAATTTGCTTCATTTTGGGCAGAGAAATACTTTGTACGATATGAATCCCCTTAAATTGACCGAGATTTTTTTTATTGCTCAGAATATAGTCTATGTTCTGTATGTATTTGAAAATAATGTATTCTCTTGTTGTGGAGAGTATTCTAGAAATATCAGTTAGGTCAAGTTGATAGATAAGTGTTGTTCAAGATGTCTGTATTTTAACTGATTTTCAGTCTACTTTTTCTAACAATTATTGAGAGATAGACATTGAAATCTTACAGATTTGGTTAATTTCTCCTGAAGTTCTGTCAGTTTTTGTTTCATGCATTTTTGAAGCTCTGTTATTAGATACATACATTTTTTTCATGTCCTCCAGAACAACTGATTTATCATTATGTAATGAGCTTCCCTATCCTTGGCAATAGTCTTTACTCTGAAACTACTGTCTGATATTAAAATTGTCACACTAGTTTTATTTTGGTTAGTTTCCTATCCCTGCTGTAACAAATTACCACAAACCTAGTGGCTTAAAACAATACACATTTACCTTAAAGTTCTGGAGGTCAGAAGTCCAAAATCAGTCTCATTGGGCTGAAGTCAAGGTGTTATCAGAGTTGGTTCCTTCTGGAGGCTCTAGGGGAGAAACCTTTTTGTTGCCTTTTCTAGCTTTTCTAGCTCATGGCCCCTTCCTCCATCTTTAAAGCCAACAGCATAGTGTCATTACATCCCCTTAATTATCTCTGCTTCCACTGTCACATGACTTTTTCTGACTCTGACCCTCCTGCCTTGCTTTTATTAGTTGAATAAACTTTATTAGTTTGTATCTTTCAAACAACTGGTCCGTTTTATCTAAGTTGATAAATTTATTGTGATTACACTGGATCCACCTGGATAGTCTCCCCGTCTCAAGATCCTTAACTTAATCACATCTGTAAGATCCCTTTTGCCATGTAAAGTAAAATATTCCCAGTTTCCAGGGATTAGGACGTGGATATCTTTGGGGGGCCATTATTCAGCCTACCATACCATACCATTCTTTTACTTTTAACCTATTTTTTCTCTTATTTAAAGTAGGTTTATTGTACCTTTAATGTGACTATGGATACAGTTGAGTTTAAATCTTCTCTTTGCTTTGTGTTTGTTATTTGTCTCATCTATTCTTTGTTCTCTTTTTCTTCTTTTTGCCCTTAATCTATTTGGGCTGCTAAAAAAAAATACCACAGACTGGGTAGCTTATAAACAACAGAAATTTATTTCTCACAGTTCTGGAGGCTGGAAGTCTGAAATCAGAATGTTGAGTTAAGGCCCTCTTCCCAGTGGCGACTTCTTGTTGTATTCTCACATAGTAGAAGTGGATGGGGATATCTCTGGAGTTTCTTTTTTTTTTAAACTTTGGGTTTTTATTTATTTATTTATTTATTTTTATTTCTGGCTGTGTTGGGTCTTTGTTTCTGTGCGAGGGTTTTCTCTAGTTGCGGCAAGCGGGGGCCACTCTTCATCGCGGTGCGTGGGCCTCTCATTATCGCGGCCTCTCTTGTTGCGGAGCACAGGCTCCAGACGCACAGGCTCAGTAATTGTGGCTCACGGACCTAGTTGCTCCGCGGCATGTGGGATCTTCCCAGACCAGGACTCGAACCCATGTCCCCTGCATTAGCAGGCAGATTCTCAACCACTGCGCCACCAGGGAAGCCCTCTGGAGTTTCTTTTATAAGAGCACTAATCCCATTCATGAAGACTCTGCCCTTGTGACCTAATCACCTCCCAAAGACTCCGCCTCCTAATATCATCAACTTGGGCATTGGGATTTCAACATAGCTAGCATTTTTTTTTTTTTTTTTTTTTTGCCACACGGCATGCAGGATCTTAGTTCCCCAACCAGGGATCAAACCTGTGCCCCCTGCAGTGGAAGCATGGAGCCCTAACCACTGGACTGCCAGGGAATCCCCTATAGCAAACATCTTTAACTTATCACAATATACCTTCATGTGATATTATGCCACTTCATATGCAATGTTAGAATACTTCCATTTCTTCTTTCTGACCTTGTGCTATCATTGTTTGTTGTTCTTTATCTGTTTTTTACTTTTACATACATTATAAACTTTACAACACATTCTTTTCTTTGAAGTCAATCGTCATTTAAAGAGATTTAAATAATAAGGAAAAATATTCACATATATTTACCTAGTTACACTTTCTGGTGTTCTTTATTTCCATGTGTATATTGAGATTTCTGTCACATACAATTTTCTATCTGCCTGAATCACTTCATTTGATATTTCTTTTAGTGAAGGTCTGCTGGTAATATACTCTTCCAGTCTTTATATCTCTGAAAACAATTTTATTTTATATTTTTAAAAAAGATTTTTTTTTCTGGGTATAGAATTCTATTTGAGTACTTTAAATATATTGCTGTAGATCTTTTTGACTTGCATTCTTTTCACTAGAAGTCTGCTATAATTCTTAACTTTGTTTTTTTGCACATAATGACCTTATTAATAGGCCATAAAGATCACACAGTGACCTTCCTCCATGCTTTCAAGATTTTCTCTTTATCATTGGTTTTATGCAATATCATTATGATGTACTTTAGTTAGTTTTCTTCATGTTTCATGTACTTGGATTTTGTTGAATTTCTTAGATCTATGAGCTTACAGTTTTCGTTAAATTTCTGACCACTATTTTTATTATTATTAATCATTATTGTTTCCTCTTCCTAACTCAGGAACTCTAATTACACATATATTAGGCCACCTGAAGTTGTCCTACATCTCACTGATGCTCTGTTCATCTTTTTTTTTTTTCAGTCTTTTTTCTATTATAGTGTCATTTTGAATAGTTTCTATTATAGAGTCATTAGTTTACTGATATAACAGTATGATCCTTTTGGGTCTTGCTTTAAGTTTTATTAGGCAGGACTAGGACAGCTTTTAGTCTGTGGCTAATTCTCCCCCATTATCAAGGTAAAACTCTTTTGCGTACATGCTCCCTGAAAACCATGAGGTTTTATCCTCTGGTTTATGGAACCAGGACTGTGGTTTGTTTTTTTTTTTTGACATTGTCGGTTCTTTGGGTACTGTTTCCTCTAATCTCATTGGGTATTTCCCCCCTGTCTTGAGTCATTTCCTCACACACAAATATTGCTCAGTACTCACTACAGACTTGGTGATCCATCTGCAGATCCCAAGAGCTCTCTGTGAAGCCTTGTTCTTTCCAATACTCTCCCCTGTAAACTTTAGCCACTTTGGTCTCTTCGACTCACAGCTTCTTCTCTTCAACTTGGGGACAATGCTGGCTCCACCTAAATTTTTCATTCCTGTTCCACATTTTGGAAACTTTCTCTAGGCAATAAGCCATGAAAACTGTAGGACTCACTTCATTTGTTTCTCATCTTTTACTGTTTGTTGTCCTTGTTTAATGTCCTGAAAACCATTGTTTCATATATTTTGTGTGGGGTTTTTAGTTGTTTCAAGTTGGAAGGTAATTTCAGTCCATGTTACTTCATCTTAGCTCCCAGTGGAAGTTTTACAATCTTTCATTTAGTTTTTGTTTTAAACTCAGTGTTTATTTAAGTAGAAACTCCACTATGATATTTTCAGTGTTTGTGTATTTCCTTCATTAAGGGACTTGATAGAGGATGGTGGCTAGAATCTGTGAACAAAAGTAAAAGATGCCATTTCCCAAAATTCAGTACTTCTGAAATGAGAATGGAAGTCATTTAGAAATTAGAGTCCTGTTTGTAAAAATTAATGTTCTCACCGACACTTATCTACCTATTATGTAAATGTTGAGAGAGTTTTCCAATTTTCATGTTTCTGCATGCCTTATGAGCAGAGATACTAACTGACCTTTGTTTTTAACTATCTTCTCAAATGTCTATATAGCAAACAGCTTGGAAGATACAGATAGAGTCTCCTTCTAGAACAGAAGACTGGTTTGCCTACAGTTTGATACAAAAAAAAAATGTCTTCCACTGGTACCAAGGCTAGGCAGTTTTGCTTGTTAGCCATTATAAAAGATTCAGGCTCCCTAAACTTTCCTGTAAAGCAACCCACTCCATGTGCAGGTGTCACTTGGCCCTCTCCTCATTGCCATGTGGGAATTTTTGGCTTGGGGAACTGGCATAAATAGTCTGATGTTTTTTCTGTTTGCCATGTCATGAGTAATAAAATCCTTTTTTTCCACAAATAGTCTGATGTTTCTGCTGTTTGCCATGTCATGAGTAATAAAATCCTTTGTTTCTGACGTAGGAATCTTGTGTCTTCTGCCAGCATCCGTGAAATTGTGGCAGGCTATCTTGCTTGCTTGCAAGGAAGATAAAATGTCAGATCCTTCATAGTTTTTGACAATAAACTAGGATACAATTACATACACTGCAGGCATTTTGACTATGCTTCCTTATTCCAACAAGATCCCAACTTATAGAAAGTGGCATAGATGGAGGGACGGGGAGACATGGCAGGACTCAGAGTGAGTGGCAACTGTGGTAGAACCATGTTCTGTGATTCCTGAGGACGTAAAGCAATGTACAAACACCAGGTGGTGTTACTGTACTGTATTTAAAAGGGATTTGGGGAATATTCAATCTGGAGAAGCAAAGATGTGGTAAAGCAAGATAGCCATACTCAACTATTTAAAGAGCTTTGAAACAAAAGGTAGAAATATGTGTTATGGGGGACTTGCAAGACCTATTCATCTTTCTGGTCCCATATGGGTGCTGCACATACAATCAGATGTGACCCACAGGTAGTGGGAAAGGAACTACTGCCAAGGACAAATCTCATGTGCATATCACCAATGACCATTCTGCCTTGGATAGAAAAACCAAAAATACACAAGTATAAAGGGCATAATCCCTCAGCTTGGGCATAGGGCCCAAGGGGAGTATCTAGGGGTTGCCTTTGTGCCCTGTACATAACCCCTCTGGCCTGAACATTGTAGTATCAGACTTCTCACACCCTAGGGCTTTCTTTCAGCAGGTGAGCAGTGCCTGGGGATTAGTCTCATCTCCCCCACCCAGTAGTCCTCAACCAAAGACTGATGAAAGTTGGTGTATAAATCCTTCAGCTCCCTCACCTCTTGGATTAGGTAACTTCCAGGCACATCTTCTGACTCCTTGTTCCAAAATGGGTCTATACTTGAGTTATTCACAGCTCCATCATGCACTGTTCATTCACTGCCTTCTCTTTCCTGTCTCACTTCCCTTCTCTTCCTCCAGTGTTTCCTGGGGTCAACCTCTCCCCCCCAACAAAAACGCCTTATACTCGAATCCTTATATCAGAATCTGCAACCAAACTAAGCAGGTAAAGGGAAGGAGATAGGGACAGAATGAAAAATTACATTTGATGGACTGTCCCATTAAAATCGGAGCATCAAAAAGAAAGTTGAAATAAAGATGTTTAAAAAAAAAAAAAAAGTTGAGAATCCCCCCAGTGAGGCTCTGGAGTGTAATGCAGTTACTGGCAAGAAGAATGGGTTTTCAAAACGTTCCTTAGGACAGTGATATGAGTCCTTTGAAGGAGAAAAATGCCCTGAAAATGCTTGCTCAGGAACATAAAACAGAAGTCTTTAAAAGCCTATCAGTGAGGCTGGGAGCCCAGAGGGCTTTGATGGTTCCAGCCTTGTGCCTCATTTGCTGGCAAGCTATTTCAGATTTGCCAGAGCTCCTGGGGTTACCATAGTATTTGTAAACAAAACTCTGTGGTCAACAGACTCCGGGGTGGTACAACAATGCGAAGGGAAGTTTAGGGGAGGCAGGGTGCTCTTGCTGGGAAAGTCTTGGAAAATGACATCTTAAAAAGGTCACAGAACACAAAGCAATGCAACTGGCTGCCTTGCTGACTGGGATCAGCCACTCACTTGACTCAATTTCCTCCCTCGCTGCTGCTCCCAGCACCCCACTTCCCTGCAGATGTTTTACCGCTCCCCCAAAAAGACAAGAAGGAAGTCAAAATCATATGAGAAAATGTCCCAGGTGCCACAGGGATATCTCCAGTGGACACCCTCCTCTGGGTTCTCTGAAAATCAAGGTCGTCAAGCCATCTGCAGAGCAGTTCAGAACTGCCTGCTCTTCTCTCTCCTCTAAAAGACATTGATTCCACAAATAGCTATTGCACATCTACAAAATGCTGAGCTTGGTGCCAGATACTGAGGGTTGTAAAGATGATTAAGATACTGCTCTTGTCCTCCGGAGGTCACTGTCTGGGAGCGTTTGGGGTGGGCTAGGGTGGCAGCACTGGGCCTAGTGAAAGAGGTCAGCAGAGGAGGGAGTGGGGAACTGAAGGTGGCTGGGTCCTCCTTGAAGGGCAGGGTGGGCTAACCATCACAGTATTTCCTGAGCATTTACTGTGTGCCAGGCACCATTCTAAGTGCATACATACATTAACTAATAAGCAAATGCATGAGACAAGTACTATGACTATCCCCAGATGGATAAACTGAGAAGCTAAGTAACTTGCTTAAGGTCACAGAATCAGGATTCAAGGCCTCAGAGTATCGTCTTAATGACTGCACAGTGCTGCAGGGAGCCATCTCTGGTAGGCTGCTCCAGGGCTAAGACTATGAGAAATAGGTGTGGATTAGTGATCTTCAAACGTCTTATAGGTGCTCCAGCAGAGCGTAGACTAAAGTTCCCAGTGTGAGACTAGAATCCAGGGTTTCCCGGGAAGAAGCATCCAGAGACATTAGAGTCCCAATAAACAAAATGACCACAAAGTTCCTACTTTAGGTAACTGTGCTTCTAGAACATGTTTAGAAATCCCTCTTCTCCCAAAGATAATGACTAGGGTTCAGGCAGGTACCAGAGGTGTATGCATTAAAATGCAAATGAGACAGTATCCCAAAGAGTTTAAAGAGCCATGATTTTAGTCCATCAGGCTTCTCAGAGCCAAATTATTATCTTTATCTTGAAAATAAAGAGATTTGAGGGTTTGGGAGCAGAAACGCCTTAAACAAGGCCTGGCATGCTAGGGCTGGCCTGAGGCAGAGCTGAGAAGAAGCAGTTTTGCAGAAGGAAAAATGCCTAGAAAGATGAGCATATATTTAATCCAGAATGAGTGTTTTGACACTGGAGAGGTTGGGTGACTCCAGGCAAGGGGAGCCTTGCTAAGAGCACGTATTATAGAAATGAGGAAAAAATGGGTTTCCAGCAGGTTAGGTGGTGAGGAATGTGACTTGCGGACTTCAAGTTCAACAAGGAGTCCTGGGTCAGGGTGAGAAAGGGTCTTCTTCAGGACCAAGATGGGACTAAAGGAATGACCTCAGCCTTGGCCAGAGGCATGGAAATCAGCTATTCTGGCCAGTGGGACAGTAGCTTTGAGGGTCAGGACCTTCAGTAGGGGCCTGTGGCCTGGCAGAAAGAAGGAAGATGGGGAGTGCCCGGATGGACCTGTTTACAGCGTTCTTTAAACTGAAGCCAAGCTACTGAGTAATGCGCCACGGCCCTCAACCCTTCTCACCATGAAATTTCCTCACACTGCAGCCATTTGTTTGGGATCTTGAGCTGACGGTGTGTGCTGGTCTTAAAAAGGGCAGATCCAGAGGGGAGAGGAAGAGAGGAAAATTAGCCCTCAATATGCTCATCAATGGGGAATCCCTTCTACTCACTTTCCTTCTCTCCTTTCATTAAAAAAAAAAAAAGTAATAAATACATATAGTTTAAAGGATCAGAGAGGTCTATGTGATTTGTTAGAAAAGCAGCAAATTGTATAACATGACTGTCCTGGGAGGGGCTTTGGGGGTCTAACTAAAATATAGAGTTTCACCCAATCCTATTAATTTCAGCTACCCTGTTCAGCACCTACTTCTAGAGGTGCCTTTTGCTATAAATTTCTCAACCTTTTGAGGTTTTCTTGGTGCAAATCACACTAGTTCTCAGCTTTCTGGTGTAGGGAACACATTCATGTATTTTCTACTTTCTGAAATTTTGCTCTGAGTGCCTCCTCTCATGGAAACCAGCCTTTTAGATTTATACCTTAAGAAAATAATTCCTTTACTGGCATTTTTAGTAGTGTTTTGGGAGGGAAGGAAAGTAGAAGGCTGTGTTCAGTCTGTGGATTTTTACCAGAACTCACCTCTCTCCATTTTTTAAAAAAATTCTCTTTAGTTGGTGACGATGACAACAGTAGGAACCAATGTAAGTGGGATGTGTGTTCAGTTGAGAGTCTCTCTAGTTGGTCAGTCAGTCTGTCAGTCGGTTGGTCAGTCTGTCCATCAGTGTCTTAGGAAGGGCCAGCTCCCCAAGCTCAGGGATTCCTCATCTATGTTAGTCACAACCAACATTAAGTGCACCAACGTTCACATTATAAGGGTCCCAGAAGGAGAAGAAAGAGAGAAAGGGCCTGAGAAAATATTTGAAGAGATAATAGCTGAAAACTTCCTTAATCTGGGAAAGGAAACAGTCTCCCAAGTCCAGGAAGGGCAGAGAGTCCCACATCAGATAAACCCAAGGAGGAACACACTGAGACACATATTAATCAGATTGACAAAAATTAAAGACAAGGAGAAAATATGTTAGTCACAACAGTTTTAGTTGACCTCAGTTTCTAAAGAGATACTAAAGCAGATGGGAGGTGGGAGTGCAGAAATAAGATTACTCCTTCATCTTTCAGGAACAAATAGTGAATTCCCAGCCCCTCTTGTATTTTGAAGGAAGCTTTTACCTACTGCTTTCTGAATCCATACCTTAAAATTCTTATCGTCAAAGGAGCAAGCTACAGGATCTCCAGGATGCAGAGTAAAAGGGGTAAAGCTCCCTGTTGGATAGATGTCTCCAGCTCAGGGAAGAAGCCCAATAACAGCCTTCCCACACTGATAAACTGACTATCACTTAGGGAAAAGCCAGTGAGAAGTGACAAAAAATTAACAGCTTTTTTTTCAGTACACTGGAGAAGGCAGAAATTCTAGTTTGTGTGCTAACAGGAACTCAGGAAAAGAAGTAAATGCCCCTACCCTTCACATTTTCTACAACCAATGGCTCCTTGTTTGGGGATACAAATAAACTCAAGCAAGGACTACATTATGTGCCCTGAGAGGTTCCCATTCATAGTGGACCCTGGGTGTGCACACTCCGTGGGCCTGGGATCCAAGATGGCAGCAGGGAGGGAGATGAGAGGATGGCTGTCTCAGGAAAACCTACCTAGCTTCCCAGGTGTGTTGACAGTTGGTGGGCCCTTGCACATATCCACAGTGCCAGGGCAGGAGAGCTTTTCCTGGGGGCAGTGCCACATGTGAGTTGACTCACAGCTTAATGGGAGTGGAGTCTGAGGAAGCAGCCCTAGGGATGCAGCTTCTTTGGATGCTTGTCTCAGCACGTCATGCCATGTGCCCTACTTTACAGCTTTCGCTGCCAAGACATGGAATGACTCAGGATTGTCCCTTCTCAGAATTAGTCAGTCCTCCTCAATGGCCACCAGGAAGTTCAAGCAGGAGTGTTCAGGGCAGGCTTGGGAGCTGGAGCTGGCATTACCTAGGACTTATCTCCATTCTCTGGGGTCATTCCAGAGGTTTAGAGAAAATTTTTCCATGGAGTAGCAAGCTTGGCAATCAACTGAGGATGTTAGTTAAAAGTGAAAATCCCAGGGCTCCCCCCAGATTTCCCAAATTAGAATTTCTTGAGTTTTAGAGTAGGCATGCCTAGCCAACTTCACTTTCAAAAAACAAGGTTCTCCCTTCCTTAACTGTTGTTGGGAATATAAATTGGTGCAGCCATTATGGAAAACAGTATGGAGATTCCTTAAAAAACTAAAAATAGAGTTACCATATGATCTAGCAATCCCACTCCTGGGCATATATCTGGAAAAACTAATTCAAAACGATACATGCACCCCAGTGTTCACAGCAGCACTATTTACAATAGCCAAAACATGGAAGCAACCTAAACGTCCATCAACAGATGAATGGATAAAGAAGATGTGGTACATATATACAATGGAATACTACTCAGCCATAAAAAAGAATGAAATAATGCCATTTGCAGCAACATGGATAGACCTAGAGATTATCATACTAAGTGAAGTAAGTCAGACAAAGACAAATATTATATGATATCACTTACATGTAGAATCAATAATAATACAAAATGAACTTATTTACAAAACAGACTCACAGACATAGAAAACAAACTTATGGTTACCAAAGGGAAGCTGAGGGGAGGGATAAATTAGGAATTTGGGATTAATGGATACACACTACTGTATATAAAATAAACAACAAGGATTTACT
The DNA here is from genome assembly GCF_965194825.1 of Balaenoptera physalus. Taxonomy (NCBI): domain Eukaryota; kingdom Metazoa; phylum Chordata; class Mammalia; order Artiodactyla; family Balaenopteridae; genus Balaenoptera; species Balaenoptera physalus. Next base: position 147,381,620 of record NC_138890.1, read on the forward strand.
GTATAGCACAGGGAACTATATTCAATATCTTATAGTAACCTATAATAAAAAAGAATTGAAAAAGAATACCTATATCTCTATCTATCATCTATCTATCACCAAATCACTTTGTTGTACACCTGAAACTAACACAATATTGTAAATCAACTATACTTCAATTTAAAAAAATGGTTCTCAGTTAATTTTTATACACATTAAACATTTGAGAAACTTTTGGGACAGTGTTTCCCAACTTCCAGATGATAAGATTCACATACTTTCTAGGCCTTTTCCCCTAAGATTTGATTTAGAGTGTCTGAGATGGAGTGTGGGAATTTGTATTTTCAGCAGGTACCCCAGGTGAGCCTTATCCCTAGGCTAAGGGGCGTGTGAGTACTGAGGGGCTGGCCCAGGGCTTCTCTACCTGGCTTCCCTTGGAATTACCTGAGGAGTTTAAAAAAATATGTACACCTAGTCCACTTCTGAAGATTTCGATTTAGTTGGTTCTTTTCCAGATAATTATAATTATTATGCAGATATCTGCACTAGAAGCACCACCTATGCCTTCCTTCAAGCAGAGCTGATTCCCATGGGTTGGAGAGGGTAGTTTTGATCGCTGAGCAGGAAGTATTTGGAAAGAGCCTCTTTTCTTTTCCGGAACAGGAATCAACTCGAGAAACAATGATGGCCGTTTTGTGTCAATTTAAATTGCCATAGCACTTCTGTGTGATTTATCTAATTTGATTGTCACAATGTGGGGTTGTGATGTGGGTACTTTCATACTGCCACTTTATGGATGAAGAGCTTGAGGCCCAGAGAGGCTCAGTAACCTGCCCAAGGCCCCACAGCCTGTCTGTGGGTATGTGTGGAAGCAGCTTTTTGTCTCTGGTCCATTTAAACAAGCAGACGTATGCAAGAAAACAAATAAAGGAGCATTTGCCCAAGGGATTGGGGCAGCACTGTTGTGGGTCTCAAGCTAGGGCTTGGAGAGAGAAGAGGAGGAAACAGTTCTGATGCTAACGTGATTGCTTTTATTTGTTCCTGCTGCTGCCTGTAGCCCCGGGTCAGATGTTTCCTTTGAAGTCTCCAGGATGAACATGACCTAAACCAGTCTACCCTCGGCCTCTGCCAGACGGAGGCCACACTCCGCAGCCCTTGACTGAGGACAGAGGGAGTCGGGGCCACACAGAACATTTTTCTTTATACGAAACCTGCTGACCTTTTGGGGACTGATTCTTGATGTCATTAGTACCAGCGAGTGTGGCCAAGTGGACCCACCCACCCAGACCAGAACAGCAGCGACGTAATAACCACTGACATTTCGCAACTTCTCCGAGGCTCCAGGAAGGGGGCAAGCTCCGGGAGAGGGGCATTCTTTTCCCCGTGGCTCTTCACTGGCGCCCACACCAAACGACTGCTAGACTGGGATTTATTGCGCAGCAACAGGGACTCTGGACACGGACCAAGGGACAAGGAGACCCTCTAATCCACACGGCTGGGGCTGGGTCACACCCTCCCTGCCTTGTGCTCTCATTCACAGGGGATCAAAGCCATCCATCCCAGCCAGGGAGGTCCTGGGGTGCGCAGAAGATGCAGAGAAGAGGGATGCGGGCCTCAACACCCTTCACCAGGCCCGGGGTTGGCATCTGAGTGCTGTTTGCTTGCCGCTGTAACGAAGGAGAAAACAAGAGTAAGGGGTGAAGTGTGAGTGGAACCGTGGGGAGATCCAAGCGTGGCTGGCTCCCTGGAAGGCTCGGTTGTAATTGGCCTGCATTTCTTTGGCTGCCAGCTTATTTGGATCCAGAAATGGCATGGAATTGCTGGCATTAGAACTCCCTTTACCACACACGGGGAAATAATCCCAAACAGTCAGAGCAAGATGTGGGGCTGAGGTTTGGCTAGGTAAGGGGGTGGAAGGAACAGAAGGGTGCAGGGCAGTGAAAGAATTCTGAGTCAGGAGGAGACAATACATGCTTTCTAATCTCGTTCATCAGTGAAGTCACAGGCCCCCAAGTGGGCCCTGGGAAGGGAAGAATGAGGTGGAGGGGAGGGAGGGAGGGTGAGAGGGCAAGAAACAAACTACAGTTAGGAAACGGACCCTGGGGAGAGAGGGATGCGGCTCAACTTTTACGCTTCTGGGGTGTGCCTCCATGTGTACACACACACACACACACACACACAGACACACACACACACACCCCTTTGCCGGCTCTCAGCCTGCAAGTTAGCCAAGAATTCATTTTTAGATTGTCATCTTAACCATCCTCTATTAAAATATAATCACCATTAAGAAGTTTTTTTTGCTTTTTTGCCTTTGAGTCCCTTTCCTTAAACCACGTTAATGTGCTTGTACCACATTTAACAGATAATTTCACGTTTACTTATTTTTCCCTCTTAGTCACACTCTTGACCTATAACTGAGCATAAACGGTTTCATGGCTGAGAAAGTGCCGCTGTATTTCTTTCCTCCTCCCCGCCCCTGAAGAAATGCACACGCTCCACTGCACATACCAGGTGCTTCGTAAGTGCCTGATTGGTGACGTCCTCGTAGGAAGGAAGGATCCACGGCCTTCCTGGGCAGTGGCAGCGAGTAGCTGCGTTTGGCTAGGGGCCCAGCAGCAGTTCTGCCTGTATGAGCCTTGCCTTGGGTTCCGGAATGTTCAGTCCGCATGACAGTCACCTGGTCCCACAAAGCTCGGCGTCTTCTCTCATTCTGAACTTCCCCATCTGGTCCAGCTGTAGCTCGGAACCCTGCAGGAGGACTGCCCTTGGGATGCCTTTTCCAGGCCCAAGTTCCAGGTGACACTGTGTTCTCAGGCGGTACTTCTGGTACTTTTGCTAAACTGACTTCCTTGTGTAAGGCCCAACGAAGGCGTCTGTAGCCCTGTACTCTGAGCCAAGGAAAGTCATGTTATAGCAAAGATCCCATGAAACCAGAATACCCACCTGCATGCTTTGAAGAGAATTTCGGAAAGTTCTCTGAGCCTTCCGAGCCTGTCATCTGTGGGAACCTTTTTTTTCCCCACCAGTCCCACCCACAGTGATTAATGAGATTCCCTGCTCACTCAGACCCGCATTCCAGTCTCCTCCCCATCTCCTAGGGGAGAGGGAACACACCTGGTTGTGGTCGCACCTACTTGGAGTTTACACCGATAAGAATTCCTAAGGAAACCTAACAATATGGTAAAGGAAAGGAGAGGCTCAGGCTACCAGGTTCTTACAGACTTACCGCTGAAATGCTTTACCATCTCAGCCTTAGTCTATCAAGCACTAACCCAGGAGAGGGCCGAGGCCCTGTGTCAGTACCTCTAGAAAACACAGAGAGGCTTAAGGGGTTTTGGTTCTGGGACATGATAAATCCCAATGGCGAAGGGAGAAGGCCGAGTCTTCCCAGCCAGAGCTTGGCCCTGAGCTTGGCACGTGTTAGTGTAGCCAGAGGGCATAGGAGTCCAATAGGCACTTGGTCCTTCCCCCCGGTAGGCCTGTGAGGCCCTTCTTAGAAGAAAGTTGCTGCTGCCTGGCCTTGGGAATTCTGGTGTCTTGTAGAGGCTGGGGATCTTCTCACCTAGAGGCTGTGTTCCCTGGAGCCAAACTCCCAAGTACTAGAACTGGGATAATGTAGAGGACTGGGGTGGGAATTTTTGCCGGGACATTCAGGGTTATAAAATTCCCAGAGAGCTGAAGGGTCTCGCTCCTTTTTTTCTTTTTTTTTTTTTGGCCACGCCCTGTGGCTTGTGTGATCTCACTTCCCTGACAAGGGATTGAACCTGGCCGCAGCAGTGAAAGCCTGGAATCCTAACCACTAGGCCACCAGGGAACTCCCGGGTCTTACTTCTTTTCTATGATGTTTAATATGTTACCACAGCCTTAATCTATCACAGTTCTTCTATACTTCGGAGTACTTAAGAATGACCAGGAGCTTGTCAAAGAGGCAGAATCCCTGACTCCTGTTTCCAGAGATTCTGGCTGAGGCCCAGCTGAGGCCCACCTGGGAATTAGACACAGAGTCTACAGACTACGCTGTGGGAAAGCCAATGCTGGTCAATTCCAAAGGCAGATGCTGCTCCTCAGCGACTTTCATCCCCCTTACCACCCTCACCATCCCCGTCTGGGGAATATTCAGTGTGTAATGGTCCAGGCTCAACTCACTGCGAAGCCAGCACATTCCTCACGAGACCACGTGAGTTTCCAAGGACCCCAGCGACGGCAAGATATATGTGCGGCGTGTGACTCTTGAACGCCTGAAATATGGTAGTGAGACTAAGGAACTGAAGTTTTCGTTTTGTTGCGTTTTAATTAATTTGAATTATTTAAATAGCTACGTGAGACCAGTGTCTACAGTGCGGGGTAAGGCAGAGCCAGACGGGGGAAGCACCTGATCTGCTCCTGGTCCCAGATCAGATCACTTTTCATCAACCCCATTGGAAAACACCAAGTCTAAGAACTGGTAGAATCTGGACATACACCTAGAACCTCTTGGACAATTCATGAGAATCGACCACCTCTCGCACCCCTCCCTGTACCCATCATGGTACTGACCTCTGCAGTCACCAACTTGCTTCCACTCACGGAGGCCCTATCCCGAGAAGGGTATGCTGCCTTTTCCAGTAATCCTGGGAGAGCAAGGATGGGACTTTGTGCCACTGAAAATGGGCAAAATTGAGGGTGATAATGAAGCCAAACCTTGGGGCTATTGGAGCTGCCTTGTCTGACAGAGCCCAGCAATAGGGTGCAGAGGCGGAGAATCTGGGCCCTGAAGCTGGGCAGCCTGGGTTGAATCTTGCCTCTGCTACTTGTCATCTTCTGCATAACCCTGAGCAAATTACTTACCTTCTCTAAACTTTAGTTTCTTTATCTGTAGAATGGGGATGAGTACAAATTTCGAGCTTTGTGGGGTTGTAAAAAGTCAGCAGTTCTCAAACTCTTTGGTCTTCTGACTCCTTTACACTCTTAAAACTTAATGAGGACCCTGCCACCCCAAATAATTTTTGGCTCTTGTGGGTTAAATCTATCCATGTATGCTATACTAGAAATTAAAAATAAGGACATTAAAACATTAATTTACTTAAATATAACAATCATTAAACCATTACATATTAATATAACATATTTTTGTGAAAATTAGCATGCTTTCCAAAACAAAAAGCAATTAGTAAAAAGTGTGACATTGTTTTACATTTTTGTAGATCTCTTTTGTGTCTGGTTACTAGATGCCAGCTAAGTTCCCATCCTGCTTCTGCATTCCATCTGCTACAATGTGTTGTCTTGGTTAAAGTATATGATGAAAATCTGACCTCACTCAGGTATTTAACTGGAAAAGAAAGGAGTATTTTCACAGTCTTTTCAGATCATTGTGGATATTTTTCTTTGATGCTACGTAAAACTTGAAAAGTGAGAGTTTATTAAAGATTAGTTGCAATGTGGAATCTGAAACCATATCAATAAACTTTTCACATTTTGTACACTGAAATCTATTGTTCTACCATGCATTTTTAACGTATCATTTACCTATGGATAGTTTTGTTACATCATGCATTAGTCATCTGAGAAATATTGGTTCATAAGTTGTGCTGATTTTACAAATGTTATCACAGCTATTATGCAATATCAAACTATCATATTTGTTAATATCACCACTAAATAATCAGAAAAAGGTTTTAAATATTGGAAATCTTTTAGAACAATAGTGTTTGTAGTGCTCTGGTGGCCTACTTGGCACAGAATAAAACAAGATGGAAGATGGCAATTAACGGCATCAATTTTTCAATCTCTCTCTGATTGTTGTCTAGTACTTAGTTTTAGTATGTTTAGTATGTTAACATTTGGAAAAATCCCATGGAAAAAGTGTCTATTCTTTATAACTCAGGATATTGAATTGCCTTCTTTTGTAATTCCTATACAGTCCAGACATGAAGGACTGTAGAGAAATAATCATACAGAATGAACAGATTAATTATAGAGGATATCTTAGCACATCGTTAGAATGTTTTTAACTTCCATGTAGACAAAGAAGGGTCAGGAGCCAGGTGGGTACTGATGCCCAAAACTTTAGGCTAATTTGAGGATTATTTCACTTATCTAGTACTACATAACAAATCACCTCAAAACAAAGTGGCTTAATGGAAGAGAATCACTTATCATTTCTTGTGACTTCTGTAGGTTAGAAATTTGGGATTAGCTTAGCTGGGCAGTTCTGGCTAGGGGACTGCGTGAAGTTGCAGTCAGTTGCTGGCTCTTAGCAGGAGGCCTCAGTTCCTCACCACGTGGACATCTCCATAAAGCTCCTTGAATGTCTTAATACTTGGGGGCTGGCTTTCCCCAGAGCTAGTGATCCAAGTGAGGGCAAGTTGGAAGCCACATGGCTTTCATGACATAGCCTCAGACATCACACATGTCATTTCTGCAATATCTTATTGGTTATACAGGTCAGCCCTTTCAAAGAGAAAAAGACTCCACAAGGCTATGAGTACCAGTAGGAGAGGATTACTGGGGGCCATTTTGGAGGCTGATTACCACAGATACCTGTTTTAGGTATAAGATTGCTTTTCTACCTGCAGAGACTTTATCTAGTCTCCATTATCTAGGAACTTAAGGAACACCTACCCACAGGCATGGAGCCCCACACAACTTAGCATCTGAACAGGGGACCCACTTCATAGTGAAGGAGGTATGGGAGTGGGACATGATAATGGGATCTATTTTTATATCACATACTGCACCATCCAGAAGCAGCTGGTATCTTGGAAAGGTGAAAGGGGCATCTAAAATTGCAGCTGATGCCCCAGCTCAGAGGCAACACTCCGTGTTGACGGGGTACCATCCTCCAGCATGTAGTATATGTATTAAGTCATAGGCCTCTATGATGCTGCATCACCAGTAGGAAGAACAAATGGGTCTGGAAACCAAAGGGTGGAAACGGGAGTGCTCCACTGGTGGATTTTTGTGCTTCCTGTTTCTGTAAGTCTGATCTCTGTAAGGTTGAAGATCCTGGTCTCCAAAGGCGTCTCTTGTCGGGAACAAAGCAAGGTTCCCATTGAACTACAAGTTGCAGTTGTGTCCAGGTTCCAGCGGGCAAGGAGAAAGCCACCATACTGACATGGGTAATTGACTGTTAGTCTGGTCCTCTGAGAAGCAGACACCAAGATGGGGTTAAACGTGGAGGGATTTTATTGGTGCAAAAGCCTAGGAAAGAAAGTGAATCACGCGAGGCTGGGAGAGTGGTCAGACTGTGAGGCAAATCTGACCCTAGATAAACTAGAGGGAACGAAGTTTGGGTGGGATAGCCCTAGACAGCTGTGCAGTCCTAGGAAGTTTCAACAAGGCCACTGGAGAGCCCTTGACCCAAAGTCAGACATCAGAGGAGTCCCACGTCTCCCAGGAAGGGCCCACCGTATTGTCACTGCAGTGCTCGGTCATTGAGCGGAGCAGCCTGTGGGAAGCACAGCCTGATTTCAGAGCCAGCAGCCAAAACCCTCAGACAGCTACACTCCCTGTAGCTGGAGTTCTGCTACATGCATTCTCATGGTTCCTACGTTGACGTCTCAGCAGGCTGATTTTACACAAGAAGGAAAGGAGCAGCACATTTCTAACCTCCTAGTACTTCCCTGCCTCATCGTAACAGTGAATATGTGAATATGTGTGTATACATATATCTCTGTATAGGATTATAGAACCATCAAGAAAAATATGCAAGGATACAAATTAACTTGTGAACATGGTGTGGCAAATAATGTTGATTTGTTGACCCCAAACCATTCCCAATCCCCTTTTCCCTAGCTGCTTTCCAGCCAGGGATGACCATGTGACACAATTCTGGCTTAAAAAAGAAGCCTACATTGAACCCCAAAAGAAATATGAAGAAATGATGAGTAGAGAAACAAATAAGCATTGACTTAACAACAGTAAGAGCTAATTTTACTGTCTCCCTTCCTCTGCTTCTTGACTGGGATGTGAACTTGAAGCATGAAGCTGCAGCAGCTATTTTGAGGCCATGAAGGAAAGGTCTAAAGAATTGCCAGTAGCAGAGTATCTCCAGAAATTTTTATTATGACAAGAAAACTAAATACCTTTTGTTTTATTCACAATAAATGTGTATCTTGTCATACACATAGGACATCTTTGGGTATGTATGTGCATGTGGGGGAAGAGGTAAGTCGAAACACAGAAAAGCAAGTATAAGGCCACTTAAAAAATCATGTACGTGATCAAACGTGTAATCATTTACATGCATAGCTCTGTACATGTTTTCATATATGTAAAAACAAATAAAATGATTAACTATTAAAAATGTAATAAAATTGTCCATTTAATCTGTTTTAAACTTTATTGGCATAATATTACTTATATATTTAAAATTTTATTTCTTTAGTTATGTCTCATTTAAAGAAAATTTAATATTGCATATATTTCTTTTGTGTCAGATGTTGATTTTAAGCACCTTGAAAAAAGATCTTAGGTTTCGTTGACCTTCTTTATTGTTTATTTTCTAATTCATTAAATCCTTACTTATTTTTGTCATTTTCTCCCTTCTACTTTATTTGGGATAGTTTGTTTATTTTCTAACTCTTTAAGTTGAATACTCAATATTAATTTTCAGCTTTTATTCTTTTTGAATGCAGTAAAACCAGGCCAAAACATGAATTTTGGCCTAATGTTGCTGTGGAGTCCCATTGTCTGCCCAGTCCCTGTTCTTAAGAAGGAGGTGGTTTAAAGTTCTCATCTTTTGTGTGGGTGGAAGGGGGCTGGGCAGATGTGAAATGGCAGGTAATGGAGGTGGGTCCCAAGCCACCAGACCCAGAAATCTCCAGGTAGACCATCACCAGCAGGTGGCACCAAACTGCAACAGGGACTGAGACGAATTTAGAATTTGATTCTGTAAGGGGATCCAGAACTCCTTGCCCCTGTGTCTCTCCTTCTCCTTCTTCTCCTTTCCTCCTCCTCCTCTTTCTATTTTCTTCCTTTTATTATACTGTTTGTTTTCATTACACTATTCCTCCACCACCCTCTATTGGCTTGAAAAGTATTCCTTATATTTCAAATACTTTACTGGTTACAGTGCATTTTTTTTTCTCATGCATACTTCACTAGCTATTCACTAATTTTTTGTTTTCCCTCCCCCAAATACAAGAACATAAAATACCTCCTCCTATTTTCCATGTTATTGTTCCTCAATATTATAATCTATTGTTCCTCAGTATTATAATCTATTGTTCCTCAGTATTATTAAACTTGCTTTTGGCTCTTCCAAAAGCAACAGCTCTTATTTTTTTTTTTTAAATTAATTTAATTAATTAATTTATTTATTTTTGGCTGTGTTGGGTCTTCGTTTCTGTGCGAGGGCTTTCTCTAGTTGCGGCAAGCGGGGGCCACTCTTCATCGCGGTGCACGGGCCTCTCACTATCGCGGCCTCTCTTGTTGCGGAGCACAGGCTCCAGACGTGCAGGCTCAGTAGTTGTGGCTCACAGGCCTAGTCCCTCCGCGGCATGTGGGATCTTCCCAGACCAGGGCTCGAACCCGTATCCCCTGCTTTGTCAGGCAGATTCTCAACCACTGCGCCACCAGGGAAGCCCAACAGCTCTTATTATTGCTGTTGTTTTAAGTCAATGCTTATTTAGTTCTCTGCTCATCATTTCTTCATACTTCTTTAAGGGTTCAGTTTTGGCTTCTTTCTGAAACACATCAAAGTAGTAAATTTTTCAGCCATGGATGTCCATGAAAAAAAAAATTTTAGCCTTATTTTTGAAAATACCTTTATTTCACCCTCATTCTGGAAAAATAGTTTAGTTGGATATAAGAGAAACTGTTTTATTGTTGCTAATGATAATTCTGAGGTCAGCCTAATTGTCATTTGTTTTTAGGTTATCTCTCTTTTCAGGAGCTTTTAAGAGTTTCTTTTTTGTTTAAATGTTTGACTCCAACGTATGTAGCTGTGTGGCTTTTTTGTTTGTTTTCTCTTCTTTTATGTTACTTGGGACTCAATGACCTTCTTAAATTCTGAAAAATTCCCAGCCATTATTTCTTTGAGTTTCTTCCAACCCCCTCCCCTCCATTCTCTTCTGGACTTTATATTTGATTTAGATTTAAAACTCTAAATATATCAGTCAACTCCACTCCCCCTGCCCCACACGCCATATCTCTTAAACTATCTTTGATATTTTCTATCTTCTTATCTTTCCATGTTTCAATCTGGATGATTTTGTCAAATCAGTTCACTAGTTCTTTTTAAGTGTGTTTAATCTGCTATTTAATTTGATTAAAAAATTTTAATGACTATACTTTTCAGTTCTAGAAGTTCTGTTTGATTATTCTTCAGATTCTTCACTTAAATGTTTAAAAGTCCTATCTTCTTAACTTTTACTATACCTTCTTAATCCCCTCAGTTTCAACTTACTTATTTTGCCATGTCTTACAGAGTTTTCTATTATTTCTAGTTCTTGGGCTGATTATTCTTCCATGTGTTGTATCAGCTAATGTTCTTCCTTGGTACGTTTTCATCACATAATTGGTAATTTTTTTACTGTGAGCTTTTACTTTTCTTCTGGAGAGGGTCCCATATATCCTGGATTGTGGATAATTCCCTGCAAAGCAGTCTTGTATTTACTACTCTACAGGTTCCCATCGCTTCTACTGGTCATGAACCAGTGATTATGTTAATTTCTTGCTTGAGATTTTTATAACATGTAGATAGCTTAAATTCATACCCCATATCCAGACTGGGTTTGGAACTATTCACAGGATGCATACTTTTTCCCACCCAGAGCCCAGAAAAGACAGCTCTTACTTCCTTGTCCCTTCTCTGGGCAGTAGGCAGAGTTCTTTTAGTTCTCCTTTCAAGTCTGGGAAGGATTTTTGAGAGTCCCAGTTTCAAGCAAAAGTCTCAGTTCCAGCCCAAACTACCTCTAGGCCAAATTTACTGTGGGACCTGCATCCAGGCCTGGTTCTTTCCTGGTCCCTCATGTGTCAGCTGGAGCTTACATCTCTGGTTTTGAATTTCCTTTTTTGTTTCTGGCACCTGGGAACTGTCTCGGCTTTCTTTCAGGCTATGGATTTTAAAGTTGTAAAATATTTATCCAGCAATTTACATGCATTTGTAGCGGGAGGGAGCCTTTGTTAAGTCAGGCTGCCGTACTGTCATCATTGGAAGCCTTTCATGCTCATATTTTGGTCATGCGTTTCTCCCTTAAGTTAATCTAGGCAACCCTCACTGACCTCATAGCCCAAGGAACTTCAGACAAGCCAGGAGCATAAAGTTGTCTACCTGAGTTTCCTTTTCCATTTCATTTGCGTCATTTCTCAGAAACAATCAGAGAAGGATGGACCCAGGAGGGACCTTGCAATCCTCCAGTCTCATATGCTCATTAATCAGATGAGGTCTCACTGGGACCCTGGATTCTGGATTTTGGATTCTCCATCTGGAGCAAATTCACTAGGAAGGAACCGAGTGTAGAAAAAGGAACACTGGACTTGGAATCAGAAAATTGAGATTTGCAGCCCAGGTTTGCCCCTTACCAGCTGTTTGATCTTGGACAAGTCACTTAGCCCTTTTAGACCCAGTGTGTTATCTATAAGATGAAAGCAGAGTGCACAGAGTTTTGATTTAGTAGGTGTGAAAGTTCCTGGTATGTCGTAGACTTTAAATAACTGGTTTCTTTCTTCCTTATGATTAAGATTCCTCATGTCCCCTCTTGGAAACATGGAAACATCTCTTTACAGTTGTTCATTCTTACAGAATCTGCCTGGAAATGGCTCATAAAATACCTGGACATCTATCAAACTGAAAGGTGTAAATTGGGGAACAGGAGGTTATTTTCCTGTTTCTCTTTTCCCATTAAATATAGAACCTTTGTTCCCAAAGTCTAAGGTAAATTTGCCTTAAAGAGTTTCATAAAGGCTCTACAATTGTCAGTGAAGCCACTGACATCTTACAAGGTTTTTTATTCTGGCTTCACATTCATTGGCCCATGGCTTTCTTTTGTTTTCTTTTTTTAATATTTATTTATTTATTTTATTTTATTTATTTGGCTGTGCTGGGTCTTCGTTGAGGTATGCGGGATCTTCGTTGTGGCATGCAGGATCTAGTTCCTCGATCAGGGATCGAACCTGGGCCCCCTGCACTGGGAGTGTGGAGTCTTAACCACTGGACCACCAGGGAAGTCCTGGCTCATGGCTTTCTTGTGATGATCACAGAGTGGTTGCTGGTGAGTTAGACCACGGTTGCTGGCAAACTTATTCTGTAAAGGGTCAGGTAGCAAATATTTTAGGATTGAGGGCCACCAATGGTCCCTTGTCACACATTCTTCTTTGTTTTGATTACAACCCTTTAAAAATGTAAGAAACATTCTTAGTTCATGGATTGTACAAAAACAGACCATGGGCTGGATTTGTCCCTCAGGTCTGGTCATAGTTTATGGAACTCTGCTCTGGACTGATGCAGCCTTCTGACCACGTCCATGAAGACTCTCTTGACGTAAGCAACTCTCACTCAATGCTTAGGGGCACTTAGCCTAATTCCCCTACCGAGTTCGCACAAAAATGACAGCCTTCCTTTGTCCCGCACCCCACCTGCTCCTGACCTTTCAGTCTAGTCGTCCTTGTCTGAAGGAAAGAGGGGGGCCCTTAGCACATGGGCAGTCACTGAGTTTCCATCCATCCAATGACTTTCACCTTTTAATCAGAAAGTGATTTCCTAGCTGGCTAAATTAATGCTTCCCAACATTTTCCATGTCATGGAGCACTTGGAAAATGATAGTTTGTACAGCTCAAGGCTGGGGCCGGGGAAGGTGGACAGAAGAGGGTTGAACAGATGTAACTGCTCATGTCCAGAGGCATCCAGGCTTAGGAGCTCCATCTGCCCCAGGAGGTCTGATGGGATCAATGTCTCAGCAAAACTGTTAGGACTATAGCTCAACAGTTATGGGCATGGTAAGCACTGGAGTCAGACGGCCCTGTATTAAATCCTAGCTTTGCTTCTTGCTAACTATATGACCTTGCACAAGCTTTGTAACCTCCTCTGTCTTAATTTCCTCCTCTGTAAAATGAGGAAAATAATAAAAGTACCTATCTTATAATGTCTATTTTACATGTAAAAATGTGCAGGTGATATATGCATGTAACCCCCTTAGCAAGCTGCTTGGTTATTAATCATAAGGAGTAGAATGCATTCTTTCCTTTTTTTTTAAAAATTTATTTTTTGGCCGTGTTGGGTCTTCGTTGCTGCGCGCGGGCTTTCTCTAGTGGCGGCGAGCGGGGACTACTCCTCGTTGCGGTGCCCGGGCTTCTCATTGCGGTGGCTTCTCTTGTTGTGGAGCACGGGCTCTAGGTGCGCGGGCTTAGTTGCTCCACGGCATGTGGGATCTTCACGGACCAGAGATCGAACCCGTGTCCCTTGCATTGGCAGGCGGATTCTTAACCACTCTGCCACCAGGGAAGTCCCATTCTTTTCTTTTTAGTCAACAGAAATTTTGCATTAAATGAATTTCTTTTATTGAAGAAAATCTTTAGGAATTAATAATAACTTCTAGCTCAAACTTTAGACCAATTTTTTTATTATAGAGATTTTTTTCCAGTCTACCTTGTAAGTTGAAGCCTTTGTGGCCTGCATTTTTTGTGCCTCTATTTTTGTTGTTCAAACACACAATGCCAAGGGGTTCCTGCCAGAGATACCCAAAAGTCACTCTGATGAGTAAGAATCTGAATTCTTTCAGGTCAGTGTGCCTGTTTTCTAGACAATATACTAGAGGAGCTTATATGTCCCAGAAGTTCATATGTTTGGGTTGAACAGAGTGCCCTTAGTGCCATCAGTCGAGTCACTGATAACCACAATTTGCTGATGGATCTGCAGCTGAACCAGCTGTGGATAATCCACATTCGGCCATGCCTAGAGCACGTGTCCTCTATCTGCCAGGCATCCAGCTCTTCCAGGGCCCCGTGACACAGTGCAGGCAATGGTAGTATGAAAGTAACAACGTCAGGATGTGAAGGATCACCTTACCAGTGAAAACCACAGGAATCCTGGGCAGGCAGAAAGTAATCAGGAAAATTACCTTTTGGCAAAGTGACATGGGTCAACTCTCTTGGCCTCCAAAAGAGCATTCTGTGATCTGTGGTTATGGGATGGCTGGTTCGCACTGAGTCCGAAGTACAATTTTGCTTTACTATAGTCATCTGTTCATGCCTAGTACTTCATGGGGGTGAAGAAGAAGTGGGAGACAGTTTCTTCACCTAAGATCCTAAAATTGGCTAATAGGTCAGACTTTGCATATATATAACAAACATAAAAGTGAAAAGTCTCAGGAGTCAGGAACCACAGGCTATAGGTCCTGAAAATTGCTCTAACCAAGCAACAAAAAGAACCTCTGATAAAGATGGTTTGTGAAACTCCAAATACTATATTCTCTTTTAAAGAAAGAGTCACAAAGACATGACCATGTTAAACGGTGTGAGAAATACTCCAGTGAAGAATATGGTGTGGCTTTGTTTAACCCTGAGTTTCAAAAATGTAGTTGACCTTAGTACCTCTCTTCCCCCCCGCCCCACAGTGATCTGAAGTTCTTTGTTTCTTTGGTTGAAAGCAGCAGAAACCAATTCCAGCTAAAAAGAGCAGAAGTTCATTTTCTGGAGGAATATTGGTAGCGTATAGAATTGTCAGCAAGGCTGGAGAACCAAGTGGTCTCCTCATGTGGTTGGCCTGAGAGCTGACGTGACTTAGCCTCACTGCTTAAAACTAGATCATTGTGAGGACTGGAGGTGGCCTTAGATAGCAGTCAGGAGGACCTTGTGATTTCACAGAGGAGGAAGCTGAAATTGACAGGGGGAAGTAGCTTAGCCCAGGTCACCTGGCCAGGCATGGGAGAGTGAGATAACTGCTATTTTCACTACCCTACCTACTCTTCTTCACTCGGATCTTTTATCTGAGGGGGTAGGAGGTATTCCTTTAAAGCACAGCACCCCCATTACTCATGAAGAGGAGGAGCCTACAACCTGAGTGGTTGCTTGGCAACGGTGAGCTTTTTCACTTGACCTATTTATTTCTACCTCCACCTAACTCAGTGGGAGATCTTATAATTACAAAGTAGCTAAATGTATGTTTTAATTTATTTCCTACTTATTTCCAAAAAAGGAATGATTTTGAAATGATTTTGGCTTAACCCATCCCTATGAAAGCAATGCTATTGGTCTTTCTTTTGAAAGTTTATAGTTTCTCATGGTTATGATTCATCTGAGGTTAGAGATTCAACAGTCCTTGTTTCTCTCTCTTTCTTCCCTCCCCACTACTTCTAATCTGGAGAAAAACTACTCATCTTCAAGACTCACCTTCTCTATGAAACATATTCTACTGTTCTCTTACCCTCCTCACCTAGAATTGCCAGATAAAATACAGGACTCCCAGTTGAATTTGAATTTCAGATAAACGATGAATAATGTTTTAGTATAAGTATATGTCAAATATTGCATGAGACAGACTTATACTAAAAAAGCATTTGTTGTTTATTTGAAATTCAGTTTAACTGGGGATTCTGTATTTTCATTTGCTAAATCTGGCAAGCTAACCCCACCCTCAGGAAAATTGTTTCCCCTGTCTTTGGCTTCCCTTCGCTAATACCACAGACAAAGCTCTCAGCACTGTGCCCAGCTCAAAGTCAGCACTCAATGACTGGTAACCACCTTTGTTGTTACTCTATCCTGTAACCACCTTTGTTGTTACTCTATCCTGCAGGTACTCTTGCTGTAGTGCTTGTAACAGTCTAATACTTTCCTACCCTTATGTGTTTCATCTTTGCCATCTCCATCAGTCTGCTAATCTGATGTCAGGAGGAATCATGTTCTTATATCTTAGCAACATAGTTGGTGCTTAATAACTGTTGAATGGAAAAAAAAGAAAAAGAAAGAAAAAAGATACTGGAACTATAGATAGCTAATACAGGAAGTAATCTAAGGAGAAAGCTGAGGCTTCATATCAAATGAATCCTATTTTTCAGTCCGTCTGGCATTTGACAGACTTGGGTTTAAAATCCCATGTTTACCACTTAATACTTATATATCTTGGGTACGTTTTTTGTCATCCTCAAGATTCAGCTTCCTTGTCTGTGAAATGGGACAATACATTTTTCTTGCACCATGAGACAGAGATTGCTGCTGTCTAGACCAAATGGAGAAGGACCAGAGTCTGGTGCCCCTGGTGGTTTTCAGGGGTCCCCACATGGCATTACCTCACCTGCCTTTAAGCCCATTCACCACGACTCTACAGTGTGAGGTGGGAGCAGAATGATACTGAGAGAGTAAAACAGAACCTACCTTTTAAAGCACCCCTGATTTTTCCTTTACCCATTTTAGGAGAAAATCCTTGTGGGTTACATACTTTCCTTCCTCCTCTCTCTTTCCCTCTTTCTCCTCCTTCCTCTCACACTTGCATTCCTTTTTAATTTTTTCTTTTTCTGAGCAGTAACAGGACTCAAGTTCCAGAGTCTCATTTTTGGTATCAAAGCAGTGTTTATTTCTTCTTTTTCCTGCCTGTATGAGAAAAGAAAGGCCAGAGGGCTGGAGTATGTCTGTTTCCCTCATGGGGGGAGGGGAGCCCTGTCTCAGCATGTGGGTTTGTCATCAGGGTACCTTTCCTGCCTTCCAAAGCGCTTTGAAAAGAATGTCAACTTTCCTTGATGACTCAGAATAATCATTATAGGCGGTGACCTTGGAGAGATGTAGGACCCTGAGGTTTTGACTAAAATGAATTTAGAACAGGAGGAGAAAGAAAATTTCCTCGGTTAACTAAGAAGTGATTTATTGTAGCTTAATCAAAGACTTTCAGCTCACTTGGCTAATGGAAGAATGTTTTAACCAAGACAAGGTTTTAGGCAGGTAATTCAGTGGCTCAGAGAGACAGACTTGGTCAAGACACAATCAGTATCATTCAGTAGCAACCCCAGTTTGTAAAGAGATGATTGTGTTCCGGGTGCTGTATTTAGCCTTGAATCTCCCACCAACACAGAAAGTTCAGTGCACAGGGAAGTGGTTAAGAGCTGCTAGCTCTCAGGATACTCTTTCGGCCCAAATCTCAGCTTTGCCTCTCACCACCTGAAAGATCTTAGGAAAGATCCTTAACTGAATCTATAAGATTAGAATAATAACAGTACCTACCACATAGGGTTGTTGTGAGAATTGCATGAGATAATGCACATAAGCAAGCATGGTACAGAAGCATGTATTAAATATTAACTCTCATGATTCTCATTTCATAAATAAAGAAAACTTAGTAACTAGTGGCGCCAAGGTTGGACTTCAAATCCCATTTTTTCCCATTTTAGTACAGAGCCACTGCCAAAGGAGAGAAGGGAAAGTGAAATGTGGAGGCATAATCAATGGGATCCCCCAAATAGTATCCCTAGTGAGAAGTTTCATTAGTTGTTTAGTTAGGATGTAGATTTTGCTGCTAAAAACCAAAATATCAGTGGCATAAACACGGCAAGTTTACCTTCTTATCAAAAAACAGAGTAAACATAAGCAGTGTAAGGTGATATGGTGGCTCCACTGTGTCAGTGACCCAGACTCTTTCTTGTTGCTCTGCCACCCTCAATATGCGACTGTTTGTCCCAACTCTGGGTACAAGGTCCACATCCAAGGCAGCAGATGAGGGGAATGGAGAGCATGAGCCTTCCTTTCAAAGAAAGGCGTGACCTCAGGATTGTCCATATTATGTCCATAAACATCCCATTGGCCATACCCAACTGCAAGAGGAGGCAAAAATATTCTCAGCAGTCATTTGCTCAGCTATTATACTAAAGTTAAAAAGGAAGGGTGGTTATGGGGAGTTTAGGTGAAATAGCTCTTCTCAATCAGTTTATTATTTGTCCTGTTTCTGAGCTAAATTGATAATCTATTCTACTCCCATTCTAGATATGCTGCTGTTTGGAATAGTTACCACTGGGGTAAATGGTTCTGTTTATCTCACTGTTAAATATCCTAGACTGCAAAGATCCTTTGATTCTCCTTTTATCACTTTTTCACTGCCTTCTATTTCCTGTCTCATTACCTGTCAGTCTAGTGGTTGAAGCATTCCTCTTTCCCATGCCTGCTTGGGCCTTCCTCTCCACCACACACTTATACGCTTGACGCTTGCATTTTTTTTTCCTAGATAGAATTATATGTAATGTGAAAGGAAACTGGTTTGAGTGAAGGCTAACTTATCACAACTTTGGTATTAAGTCTTTGTTGTCTATTCAGTGGTGCTGCTGGCTTGTCTCCTGCTTCTCAGTCATGCTAGAAAACCTGACACTGCTGAGAAAGGAGGTGTCTCTGTATTAGAAGAAGAGAGAAAGGGGAAAAAAGACCAGTGATGGGGGAGAATTAAACAATCAGAAAACTACAGTCATCTAGGGAATTTTGCCAAGAAAAACAAAGCAAAACCCCCCAAACCTAGCACTTAAGAATAAAAAGATGAAGCAGATAAGAAATATAACAGAAACAAATATGGGAAAGACCAACAAGAATTCAGGGATCAAAAGCAGCTTTCTTAAGTTAAAAAAAAAATATATATATATAGTCCCTGGGTGTGGATGTCTGGAGTGCCCATCGCTAGCACGTTTTGTTCTGATTTAAGGCACCATTTGGGGGCGGGGAAGAGCCTCCAGTTTGTTAAGACTGTGGTTAATTAAAGCTGGGGACTCAGAATCTGGAGTTAGTATGCAGCTCATCCTCCTGCAAATTGAAAAGAAGGGCATTAGGATGCTGGTCACCCTGGACTCTGGCGAGGAGGAAAGTGGAGCTGAATGCTGGTCTTCACGCAGACCATTCTAATGACTAATCCTCTTTGTAATGGTCCATTTACATGTTAGAAGATCTAAAAGACAGGAAGCATAGAAATGGGCTTTGAATTTTCTTCCTTAGAGTTTGTTTCCAATTAATCTTTCTGAGACAAGAACCGCAATCCCACCACAAACTGTTCTGAAGCTTTCAAGAGCAGGTTTTGCTACTTCGGACAAGATGCTAACATACTAAAAAGGAAGAAAACAACTTAGTGTTTGGTTGGATATCCACCCCTAACCCCCCAACTATGAAAACAACTGCTCCATCTCAATAAAAGGACAGTAAACAATTTTTATTTAAAGTAGACTTTTGGCAGCTTTCTTAGAATCACAGGACTGGAGAGGATTGCCCAGATTTTTTAGAAATGAGGAAACTGAGGCCCAGAGAGGCCAAGCATTCTCAGAAGGTTGTTCAGCAAATGAGTGGGGACTAAAACTGTCTCCCGCTCCCTCACCATGCCATGCTGCCACTTCTTCACAGAATTTACCTTTAATGAAGAAAATAAGTAGCCTCCTAAGCCTGATTAGTTTTTTTTTTTTTAAGATTTCTAAGGAAAACATGCATTTTCTTTATGGAGAGTGGGAAGGTTTTGTATTCAAAGAAAAACAAGGCAACCCAGAGAAGTGTCCCTTCATCCTAAGTGGAGGCGGTTGGGTAGGATCCCAAAGGCAGTAAGAGGTTGTTTCTTGCTCCAAAGAGCCTTTCCAATCTCTCTTGCCTCTGGCCCGAAAACTCTCCTATTATTATTTCCTGAGGCAGAGATATTTAATAGATGATTGTTTCTCCATCACACTGTAGTTAAAAAGCAAACATTACCTGAGAAGAAACCCCCCTGCAATGATCAGCTGTTAATATTCACCAGAAGTGGCTTCAATCTTTTCTGGGGTCATGGAATATTTCAAAATCTGCTGAAATCTATGGCTCTTTTGCATAAAAATGCACATGCAAAATTACAGTATCTTAGGGTCTTCACTGCCCTCTGAAGCCCATCTTTGGAACGAGGAGAAGGATTCCTGTCTTTAAGTAAATTAGCTTGTCCTATTAGCTGGTTGGTCTTAACTAGCGGAGTCTAATGGGCATGGAACTAAGTTTCCATGGGAGAGAAAAAGAGCCCCAAAGTTGCTGCCCTGAAAGGGTGAGCAACCAAGATAGAGAGTCCTGGGCAAGCTTGAGGGAAGGGGAAAAAAGGGAAAAATGAAAGAGAAGTTTCTCAGGGGAGTTTGGAGAGAAGCCAAAGATAAACTCTTCGACTTCATCACCTTGTCTTGTGTTATGACCATAATTATGATTTCCAGGCTTATTTAACGTACTTAGCTGACCTCTGTAGTTATTCCAAAGCCACACATCTTCCTGGAATCCTTCCCCAAGACGTACTGACTCTCAAAGGCAGCCTGGGCTCCTGAATAAGATGTCGAGCTGAGAGCAGAGTCCTTGTTTCCTGGTACTTTGCCATCTTATGCGGCTCACGGATCTTTTGGACCCCAAAAGGGGTGGGAAGTTCCTGCAATAAGCTACGGGGAGATGATACATCACCAAAACCTAGACATGATCATGGCAAACAGGCCAGGTAGGGATGTATTGATAAACATCAAAAGAGGTTGTGCATTCCAAGAAAGAAAGTGAATTGGAGTAACTCCAGTGAGTCAATGTTTTTTTTTTTTTTTAAAGATACAGTGTGATTTGTAATGCTCAGCGGGACATGGTTGAGTAATGCGTCTGGCTCCTGTGAACAGCAGGAAGCCACAGGGAAGGACCTGAGCTCCCGGGACACATAGGTGCCCTAGAGTCCATAGCAGTTCCAAAGAAGTGAATCCAGGATGCAACTTGGGTGCTGAGCAGCCATTTCAAAAACTGTGAAAAGTTGCAGCCAGTCCTGGGCTGTTTCTCAGAACTTCACTGCCTCCATTTTGTTTAATGGCCACGTTCTCACAGACTGGGAATTCTTATACCAAGAAAGGGAGGATGTGGGAATTCCAGTTAAAAGCAACTGGGATATAGGCTCGGAAAGTGGGAAGCCAGGTGATTGGCTGCATCTAGTCAGAATGGCCCAAGAGCATTTGAGCACGATGTCCTATGATCAGTGCTGCCTGATGAGTAGCCAACAGCCCCATGTGGCTGTTAGCGCTTGAAATGTAGTTAGTGTGACTAAGGAACTGACTATTACAGTTCATTGAATTTTAATTGATTTAATTTAAATAACTACACCTAGCTAGTGGCTCCTATCTTGGACAGCTCCAATCTGGACCTAGGGCAAGAACAAGTCAACATTGGTCCACACCCTTGAGCAGCTTCTGCTGGAGTTAAAAGCTGCTTTTATCCATTTCTCCATCCATTCATTCGTCAGGCATGTCTGGCCCTACAGAGGTTCTAGTAGCCTGTAGCCACAGGGGCTTCTAGAATGGAGTCAGGAAGCTCATCTCTAGCTCACCTGTTATACTCCCCTACAAACTGAGGGAGCCTCTTTTGTCTGTATCTTGATCAGGATGCTGACGCCCATGGGTCAGGGTACTTCATTCTACCTCCATCTCACCTCTCTGGGAATGCGTCAGCCTTGGTTCTCCTCCCTTGCATGTGAAGTTGCCTGTCTTTCTTTTTACCACTGGCATTAAATTATTGACATTTCTCTCTATGTCTGTTTGTAAAATGGTCATTTTGGGTGTTCTCCAAGAGTACAGGGAGGCTAGAGTGAAACCTACAAATCATTATGAAGCTTATGGTGAGAAGAACAAACTGTTTAAGTTGGAAATGATGAAGTTCAGCTTCCTTGTTGCTCTGAAGAGGAAAACCATGAAACCAATGATCTGAGTGAAAAAAAGGCTACCATTCAGGCATCCACTTATTTGACAATATTTATGTGCCAGGTAGTGATGCAGCTGCTGGGGTACAGAAGTGAAAAAGAAAGAGAGTATCTGTCCTCGCAGAACCCATTTCTTTGTGGGGATGATGGACAATGGGCCAGCAATCTAACAAATAGATAATAAAATGTCAGATAGAGAAAAGTGCTACCAAAATAAAGCAGAGTCAGGCTACAGAGTCGTGAGAAGTGCTGTTTTAGATGGGATGGCCAGGAAAATCCTCTCAGAGGGGGTGATGTTTGAGTTGAGACATGGATAAAGGTAGGAATTGAGCCATGTGACTCGCGGTGGGGAGCGCAAATCGAAGGACAGAGGAAATAGCCAAGGCCTGAGGCTGGAGTGTGTTTGGCTGGTCTGAGGGACAGGAAGGAGGCAGTGGAGTGAGTCAGGGGGAGGAGATGAGTCAGAGCGGGGCGGGGGCCAGAGCCTGGAGGGCCTTTTAGGTCATGGTATGGACTTGGATGTATTCTTGGATTTATTCTAAGTGCAATGGGATGCCATTGTGGAGCCTTCCCTCACGTCAGTTCCAACTACCTCGTTAGATTAGGAGTTGCAACTTTAAATGCCTAATGAGAGGTAATGAGAGTACAGGTAATGAGCGTGCAGGTAATTGAGCGTGCATGGCCTGTGGGTGGCGGTCCCTGTTCAGCTCCAGGTTGTCACGGCCTTGCAGTAGTGCAAGACCAGTGCTTTTAGAGGTCACTCTTGATAAATGAAAATGTGGACCTAGAAATGTTCATGTGAAAGATTTCAATTTTTAAATACTGCAAAAAATTCAAGTTAAATGTGCAAACACACATACACACACACACAGAGTACAGGCCAAAGAAAATATATCTGCAGAAAATATCCACCAGTCTGGGCCTTCTGCATTAGACAATCATGTTCAGGGAGTTTGGATTTTCAGCTAAAGCACATGTGAGAAAGAAAATTCCACATGATGCCCAAACAAAATCACTAGAGGCTGTGGAATAACAGCCAGTGTAATTTCCACTGTATGAGCCTAACCAGGGAGGGCAAAATCTACTTTTGCAAAGTGATCCTTCCTGTTGGGCTGTAGATAGTTGGAACAGACCATTGCTTTCTCTATAACACTGAGACAAAAATGGATAAGCTTAAAAAAAAAGTGCATTAAAAAAAAAACATTGGTGAGCTATGGGCACAGATAAATCCAAAGGGATCAAATTCCAGAGAGTGTGAATCCTTCCCAGGAGAGAAGAGATGCGGGTCTCTAGGGACATTTGTAAGTGTGAGAGTGGAAGGAGGGACATGCACAGAGCGGCTCTGGGGCAAGTAAAAGCTAGGGGATTTTCTAACAGACATATAGGCTGCCATGATAGGCTGCAATTTGCAGGAACCCCAGCTTCAGGACTAATTCTCTCCATTTGTCAATTCTACTGCGTGGGATCTTGCTGAATGTGTGGCAGTGCCAGAGGCTGAGGGCTAGGCTGGAAAGGCAGAGAGAGAATTCTATAATCTCAGCCCAGAGAAAATCAAGGCTTCTGTTCCGGAGCCCTATACCATCTCCACTGGGAAAGACTGTAGTGTTGAGGGTGGAACTCCCCTCCCCCACTCCCTGTCCTTCCCTGTAAATGTAGCACAGAAATTTTTGTTTAGATGTTGTACCCTATCGTTTCAAACGGAAAACCCAAGCAAGTCCCCTATACTTTTATGTGGCCATGATTAGAGCTTTAGAGCTTTACAAGAATATTTCTGTTTTTTGCTGTTGTTAAGATTTTGAATAAGGGTTATTTGTTTTTGCATCATAATCTAACCTATCCTGATTGACACATTTTTTTAACTTACCGTCAACTAGTATTTTTTACTAAATATTTTTTAATAATTTTTTTTTACTGTCAACTGAATTTAAACTATCCCTTTCACCTGATCATTATTTACCTCTACTTAGATCCAAATATGGTCATAAGAATCAGACTCTTCTAACAGGCAAGAGCGATAACCTGTGTCTCCACAGGTTTCTCATCAAATAACATCACATCGCACATTCAGCTCATCTTAGGGCTCACGATAGCCTTTTAGAACTCAAAGGCAGTTACAGCTTTATGTGCTTGTTTGCGATGTCTTTTGCAGCCTCCGTATGATACACTCTTAAGAGTCATGTGAATTTCATTCCCTGAATTCTACTCCTTTTCCATCCAGGTCTTAAGACATTAGGAGAGCAGTCAATCAGTACGTTCAGATTTACTTGTGCAATTAATTTTTAATTATGTAATATGAGAGGGTGTAGGAGGAGGTTATGCATTACCCCACACACAATGGAATATTATTCAGCCTTACAAAAAGAAGGAAATTTTACTATTTGTGACAATATGGATGAACCTAGAGGACATTATGCCAAGTGAAATAAGTCAGACACAGAAAGACAAATACTGCATGATCTCACTTTTATGTGAAATCTAAAAAAGTCTAACTCATAAAAGAAGAGGGTGGAATGGTGGTTTTCAGGGACTAAAGGC
The DNA here is from genome assembly GCF_965194825.1 of Balaenoptera physalus. NCBI lineage: Eukaryota > Metazoa > Chordata > Mammalia > Artiodactyla > Balaenopteridae > Balaenoptera > Balaenoptera physalus. Next base: position 147,405,729 of record NC_138890.1, read on the forward strand.
GAGGGTGAGAGTGACCACGCATATAAGCACGAAATCCTAGAGACTGGCCAAGCAACAGGACACAAGAAGTTTGTAACCCTGACCAGCTGGTATGAGCCACCATACCAGCTCCAACTTCTGTGCAAAAAAAATAAATTTCTATCTAGTGTAGCCATTATTACTTTGGGTCTCCATTATAAGCATCTGATTCTATCCTAACTTAGTTGTTTTGAAAGTGAAGTTTAAGTTTTCCTGGGGGATAAACTATCCTCCATGAGATATAAAGACTTATAGTTTTAAGGGAATCAATTTTCAGATGCTCAGAATGTTCAAACAACAACAACGACCAATAATAATAATATTTAGCAATTGCCTGTGTTCCAGTACTTTACTTATACTAAGTTATTTAACATAACGTTATGAACTCTTTCCTAAAATTAATCTGTCTTAGATCAAGCCTGTGGCTAAAGCTGGTTTCTTTCTCACTCCCCTCTCATGAATGCCTTTCTCCTGCTTTAAGGAAAAGGCGTAACTCTCCCCTATTCCAAATCTTATAGTGAGACTTTGCCTTTGAGCAGTGTTTCTTAACCTTTTTTTCATCATGGCCTTCTAAGGAGGCTTTTAGTTATTTTTTCCTAATCATCCCCCCATAAAAATTTAATACCATATATATACTCTGTATACTTGTTCATGTACTGTATGCATATCTATTCTTTATACACAAAAAGAGTAAGATTTTTTTTTCATTCTTCAAGAACCAATTTTTGGCCCTGTAAAGAAAACATGCCCTAGAAAGTAAAAAGCTATAGGGCACCAAGGTACTATTTGAAATACTGGTGCTGGTGGGAAAAATTAAATGATTTTATGATTGCACAATAAAACTTTTGCAGTGCATATGGTTTCTGATTCTTTGCTTTAAGAAAATTCAAGGATATAATCAAGTTGTCAGTTGATAAATGATTAAAATTAGCTCAGAAAGATTCAAAGAACTGAATTGCATTGCTATAACAAGCCCCTTCCATTTCCATATAATTATTTATATGAAAAAGATTTCTCAGGACTTTCATATATAAAAATGCAAAATATTAATATAAATGATTCTGAACTCTGGCTCATTCTAATATTAAGTGTTATTTATCCATAGAATAACTAGAATAAGTCCTATTCATTTAGAGATGCCTTTCCAATAACACTCACTCTCTGTGTGCAATGATTTGTAATATATTTTTGTTGATTTTACTGAAATTATAGTGATAATTATATTCAAAGACTTTTTCAACTCAGATCCTTTTGGTCATTGGAAATTTTAAAAAACATTAAATATCAGATTATATATATGTGATTATATATACATAAAATGCATAAATATAAAAATATATAAACATAAATGTATATTATAGTAAAGAAAATAAGTATGATAGAATGATCAATAAAAGACTAAAATAAAAAAAGATATATTGTATTAGGATGAAATTATATGGGGGAAGTCAGATGGAAATATGAGTTCAAGAGGAAAACAAATTGCTATAAAATTTCTGACCATTAAAGAAGGACTTGGACTTCCCTGGCATTCCAGTGGTTAAGACTCCGAGCTCCCAAAGCAGGGGACCCAGGTTTGATCCACGGTCAGGGAACTAGATCCCACATGCATGCTGCAACTAAGACCTGGTGCAGCTTAATTAATTAATTAAAGGACTTGTACAGGTTTATTTAATTATTAATTTATTGACTGATTGATTGATTTTGGCCATGCTGCTCAGCTTGCGGAATCTTAGTTCCCTGACCAGGGATCCAACCCAGCCCCCCACAGTGAAAGCACTGAGTCCTAACCACTGGACTGCCAGGGAATTCCCTGTTCATGTATACTTTAAACAGATCAATGAACGATGGCAGGCACCAACTCATAAGTTTTAGATTCCATTTAGTATGTTTAAAAGAATCACGTGACAGTTCAATTTTAAAACGTCCAAATATACAATATGCCAGAAAGTAATCTTTTGCAGCAATTTAAACTTATGATGAAAAATTTAGATATCAACTTAGAAATGAGTGAGAATTTTTTAACAATTGCTTTGAGGGATGTCAAGGGAAAAAAGGTTGAGGATTACTGTCCTATTACGTGAGGTGCCAGTCTGACTGAAGTTGCTTTTGTCCCACTTCCAGTTGCTAGTTCTGGAAACTGAGAGTGGGGTTGAGCTTACAGGTGAGGCATGAAATCACCCAAGGGGTGTGGGGTGAGAGGGACAGAATTTGGGAAATCAGGTCACTGCCTGCTGTTTGGCACAGGGGCTACATCTTCCCCCTTCCTTACTGCCTGAGGTCTAGTGGTGAATAGCAGCCCAAAGGTGGAGCAACGGAGCTCAGACTTTATACTCTGCAGCTCTCTTCTCCATGTAGGGCCTCCACACACCCCCTTCCCCAGGAGGCTGCACATCACCAAGTTCCGTGGGACTTTCTTCCCCCACTCCAGCCATTTTCAGCTCTTGCTACACCGACCTCTTTTCTCAAAAATGGGCTCCACCTCCCTGGAATCACCTGGAATGCTTGTTAAAGTGCGGTTTTTTTTTTTTTTTTTTTTTTGGTCTTTTGACAAATCTATTGCATTGACATCTCTGAGGCTGTTACCCAGGATTCTGCATTATTAACTCTTCAGTGTAGGAATTCATTCTTTATGCCTCAGCTCTTTTGTCCAACAAAGGACAGTAAGTTCTTTGCTTGTCACAGGAATTTGAATTTGAGAGTTTGGATTAAAAACCCTAGGGAATGGAGATGTGAATCCAAATGGATTTCAGCCTGTTTTATTTCTGGATGACTGGCAGATGTTGGAGATTTCTTGGCTTTAACCTGGAAGAGCAGGAAGAAAGAAATAATGTTCAGAGCAAGATAAAACGCATTTCAAAAAAAAAAAAAAAAAAAGGAACAGGGAAAAGCGCAAAGCAAGCTCTCTTCTAATCTGATTCTTAGGACCGTGACATTGGCCAAATGTCCACAAACATCCGATTCTGACAAAAGAGGAGATGGTTTCCAGCACTGTACCTAACTCAGAGTTGGATGCCATCTTAGCCCTGGGGTTGAATCAGAGCTTGAACTAGACCAACACAATCATCATCAGAGGCCAGGAATGGGTGCTCTGCTTAGGGGAAGCTTCGAAAGGAACTGGGAGTGCAATGGGGTCTGTATTTAGCAGAGTCAAGACCAACTGATTCTGTGAGGAAGCCTGAAGAAAAGGTCCCGTGAAGATGGGAGCCAGGCAGATGGATCCCTTTGATAACATACAAAGGGGTTTACCTAAAGAGGTGGGTAAAATAGAATGGGGGCAGACTTAGAATCTCTCTCTAATTTTCCACTTTTAAAAACAGCAATTGTCTCCAAGTTAGAATGTTCAAATTGTCTTGATCAGCTACTTAGGCCAGGTTTGAATTTCAGGTCACAACCCTTGATTTTTCCTGAGTTCACTACCTGGTGCCTTGTGGCATTGTCTATCAGAGTGATGTTTTCAGTTACTTAAAGTAATTCAGGCAAGGCAAAAAAGTTGTTTTATGCCAGCCCCAGCAAACTTGGCTTTTTGTCATTTAGCAAGACTCACCTCTTTGTGTTATGGAGAAGAGAAAAATAACCCCAGTAAAAGCCCTACAACATGGGACAAAAAATGGGGGGACTTTAAAAAAACTTTCCACTCTGTATTTCTAGCTTTGGGGAGTGTGGTATTCTCAGAAACAACTGTCTGTCTAGACTAGAGAGGAGCTTTGAAATTTTGGGGAGAATTATCATTGCTTCTTTGATTTCACAACACTCTCTTCTCCACTACCACCTTGTTTTCATAACAATTTAGTGAATTAAAATTAAAATAATTGTTTTGAGAAATTAGGGAAGACTTTTCTGATGCTTCTGGGGGTGAAATGGAAACCCCTGTGGTTAACAGAACCAGGATTGAGGATTGCTACTCTTAGACTGGGAATATCAGAGCATGATCTAAGGAGATTTTAAGTCTTCAGCTTTGGACCTTTGTAAGGTAACCTCTTGGTTTCTAGCACAAATGAACAATTTGCTTCTAGTCATTTAACTTGTACCTCACTTGCATAGGCAACGTTCTTTCCATTTATTATGTTTACTTAAACATTGTTTCAACCCACAAAAGCAGACCGGTAACTAAAGATATCTGCTACACTGTTTTGTTTTTCTTGTTTGCTGTTCAAATCATTCCCTTACTTAATTTGAGAAAAAAGCATCATGGTTTTCTGACACATTTGCTTGTCCTTTCCAGCCTGAATCATTTATGCATTGTTCAATCATTTATTGATTCATTTACCCAGTTGACAAATATGTATTGAGCACCGATCATGTTCTCAGAACTGGGCTGGGCATTGGGATATAAGAAGATGGGTTTCCTGCTCTCTGGAAGCTTTCTATTGCAATTCTCAACATATTCCTCTCAGGATCACTATGCAGCCCTCCTGAAAAACAACGTTCTTTTGATTTTTGTGTCATCACTGCCTGGCAGGGGTATTTCTTGGCATGGACTTTTATTCTGGCCATTTTCCCAAGGACCAGAGGCAATGCATGTCAGCATCTCACTTTCTCCGCAAGGGATGAGGCCTGAGGGATCTTCACAACCTCTTTTTTACCTGACTCACAGGGAGGCCACACAGAAGAGTCCTCCCAGAATGCTTGGAAGCTGATGAGCCACCTTAAACAAATGAAAGAAATCATCCTTTCATACCCGGAGGGGATGGAGATGTTTGAGTTGGGGCCTTGACTACAGCCAAGTGAGTAAGTATGTCCCTGGGTATTTAGTTACAAGCCTGGGAATTATTGAACAAGTCTCTCATCGTGAAAGGAGCTGTAAATCAAATAACATAAGGCCTTCATTACATAAGGGAGATAACTCTGCCTTACCAAATGGATTTGAAAGCATCCAGACTCAACTTGCAATGCGAGAAACTCTAGGTAGTCAGCCTGTTGCTGCGTGTATGCGGGTCCACTCATGTATGTATCTCTGCTCTGCCAGCTGTGAGGGAAGGGACTCACTTGGCTGACTTGATGATTTGTTTTCTTTCTTTTTCTTTTTACAGGTGTGTAGAGTTGAGTCAATTTTAATTTTCTGCCCATTTCCCGCTATTATCGGCAATGGTGTTTGTTCTTCCCTTATATTTTCACTCCCCACTCACATTCTTCTTCCTCCGTAGGTATTTGCTTTTACAAATTGTATGTTGTATGTTGCTTGGTCTGTATGTATTTTTTTCATCTTTTCATTATAACCGTATTCAAACACAGTGGAAAGTTGAATGAAGAGTACAGTGTACACTCCTATACCTATGACCTTGAATCAAACATTTCCTAACACTTTGTCATACTTGCTTAACTCTGTATAGGTGTTTGAAAGTAAGTTGTAGACATTATGATAAATCTCCCCTAAAGCATGCTTTAAGCATGCTTTTCCTAAAAATAAAGACATTGTCCTACACAAAAACAGTATCATGACCCTTAGTCCTGGAAGGAAAGAAGGAAGATAGATAGAGATAGAGATAGAGATAGAGACAGAGACAGAGACGGAGATGGAGATGGAGATGGAGAGGGAGATAGAGATGAAGATGGAGATGGGGTTGGAGATGGAGATGGGGTTGGAGATGGAGATGGAGAGGGAGAGGAGAAGGAGAATTAGAAGAAATTCAGCCATTTTTCTCTCCAGTTTCTTGGCTGCAGGTTGCTTTTTTTTTTTGTTTCCAAGAATGGGTGTTCTGCCTCCCAGTACACAATATGGACACCTCAGAGTAGAGTTACTATCCAAAAAAAAAAACAAAAACAAACAAACAAAAAACCAATAAAGGGCCTGAGCTTCATAGCTCTAAAAAGTCACTTTTTTGGAAAATTAACACTTGCGATTTTCTTTAAATGCAGCCCAACCATTCCATCACTTGGCTATTCAATCCTAACAGTAATAGCAAGGTTTGGGTTGAACTTGCTGTTGAACTGCAAAGAATTTCTCAAGGCGGTCATTTTTGTGGTGTGTAGAGCAGTGTATGATCTCTAACTCTGGAAGGCCAGGCACAGAATTAATGAGAGGTTTCATGTGTATCTAAAAGAATGTCTTTCCAAGAATTTATTACTCTCCTTTTGGCATGTGCTCTCAGGCTCTTCAAGTTGGTGGTCAGATTGGAAACTTTAAATTTTTCTTTCAGAACTCTGCCTGGGCTTGTGTACTTTTCTATAGGTGTGTTATAGTTCAATGAAAATTTTATTTTAAAAAAAGAAAAAAAAAATAACTCTGCTAAAGTCTCACTTTCTCTAATATACCCATCACCCTTGACCTTTAGCATTTCCCCAGACACTTAGCACTTCAGAAGTCTTTGGTTTGGTCTCTGGAATTGGCAAACTGTAGTGTAGTGACAAGAGTTCTCAATTCACAGTATCCCTGATTCTAGAACTGGTTCTTGGGTTTTCACGTAAGAGTTGCATTATTGGGCAAGACCCTTAACCTTTTTATGGCTCAAATTTATCAGCTGTTAAGACAGGCATAATAACATGTTGTCAGGATGCATGTGGAGTCACGAAAGTCAAACAAGATAATGGATACAAAAATGCTTCATTAACTATAGGAAACGTGAAATTTTTACAATTAGGGGTTTTATGTGTCTCTGTTCTTTTTCTGGACTGTTATGTGATGATCTGCTTTCCCAGGTTCCTCCCTCAGCTGCCTGTGGTCCATTTTCCACGCAGCAGCCAGAGGGATGCTGTGAAAACATCATGTATATCATGTTTCTCCTCGGTGCCCATGGTCGGTCCCATTTCTTTCTCTGCTTCTTGACACCCCCGTCTCTCTGACTTCAATTCCTACTATTCTCTTCTTGCTCATTCTCTTCCAGAGACACTAGATTTCCTGCGAGTCTTCAAACCTCCCGTTTCAATCCTGCCTCCGAGCCTTTGCAGTTTACTCTGATGGGAATGTATCCACATGGCTCACTTTTTCACTTCCTTCAAGTCTTTGCATTTCATTGAGGTCTTTTTGGCCATTCTTCATAGTTGCAACCCTGGCACTGCCTAGCCCTTCTTCCTGCTTTATATTTTTACATAGCATTTATAACTTCCTAATATACTATGTGGGTGACATTGATTTTGGTTAATATTTGTCTTTCTCCACTAGATTATAAGCTCCATCAGAGCAAGAAATTTTGTCTGTTTTATTAACTGATGGATCCCCAGCACCTAGAACATAGTTTGACATGTAGCAGGCCCTCAGTGAATATGTTGAGTATTATGTTGAATAGTATCTTGAAATATTATTCAACCAATAAATATTTGTTGAATAAATGAATGAGCCTGTTTCAATCTCACAATCAGAAAAAGGATGGGAACTTACATTTCTGGACCCTTTTCCATATACACCTCATAAAAATGAGCCCTGTTGGAAAGTCTATGTGGATTCCTAACCTTCCCCCAGGATCCTGACCTCCTGGAAGATATTTGTATAATCTCTTTGCATGTTTTAATAATCCAGGAATGCTGTTTCTATTTCAAAAACCTGCAGAGAAGCAGTAAATGGAGGAGAGATGTTCTTTGGAGAAATACAGAGAATCAGGATCATACCAGGCAAATTTGATGCATGCTCTTGTCTACTGGATGATATTGTTTCCCCACCCATCTTTCTAGTATTTTCTTCAGCAGGATGTAATTTGGTCTTGCAGCTTCTCAAATGGCAGAATGATGACCTCCACAGCATTTCCCAAACTGTGTGCTGGGAACACTAGTTCCAGGAAATGTTAATCTGATCTCAAAAAAGAGTAAGGTTTCTGTGGTTCTGATTATATATTAGCATGTTAAAGGCTCTGAGGAGTCACACAGCTTAAAAATAAGTAAAGAATGGGTGGCCTGTTCAATAGTAACTTATTGGAATAGGGGAAGTGTGGCAATAGTGAATTCTACTCCAGTATATTAAAATGACACACCAATATTAGAAGACACTACCTATTTTGAGGCCATGATCTTCAGCTTTCAAACTTTCACTTCCCACGGAGCTCGTGGCTATATACGTTTTGTTTTGCCATTGAGTTCTGCTCAGTACTCTGTAAGCTTACCTAAGGAAGGAAATGCGCTTATGGAGTATCCCTTATGTCAGTGACATTCTCCATGGCACTGCAGTTCTTTTCGGATTTTTTTTTTAAATTAGTGAAGTACTTATTGAGCACATCTCCCTACTTAATGCAAGAATTCCATTAGATACAATAAAGATACCAGGGGGAACAAGACAGGACAAGATCGTGGAGCTTACATTCTAGGATAGCCAGGCAAAAACAAGTAAATCTACCAAATAATACACGTGGAGCCAAGGGTGTTAAAGGAAGAAGGGAGGAGATAGGACAGAGAATAAGGTGTATGTGAGGGTGTTTCCTACTTGAGGTGACCAGGAGGGAAGGATGCTCTGAGGTAGGGACATTTAAAGTGAGACATGAGGATAAGGAAAAGGGGCTGTGCAAAAGGGGGAAGAAGAATCCTGGTTTTAGGCAGAAGAAAGGTGTAGTCATGGCTCAGTTGCAGGAAGCAACTTGCTAAAGAATTGCAAGACGATCCCATGGTTGACCCATGGTGCTCATGAGGGCCATGAGATGAGGGGAAGGGCGGCAGTCTGTGTATACACGGCAATTATTCAGGGCTCTTGAGGCCATGGTATGGCCTTTCATTGAGAGGATGATTGATAGGATTGAATTTATGTTTTAAAGAACCTCCCTCAAAGCAGAATATACCCCAATGCACTAAAAATTTTAAGTGAACAATGGGCATTTAAAGATGCTTTTAAATATCTGAAAACTACAGATTACATATTTATTTGTCTCTCTTTCCCAAACATACAATATCCTCTAATTCTATGTGAACCACTGGGTCTTGGTGAAATGTTGTTATTCTACTCTGTGTTTTATACATGTCTCCACATCTAGGCTCTCTGTATATCTGCGCTTCAGAGAATACCTATAGCCTGGAGCACATGTGAGGGATTTTAGGGCAGAGTCAACCTTCTACAGTCCTGGAGCTTGTTTTGGGGGCCTCCCATCTTCCCACCCTGAAAGCATGAATTCAAGAGATGCATTGTTTTCCAGTAGTGCTGGGCATGCATTTTCTTGCTCTTCTCCATGCTTCAGTGAGTGGTTCTGGAGGTACTCATAAATTAGCATGATATTTGCAGCACTGGTAAATGGCAATTGAGAAAACTTTCCAACATCAAACAATTCATGCTATATTTATGTCAGTATAGACATGGCATACATGAAGTATGGTAGAGAATTTTTTGTTAGCCAGATGAATACTGAACTCCAGAATAGCAAAGGCTTGCTTCTATAAAAATATTTAGTAAGATTTATTTAAGATCTAAAAAATTAATTTCAGCTTTATTTAAATAATAGTTTTAATTATATTTTATTTTTTATTTTTTTGAATTTTATTTTATTTTTTTATACAGCAGGTTCTTATTAGTCATCCATTTAATACACAACAGTGTATACATGTCAATCCCAATCGCCCAATTCATCAAACCACCACCTCCATCCCCCCGCCACATTCCCCCCTTGGTGTCCATACATTTGTTCTCTGCATCTGTGTGTCAATTTCCGCACTGCAAACTGGTTCATCTGTACCATTTTTCTAGGTTCCACATATATGCATTAATATACAATATTCGTTTTTCTCTTTCTGACTTACTTCACTCTGTATGACAATCTCTAGATCCATCCACGTCTCAACAAATGACCCAATTCCGTTCCTTTTTATGGCTGAGTAATATTCCATTGTATATATGTACCACAACTTCTTTATCCATTCATCTGTCAATGGGCATTTAGGTTGCTTCCATGACCTGGCTATTGTAAATAGTGCTGCAATGAACAATGGGGTGCATGTGTCTTTTTGAATTATGGTTTTCTCTGGGTATATGCCCAGTAGTGGGATTGCTGGATCATATGTTAATTCTATTTTTAGTTTTTTAGGGAACCTCCATACTGTTCTCCATAGTGGCTGTATCAATTTACATTCCCACCAACAGTGCAAAAGGGTTCCCTTTTTTCCACACTCTCTCCAGCATTTGTTGTTTGTAGATTTTCTGATGATGCCCATTCTAACTGGTGTGAGGTGATACCTCATTGTAGTTTTTTTTTTTTTTTTTTTTAACATCTTTATTGAAGTATAATTGCCTTACAATGGTGTGTTAGCTTCTGCTTTATAACAAAGTGAATCAGTTATACATATACAATATGTTCCCATTTCTCTTCCCTCTTGCATCTCCCTCCCTCCCACCCTCCCTGTCCCACCCCTCTAGGTGGTCACAAAGCACCGAGCTGATCTCTCTGTGCTATGCGGCTGCTTCCCACTAGTTATCTATTTTACATTTGGTAGTGTATATATGTCCATGACACTCTCTTACCCTGTCACATCTCACCCCATCCCCTCCCCATATGCTCAAGTCCATTCTCTAGTAGGTCTGTGTCTTTATTCCCGTCTTGCCACTAGGTTCTTCATGGCCTTTTTTTTTTTTTTTTTCCCTTAGATTCCGTATATATGTGTTAGCATACTGTATTTGTTTTTCTCTTTCTGACTTACTTCACTCTGTATGACAGACTCTAACTCCATCCACCTCATTACAAATACCTCCATTTCATTTCTTTTTATGGCTGAGTAATATTCCATTGTATATATGTGCCACATCTTCTTTATCCATTCATCTGTCAATGGACATTTAGGTTGCTTCCATGTCCTGGCTATTGTAAATAGAGCTGCAATGAACATTTTGGTACATGACTCTTTTTGACCTATGGTTTTCTCAGGGTATATGCCCAGTAGTGGGATTGCTGGGTCGTATGGTAGTTCTATTTGTAGTTTTTTAAGGAACCTCCATACTGTTCTCCATAGTGGCTGTATCAATTTACATTCCCACCAACAGTGCAAGAGTGTTCCCTTTCCTCCACACCCTCTCCAGCATTTATTGTTTCTAGATTTTTTGATGATGGCCATTCTGACCGGTGTGAGATGATATCTCATTGTAGTTTTGATTTGCATTTCTCTAATAATTAGTGATGTTGAGCAGCTTTTCATGTGCTTCTTGGCCAGCTGTATGTCTTATTTGGAGAAATGTCTGTTAGGTCTTCTGCCCATTTTTGGATTGGGTTGTTTGTTTTTTTAATATTGAGCTGCATGACCTGTTTATATATTTTGGAGATTAATCATATGTCTGTTGATTTGTTTGCAAATATTTTCTCCCATTCTGAGGGTTGTTTTCTCATCTTGTTTATGGTTTCCTTTGCTGTGCAAAAGCTTTTAAGTTTCATTAGGTCCCATTTGTTTATTTTTGTTTTTATTTCCATTACTCTAGGAGGTGGATCAAAAAACATCTTGCTGTGATTTATGTCAAAGAGTGTTTTCCTCTAAGAGTTTTATAGTGTCTGGTCTTACATTTAGGTCTCTAATCCATTTTGAGTTTATTTTTGTGTATGGTGTTAGGGTGTGTTCTAATTTCATTCTTTTACATGTAGCTGTCCAGTTTTCCCAGCACCACTTATTGAAGAGACTGTCTTTTCTCCATTGTATATCCTTGCTTCCTTTGTCATAGATTAGTTGACCATAGGTGCGTGGGTTTATCTTTGGGCTTTCTATCTTGTTCCATTGATCTATGTTTCTGTTTTTGTGCCAGTACCATATTGTCTTGATTACTGTAGCTTTGTAGTATAGTCTGAAGTCAGGGAGTCTGATTCCTCCAGCTCTGTTTCTTTCCCTCAAGACTGCTTTGGCTATTCAGGGTCTTTTGTGTCTCCATACAAATTTTAAGAATTTTTGTTCTAGTTCTGTTAAAAAATGCCATTGGTAATTCGATAGGGATTTGACTGAATCTGTAGATTGCTTTGGGTAGTATAGTCATTTTCACAATATTGATTCTTCCAATCCAAGAACATGGTATATCTCTCCATCTGTTGGTATCATCTTTAATTTCTTTCATCAGTGTCTCATAGTTTTCTGCATACAGGTCTTTTGTCTCCCTAGGTAGGTTTATTCCTAGGTATTTTATTCTTTTTGTTGCAATGGTAAATGGGAATGTTTCCTTAATTTCTCTTTCAGATTTTTCATCATTAGTGTATAAGAATGCAAAAGATTTCTGCACATTAATTTTGTATCCTGCAACTTTACCAAATGCATTGATTAGCTCTACTAGCTTTCTGGTGGCATCTTTAGGATTCTCTATATATAGTATCATGTCATCTGCAAACAGTGACAGTTTACTTCTTCTTTTCCGATTTGTATTCCTTTTATTTCTTTTTCTTCTCTGATTGCTGTGGCTAGGACTTCCAAAACTATGTTGAATAATAGTGGTGAGAGTGGACATCCTTGTATTGTTCCTGATCTTAGAGGAAATGCTTTCAGTTTTTCATCATTGAGAATGATGTTTGCTGTGGGTTTGTCATATATGGCCTTTATTATGTTGAGGTAGGTTCCCTCTATGCTCACTTCCTGGAGATTTTTTTTTTTATCATAAATCGGTGTTGAATTTTGTCAAAAGCTTTTTCTGCATCTATTGAGATGATCATATGGTTTTTATTCTTCAATTTGTTAATATGGTGTATCACATTGATTGATTTGTGTATATTGAAGAATCCTTGCATCCCTGGGATAAATCCCACTTGATCATGGTGTATGATCCTTTTAATGTGTTGTTGGATTCTGTTTGCTAGTATTTTGTTGAGGATTTTTGCATCTATATTCATCAGTGATATTGGTCTGTAATTTTCTTTTTTTGTAGTATCTTTGTCTGGTTTTGGTATCAGGGTGAAGGTGGCCTCATAGAATGAGTTTGGGGGTGTTCCTTCCTCTGCAATTTTTTGGAAGAGTTTGAGAAGGATGGGTGTTAGCTTTTCTCTAAATGTTTGATAGAATTCACCTGTGAAGCCATCTGGTCCTGGACTTTTGTTTGTTGGAAGATTTTTAATCACAGTTTCAATTTCATTACTTGTGATTGGTCTGTTCATATTTTCTCTTTCTTCCTGGTTCAGTTTTGGAAGGTTATACCTTTCTAAGAATTTGTCCATTTCTTCCAGGTTGTCCATTTTATTGGCATAGAGTTGCTTGTAGTAGTCTCTTAGGATGCTTTGTATTTCTGCGGTGTCTGTTGTAACTTCTCCTTTTTCATTTCTAATTTTATTGATTTGAGTCCTCTCCCTCTTTTTCTTGATGAGCCTGGCTAATGGTTTATCAATTTTGTTTATCTTCTCAAAGAACCAGCTTTTAGTTTTATTGATCTCTGCTATTGTTTTCTTTGTTTCTATTTCATTTATTTCTGCTCTGGTCTTTATGATTTCTTTCCTTCTGCTAACTTTGGGTTTTGTTTGGATCATCGTGTTTTCATTGTCATTTGTCTCCAGGTACTTTTTGATTTCCTCTTTGATTTCTTCAGTGATCTCTTGGTTATTTAGCAACATATTGTTTAGCCTCCATGTATTTGTGTTTTTTACATTTTTTTCCCCTGTAATTCATTTCTAATCTCACAGCGTTGTGGTCAGAAAAGATGCTTGATATGATTTCAATTTTCTTAAACTTCCTGAGGCTTGATTTGTGACCCAAGATGTGATCTATCCTGGAGAATGTTCTGTGCGCCCTTGAGAAGAAAGTGTAATCTGCTGTTTTTGAATGGACTGTCCTATAAATATCAATTAAATCTATCTGGTCTATTGTGTCATTTAAAGCTTCTGTTTCCTTATTTATTTTCATTTTGGATGATCTACCCATTGGTGTAAGTGAGGTGTTAAAGTCCCCCACTATTATTGTGTTACTGTTGATTTCCCCCTTTTATAGCTGTTAGCAGTTGCCTTATGTATTGAGGTGCTCCTATGTTGGATGCATATATATTTATAATTGTTATATCTTCTTCTTGGACTGATCTCTTGTTCATTATGTAGTGTCCTTCCTTGTCTCTTGTAACATTCTTTATTTTTAAGTCTATTTTATCTGATATGAGTATTGCTACTCCAGCTTTCTTTTGATTTCCATTTGCATGAAATATCTTTCTCCATCCCCTCACTTTCAGTCTGTATGTGTCCCTAGGTCTGAAGTGGGTCTCTTGTAGACAGCATATATATGGGTCTTGTTTTTGTATCCACTCAGCAGTCTGTGTCTTTTGGTTAGAGCATTTAACCCATTCACGTTTAAGGTAATTATTGATATGTATGTTCCTATGACCATTTTCTTAATTGTTTTGGGTTTGTCTTTGTAGGTTCTTTTCTTCTCTTGTGTTTCCCACTTAGAGAAGTTCCTTTAGCATTTGTTGTAGAGCTGGTTTGGTGGTGCTGAATTCCCTTAGCTTTTGCTTTTCTGTAAAGCTTTTGATTTCTCCATCAAATCTGAATGAGATCCTTGCCGGGTAGAGTAATCTTGGTTGTAGGTTCTTCCCTTTCATCACTTAAGTATATCATGCCACTCCCTTCTGGCTTGTAGACTTTCTGCTGAGAAATCAGCTGTTAACCTTATGGGAGTTCCCTTGTTTGTTATTTGTCGTTTTTCCCTTGCTGCTTTCAATAATTTTTCTTTGTCTTTAATTTTTGCCAATTTGATTACTATGTGTCTCCGTGTGTTTCTCCTTGGGTTTATGCAGTATGGGACTCTCTGCACTTCCTGGATTTGGGTGGCTCTTTCCCTTTCCATGTTAGGGAAGTTTTCAACTATAATCTCTTCAAATATTTTCTCGGGTCCTTTCTCTCTCTCTTCTCCTTCTGGGACCCCTATAATGCGAATGTTGTTGTGTTTAATGTTGTCCCAGAGGTCTCTTAGGCTGTTGTCATTTCTTTTCATTCTTTTTTCTTTATTTTGTTCCACAGCAGTGAATTCCACCATTCTGTCTTCCAGGCCACTTATCCGTTCTTCTGTCTCAGTTATTCTGCTATTGATTCCCTCTAGTGTAGTTTTCATTTCAGTTATTGTATTGTTCATCTCTGTTTGTTTGTTCTTTAATTCTTCTAGGTCTTTGTTAAACATTTCTTTTATCTTCTCGATCTTTGCCTCCATTCTTTTTCCGAGGTCCTGGATCATCTTCACTATCATTATTCTGAATTCTTTTTCTGGATGGTTGCATATCTCCACTTCATTTAGTTGTTTTTCTGGGGTTTTATCTTGTTTCTTCATCTGGTACATAACCCTCTGCCTTTTCATCTTGTCTATCTTTCTGTGAATGTGGTTTTTGTTCCACAGGCTGCAGGATTGTAGTTCTTCTTGCTTCTGCTGTCTGCCCTCTGGTGGATGAGGCTAGTGCAAGTTTCTTGATGGGAGGGACTGGTGGTGCGTAGAGCTGACTGTTGCTCTGGTGGGCAGAGCTCAGTAAAACTTTAATCTGTTTGACTGCTGATGGGTGGGGCTGGGTTTCCTCCCTGTTGGTTGTTTGGCCTGAGGCAACCCAACACTGGAGCCTACCTGGGCTCTTTGATGTGGCTAATGGCGGACTCTGGGAGGGCTCACGCCAAGGAGTACTTCCCAGAACTTCTGCTTCCAGTGTCCTTGTCCTCACGGTGAACTACAGCCACCCCTGCCTCTGCAGGAGACCCTCCAACAGTAGCAGGTAAGTCTGGTTCAGTATCCCCTGGGGTCACTGCTCCTTCCCCTGGATCCCGATGCACACACTACTTTGTGTGTGCCCTCCAAGAGTGGAGTCTCTGTTTCCCCCAGTCCTGTCAAAATCCTGCAATCAAATCCCACTAGCCTTCAAAGTCTGATTCTCTGGGAATTCCTCCTCCCGTTGCTGGACCCCCAGGTTAGGAAGCCTGACGTGGGGCTCAGAACCTTCACTCCAGAGGGTGGACTTCTGTGGTATAAGCGTTCTCTAGTCTGTGAGTCACCCACCCAGCATTTATGGGATTTGATATTACTGTGATTGCGCCCCTCCTAAGCCACATATCATTGTGGCTTCTCCTTTGTCTTTGGATGTGGGGTATCTGTTTTGGTGAGTTCCAGTGTCTTCCTATTGATGATTGTCCAGCAGCTAGTTGTGATTCTGGTGTTCTCGCAAGAGGGAGTGAGAGCACGTCCTTCTACTCCGCCATTTTGGTTCAGGGCCAATAGTTTTAATTTTAAATATTGATAGTTCAACTATAATTATCTTTTATCTTTTACTTTTAATAGATAATTTTGAATACTTCAGAAGAAAAATAACTTCTTTGGAAAACTTATGAAAAATCATTTTTACTTTTCCTTTTTTTTTTTGGCGTGCTGCATGGCTTGTGGGATCTCAGTTCCCTGACCAGGGATTGAACCCGGGCCATGGCAGTGAGAGCATGGAGTCCTAACCACTAGACCACCAGGGAACTCCCTACTTTTCCATTTTTTTGAATTTATTTGAATTTACAGAATTTGATGAAAATATGTTTGTTTTGTAAATTTTGAATATTACTTTAAAAGCTTTTAAATCCTTTAGATCATTGAGAATGCGTACAATATGCAATTGTGATAGAAACTGAAAATACAAACCTGGAGTTCAGAAGAGAGAAAGAGCTATAAAGGAAAAATAAGTAAATCTTCAAAGAAGCATTGTGCTTAAGTTTTTAAAAACTATTGAAAGAAAAGCTGGCAGGCTTCTGTTGGGTATGACCTACATAAAATTTGCAAATAGGACATTATAAATTCTTTTTAAGTCAGGTTTTTGAGGTATCATTTACATATAGTAGCAGTCACCCTTTCCAGGTGTTCAGTTTTATGTGTTTTGACAAAATGTATATTGTTACATAATCATGACCTTAATCAGGACGTAGGGTATTTCTATCAACCCAGAAAGTTTCCTCAGTGCCCCTTTGTAGTCAATCCCCTTCCCACTCTTCTCCCAGCCCCTAGCTCCTGGCAATCTTTGATCAGATTCTTTCCCTATCATTTTGTCTTTTTCAGGATGTCATGTAAATTGAATTCATACAGTATATAATCTTTTGTGTCTGGCTTCTTAACACTTAGCATAATCCCTTTGAGAGTCATTCATGTTGTTGCAAGTATCAATAGATCTCTCCCTTTTATTGCTGAATATTATTCCATTATATGCAGTCACTACACAATTTGTTTATCCATTCACCAGCTGATGGACATTTGGCTTGTTTCCAGGTTGGGGAGATTATGAAAAAAGCTGCTCTAAACCTTCTTTTACAAGTTTTTTTTTTTTTTAGAAGTAAAAATAAGAATCTAAAATGACAGATTTGAACTGGATTCCAATTTTTTTTTTTTTAGTAATCTTTTATTTATTTATTTATATTTTTTTATATTTTATTTTTGGCTGTGTTGGGTCTTCGTTTCTGTGCGAGGGCTTTCTCCAGTTGCGGCAAGCGGGGGCCACTCTTCATCACGATGCGCAGGCCTCTCAATATCGTGGCGTCCCTTGTTGCGGAGCATGGGCTCCAGACACGCAGGCTCAGTAGTTGTGGCGCACGGGCCTAGTTGCTCCACGGCATGTGGGATCTTCCCAGACCAGGGCTCGAACCCGTGTCCCCTGCATTGGCAGGCAGATTCTCAACCACTGTGCCACCAGGGAAGCCCTGGATTCCAATTTTCAAAAGAAGTCTGTTGATGTTTTGTTTTATTTTTTTTTCAATATTTATATCAGAACAATAGTCATAATCATGTGAGTACTGAATATTGATTTAATAATATACTGCCATGTAACTGTTGTGGGAGATGAAAGAAGGATAATGTGTGTGTCTTTTTTTTTTTTTTTAATCAGTCATCAATTTTATACACATCAGTGCATACATGTCAATCCCAATTGCCCAATTCAGCACACCACCATCCCCACCCCACCACGGTTTTCCTCCCTTGGTGTCCAGACGTTTGTTCTCTACATCTGTGTCTCAACTTCTGCCCTGCAAACCGGTTCATCTGTACCATTTTTCTAGGTTCCACATACATGCGTTAATATACGATATTTGTTTTTCTCTTTCTGCCTTACTTCCCTCTGTATGACAGTCTCTAGATCCATCCATGTCTCAACAAATGACTCAATTTCATTCCTTTTTATGGCTGAGTAATATTCCATTGTATATATGTACCACAACTTCTTTATCCATTCATCTGTCGATGGGCATTTAGGTTCCTTCTATGACCTGGCTGTTGTAAATAGTGCTGCAATGAACATTGAGGTGCATGTGTCTTTTTGAATTACGGTTTTCTCTGGGTATATGCCCAGTTGTGGGATTGCTGGGTCATATGGTAATTCTATTTTTAGTTTTTTAAGGAACCTCCATATTGTTCTCCATAGTGGCTGTATCAATTTACATTCCCACCAACAGTGCAAGAGGGTTCCCTTTTCTCCACACCCTCTCCAGCATTTGTTGTTTGTAGATTTTTTTGTGGCTATGTTTTCATTTCTGTTGTGTAACTACCTAGGAGTGGATTGCAGATTTATGTGGTAAGTGTACTTTTAACTGTGTAAGAAACTGCCAAAGTGTTTTCCAAAGTAACTGCATCATTTTGCACATCCACCAGCAGTGTGTGAGAATTCCCTTGCTCTGCATCCTTGCTACCACTTGGTATAGTGAAGTGTTTTTTGGGTTTGTTTCCTTCTTTCAATTTAGTCATTTTAATAGGTGAGAAATTCTCTAATTACTGATCAAAAAATTAAATTGAGCAAGAAAATTATTCTCATCAACAGCACAACTCGAATAGGTTAAATCAAATCTTGCAATTTAAGGCTACTGTTTAAAATGATCAGAACACGTGTGAGCCTCCATTTGTCCTCATGCCCAGGGTCCACAATGTTAGTGGTGAGACTGTACTCACTGTACCCCTTCCTTCTGCTCTGAAGTTGGCTGTTGGGGGATGTGTTTCTTTGAGGTCTGGCGCCCTTCCTTGCATAGGACAGAGGCCACTTCATTCTGCAGTGCCCTCTAGTGGAAGCTGTTCAACTTGTTCTCTGTGCTACCCTGACCTCTCCACACTCCCGGTGAAAGAAGAGTCACCATGCCGCCCTGAGAGGCTGCAGCCCCTGGTCTAGAAGACAGGACCTGTGTTTAGAGAGCTCTCTTTGTGGAAGAACTAGCATAGCTCCACGAGCCACCTGATGGAGTGGTGAGTGACGCTGAGAAGAGTTGTGAGCAGTGGAGCCTTGGTTCCCAAAACTGTCATTTGGAGGAGGCTTATGGGATGTCACAAATGGTAGCATGCTCTATTTATCCCACCGCTGGTGAGACCCTGCACAGAGCTTCTAGTCAGTGATGAGATCAGCTTCAGCATCCTTGAACCTTGGATGAGTGGCACTGGAGAAGGCTAGACTATGATGGACATTGGTCCTGACCAACTCTAAAAACTTTTTAGTAGATTGTAAGGAATGCCACTAGGGAAAAATGCACTTCCTCAATTTCAGATTCAGCAAAATAGACACCGATTAGATCAAAATGCTGCCTCTTCCTGACCACAAGAATGTGTCCTCACAGAAGTGGTGGTGTTTTGTGATCTACAAGCTGCAGGCTGGGGTGTAATATGTCCTGACTTGGCATTTGAGGAAACTTCAAATAATTAAGGCCACTCATCTCTCCTCTCAGTTATTTCTTCCTTTGGGGATCATAAAAACCTTGAGAAATGTCAAGCTTCCCTTTTAGATTTTTCTTCATTGAATGCAAGACCTCAATTTTTTTTTTTTTTTTTTTTTTTTTTGCCCTTCTAATGAATTTGGGTTATCATCTCAGGCCCGTCATGCTGCCAAGTCAACTTTTCCAAAATGATGACTATGTTTAAGACATTCACAGTCAACTAGGCAGTTAACTACATATTTTGTATTCATTTCATATAACTTCATGGTTGACAGTGTAGGCTGTGAATTCAGACAACCTGGTTTCAAATCATAACTCAACCACTAAGCTACCACACTGTCCCTTAAAGTTTGAATGTAATGCCCACCTATTTCCTTATTTTCTTACCTTTGAAAGTTCTTGAGTGTTTGTGTTATTACTTTCATGTACACAGTACAGAACTTTCAAAGATAAGAATATTTTCACAATTAGTCTCACAGTAATTTTTTTTTCTTTTTTTTGCTGCATTTTATTCTTGCAATTAAATGCTGTATAACCTTAAGCAAGGAACTTTTATCTTCAGTGACACTCTTTCATTCTTTTTCTTTTCTTAAAAAAAAAACTTTTAATTGAGATGTAGCAAACATAAAGTGTATTAATCTTAAGTGCATAGCTTGGTGAATTGTTGTATACACCCATGTAATCATTTTAATTATTGTTGCAGTTTATTCTTGGAAAAATAAATATACATTTAAGTCTCAACTTGCTGATATAATTTCAACATACAAAGCACACAAGGACAGTTTTACTCCAAATTACATCTAGAATACTTAACTATATTGAAAGTGAATATTCAGATATTAACAAAAATCCTTATGGCAAACTTTGTATGACTGACATGGTTACAGTGATTATATATGATGTTAGCCCACATGATCTTGAGATCAAGTATACTACAAACCTTGGTCAAATATTTTTCTTTTTTTAAAATAAATTTATTTATTTATTTACTTTTTTCTTGGCTGGGTTGGGCCTTTGTTGTTGCTGTGCGCGGGCTTTCTCTAGTTGCGTCGAGCAGGAGCTACTCTTGGTTGCGGTGCATGGGCTTCTCATTGTGGTAGCTTCTCTCGTGGAGCATAGGCTCTAGGTGCGCGGGCTTCAGTAGTTGTGGCTCGTGGGATCTAGAGCACAGGCTCAGTAGTTGTGGTGCACGGGGCTTAGTTGCTCCGTGGCATACAGGATCTCCCCGAACCAGGGCTCGAACCCGTGTCCCCTGCATTGACAGGCGGATTCTTAACCACTGTGCCACCAAGGAAGTCCCTATTTCTCTGCTTATTAGTCTGTGTTACACTGCTCAAATATGTGATCTACAGAGTCTTAAATGCTACGATGAAGTCATTATCATATCAAAGGGCTCAATAGCTCATATTTCAATGAAAAAATATAAAGGATTGACTCAAGTCCACCTCTCCAAACAACCACTTAATCAATGGGACCTGGACAATGGTGAAGATCTGGATTTCACAGAATAATATCTTACGGGCTGATCTTGTCATTCCTTGGCCAACAGGGGAGACTGAGAAATAAAAATTAATTTGGAGGATAAGAATCTGTCTTCCCTTTCAACTGACTGGAAAAAAAGAAAACACAGATAAAGCTAGTTGTAGAGTTAACAGAAAGCCGTATTTCTTCCAAGGACATGCTTCAACAACAAAGTATCATAATGACTCCTTTATTTGAGTGACTGCTGTTTTCTTATTCAATGAGAGACTTCGCTATTTGAAATGCGGTTGGTTAAGAATAAAACATTTCACTCTTGCCCAGAGGACGTAAGTGACTTTGACACAGAGGAGTAGTTTTGGTTTCCAACCCAGGTGCAGAGCCTGAGATAAGAGGTGTCTGGACTCAGCATTTCAGATCCATCTTAACTTGGTCATTTCCAAGGAAACAGGACCCTGGGTCTACTTTGCACTCCAGGCTTGTTGTTGACTTCTTTGAGTCTATCAAAATACTACTTCAATTAAATTTTACTTAACTCTACCCTTCTCCCAAACCCTATAATAAATCTATCTTTTCCTTTGTTCAGTGAGATATCCCACAGTTCTCTGGTGTGGTCTCCCTCTTGGCAATGGATCAATAAATCCGCTTCTGTTGGCCTACAGGTTTCTCCCTGGAATGCTTAAGCTGATGAGACTAGGAAAGTAGGCTTTATTATTCCTGTTTTTAAAAGAAGGAAATTGAGTCTCAAGAAGGTTAAATAAAGTGTACCAAGGGTTATAGATAGTAAGTGGTCACAAAACTGAAACCGAGATCTGAAGTGTGATGAAGTCCAATCCATGTTGCCCCCGCCTTCATCTTCCAGCTCATTGTTGCCCTACTTTTGGTTAACAACCCCACTCAATGAGAAGCCACAAAAGCCACTCATACCACTTTGCTCTTTCTTATTACAGCTAGTAGCCAATTCTGACACACATCACGATTCCTTAAGGTGCGGCTTCATTTTCATAGTGTTACTCTCTTCCAGGGACACGGGTGAACCATCCAACACAGTTCTGAGTTCCTTTCTTACTCAGCCACACCAATAAGCCAATATTTCTAACAACACCCTCTGGGTTTTCACACTTACACGCCTGTGCTTGTGCTGTTCTCTGACCTTGGCGTTCCTTGCCCACAATTCTCTGCCTATGCAAATCTTTAAAAAAGTTAAAATCATATCAAGGTTTTTGTTGCAAACAACAGAAACCATGCTAGTTTGTTTGAGCAGACAAGTAATTTATAAAGAATATCAGATGATTTCACAGAATCTTTGGAAGGGCCAGAGCGCCTGACTTGAAGGCTGCTCTGAAGGACTGATCCAGGGTAGACAGGACTGCTGCAGCCAGACACAGAGAACACAGTTTCCATCTCTGACACTAGGGGGTGCTAGACTTTCTCTTGCTGCTGTGTTGGAAGCTGGGTGTCTGCCACCGCCCTCATCAGGACTAGCCAGATTAGTGCCTTATTTGCACCATGAGCCTCCAAGTCAAGTCTTGCCATAGGTATATTGGACTGGCAGAACCCAGGTCACATGTCTACGCTGCAGCTGCAAGGGAAGCTGGGAAAAAGGTTTTGGCTTCTACCTTAAGGAGGCATAGACTTAAGTGGGGAAAGTCCCTCCACACAGAAAGAGTATTCAAATATATAGAAGAGATCCAAAGAAGAATGATAAACTTACATTACACAGGGGTCCAGCTCAAAAGTCTCCTCACCTGGGAAACCTTCTCTAAAACTACAGCAAGAATTAAGGTCTCTTTGTTTTGTCTCTCAGTTATATGTTATTTGCATATTTACTGAGTTATCATTATAACAGATGTAATTCATATCCCTCTCAAATCTCCTCACTTTTACTTCCGGTTCTGACTTCCAACTGCCATAATAGCATTTTTTTTTCCCCTGAGGGCTTTTTCTGGCCACTTAGCTTGATTTTGTTTGCCTGTGCTGTGGGCTGAAAAGATGGAGGAATTCACACAGGTCAGGAGCAGCCCTCAACCAATGACTAACAGAAGGTGTATAAATATCCCAGCTCCCTTGCCCTGTGGGTGGAACAACCCTGAGGCACGTGTTTCATAGTAGCCCCCAGCATTTCCCCAGTTGGACTAAGCTGGGTTCCCCTCAGTGGTTGCTGGCTTGATAACCCCTTTATTGGCTGCCTTCCCTTCCTTGTCTCACTTTCCCATTCCTCTGTCAACGTTTCCTTCACCTCCAAACTACTTGCACTTGAAACTTCGTATCAGGATCTACTTCTGGTAGAACCCCAAGAAGGACAACACTCTTCCCTATGTTATAGATACCCATTTACTTATCTATCTCTCTTGTAAGATTCCTGAAGACAGGGAAACCATGACCTTTTTGTTTTTTTAATCTCTTTTCTATACACAGGTCCTTGTATATAGAAGAAACTAAAGAGATATTTCTTGCATTGAGTTAAAATAGGGATAATGGTCAAATTTTAAGTTTATACAGTGTACAGCCACACAATTTTACTCCTTCTGGAAGGAGTCATGACATATGATTAATAATGGCTATTTTCAATGGTAAGGACTGGAATTATGTGGTTGTTTTCTAACTTTTACCCACATATTATTATTACTTTTTAAAACATCAACCATCCAGGAGGTTGTGGTCCATTATGGGCACACACTACTGAATGGTGCAGTTATTCTGGGCCGTTCAGGGTTGAATGACCTACCAAGGACAAAGCCCTTCTATGAAACACCTCATGAGGAGTGCTAAGGACAGCCAAAGGGATCTGATTAACCTTTGCAGTGGTCTCCTTCACCCTGGACCCCCAGCCTGAATCCATGCCTGAGTGGAGTAATTCACTTCCTGGCCCCTTTCCTTGTCCCCCAGGATGGGCTCCCTACCCTTAGGAACAGTTTCCATATGAGTGGTTTTGTGCTTGTTTTATTCTTGAGTTTTTTGGTTTTGAATATAGGCCCAAGGTCTTTGGCCAGTGGGTATAATTTCAATGGGTTTGATGGATAATGACAAATAAAAAGAATGGTGAGTGTTATGTAACAGCTGGCAGGCTCTGAATGCTTTTGGCTGTGATTCTGGAAAAGCATGAGAGAGGGATGTGGTTGACATACAGAAACAGAGTCTGAGTGGAACCCTCCTAACTTTTTTGGATCAATATTGCAGCAGGAGATTGAAGCAAGAGGCACCCCAGCCCCAGGCTCCCTGCCTCTATCACAGGTCCTAAAGAAATTCCCGGACTTTAGACATTCTTGCATGTTTCTGACAAGACACCCACTCTTCCCTATCCATTAACACTGTCTCAGTGACAGTATCTTCCTTGAGATCCTCTGGACTAACCTCATTCTGCATAACTCAGTTACCACTTGATACCCAGTGTTCCCTGGTCATTCCTTATCCTCCAGATTCTCATTTTTGAAAGATCTATATATCTCCTTCATTGACCTCATCTCTCATCCTTCCCCAACTCTCAAAACTCTTACTCGGTGCCTCTGGAACTCAATGAATAGTCAGGAAATCTCCTTCTTCCCAATGTGTCTTTCACCTTCTTGTTCTAACTGGCTCTCCCCTAAGGACATTGTTCCCTCTGCAGTCTTCCATAAGGCTGCTTTCTCTTCTCTCATCTTTGGAACCACAGAAACTGGAACAGGATAGATGTTCTCTTTGTTTCTTTATTGCTGGTCTCAAACCATTGTCCCACCTTCCTCCATCAAAATGACCATCTTTGAAACTCGTAACATCGGACTGTATCATCTGCCACTTTCATGTTGGCAACTATCTACTGACTCCAGTGTCACTTCCTCTCTTCCTGGCTCACTGTCACTTTCTCCATCACTATGCCCATTGTATTCTTGGTGCTTTCAATATCCATATAGATGAATCTTCCAGTACACTGTTCATCTTCTTGACCTCCGCTCCTCCAAACATCTCACACTCCATCTTAGCTCAGCCATTCACTCACATAGTCATACCAGGTGACCCTGTCCTCACCAACAGTTGTATCCCCTCCAGAATCTTAATTCCAAGCCTCCCGATATCTGACCACTACTTCTTATCTTGTTTATTTTATTTGTATGTACCTATGTCTTCTTTCTTCACCCCATTTCCTTGCCTCCTCTCCAGAAGTAACCACTATCCCTGATTTTGTGTTTTTAATTCCCCTGATTTTTAAAATGACTTCATTATATATGAATGTAGTCTTAAACAGTGTGTTGTTTAGTCATTTTTTTGAACTTTATGAAAATGATAGACTGCAGGTAGTCTATTGGAACTTGCTCTCTTCCACACTATTCTATAAATAAGATGTCTCCATGTTGTTGGGCATTGCTATAGTTTGGTATAACTGCTGTATAATATTGCGTGGTGTGAATTTACAAAATTTCTTCATTCATTTCTTCCATGGCGGTTTCCAACTTTTTTATATCACTAATTCTGCTGCTATAAATAACTTGTACATGTCTTCTGCTGCATATTTGCAAGAATTTTTCTAGGAGCAGAATTGTTGGGTCAAAGAGCATAAGAATGTTCACTTTACCAGATGATGTTTTGTTTCTTAAAGATATTGTGCATCACTTCCTATTATTCCAGGTCACTTCCACTAAGTTCTGATGTTAAAAACTC
This sequence comes from Balaenoptera physalus, assembly GCF_965194825.1. Classification (NCBI taxonomy): domain Eukaryota; kingdom Metazoa; phylum Chordata; class Mammalia; order Artiodactyla; family Balaenopteridae; genus Balaenoptera; species Balaenoptera physalus. Next base: position 147,431,333 of record NC_138890.1, read on the forward strand.
TCTGCCATCCCTAGGACCTATAACCACTGAACACATCTTTTTACTTTCTTCAGTTTCCTACTTACCCAGCCTACAGTCCGTGATCTGTCATGATATTCATTCCTTTGCCTCGGATCCCTTGCCTCTTTCTTTATCATGCTCATCTGGCAAAACCCTAGTTCTGCCTACAGCCAAACCTCTGCTGGCTCTGTATCTGCACCCACTCAAGAGACCATGGCTGCAGAGAGTGACACAGCCAGGCTGACTGTTCTCACTTTACATTCATGACTGCTTATTGCAGCTTGTATGATACCTGTCAAACATATTATGCTTCCCTGGTCTATTAACTCTCCCATGCTTCTATTTTATACCTTCTTATCTCTCCCCAAACCTCTATTACCTCTTGCTGCACCCTCACTCCCAGCTGATGACCTTGCTCCCTCCTTCACTGAGAAGATAGAAGCAAGCAGAAAAGAACTGCCACTGGCTTCCACTTCTGCATTGACCTCCCCACTTTAATCTATGTTGGTTGTATTATCTATTGCTATGTAACAAATTATCCCAAATCTTAGTGGCTTGAACAATGTCATTTATTATCTCATAGTTTCTGTGCATCAGGAACCCTGGCACAGCTTAGCTGTGTCCTCTGGCTTTGCGGCTCCTAGCATCTTCCTTTTGTAGCTGAGTGCCTTGATCGGTAATTGTGCCCTGGCCCTCAAGGGAGAGTACTTACTATACTTATTATTAATAATGAACTGGATGAGATAGGCCACACTTGTTCTCATCCTCCTATAGAACACACACTGGGTAAAATAAAATTTGTGCTATTAGTCAATTATAAAGCTTTCTAAAATTAAACTACTTTTTTCTTAAATTGTCTTCATGGTATTGAAATAGCGTTATTAACATATATCTGGAAAAAAAGAAAGTGTCTCACCTAAGGCCAAAATAATTTGCAGATGGATCAATGATTTAACTGTAAAGAAAAGAAAGTATAAAGTACCAGAAAAAAATAGAAAACAAATTTTCTTATCATCTGACAATAGGAAAGACTTCTCCAAGTAAGGTACAAAACTCAGAACTCACATAAAAAATGTGGATAAATTTGATTCTATAATGATAAAAAATATCTACGTGGTGGGAAAAATATGAAATGACAAATTACGAACTAGGAAAATATCTTCAGTTCATACATAGACAAAGGATATATATATATATAATTGAAAAAGATATATGTATTTATATATAAATGTGTTTATATATGTGTATATGTATATAAACATATTTATATATTAAAAGGGTATATGTGTATTACATTCTCCACTGCTATATTACAAATTACCCCAAAACAGAGTTGCTTAAACAATATCATTTATTATCTCATGGTTTCTGTGGGTCAGGAATCTGGGCTCAGTTTAGGGAACATAATATTTACTGTATATATATGTGTGTGTGTGTGTGTGTATGTATAAAACATTTTTAAAAGCCTAACAAATCAATATCTAAAAGGTCAATACCTTAATGAAACAGGAAAAGGATATAAACAGACAATTGGGGAGATGCTCAAATTAATTCAATTAGAGAAATGCAAACTACATCTATAATGAATATACTTATTTTGTATTAGACACCATGCTTTACATATATTATATATAAACATTTATATTATATATAATATATTTAACTCATTTAATCCTCTCAATGAGCCTATGAGGTAGGTACTATTATTATCCTCATTCTGTAAATGAAGAAACTGAGACTCAGAATGGTTAACCAGTTTACCTAGGACAGCTGAAAAGTAGCAGAACCGCTGTGTCTCTTACCTTTTTGCATATGCCGGGAATAATATAAGTAAAAGGATATTTACTGCAGAGCCTGGAGCAAAGCAAGCACTGGGTAAGTGTTAGCTAAATAAGTAAATAAGTGCTGCTTATAACAGCAAAGATTGGAAACAATCCACATGCCCCTAATAGGAAACTGACTAAATATAATATGGTCCAGTTAAAAGAATGAGGCAGTGAGGATACTGTTATGAAATGATCGCCAAGATTAAAGCTAAGTGAGAAAAGCAAGATGCAGAAAGGTGTGTATAGCAGGCATATCTACTGCATAATATAAGGGACACGTTTCTAAATGCATGGTCTATCTCTGGAGTTATTCACAAGGAGGGTTGCCTCCAGAGAGAACTAGAGGTGGGGTGACAGAGGAGGAATGCAGCATACTTCTCAATGCATCCCCACTCCCTCTTTTTTTGCTTTCTTGTGTGCATCTGTTACCTATTCAAATGAATGAAAAATTAAAAGTGAAATAGTGATAACTTAAAAACTAAAATAAAATAGTCTTTAAACAACAGAATAAAAACATATAGTATTACACAATGAGCTGTAACTTACTGTCTGTATTTAAAAGAGTAGGGAGGACTGGTTTCATATGCAAAAATAGACATAGTCCAAGGATGTTAATACGGCATGGAAGCCTGATATTCTAGACCCATCTCTTGCTTTTGACTTTGACTGCTGAGGCCTGAGGCAAGTGAATTAAGCCAGTCAAATCTGGAAAACAGTACTTAACAATCAAGTTCACTTCTGCATTGTGAAAACCAACTACTTGATGTTGGTGAGAAGCTTTGAAGGTGCAACATTCCAGGGTGCGAGGCAGAGCCTGTTGGGACCTGTGTGCTGCCATGGGAACTGAGATTCCAGAGTCTAGGCTTTGAGGAGACTTTCAATCACTATTTAGTTAAACAAATGTTTTTTAAAGTGCCAGCGCTTCCAAGTGTTTCTTAAATGTGTGTGCCCAGAAAATTGGCCTGTTTTAGTTGAGTTTTCTGATTCCTGTATTACTTTTCTGCAATACTGCCAATGTAAGTAAATTTTGAATGTCATGATTTCAGGAAAATGGGTTCTTTTCAGGGAAGGGAAGTGAGGCTTAAGATCTATCATAGTGTACAATTCAGTAAGGAAATGATAAACCCTTTGGAAAATTACAGTGAGTTAGAGACTAATGTTGGTTTTTAAATAATATGTATTAAATTAGTCTGTAGAAATATAACACACCCAAAGAGTAATATATAGTATAAGAAAAGAAGACGAAGGAAATGAGGATGTTGGTAGATCATTCTCCATGGGTGTCTCGCATTTCTGCATATTTTGCAAGCAATGCACTAACTGTCCTTTATTCTGGGGTATCTTTTTAAAGTATGTTTATATCATTAACAGCCTGGAAGAGGAAGATATAGTTGTCCTCCAGAGCAAATGGCAGGTTTGCTTGCTGCACTTTGTATCAAAGAACCGAGCTCTCTGTGTGCCAAATTCCTCTCCTGTAATGCAACACATTGCACTTTCCATATCACCCTGTGTAACTGGGGCTTCATGAACTGATGCAAATATGTTGATACTCTGGCTACTGCTATTGCTGTGAGAAATAAACTATCCTTTGTCTCTGACCCACGAGTCTCATATACCAACAACCATTAAACTCTGGCTGGATGACTTCTTAACTTGCAAGTGGAGTAAAACCATAAACCCTTCAACTCTTGAGAGAGAAGCATTCTCCAGATCACTGCTGTACAATAGAAATGTAATGCAAGCCACTCAGGTGAGCCAGATACATAGTTTAAAATTTTATAGACACCGCTTTAAAAAGCTAAAAGAACCAGGTGAAATTAACTTGAATAATATATTTTATTTAACCCAATATAGCCCAAATATTACCATCTCAATATGTAATTGATATAAAAATTATTAATGAGTTATTTTACATTCTTTCTTTGTATGAAGTCTTCAAAATCTGGGGTGTTTTTTACACGTATAGCATTTCAATTCGGACTATCCACACTTCAAGTGTTCAATAGCCATTGAGTGGCTTCCATTTTGGACAGTGCAATTCTGGACTATAAAATACAGTAAAATGAAAATAAAAGGCTTCAAGGCTGAAATAAATTTTCCCTTAAAAAAATTAAGTTCAGAATATCAGTGATATCGCTCATTGGGCTTGTCACTCCAGAGACTCTGAGCCATGTCCTACAAGTTCCAAAATTTGTCTGACCAGGAAATCCTTCATGCGTTATTTATTCCTCCTGTGCCCTTGAAGGTACATTTGGGATTGCTGGTTCTTCTGCAGCTGCCTGTAATAAGATAGGAATGTAGGATAAGAGTCACTAAAGACAAATTTGATACCAATCCATCAAGCCATGCCCTGTCCTCATGTTTCCAGAAACTGAAATGTAGATGTGCCTTAACATTCCCTTCTGGTTTTCTCCTTTGAGAAGTTTATTTACCCAGCTGGGGGAGGGGAGGGGGAGAAAATCCTAACCTTAGCTTGTATTATATTAATATTTAAATAGGAGATTGGGTACTCAGCCAATTTTGAGGAGGGAAAAATGAGTGATTTCAGCCAGGCACTTGTTGCCTACCTTTCCTATCTGCCCTGCCTGGTGCAAGGGCTGCCACGTGATCACATGGGCAGCAGTGGGGTGTTGACAAAGGAAGAGAACCCTGAATGTCAGATGTAACGTGATGAATGTAATGATCTGTCCTTACTACGTATTTTTTTCTAAACAGTGTTCTTCACGCTTCAGAATCCTGCATGGGTTTGATTATGGAAAAATAATTAATTGCCAAACCTTTTTATCATTTGGGGCTGAGGAGATATATCCCAGGTAACGTCCAGGTTTAAAAACAAGACATGGGAGTTTACAGGAATCATGCACACTGTTCCTCATATATCCTCAAAGCTTCCATATATGGCAAAATAGTAGAATGTTGAAAGAATTTCTTTGAATCCTCTAACCTCACAAAATCCAAGGACTCTTGGATAAAAATATTACAAGACTTCATCTAAAATATATACAACCAAATTCTTTTTGAGACAAGTTCTGCACAGAGAAAAGTCACTTCAGTTTACTAAATAAATCTCTTTGTAAAGGTCCCATAACATTGAGAGTGGATGAGTTAAATAATGGTATGATATGGCTAAATGTGGTCAGGCACCCTGGATAGTAAAGATCCCAGACCCTGGACACCTCAGGGCCTCGGCATGGGTCTGCGGAAGACAAGCCTGCCTCCCAGTCTGAACGTGGGGGAGGAATTCCCCTCCACAGAGGTCTTCCACCAGCCCATGACCTGCTGTTGCCCGTGTCATTCTGTTCCATTGCACGAAGCTGGCATTTGGTCTAAAGCCTTCACGGAGGTTCTGCTCCTCCCCCATACTTCTACTCAGGAATTGCTATCGAGTCCCCTCAGTGACATTCTGTGCCCTTCTCTTTTATCAAGCACCCTGACTTCCCAACCCTCTCCCCAAGATTCTCCCTATTTCTTCTTCTGTTGTATGTCCCAATAGCCCCAGTTTGGGTTTCATACCTAGGCTTTGGGCAAATCCTTCCCTGCTTTTGGACCTATCACCCATCTAGGAATCTGGCCCCTTCCAGACTCAGCTTGTTGTACTTATTGCTGTGTTTGGCTTTGGTTTCTGCCTCTTTGGGTAAGAGGCACCTCACCCTGTACCCAGCTGTGTGCTCTTTTTGGCAACCATTAACTTTGCTGTCTGTCATTCGTTCCTTGTGTTAGACCATCAATTATACTCCAGTAAAGATGCTAAAAAAAAAAGAGAGCGTAATATAGTAAAAAGCCTATGGAATTTGGAGTTATCAAAAACAGCGTTGGATTCCAAGATGTCACCTTGCTGTGTAACCTTGGCAATTAATCATATCTGAGCTTGGTTCTTCATCTCTAAATTGGGAATGATAACAATTAGTGCTTAGCTATAAGTTTCTTACGAGGGTAAGAAGATGTGTGAGGGCCAGTGTGCAAGAGCCAGGCATAAACTGACACGTGAGCATGGCATGTTTGAAGGACAATGAGCTGAGAGTTCTAAACTCAATTAACTTTTTGTTTGCCTGACTCTTTTTGCTTGAATTGTATTCTTTTTTTAAACACAGATCTTATAACTCCTGCTATATTACATTACAAAATCTTTGACATGATATGCTTTATCTTTTGTATTCATTTCAGTAGTGCTTTGACCATTACAGTCAAGTATTTCTTGGCTTGGGTGGAACAGAGATTTCCCAAAGGAGGGCCTCAAATATTGGGAACACTTTTAGGCTTTTGAACAGGAAATGCACATATGAAAGTGGGTTGTAGGGAAGCCTGATACCCAGTGTGACAGAACTGCCTGGAAGCAGGGAAGCTAGGGGTTGGAACGTTTGACAGTTGTGAGGTCCTACCTCCTGTTGGCTGTGAGGTTTTGGACAAACTGTTTAGCTTTTCAGCTTCAGTTTCCTTCTCAGTATATTAGGGATAAAATAGTATCTACCCCATAGCGTTGATAGGAGGATGCACTAGGAAATCCATGATACTCGATTATCAAGGTATCTGGCATGTAGGATTTACTCAACACACATTAACTATGATGGTTTTTTCTTTTTTTTAAAGGGAACGCTATTTATTTATTTATTTTTTTGGCTGCCTTGGGTCTTCGTTTCTGTGTGAGGGCTTTCTCTAGTTGCGGCGAGCGGGGGCCATTCTTCATTGCGGTGTGCAGGCCTCTCACTGTTGCGGCCTCTCTTGTTGCGGAGCACAAGCTCCAGACGCGCAGGCTCAGTAGTTGTGGCTCACGGGCTTAGCTGCTCCGCGGCATGCGGGATCTTCCCAGACCAGGGCTCGAACCCATGTCCCCTGAATTGGCAGGCGGATTCTCAACCACTGCGCCACCAGGGAAGCCCAACTATAATGGTTTTAGTGTTTGCTTCAAACACCTTCTGAAACTGTTCTCAATCCAGAGCGACCCTATTAAAATGTCAATCAGATCATGCCACTCTGCTGCTCAGAAACACTTCCATTCAGTGTGAAAGTCAAGATCCTTGCAGAAGCCTACCCAGATGCACTAATGCCTTTTCTTGCTCTATTTCCTTTTTCTCTTTGCATGTAAGACCTCTTTAAAAAACAGTTAATTTTCTTATTCGGTGTGCACACTGATTATTATCGGTCTCTCCCTACTAGACTGTAAGCTCCACGAGGGAGGTCTATTCTGTGCACTGCTAGCTCAATGTCCTAGAATGGTGCCTGGCCATAGTAGGTGCCGTTTGTTGAACAAACGAATGAATGAACGAGTGAATGCATTTCCCACACCAAGATGGCCTCTACCTCTTCAAAGTTCCTATATCACTTTGATGGCTATTTTCTTATGCTACTTATTACAGTCTAAATTATACTCTACTATTTTGGGGTTTGCCTTAGTCCCTTAACCAAAGTGTCAGCTCCCTGAGTGGGAGCGGTGTCCTATTGCCTTTTTGTCTTCCCCCGCAAGCCTAGCGCACAGTTACAAATAGTGCTTCTATTGGGAGAAACAAAACTCCAGAATCTAGACCACGTTCTCTGACTTTACCTACTCCTCTCACACCATTTCTCTACTCTTATTAAACTTCAGTACCAAAATTAATTTTTTAAAGATTTGACCTTTAATTTTAAAAGTCGAATGAATTTAATAAATGCCACTTACTAAAATCCATTAATAAGTGGTCCTATTTAATTTCTGAACACAATACTTGATATCTTCTCATTAGGAGAAACAAACTCACTCCGTGACCCTCTTTAATGTGGTGGTCAGCAGCTGCAGAGCGACAACTTCCCAGGCCCACGGCGCAGTGGATTTGGTGGCAGAAGCGGCTTGGCAGTGGCCTCCCTCTGGGCCCGTCCATCTTGCCTCCACGTGGCTGCATCGAACAGTAAAGGGAATCTGCTGCTTCCCCTGCTCGTCTTCCCTGGACCTCCCCAGTGCCGCCCAGTGTAAAACAGTCTGGCCTTAGGGCAGAAGCCAAAGCAAAGGAAAAGGGCCACTTAGGAAAAGAAGCAGAAAAATACAATTCTCTCTCATTTTTTTGTTTTTGTTTTTGTTTTATGTAGGGAATCACAAAAATGTGCTTAAATTGGCGTTTGTATTGTTTGATTTCAATACTAAACTTCCTTAGCTTTTAGCCCAACTCGTGTTCCCGGTAACTGATGGTTATTAAAATTGAGGTTTGGGAATGTCATTTTGGCTTAGGTAAATCGAAGGAAGAAACTCCTGAACTGGGTAGGGGCGAGCTCGCCGCACTGAGCGCACACGTAGGCCCTCCGTGCGCCTCTGCGGTATGGAAGGAAGGACAGGAGACCCCTCTCGCATCTCGGACTCAGGCACCGTGAGCACCCCGGGGTCCTCCCGGAAGGCGAGTGTGCGAACGGCGTTTATTCAGCTGCTGCCTCCTCACTCTCTCAGCAATGAAGCCCTGTCACTCTCATTTGATGATTCTTTTTACAAAGCTTGGGCTCTCCTCAGGACCCCGGATGACACAAGGAGGTCTGCATGCTTCCCTTTGCCCGTCGGGGGTAACTGCCCTCTGTGACATGCTCAGGCTCACGCTTGGAGCAGTACCCGTTTCCCAGGCTGCGGGGCATGACTACTGGCCAGAGGGCTGCAGGCTTCAAAGGTCCGGATGAGCTCCTGCGGCAGGTCAGTCCCCGGAAGTGCCTCTGATGTGAACAGACACCTGGACAAACACAAAGGATGCAGCGCAGTTCTTTTTATTCCTGCTACACATTCCCCTGAGCGAAATTTGCCTGAACTACCTTCTCAGGCCGCCCAGCATAAAGAGGCTTTTGTGCGGTTGGGGGCTGGGGAAGAGAGTGCCTGTTGGATTAGAAACTTCTCCCAGCTAGCTCTTTCGTCTTCAGATACTCGTGCATCTGGACTTTGCCGTGTCCAGCAAGGGTGGGCACCTCCGTGGTCCCTTAATCCCTTGCCCAGTCACAGATAACCGTACTTGTCACGGAAGATTTTCAGCCAAGCACCCATCTACTCATCTTTCACAGAACGTGTACGGATAGTTTTTTGGCACTGGGCTCAGGACCTGATCCCACAGGAACACAACAAATACTTGTCAAATGAATAAATGAGATACTGAATGAAACCCTAGATCAAAGCTATATCTTTAGGTGCGGAACCATTTGTCTTAGTTTGGATTCCCCACAAAGCAGGCTGAAACACGGGGTTGAGTACAAATAGTTCCTTTGGGAGGTGATCCCAGGAAACACCAATGAGAGAAATACTGTATGATATCACTTATTTCTGGCATCTAAAAAATGCAACTATCTAGTGAATATAGCAAAAAAGAAACAGACTCACAGATATGGAGAACAAACTAGTGGTTACCAGTGGGGAGAGGGAAGAGGGGAAGGGCAATAAAGGGGTAGGGGATTAATAAGTATAAACTAGTAGGTATAAAATAAGCTACAAGGATATATTGTACAACATGGGGAATATGGCCAATATTTTACAATAACTATAAATGAAATATAACCTTTAAAAATTGGGACTCAATATATTGTACACCTGCAACATATAATACTGTACATCAACTATACTTCAATTAAAAAAGAGGATAAGGAAGTGGGGCAGGCAGGGGAAAGCAGCCAGTAGAGGGCCTCATTTAGCAAATTACCACTGTGGGCGGTGGGTGCATAGCCCTGCTGGGGAGCTGGAGGAGCCAGGGATGGACACCCCCAAGAGTAACCCCACCTGAAGGGCGAAGGAGAGCGAACATGCGGATATTATCCACCTTCTCCCATCAGGCATTGGCGAAGGACAGCTCCCAGGGCGTCATCAGTTCCAGCTGCTGAGAATTGATGGGCCGAAGAAAAGCTTGACCCAAAGGTGTGCACTGGCCGTGGAGAGTCAGACTGGTGGGTGCACAAATGGTAGAGGGCATTTGCAACACCATTACATCCTCTGGTTTCCATTCCCTCCATGTTGTCTCTACAATTAGCCGTCAGGGAGGACACTGAGAGTCACCGGCTCCTTCCACCCTAGGAATCGAGGAAGTTCCGGAGACTGCAGCCCAGCAGAGCAAGTCGTCTCCACTGTCTTGTTAGTGTGACATTAGCTGTGTGGCTAACCAGGAGATGCATTTCAGCGAACCACACACTAATCCTGCAGTGTGTTACATTGCCTGTGATGCTCTCGGCTTTCACTTCCAAACCTCAGTGTCAGTCTTAGGACTCATGGGATTGAGGAAACAATACTTGCATTTAAAACAGAAGTGGGTGGGCAGTTCAAAAACCAGTAGTCATGATCCAGAGGGGTTGAACATATTTAATGGTATCATCGCCTGATTTCTCCCCAAACTTGGCATATTCGATCCATGACGGACCTTCGATATTATCGTTTCATTCAATGACCTCATTTTACAGATGTTGAGACCGAGGTGCAGAGGAGTGAAATGATTTGTCCCACGGCACAGAGCTGGTTCAAGTCAGGACGGCAGGCCTCCTAGTCCTGGTGCCTGTGGCCCTGGCCGCGCCGCTGCGCACACTAACCGTCCCCAGGGGCTCAGGAAAATGACCCGCAGGAGCTTTTGGCACACCTTGCTAAAGAGCGCTGGACCAGCACAGGCTGGGAGTACAGGGTAAACAGGGTGGAGAGGGGCGGGGAGGGGCCAGAAAGGAGCGTAATTGGAGTCAGCAATTACTGAATACCTACTATGTGCCAAACACCACACTCTGGGGCTTAGAGATATCTCGTTACTCTTCACAAAATCTCTGGAAGGTGGATGTCATAGCGCAGTTAGAATCTATACAACTCAAACTTTATCCCTCCGAAGTCCTTTCTTGATTTTGTTTTAACTCACCAATCTCATCTTGTTCTGGAATTTCATTCCCACTCAGCAGGAAAACAAAAACAAAAACAAAAAAAGCAAACGAACTCATAACCTCGAGTTTTCAATTTACAGTAGCTGGGTTGCCTAGGGACTGACTCAGGAGGCCAATGGTTTTACTTTGTCAACAGCCCAAGACGAGTTGCTTGTATTTCCCATGTACACGGAGAAGCTCCTCTGCTGCCTCCGGTGCCCCAAGGCCACCCTGGGCGTCTCTAGTCGGCAACTTCCACCTCCATGGAAATTCCAGGTCTCTCCTCTGGTTACAACATTGGAGATCTCTTTAAGACATACATATATTTTTCAAGATCAGTATCATATTAAGGGATTATCATTTTATACACTCCTAAAAGAATGAACGGATCAGATCGTGGCAAGCAGAGAGATGGCCGTGCAAGAACCAGGACCCAGAGGAAGAGCCGGGGGGTAGTGGATGGGGGCATAGGGTGAGAGAGAGCAAGAGGAGGTGTGTGAAGGATGCTCAAGGTATGAGGGGCTTCCAAGGAGGGCAGGCGTGGCCAAGGCTGTGTAGCCACCCGGCTCGAGGGCCCTGGGAGCTTGGGAAGGGAAGCTGTGATTAGGATGGAGTCCAAAGACCCACAGCAGAACCACTTCCTGTGCAGTGGCTACTGGGGACGGTGATGCTTGGATGAGTAGCACAAACATTGAGGTTGGCGCTGACCATCTTCAGGGCCAAGAGGTGGCCTTCTGGTCCTGTCTGCACTTACATGGGAGTCGTAGCCCGTCTTTTGACCCCCGTCCAAAGCTCACTGTGCCAGGGGCAGACAGCACTGCCTGTCAGTGCCCAGGGGCTGAGGGGTACATTTCAGGCCCTGTGCAGCCCTCTCTGAGCTGTGATTTTCTTTGATTCTGTTGTTCTTGTTCCATCCGAGTGGGACTTCTGTTTCCATTCTGAAGGCCACTGTTAAGGCCTATTCACTCTCAATGGCTCATTTAGTTCAGAGGGGGTTTGGGTTTTTAGAAGGTTTTCTCTTTTAAATTCTCTTTATTTTCTCTCCCCTTTTTAAAAAAAGGGTCATAAAGAGCTTTAAGATGCCACGCATGAAAAGCCCTGGATAAATGCAGCTTGTACTGGATTGTAAAATACTGTATTGTTCCAAGCTTAATTCCTCGTGCGAGACTGGAATTGGTAATTTTCTTGTCCCAAGGCAGAGGCTGGATCAACAGGCTGCAGGCTGGACGCAGGGCTGGGCGCCCCTGGGAGCCTCGAGGGGAAACCAGAGATCTCTGTGAGAAATTCTCCTTTTGGTCCAGATTTAATTTTTCTGGCTTTTGCATTACGGTAAAATCACATTTTTGTGAAGAAACATATCTCTGTTCTCTGAAGTGGCACTTTGGGGTCTGGAGCAGCCATTGTCTAGGGTCACACAGAGTTATAAATCACAGAAAGGACCTCTTCTCAAGCCCCCTGCTCTGAAAACTCACCCTGTCTAGTATGTGACCTTGCTGGCTTTCGTGGGATGTCCTCCCTCTCTGAGTTATGGAGACTGTGCTGGCCCTGAAGGTCCCTCTCTCTTCCTTTGACATCAGGTTAAGAGGCTGCCCAGTTTCATGGCAGCAGGATCAAGTGCCCCTCAAGTCTGCCAGTCTCATCCCTGCTTCCTTGTCATTGCCTCGGTTGGTCTTTTGCCTGGAGTGATGTCCTTCCCATCTTCCTCTCTGGCTAGATCTTGCCTCTCTGCTTTCAAGCCATCCTCCTTCATAAAACTCTCCCTACTTCTGACTCTATTACCCCTGCTTCTCTGAACTCTATTGTAATCATGGTCATGAGCGCACATTTTCACCCCTTTTGGGCTCAAGTTTGGTGTGGATGTTAGATTATAAATTCCTTGAAGGCCATGTCTTTCCCATATTTTGTATCTGTCATATCTGCTATCATACCTGTCCAGCATGAAGCAAAAACTTAATAATTCCCATTGTTTGGTTGATTGATTGGTTGATTGATTGATTGATAGTTGCCCAGACCCTACCTGTTTCAGACACTGAGACAGTGTTTTGCCCAAGTGACTCCAGACATCAGTAGAGGTGTCCCTCTGACTCTCAATATGTTCACATCCTGACTGTTTCACCCCTGCTTCTTCTCAGGAGCAAGATTCAGCCTCTGCTCCAGTTTCCAGAAAAATATCCTCTCATGCTTAATGCTTTGAGAGTCTTAGTAGACTTTTACTAAACATTTGGGGATGGTAGGAGGGCTACGTCAACTGAGTGCAGCATCTCACCATCTTCTTCTACCCATTATACAGATGGACCATAGAGTCCTTGTGCATGAGTCTGTGTGCTAGCCACAGCTGGAGACCAAAAACATGTCCTGGGGACTCCACTATGGAAGATGTCTAGAAGGACAAGAAACAACTAAAATTTATTGAGAAAATGAAAAGAAACATAGAGATAACTTCTAATTGGCACACGGAATTCCAACTACTCTACCTCCCATTAGAAGCAGCAAAAATTGCTCCCCTATCCCTTGCATGGCAGCTTTTAGAGCATTGTCTGTGACTTCAGGATGGCTTTAGGGTCACACCTTCCACCTTAACTGACTTATTAAAGTGTTCTTGTAAACAAATACCATGTTTTCTCCAAGAATAATTCCAGCAAATTCTCTTTAGTCTCCTTATTCTCACAGCATCAGTCCCCAGAAGGGTTGAGTTTGCCATCTCTGGGCTGGATGATTAAAAGTATTCATCAGAGAATGCAGCCACTAACTTGGGGTCAAAGAGATTCCAGATATTTCAAAACCTCCTGCCCTTAGCCTCAGCTCTGTGGGATACCAAGAATGAGATCTGGGCTCCAAAAACACTGCCCTAAGGGCCCCCTGAAGGTCTGGGCATGAAAAAATAAACAGAGCTCCCACCCTCCTCATCAGGAGCTGTTCATGTGGGTGTCCGTGCATGTCTCTGGCCAGGGGCTGCCACTCTGTCCCAGCTCCCAGCATCGGCTTGATGGGATTCCTTTCCACACTTTCCTCCTGCCTCATAGAAATAGTAGTTTACAGTCATATAATTTCAGAACAGCAGAGATTTCATGCTAAGGAAAAATAGAATTGGTGCTGGGTCATTGCTGCTGAAACGATAACACCATTTTACACTTGCTCTGAAAGAGCCCTCCTCTTAACTCTCGCTCCCAGGCTCCCCTCTCTTGTTCAGCCTTTTGTGTGGCTCCTTTGGTTTTTCTGCTCCTCAGATGTGCACACAGTTTAAATAACATTCCTTCCTGAATTTGTCCCTTCATTTCCCCAGCTTCTGTGCTTGGGGGCTCTCCAGCTCCCATCCTTTTTCTTTCTTGCTAATGTTCTCTCCTCTATCCTTTGTTGACATGCCAATTTTTTCAACTATAGCCTCCCCCTTCCTCTCCTCACTGTTTTCCATTTCTCACACTCCTCCTAACTGACAAACACTCCCCAAACTGTATGTGTGTGTGTGTGTGTGTGTGTGTGTGTGTGTGTGTGTTTGGGGTCTAGGAGAATGCAATCTATTTTTGTCCCCATATCCCTGATGAGGCGGGGAGAAGTGTATCTTCCTCCCCCCACCACATTCTCCTAATGGCCAGTGTGGCCAGTGTGGACACAGGGTCAATTTTATGCATAGGCTGAGAGCTGTGTAATCTGCAGGGTGTTGCGAAGGCCATTGCAGCAGTCACTCTTGGCAGCCTGCCCATCAGCCATTTCTCACTCTCTCCTTCCTAACTGAACCCTGACTCCGGACAGGTACCTCAGCCAGGTGCTCCAGGTGAGGTGGGCTCTATCTCCATTCCCCAGCTGTGAGTCATGCTTAGTCTAACTGACCTTGAGAGTTCCATTCTCCTTCGAAGTGATTGGTTTAGGCACTGGCATGTGAAACAAATCTATCCAATGGGAATGAAGGAGAAATAAGCTGGGGGAGGGAAGGCATATGGGGAAGGTTATCCTTTATCTTTGAAAGATACACTGGAGAAATAAACGGCCTTCTTAATGCCCCTTTTAATGTTGTCTGGAGGCTGTGATATTGAGAGCTGCTGTAGCCAACTTGAAGACAGGAGAGGACAAGCCCCAGGAAAAAGCCATTCTGCTGAGAACAGCAGAAAAGAAATATGCAAATGAGTTGAGTCCTTGATGACATCCTTGAGCTGTTGACCCTGTCTCACTCTGGACTTATTGTTTTTGAGATAATAAATCTCCTCCCTTTTAAGCCATTTGTTTTAGCATTTTCTGTTTCTTCCAACTTAAAATATCTTTAGAAACATAGCTTTTCTGACCCCAAATAATTCCTCCATACATATCATCTCTCCCCTGCTTAGCTTATGAAACACAGATCATTAATAGCTCCTAATTTCATATCACTTTTCATGTGATATGGCACTGTTCTTAAATGCTTTAAATAAAGTAACTCATTAAACTCTTATAAAACCCTATAAGTACTCTTATTATCCTCATTACACAGATGAAGACACTGAGGCATGGAAAGGTTGAGAAAATTGCCAAGGATCCCACAGCTAGTAAGATCCATACTCTTAACAATGACTCCATCAACTTCCAGGAGTTGAATGAACTGGAAGTTCTGGACCCTGGTTGCTCTCCCTTGAGTGAAGTGTACTCAAGGTGAGGAAGACCATGCCAGGTGTTTTGGGGCCAGGATTGGTGGTTACCTCCTCTTTCTGCAGCTGAAGGTGCCAGGGCCAGCCTGTAAGGTATGTGGGCAATGTGCCCCCGGGTCACGATTCTCATGAATTCTTTATTGCTGGCAGGACTGCACCAGGATGAGTTGAACTGGGCATTGAACAGCTTAAAGCCTAGCCAAGGGCCAGAGCTGGGGAGCCTTCCCAGTTTCCCCTGGGCCTCAAGCTCAGATTCTCTTAACTTCCCTCTATAACTTAGGGACCCTAGCTCTTTACCCCACTCAGTGGGCCCCATTTACAGGACATGGAAATTTGTTGCTAAAGGGTTTTTTAATAACCTCCTGGTTCTACCTCCTCCTGTCCCCTCTGTCACTCAGAATCCAGTTAGGACGCCACACAAATTTTTTTTAATTGAGGTGATTTAATAAATAATTGTTAACTAGGCTTGAGGAATTGAGAAGGCAAAAAGACAAGACTAAGGTATCGCAGAGCAGCAACTTAAGAAAGCAGCTACCATCCTTATAGCCGTGGAGCAAAGGAAGAGGTTGGAATTTCTGGAACTTAGGAACTTAGAAGAGGGAACTTCTGCGGAGAGAGCGATGCTCTTTTGGTGCTGGTGGACTAAGGAAGTGATGCTAGGGTCCTGCTGACAGGTCCATGAAACCCACAGAAACCCAACAAGAAGCAAACAGGAAGGAGCAGTCCCTTTGTCTCCTCCAGCATTGCAGTCTTCCTCCGATGCTCCCTGTGGTACAGTCCAACACGAGCCAGAGGACAAAACAGCATGCAGAGTGTAGAAGGGAAGCTTTGACTCTGAAAGACAATAGCTAATTCATTCTCTCTCTCTCTCTCTCTTCCCCACCGCCCACAAGTATGGGACAACTCAAGGGATTGCAAAAATGACATTTATCAATGGGATTTCAATACAATAAGAAAGCTCTATTTCAATTCTATCCCATTTCCACTGGAGATACAAGATACCAGTGAGGGGGCTGCCAAGTGAAAAAAAAATGCTCTAGAAAAGTCAGTGCAAGAGGCTTAAAAGACACATGGTAGAAGAAGCTGGTAGATGGTTTGCTGTAAGAAAACTTACCTTGTACTGAGTGGGATTGCCGTTAGACCTCTTCTGAATTTTGGATAAAATAAAAGAAGGAATTAGATAATTAAGAGTTTGATGCCTATTGGTATCATGGTCTGTGTACTGTCCTTCAAAAGATCTCTTCTCTCTGACAAAAAAAAGTTGTCCTCACCTTTTGAGAAGCTGGGGAGACTCCATCTCTACTTCTGGGGAGAGAGGTGATGCATTCCTGGGTGAATGAACACGAATTAAGGACTTCCTATATGTCAGACTCTTTTAAGTACTTTTACTACTTACTATCAGTGTCAAATTACATTACTTCTATATGGCCCCATATCCACGTCTATGAAATGAAGATAATGCTGCCTATCTCATAGACTTAGGAGGATTGGGAAGATACTGGAAAGCTCATAGCCTAGTGTTGCTCATACATTGTCTCTTATTCTTTGCTTATTTACTTTGCTCTTCTACATAAATTTTAGAATCAGCTTATCCATAGCAACAAAATATTTTGCTAGTTTAATCTTCAAAAATCAATTAATCTTCCAACATCTTTTCACGACAAAAAAAAAAAAAAAAAACTCAACAAAATAGGAAAGAAGGGAACTTCTTCAACCTGATAGAGGATATTTATGAAAAACCCACAGCCAATATCATACTTAATGGTGAAAGAAAGTGCTTTTCTCTAAAGTCAGGAACAAGACAAGGATATCTGCTCTTCATACTTTTATTCAATATTGTACTAGATGACCTAGCCAGGGCAATTAGGCAAGAAAATGAAATAAAAGGTAATCAGATTGGAAAGGAAGAAGGAAAATGACTTTTATTCTCAGATTACATGATCTTGCATATAGGAAATTCTCAGGAATCCATAGAAAACTTTATTCAAACTAATGAAAAATTTCAGTAAGGTTTCAGGATATAAGATCAATACACAGTATCAATTGTATTTGTATACTCTTTTCAATACAATAGCATCAAAAATACTTAGGAATACATTTAATAAAAATGCAGGATTTGTACACTGAAAACTACAAAACATTTCTGAAAGAAATTAAAGAAGATCTAAATAAATGAAAATATATCCCATGTTCATGGGTTGGAAGACTTAATATTGTAAAAATTACTCTATTCCCCAAATTCATCTACAGATTCAACACAATGCCTATTAAAATCCCAGCTGACTTTTTTATAGATATTGACAAACAGATCCTAAAATTCATATGGAAATGCAAGGAATCCAGAATAGCCAAAACAACTTTGAGAAAGAGCAAATGTGGAGAACTCTCATTATGTGATATCAATACTATAAACCTACAGTTATCAAGACAACATGGTAAAGATAGACACATATTTCAATGGAATAAACTACAGAAATCAACCCAAAATAGTGAACTAATTTTTAACAGAAGGGGAAGGGCAATTTAGGAGCAAAAGGAAAGCCTTTTCAACAAATGGTGCTGAGACATTTAGACACCCATAGACAAACAAACAACAACGACGACAACAAAAACCACAGCTTAAAATGTCATATAATAACGCATATATGTAGAATCTAAAATAATGGTATAGATGATCTTATATGCAAAGCAGAAATAGAGGCACAGATGTAGAGAACAAAAACCACAGCTTAGATCTATAATTTATATCTAATGCAAAAATTAACTCAAAATAGAGCATGTGTCTACATGTAAAATGAAAACTAGAATACTTCTACAAGAAAACATAGGAGGAAATCTTTGGACTTTGGGTTGGGTAAAAACTTCACAGATATGATAGATAGCATGATCTATATTGATGAATTGAACTTTATCAAAATTAAGAACTTCTGCTCTTTGAAATAAGAGAATGAAGAGACAAGCCACAGCCTGGGAGAAAATATTTGCAAATCACATATCTGATAATGGACTTGCAACCAGAATGTATTAAAAAAACCCTCAAAACTCGATCATAAGGAAACAAACAACCCAATTAAAAATTGCCAAAACCTTTCAACAGACATTTCACCAAAGAAGATATACAAATGCCAAATAAGCACATAAAAAATGCTCTTTAATCATTAGGGAAATGCAAATTAAAACCACATTGAGATAGCACTGCATATCTATTAGGCTATCTATAATTTAAAACACTGACCATAGCAAGATTTGATGAGAATTTAGAGCAACTGAAACTCTCATACACTGATGGTGGAACAGTAAAATGGTACAACCACTTTGGAAAACAAATCTGGAATTTTGTTAAGCATATAGCCACCATATGATGCAGCCATTCCATTCCTAGGTATATTCCCAAGAGAAATAAAACATATGTCTATACAAAGATTTATAATGAATATTAACAGTTTAATTTATAACAGCCCAAAATAGGAAACAACCTTGTGGTATAATTTAAAAACTATATGTATTTGGTCTTTGTTCCTGGTACCTCACACAGGGTTCCTAAAATCCTTGGAATTTCCTGAGTGATAGGAGTGTCTTTTTTTATTCATAACAAGTATCTTTAGACTATACTTGACTTTATGCTAATGAGGTATCTCCTGGTGGAGCCCCTGCATGCCTTCAGGATGAGGGCTGGTCACCAGAAAGTCCAAGCACATGATTAGAGGGTTAGAACTTTCAGCCCCACTCCTGGAGAAGAGGGGACTAGGGATTGAGTTCAATTGCCAATGGCCAATGATTTAATCAATCATGTGTACATAATGAAACCTCCATTAAAACCCCTAAACAATGGGATTTGGAGAGCTTCTTGGTTGGTGAACACATGGGTGTGCTGGGAGGGTGGCACTCCTAGAGAGGGCATGGAAGTTCTACACCCCTCTCCCCCCATTCCACGCCCTGTGCGTCTCTACCATTTGACTTTCTGAGTTGTATCTTTTATAATAAACTGGTAATCATAAGCAAACTGCTTTCCTGTGTTCTGTGAGTCATTCTAGTAAATTATGGACACTGAGGAAGGGGTTGTGGGAAGCTCTAAATTTGTAGTCAGCCAGGCAGAAGTGTGGGTTTCCTTGGGACCCCACTTGTGGCCGGTGTCTGAAATGGGGACGGTCTTGTGGGATTGAGCCTTAGCCTGTTGGGTCTGTGCAAACTCTGGGTAGTTAGTATCAGAATTGCATTGAATTGTTGGGCACCTGGTTGATAACGGAGGACTGGGGAACTTGTTATTGGTGTTGGAAAAAGACATCACAAACCCCCAAATCCATCAATAGATGAATAAACAAATTGTTGTATAAGCATCCAACAGAATAATACTAAGCAATAAAAACAAACAATTAATATAGGCTACTATTAGCACAGGCTAATGTGTATGAATCTCAAAGTAATTACACTGATTTAAAAACCCAGACAAGAAGAAATACATACTATATGAACCCATTTATATAAAATTATAGAAAATGCAATCTAATCTATAGTGGCAGAAAGCAGATTGGTGTTTGCTTGGGAGTGGGGGCAGAGGAAGGGATTATTAAGGGGCAAGATGTCTTTTTTTGGGGGGCGGTAGGTGATGGATATGTTCATTATATTGTTTGGTGATGGTTTCACAGCTATATGCATGTGTCAAATTTACCAAGTTATGCCTTTTAAAGGTTGCAGTTTATTGTATGTCAATTATATCTTAATAAATCTGTTAAAACTTTTGAGATGACTGGAATAAATGTATTTTAATGGTTATCTCTGGTTGGTAGACTTTGGGAGTTTTGTTTTTTCTGTATTCTTTATACTTTTATCTACTTTTAAAGTTTCCTCCAGTGAGCTTATATGGTAGAAAATGAAAGTCTACAGTTAAAAAAAAAAAGCAAATGATATGAAAATATTATACAAGGCTAAGACAACATGATTAATTTTCCAGGAACATTGTGAGCTAAGTAGTCCTTTGTGGGCTCATCTGGGAACCCAATCACCATTTATAAAGAGGCTGCTGTGAAAAAATGTGCTCTCTGTTCCAGTGTTTTTAAATTGAACTTTGTGAACAGTTGTATTTTCTTTTTAACTCTCTTAGCAAAATCCTTTATTTCAGGTTTTGTCTACCAGAGTTTCTTTTATTTTCTTGTGGGTGTCTTTTCACAGTAGTATAAAATGGTTCCTTAAAAATTAAAGGAATTTAATTAAATTTAATGGTTCCTTAAATTAAATTTAATTTTTAAAAAAATTAAAAAAAAATATTTCATGTGGGAAATGCAGTTGAGGACTGATGCCAGAGAATTTTTCTGCTTGATCCACCAGGAACAGGTTTCAGTGTGGTTACGGTCAGAAACAAGACTATAAACATTGCACCTTGTTACTACAAATGCCTGTCTCCTACTTCATGTGGCCCTGGTGACTGAACTACTTGGTGAATTGCTTTTTCTCCCCATACACAGTCTCCCTCAATTCCTAACCCCCCCAAAAGGTAAGCCTTAAGTTAGGCTCCCATTACAGGAGAGCTTTTTTTTTTTTTTTTTTTAATTTTATTGGATTATAGTTGATTCACAATGTTGTGTTAGTTTCAGGTGTACAGCAAAGTGGTTCAGTTATACATATACATATATTCATTCTTTTTCAGATTCTTTTCTCATATAGGTTATCACAGAATATTGAGTAGAGTTCCCTGTGCTATACAGTAGGTCCTTGTTGGTTATTTATCTTATACATTGTAGTGTGTGTATGTTAATCCCAAGCTCCTGATTTATCCCTCCCCCCATGCTTCCCCTTTGGTACCATAAGTTTGTTTTTGATATCTGTAAGTTGCAGGAGAGCTTCTGTCCCGTCAGTAGTCTCTATCGAGTCTGTCTTACTGTTCTCATCAGACCTGAAGGAACACCTGCTTTCCAGCTAAGTTCTCACCCTGGGATCTCTTTGCAGGCAATGATGCACAAAGCTAAGAGCAGGCGGAAAATTTCTAAATTGGTTGGCCTCATGCTGATTCTTAGAGGAGGGGGGAAACCATCAAATCCAACTGAATTTAGACTTGCTGGAGCCTAAACAAAATCCTTTGGTCCCTTTGGAATAGAAAACTTAGGGAACACTAAGAAAGCTTCGTATAGACATTACAGTGGCTTTTCAGAATCACAAAGGTAAAACTAAATTTCCCACTATTTATTGCCTTGGAAACCTCACACACTCTCAAAGACACAACCTGATCACACCTTGGTCTAATGAAAAAAGCTCAACCCAGATAATCTTAAATTTTTTCCTTTGACTACCCCAAATAGGCTTCCTGTAGCACTCATAAGGTTATGTTGAAATGTCTTGCTTATTTCAAAGGGAAAACTTATCTTTTTCTGCAATGAATCTGCCCCAGCATCTAGCAGAGTTCCTGACACATAGTAGACACTCAAAAAATTTATGTATGACTCATGCATACTGTTTTATCGACAAATTCCATATGACTAATAAAGTTTAAATAAATGCATTTTTTTGAAAGGAATTGATGGAACAGTGTAGGAATAACCCAAGAGGTTTCTCATTATTTAATTTCACTCTTGTTGCTGTTACTGTTGCATGTGTCCAAAGAGAAGTACAGTACTTCGGTTGCATTAGGTTATGCAATTTCATCATTCTGTTACCCTGTCTCCCAAGACAGCTGACTCTCCAAGAAGTCTCTTGTCGGAAAATAATTTCTAAGTCATTTTACTCATTCAAGAAGGTCAAAGTTGGTGTCACTCAGCATTTTAGTTGCAAGAAACAGAAACCAACTTTAGCTAATTTAAGTAGAAAAGGAACTTATTAAAGGATATTGGTAGCTCAAAGAATCTTGGGTCAGGGCAAAGAATCAGCCAACTATAATGCTCAAAATGCCACAGTGAGCCTGTCCCAGGAAGACATCACTCTCCCTGGCACTGGGTCCACATGCTGCAGACTACACAGCCAGCATCTCCAGTGTAGACCCTGGCAACTGCCTCTGAAACAGTTGCCACTGCCCCCTCCAGAGACAGAGTGGCCACCCCCCACCAGAATGGGTTGTGAGTGGTCTTGTTCCTTTGTGTCACCAGTTTCTAATTTTAAATCTAGGGCAGAAACCAAACTGAGGTCTGGGCCCTAGCTGCAAAGGTGTTGGGGCAATGATTACCAGGCATGTTTACTCTGGGAGCGAAAGGTCTCTGTCTCTGTCTCAAAGCTGAGGCCATTGATGTCCCCTACAAGGCTGTTTTATCACTACTCTTTCAAGGAATAAGGGGTTGGGAAATATCTTTAATATACAGCTACTGAGGACTATCAAATACTGTCTTTGTGACAATGACATAAGAGAAAATCAGTGAAACTTAGAATGTGTATAAAGGCAAGCATCAGATAGTCATGTATAGAAATCAGTGGATGGTAGTACACCTGAAACTAACATAATATTGTACAACTACATTTCCATAAAAAACAAACAAACGAAAAGCCATCAGTGGATGGATATCAGGGAGTCTGTGAATGCTCGGCAATTTTATGCAAAATTAAGTGTATTTCAAAGGCATGCATTGTGCAAAAAGCTTAAGAATCTAGATCCAGATTATAGTCGAAACCCATCACTTTGTACGCTAGACCAGTAAACTGAAGAGAGTACAGAGAGTGGCTTATTCAAGGATGCACAGTCCTAGCAGAATAAGGACAGGAACTCGTGCCTTAAAAATTTGTCTGAGAAACATCCTCCAAGTGCAAAGCCCAGCTTAAGGCCATAGACACGTCTGTCTTAGAACAACCATGTCAGTTTGTGCCAGAGCAACTACATGTTTTATGTAAACAGAGAAACCTGTTCCCAGGTTTCAATTTCAGCTTTGCTTTTCATTAGGGTGTCTTATACTGATGTAAATCTTACTTGCTTTCCTTGCATCCCCTACCAGTGACCTGGTCACATCACCTGCAAGAAACTGGGAGGTGAAGGAAGTCAGGGGTCAGAAGCCCCAGGTCAGGCCACCCCAGCAGCTCTAGCTACAGGTGGGCTCCTAAAGGGCTCTTCCTAGTTGAACCTGTGTACACAGCCACAGAGTTCTTATTCCTGAGCTTTGCTGCCTATGCTGAAACCACCCCACCCTTCACAGCAAATGGGCCACCAATGAGACTGCTCATTGCACTGCCCAGCCATTTGCCCGATAGTCCAGGTTGAGAGCTCCAGTGTTGACAAGGGTCAAACAAACAACATGAGTGAAGCTGTCCAAGGTCAGACAATAGGAAGTGGTAGGAACTGTAGTAACCTCACGGCAACTGGAGAAAAATAAAGTTAGATTCCTACCTCATTTTTTACACCAAAATAAGTTGGGGGAATAGCCTCTTAATTATATATATTGATATAGAAATAAAGCTGTGTTACATTTTTTTTAACCCAGCTACGCTAAAAGGATTGTCTGCCATACTTCGCGCAATGCAACAGAAGGGCAGGGGAAAACGTTCAGTGCTTTGGAACAGAGGAAACAAATTTCAAAGCACTAAGGGGCTGACTTGACCGATTTATGGATCGAGCTGGACCATAATTAAGGCATGGTGTCATGATTTTATTAGGATTTTTTTCTTAGTTAGTGAGCACAATGGTGTATCTTGCAGTTGATGGTGTCTTAAAAAGACAGCATATGTATTTGCTTGTGTGTGCGTACCCTCTCTCTGGAAGGACACACAAGAACCTGTAGCAGTGGCCGCCTCTGGGGGAGCAGCCCTGGGCGGCTGGGGGAACAGTATGTTTAAACCCTTTTATATCTTTTGGATTTTTTAATCTGATACAAGTATTATCTATTCATAACTTAATACAAATAATAATTTAACATAAGAAGATGGTAGCTCTTTATGTGCTAATGTGGAATGAAACCCAAGTATAGTGTTAAATTCAAAAAGGTAAAATAAGTAAATACATAAAGCAGGCAGCACTTCTTAGCTCCACTCCCTTTTGCTGTGCAGGAATGCAGACCCAGTGTTCCCACATCTTCTAATTTTTCAAGAGAAGCTTGAAATCTCGATTTCATGTAAAATTTCCTGATTTTTAAGGTTGACAAGCAATTCAAAGTTCTCGAACATAATTAGGATGATAAAACCCATCTGTGAGTGGGCTGGGGTGCATGGACTGTCACTTGGGGACATCTGTGTTGTTCCTGATGGTGGCCCTGCCACATGTAATTCTGCAAATTGTTCTGGGGCACCTGCTGTGGGGTGAGTGCCCTCCTCAGTGACCCATGGGGCCTGGCACAGAGCAACGTGCTCCAGGAGGAAGGGGCACAGAGGCGCTATCCGCTCATCTAGGACTGCACCAAAGTCACCAGGTTTGCCTACAGAGGACACCTTTTCTTAATCCGAGCCAAGGTGGCCTTAAGTTAGTGATGGCCCTGCCTGATGGAGACGAGATCAGTGACTAGTTTTTTAAGATGAAACGCAAACCCAGATCTGTTTTTTTTTTTTCTGCCATAAAACAGATGACTTCTTGCTCTCTTGGCTCATGAACTGTGTGAGGTGAAGGATTTACTAGCTCAGAGGGCCAAGTGGAATCCATCCACATGGGTGTGCAGGACTATGAAGTCTTGTGACCGTCGTGGTTCTTTTGGGGCTCACCAAGACAGACATGGCAGGTTGACCCAGACAGACATGGCAGATTGTCAAGGAGACAGTTCTTTTTGCTTTGTTTGGTAAAAAAAAAAATCATCTGCCAAAGCTTCTGTGTTTATTCCTTCTTCTCTGTAGATGAACACACAGCCCTTGGCCGTCAGCGATACCTGCTCACCTACACACAAAACAATACATTACATCGAAGCTAAAGGAAAACAGTTTAAATCAGTAGGAGTGTTTGTTGTCCTGAGAATTAACTGAGATAATGCATTCGAAGTGTTTAGCACAGTGTCCGGCGCTGTGAACTCCCTGTAAATCATCACTTATTTTTAAAAAGTAAATTGAGGTGTAGGATGAACATATAAAGTCCTAAAAGCCTTCACACCTTATCAAGTTAGAAGTGAAACATCTTTTGCAGTAGGTTATCAAAGCCCTAGGCAGCCACCCTAAACTCCCTCAAAACACTGGCCTTTGTAAGTTATGAATTCACTTAAATTTGGAGGCTTCCGTCTAAACATCCCCTGTCAACACTGGAAAGCAGGAGAGGAGGTCAAGGGAAAATGAGGGACAAAAAGTCATTCCTGCTCGTTGGCTTTTTTCGTCTATATTAAATAATGTCAACTCTAAGTATCTCCCAGATTGCTAAGAAACTGGCTGTTGTGTAAGCTGGGACACTGATCTGTAACAAAGCAATCCACAGATTTTCCCGTATTGCCTGTCCCTGGGCCCACAGCATCGACAGACCTAAATCCAATCTGCGGTATAGCTAATGGTTTCAAGTCTAGGTCTGTTTCTTCTTATGAAAATAGTGATGATTAAAACAATGATGATGATGATAGTACCTACTTCATAAGGTGGTTTTAAGAATTAAGTGAGGCAACATCTCTAAAGTTTTTGGCACGGAGCCTGGCACGCAGAGGTGTTCCGTCAGACTAGCGGTGATTAGACACCGGAAGAAGGACTATGAAACTTCCCTCATTCATCACAGCTCATCAAGTGCCTTCTGTCTCTCTGTGCTAGGCTCTGTGCTGGAGGCACGCTCACAGACAGGGAGGTTGGGCCCTCGAGTAGTTCACAGTCTCAGAGAACAAGAGTTCAGGATAGGATGAGAGACAGAGGACACAGCTGCAGCACGATGAGCAGGCATCCAGAGACGGGGGAGTGTGTCCGGCCTGCGGGGACTTCGTGTTTTGCACAGCCTACTTCCATCTTGTTGTTGCCTGTACTGTAGTTTGAACATTGTCTTCCACATGGAGCCAAGCGGCTCAGTTTTTGCGTAATTTTGACAAAGCCATGACTCACAGAATAAAAAAAATCCTGAGCTCACCTAATTTATTCCTTGTGCCAGTCTTCAAGGTCATGCTCAAATAATCCAAGATCTCCATGTCTTCCTTTTTCTATGCAGGGCTTTTAGTGGAAGAGACTTACCAGTCTCTCTGGAAAGACCCCTGTTTAAGAGTCTTCCTATCAAGGCTGCTTTCTCATATATGCCTTTATTTTCTTGCAGTAAATCAAGCAAATTTTCTCTTAATGAAGGGAGCCAGGCAGAATTTCTGGACCACGGGTAGCTCACTGCCCTTTCCTCTCCTGCTGATATCCGTCCTCAAGAGTAACTCTTGGCCATATTCTGGTTTCTCATTGAAGGAGGCATTGGAACGCCATTCCGCTGCATTCCTCGGGAAGGATATCCAGCAAAAGGCCTTCCCAAGAATTTATGGATAAAGCTTAATTAAACTGGAAACACCCTAACATTGTTCAAGAAGTTTTAGTAACTTTCCATTATCTGGATTCAAATATGGAGTATGACTTTCTTGATTTTTACAATGGTTTCTATGGCATGATTAGGGCAACACCCATAGGGGTCAAGGGCCACAAGGTTAAGGAAGCCCCCCACTCACCTGTCTCTACCTCAGCCGTGGAGCTCATTTCATTTCAGCCAACATAAATTGGGTACCTCCTGTGTTCCCAATGTTGGTGACTATTTGAAAGATCATAGAGTTCTGTAGGTCAGCAGATATCACTTAGCACACCTAAACCTTTAAAATCCATGGGCATGTTCATTTGCTAAACATAAATTATTCAGTTCAGACTTAAATTAGCTTAGAAATGGAAAAGACCTTCAGAATTCTTTAGTACTCAGTGATGGATCACTTCTCCAGAATTCCTAATACATGACTATTCCACTTGAGTGTCCATACCTCTTGGGAGGGGGAAATCTCTCCTTCCAATGGACATTGTTCCACCTGCCACCCAGCGTTTTTTTTAAAATAAGATGAAACAAAGTATTACAAATAAGGACGCTAGGACACAGAATGTCCTCAACTAAATAATTCTTTTTCTGCTAGGTTGGAAAGTTCTTCCCTTAACCGATCTTAATACAACCTCTTAATACAACCAATATGAGTCTCTTCTACTCATATTGGTTCTCATTTCACCTTCTGAGTCAACAGGAGACAAGTTTCCTCCTCCACATGACAGCCCTTGTAGCATCTGAAGCAAGCTGCCTTCAGTCTGACCATCTCTAGACTCATGCTTCTCAAGGTCACTACCTCAGAGCAGCCCACCTGACGAGTTCAGCTTCAGTACAGTCTTCTTTTCAGTTACTCTAGCAATCACCTGCTTTGTTTTCTTCAAGCACTTTTCACAGTCTGAAGTTGTTTTGCTCATGTATTTGCTCATTCCTTTATTGTTGACCATAACATAAGCTCTTTGAGGGCAGGAATCTTGTCTGTCTTACTCATTACTGAATCTTTTGTACCTAGAACCGTGACTAACAAGCCCTCAACAAATATGTGTTGATTATTAGTGAAATGAGTCAGTGAACAAACCTGAAACCAGTCTTTCACTCACTCAGTTTCTTTGGCTCAGGTAACGAAGTAGCTCTGTCCTACAGACAGCAGTGAAGAATGAAGAAGCTAAATTAGAGCAAGGAACATCTACTAGCCACTTCCTTCTCCTACTCCTTTGAATACAGTGTGATACTGCGAGAAGAGAAAAAATGCTGCCAGGACCAGGATTCTTATGTGATGCTTGCTGACATCTTACCGTGTGGCCTTGAAAAAGGCTCTCAACTTTTTGGAGCTTCAGTTTCTCATATAGAAAACCCAGAAGGCAGATAATTTGACCCTGAAGGTGCCCTGGGGCTCAGAAATTCTCTCAGTGGAAATATAAATGCCAAAAAAGAAGCCCCACGTGGCTCAAATGCACTTAAGATCTGATCATCCTCCATTAGCAAAGGGTCAGTGGTACCCAAACTTGTATGTGCATCTGAATCACCTAGGAGGTATCTGATTAAATCAACTCTATTGAGGTGCAATTTATATGCAAGTAAGTGCACACAATTTGAAGTGTACACTTAGATGAGTTTTGACAAATGTATACCCCTATGTAACTACCAGTCCAATAAAAATATAGAACATTACCATCATACTGGAAAGTTCCCTCATGCCCCATTGCAGTCAATCCACCGTTTAACCCTCTGCCCTATGCAATCACCAATCTCATTTCTATCACCACAGATTAGTTGTGTTTATTCTAGAACTTCATATATATAATATATAATCACATATATAATATATATATATTATCACAATGATACAGTGTTTACTCTTTTGTGTTCGGCTTCTTTTGCTTAGAATATTGTTGAGATTTCACCCATGTTGTTTCTTTTTTTTTTTTTTAACTTTTTCTTTTTTTTTTAAATTTACTTATTTATTTATTTATTTTTGGCTGTGTTGGGTCTTCGTTTCTGTGCGAGGGCTTTCTCTAGTTGTGGCAAGCGGGGGCCACTCTTCATCGCGGTGCGCGGGTCTCTCACTATCGCGGCCTCTCTTGTTGCGGAGCACAGGCTCCAGACGCGCAGGCTCAGTAGTTGTGGCTCACGGGCCTAGTTGCTCCGCGACATGTGGGATCTTCCCAGACCAGGGCTCGAGCCCGTGTTCCCTGCATTAGCAGGCAGATTCTCAACCACTGCACCACCAGGGAAGCCCCCTCCATGTTGTTTCTTATGTCAGTGGTTTGTTTTATTTATATAGCTGAGTAATTGTCCACTCTAGAAAGCTTCTTAAATGTAAACCTCTGGACTCCACTGATATTCTTGACATTAGGATCTCTGAAGTTGAAGTCCAGAAATCTCTGTGTTTAACATGCCCTAGAAGGAATCCTTATGCAGAAGCTGGGTTTAGAAACCTTTTAATTAGGGGATTTTCCCCTTCAAGTTCAAATAGTTTCCACAATGCAACCGTTCGTTGGCTGAGAGTAAATTGGTCACAGGTTCTGTGCATGTCTGAGAACTCTCCTTCCTGTTGGACTGTCTCAGCCAGCTCTGTGGCCTTCCACAGCTCATGAAGTTCCTGGTGCCTGTAACAAATCCCGGAGAGTAGCTCTGCAAACATTCTTTCAGCTCTAAGGCACCTGGAAATTGAGTTATGAGTCTCAGTGTCCACAGGTAAGTCTATAATCTTAATCTATAAATGCTCACCCCTGTCACAGAGAAGCAGAGGTACTGTGAGAAGCCTTTCATTTCAGCCCAGCTGCTGGAATTACTCATGACAGTTTTATGAGTCGTTTTACTGTCTGGTAAAGTTTTTTCCTTTTTTTTTTTTCCCTTAACAATGAGGGACGCATTCTTTGACCATAGCACACAAATGCCACCTTCAGGAAGGAAATATAACATTCTTGTTAGGCCACAGGGACCCAGTTTCTTTTCCTGTATGAAAACTTGCGAAAAAGTCTTAAGATCAATATACAGTTTATGTTTTTATAAAACTTCATTCCAGATCTTAAAGAGATAGACTTTATTTTTCAGGGCAGCTTTATGTTCACGGAAAAGTTAAGCAGGAGGCACAGCGATTTCCCATCTATTCTCTCCTGTGTAGGTACAACATGCCACAGCAGACAGGGGAGCACATTTGTTACAGTAGATGAGCCTACATCATTATCTCCCTCACTCCAAAGTTTAGATTAGATTTCAAATGAAGAATGGCATGTATTCACCATTGTAGTATCATATATCATACAGAGTAGTTTCACTGCCCCTAGAAATCCTCTGTGCTCTGTCTATTTATCCTTTTCTCCCCTTGAACCCTTGCCAAACACTGATGCTTTGACAATTTCTATAGTTTACAGAAAGTCATATGTTTGAATTATACAGTATGTAGTGTTTTAAGATTGGCTTCTTTCACTTAGTAATACGAATTTAAGGTTCCTTCATATCTTTTCATGGCTTGATAGCCC
Organism: Balaenoptera physalus; assembly: GCF_965194825.1. Lineage (NCBI taxonomy): Eukaryota > Metazoa > Chordata > Mammalia > Artiodactyla > Balaenopteridae > Balaenoptera > Balaenoptera physalus. The sequence continues at coordinate 147,461,418 of NC_138890.1, forward strand.
ACTTCTTTTTAGTGCTGAATATTCCATTGTCTGGATGTACCACAGTTTATATATCCGTTCATCTACTGAAAGGCATCTTTGTTGCTTCCAAGTTTTGGCTATTGTAAATAAAGCTGCTATAAACATCAGTGTGTAGGTTTCCTGTGTGAACATAAGTTTTCAACTCCTTTGGATAATAATACCAGGGAGCATGATTGCTGGATCATATGGTAAGAGTATGTTTAGTTTTGGAAGAAACCGTCAAACTGTCTTTTTTTTTTTTTTTTTCCTTTTTGGTAACAGCTTTATTGAGATATAGTTCACACAATATTCAATTCACCCATTTAAAGTATACAATTCAATAGTTTTTAGTAAATTCACCAAGTTATATAATCATCACCACAATCAATTTTACAACACTTTCATCACCCCCTAAAGAAACCCTGTACCTCTTAGCCATCAAGTCCTAACTAATCTCCTTTTTGTCTCAGTAGATTTTCACATTCTGGATATTTCATGTAAATAGAATCCTATAATACGCAATCTTTTGTAACTAATTTCTTTCACTTAGCTTAATGTTTTCAAGGTTCATCCATGTTTATTCCATTGCTTTTTGTGGCCAAATGGTGGAACCAACGTAAATGTCTATAAATTGATAAATGGGTAATTTGTGATATAGCCATACAATATGATGTATCCATTAAATGGAATATTATTTGGCTACAAAAAGCAATGGAATATTGATACAAACTGTCTTTCAAAGTAGCTGTACCATTTGCCTTCTCACCAGAATGAAATGAGAGTTCCTCTTGCTCCACATCCTCACCAGCATTTGGTGTTGCCATTGTTTTGGATTTTGGCCATTCTAATGGGTATGTAGTGGTATCACATTGTTATTTTAATTTGCAACACCCTAATGACATATGATGTACAGAGTCTTTTCATATGCTTATTTGCCATCTATATACCTTCTTCGGTGAGGTGTCTATTGAGGTCTTTTGTCCATTGGTAAAACTGGGTTGTTTACTTTCCTTTTATTGAGTTCTTAGACTTCGTTGCGTATTTTGAGTGACAGTCCTTTATCAGATAAGTCTTTTGCAAATATTTTCTTCCAGTCTGTGGCTTGTCTTTTCATCCTCTTCATGGTGTCTTTTGCAGATTGGAATTTTTTAATTTTAATGAAGCCCAGCTTATCAATTATTCTTTCACAGATCGAACTTTTGGCATCGTATCTAAAAAGTCATTGCCATACCCAAGGTCATCTAGGTTTTCTCCTACATTATCTTCTGGGAGTTTTATAGTTTTGCATTTTACATTTAGATCTATGATCTATTTTGAGTTAATTTTTGGGAAGGGTGTAAGGTCTTTGTCCAGATCCTTTATTTTGCATATGGATGTACACTTGTTCCAACACCATTTGTTGCAAAGACTATCTTTTCTCTATTGTATTGTCTTTGCTCCTTTATCAAAGATCAGCTGACTATATTTATGTGGGTCTATTTCTGGACTCTCTATTCTGTTCCATTGATCTGTTTGTCTGTTCTTTTGTCTATACTAACACACTGTCTTGATTACATTAGGGAGTCAAGAGAAACATTAGGAACAGCCAAAAGACAATGCAAAACAGAGTGTAATTAATCATCAAAATGAGTGATGTTGGTTATAAGTGTAAAAGGAGTGCAAGATATGGCAGATAATGTGGACTAGAGTTGTTTTGGAAGATATTAGAGACAAAGTAGTAAGATATTGGTCCTTATGGGGTAGGTTGGATTTGCAGTTGTGAAAGGGAGAGGGAAAGGCATTTCTTCCAGGTATCTGGTCAGCAAGAGCAATGGCTTGGAGTTGGGAATGAGCATGACATGATTAAGAATAGCAGAAGCAGAGTATGAAAAGAATGGTCATGGAGCTTAGATGGACCCATGTGGAGGGGTAAGTATCTCCTTAAGACGTGTTTGTTCATTATTTTATTTTCTATAATGATAAAAGAGGGGATTTTTACACTTTTATGGAACAAATAGAACCATGGTTTAGTTTCACAGTTTATGTTGCTCGTTATAAGTAATTGCAACTATCAGAGATACGATAGAATGATTAACCCCACCCCCACCCCCACCCCTTAGGGATGTTGTGATACAGCATGTCCTTTCCCAATTCCCCTCCTACAGTTTTGGAAAGCAGTGAGAGAACTAGGCTGGCTGGAGCAGGGAGCTGCTGCATTTGTAGGTAGGATGAAGGCAGATGCACATTGATAATGTCTGGCTTCTGTTATTTGAGTCTTTCTCTGACCCCCTCCCTAAAAATAAGGGGTTATTCACCCAAAGAATGAAAGCCCATTTACTATTGTTGTCAAGACAAAATTCGTTGCTATATTCATAGAAAAATGCCTAGTATATCAAATATGTGTAACTTTGGATTTTCTGCTACTTTCAGTTGAGCCCCAGTTCTCCATTTCTTTGATAACTAGAAATTTCCTGCATTTGTGGCTTATCATTATCAGGTTTTAGTGCTAGTGAGGAGCCTGCATCATGGAGCCCTGTGGTATTAATGCCAGAGGTTGCCTCTGTAACCCTCTGAGGAGAAAGATGGTAGAATGCAAATGTTACTGGTGCTCTCTGGGGTCATAGGATGCAGGGCTAGTACTGATCATCTCCCTAGTTCTTATCCTATTCTGGGGAAGTTTAACTGTCACAGTAGTCATTACAAAAGCTATAAAAAGGTCTCAATGTCAGCTTTCTAAAGCTTCAAAAAAGGCACAGCTGTATTTCTCTCTTTCTCTCTTCATAGTGCTGACCACTTATAAAATCTCCCACTCAGAAAGATAGTAGTCTATGTTCTCTTGAAGAGCTTTCTTGATTACTATGGATGAAGGCTTCCATTCTCTAATATATTCAAGGGTGTTTATTGAATACTCACTTTGCAAAAAGTCCATCCTTGGGGATGGGGATACAGTGGAGAGCAAAACAGCTAGTCACTGCTCTCAAGGTATTTAGAGCCTAGTAGGCAAGGCAAAAAATAAACCATAGCTGAAATGCAGTGAGCACTCACATGGGAAGATTACAAGGGGCTATAGCAAAAGGCTCTAACCTAGTTGGATGGATAAACTAAAAATTAGCCAGACAATGGCAGAGGAAGAGTGCTTCAAGAAGAGGGACAGCCTGGGCAAAGCACCGGTATTGCTGGAGCAGAGAGTGCTGGGGAGATTGGTCAGGGGGGTATAAACAAAGGCAGAGGCAGGGGTCTGACCATGATGGTCCTAGAAACTCCTCTTAAGGAGTGTGAATTTTATCAAAAGTACAATGGGAAACCATTGAAGAATTTAAAGCGGAGGAGCAAAAAGTGCATATTGGAAAAAAGTGTCTTGTACCCCATACTGAAACAGAGATACAGACAAAGGCTTGTTTACAAATGCTAAGCAACAGGAACCCTCTAACTTTGCCCCCAGTTCTGCCACATATTCATGTATTCACCTACTAGCATTATTTTTCATTTTTGGTAAGGATGTAATATGGGAAAAAAATCAAAAGTAGTCCTGGTACTTTGGATTCTCTAGGATTCAGAGATTTCCATGAGCCAGGATGTTCGAGGCTGAGACTGACACTTCAAAATAATGAATGAAATTGTTTTCATAGTGTCCAGATGAGAAAAGGTGAAAGGAGATCGTCAAGATGTTGACAATGGTTATCTCTATTACGAGTGATTTTATGATTTATATTTTCCAGTAGTCTCCAAATCTCTGTCTTTATTTTATAACCTGAGAAAACATTATTTTTAAGTTAGAGTGTAATAATAAAGTTAAACTTTCCAGAATTTTTCTCCTTTCTTTTATTCTTTTATCATCCTTCCATCTTTGCATATCCTGAAGGTCACAGAGAGCATGTTTTGATTCACTGTTCATTATTCAGGACCCTGGGACCCTGGAGGAAAAGTCCTGGGAGGTCAGACTGACACAGAGGTGATAAATTCCATTTCACCATTGATTTTTATAGCTGCTGCATTTCTTTCAGCCTCTTCTTGCCCCAAGCAGCATTAATAATAGATTTCACGTCTTCTTCCGAATTTAATGCTCAGCCCCAGTCTGTCGTTGAAGCAGGCTCAACAACTAACACGGCTTTTCTTCTGAAATCCTAGTCCTGAAATATCTCCGGAAAGATATTCAGTGGTGAGGCTGTCATCAGATGTGCAGCTTAATAGAATGACTTGTATGACTTGATCAAGGCCTTACGTGAGACTAGTGATGGACTCGCATTTTAACAAAGAGGAAACTAAAACCCAGAAAGGATAAGCAACTTGACCAAGGCCATGTAGCTAGTTAGTGGCAGAACTGGGACTAGATTTAAATTTAAATTTTCCTGTTCCTAGAATATGGTTCACTCTGTCCCATTGCCTCCCTTGAATGGTGTCAGCCTGGGCAGAAGGTGCTGGGAGGGAAGGAGATGGCTGCATAGTGAGCTCATAGCAGGCACAAAGGGGATTAGGGAAGTGTAAGGTGGAGGATGGAAATCAACAGGGGAGGAAAACAGGGGGTGTGCCAACCTCAGGGCAAGACTCACACAATCCAGTCTAATCCAAATCAGGCTGGCAAGCGTCTTTGATTGGTCCATCTGGCTGAGTTCTCCAAGCTGTTCTCCCTGAACTATGCCCAGCTGGCAGAATGAAAATCATTTGAAAAATATCCGGAAATTGCTACTCACCAGGGAGCATCTGTGAAAAATACTGGCCGCAAATGAGCTGGCAGGAATCAGTGACTGCCAGGTCACCATGCCAGGGCATGTTTTTCTGAAGGGGTTCAGAGTTATTTCTCAGACGGGCTGCTCAGCTGCTATAAGTGGTTGGGCCTTGTGGTCTTTTTTGCAGTGTTTCTTGTGATGCAGGAGATGTGTTCTAGAAAAGCTATGGGTAAATCAGAGTTTCATACCTGGAATCATATTTTTCAAGTGCACTCGTGAATATTTCTGTGGTGACTCTCTAAAAAAGATTTTTCATAAATAATTTGCCGTTTCATAAGTCTGGATTTCTTAATGCAGAATTCATCCAGGGTCATTATGGTGAAGAAATTCTAGGGTACCGAGACGTAATCTGTATTTTTGGACAATTGTTGCCAGGAATGGTAACTAAGAGGCAAAGACAAACCATCTTCTCAGTAGACTGGGATCCTGGGATTTGGCCTACCACATTGGCAATTTGTCCAGCCTCTGAGCCCAATGGCTCCTTAAGGAATCACAGCTGGAAAAACCTAACCCAACATTTTAGCTCATCCCTTCCTATCCCAGGTTATTCCCAACATCCTTGAGTGATTTTTCTTGTCTCCTATACCCTTGTCCTTCTTCAAAATACTGTTGTTCTCTGCAAGGTATCATGTAAGTATTTTGGTTTGAGCTCAGAGTCCAGGCTCTTTGATCTCATTTGGGAATGAGACCACTTGCTGATCCCTATTGACTTTTCACCTGCTGGGTAGAATCCAGCAGTTCACCAGAAATGGGTGCTCTGAGTTTTTATAAAACAGTTGAAATTAAGAGAATAAAATGCTTGCTTACCATTTGTATTAGTCAGGGTTCTCTAGAGAAACAGAACCAAGAGGGTATATATGTGTATATATATATATATATATATATATATATATGGAGATTATTAGAAGAATTTGCTCATGCAATTATGGAGGCTGAGATGTCCCACAATCTGCTATCTGCAAGCAGGAGAACCAAGAAAGCCTGTGGGGTGTTGGAATCTAGTCAAAACCCAAAGGTCTGAGAACCAGGGGAGCTGATGGTGTGAGTCTGGGTTGGAGTCCAAAGGCCCAAGACCCAGGAGTGCTGATGTCCAAGGGTAGAGAAGATGGGTGTCCCAGCTCAAGCAGAGACAGCACATTTGCTCTTCCTCCACCTTTTTGTTCTGTTCAGGTCCTCAGCGGATTGGATGATGCCCACCTGCATTGGTGAGGATGATATTTGTAACTCAGTCTACTGATTCAAATAGTAATCTCTTCTGAAAACACCCTCACAGACACACCCAGAAATGTGTTACCAGCTCTCTGCATCCCTTAGCCCAGTCGGGCTGACACATAAAATTAACCGTTTTAAATCATCCAAATCAAATACACAGACTATCCTGTTCATGAACCTCTATCCCCTTGGTGGCCTGTCTGGTGGCTTCTGTCTATTTTAAACACATGCAAGACCCTATAGACTGAACAGAAAGAAAACACAGTGATGGAAATGACCTCACAAACTATAAGACCCCATTTTATAGAAGATGAAAATGTCCCAGATAGCTCACACAATGGCTCTCAGAGAAGAATTCCTAAGAATTCAGGACACGATTTCTTCAAAGGCTTTTGCTTTGTGGGTTCCTTTTCCCTACACTTGACCTTTCAGCCTCACTAAGTACAAAGGCTCCACCAGAGCAAAAATTGAGAGTCGGGTTGAGGAGAAAGAGCCTTTGCGCAGCTGAGAGATATGAGAGAGGAAGAACAATGGGAAAGGGGACTTTAAATATTGCTGAGTGACAGGATTTGAATCTCTCGTAATTTCTTTAAAAAACACAACTGAAAATGGAATTTCTTTTCTTTACTTTGATTCATGGACTGTGTGTGTGTGTGTTTTTTAAATGCATCTAAGTATCACATGAGCCATAAAGAACTTTAGGGTTTATTCCATTTAGGTAAAATACCTTTCCTTTTAGCAAAAGAAGTTGGGAGTGGAGAGGGAAAGTTGTTTTATATTTCAGAAATCCTTAAGATTTCACAAAGCCTCAGTGAAAACTCCACAGGAGACACCGAGTTTGGTAGAAACCCCTTTGTCCCTTGTCAACCCAGTACCCAGATGGGTCCAAACTAACACTAGGATCCCATCTGCCATCCAATCCATCTGCTGGTGCAGTTGCCCACTTACGCTGCTAGGTCAGCCCCGCTAACCATAGGATTCCATTTTTTTATCATGTTTTTTATGTGATTGCTGCTAAATTCTCTTGGCAGATGCCTTTGCTTTTCTTATGTTATATAAATATTGACAATCCCACTTAGAAAAATATTCCTTATTTAAATGGACAGACTTTGGCTGCCATCCACCAACATGGATTGCACTAAAAGACAACCTCCTTGTGACTTCGACACAGCCCTGCTTTCATCTGAAGCTCCCAAGCTGGGGTATGTATTAGAATCACTGAAGGAGGGAGTGCTCATTAACAAGCAAGGAGTCCAGGTCTCATCCTAGGAATTCTAATCTAGGAGCTCTGGGGTGGCCCAGGAATCTGCACTTTAACATGGACCTCCAGTGATTCTGATGGTGGTTTGAGAGACCACACTTTGAAAACGATAAAGGTACTTTCCATAGAGCTCACTCAGTGGCATCTTGTGAGTCACAAGCCCCCTCTAGGCCTGCACCCAGTGGTTACTAGCATAAGTGACATTCACAGGGGAACAAGCAAGGGCCAATGGATTTCACTGCCATGTTTTGATGCATAAAAGAATGCCAGGAAAGCGTCTCATTTGAGTCTACTCGTTAGGAGTGCAAGAGTCTTCTAGCTAGATAAGGCAAAGGATCCGTGACTGAAAGATTAAAATCAGGCTTCTTTTCTGCTTCTTGCAAGCGATTTAGTCATTTTGGCCTGGAAAAGAACTGCTTGGTCGGGGGGAGACACATAGTGATTGTCTTCATAAGCTAAGGGCTGATTTTGTGGAAGGTGGGTTTACAGTTTTCCTGTGTGGTTCCAGAGAAGAACCAGAGCAGTAAGTCAAGCTGTACGGAAGTAGAGTTTAGTTCAATGAAAGGAAGTTAATAATTAGGGGTCTTGGCAGAAGACCTAAATAGACATTTCTCCCAAGAAGATGTACAGATGGCCAACAAACACATGAAAGGATACTCAACATCACTAATCATTAGAGAAATGCAAATCAAAAGTACAATGAGGTATCACCTCACACCAGTCAGAATGGCCATCATCAAAAAATCTACAAACAATAAATGCTGGAGAGGGTGTGGAGAAAAGGGAACCCTCTTGCACTGTTGGTGGGAATGTAAATTGATACAGCCACTATGGAGAACAGTATGGAGGTTCCTTAAAAAACTAAAAATAGAACTACCATACGACCCAGCAATCCCACTACTGGGCATATACCCTGAGAAAACCATAATTCAAAAAGAGTCATGGACCACAGTGTCCATTGCAGCACTATTTACAATAGCCAGGACATGGAAGCAACCTAAGTGTCCAACGATAGATGAATGGATAAAGAAGATATGGCACATATATACAATGGAATATTACTCAGCCATAAAAAGAAACGAAATTGAGTTATTTGTAGTGAGGTAGATGGACCTAGAGTCTGTCATACAGAGTGAAGTAAGTCAGAAAGGGAAAAACAAATACAGTATGCTAACACATATATATGGAATGTAAAAAAAAAAAAATGGTTCTGAAGAACCTAGGGGCAGGACAGGAATAAAGATGCAGATGTAGAGAATGGACCTGAGGACACGGGGAGGGGGAAGGGTAAACTGGGAAGTGAGAAAGTAAAATTGACACATATACACTACCAAATGTAAAATAGATAGCTATGGGAAGCAGCCGCATAGCACAGGGAGATCAGCTGGGTGCTTTGTGACCACCTAGAGGGGTGAGATAGGGAGGGTGGGAGGGAGATGCAAGAGGGAGGGGTTATGTGGATATAAGTATACGTATATCTGATTCACTTTGTTATACAGCAGAAACTAACACAAAATTGTAAAGCAATTATACTCCAATAAAGATGGTAAAAAAAAATAATTAGGGGTCTTGAGAATAAAGTGGGCTTCCTTGCGTGGTGGTGAGCACTGTACCATCTGAGCATCATGATGAAGAGTCTATGTTAATTAATCAATTAGTTTATGTGCCCTACATTTATCAACCCATTGTGGGGTAGTACGAAGAGTCTGGGAATTGGAGTCGAGTCTAAGTTCAAATCCTGAATCCCTTACCTACTGTGTGACCTTGGAATGTAATTTAACTTTCACAGGGTTAATGTGAAAAGCAGATAGCACATATCACTTGCCAGCCACAGAGTAGGTGCTCATATGTATTTGCTCCCTGCCCCTTTCTTTTGTGTCTGTCATTGTTTTAGGGTATTAGGAAAACAAGGATGAATAAGGTCCTTGTCTCCCTTCCAGGAATTCCTCAACTAATAGTGGGAGACAACCAGAAACAAAAATATGGTGCAAAATTGTACCTGCCGTAATAGAGAGCGACGTGCAAAGGCTAATGTAGGCCCAGAGTGGGGAGGGATTTCCAAATGTTTGCAGGAGTTGATGCTTCCTATCAACCCAGGCTCTTGTTGCTGTCATTTGAATTCTATTGGACACAGAGAGTAGCTTTCCATCTTGGAATAACTCCTCCACACTGGGAAATGCTAAGGGGCAAAGAGACATTTGCTATAAAGCAAAGGTCAAATTCCCCTAGTTCTTTGTTTTTTTGAATCCATTAGTCCAGCAAAAGTTTTTTTGAGCCCCAACCAATCCTAGGTAAGGGGCTGGCAGCTGGGATTGTAGAGTTAATAGGCACAGTCCTTGACCACATGAGGTTCACAATCTGTCTGCGCAGACAGGTTGAGATGGTTAAATACACTCCACGGTACCTTGATATCCCTTTCAACCAACAGTGTCTTCTCTCACTTTTCCACATTACAGTTCTGTTTATCCTCGGAGAGTAAAACTGCTTTTGGCCAACATGGCACTTCTACCCCTAATGACTCTGAACTCACAATAGACTTTTTTATTCAAATTTTAATTCAAAAATTTCATACTTGTAACTTTAGTGATATTCAAACTCTTTTGATCACACATTTTTATTAGTAAAGAATTGTTTTTTATTAGTAAGTAATTTTGAACCTACATTTATATAAATTATACACAAGTAGGACCATTATTAACTATTTTCTCAAGATGCAATCTACACAACCGGCAAAGCCACCACTAATGATAATGTTTACAGATTCATATATTAAATCATCCTGAAAATTTCAACTTTGGGGGATCCAATTTACTATCATTTGTGACGAAATAGTCATTTTTCTTCTTGTATTGTTGCTGAAGGGATCACATTAAGAGTAACTGGACCGGGCTTCCCTGGTGGCGCAGTGGTTAAGAATCAGCATGCCAATGCAGGGTACAGGGGTTCGAGCCCCGGTCCGGGAAGATCCCACATGTCGTGGAGCAACTAAGCCCACGCGCCACAACTACTGAGCCTGCGCTCTAGAGCCTGCGAGCCACAACTACTGAGCCCGCGTGCCTAGAGCCCGTGCTCCACAACAAGAGAAGCCACCACAATGAGAAGCCTGTGCGCCACACGAAGAGCAGCCCCTGCTTGACACAACTAGAGAAAGCCCATGTGCAGCAACGAAAACCCAATGCAGCCAAAAATAAAATAAAAAATAAATTTATAAAAAAAAAAAAAGAGTAACTGGACCTCTGCCATTGTAGTTGTATAGGTTTGTGAATTTGCATGTTGCAAACATTATCTTCAACCCAGACCTCATGTGGAACTCCATTTTGTGAGGGGCAGTTTAGCTAAAACTAGATAATGTCATCAATGAGGCCGCCTAACTGGGCACACAAAAACTGTGAATGCCTCAGTGCTGGAAAGCAGAGGAAGGAGAAGGGGTGGCTGTCAATCCTGCCGCTTTGTAGAATGTCCTCATCTCCCAAGGGCATCTCACGTCCCTCAGATGAACTCTACCTTCTGACGAACAGACAGAATGAAGGCACTTTTTTTTCAACTTTCTTTCTATTGGATAGTCTTGTGCTTCCTTGGAGTGTATACCAAGCACTTGGAGGTCACTCAGACTTGACAGCCAGTTCTCCAGCCCGTTCTGTGTACATGAATAGCTCCACCAGCTGACTGTGTTGGACAGTTGCTCCTTTCCTGGAGCTCAGGCTTTTTTCTAACGTTCCTGATATAGAAGCATTTCAATGAACAACTGAGAATTTGCTACAGTCTGCTCTTCTTACTCACTTTTCGAGTGCAATTCGGTGTTCAGAAAATATCACCTGATGTACAAATTGAAAACAAATTTCATGGTTTTAAAAGAGGTATTTTTAGAGAACTAAACATACTTACACACCACTGTGTGTGTGTGTGTGTGTGTGTGTGTGTGTGTGTGTGTGTGGTTGGTTGGAGGGAAGGGAGAGTAAGGAGAGGGAGGAGTTTTCTCACCACAGTTTTAGGGTCCAGTTTCATGAGGAGAAAAAGAAAGCACAAGTTTTATACATTGATGATTAATATGATATCAAAACATCCTTTTGTTAAAAAGAGAAACTCTTTCCATTTAATTCTATACAAAAGAACTAAAGATCATCATTTTAGTGAGAGTTGTTCTATATTTTCTTTTATCCTTCTCTATCCCCTCTAGAATGCATCTAGAACAGGCATTCTTAATATCTTCTGTGCCATAAACCCTTAACTGTCTGGTGAAAATGATAAACACCTTCTTAAAATAGCCCATAAATGTATGAAATAAAATACGTGGAATCTCAAAGGAAGCCAATTATACTGAAATACTAAAAATCCAAATATAAAAAATCAAATGTATGAGATATTAATATGTTTTTATTTACTAACACATTAAATAACAGAGTCTGGTGGCAGGTTTATGGTGATTTCAAAGTAACATCGAGTGTAAACAATGCTTTGAGATATCTGCAATAACTAGAATGTGATTAGAAAATATCTGTGATTTCTACTGTTGACATCGTTATTAATACTAATAGAGTTGATAGCCTGTAGTCATAGTTGAAAATAAGAATTTATTCAAATAGCAATTTATGGAAATAGAGATGCAAATAGAAATTTATGGAAATAAAGATGCAAGGTTTGTCCCATCCAATTTCGTGTAGCCCTGAAGCCCACTCAAGTCAGGAACTCCTCTTCTAAATGAGGCTCCTAGGGCCCATCTTACTGTTCCTGACAAGAAAACTAGTTGTGAGTGCAACATGCTTTCCAGAAGGTGTCAGACTTGCATTTCTGAAGACTGTAATCCAGTTGCTGTAATCTCCCCAGAGTCTCCTGACTTGACTTTTAAGGCAGATAATCCACCAGCGTGAATCATTGAAAATTAGGCAAAAGAATGCTGATTTCAAAGAGAAAAAAAAGAGCTTCAAGGAAACAATTTTGACAAGCACTAAAGAAATGCTGTCTGAATTAAGAAATTTTATGCAACCCCCCCCAAAAAATCTGAAGAAACAAGGAATTGTTCTCCTGTCTTTTCAGTATGAAGACAGGATTCATGTTGTCAGCAAGGTTCAGACATTGAGAAATTCTGAAAATACATCACAGCTGACTTTTGCTTGAAGATGGATAACTTACATCCTCACAGAGGAGTCCATCAGGAGGAGGATTAGAGAACAGAAGACACTGAAGATCTGGCCCATAAGCAGAGGCTTCTGGGTACAAAGCAGGGATTAGGCTATGGCTCTTCCTTTCATTTAAGTTGTACCCTTAGAATTCTTCAAATTCTCCAAGAAAGCAGAGAATTTATTGGAAATCTAGTGCAATGAGTAAAAGATGTTTCCTAGAGAGGTCATTGTTCACACAGAGACTGTATGGGCTTCTAACACAAATATGTTTAATTGTTCAGTGGATTTTCTTACATAAATGATCCACTAAAATGGATAGATTTTGACTGAGTTCACTGAATTTGGGGGAGTTTCTTCTCTTTCCCCCTGATTTTCATATTATACTTTCTGGTTGATCTTCATTAGAAAATGACCCCTGTAAATAGTCTGCATCATTTTTCTCTATTATTTGCTTTCCTAGAAAGGACTAATGTCCACTTGGCCAAGTGATACGCTTTTCTTAATGAAATATAAGCAGAAATGACATATGTCAGTTTCAAGCAGAAGTTTTAATAGCTACTGAGTGGCTCTGCCACCTCTTTTTCACTTTCTTCTTTCTCAAGAATGGTATGTCCCAGATTAGAATGGCTCCTTAAGCTTGTATTGCAGAAGAAAAAGACATGAGGAAGAGAGAGGAAGTCTACTGCGGCTGAAGTAATGTGAGAACGGGGAAAACCTTTATTGTTTTAAGCTATTGATATTTGGAGGTTGGTTGTTATACAGCAGAACTCAGTGAAAGCCGAATATTGTTAACTCTAACTCTTTAAATTTCAATTTTCTCCCTCTCTCTCCTGGTTCAACTAGTTATTGATCTATAAGCAAATCAAAAATACAAGTTGACTATGGGTGCTTCTAAGTAGTGACCTCTCCTAAAATAATTAAGAAAGAAGGCAAAACCTTACCTCTCTCTACCTTCAATCTTTCGCCTTCTTCCCCTCTTCCTTCTCCTCCTCCTCTTCCTTCTTCTCCTTCTCCTTCTTCTTCACTAAATCCCATCTGTCAGTGTTTGATTGTTTGTAAAACCTTTCCGGATTCTTGCCAAAGGTAACATAATTACTGTATTTGGGTTTAAGTTGCTGGTTCCCAGGAAAAGCTCCTGGGCCTCTGGGACTGGTCAATCAGCCTTGTTCTTTCTTCTGGAGGAATAAGCATGGTACCTAGAGATGAACTTTCATAAAGACGCAAAGTTACATTGACAATATGTTGTGGATTTTGAGGCAGTCCCCATTTCAAATGTCTCATCTCACTGACCCAGTGGTATACATAAGTACCACATTTTTGCTTCTACAAACATGTATCTTAAGAAAATGTATGACTCTACTTATATAAAGTTCAAAATAGGTGAAACAAAGCTACACTGTTAAGTCAGGACAGTGTTTATCTTTTGGGGAGAAATGGAGTGGTGATTGGGAAGGGGTAGGAGTGAGGCTTCAAGGTGGTAGTGTTCTACTTCTTGTCCTGCGTGCACAGATGAGTGTTCACTTTATGATCATTCATTTATGTTTTGTATACTTTTCTATTTGTATATGACACTTCAAGATAAAAAAAAGGTTAAAAATGCAATCACTGTAGCCATAGCCTACTCAAAACACATATGAAATTAAGAGCTTGAGAATCAACAGACTCTTAGAAGGCCCATTTTGTTGTGTAAAGAGAAAAACATTGTCTTATTCATTCATCCTGTCTTTCCTGGGCGAAGAACCAAATGCAATTTAATTTAGCACTCTTTTTTCCTATATTGAGTGTTTTTTTTTTTAACAGTTTTCTTTTAAACAGTGTATCAAGGGAAAATGATATCAATTAGATAATTCTACAAATGTGTAATTATATATTACAATAGGTAATTATATATTATATAACTGCGTAAGTATATAATTAATTATCTGTAGTAAGTACAATGAAGTACAGAGTGCTGGGGATATTAAGCATTATCTTCGTCGTGCTGTTATCAGCTAACAGAGGGGAAACACTCTTTATCATATACAACTCCTCTATCTGGAAGAGAAAAACAAGTCATAATCAATTCATTCAGTAGGCAACAATGCCAGAGATAAAGCCAGTGATGCCCGCATCAGTGCAAAAAGTCTCGGTTCCCCACTTGCCTCTAGCTGCTCCCTCCACTGCTGTCAGAAGTCATCCAGCTCTGGGCAGAATCTCTGACTCTGCAGGGCTCACTTTGATCTTCTTAAGTCTCTGTTTTCACACAAGCCTGTTTAAGCCCAGCTTCAGACACATCCCCTTCAGCAGTGACATACTTTTCTCTACAACTATTCAGAAACTGAGATTTGACCCTCAGTTTTCCTCATTATGAACTCAACCACCTCTGAGCTCTGTGGCCAGATCTGCAGGGCTCCTATGACCCAGACAGCTGGTCTTGGGGGCTCTGATGGTTAGAGGAGACGAAGGAAATAAAGAGCATTGAGGGAAATGGATTCTGCTTCCCACGGCGCCAAGTCAGCCAAGGACATATTTCCCAAACTCTTCTCCCCAGCAACCAAAAATTTAAAAAAATAAAAGAAGAACAGTTAAACCTTTGATTTTCAGTGAATTCAACTAGGCACTTTGCAGCCCATAAGAAAAACTATATTTGCAGAGAAAAACTACTTGATTCCCTTGCTGTTAGATATGGCCTTGTGACTAATTTCTGGCCAATGGGATGAGAGTGATTACAAATGGAAATTACAGGCTAAACCCTTAAAGGGGAGGGATGTAACCCTCCTCACCTCTATCCTCCTTCTTTCATCCCGCTGATTGGGATGTGGGTGTAACTTGAACCAGACATGAGGAACAGCCTGTGAAGGGCAAAACGACAAGATAAAGGAGTCTGGGTTCTTGTTCACTTGGCAGAGCAGAGCTGCCTTTCCAGCTCTGACTTTGATATGAGAAAAGTTAATTTCTATCTTGTATTAGCCTTTGTTATTTTCATTCTAAGAAACATGAAGCCAAGCCTGTATCTCAGCTGGTGCAGAGGCCATCTAGCTCAGTAGTTCTCAACAGGGGAGGTGCAATTTTGTCTCCAGAGAACACTTGGAAATGTCTGGGGCCATTTTTGGTGGTCCCATTTGGGGGTGCAGAGGTTGCTGCCGGCATTAGTGAGTAGAGGCCAGGGTTGTTGTGACACACAGGACAGCTCCCTCCCCCAATAAGACAGAATCATGCAGCCAAAAATATCAGTGGTGCTGAGTTTGATGAGCCACAGTGCACTTCAATTAATAGTGAAGAGAATCTAAGACACAGAGAAATTGAGAGAGGAGCCTTGGTTCCACACAGACTACTGGGCGAGGGCAGTTACCTAGGTCTCCTGAGGCTCAGGTCACTGCTTTAATATTTTTAACTATACCATTTCACCAACCCCAAACCAGATTCATTTTATTCTCTCTCTTCTATTTATTTAATGAGAGGCTGAAAGGGGAGACATAGTACTTAAAGGACTAAGGAAAAGTCACACCTTTCTTCTACCTTGAGTCAACGCTATTTTATCACTAACCGTTTATCAAACGTCTATTAATATTTGGGATAGCTCCCTAGGCTGGATGCCAGTTTTAGATCTAGTTGGGGAATTCAGGTGTACGCAGAAAGAGAAGATAAGCAATGCAACAGAGCCCATGGCAGTACCCAAAGAGGGCCCCCTGCAGTGTGTGGGTAGGGATGGAGAGGACAGAGAGGGCACGGTGGGCTCTGGTGGGCAGAGCGTTAGTGACAGAGCCGGGTCTTCCAGCCCTGTGGACCTCCACCTGGCTGAGGTAGGTTTGGAACATCAGTTGTCATCCAGGCTGTAAAATGGTCTCTGCACAGCCCCTTGGCACAGTTTTCGCCCCAGGAGATGTTAATGAACGTCTGTTATGTTGGACTGTGTACCCCCTCATCTCCCTTCTTAGGGTGGCAGCTATCTGATTTTCCTTTGCCAAGCTGCTCTGCCCCCGTTCTATGGGATTCTGGCGGGGTGCCAATATCCAACACTCTGTTGGAAATATTTTAGTTGCTCCTCCAGATCCTCTCTCCACCCTGCTCTGTGTCCCAGAACCCTAGCTGAGCTGAAGCTTGTAGCTGAACACAGCTTAGGCCGAAATAATGCTTCTAATGCCCTTCTCCCGAACAAGAAAAGTGTCCCTGCCCTGCCCATCCACGATCTTTCTCAGGCACAAGAGCTAACCTGATAAACTCTTTCTCATTGAGGTGATAAGTGAAGATACTCTGATGAGCAGGAAACAAAACAAAACCCACAACAAAACCCACTAACATCCAGTTTGAAAATCCAGATCCAAATCTTGATTAATTCCGAGTCACTTAATCTCTCTGAACTTCAGTTTTTTCCTCTGGAAATTTGAGATAAACGTAACTGCAGGAAATGGCTCCAGAATGGGAGAGATTTTGGGTTCCTGGCTGCTGGTGGTAGATGAATATTTTTTTTCCCTTTGGTGGTGAGGAGAGGTCTGGGAAAGTCCTACAAAGGTTAATATGCAGGTCCACTGGCAATTCCGGACCACAGGCATTTCCTGTCACGTAGCTGATAAGCCTGACATGATTGTGAGGAAAGCATGAAAGCTGCTGGTTACAGACAGAGTCTGGAGTGCTCATCCGGGGCCATTCTGGTGCAAAGCCAGCCTGCTCCTGTTACATGCCCCTCACTCTGGGGAGAACCCAACTGAATTTGTTTCCAAAGAGTCCCCCTTGCTGTGCCCCTACAAAGTTGGCCCTGGAAGCCCAATCACCCTCTACCAGGAATGCTTCTAGCCTCCCCTCCAACTGCAGGGAGCCATGTTACAAGAGCAATGATGCTTCCAGAGGCTGGGGGAGCACAACGTCTGCCTGACATGATCACCATTTGCATGGTTATAAATAAAAAAGACTGACTGAAAAGGTCCAGAAGATGTTTCATATAATAATTGCTTGGAGAGAAAAGCAGGAACTCTTTAGACACTTCAAGAATCCCCCAAATATCAAAACAGTGGCAAAAGCAGGGCAAGCATGTGTCTTCCTGCCTCTTCCTTCGGTCACTCTTTCCCCCTTTAGCCACATTTCTCCACAGTTCTACCTCAGATTGGCCTATGGGTTAGCCCTGGCTAGACCAGCCACCTGGGGTCCAGGGTGTGTCATTTCTCCATTCGTGGCCACACCCACACACCTAGGATTTAGCTGCCATCCCTCCCCTGGGTCTGCATTCTCCTAGAAGAAAGGTAGACAGTTAGGGAGACATATCAATTCTTTTTATCCACACTTATCTTGATATTTAAACTCTGCAATGGTTGTTTCAGTGGTGCTGCTTCATGAATAGAATTTCAGTGTGCCATACTGGTATTTCTGTTTCCCAAACATGACTCCTTAAGGGCTCATGCTGTTTCTTAATTTGCAGGTTATGATTATGGTGGGTAACCACTCTATTTCTACTCTTTATGTGGTTGGCTGTACATTGTTAGTCTGAAAGCCAGACTTTGTAATTAGCTTTGTGACTCTGGGAACATTGCTTCTTTTCTCTGTGCCTCCATTTCATCATCTAAAATTTTAAAAAGGGGCTGTCTTAAGTACTATTTTAGGTCCCTTGCTGCTCTAAGGGATTAAACTTCTAACATTCTTCACAAACTTTCAAATGACCTTTATTAATATTTCCTTTGTTTATATAAGTCAATATATGTTCTAATTAACTATTTCATTAAGAAGACTAATAATGTCTTTGCAAGAGAACTATTAATAGATCAGATTGGGAGTAAGGCCATGTATAGCAGGGCATTGGTTATACGATAAACAAGCCAGGAGGGGGTCCTCTGGTGACTCCAGAGAAAGCTGGAAAACAAAGCTGGGAGGAAAACAGATTGTGACATAGAGTTGCAGAGCGTTTATAAAGAGGCAACACACACAGACACACACAGACACACACACACACACACACACACACACGGAGAGAGCTCTTCTCCGTGTAAAACCCCTTGCATAGCCAACAAAACAAGCAGTGGAAATTTCCAGCACAACTGACAAGCAGTTTCCAGTCATTAACTCTCTGCTTCCTGAATTTTGCAGAGATTCATGGTGTTTGCAGGCTACATATAAACTTCTCTTTAGAAATTGTACATTTTCCATGTCCTTTTGTCAGCTGAATGCTCTTTTAATTGTTTCATGTTGGAAAACTTCCTAATATTTAAGTTCAACTGTCCATTTGTTATTGAGACTATAATGAGATAATTGGACAGATTTTTAAAAAATAACATTTTAAGAACACTAGTGATTAGTACCAAATCGCAAATAAAAAATATGCCCTGTGGCTTCCTGTATTGATATCAGTTTGGATTGAGAATATTTTTGAACCAATGAGCAGACTTGGACAAAGCATTCACAATTATTCAGCCTGCTTTCCTAGTGGGAAATGAAGGCTCACTGAAGTTTCATTAATGACTTTTTAATTTCCCTCCTTCCAAGCAAATAGCACCTTGGAAGTGAAAGTGGTCTGAGCCTTGGTTCAAAGAGCTCCTGACTTCAGCTGCTACTGTCAAAGCTTTCTGACCAGAAACAGATGATAGTGACAGTCACCCCGATAAAAACTCTTAAAAATGGTAATGATTGAATATTTATTGTTTGCTTTATAAGGTAGGTACTATTATTCCCATCCTTGTTTTACATTTGGGGAAATGATTTTAAAGAGGTCAAGTAGCTTGCCTGAGGTCACATAGCTAATAAGTGCAGAATCTGGATTGAATTCAGATCATGCTAAGGCCAGAGACTGAATTCTTTTTATTTATTTATTTATTTATATTAATTTTAAAAATTATTTATTTTTAAATTTTGTTATTGGGGTATGATTGCTTTACAATGTTGTGTTAATTTCTGCTGTACAGTGAAGTGAATCACCTATGTGTATACATATATCCCCTCTTTTTTGATTTCATCCCCATTTAGGTCACCACAGAGCATTAAGTAGATTCCCTGTGCTATACAGCAGGTTCTCATTAGTTATCTGTTTTATACATATTAGTGTATAAATGTTAATCCCAATCTCCCAATTCATCCCACCCTCCTTTTCCCCCCTTGGTGTCCATACGTTTGTTCTCTACATCTGTGTCGCTATTTCTGCCTTGCAAACAGGTTCATCTGTACCATTTTTCTAGATTCCACATACATGCGTTAATATATGATATTTGTTTTTCTCTTTCTGACTTACTTCACTCTGTATGACAGTCTCTAGATGTGGACACTCTGTATCCACATCTCCACAAATGACTCAATTTCATTCCTTTTTATGGCTGAGTAATATTCCATTATACCTATGTACCACATCTTCTTTATTCATTCATCTGTCGATGGACACTTAGGTTGCTTCCATGTCCTGGCTATTGTAAATAGAGCTGCAATGAACATTGTGGTCCATGACTCTTTTTGAATTATGGTTTTCTCAGGGTATATGCCCAGTAGTGGGTTTGCTGGGTCATAGGGTAGTTCTATTTTTAGTTTTTTAAGGAACCTCCATACTGTTCTCCATAGTGGCTGTATCAATTTACATTCCCACCAATAGTACAAGAGGGTTCCCTTTTCTCCACACCCTCTCCAGCATTTATTGTTTGTAGATTTTTTGATGATGACTATTCTGAATGGTGTGAGGCGATACCTCATTATAGTTTTGACTTGCATATCTCCAATAATTAATTATGTTGAGCATCTTTTCATGTGCCTCTTGGCCATCTGTATGTCTTCTTTGGGGAAATGTCTATTTAGGTCTTCCACCCATTTTTTGACTGGGTTGTTTGTTTTTTTGATATTGAGCTGCATGAGCTGTTTGTATATTTTGGAGATTAAACCCTTGTCCATTGCTTCATTTGTAAATATTTTCTCCCATTCTGAGGGTCATCCTGCTTCACTGTCCAAGTGGAAAGCTTTTTTTTCTGGACCTATAGAGTATGAGATTTTCAGCACTACCCCTTTTCCTGACACCCTATACCACCCAACTGGGCTAATGGTGAGAATTTTTTTTTTTTTTTGGGTCTTTTTTTTTTTAAATTATTATATATTTATTTATTTATTTGGCTGTGTTGGGTCTTCGTTTCTGTGCGAGGGCTTTCTCTAGCTGCGGCAAGCGGGGGCCACTCTTCATCGCGGTGCGCGGGCCTCTCACTATCGTGGCCTCTCTTGTTGCGGAGCACAGGCTCCAGACGCGCAGGCTCAGTAGTTGTGGCTCACGGGCCCAGTTGCTCCGCGGCATGTGGGATCTTCCCAGACCAGGGCTCGAACCCGTGTCCCCTGCATCGGCAGGCAGATTCTCAACCACTGCGCCACCAGGGAAGCCCTAATGGTGAGAATTTAACCAAGAAATTCAATTCTGTTTCATAAATATTTATTGAGAGCCTACTGTTTTTTATGTACCATGCTAAGCTGTGCCATGGGGATTACAGAGATAAATAGCCAAGGTCACAAAATTTATAGTCCTATGGTGGTGAAAAACATTTATAATTATAGCTGGGATTACAGTTATAAGCAGAATGTGATAGTATAATAGAAACAGCAATAAGGGTTTGAGGAAAGGAAGAAATACATTTAAATGGGAGATCTGGGTTGTTTTCGGGGGATACTTGCACTGGGTTTTAAAGGATGGGTTGGACTTTGAAAATTAGGCATTGCATGGAGAGAGTATTGCAAAGAGAAGAAATAGCAGGAGCAAATGTAGCTAGGACACGGCTAGGTTCCCGAGCCTACAATTGGGTCATCTCTCTTTGTATCAACCTCCCAAGTAGGTAGATGAGGCAGTAACCTGCACAGCTATTGTGGGGGGCTGGGATTGCCCAGCCATGAGAGAAAATGCAATGATTACACAATAAAATTCCAGGCTGCTGGGAAGGACCTATGAACTTCTCAAATAAAGGTGTGGTGGGGCTTTGGGGCTCCACCACAGTATGGTGGGGCTCAGGACAGAAGTTTCCTCTTCCCATCAAGAGCCACAGTGATCCACGAACACCACCCCTGTGTGGCAGGCAAAACCACAGAGCCAACCTAGGTGATAAATCACCTTGGTCCCCAGCATTGCACAGACTGAATCGGGGGCAGACAAGCTGATAGCCATCAGGACACACTGGTATGGTATACCAGGTACAGCTTGTATGGTGTACTGCTGGCAGATGTTCTGATTGGTCCAGCCCAGGACATAGGGATTTTTAAATACTTTTAAAAAGGAGGGTTCTTTTTTTTTTAAACATTTTTATTGGAGTATAATTAGGAGGGTTCCTTTTAAGAGGATCACAGTATCCTGAAGCAAAGAAACCCCATATGGTTAAATTTGTTTATTATTTATAGTTTGTTGTATATATATTTGTGTTTAAGTTGACTGCTCCATAAATTGCATATTGTTAATTCCATTAATGCATATTTTGCTTTTTCAAATAATCCTTTTTGTTGTCTTTATAGGGTCCCTTGAGGGGAAGAAAAAGAATTGTATTTGCTTATATGCTCCTTTAAGAAGTCTGGAATAATTCAGAGGAACATAAAAGCAGTTACTCGACGGGGTGTAGGGAAACTGTGGAGATGGCAGAGAATAGGGTTGCGTGTGTGACTTTTCACTGATCATCTCTTACATTTATTTGTATTTGTTATTTTTGACCCATGTGAATGACCCAGAGCTCTGAAAAAATTAGCAAATAATCCAATAAAAGAACTTCAAATAACTCTATATTTCTGCAAATGCATAGACAATCTCTGGAAAGAGGACAAGGAAGAAACTGATCATAGAGCTCACACCCAGGGAGGACAGAGTGGCCAGGGCAGGGAAAGGAAGGAGGCTTATTTTTCACTCTATCACTCACCTGTTGAATACTTTTAATTCTGTGCTGTGTACATGGATTATCTGTTCACGAATAAATAAATGGAAAAGTAACATAACCTTAAACTAGAATGACCCTTCTGATGACTCGGGCGAAGGGTTTGCAGCAGAAGGACCAAGCAGGGAGCAACTGGACCTTCTGTTCCTCATCCTGAAGAGGCATCCGCTGGCCTAAGGGGGTGGTACCACCCCTGAAGGCTGATGCCCAAATCCCCATGATTTGAGCTCCACTTATTTTAGAAATAGTTTCCTTCCTGTTTTTCTAGGAAGGATTACATATTAAGCTTTTGGTGACCATATCTACCCTAGCAAACATGTAAATGTCACGGTGGGAAAATTCCAAGGAAAAACAGAAGTAACAGCAAGGACGCCCTCCATCCCAGCCGAGGTGGTGTTTGTTTGTTTGTTTTGTTTAGGAGAAGAAGAAAATAAGATGTCTTAGGACTGCATTATATGCTTTTGTCTCTCAGTTTTCCATGTTTCCCTCCACCCCCATGTGAATATCTCCAAGCATCATGTGAAATAGTTTACCAGTTCCTTTTTGGGATAAGGTTTAAAGAAGGATGGAGGGAACAGAGGGCCCCAAGTGCCCTGGGTGAACAAGGGGCCACCCAGAGAGACAAAATACGAAAAGGGGAGGGAACAACCTTGGGCCAGATCAATGTGCTGTCCTGAGGAAAGGGAGAACAGGACGCACCCACTTCTTTGGGCAATAATGCAGGAAAAGCCTGTGTGTGCTGTGGTGGGAGGGTAGCTGGGTGAAGTGGGGGCTGTTTTATTGGCAGCTGGGATACGAGGTAGAGGAATGGTACGTGCACCCAGCTCATCTCTCGTCAACAAGCTCCTTGACCAGCAAAAGGAAGTGGCTGTCAGAGAATTAGTGGTGATCAAAGTTGCCCTGGAACATCCTTAATGCCCAAGATGAAGTTGACATAAACTTGAATATCTAATAATGTAATACATGTTTTATTCAAATACTAGATGGTCTTATTCTTAAGTCCAGGCACTAAAGAATTTAACCAGAAAGAGTGAATTCTTCTAAAGGCTCAGACTTCTTAACTGGCAGAGGAGTGCATACCTTCAACAAAATGTGCTGGGTTTCTCTTTAAGTAACTTAATTTTATACCAGGGAATAGTGAGGGGAAATGTAAAAACAAGCCTAGGTTGAGTGATCTGAAATATTTCCTTTGGATTATAAAGTCTGATGGCTGTAAAACAGTTTTTAACTTCTGTTTTGTGCCTACGCATGGTCTTGTGATTTCTGTCTGTATGACTAATTCAGTCGGCAAATATGAAAATGCAGCGATCACACGGTCACTCATCAGTCTCTGCAGGTCCTCTGTTTCCTACTACACCGAGTGAGCTGCCTTTCCTTGTGCGGCGTCTTCCATAACACGGTCCTGAATTTACTCCACCTCCTTTCCACAACTCCTCAGCACGCAACCCCTGCTTCAGTCTTGGTCTCCGCACAGTCTCCTGAAAGCACACCTTCTTCCATCTCCCACACACAGCCTCTTCCTGCCTTCTGACCAGCTCAGTTCCTTCCTTCAAGAACCAAGCCAAATGTTAATTTCCATGAAGACTGCCTTAAGCAGTGAAGCCTTTATTGGTCTCTCCTCTGAATAGCACTTATAAGACTAAGTCTGTGGCACTTAGGGGACTAAGCTGTGTCTACTAGAAATGTCAGCGTAGACAGGTGGGTAGGTATGTTTGCATGAACTGAAAAGATGTTGCCCAAAATAACAGGTCTGGAGCCCCTGATAAAGACATGTCCAAGTTAGAGTGGAGGAAGGCAGACAGCTTGGCCACACCTTGGGCTTCAGGGGGAAGGAGCAATGCTGGGTACATCATAATGCCTACCATTCACATTTGTCTTCTGCCCCTGCTCCACCTCCAGAGCTCAGGCCTGAGTCTTAGGGAGGAGTGGCTCTAAGCAAAGAGATGCTTTGTTGAGAATGTATTAGGACAACGGGGCACAAGTGACTTTTCTTTGTTATTCCATTAAGAGAGTGTAAAACAAAAGGCGAAGAGAGGCATTTGGGCCAAGTTTCTCATTTAACATTCTAGTTCTGTGACATTTTGAGGACTCAAGGCCATCCTATCAATTCCCTAGGGAGACAGTGGTACCTGGTGAAAGTCGTGGCAGTGCCCATAAGGGAGGGTTGCCAGGGAAAGTACAGGGTGCCCAGTTAAATATGAACTTCAGATAAAAAACATACTTTTTAGTATATCTCATGCAACATTTGGGGCATAATTATACTAAAAATTATTTGTTGTTTATCAAACTCAATTTTAACTGGGTGTCCTATATTTCTATTTGGTAAATGTAGCAACCCTACCATAAGGGACAATGGTGGCTGAAAGAGGATAAAATGTCCAGTGGGGTTAAATAGTGCCCAGAGGAGGGGTCCAGATATGATAATTAGGCAGTTGGCAGCCTTCCCTTTCTAAATAAGAAGACAAAGTATTGAGAAGAGAAAAACTTTTGACCCTCCGCTTGCTTCCTGTCTTTGAATCGCTCATGCTGCCTGGAATGATGGCAGCCATCTAGAGGTCATGGGCTACGAGCAAGAGGATGAAAAGCCAAGATACTAAGGATGGTGAAGCAAAAGTTTGGAACGAGCCTGGGTCCTTTAGGACATCGTTGAGCTTCAAACTCCCCTGAGACACATCTGCACAGGGTTGTTTCAAAACCTGAAAAACATTCAAGTTCTATTAGGAAGGAATTTTATGATTAGGAGGAACAAATGGTACTGCTGGATATATTGCTAGGTGTTTGTTGGGACTGGTGCAGTAGGCCACTAGGAACCACTGCAGTCCTTGAATGTGGCAGAACACAAGGACAGAGACATCTCAGGGAAATTCATTAGTCAGTAGCCTATAGGGTATATTAAAAGAAAGACCCTGGAGGCATTGACAGCAATTAGGAAGCTTTTAAAGTAATAGAGAAATGGCTTATGGTGGTGGTAAGGAAGCAGGAGGGAAAGAAGTGAATCCTAGAAGTAGTTCAACTGAAGAACTGACAGAAGGAAAGAGAGAGAAATGCTAACCTTTGCTTGGTGCGTACTCTGCGCCAAGCACTTCACATACACTGTCCTGTTTAGTCATTGTGAATTATATTACTATACCCACCATCCAGTAGGGGAGACCAACCTGTAACATGCAATGATATTATAGAGAGACCATAGTTCTAACAGAGGCGTATGTAAGAAACCTCTTGGGGTACCCAGGAAAGAGGAACAGGTCCAAGGAATGTCTCGAAAAATGAGTAGAAATTTAAAAGATAGAAAAGTGAGGTGAGAACATTCCAGACAGATGGATGGCATGTGCTTAGGTACTACTTTGGCAAAATCTTTGCATGTGGTGTCTTCTGGAGAATTCATCAGTACAAAGGAATTCCTCTAATGGTGAGATATTTGCAGGCCAGGGCAGGGGGGCCTTTTGGAACCCTTAAATAATAAGACCAGGCCACCAGCTGCCAATTTGTAATTTTAGCTATAGCCAGAAGTGGAAACACCTCCAAAGATTCCTACTGGAAGTAATGCTCCGTGAAGTGGTGATGTGAGAAGGTGGAGAAATGTTGAAGTTCTTCCCACGTCCTTCATCTCTCCACCCTTCCCAGGATCCTCCAGGGCCACCTGCCTCTCCTCCTGCCCCCACCCCTGCCTGTTCTCCTGTCCATGAGAGGGACAACATATATGCCAAGCACAAAGAGCTAGGCAGCAGCATCTACGTCCCTCATCTATTTGCTCTCGAGGCTGACTTTGCAGCCTCCTCCTCTGCCCGCTTCCTGAATATTGCAGACAGCACTTCTCATGACTCTGTGGCTGTGGCTTTCTGATATTTGGGCTGCAGCCTCCAGGACACAAAAGCAGAGACCCCCTGCCCAAATGTTCCAGTGCTCAGGATATTGTTTGCTTGCTTGCCTGTTTTCTCTGCCGCCCTTGGAGATAAACAGGAGACCTCAGATAACCCTAATGTCAGGAGGGATCATCTCAGTCTCAGAGAACAAATCTCCAGTTGCAGGAGGGGTGGGCTGGCTGCCGTCCCCTTGCTCAACTGGTCAGGACCTTGCTCTCTGGCATCTGGGGAAGATAAGGAGGCTATCACACCCTCTTCTTTTACAATTTGTTCAAAAAGTTAGCAAATGTTTTCATGTTTCCACTCTGATTCTGCTGCCACTTCAAACTTATTCTTCAAATCATCACAAATAATACCATTCTCTTCATAGTACTCTTCCTTCAAATAATTCGTAAAAAATGTGCCCAAATGGCACAGGAATAGGAGTCAGGAGAGCCAGGAGTCTGCAGACCTGACTTTTGGTTTAGCTTCTGCCTCTATCCATCCAGTCTGCGCCCTTGAACAAGACACCCCTTTTCTGAGTCTCAGTTTCCCCATTTGTTAAAGAGGTGCAGCAGAGTTTGCTCCCTCTTCCTTAGCATTTCTAGGAAGACTAGATGAGGTTGCACGCATTACAGTGATACTGGAAGTATACAACATGATGGACGTGCGTTATCACCAGGCAGCAGGACAACATAACTAACAGCACAGACTCTGGAGCCAGATTGCCAGTTTTCTCCTCTGGAAACTGAGGCTAATGATGCAGTTTGAAAGCTTTGAAATCCCCGAAGCTCAGAAACCTAGAGTTTTTTCATGAGTGGGGCACCCACAAGAATTTGGTGGCAAGATTGACGTGAGGGTTTTTATGGTCTTTGTCTAGCCCACTTGCTGCAGAAATGTCAATGCACTCATTTACTGGGTGCTGCCCCAAACCCCATAATGCTACATAATATTGCAGTATATGCACCATACTATTTTTATAAAATGTGAAAAATTCTGAAGTGGGAACACATTTGGCTTCAAGAAATTTGGATGCAAAATTGCAGGCCATTGGTAGCGAACTCATAAGGCTGCTGTGATGATTAAGCAAATTGATTCAGGTAAAGCTTCTAAGCATAGTGCCTGGTCCGTAGTAGGTATTCAGTGAATGTTAGCTGCCATTACTATTCCCTCTGTTACTGAAGCCCTAAGTGTCCTTGAACAATATCCATCATTGCTCTGGATATGTTTCCCTGTTTCTGCCTGGAGCTATTACAGTGTAAACTTCTTCCCATTCAACCATTCAGCATTTGACTTTCCTGAAACTTCTGCCTTCCCAGCTTTCTGCCAAAACGCTCTCCTGGTTTAGGACAGAGAAATGTCCCCTGTATCTACCTCATGTCCCCTCCCTCTGCCCTCTCGGTAGTTAGTTGGATGGTTTGCTTACAGGTGAAGGAGGCTGGGAGAGAGCTCTGGGAAGTACCCCAACAGCTGGCCTCAGACTCCTAGCTCACCCCAGCATGCTTACTGTGGGCAGTGTGGCTGGGACCCAATACGTGTGGGTGCAGCTCTGCCCCCTTTAGGGAGATAACTTCCACCCCTTTGGACCTCCATTTCTCTTGGATAAAGCCCAACAGTTAGACTAGATGATGGCTGTGTGCCTTCCAGCTCTCTTAAATCCTACCTCCTGTTATCTTTGGGTGCCGGGGAAACACATCCTCCATGCCCCTTCAGTAGTCAGATCATGTGAAAGGGAGAGTGAAAGCTGCTTCCCTCCAGCTCCGAACATGGTATATCCAGCCTCAACAAGGGCCAAATGCAAGGCTTTGGGAACCTCGTTACCACGGGAAATTACATCTCCACCACCCCCCCGCCCCCCGCCAACTTTCTGGGCACTGAAACTGACCTGATTACAGGAACAGACGCTGGGTCATCTCCGGACAAGTTCAGAGATGAACTGGACAGAAGAACCACGGCCCTCAAATCCATGGGCCCCCAGGGCTCTTCCCTGCAGCCCCAGCGGCTGCCATGCTGTGGTGGGACATGATTAAATGCCAGCCTTATCTCCCTTTTTTCGTTACAAAAAGGACCCCGATATTGTTTCAGAAACACTGTGGTCGATTAAAAACACGAATATCCCCAGAGTCCCTGGTGTGTTTGGTAACCTGTAAACAGAAATCCCTGGAAGGAGCTGTGGAAAAACTTGTAAAAGGGGTGGATTCCACTGGCATTTGCTTTTGCCCTTCATCCTTTCCCCGTTCTTCTGCCTGAAGCTCAGACGGGATGCTGAAAGAGAAACAGCCATCTAGCGAGCATGAAGCACAAAGCCACAAACTAAGGCTGGTGGGGCTGAAAGTCAAATGAAGCCCAAGACCCTGATGGCACAGGAGGCCACAGGACCAGCCCTGGACGGTCCTACAGCTTCTTGTTCTGGGAGAGAAAGAAACTCTTGCCTGTATGGGCTTCTGTTTGGTGCAGACAAACCCAGTCCTAACAGGCACAGTGTCTACCTTGCTGGATTGTTGTGAGGATTAGATGAGATGCCTTAGGAGACTTGAGGGTTGAGATGAACCCAGCAGATAAAGCTGAGCACCCAGAATCCTGCTTTCGGACCTTGTCCTAATATTAACCCCCTGTAGGTGGTGGAGACTTCTAAGCCACTGAGACACTTCCTGTCCCGAACTTAACTCCAGACTTAGTGGGGTGAGGGTAATTCTGGGACCACAATGGAGATGTGTCAGTAAATCCAGCTGCAGGAAAGCGGTATAGAAAAAGCAGCGGAAGCAAGGTGGAGTATGACATACGTGGTGGCTTACTGAAAATCCGTCTGCACTTCTAGAAAAAAATGTGTCTGCTTGTGTCCTATCAATGGTGGTCCAGTAGCCCCTTCTTCACATTCAGAGCACACCATTCATTCATGCACCAAATACTTCCTAGGGGCCTACATTGCATCAGGTACTGTATTATGTGCTGGAGACACACGGGTGGATAAAACGTACTCCTTGGCCTCAAACATCTTCTCTGGGTACCAATTTTTTTTTTTTTTTTTTTTTTTAAGAATGGGGCCAAAAGATGAAGGGTATATTTGGGTTAAATACGATGGAAGAAAAAGCACTGAATACTGAAATTGCTGTCATTTTGCATCCCCTGATTGATGCTGAAGAATAATATACCCAGGTTTTGGGAGGTGGGGAATATTTCCAACCTAGACTGAAGTGGAAAGTTACTGGTATGCTCAGAAGTAAGATTCCGTAATTATGGGCTGAGGTCAGACAAACTATAGAGAGCTCCTAATTTCTAGCATTTCCTTGAGCTGTGAGTAAACTACCACTTGACCCAGGTAAAATATGCTGTCTCCTTAAATGGAAAATACCCAGATGGTGGAAAGTTTATGTTATTTACCAATGGGAAGCTGTTGGGTTTTCAGTGATACCCTCTGCACCACACTCTGGACGGCTGACTGAGAAGGCACCAGCCCACCAATTTTCAAATAGTTGCTCCTAACAGGAAAGGTATTAGGGTCTGCAGTACAGACCATGCTTCATAGTGCAGGCTCTGGCATAAAAACACCTGACTTTGAATCCTACTTATTGCCTGCAAGGAGCCTGGTAATTACTTGACATCACTGAGTCTTGGATTCTTCATCAGTGAAGAGGATCTAATAAATCCTACCACATAAGGTTGTTATGAAGAGTAAAAAATAATATATTATACAAAGGATGGACAGTGCTTGGCACAGAGTTAGAGCTCAAAACATGTTAACAGTGGGGGAAATAGACGGGGAAGGGAAGAAGGGGACTGGGAAATCTCTCCTCAGAGGGATGATCTGGGCTGGAGCCAGTTTACCCCCAAACAGACTTCCTCATGCCGTCTGTCTAGACACAGCCCATCCTCAACAGAACCCAGAGCCGGTTCAACCTCTGTTCTCCTGAATTCTGCCCCAGTCACTTCAAGCTGCTGGAGAATCTGGGGCTCTCTAACTCTAAATAGAAAGCTGCATTTTCATGGTGCTGAAATGTTCATGGCTGAGTGCAGACACGTGGGCAGTTCTGGAGGGTCTGTGAAATGAGCAAGTCTAATGCTCCACGGAATGAATCTGCTTTGTGAGGCCAGTTGAGGGTTTTCATGAAAGGCCTCCCTATCTACAGACATTAGTTTCTTCATCTCTTCAGTGGAGACGGGGGGAATTAAACCAAAAGACCAGCATCTAGCATGATAACTGAGAGGAAGTAGGAGCTCAATAAATATTGCTCCATCCTTCCCCATGACCCTGTCCTGGTGTCATACTGCCCTAAACTAGAAGGGTATTACTGTCAAAGTGCTGACAACATGTGGCAGGAGAAATATAGAATCCACACTTAGCAGCTAACACTTGAGTTGCAATTAGTTTATCAGGCCAGCCAGGTCATTTTCCTCAACCCTAGTGCACTTAGAATTACTGAGCAGAGTTTAAAAAGCTACCAGTGTCAAGCATACATCCCCTCCCTCAAGAGAAGCTGATGAATTAACAGCTCCTTGAAAGAACGAGCACCTCTCCCGGTTTTAGTTTGTTCCTCTGTACGTTGGGAACAGAGAGGCAGAGTAACTTACCACGTGTTGCACAGCTGAAGAAGGCCCCAGGTCCCCTGAAGTCCAGCCAATGGTGTTCACCCCAGTGGATATTGTCTTCATTTAAAATTATGATATTTTGTCCATCATGGATATTTTACATCAATTTTGAGTTTTAAAACATTGCATTAAAGTATTATTTATCTTGGTTACTGAATTTCTTTGGCATTCTCTTAAATTTTGCCTCAAGGCTATAGCCAAATGATGGGGAGTGCTTAAGGAAAACCTCACCCCATTTCACCTGTCTGGGGATGGCATCTAGAAAGGGAAACGAACTGGACATCTTGTCTTTTTGCTCAGAGGTCATGCTATGCCTCATTACAGTTTTGTGCTATGTTTGCAGGACCAGTGCTGGCCAGTCACAAGGATGGGTATGAGCTGCTGGTCTGTGGCAGAGCTGGACATTGGCCCAGTGAATTTCTGTGGCTTCTCTACAAGAAGTCAGTTGACAGTAAATTTAAGACTGCTTAGATTTTGGCTATGTCTCTTTAGCAGTTTAAGCAGCAGATGAAATGCTTCCTGAAAGAAGTATTCATTATCTAACCTGCCACTGGTTTACAGTTAAGCTTTTGACTTCGGCTGGCTTGAAATTTTCAACCCATACTAATCTGAATTAGGAAATAAATGAGTGACAATACAGGAGCCATGCCATTAGACCTCATTAGACCAAAAGAGAATTGATTTGCCTGGAAGGAGAACCATGTTTATCAGGTCGGGAAACAAGTGAACAGTTTGAAAAGAGAACATTTGGATAAGGCAGAGCCCAAGATCCAGGTGAAAAGTCCTTCCTGAGATGGGAGACAGATACTGATGCTTGCAGGTGGAATCCTACCTGTCTGACTTTATCTGCCTCAGGGAGTGTCTCCAATCACCTCCAAGGCTGTGGCTGAATCCTCAGCAGTTTCTCTAAACTCAGCTTTCCTATGATTTCAATTCCCACTAGACTATAAGCTCCGTAAGAACAAGGATTTTTGCTGGTTTAGTTCTATGCTATATCCTCAGCAATTAGCATGGAGTTTCACCAGAAATAAGTGCTAACAATCATGTCACCCTCCTGACTACATCATCAATATCTTCTGTTTTCTTTAGAATAAACAGTGAAGCCCTTATGTGGCCTCGGTGCCTGTGTGCTCTGCCCTCTGCTTACTTCTCCGACTGTAGGCCCAGCCGCCTTTTCTTCATTCACTGCTCCAGGCTCTCCCTGACCAGGCCTCTGCAAGTGTTTTCTCCAGAGCGTTGAACACACACACACACACATACACGCTCTACACGTTTCACAGGACTAGCTCCTTCCCAATCTTTACATCTTGGTAAAAAGATCCTTTCTTCAAGAAGGCTTCTGTGCCTATTCTTATCCACGGAGATCCTCTCCTCCTTTACTCTCATCTCTATGTCATGTTTCCTTAGGAGCACTTTTCTCAACTTGTAACTGAGTTTTTGTTGTTCCCCTGTTCATTGTCTGTCTCTATATTAGATTCCAAAATCCATGAGGGAGTGAACACGGCTCTTTTGTCCCAATATATGCTATACTCCTCTGAAAGACCCTGACATCGAATAGGTACTTACAGATTACTTGTTGAATGAACACAGGAATGAGTGAATAAACAAAGCCTTCAGTATACCGGACCCTGTCCTAGACTAAAGTATGAGGACGGCATTCTCCATCTCTCTCCATCCAGTCTCTTCCCTTGAGGCACTCTCCTTCCTTGTCCCAGTGGCTAAACACTGCCCTTTAGCTGCCCAGGCCCCTCAAGTGCCCCAGCCTCAGGTCTGACCATCTAGACCATGCTCCCCTAAGATACTAAAGGCTGAAATGTCAGGAGGTGCTGTGCGTAACATTTAGCTGTTAACAGAAACATGTCATCCTAAATATGGTGGGAATTGGGGGCATGATAGACAGCTTATGAAGAAGAGATTTGTGTGAGGACGGGGGGTCACAGCCTGTTGTCTACGCGGGAGACAGATCCTCGCATAGCTCTTGTAATCAGTGAAACCCAGGATCACCTGGGATTTTCATGCTGTTCTCTTGACCATTCTAGCCATATACTAGCCAGTTTGCACTGTTTTCCCTTCTTACAGAAAACTGAAGAGAAATACTAGAAAGGGTATCATACACCACAATGTTAACAATACCTACATTTAGGTGTTGAGAAATGAGTGTTTTTAGTGTTCTCCTCCACATTTGTCTATTGAATTTTTTTTCTTTATTGACAATATGTTGCTTTTTTAATTTTACCATAATTAAAGACTATTTCATGTGCTCTTTTTTTGTGTTTGTCTATATTTCAGTTGTATAGAGCTGCGCAGTTCAACACGGCAGGTCAACTACAGTCAAGTGAGTATTCAAATTTAAATTAATCAAAATTGAATTCAGTTAAAAACTCAGTGCCTCACTCGCACTAGCCGTATTTCAAGTGCTCAGTAGTCACATGTAGCTAGTGGCTATCATTTTTGGACAACCAAATACAGAACATTTCTGTTATTGAAAAAATTTCCACAGGAAATGATGGTGTAGAGTATATAGGTTTTCAACATTTGAATATAAAACAGAGACTTACAGATGTTGAAGAGTAATGTTGATGCAAACAAAGTTTGAAGAGAGCAACTGTTTGAGTTCCTTGTGACCCAGACGCAGTGGTATTGATTCCTGAGAAAAGATGTTGGTTTGCCCCCTTGGGAGAGAGGCTAATGGGAGAAATGTGTCCTTGATATTTTGTAGCTGTGGAAGCTGGTCACTGTGTTTAGCCATCTGAGAATTTTCACAAAGGAATCTGAAAAGACTGGACAGAATGCCTGCCATGATGTGTCAGTCTCTGGGGCCACTCTGGGGATCCACCTTTCTATGGGAAATTTCCATAGGCTTATCTGAAATCAGATTTCTTATTTCCCTAATTCTTATTCCCATTAAAAGGCTTTTAGGATCTGGAACTAATCCCCTCTGATGAACTGCAGGATAACTTAATGCTAAAGTAAAGTTATTATGCAACCAGCCCAGCAAGTTGTGCTCAGCAACTGGACCAGGCTCTTCCTTGAAAGACGTAGGGACTAAGTGACCTTCGACACAACAGCACAAGATGTGAACAGCTAAAGTTGCTCTGTAATTATCAAATTTGCCTGGTGTCAAGATGAATTCCCAAACCCACACCTAAGAAATGTATCACATCTGTCTAAGAAATGGTGGCCTAAGAAATGTATCACATCTGTCTCAGCCATCATGAACAAGAGGGACCTACATTATTAGCTGAAAGGTACAAGGATATAGTCATTCACAGATTTTTTTCAACAAATCTTTAGTGAGCACCTACAATGTGCTAGATGCCAGGGATAGAGCAGTGAATAAGACAGACCTGGATACTGCCTTACAGACTACCACCTTGAATTATTATAACAGCAACCTTATAAAGGTCATGGGTAATCTTAAATAACCAGAAATGAGCTGATACCCAAGGGTCTGTTACAGGCAAGAGTCAGGAGTGTCTCCAATGAGCAGTAAAGATAAAATTCTAGCTACATGTCTTAAGCAGGAAAGATACAGAACATATGAGTGTTTACATCAATTTGAGCTTCTCAAGAGAGCCCTTAAATGTCATTTAGGTCTGTGCAAAGGAAAGAGACAAAATGTTTCTGTAATTGGGTCCCGTAGGGGACGTTAATCACCATATGAAACAGTGCTATGTAGTAAACTGCCAAGCCCTGTAGCACTTCACTGCCCTTTCTCCAAGCACCCTAGGTTAACATGGAACAGGGAAGATCTACCAAAATGTTGGTTCAAGTCCATGATGAAAAGTCAAGTTCCCTTAAACAAGTAAGATCACAGATGCTGGAAACAACATGAAGAATGTGTGACAATATGAAAACAGAAGGACAGAGCAAAAGGAAAAGATGTCTTCTTAAAGCATCTTTTTACCTATAAAAAATGAGAACTCAAAATTTGAATGTTAATTCTAAGAAAGAGACACTCCGATGACATCCTGCAGAGCATGTAATTGGCCAGAAAGAGTAGACTAGTAAATCTTATTGTAAATCTCTCTTCTTTCATGGTGCAAACTTCTAGCTCTCACACTGTGATGTTATAATGATGTCTGATTGAAGTTCGGGACAGGAAGAGGAGGGAAGGACATGTAAAGAGTAAAGGGAAGAAAGTGTATAGAGTAATGGTCAGAAATCAACATAAGGAATTGTGGCGGAGGGTTACAGCACAACATGTGGATGTTGCTAGAAGCCCCTCCAGACCAATCCACACTGGCACTGTGTTTTGGAAAATATTTGTTGAGTACAAAAGTATGTAACATTGAGCCCAAAGAAATTTAGGAATCACCAGCAGTTGTTAATAATTAAAACAAAGAGCGTGAATGAAATTACTGGAACGCATAAATGAGAAGAGTAGGAGCCAAGCATGAACACGTGAGTGGCCCTAATGTTTAAGGTTGGGAAGAGAAGATAAGGACTCCATTAAAGGGTACAAAGTGAATGGCCAAAGACAGCCCGTAGAGTGTGTTGTCAGAGAAGACAAGGAAGAAAATTTAGAGAATTTAGAGAAGAGATACCTGATTAAACACAGATGTGCAGCCACCTAAGGACCATAAACTGTCCATTGATTTGGCAACGTTTACCAGAGAAGTTTGAACGGAATGGTTTGAGCATAAGCAGATTGCAAGGCATTGAGGAACGACAGAGAGGAGAGGAAATGTGGTTGGGACCAACTTTATAGGACCCTTAGAATGAAGGCCCATGTGGACATTGTTAATAAGCTCTTATTCCTGAAGAACATGGCTTGCTCAATTGTAGAGCTTGCCAAATAACAGAGTGTTCTAGTCTTGATTCTACTTTGATTATTAGAAAAATTGTTTAGCCTTTAGAGAAATAATGCTTTTGAAGACTTTCTCTGTAGCAGTTCTTACCTTTCTCTATAGAGTAAAAGTTTCCCACAAGAGTTAGGCCTGTATAGTTCAAGGGAAATGAATTGGCAGCTATTCCTTTGAAAAACAAGCTCTGGGGACTTGTCAGGCATTGAGCCTTGCAAAGCACCTAGCATGGAGCCACAGAAAGGGTCTCTTGATCTGCTATATGCAGAGACTAGGTCCTGTGTAACCTTTGGGTAAATAGAAAAGATGATCAATAACTTTCAGATCTGCAATGTGGTCAGAAGGCTTTGCACAAATAAAGCAACACCCTGGAGGTGTTGGAAGGAAGATCCTGCCTCTTACTAAACAATTACAACTTCAACGTTGTTCATGTAGACCAGCCATAAAAGTGCCAAGAAAAATATCTTAATGATTATTTGTCCTATTTCATAATGCTAGGAGTCCTAGGCTATCAAAACAGCTTAGTGTTTTTAAATTTTATCTTTGCATCATATTCTTTTGGTGAACTAAATTGGTCTAAATCTATATCTATATCTATGTATCTATATATCAGATAAAAAAGCTGGACTACTGTGATTGAAGCTGAGTGAGATTGGGCCAAAGTTACCTCTTGGAATGCAAAGCATAGTTTAAAAGTCTTAGCCCTAGAAAAGTGTCTTGTACCCTGGCTGCATATTAGAATCACCTATAGACAAATCCTAATGCATTTTGTGATCCTGATTTAATTAGTCTAGGGAGAAGAACTCTGGCTTGGTATTTTTTAAAAAGCATCCCAGATAGTTCTATTGTGCAGTGAGGGTTAAGAATTGTTGTCCTTGAGAAAGACTCTATTTATGAGAAGCTCCATTTCACTAAAGAAGATCCTATTTATAAGACTGCTATTAAAGCAACAGTTATGGAATCTCTGCTATTGGTAATCAAATATCTTAGTTAATGAGAGTTGGCAAGTTTACCGTGAATAGAAATCCATTCTACATGGAATTAGGATAAAATAATACATACATTATAAAAGTCAGACTGAACATCTCATTCAGCCAACATTCATTCACTAATCATTTCTTGAGTGCCTATTATGTGACATATTCTAAGTAAGGGGCTTTAGAGGGTTGTATAAATTATTCTTCTCCAGTGTTTGCTCTCAAAGAACTGTAAGTCTACTGTGGAAGGTAGAATGTAAAATATACAGAAAGAAATCTAAGAATCAAGAAACACTGGAGGATCTTACACTGTCTTGAGGTCATTGTCATTTTGGTGGATTAAAGATGACCACAAATTCCAGACACTCTTCCCATCAAAAAGGGGCATCTATTTTCCTCTCTGTTTATATCCAGGCTGGCCTTGTAATCTTCTTTGACCAATAAATGCAGCAGAAGTGATACTGTGATAGTTGTAGGCCTAGGCTTTAAGGCCTAGGTTTTAAGAAACTTGGCAGCTCTGTCCTGTCCTCTTACATCCTTCAGCCACCATGTAAACTGGTCCAGCTGCCTTGTTGGAGAGAGCACATGGAAGAGAGAGATACGCCTGGCTGTGCCAGCCATTTGAACAAAGTGCTAGATACGTGAGCAAAGCCGTCTTGAAATGTAGCCTTGAGACCATCATGTAAGGAAATGCAAGTTAGTCATGTGTAGAAGCCACGTGGAGAGCTAAGGCATCCTAGCACATAGCCCAAGCTCAGTTGCCAGATAAATACAGTCTCATGACTGACCAAGGGAGATCAGTAGAAGAATCATTCAGTCAACCCACAGAATCATGAGAAGCAATACCAAGTTTTTATGTCACTAAGATTTAGGGTTGTTTGTTACACAGCAATATACAACTGATACAGAAATTGGTAACTAGATGTGGGGTGTGGCCATAAAGAAAACCTACAAAATGCAGGGCATAGGTTTTAGACAAGGTAATAGGCGGAAGCTGGAAGTGTGGCAAGGAGATTAGTAGTGGAAGTTGGAAGAGCAGTGAAGTACTTGCCATTGCAAGTTGGAGAAAACAACATTCATATTATGTAGTATTAATTTTTTGTCCACACTGTTGCCCATGGTAACCTGGAAGATAGAAAATACATCAGTTGAATTTATGGATCCAGCTAAGACTTCCAGACAAAATGCTGAAAGTGAAAGTTTCTTTTAGCCAACTATGATAAAATATGGAAAGAGAGAATGATCCAAAGAAGAAACTATTCCTTCTTAAAACATAATTTAGTGGGAATGTTTCCTGCCCTGGACTTACTAGGTTGGAAAATGTTTAGCCTCTCCATGTATCAAAAGATTATCAAAGTAAGAAACAGGTCTCAGGGTAAAGATTAAATCCAGGATGCTGATAGTAAAACAGGAACTTGAGTGAAGATCAGATCAAGGTTTTATGACCTTGCTTTGCAGTTGTGCAACCCTTTGTTAAGACATCAGAAAGATGTAAGAATCTTAAGAGCATTGCTCCACAGAACCCTGACTTGCAGTCTAAAGAAAGAGGTGCCCATCTTGGAAAAGTTTATGTGTGTGATTTTTATTTAATGAAGTGAATCTGTAATTTTTTTTTCTGAGATTTTTTTAAGTTTATTTTTTAGAACAGTTTTAGATTTACAGAAACATTGCAGAATTTCCATAAATCCCGCACCCAATTTCTGCTATTATTAACATCTAACATTAGTATGGTACATTTGTTTGGTTTTTTTTTTTTTGGTTTTTTTAAGTTTTTTTTAATTCTTGAATTTTATTTTATTTATTTTTATACAGCAGGTTCTTATTAGTTATCTATTTTATGCATATTAGTGTATATGTGTCAATCCCAATCTCCCAGTTCATCCCCTCCCACGCCCTCCCCCTACCCTGCTTTCCCTCCTTGGTGTCCATACGTTTGTTCTCTACATGAATCTGTAATTTGATGCATAAAAAACAAACACAATTTTAAAGAGAATTGTATTGCCGAAGTATCACCAATTTGGACTAAAAGGGACAGGGGCAATACAAAATAAAATGAGACTTCTGGGTTCCAAAATTTGTATAGGCAGAAACCAGGCAAAGAAAGCAACTCAGCTGTAAACTTGGGCCTTATCTTATAGAAAAGAAGGGAGTTATAGAGTCAAGATCCAAAAGGTAGAACCAACAGCTATCAAGAATGCTGGGTTGGGAAAAGATTCTGAAAGAGCAAAACTGGACCCTAATCAAGGAACATTCTCTGCACTATATAGTAGGAGACCCTGACAATCTGTGAATTTCAAAATTACTATGGATCAAGGAATGTTATATACTCTCCTCCTTTTTTGAATGAGAATGTCCATTACTATTTTTCTCTTTCTGTCTCACCTTTGTATGCTGGGTGTTTTGGGAGGCATAAATTTTATCTTTTTAAATCATAGATCTTCAGGTAGAGACGAGCCACACTGATTGCCTGTACCCAGAGAACTGTCTTAGGAGGTTCATTCATATCTGAACCTGATTTAGACAACAAAATCTTGGATCTTAAGCCTGTGCCTGATGCCATAATGAGATGAGGTGTTTACAGATCTTAGGAAGGGATGAGTGTATTTTGCATGTAGGAGGAATATAAGTAAGTTAGAGCCATAGGTTATTAAAGATAGCCACAAATTCTATGCTTTCCTTCCACCAAGAGATGGAGTTTATCTTCCCTCCTCTTGAATGTGGGTTGGCATTGTGAATTTCTTTGTTCAACATAATGTGGCAGAAGTGATGTTAGTCTAGTCTAAGCTAAGCTAAAACTTCTTTAAGTACTGTCAACCTTTGCTTTATCAGAGTCTTGAGTCACCATGTTAAGAAGTCCAGCTACTTTGCTGGAGAGACCATGTGGCCAGACCCTAGCAAGTCCAGCCATCTCAACCAAAGTGCCAGACATGATGAAGCCATCTTGGAATGCCGCCTTAAGACCACCATGTTGTGAGGAAGCCCAAGCTATCATATAGAGAGGCCACATGGAGGAGAATAAAGGCATCACAGCTGACGGCCCCAACCTAACTGCCAACTAAATGCACCCAAGATAAGGATAGAAGAAGAACTGTTCGTTCAACCTACAAAATCATAAGAAATAATAAAAATCATTGTTGTTTTAAGCCATCTAGTTCTGGGAAAGTTTGTTTTATAAAAAAGGATAACTGACACCATTGTGAGCTATAATAAGAACATTCTAGATATGCAGAAGAACCTTCAAGTGGAGAGCCCTATCTGGAAGTTTAGTTAAACTAGCTATTTTGTATTAGCATTTTTTTTTTTAACTGCATCTCAGGATAACATCAACAAAAACAATTCTGGGATGCTTGAGAATAAATAGAGAGTAATGCAGCCTAGAGAAAAGATCTCAATTCCACTTTTTCTGTAGTTATGTCTAAATTGGCAAAGTACTGGAAAAATTTACTCAATAGACATTTATCAAGTACCTACTGTGAATGTTAAGATAACCTAAGGACAAAAAACTTATCCCCAGTTTCTAAGGAATGATGGGGATTTAAACACCTAAATAATGCAGATATTTGCCAATTTCAGAGCTTAACTAGCTCTGAACAGTAGAGAGGTATTTCCTCCTCTTCTATTTTCTAGAAGAGATTATGTAGGATTGATGTTAATTCTTTATTCAATATTTAGTAACATTCTCCAGTGAAACCATCTGGACCTAGAAATTTTTTTGCTGCTGTTGGAGTTTTTAAATTATTAATTTCATTTCCCTAGTAGTTATAGGACTATGAAAGTTATATCTTTCATGTTGGGTGAGTTGTGGTAATTTGTGCTTTTAAAGGAACTGGTGAATTTTATCTAAGGTGTCAAATTTGCGTGTAGAATTGTTTGTAGTCCCTTATTATCCTTTTAATAAAAAGGAAATCTGTAGGGTCTGTAGTGATATCCCCTACTTCATTTTTGTATCAGTAATTTGCCTTCTCTTTCTCTGTCAGTCTTGCTAGAGTTTGCCAATTTTATTGACCTTTTCAAAGCACCAGCTTCTTGATTTATTGGATTTCTCTATTGTTTTTTTCTGTTTTCAATTTTCAATTGATTATTGCTCTTTACTATTTCCTTCCTTCTGCTGGCTTTGGTATTATTTTGTCCTTATTGTTCTAGTTTCTCGAGGTTTTTCATTCTATGGGAAAATACTACTTGAGTTTATCTTATATGTTTGTGTTTCACTAAATACAGTATATATATTAGATATGATGAGCTAATCATTATATACTTTCATATAGCTCATAAACTTGCTTCCCTTATGTTCATGTGAAGTCGTCAAAGTATATCTGAAAACAGTGGCAAAACTCACAAAATGTGTGTGGATAAAAAAAAAAAAATCAACACAAGCCATCAAACAATCAGTACTAGCTGATATATCCCTAGTGTTCTTAGAGAGGCCAATCAAAATGAATTATACCAGTAATGGGAGCAGACTATCAGTGTTTTTTCCTGTTGCTCTAAAATTTTTCCCCTAAGCAGTAACCTAGCAGTGGAAAATCCCCAGCATGAAGGTTCATAGAGGAAGTGTGGTAAACATGTGCTGGTCACTAGATTTATCTTTCTATGCTGTGTTTCCATTAATAAAGGGTCCTCAGAACAACAAAGAATCTGAGTGTGTAAAGGCTCAGGTTAGCAGCCAAGCTACATAAAGAACAAAGTGTGGTTCAAAAGGGATGACTGGCGTATTTTCTTATATTTGTACTGGTGTTCATTTGAAATTACTTGGTATACTCTTGAGACAAACAACAAACCACCCGACTGAATTTTAAAATCATACAATTATTTTTAGAGAGGTACAAACCTTAAGAGAAAACAGGGACCCAGAGTGATTATGTGATTTGCCCAATATCACTCAGCCATGTCCCAGCAGATCCTGAGCTCAGACTGCCCAACCCTGTTCCACCATTTCAAATATTTATTGACAGCCTGCAATACTTCAGGAACTGTTTCAGGTGCTTAGATATAAAAGGCAAAAATCCTTGACCCCATAAAGCTGGCAGAGGGAGAGAGATAATAAACAATTATTGAATTAACAAAGTGAATTAACTGGTATGTTAGGTGGTGGCAAGTGCTATAAAAAAAGAAAGCGGAGCAGAGCAAGAGGAATTGGGAGTGCCAACAGGGGTGACGACAGTGCAATTCTACATAGTGTAGTTGGGGCAGACCTTGTTGAAAAGACCTGAAGGAGGTAAGAAGTGAGCCGTGGGTGTAACTGCGTGGGAGAGAGCATTTCTACAGAGCGTAGAGCCAGTGCAAAGACCTTAAGGCAGGAGTGGGCCAAGAACCACTTCTAAGATATGCCTGCCATGTTTGAGAAGTCATCTATTACACTCTCTGCAACACATCCTCTAATAATCACGGAGCTATAGGTGCTTAGAGTTTGGAGGGCCTGGAAAATTGTGTGTCCAACCTCCCAGCTGAAGCAGGAATATTCAGCATCATGGCCCTGATCCTCATGTGTCAAGGCTGCAGATGGACCCCTCCAGTCCAAGGGCTCACTGGCTCACAAAGCAGCTCATGCAATTTTTTTT
This sequence comes from Balaenoptera physalus, assembly GCF_965194825.1. Taxonomy (NCBI): domain Eukaryota; kingdom Metazoa; phylum Chordata; class Mammalia; order Artiodactyla; family Balaenopteridae; genus Balaenoptera; species Balaenoptera physalus. Next base: position 147,503,316 of record NC_138890.1, read on the forward strand.
TTTTCCCACCTCTAATGGTTAGAAAGTCTTGTCTTATGTTGAGCTGAAATCTGCCTCCTTTGGGCTTTACCCTGTGATTCCACCTCCACCCTTTGGTGTAACACAAAACCGCTCTCCCGCTTCTCTGCCATGACGTGTCACCCTTTTGTCTTCTTTCCTTCAACTGTCTATTCTTCCTGGACAGCTTTGAAGTTTTTCTCTAGACCACTGCTTCTAAACATTTTCCTTACTCATCCTTAGCAGTAAAAATAATGGTGAACATTTATTCCCCATATACGTCTATTAACTTCTTCACCTAGTTAACTCCTACTCCTCTCAAAGACACCTTCTCTCCTCTTCAACTAAGTCACATCACCCTGTTTTTTGTTTGTTTTTGTTTTGATAAGAGAAGGTAGATTGTGGGGACTTCCTTGGTGGTCCAGTGGGTAAAACTCCGGGCTCCCAATTCAGGGGGCCTGGGTTTGATCCCTGGTGGGTGAACTAGATCCCACATGCATGCCACAACTAAAAGATCCTGCACGACACAACAAAGATCCCGCATGCAGCAACTAAGACTCAGCACAGCCAAAATAAATAAATAAATATTAAAAAGAAAAAAGAGAGAGAGAGAGAGAAGGTAGATTGCTTAGTTTAACAGAAGTCCTCCTTTCAACCAATGTTTGTTATTTATTTGGCCAAGGACCCCTCTGAGGCATTCTGGCACAGAGGCAAGAATGTGGGCTCTGAAGTCAGATGGAACTGGGTTCAAAGCCATTTACTAGCTGTGTGGCCTTAAGCAAGTTACTTCATCGCCTCAAGCTGTGGGGTAAAATGGGAAAAATGACCTCATCCCAGAGACTGTTGGGGCCACTGGTGACTACACACATATGTTCAATAAATGGTAGTTGCTGGTATATTTTTTTATCTGCAGGGTTACTTATCTTTCATTTATACTTCATCTCCACTGCTAAAAAGGCTCAGAGTACACAGCCCTGACAGCAAAGCTAATTTAGATTCAAAAAGCCCCTGAACTCTTTCACCTGAGCTCTTCATGCACTGGCTGATCTTAAGGAAAGGAAAACAAGTGACCTGTCCCAAGTAGATTATCTGTCATGAGAAGCACATAAAACCAACCAGTAAGTAGCCATGGTTACTGGTTACTTGGTGCAGGAGTTCTGAAGTAAGGAGCCAAAAACCAATGAAGAAGAAAAAGCCTCACAGTGTGAAAATGCTGCAAAGCAAAGTGCCCTATTCCTAGCATTTATTAGGAATTTCCTAGGGGGAAAATGCAGGCAGCACCACTGGACACGCACAAACACAGATGATGGGTCAGAAGCATGAAGCATCTACCCAGATGCCCAGAGCAATGCCCTGCACATGTGGAAGGTCTCCCAGCCGCCCCTGCTGCCCAGCTTCTTTCAGAAACTCAAGTATGAAGTTTATTGAGCCACTTTAAGAGAGAGTCTCTTAGCAGTGATGATGCAATGAAAGATTATGCATCTGCAAAGAACAGAGGTAATTACCGTTTCCTGGTACCACCTGTGTGCTGGGCACTATACATATAATATTATCCCTCCTGAAAAAAACAGCACGTACAATACAGCCTTGGTCAAATTGTCCCTCTAAAAAGCAGAAGCTAGGAGTCTTAAGACAGAATTACTAATGATCACTCCAACCTCTTCTTTTTTTCCTAACCCCCTTCCAATCATCTCAGCTCTTCTCTCCATTGGGAAGTATTCAAAATCAGTAGGAACAAGTCTGAGTTCAGGCAGGATTCAATCAACCCATATAAAACCACGTGGCATGAACAGACATGGCAAACACTTGCCATGTCTAAATATCACCCTTGAAAGATAATGCTAGATTTAAAAGAATATTCATTCTAGAATTTTCTATGTGGCATGTATGAATCGGAAAGTCACAAAGCAGTGATGTGCAAATATGAATCTCATTCTATTTTTATATCTCTGTGTGTATTCCTTTGACTAGCCCCCATATCTTCCTCCAATAAGAAAACTAAATTCAAGATAATTTAGAAAACTCAGACCAACCCTGTAATATTTTTAGCCACTTTTAACTGAAACATAACCTCTCTCCAGTTTGTATTCAGTCAAATCCAAGGATTATTATTATTACTATTATCAGTTTTCATCTAGTTCAGTTTCATCTAGTTCATCTAACCTCTCTCCAAGCTTCTGCTCACCCCTTCCTCATGTCTGACCCTTAAGCCCCCAGGGGCCCTCATCCTGACCATTCCTGGCAGCCTTGGCCTCTGAGAGGGAAGGGTGAGACCTCAGGGCACGTGGCTGAATGTTAGTGATGGGAGCAGGTTCTGCATCTGGTTGTGGTCTCTCCTTAGCTGGGTTTCGCTGCTTGTGTCCTCATCTGTTGTGAGCTTTAACATGTGGTGCGTTTGCTGTGACCTTTTGCACATCTTTGGGTACAGACACTCCCACAAGAATGTACTTTCCTTCCTTCAGCCCAGGAACTTGTCTCTAGTCTCCCAGGACACTGATCCTTCATCAGGCCATATAGGTCTGGGCAGCAAGCCAGCGTCCGTGCACACCAATTTCCAGAGCCCATGCTGAGCCCATGGAAAGCTCACACACCTTTGCCACACCATACAGTGGGGACTTGGACTGTCCGCAGACACTCTTTCCCTGTTTCTTACCTATACTGGCTGGCATGGTGTGCCTCAGTGCACCACCAGCCCTCCAGAGAGCTCCCGATGAGAAATGCACACCAGCCCTATACTCCAGAATGATTCCTTCAAAACTCACTGGGCAGATTCTTTTGGTGCCTCTAACTGGAGGTTTGGTAGGTCCAATGCTTGCCTTCTTCAATAACACTGGAAAGCTCCACAAACTCTCACTTCTCCAAAAAGAGCTAGTCTCATTGCCCCCAGACTCTTTTAATATATCATGGTGGCAAAGGTCACAAATCAGACCTTCTTCTTTGCTCAAATCAATTTTGTCCAACACTTGGTAAGTCTCCACTGAGCCTGGCTATCAATAACCTAGTTTCTTTGTTCTTGGCAGTTATGATGAAATGGCGGGGGTGGGGCTGGAGTGATGACAACAAAAGTAGAAGGGCAAAACCCATACTTCAGTGTCCAGAGTCATTGCCATTCGTAAATACTTAGTATACCACTCCATTTCACACACCTGCACTCACCTTTTCCATGGGACAGATGGCTACTATACTCATTATGGTTATAGACTTATTATGGTTATAGACTGGATATAAACAAGATTTTCAGATAATTTAGTCCAAATTCCCTTAATTTGCAGTTAAGGAAATTGAAATCTATATGCATGCAAATATGAAAATTTTATTTTCTCCCATAGCTTGTTCCTTTGTGCCAGAAATTCTGGAACATTTTAAGCAGAAGGAAATAGGTACCAGCTATTTCAATACAACCTACAAAGATGACTAGAATTACAGTCTGAAACATTTTAAGCTGTGCTTTTAAACTGATTATTTCCAAGTTCCTGAAAAAAACAAAACAAAACCCTTAAATTCAAAGAATTTTTCCAACTCCTACATTTCCTTTTGAGGAAAATCTTAATTTGGCTGATAGAAGTAGAAAAAATTATGTGGAAAGCCAGACCACCCCTCAGGGACACCTCTGTCCTCCTATTTGGGGAGGCCTAGAAAAGGGGAGGTGTTTTTTATTAGTAAGGGGTGCGATGGTCCACTTTATGTGTCAACCTGGCTGGGCTACGGTACCCAGGGATTTGGTTTCACACCAGTCTAGATGTTGCTATGAAGGTATTTTTCAGATGTGATTAACATTTCAATCAGTAGACTTTGAATAAAGCAGATTATCCTCCATAATGTGAGTGGACCTCACCCATCAGTTGAAGGTCTCAAGAAAAAAAAAGACTGAAGGCTCCCTAGGAAGAAGGAGTTCTGCCTCCGGACTGCCTTTGGGCTTGAACTGCGACATCAGTTCTCCCCTGGTCTCCAGCCCACTGGCCTGGCCTGCAACATTCAGACTTGCCGGCCCCCACAATTGCATAAGCCAATTTCTTAAAATCAATCTCTTCCTCTCTCTCTTTATCTAAATACATATGTCTATAGGTATGTAAATTTATACACACACACATATCCTACTGGCTTTGTCTCTCTGGAGAAACCTTACTAACACTAAGGGTGTCACAGTGAGTCTGACAGTGGCCCAAAGAATGGTTCAGCCCTGATCACCACCTTTACTGGGAGAGACTCTGAACTTCCCAAGGCCAGCAGCAGGAGACACAAATGACCAAGCCTGAGACTTACCACCTGGCCGGGGTAGCCTGGGCAGTGCAGGATTTCCTGGGGAACCTGAACATCGTGTCTCATCTATCTCCCTTTGTGCCAATGGGACCTTCCGGGCCACAGAGGTTTTCCTGGCAAGGCACCAACTCTGAGAGGGGAAAGCCAGGGAAACAGTAATGACAAGCCCAGAGTTAGGGTCCTCTCTGTTCAAGGCCGATTTATCCTATCAAGACTTGAACTAGCACACTGCAGCAGGACTCCCAATTCTTATGGAAAGAAACGTGAACTTAACAGTTACTGGAGGTCTCTTGGCAAGAAGAAAATTTTTTTGTTCTCCATCCATTTCCTTATCTGTTTTTTGAGGTGCAGTGGTCCGCTCTGTTTCACATGAGACTGTTCTGTACCTGGCTGGGACCTCCAGGTCTCATGAAGAGGAGGTGAGTGTGTGAAGTGGAGGGACAGGTATAGAGTTGTTCTTGGGCTCTGGATAAGAAGATCATTTTGTTCTGAACTTTAGTGGTGCAGCAAGTGCCACAAGGTGGGATTGGCATTGTTTCCGGGGTTCAGCAATGTCAGAGTGTCCCTGCAATTCTTTTGATCTTTCATCCATGGTCACAGTGTGGTTGCTTCCATTCCAGGCAAGACTTTCTTCCACATTCACAGCAGGAAGAAGAGGTACAGAGCCACACAGCAGAAAAACAAATGCTCTCCAAATATCCCCAGCAGACAGTTGCTTATGTCTCATGGGCTAGATCTTGGATGTCTGGCCACGCCTAGCTGCATAGCTGCAAGGAAGCCTGGGGAAATATTTGGTTCTTCTAGTCTCTGTAGTAGAAGGAAGAAGAACTTTATAGTATAGCTGTGTTTGATATGAATCTGAATTATACATTTTTAAATTAGTGTGATAAAATATTTTTGCATATTATGGGAAATTTTTGATATAATGCAACCCGCCACCACCACCACCTCCCCGCCCCCGCCCTGCAAATAAACTTTTCTTTGAGGGCCACCCTGTAGATCAGGGTTTTCCAAATTGTGGGTTATGAAGTTTACTTAATGGGACTCAGCTAGAGGGAGGAGAAGGAGATAGAGGAAGAGAAAAGAAGGGTGAGAGAGATTGAGGAAGAGGAGAAGGGTGAAAAACGGAAAATAATAGAAAATATCAGGATGAAAGTTTTATTTCTTCTAGACATTTTTTTTTTTCTTCACTCTTAGTTGCAGTCAAAAGAGTTTGAAATCTACTGTTATAGAGCATGCAAATAACACGTGTTTCCAGAGACTTTTGCATGCATGGCTTTGTACAACTCTGACCATAGCAAGCTTAAGCATAGCAAACTTGGTCCCACACTCATTTAGCATCTTTATTAGCTTCGTGTCTTCCCTGCCCCTTCTTCTCAGGCTTCAAATATATATCTTCTGCTTAACAAATTCCACTTGTTCCTGCTACTCCCTTGCCACTTTTTTTTCGTTGAGGTGTCATCCACCTGGAACTGATAGCCTACATTCATAACATCCATTTCTTCTCCTCCATTTCTCCTAAGATATGGCTTCTATTTCCTCCCATCCCAATAGGCACTCTTAAAAGATCCTTCATGGCAAATTCAGTCTTTCCTGCCAGCCAATCAAAATTCCTCATCACTTTGTAGAAGTGTGTGTTTTCATTGGTCATGCTCGCCTTGAAACACTTTCCTCTGTGCTTTCTGATATACTCTTCTGACTGCCTTTCTCCCTTTTCTTCATCGACTCTGCTTCCTCCTATTCCTTAAAACTGGGCTTCTGCCTTTTGCTCTCTTCTCTTGCCATTTCTGTCTCTTTGTCTCTCTGTCTCTTTCTCTCTCTCCCTCTCCATCTGCCTCTTCTTCCCTCTCCCCCTCTCTCTCCTCTGAGAGCTTGTCTCTCTCATACATAAAATGATCATCACCTTTATGCTAATGATTCTACAACTGTATTGCCAGTTCTATTCTCTCACTGTTATCCTGTACCCCACTCTTGGAAGTCTTGAACTCAGCATATCTGAAATGAGAGGAATCACTTCCCCACTCGAAACAGGTTTTCCCTCCCAATTTCTCTATCTCTATAAAATGTACAACTTTTCCAGTGGCCCAGGCAGGCATCATTGAAGCCATCTTTGCTTCTTTGCCCTTCTTATCCTTCACATCCTCCTAAAAGAACAGTCCCATGTCATGGGGCATGGAGTAGTTTCACTTGCTACTTGTTCTGCCCACTGGTGGAGTGAAATCAACTGAGAGAGCGTGGACCTACCATTTCACTTTTTTTTTTCTCATCTAAGCTAACGATTAATTCCTGGGATTTATTTCTTTGAAGAGAATCATTATTTTTGAAGTTCCAGTTGCAAAATCCATTATCTCTTAATAGGAAAACATCAATTTTTTATTCCTTTAAGCATTTGTTTTCAAAATTTAAAACAATGCTAAGAGATATTGAACATGTAAATTATTACCCCCATTTAAGAAACTATTTGGGGAAAGCAGCATGTAAATCAATGAAGTTAGAATATGCCCTCACACCATACACAAAATAAACTCGAAATGGCTTAAAGACTTAAATGTAACACAGGATACCATAAAACTCCTAGAAGAGAACATAGGCAAAACATTCTCTGATATAAATCATAGCAATGTTTTCTTAGGTCAGTCTCCCAAGGCAATAGAAATAAAAGCAAAAAGAAACAAATGGGACCTAATCAAACTTACAAGCTTTTGCACAGCAAAGGAAACCATAAACAAAAGGAAAAGACAACCTATGAAATGGGAGGAAATATTTGCAAAAGATGCGATCGACAAGGGCTTAATTTCCAAAATATATGAACAGCTCACACAACTCAATAACAAAAACAAAAACAAAAAACCAAACAACTCAATAAAAAAATGGGCAGAAGATCTAAATAGACATTTCTCCAAAGAAGACATACAGATGGCCAATAGGCACATGAAAAGATGCTCAACATCGCTAATTATCAGAGAAAGGCAAATCAAAACTACAATGAGGTATCTCCTCTCAGTGGTCAAAATGGCCATCAATAAAAAGTCTACAAATAACGAATGCTGGAGAGGGTGTGGAGAAAAGGGAACCCTCCTATACTATTGGTGGGAATGTAAATTGGTAAAACCCACTAGGGAAAACAGTATCAAGGTTCCTTAAAAAACTAAAAAATAGAGTTGCCATTTGATCCAGCAATCCCACTCCTGGGCATATATCAGGAGATAACTCTAATTCTAAAATATACATGCACCCCAATGTTTACAGCAGCACTATTTACAATAGCCAAGACATGGCAGCAACCTAAATGTCCATCAACAGATGAATGGATGAAGAAGATGTGGTACATATATACAGTGGAATATTACTCAGCCACAAAAAAAGAATGAAATAATGTCATTTGCAGCAACACGGATGGACCTAGAGATTATCATGCTAAGTGAAGTAAGTCAGGCAGAGAAAGATAAATACCATATGATATCACTTATACGTAGAATCTAAAATAAGATACAAATGAACTTATTTACAAAACAGAAACAGACTCACAGACATAAAAAACAAACTTATGGTAACCAAAGAGGAAAGAGGGTGGGGAAGGGATAAATTAGGAGTTTGGGATTAGCAGATACAAACTACTATATATAAAATAGATAAACAACAAAGCCTTACTGTATAGCATAGGGAACTATATTCAATATCTTGTAATAAGCCATAATGGAAAAGAAAAAATATATATATATGTATAGACACACACACACATACATGTATAACTGAATCACTTTGCTGTACACCAGAAACTAACACAACATTGTAAATCAACTATAGTTCAATAAAAAAATTATTTTAAAAACAGATTATTTGGCAATACATCTAAAGAGTCATGAAACATTTGTACCATTTGACAAAATAATCAAAATTCCAAGAAAAGAACAGGCTAGAATCTAAAGGTATTCATTATAGATCTATGGAAAAATAGAAAGCAACCTAACAGTTAATAGAAAAATGGCTTGGTAAATTATGCATGAGAAATTACCAATTTCAATTAGATATCATGCAGCCATTAAAAGGGATAATGGCAAAAATTAAGTAGCAACCTAAAAACGTACAGAAGAAAAACCCAGAATATAAATTGTGTTTCTGCTATGATTACAGCTAAGTTAAAATTAGGTATGTATTCTGGCAAGAACTGGAAAGAAACGTGGAAAAATAATTTATTTTATTTTAAGATGGTAGAATCTGAATCATCTTTTAAATTTCATTTTCATTTCTTCATTTATTTCAAAAGGCATGTCATAGGCAGTGGCTGTGTGGTATGGATTATGTCTTATGGTGAAAAATATATTTTATATCCTCTACTAGGATACAAACACACACTCATGTATGTAAATTGTATTTCATTATATTGTCATTATAAGATACATAATTTTTTACATTTTAACATCTCTAAAACTGGGATGCATGTTACAATTGATGGGATCTTAAACTAATAAACGTCAGCCTTTTTTTCTCTCTTGGAGATACATAAATTCATGGTGCCTGTCATAAGTTTCATGACACAGTTACCATATATGATATATTGTGACATTTTCTCTTCTTTTCTGTTCTATTTTGTATCTTTTTTATTTTTTAACATTGGAAGCAACTCACTAAATTGAGTTTTACAACTCATTAATGCAGAAGCTGGCAAACTATGGTCGGGTTTTTGTATGGCCCATGAGCTAAGAATGGTTTTTGAATACTTGGAAAAGAGAAAAAGAAGAACATTTCATGATATGCAACAATTAAAAGAAATTCAAGCTTCAGTGTCATAAATTTTTCTTGGAACCCAGGCATTCATTCATTTATATATCATCTATGACTACTTTAACATTGCAAGGGCAGACTTGAGTAGCTGTGACAGAGACCATATGGCTACAAAGCTTGAAATATTTATCATGTGGCTCTTTATAAATCAGTTTGCAGAACCTACACTAATGTAGGCAATTCACTGTTTAGAACACTTCTGATGTAGTAGCAGGAACACAGAGAAAGAAGATCTGGATCCAAATTTTGACTCTACCATTGCTACTACCTTTTCATTTACAAATAGATAGCATGCCTATCTGATAGTGGTGAGTTTTGTGTGATCATTTATCTAAAATGCTTGGCCCATAGTAGCTACTTGAAAAGTGTTAGGTATTTTTCCTCTTTCCTTTTAAATTTGTCTTAAGCCATGACCCCCACGATTTTCCATCACAGATAATGATAATTACTACCATGCCACCATCCCCTTTCCAGGGCAGTCTTGAGGGCAAAGTCCAAAGTGGTCTTCCACAAGTGTGAAATTTTTGATGTTTCACATTTTATCCTAAAATTTCAAAGGAGTTTTTCATTCTACTCCAAGGTATATCCATGTTTGTTTCAATATAAAAGTAATTTTTAGGTCGAATAAAATGGGCAATCCTGGAAAATTTACCATGTTTGTCTTGGGGCTTTGTGTGTATCTTTGCTCAGTGCCATGTATCTGCATTTCCCCGTTTGAGAAGCACGGGTTTATACATGAGATTTTTTTGTTGCTGTCATTGTTTTAAGAACTTTCTTTTCCAGAACTCACCTTTGTCATTTGGTTGTAGTTAATAGGAGTGAAGAGAAGCTATTTTTAAAGGAGGCCATTCAAGTTGGGTTTGAGAATGGAAGATGCTAGTACCTAGGAAGGAGCATTAAAATCAAAGATCAGTCCTGAGCTTGCAGGTGCAAAGCTGATGTTTTCTAGAGTTCCCTGAAGCAGTTAGGATTAGCTGGACTTACTCAGCTGATGGAGCTCACAAGAGACTTATGCCAGAGGTTTACTGAATGATTTGCAAAAAGAAATTATCAAATGCACTGGAACAATATCATTGCTTTTTCTCCCTAAAGATAAAAGTTATATGGAAAGCCAAACCACAGCCAGAAAGCTACTTGCTGAGCATAGAATCAGAGGAGTATCTGAATGATCTTCATGGCTATTGTATCAAACTCAAAAGTCTTGGCGTATCCATTTGCATGCTGGGTGAGTGCCTACCAATCAAACCAAAACACCCATGTTCATCAGTCAGAGTCTCCTATACAGTGCTAAAGGTAGCTGACACATTATATTCTTAACCTTGGGGTTTTTCCCTTTTCTTGATTCCAAGCCAACCTTCCCCTTCCCTACCAAATACACTTCTGCTTACTCATTCTTTCTTCAGACGTTAAAACCATTGATTAGCATACAGTGGTGTAATTCAAAGTGTATCCCATAGAATAATAAATAAGCTTGGAAATTTTGGGGTAAGTGAAGTTAAACTGTTTATTGTTGCGTGACTTCTCAGAGTTTTTATGTATCAATGTGAATCACGAAACTCCACGAAGGGAGCCTACTATGTGACATGTCTCAAACTTTTTTTCTGTATATTTGATTTCTCAGAGCATCTCTCAGGACTAATAGAAGTAGAAAATGCTGGGCTCCAGTTCTCTTCCCTTCACATTTGTTCAAGTCTTGATAACATTATAGGTCCTAGTCATACCATCAGCCTAAAGAAATCCTACCGTGTTAGAGTGACTTCTGCAGGACGATCATGTTATCTGGTTTATATTGAATCCATCTGCTTAAATTTCTTAGTTGAAATGAGGTCACCTAACATACTGATATATTCATATAACAAATATATATACATATATATGTATTTTTTACTAAAATGATAGTAACCACATTTGAAAAATAAATTGGCTAAAGAAAGGATTACTGCTATCCTCACCATCTTAATTCAACAATGAGCAAAAAAAACTAAGGATTTCTTTTGTATGCTCTTAGAGTTTCTTCTCAGTAAATAAATTTTAAAAAATTTTACCTAAGTCATTCATTTTAAAAAATAATTAAAAGTACCTAGTTTTCACTGTTTTGATATTCATGTCTTGCTTTAAAATCATCAATTTAGAAACATCTTCCAAAAGGTTGTCTAATCCTTTCCCATACATACAGAAAATATGGTGCTTAATCCATCTGAAATATGTTCACCTGCTACTATATTTAAAGACATTTCCAAGAAAGGGAAAGAATTTACTGTCATCAGTTATTCTTTCTCGTGTCTGCCTATCTCCTCCACCAGAATGGCTGCCTTCCTTCCTACAATATTTGGGGAAAGGGAAGTATGTTTCAAGTCTACATCTAAGTAAGTCTGTGCAGCTTCTCCATTGTCCTATGGCTTCTACCCACAGCTCCTAGGGTCGTCTTGGGCCTCTGTTCACTTCACTCTTGGTCACTGCCCAGAATTCTCGGCTGCAATGCCAAATGATTTCACCGGGGGGTGGGGTAGGGGTAGGGGGCTCAGGTAGAGGAGGCCACAATTCCATCATTGTTAAGCAATAGAATTTTACTGGATATTTGTGGGTTTAAAAAAAAAAGAAGAAGAGAAATTTCAGTTCATCCCAAAACAGGAAGCAATATTAGACATTACTCTTCTTATAAGTCCAATGTCTTCCCTGTCACTCGTAGTTTCTCAAGCCAGGCCTGCTGCTATGCTACTGGGAGCTGCCTCTCCTTTTTCTGTCTTCCTAGATGTCAGCTTAACATCCCCAAATTGCTGTTAACTTTCTAGTGCAGAGCAATCTATCCATCTAACCCAGTGGTTCTTCACTGGGGACAATTTTGCCCCTTCCCCAGGGGACATTTGTCAATATCTGGAGACATTTTTGATTGTCATGACTGAGCAGCGAGGTTCTACTGGCATCTAATGGGTAGAGGCCATGGAGGCTGCTAAACATCCTACACTGTACAGGACAGGTTCCCATAACAAAGAATTATCCAGCTTAAAATGTCAGGAATGCAGACGCTGAGAAACCCTGATCTAATTCCAAACCAAGCCAACCAAACTAGGATCAGGGCATAAGTCTGCAAATCCAGATTCTGATCAAGTTGTTTTGCTAAACAATGGGCCAATTACATCAAGACTCCACCCCTAGCAATATAAAGAATCAACATTTCTCTAGCATATCCTTATTTGATTTTTGAGCAGTGACCATGCCTACTAATTTTTTAAAAGTAAGAAGAACAGTAGAAACATTTTTACTTCCCCTGTTCAGAGAAAGTCCTTTAAGGCTGGAGATTTTTTATTCCAGTTGCAATTGTGTCTAAACTGCTTTTCTTTTGTGTAAGTATAAACACTCCTTTTTCTGAAGCCTTACTAAAAGAGATACTGTGTTGAGCCTCTGCCGGTGGCAAAAACGACGAACCATGCCTATGGTGGGTGACTCTGCAGCTGCAGAAGTCAGGAGATTAGTGCTGTGGTCAGAATGTGACTTATTTGTGTAGTTTATTTCACTTGAGTGTTGCGCACATCTCATCATGGTGCTTGCCTTATTGTATCATAATTCCCTAGTTACCTATTTGACTCCAATACTCGGTCTACTGCACTTCTCAAATGTAAGGTCTTTAAAGGCATCTCCAATCCCGGGACAGTGTGGGGCCCATAGAAGACCCTCAACGGTTGTTTGCTGAATAAATACATGAGTAACTGCCCAGTAGAACCAGGTAGAAATGAAATAACATAGTCTAAGTTTAGGTTGAAGTATAAAGAAGGACTTGCAATAATTATGCACATGTGGAAAAGTAAAGTTCCAGTCACATGAATGCAAAGTTTCACAATACTAATTCCTTTAGAGAGTGATTTTTTTAGAAAGCAATTTCCTTTTAATCTACTTCCTCTGGTCCCATTTACTCAGAGAAACAGAACAGCAATTCTAAAAAATAATGTATGTAAACACACAAATGTATTTTAACCATTTCTGTGACCTGTAAGGATCTAAAACTGGAGTATGTAACAAAAATGCATAGAGAGGCCCCAACACTAGAGATTTTAAACAATATGATATGAGGCCCAGGAAACTGGCATTTTAAAGAAATACAGCTTGTGGGACTTCCCTGGTGACGCAGTGGTTGGGAATCCACCTGCCAATGCGGGGTTCACGGGTTCGATCCCTGGTCGGGGAAGATCACACATGCTACGGAGCAACTAAGCTGATGAGCCACAACTACTGAGCCCGCGAGCTACAACTACTGAAGCCCGTGTGCCTAGAGCCCGTGCTCTGCAACAAGAGAAGCTACTGCAATGAGAAGCCCGTGCACCGCAATGAAGAGTAGCCCCCGCTCGCCGCAACTAGAGAAAGTCCATGCACACAGCAACAAAGACCCAACACAGCCAAAAATAATTAGTTAATTAATTAAAAAAATAAATACAGCTTGTGATTCTGATGTAGTTCATTTGGAGTCTCATTTTGAGAGACATTGTTTGTAACAGTAGCTCATAAACTAAGGTATGACTTGGAGCTATCGGAAGAGTTTCCTAAAAGTGAAGACAACAACAGCAATAATAATAACAATAATGCATGTTCTCAGACCTCAGCCTACTGGTGTTTATTCTCATTCACCAGTAAAACATGACTTTTAGGAGAAGTGTGGCTGGAATCCCTTAAATCTTGTCCACCTACAGTCTGAATTGGTCATGTTCTAGACTGGAGAGGGCATAACTCCAACCACAGGTTAATTTAAGTGGCCCAGCTCAGTGAAAAGGGGGACTACCAAGAAACAAAGTTCATTAAAGTAGGATGCAAAGACAGATGCAGACTTCCTAAAGGAGAATTCTAAGTGCCTGTGAGGGCTTTGTAGCAAGTCTACTGCCATTGTTTATTAATTTTGGCTCATTTTATTTCAAACCACAGGGTTTTAGTTGGGCTTAACAAAATATTTTATTCTTATTACTCTTATGTTCAAAAGTCATCAGTAGGTTTAATAAAATGAAATGAAGGTGGGAGTGAAGAATAAAAGAGAGAGTTACTCCAGTAACTAGGCAAGGGTTGGTAGAAAGAAAGGAAGGTGAAACACAAAGAGTCTGCCTAGAGTCTGAGAGTAGGAGCCCAGATGTTGCATGTCGTGGCCAAACCCCAGGAAGTGAAACAGCACTGAGGAAGGTGAGACACCAGCCCACGTCCAACTCACCAAGAGTTTATCTGCCAGACTCCCGAGAGACCTGGATCCTTCCACTGTAGAAGGCTCTCCAAGATAGGAAAGGAATGCTCAAGCATCACTTTTTTGGGGGGCGGGTTGCCACGCTGCGTGGCTTATGGGATGTGGGATCTTATTACCCTAACCCGACCAGGGATCGAATATGGGCCCTCGGCAGTGAAAGCGTGGAGTCCACTGGACTGCCAGAAGATTCCCCCTCAAGGACCACTTTCTAACCTACAGCTCCTTACTTATACTTTCACTGCACACTCCTCATCTAGCAGAAGCTCCAAAGAGCAGGGACTTTGTTTGCTCACTGCTGGCCTCAATTTTGTAGTTGCCCAGAGATGTAGTTCTTGATGTTTTGAATACAAGAACATATAAACAAACACCAAATCCAACATCTCAGGATCTCATGGGCAGGAAGGAAAATGTTGTTCCAAGCAACAGGCAGTAAGTTCTAAGAGGGACAGCTGGATAAATAGTACAAAGATCATGGTCTTCTGATAAGCTTTATTTTTCTTATTTCTGGTATAAACACTCTTAATTTGATAAAAACTGAATTCTGGTAACTATTGGTAAATTCCTGTACCAGTTTAAAGGAACAGAAGTTGGGATATATGTTAAGGACAAAGGAAACTAGCCAACAGCTCATTAGAATGCTTTCATGTCTTTGATTTTGGACAAGGTAAACATCAAAATAATATTTGAAAGGCGAACTTCATAAAACAAAAAAACAGAAAGTGATGGTTCATCCAAATACTTCATCTTCAGAGATTATTTATAATTCAGTATGTTGACATTACCTCTCCTAGAATGGGTTTTTAAAGACTTCTTTGAGAAGGTGTGAGAGAAACCTTTTCAAATAAAATGACAATTTATTTGGTCAAAAATATTTGTAAGGTCTTCAAGACATTTGTGTAGCCCCCTTCCTTAGGCACTAAAAATTTGTTAATTTTTAAATTTGAAAAAATTTTCTTTTTTTTTTCCCTTAGATTCCATATATATGCGTCAGCACACTGTACCCGTCCTTTCATGCACATCTGTATTTCTCGGTTCTCGTCAGTAGCCAGAGAAAGATGGATAAAAAGATATGATCCCATCCCAAGCAGAGGGTGATGGGTATTTCAAGCTGTGTAAAATTTATGTTCTGTCTTAAAATATTTCCTAGTTTATTACACAGGATCCAATTTGTTGCATTTTGCTGGTAATGCAACACCAGCAAAACGGGCATATTATACAGGCTTGTACTTGATCCTAACAAAATAAGACAAAGGCAAAAATTAGGCTTATTTTTCCAGGAAAAAAAAAATATCTGGAGAAAGTATACTTAAAGACGTAATGAAAAAGTATTAACTAAAGTTGTTTGGTAGTCAAAATTTAACTGTTTAGTATTAACTAAAACTGTTTGGTAACATTCAGGTGTGAACAGATACATTTGGTGTTTTTTAGAAAGGCACAAAGGACTTAATATTTTAAAACATATTCTTTCCAGTAGAACTAACAATGTAGATTCCTTCATGGGTTTGTGACTGTTTTGTCACACAAATTAGTCAAAAGCTAAAAGTTGTCCTAGATTTCGCTTCTGGAACTCTTTAAATTTCCATTCCTTCTTTTGGGAGAATTTGGTTCTGGTTCACCCAATAATGCTGCAAATCTGAGTCCAATAACTTGCTAGACCTGCATAGCAGTGTCTGAGATCAACAAGCAAGATCTGTGTGAAACCCCAAAAGCTTCATCAGTAAAACATTTGATGGAAGTCTTAAAAAGTTCTTGTGTCATTTGAAAGCATAGGAGAAACAAGACCCCCAGGACCACCTAGTTCCTTAATTGAAGACTACAACTCATCATGGATGCCCTAAGAAGTCATCAGTTCTGGCTAGACAATTAGATTTTGGCTTGTTGGTTCATAGCATATATATACTTGATATACATATTTAGATTGCTTTAGGGTTTTTATTCTTAATATATGTAATCATAATAAAATAATGTAGAACTGCAAAGAATGGGTGATTAGGCCAAACATATTCTCAGTAAAGATATACCCTTGAAGCTATTGATTGTTTGCTTTTTGACCATATTTTACTATCTTGAGGATTTCTTAGCTATATAGTGAACACATCTTCTCCATCCCTGTCACCAAGGTAACATAAGAGAGCAAGAGTGAAGACTAGTTCAAGGATTTTTATCACATTTCTAGACTCAGGAGGCAATTTGGAAGACTGAATTTAAATGTCAAAAAAATGTAATTTTAAGATATTTCTCATTGGCTTAAGAAGATAGGATCAAAGTATTTTTAATTTGGATTTTCTGGTAATTTCTAAATGTGTTTCTATGTATACCATGCATGTGATGATTCCAGCCTTCTCTATATTTTCCACTTCTCCGTGGATGACTGACATCTTCCCTTTCCCAACTCTCAGGAGATGACCTTGATGTTTTCATGCATAGGTAATAAAAGCGTTGTGCATGTACAGCCCATCTGCCTTCCTCTACTCCTACAAAAAAAATTTTTTTTTGCATCAGTTTATTAAGTAGCCAATAGAGTATAAGATATTGCTGAATATATCTTAAGATGCAACTCATTCTATAAGTATTCTGCATATCTCTTTGCAACTGACTTGGCTAAGAGTTTTATTTTAGTGAGTAACTATCTGTTTGTTTATTTAGTTTTAGTTCCAATTCTATTTGTTATCCTATTTGTTATATATTGATATCTGTCTCTTGTAGCCACAGTGGCTTGGAAATTAAGGTAGAGTTTATTTGACAGAAATTCTGGTTTTAAATTATGTTTTTTATAATTTATAAATTTATAAATTATGTCTTTTTCTAATGACATTTTTTAAAAAGCCTTGTTTTTCAAAATTGAAATTGATTCTAAAACAATAAAAATTGAGTTGTTTTCTTTTTATTAAATTTTGAGTTTGTTATTATATTCTGGATATAAATCCTTTATCAGATATATTATTTATAAATATTTTCTTCCAGTCTGTAATTTGTCTTTTTATTTTCTTAACAGTGTCCTCTGAGGAGCAGAAGTTTTAAATTCTGACAGAGTTCAATATATCATTTCCTTTTATGACTCATGCCAATAAGTCATAACATCATATCATTCATTTTATGACTCTCATACTTATGAGCCGCTCATATCCTATCTATGAAATCTTTGCCTAATCCAAGGTCACAAAGATTTTTTTTCCTATGTTTTCCACTAGAAGTTTTACAGTTCCCGGTTTTACATGTAGGTCTATGATCCATTTTGAGTTAATTTTTGTATGGTAATGGGAGATACAGATCCAAGTTCAATTTTTTGCCTGTGGATATCCAAATGTCCAGCATCTCTTGTTGCAAAGTCTATTTTTTCCCTCATTGAATTGTCTTTATACTTTTATCAAAAATCAGTTGTGTATATATGTGTTCATCTATTTGGGGGCTCATTCTTTTCCATTGATCTATATTTCTATCTTGGTGCGAACATCTCATTGAGTTGATTACTGTAACTTTATAATGTCTTGATACCAAGTGGTGTTAGTCCTCTAATTTCGCTGTTCTTTCTCAAAATTATTTTGGCTAGTCTAGGTCCTATGCATTTCCATCTGAATTTTAGAATCAATTTGTCAATTTCTATCAAAAAGCCTGCTGAAATTTTGATTGGGATTGTGTTGAATCTACAGATCAACTTGGAGAAAATTGAAATCTTAATAATACTGAGTCTTCCAACCCATGAATATATCTCTATATTCATATCTCTAGATTCATATCCAATATATTGGGTTGACCAAAAAGTTCATCGTAACATTTTAAGATGTTATGGAAAAACCTGAACGAACTTTTTGGCCAACCCAATATATCTCTATTAATTTTGGTTTTCAATTTTTCTAAGCAATGTTTTATTGTTTTCAGTATATAAGTCATTAGTTTTGTAGAATTTGATTATGATGTGTCTTGGTGTAGTTTTCTTTATTTTTCTTGTGCTTGAATTTGGGGGTTTATAATTTTCACCAAACTTGAAAGTTTTTTGGCTATTATTTTTTCAAATTTTTTTCTGCCTTCCCCTGACTCTCTCATCTCTTGATAACTCAAATTACACATATATTTGTTCACCTGAAGTTGTCCAACAGCTCACTGATACTCTGTTCACTTTTTTAAAATCTCCTTTTTTCTACACATTACATTTTACATAGTACCTATCAGTCTACCTGAAAATTCACTAATTTTTTTTATATCCAATGTTCAATCTTCTGCTAATCACACCCAGTGTATTTTTTATTTTAGACATTGTATTTCTATTTGGGTCTATTTTTTATATCTTTCATGTCTCCATTTAACATTTTGAAAATATCAAATATAGTTATAATCACTATTTCAATATTCTTGTCTGCTAATTCTAACATATTTAGTTCTGAGTTTATTTCGATTGACTGATTATTTCCTTTACTATGAGGTTGTATTTTTCCTGATCCCTAGTAATAATTTGCATGCCTGGTAATTTTGTATTTGATGGCAGTCATTGTCAATTTTACCTTGTTATATGTTTTACTTTTACGATACTTACATAAATACTCTTGCACTTTGTTCTGGGACATAGTTATGTTATGTGGAAAGAATCTGATTTTTTCAAGTCTTGCTTTATGATTTATTAGGTGGGATCAGAACAGTCCTCAGTATAGAACTAATTATTCGCCACTACCAAGACAACATCCTTCTAAGTACTTTACCCATTGCCCCATGAATCATGAGGTTTTCCAGTGTGATTTCTGGGTACAAGAACTATTCTGACCCTGTACGAGTGCCAGGCACTCTTCCTTTACCCATTCCAGGTGATTCTGTCCCTGGTCTAAGGCAGTTTCCTCACATGCATATGCTCGTTGGTACTCAACCGAAGATTCAAGGAAAACTCTTCAGATCTTCAGATAGCTCTGTACAGCTTGTTCTTTCTCAGTACTCTTTCCTGTGAACTCTAGTCACCTTGTTCACGCCAGACTTTCAGCTCCCTCTCAAGTCAGGGAATCATCCAGGCTCCACCTGGGTTTTCCCTTTTCTGCACTACAGACTGGAATCTCTTTTAAGACAGCAAGCAAGGGTAAATATAGGGCTCATCTCACTTGTCTCCTTTCTTTTAGGAATCACAGTTATTCAGTGTATGATATCCAGTGTCTTGAAAACTATTGCTTCGTATATTTTCCTCATTTATTGGTTGTTTAAAGGTGGGAGAATAAATCTGGTCCTGTTACTCCATCTTGGCCAGAAGTATAATTCAGTTCCTAGAATATTTATTTGGAGAAGGATAACCGGTACTATTCGTTATCAGGAAAGAAAGGAAAAAGAAAAGAAAGAAAGTTAGTTATTTGGTTTTAAACAAATGTTTCAGAGAAAGGTTGTTGGGAGGCAGCAAAATGAGAAGAAAAATAGTGTAGAGTTTTTCATGAAGCTAAGTTTATTTCATTTAAATGGCAGTTCCTTATGCTGAGATGATATACTTGCTAAGTTTCGTGTGTTAAAAAGACTTCCATTTGATTTTTTTTACCTTGTAAAATTAAAAATTGGTGACTCTTCAAAAAAATAAATACTGGCCTATCAAATTCCATAGTCTAGAAAGGAGTGGTAAGTTTGGGGACTAAGAACAGGTAAACTCCAGGTGGCTGAGAAATAACTGATTTCTGAGTTGACAAATAAAAAGCAATTCTTTGAAGGTTGAGATTGTATCTTTCTTCATCATTTTATTTCCAGTGTTGAGCACGTAGTTGGTGCTCAGTATATGCTTGTTGAATGAGTGAATGAATGAATGAGTGAATGAATGAATGAATGAATTTGGTGCCTAATCACCCAAGGACTGCTGGTCTGGCAGCTCAGGAATTTTCCAGTGCAGCCCTCTTAATTGATCTGCTTCATTAAAAGAGAAACAGTGAGACTAACTCGCTTTGACACAGGCTTATTTCCCAGGTCACTGCTATGACTGTCACACTCCTCAGTAAACAAATTGTTGTGCAAGGCGCTTGAGGCAAAGGACCTAACAAGTTGGCAGGATTTTGGACCATGACAACACAGATAGGGAGAGAAGAAAGAGTGCAGCATTAACTGGTGAATCTGACAAGATTTAGGAACAGATATAAAACTGGCAAAGAATTGACCAGGCAGACACCTGCCCTGTGCGTTACAACCCTGGTCACTTACCAGAATCACCTGAGTTACTAAGATACTAAGCCCTATATCCAGAGATTCAGATTCAATTAGTCTGAGGTGAGGCAAGGAAATTGGCTTATTTTTGAAGCCTTTAGTTAATTCTATTGTACAGCTCAGATTACAAATTACTGTGTCAAGCCAAGAAATCAATAATCCCCATCCTTCCACCTTTGCTGATCTCTACCATTTAAAAGGTGTTCTATTCTCCAGTAAGGTGCTACTAGTAAGAGGTATGCATTGTAAAAGTGCAAGTCAGATGTTGGCAAATATGAAACTCAGTTTTTGTATTGGTGCCCATTTTCCTTTTACACGCCCCCATTTCTGTTACAGCAGGAGAATAAAATATAGTACAATCAGGTAAGTGTCCATCTAATTTAGTATATCTGTTGTCAGATTCAGGTATTATTATTTCAATCACTATCCAGTTCAAAATTCTTTCTTCAAACTGCCTTCACTCCCAACGCTTACTGAAATTCCAGAGGTGGAATCTCATGCTTGACTTTTGTGAAGGCTTCAGGGAGATGGGAAGATGAGGAAAAATGAGCTAACTGACACAGGACAGTGGGCAGGAAACTGAATAGGGGGTTACAGTCACTTCTCTGCTGATTCTAGCTGGCAATGTCATCACCCAGTCTGGTTGTGGGTATGTTCCTGCTGGCTGAGCAAGTCAGAAAAATATATATAAAGCTTAGAGTTAGCAAAATATCAATTAAATCAATTAGATTTAATTTGGATTACACATGACTGAGTGTTCTCTTGATGGGCTGGCTATGTTTGGATGAGCAATAGTTCAGAAATTAATATATATTTGTTTCCTAGAATCTAAATTTTTTGACCTTCAAGTAAAGGCACTAACTATGTTGATATAATCAAAATTTTCACACATATAAATAAAATGTGAATTTCTTTAACTCTCAAAAAACTTTTTTTCACACGTAACTTGTATTCTTAGGTCAGTAATAATTAAATAGTTTAAAAAATAAAATGTAATTATATTTAACCTGTATAAAATTTGGATTAATTTTTAAGAAAATTTAAAGTAGATGTAAACAAATAAAACTATTTTTTAATTCTAAAATAAGTAAGATTTCTTTTAAAATATTTTAAATTATTTATTAAAATTAAAAGGCAACTACAAATTACAGTGTAGCAATTCATTTTTTTCACCATATTTTAAGTCAAAATGATTTATTAAAACTGAAAATTTAAAATTTTTAAGCATTTAAATTAAATCTTATTAAATATTTTTTAAAAAGTAAAACGATTTGTCATTCTAGAATTTAATGCCCATGAAATTGCCAGTATAAAGGAAAGGAATCATGTTTCATGCATGCTACAACTAGACCTACATATATACACATTTAAGGATTATACAAACAATACTACAGTTGTTTCTCAGCTATCAGGTTAACTATTGAAAATACTGGGCAAATTTATGAGCACCTCTGGAAGTACAAACTTAAACATGAAGAGGAAGAAGAAAATGGACAGTTGACACTGTGAGGGAACAAATATTTCATTATAAAGGAATCTTCTGCACTCACACTATTTGAGAGAAAGAGCTTATAAATAAATTTATCTTTTTTCTCCCTGAAGTATTTGCACTGAATGCACTGCTAAAATCCTCCCCATACTTCCAAGCAACCTCTGCAGAAGCACAGCCCACAAACCTTCAGGGCTTTGGACACAATTGCCTTTTGTTTAGAGTATCTAAAGGAGTGAAGAAGCTTTCCCTTGAACCTGAAAGGTGTCAGTCTGTGCCAGCTCTGATCTCACATCCCTGGTGGCAGCAGTACCATGTGGTTTTGGCAAATGCATTTGTTGGCAATATGCAGAACCCTCTCAATCATGGGGTCAAGGACAGGGGCCCCTCTTCCCTGGGACTAAGTAAGGCTGGTACTTGTCCCTTTGTTGCATGTGTATCCAGGGAATGGGGGTTTGCTTAGCAAGATGACTTATGCTTCCAACCATCTTATGGGACCTCTGGGCCACTGGGAAGCTTGGACTTACCATTACAACCACCTTGGCTCTGTGGAAAACTGGGAGGTGATTTGTGGCCTCTCCTGACTTGTCCTCTTTCTGATGCCCTCTGCCTGTGTCCAAAGCTCTCTGATGTCTTCTGCCTGTGCCCTGGCAGCTCCGGATGTGCCAGTGGGTTCTGCCACTCAGCAAGCCCCTGTGTTCAGGTGTTCCCCTGAACTTCACAGGACCTTCTTTGTGGATCCTCTTTATAGGAAATCACGACAAGTGCTCTCCTTTCTGAAGAGAGTGAGGGTGTGAAAAGAATGTGTTCCAACTCTAACACTCCAAGATTTCTTCAAGGAGTCACCCGTCTTTCTCTCCAATAGCTCTATAGACTGTCCTCTAGCAGGTGGAGTAGGGCATCTAATTGACTTCTGGTTCCCCCGGTGTTTTTGTCTCATACCTGGCTGGTCCTTATTGATCCTATACATCTGTATTTATGTCTGTTCTCTGACCCAGGAAGGGGTTTGTGGTAGCAAAGGGAAGAAAGGAAGACTCGTGGATTGATGTCTCAAGTTATTGTCACAATTAATAGTTTATCAACTTCTCCAGTACCTCTCTTTGGTGGTAATATGAGGGGAGGTGAAAATGGATAGTTCTAGGTTCCCAAAATAGCTTTGGAAAGTCACTACAACTGGCTGGATGACTGGTCTGAATCAACCAGTAACACCTCTGATGCTATAAAACCCACTCTCCCACAAGACCCCTGGAAGGATACTTTTAAACATGATTCTTCTTCATCCCTATTTGTTTAAGTGAAAGGGTCTCTTAAAACACCCTGGGAGGGACTTCCCTGGTGGTCTAGAGGTTAAGAATCCACCTTCCAATGCAGGGGACGGGGGTTTGACCCCTGGTCAGGGAACTAAGATCCCACATGCCGTGGGGCGTGCGACAACCAGAGAGCCCGCATGCTGCAACTACTGAGCCTGCGAGCTCTGAAGCCCGCGTGCCACAACTAGGGAGAAGCCAGCCCGCCATAAAGAAGAGCCGGTATACCGCAACAAAAGACCCCGCATGCCACAGTGAAGGTCCTGCGTGCTGCAACTAAGACCATATGCAGCCAAATAAATAAATAAATATTAAAAAAAAAAAACACCCTGGGAAAATCTGTTCTCTATTTTGCAATCTTGCAACTAACAGGAATCTTCCCTGTATTTACCACAAATGAGGACATTCAGAAACTGAAAGGACTGGAAGAGAAACTCTAATAACAAAGCATTTGTCATTTAAATTCAAATTCTGTTCAGGAAAGTCGGAAGTTGAGAATCTTTGCTTTTCCCAAGCATCTATTTGGCAGGATCAAAGACATAAATAACTGAATGTTATTTTTATCCCTGTGACATTGTTAACATTCTTTTTTAAAACACAAGGTTCAGAAATTGTACTTTCCAAACTCCACATCTGCTTCAATATCTGTGGGGACACCAGGATTGTAGGAATTGCTGTCTGTCAAATCCCTCTCTCCTGAGACTAGAAGCTCCTGGAGGTATCTGGTTGAGCACACAGGCAAAATAGAGAGTGCAGAAACAAAGAGGGCACTGCCATTCCCAGTCAATCACAGGCACTGGAAGAGACTTAGAAATTTCGAGGAAGGCCCTCCAAAGTGTGGGCCCTACTTCGCCAGGTCTAAGTGAGGTACTGTGCTAACAAGTGCCATGCGACCCTCTGGTATGCATCAGGGTGTAGAGATAAACATAAAGGAGAACTGTCAGCAACATTGCTGATCTTGGTTTAGAAGAGAACCCTTTGTTTTTATTCTATTTCACTCACCCCAACAATATTTATCATGTGCCATGGACCAGGCATTACAGTAGATGCTAAGATGAGTGGTGGTAGTAAGCATGCCCTCAAGGAGTTTATAGTCTAGAGCCATGTTTTAAAATCCTAGCTATTAATTTGAATCACTTTGGGGAACACTTGAAAAATATATGCTCCCAAGCTCTACCCCAAATCAATATATTCAAATTTTCTGGGAGTGGGGCCCAAGCATCAGAATGCTTTAAAATTCCCTAGGGGGGCTTCCCTGGTGGCGCAGTGGTTAAGAATCCACCTGCCAATGCAGGGGACATGGGTTCGAACCCTGGTCTGGGAAGATCCCACATGCCGCGGAGCAACTAGGCCCGTGAGCCACAACTACTGAGCCTGCGCATCTGGAGCTTGTACTCCGCAACAAGAGAGGCCGCGACAGTGAGAGGCCAGCGCACCGCGATGAAGAGTGGTCCCCACTCGCCGCAACTAGAGGAAGCCCTCACACAGAAACGAAGACCCAACACAGCCAAAAAAATAAAATATAAATAAATAAATAAATTTTTAAAAAAAATTCCCTAGGGGATTCTAAATATGCAGCCAGGGTTGAGAACTACTGACCTAGTAGGCAAGAAATGATGCCGAATGAATGAATATCTTCTGATTCTGTTCTCCATGGCCTGTGATCCAACCCAGCAGATCCTGAATCCCTGTAAGAATTTGGACAAGCTCTGTTACAGGGTTCGCCTGGTCAGTTCTTTCTGCCACTGGAGGTGTACCAGGGCCCTTACAGACCATTATGAGTCCATCCAAGAACTGTTCACCATGTGGCTGTGGTGGACCAGGCTTTACATCACATGGGGGTGGAGGACATCACTTCTTTCATGACTTTCATGCCTTTTTTCGGCCTAGAACATAATACCAGGTGGACTTCAAAGTCTGTGAATCAGCTTCCCAAACCACACAGAGACTTTTTTGAAATGTAATACTTCACCTGAAACAATTATGAAACCAAATCTCTGCCATGTTCTGCTAAACAATTCAGGTATCTTAATTATCTGTCAGCCTTTTGGAATTTAAGTGAATAGGCCTCTTTAAACTACTAAATGCTTGCCTACTTCTAAACTCAAAATGAGGTTTATAAAGTTTGTTTCAAAGGAGTTTTAAAAGGGGAAGCCGTATATTTTTACTTAATAGTTTTTAGACAGTCCCTACTTACATACATACTTCATTTCATAATTCTAATTCCCTCAATGTTATTTCTTATACCAAGCCTGGCTGACTCTCTGACATGTAGTGCAGATATTTCCACTTGGTATCTGCTGTGTTTGTCCTTTACTGCGGCTGCCAAATGCTGACTAAACAAATCATGTTAGTCAGCTCCCAGCGGGGTTCTCCTCTTGCGTTCAGACTGGAGAGCTATCGCCATCTTTCCATCATATTTAGTTAACATCTTTTGTGCTTTGTGTAACTGTAAACAGTATTTTATTTAGAACTTTATAAATCATAAACAATGACATAGTTTTAAACATACAGCTAATAACACATGAAAATAGAGTCAGGAAAAGAAAAAGCAAAAATATCTGTTTTTTGGAGTCATTTCTTTCTTTCTTCTTCTTCTTTTTATTCCTTTGCAGGGTGAGAGTACAGATGATTTCTAATGAAGCTCTCTCATGCAACTGGAAAATTCCCACAGCTGAAAGGCTGCTGTCTCAGCCACAGAGCTGACAAAGGTTTCCTTGCACTGAGAGAAAATGGGAATGTGAGGAAAGTCAAGGAAGAATGAAGCCCTACTTCTTTCCTGCTTGATATTATGCAGGTCTTAAAAAGATGTCATCAAAGAAAAATTTGGCAAGGACTTCTGGGTTCTGCTGTTGATGTAAATCTCAGCAGTTAGGCCTCAGACAGGACCTTAGTGTGATTTCACGAGTTCCTTCTTCTGATGAAATTCATTGCCACCTCTGGGGTGCCAGTCTCAGTGCGCCACACTTGGGACCCAAAGTTGAATTGGACATGGTCCCCGTCCTCAGAGAATCTTCATGCCCCCTTACTGAGGCCTGTGCAATCCACAGGCTTCAAATTAGGTGGAAGAAATTCGTCTGGGAATGTTGGTTCTATGGAGAGTTGACTCATCCTAAAAGAATCACTACAGAGTATAAATCAGAATATGTATGAGCTGGCCCAACACCCCTAAAAACTCCTTCACTATTCACCAGCCAGGGCAATCCTCTCATCCTGGTCAGTATCCCCACTTCCACCATGAGCCCTCCCCAGCTCATTACATATGTGTGCATATATATGTGTACATATTTCTTCTAAGTATATATATATATATACTTATATATCTAAGTATAGAGTTGACTCTTGAACAACATGGGTTTGAACTGCACAGATCCACTTATACACAGTTGTTTCCCAGTAGATACTATAGTACTACACGATCCACAATTGGTTGAGTCCTTGCATGCGGATACCAGGAACCACGGTTACAACTATAAATTATACAGGAAGTTTCCACTCCTCGGAGGGTTGTTGCCCTTAACCACCACGTTGTTTGAGGGTCAACTCTGTGTGTGTGTGTGTGTGTGTGTGTGTGTGTGTGTGTGTGTGTGTATGTATATGTATGTATATACATATATATATATATATATATAAAATACACACCACGTATATATGTTAAATATAAGTACATATATGTATTAGTGGGAAGAAATGTGTGTGTGTGTATATATATGTATGTCTATACACACATATATATATATTCTAAGTTAGTACTTGCTATGCACGGAAGATGCTAACATCTAAATTGCTGTGCCCAGCATTGAGATAGATGTAGTTATCTCACCCAATATAGACTACATATTGATCTTATAAGACAGGTATTACTGTACTAATTTTGTCTGATGCAGAAACAGAAGCTGGCAGATGGTAAGTTGCTCAAGGTCACACTGCCAGCAAGGGGTGAAGCCCAGATTCCAGCAGGCCTGCCTGATTTCACAGCCCTTCCAATTCAATGAACCTGATCTCATTTAAATGATATTAAAGTCTAACTTTGCCTCTTAGGTCAGTAGCACTTTATTCTTTCTGTTTATTCCAAATGTCAACCACTTCTTTTTTTTAATTTTTATTTTATATTGGAGTATAGTTGATTACAATGTTGTGTTAGTTTCAAGTGTACAGCAAAGTTATTTAGTTATACATATACATATATCTATTCTTTATCAGATTATTTTCCCATAGGGTTAATTACAGAATTTTGAGTAGAGTTTGCTGTGTTGTATAGTAGGTCCTTGTTGATTATCTATTTTATATATACTAGTGTGTATATGTTAATCCCAAACTCCTAATTTACCCCTCTCCCCAACCTTTCCCCTTTGGTAACCATAAGTTTGTTTTCTATGTCTGTGAGTCTGTTTCTGTTTTGTAAATAAGTTCATTTGTACCATTTTTTTAGATTCCACATATAAGTGATATCATATGATATTTGTCTTTCTCTGACTCACTTCACTTATTATGATGATCTCTGGGTCCATCCATGTTGCTGCAAATGGCATTATTTCATTCTCTTATGGCTGAGTAATATTCCATTGTATATATGTACCACATCTTCTTCATCCATTCCTCTGTCAATAGACATTTAGGTTGCTTCCATGTCTTGGCTATCGTAAGTAGTGCTGCAATGAACATTGGGGTACATGTATCTTTTCGAAGTATGGTTTTCTCTGGATATATGCCCAGGAGTGGGATTGCTGGATCATATGGCAACTCTATTTTTTAGTTTTTTTAAGGAACCTCCATACTGTTCTCCATAGTGACTGCACCAATTGACATTCCCACCAACAGTGTAGGAGGGTTTCCTTTCTCCACACCCTCTCCAGCATTTATTGTTTGTAGACTTTTTGATGATCGCCATTCTGACCAGTGTGAGGTGATACTTCACTGTAGTTTCGATTTGCATTTCTCTAATAATTAGCGATGTTGAGCATCTTTTCATGTGCTTCTTAGACATCTGTATGCCTTCTTTGTAGAAATGTCTATTTAGATCTTCTGCCCGTTTTTTGATTGGGTTGTTAGTTTTTTGATATTGAGCTGCACGAGCTATTTATATTTTGGAAATCAATCCCTTGTCGGTCGCATCATTTGCAAATATTTTCTCCCATTCTGTGGATTGTCTTTTCGTTTTGTTTATGGTTTCCTTTGTTGTGCAAAATCTTTTAACTTTAATTAGGTACCATTTGTTTATTTTTCTTTTTATTTCCATTACTCAAGGAGGTGGATCCAAAAAGATATTGCTGCAATTTATGTCAAAGAGTGTTCTGCCTATGTTTTGCTCTAGGAGTTATAGTATCTGGTCTTTCATTTAGGTCTATAATCCATTTTGAGTTCATTTTTGTGTATGGTATCAACAACTTCTTTACAGTCATATAATCTACTTTTCCCAAACAATTTTTCTAGAAAATTTGGATGCAATTTCTTCCACTTGGTTTCTTAACCATGGATGGAACAGAAATTTTCCCAATTTGGGGAATAATCTGCTAGGATCTAAACACAGGACAGGTTGGTTATTTCATCATGGTCTCATTGAGGAAAAAGGAAGAAACTGTAACATTTTTCCTTCTTTCCTTCCTCTTCCTTTCCCTCCCTTCTTCTTTTCTTTCTTATTGTCTCCTTTCCTTTCTTCTATTTATTTCTAATTTAAAAGCACCATATATTAAGCCCAATGCACTCCTATGTTACTGAGAAGAAACATATATGTACAGGTAATTATCAGGAAATATAATATGTACAATGATAGAAATATATTGAAAATATAGTTCCAGACCAGAAGAGGGTGTGATTAACTCTGTCCTGAAGATGGTGGTGCCGGTGTATCTAAGTGTTGAAGAATGAATAGGCAAGAGAAAGGGCATTTCAGGGACAGCACAGAGTATGAAAGGCCCAGGGGCATCTTTGTTGGGTACAGATTCCTATACCAGTGACTACTACATGCAATAATAAGAGGAATGGAGATGTAGAAAGGTCAGAGCTAAACAAGTATTGTATTGATATTGGCAAAGTGTGTGCTGTTTCCAAAGACAACGGTCCTGCTGCTCTCAGCATTGTTATAGTGAAAGGTGAAGCAGCTGCAGGGATGGCTCCAAGCCAGTCCATGTTGATGGAATGACTTCTCTCTCCTGGAAATTATGATACTAGCTGTTTAATTTTTATCAGTATCATTTCTATTCATTATAAAAGCCATTTGACATGGTACAAATTAGAGCCAGGCTGTATTCAAAGCATTTATTTTCTCACAAATATTTAGTGCAAGGAGAATGGGATTTCATGATGAGTCAGAATAATCCCTGATGATGGGGTTGAGGCCTAGCTCCCCTGAAGCACATGGCTGCACAAGATCAGAGTTCTGTCAACAAGGAGAGAGAAAAATGGCTGTTGGGCAGGCATTCAACAATGTCCACTGCAGAGTGAATAAGAATATGAAGGGACTATCAGGTTAACATTTGCAGTTAGTACAAATGAGGTACCTGTGTTCTAATGAAGACAGAGCATTGCATATTTTCTCTCTTCTTTGGCACCATGCAGGTCATTATAGGTCACATGTAATGCTTTGCAGAGGACTTTTTATTGGTTTTCACTTTGTTTTACTATATCTTTAGCTATAATCTTCAAAACAGTACTTTATAAATATTAGTGCTTTTAAATTTCTATTTGTCATCTGCAAGATGCAGGAGATGTAAATTTGCCTCAATTTATTCAATATCTGAATATCTGCAGGAGGCAAAAAATTTGTTTTTTGGTGTAGGTAGTCATTTCTTTAAACAAAACTGTTAAATAAAAATGTTCCTTTTGGAACAAAAAATTAGAAGCCACCAGGGTTCCTGGAGGACCTCAGATAGAGCCACCTATTCAGTTTGGATCACCTGCTCATCTCTGGACTATTATGTGAGAAAGAAAGAAATTTCTATCTTCTTTGAGGGACTATATTTTAGAGTCTATTTATTACAATAGCCTGCCTTAATTAGCAGACTTGTTGCTTTTTTGGAACGGGGGTGCAAATCTTCCAATTTTGTCATAAGAAACTACAATTTAGAATTTTGGACAAAATCTACAAGTCTTTTAAAAGAAATGTTGATTGTTAATTCAATATTATTTGAAGCTCTGTTTAGGCCAAAACCACATGTCAGTGGATTACTACTGCCTGTTTTGGCATTGACTCTTGTCTCTGAGATTTCTTGGCTGCATGACTAGATGCTTCTATGTTTGTGCCTTATGTTTTCCCTCTACCACAGGCACCACAAAATTTGCAGGAAGGCAGAGAGAGAATCCCTGGCTAACCTTTGAAAGGAGGGGTGAAATGTAGGTTGTGGACTCTCTAGGTCACTTAATTGGTATTTTATAAAGAGACTAATTTATCAGGTGAAAGTACTACAGAGCATCCAGCTCCTCAAATCAAGGGTGTAGTAGATCATGGCAGATAGAAAGATATCCTACAGATAGAGGAATGCTGAGTGGATTAGATGAGTTAACATGTGTAAGGACTTAGTACTGGCAAACAGTAAATGCAAATTTAAGGTTGGATATTAGTACCGTGCAGCTTGCCCAAGGTCACAACTAGTAAGTGGAGGAGTATATGAACCTCCTACACTGAACTTCCATGTTTCAGTTTGTTTACACATTTTTGTCTGCCTTTTTGCTCTGCACCTTTGAGATTTCCTTTATTTTTACCTTCTATTTGACTAATTCTATCTTCAATCATGTTTATTACTCAAGTCAGGTTTAGTAATTAAAAAAAATTTTGGCAATCATATTTTTAATTTCGAATAATTTTTATATTGCCCTAATGGCTCATTTTTTCATGGTGACCTATTCTTGTATTATGGATGTAATATCCTTTCTCTCTCTGAGGACACTAAGTAAAATTATTTTTTTAAAGTTCCCTTTGGTTTTCTGCATTATTTCTATTTTTTCCAGAGTCATCTGTTCTGTTTGCTTAACCCTTTGCTTAATCCTGGTCCTTTTCCTTTCTTCTACTGGCTTTTCTCAAATATCTGATGATGCTGCATTGGCCATTCATATTTATGAGTAAAAATTTAGGTCACTGTTTTGGGAGTTAGCATGGTTTTCCCCTGCAGTTGCCTGGGTCTTTTCCCCCAGCAGGTCTTCTCCTGAGGGCTGACTGCATACTTTGTGTCAGTGTGCTGGTTGTGTTGACAGACTTCACTTTGGGGTTCATGGATACAGAGCAGACAGGCAGCCTGAAGACATCCTCCCATTACTGCAAAGGAGGAGTGACTGCAAAGGAGTGGAAGCCTTTAGTGTATTTCTTTCCTGAACAGATCTACTTTCCTCTCCAGTCTCTCTCCATATCTTTTTCCAGCCAGGAGGTGAGAGAGAGTGGTCCTAGGGCATTTCCAGCTCTCCTTCTCTTTCTGGTCCCAGTTTAAAAGCCTTTTCCAGGCAGATAACTCACATTCTTAAAGGACAACTGTCAGCATTTATCCTGTGGCTAAATGCTACTGTTCCACATGCAGTTTTTTCATTAATATGTGATGATTGCCCATGTTACCTATATTTATTGACCCCAAGCTTCCTCTCTACCATGCTTTACTCCACTCTTACTGTTTAGATTCCTTCTCTTTTTTATCTTCTTGTGAGTCCTCATAGTTTCTTGTCCAATTATGGCAGATACATGAAGATAACTTTCTAATGTATAATGTCTATATTTTAAACATCTATGTTTAAATTTTTTCTCTTTGTACAACTTTTTAATCATTTGAATGGATTTGGAAGTGTGTGCTTGGCCTGTTATTTTGATTAGTCTTTCCTACCAGTAATTTTAAAATATCTGTTCTCTATTGCCTTCTCAAAGTTTCTATTTAGGATTGACTATCTACACAGGTTTACTTCGAAAAGCTGACAGTGAAGAAGTATGTTTGCTGATGTAACTGATATGTGTAATATACAGAAAAACATGCTAGTAGTTTCACCTAATTGTGCCAATAACACATAAATCCAGGTTTTGGAGTTCCTGGGAGAGCTTCAAGCTCCCATTAAATCGAGAAATAATCAAATGATCAGATGTGGAAGGCTGATTCTTTCTTGATTTACCTTCTACCACTCTCATATGGTTACCCCACTGGATCTCTGAGACAATGAGAGGGATCCTATATTCTGATCCTTCCATCTTCTTCAAGCCCAGTCACTCTGGGTCCTCACTGAGAAATTAGGGAGTGGTTTCAATGGCCCTGGTACTGATGCAAATGTTCAGGGAGCCCCGAAACTGGTCTAGGATTTCCCACCTGCAGCTCACTAGGTGCTGTTGTTATTTAAAGCTGAAGATCAATGTCTGAGCTACAACACCTGATTCTCACATGCCAGTTGTGAATGCCAGGGGGATAAGGGGTGTGTGTGTGTGTGTGTGTGTGTGTGTGCACACGCACTCATAGATCTGTCTGTTGGGAGGCAAAAGTGTTTGTAGTTCTACAGTAAGAAGTTAGTTAATATTCATTGAATATTGTGGGCAGGCCTCTGAAGTCATGGATGTGGGAATACAAAGAGCTCGTAGATATTTTTTCCTCAATGCCTCACTGAGGAGCTGAATTTGGATGAAAACTCTCTTCCATCTTTGCAAATACAATCTGTTATGGACTGAATATTTGTGTTCTCCCAAATTCATATGTTGTAATCCCCCCAGTGTGATGATGATAGGAAGTAGGCCCTGTGGGGAGCGATTAGGTCATGAGGGAGCCCTCATGAATGGGATTAGTGCCCTTATAAAAGAGAGCCCAGACAGCCCCCTCACCCTCTTTCCACTGTGTGAAGACAGTGAGAAGTCAGCAGTCTGCAACCCGGAAGAGGACTCTCACCAGAACCTATCATGCTAGTACCCTGATCTCGGAAGTCTACCTTCCAGAACTGTGACAAGAGATTTCTGTTGTGTATAAGCCACTAGTCTATGATGTTTTGTATAGCAGCCCAAACTAAGACACAACCTAATTGTATTTTTAGAAATAGAAATAAGAAAATAAGAAAAATGGTATAGAAGAGAACATCTGTACAGTTGAGAAGTAATGAGTAAAATGACTGTTTGGTTCTCTTTAAATGACGGTGTCATTTTCACATACGTCCAGCCTTCTTTCTCTGCCACAGAGGTTTCTGAACTTGATGATCATGGCCCAGATATTTAAGAATGTACCCCAGTGTGGTTTCCTTTGTTTGTTTATAAATTGTATTCTTGTACTACTATATGAATACATTATGAATATTAACATTTCCTATATTTGTATATGTTTTATAATATGTGGGGTAAAAAATAGGAAATTTGAAGAGTTTCTCTCCACATCCTAATAAATTTAGCACATTATCTATTTCTTGTACCCTTTCAATTAGATTCATTGAGTAATTATAAAACTTTTTATAGTGGAAATGTTAAAAAAAAAAAGTAGACATGAAAGTATAATAAATCCCATGTACCCATCACTTAGTTTTAATAATTATCAATTTATGACCAATGTTATTTCATCTATACCCCCCCATATGTCTCATTTAAATTATTTTTGAAACAAATCCCAGATATAGAATTAAATTAATTAGTTATATATTATATTCCACCTAGCTAACATAAAAGAAATGAGTGAAAGAAGAAATAGAGAAAGAAAAAAAGAGAGAAAATGAATAAATGAAGGAAGGAAGGATGGAAGGAAGGAAGGAGGGAGGGAGAAGATGAGGAACATAGTTTAGTTATTATTTTATTCTTATAAATGTAAATTCAAATGAAGTAACAAGAGTTTAATCTGGTGCAAGTTAGTCTGCTTTATTTTGGAAATGATGCCAGTTAATGAGTATTTACCTTCAAAGATTTCAGTTCTTCTGCAAACCTGCTGACCCTGATTCCTGGGTACTTCAAACACTTTTAGATGGAATTCAGACTCTGCAGGAACACTTGCTCTTACCCAGATGGTGGACATTATGGAACCAGAACCACCATACTCTGTGTTTCCTTGCCACTTAAAACAAACGAATGAACAAATTAAAACTCGGTATTTTTCTGATCTTTGGTTTTATTTTGTTGTGTTTTCACTTTGGCTAAAAGACTTCAATAAAGATAGGGAAATGTAAAGCTACAGAGATTAAATATCAGCACATAGCAATGATCAAATCACACCTGTAATCAGGTAACTTTCCTACAATCTTACACACAGATAATCATTTCCTAAGCTCACAAATATAAGACCCCATTCTTGTGGGTGCTGGATGAAAAAACATGGGTTTATCCTGAGGCCAAGGCTATTTTACTAACTGACCTTGGACTCTGCTGACCTCCAGAGGGAGCCCTATGGCAGCCAAATCTGAGGCTGCCGTGAAAGATCCAAAATTAGTTTGAACTGCCAAGGCAATGTTCATGGAGCGTGGCAATATTTCTGATAACCAAAACTCAAATGTTGGCATTCAATGGTAGCAATTTCAGAATGGTGAGCAACTTTGATAAATAAGCAATTTGGTGCTCTGCCAGTGTAGCCTCCTGAATCTATTGACAGGAGTAAGTATTCAAGCAAAACAATCTCTAATACAACCATCTGCATCTCTTTTGTTTCTACAAATAGCAATCATGGGAGTCCAGCTAACTGTACTACTTGGGAAATTCTTTGAGCTAATAACATACAGTAACTTAGAGTAACACAACTCTGAACAGCTTCAAAAGCCTGCCTTGATGGTATTTTGTGATATACATGCTATGTGAGTCATTGTGAGATTTTGAAACTCAACATTCTCATCTATAATGTCTTTGGTGGAAGGAAGAGGATTTCAAAAAAAAAAATCTACCACTGGCTGATACAGAGGAGCAAGGGATCTGTTATTTAAAATCAACAGAAAATCTAAAGTCTTAACACTAGTTCACCAGTCTTGAACTGCAATAACCATTTAATAATTCCTGCGGTGCTTTGGGCTCAGCCCAGGGCCTCATAGTTTTGTGTTTGGATTCTATTAAGGGTCTTTTATCTTATGCTCTAGGAATGAGTGATGAATGCAATACTACTGCTTTGTATTTATATAATACCTGTCATTCAAAACAGTCTTAAGACCCCCAAAGAGTAGGTAAACTTGTCAACTAGGTATCATACATACTTTTGAAACAAGGCAAGTTATTATTAAACAAGTAACTCACTTGTGAACTAATGTACAATGCATGTGTAACGTACAATACTTTTTAAACATGGTTCAATTGAACAAAGAAAATTCTCCTATAAACCGAGAACCATTTAGATTATAAAACTGATATCTTATGATTAGAATTCATAGCTTTCTGAGAATTCTAATCATCAAATATCAATTTTTCCAGTATCACGCCAAAAGCACCAGCTGATAAGATCAACTGTTTACCTGTAACATGCCATTCTACTCTACTCTTGTGGGAGTACAAAGACACAGGTTAAGCAGAAAGGATATGGGAGGGAAGGAAGAACCTAGACCAAGGAAACCGGTGGCATCGTTTTGGCATCAGAGAGAGCTGATAAGAGAAAAAGCTTGGCTTTCAGAGGATTCTAACTCATTTTTAAACAAACTGCAAGCCAAGATATTATTCACCTGTTTCTTGACCCAAGCAGACTTCACCGTTTGTATTCTGACTTTTTGCTTTTATTTACAAGCAAAAAGCAAAGTACAACATGCCCGTCGTGTACTACTAACTTGGTGGTGTGTCTGAAAAGTAACGGCTATGGCTTATTATAGCTGATACTTACTATGGTTGATACATCTGATGTCATTTCACATACAGCACTCCTGTAACATACTGCTTTCGGCTACACTGCCTTATTTCCAATGGAAGCTGGTGAACCAAAACAGAGAGTCCTCTGAGAGCAGAAGTGTAACGGAACATGCAGTGTTAAGAGCCTGCTCTTGTCTCAGTCACAGGGTCGCTGCCCAGGGCTCACTCAATGACACACAACAGTGGGACACAGAGGAACCAGGCAGCAAGCTTTCCCCGGTACTGTCCCTATACTCTTAGGTCGTGGACTGGGAACTACTATGTTTAGGGAGTGCTTGTTTGGTTTCATCAGTCCTCAGGAAAGATATAACGAATGAAGTGGTGGAGCCAACCAGATCTGTTTAAGCAGGTTATGCTTGTTTATTCTGATAAGAGGACTTTATACTGATGCCATCTAAAAAGAGCCAAACTCTGAGAAACAGAGTAGAGTGGTGGTTGCCAGGGGTTGTCGAGCATTATTGGTCAAGGAGTACAAACTTCCAGTTAGAAGATTAACAAGTTTGAGGATCTAATGTACAGCATGGTGACTATAGCTAATAGTGCTATATCGTATACTTGAATATTGCTAAGACAGAGTAAACCTTAAAAGCTCCCACCACAGAAAAGAAATGGTAACTGTGTGACAAGATGGAGATGGTAGCTAATGCTGTGGTGATAATCATTTTGCAATATAAAAAATGTGTCAAATCAACACGTGTACCACCTTAAACTTACACAGTGTTATGTTCAACTGCATCTCAATAATGCTGGCATTGGGGGGGTGGGAGTTACTTAAAAATTATACATATATAGATTTTTACTATATATATCCCATACCCCAGACTCTGAAATTGGGGCTCAAAACTCTCTAACTTTATCACATTCCCTGGGTAATTATGGTAGTCAGCCAAGTTTGAGACTTGAAGGCCTAGATTTTCAAATACACTCCCAAATTCTACTCAGATTCTCAGTTTTAAATCTATTTTTTCTTCTCAGGCTTTAGCCAAAGACAAAACAGGATACCCCTTCCCTTTCCAGGCCTTCATATCCACAGAGCGAGTGTTGAATACTTTCTTGCATTGCTTACTAAACATTTGTTTCATTTGACAAATGAAGACACAAACCCAGAGATGTTAAGTTCCTAGTTCAAGGTTACACAGTACACTAGTGGGAGTGCTGGGGCTAGAAAGCTGGCTCTATGGTCAGCTGACCATTCCTTTC
Source organism: Balaenoptera physalus (assembly GCF_965194825.1). Lineage (NCBI taxonomy): Eukaryota > Metazoa > Chordata > Mammalia > Artiodactyla > Balaenopteridae > Balaenoptera > Balaenoptera physalus. Next base: position 147,540,467 of record NC_138890.1, read on the forward strand.
CTTCTCTTTTCTCCCAGCTTTACATCCATTCGTGAGTAAGAAAAATGGAGGCATCTAGGGGACTTCTTTGAAACACTAGACCCTGCATTAGGGTAAATGTAGACACTAATTTCCAAGCAACATTTCCTCTCAGAGAGAAACCTACAGAATAAAAAAGACTTAGAGAGACATAGCAACCAAATACAATGTGTGGACTTCGGGGTCCCAATTTGAGCAAAATACCACCTGGATATTTAATCACATTAAGGAATCATGCTTAACTGTTAAAAAGGTGACACTTTTATTATGGTTCTATTTTTCAAAGTCCTTGCATTTTAGAAATACATATTGAGATATTTATGAATGCAATGATGTCTGGGTTGCTTCAAATCCAGTGGTGGAGTGAGGGGGAAAAGTGGTTGTGATGAAACACACATTAGAAACGAGGTTATCCATGAGCTAATAATGACTGAATCCAAGTGATGAGTGCATAGGGCTTATTATGCTATGCTCTCTTCTTATTCATATATACATATATATATTTTTTTCTCATTGTAAAACACTTTTTAAAACATTCATTTCTCTCAAGGCCTGGCTTACAGTTGTGTGGGGTATTTGATTTACCTATATGATAATACGTTTAGTGAGGTCCACAACTAGATAGAATATATATTTTTTTAATATAGAGCACAATTATTTTATTTCACTAATGAATCAGAAGACATTTTGGATATTATAATAAGCGTTCCAATGAAAACAAACCCAATAAGCTATATGAATACTTTTTAATGTTGTTAGATTCTGTGATACCAACAAATGTGGGGAACACATAGTGTTGGTGCCCTCTTTCACTCTTACTTAATGCCAACATAGGCATCTTCTTTTTTCTTTTATATTTAAAATCTTTTTAATTTTTTAATTTTTAACACCTTTATTGGAGTATAATTGCTTTAGACAGAATATTGATAGCTTTATGTAATTCAGCAAGAAAATACCTCAGCCTCCTACCATGACCATTGTGAAGCAGGAGATAAATGCCAGCCATTTAAAGCAGGAACTATGGTTCTCTAGTAACAGGAATCTGTTTCAATGTAGCCAAACACTTCTATGACCTGTTACACTCTGAGGGACCTAAAAAACTGCAATAGGTAAACTATTTATTAAAATAGTAAAAGCAGTTTGATAAAAATCATAAGAATTATGAAACAGCAGTTACATTCCATAAGAGTTTTCATAGCTCAGAGTATGCTTGGGGAACTGTTAATTGCCTCAAAGTGAAATGAGGATGCCCACCAGGATCTGGCTAGGAGGTAAATTTCTAGTTAGGGTGTCAAGCTTAGCACCAGTTTCCAAATGTGCACAGGAAGCTGTGATAACAGATTTTGAGGCTAAACAGCTCTGCCTTTCTCCTTGTCCTTGCCCACCACCTCATTTCTGAATCTACAAGAGCTGTGAATCTTTTTTTTTTTTTTTTTAATTAATTTATTTATTTATGGTTGTGTTGGGTCTTTGTTTCTGTGCGAGGGCTTTCTCTGGTTGCGGCGAGCGGGGGCCACTCTTCATCGCGGTGCGCGGGCCTCTCACTGTCGCGGCGCACAGGCTCCAGACGCGCAGGCTCAGTAGTTGTGGCTCACGGGCCTAGTCGCTCCGCGGCATGTGGGATTTTCCCAGACCAGGGCTCGAACCCGTGTCCCCTGCATTGGGAGGCAGATTCTCAACCACTGCGCCACCAGGGAAGCCCAGAAGCTGTGAATCTTGAAGGGTAGGATCTACCAGCATTCATTACAACTTCAGAGGTAGCAGGTTCCTAAGTTCAATGAAAGGTGTTTGGGGTTTGTCTTTAATCAGTAATGAAATACGTTATTATTTCAATGAAATATAAATGATTTTCAGTATTTCAGTGAAGTATGCTATGTCAGCACAAGAAAACACTGGAAAGAGCTTTGTCTTATGACCTAGAAGTAGTCATAGATAATCTAAGGGGAAACAGATACAGCTCTCTGGAAAGATAATGTTTTGTGTTTTTATTTTTCTTCCAGGACTCCAAATAATTGCCTTGACAGCAGTCTGCTCTAAAACCGCCCCCTTCTGAAGACTCAAAGGTGTTTACAGAAACTGAAAGTTCCAGCAGTAGATTTCCATGAGCTCATTAGCAGTTCCTTTAGATGTCGGGTATACATGTCAATATCCATGGGTATAAACCCCTGCTGTGAGCTTTCGTTTTAATTACAAACAAAGTAGCAGAAGGCAGATATGTGATGACTGCAAGGTTGGGGCATCTTTTTAGAATTCCTGCTTTGGTCACTATTATTCAAAGCAATTCCAACGCCATTTCTTGCCTGCCTCTATATGCTAATCAGCCTAGCCCACTCGGCTCCTCCCCCTTCCAGCCTCCTTTAAGAACTGTTCACTTTCAGCTGTCACGGAGGGTAACTCAGACCAGGCTTAGAAATCACTTGATTTAACTCAGCAGCATTTTTTTTTTTTTTTTTCCTTTGTGTATGTATTACTCTAGCAGTCGTCTCTAAATACTCGGGACATTAGACTTCATGTCAGCAGAAGGAGTCGATCATTGCAAAACTGTAATCTGTTAGAAATAGTTACTTTACTGGATTTTACACTATAAGGGGGGAAGCTTCAATGTGCTTTGAAATGAAAGAAGAATTAAGTTGTGTTTTTATCCAAATGAATTGGCATCTTTATATGTAGGAGAAGCTACAAGTTGGTAAATACTTATTTCAAGAATCATGACTAGGAAACACTTGGAAGTTTATTAGAGAAGTAAATGTTTTTCCATTCAAGGACAGGATCTGCCTGTACCTCTGTGGTTCCGGGTATCGTGTGAAGACCATTCTAGGTGACTGGCCAAGGGAAGGAATACCCTACTGATACTGGAGCCACAGCCGTACTGCCAGTACCATGTCTACCATACAAAGAAAGGGCAGCAGCCACCTGTTCGACAGTTTGCACACCTGTAGACTGAAGATTCCAGAGGACCAGCTACATCAAGGTGAGTCAGTCAGGCTAATGGGTTGTGTGTTCTGTGATCTCCTGTCCATTTGCATTCCCGGAAGGATGGTGGGCTGGGGAATCTGTGCTGTGAAATGCTTTGCAATCTTCCATTTTTAAACTCTGAGAATAGACATAATAGTGATGTACAAGGGTGAGTCAACTTGCATTCACTATTGGTTTAGGACCAATAGTCCTTTAGTATAAGGACTATAGAAGACTACTGAGAATGCATATTCCTTGGAGTTGTCATTCTGAAACTTATGTGCTTACACTTCTAGCCACTGTCATTTTTCCAGAGTACTCTGGATTTTGTGTAATTCAAAACACCCATCTAGGCAAGGCTGAATCTGCTACAGGGGAAATTTGCTGAGAGTGGCTTTAAGTTAGTCTGCAACTTTCTCCCTTGTCCTACCACTAATGGTATCATCTTGGACTTAAAGTTTAAGCCTAAATTTGTCTGGATCTCTGGCTCATTCATTTGTGGGAGAAATAAATATATTCTTGGTTCTTTCTCTTTTATGGTTCTGGAACAGATGGAGACAGACAGGGAAAAGTGTCACATTTCACATGATGGGCACTCATTCAGACTGAACTATCTACCTTGCAGCCATTTTCACCATCAGTCTTAAAATTTCAAATCCACTACTCAGCCAGCTGCATCAATTAGCGGCAGATGGTTGACATGAATAGACAGGATGATCCCTTCAATCCATTCTGTCAGGGACACCAAGGACACTTGTAGAAAAGGCTGGGTGTCGGGGATGACGTCACCCCCAAGAGGTTAAGGATTTACCCCAGACATTTCTAACTTCTCCTCAATACCCTCAATAGACAGATGGATCTGTCTATGCATGGATCTAGGCTACAAGCTCTTTGTTTATTTTTCCATAGACACAGTTTTAGATTTCAGTGGCATGAAGAGTGTTGGCTGAAGGGCTGAAACCTCCCATTTCCAAGGTGGCATCTGTGTGCTAACATTTGTGTGAATGTGTCAGGCCACCTCCCTGCTTCAGTTCCTGGACTTCATGCTGTACAAGGTTTAGCAGAGTGTGGATATAAAATACTTCCTATTAAGTGAAAACAGCAAAAACTACTAAGACCCTTTTGTACCATCAGGGCTCATATAAATTATTTTGAACTAACTGCCTTAGAACGTAAAGTCCTAGAATGTGCCAGGGTTTAATCACAGCACTGTTAAATGTACTTGCTTCTCTATTAATAGACAATCTAATTCATCATAGGTTTTTTTGTTTGCTGTTCATTTTGTTTGAAATGTTTAAAGCTACCTTCCCTCTCCCACAATGGTTGATGTAATATTTATTATGGTAACCTTGCTAGGGGGAGCATAAAGGAGATGGTAAAAATCACCTGTAAAAATCACCACCCAAAGATAGTTGCTAGCCTTCTAGCCTTTTCTTATATGCACACGTACAACTTATTCTTTTGCTTGATCTTTTAAAGCAAATATAGACTTATTTTGTACATAGAGTTTGCAAACTGCTTTTTAACTCAACAATAGATTATGAACAAATTCCCTTGTCATTATATGTTCTTCTACAACCTTATTTTTAACAGTTGTATACTATTCCTTCATATGGATGTAGCAAAATTCTTTTAGGCAATTTACTGCGGCTGGACATTTCTTTGATTTCTAATTTTTCACTATTACAAGCAACACTGTGTTTAACGTACACTAATGGATAAATCATTACCGAGATAAGATTATTTTCTTGGAATACATTCTTAGAGATGGAATTGTGGAGTCAAAGGATATGCATGTTTTTAAAGATTTTTCAGGGTGGCGGAGGCAGATGGTCCTCTAATCAGCAGTGGAGAGATAGAGAGTCTCAGTAATACTGGGTATTATTTTTAAATTGTTTTTTTCCAATTTTATAAGTGGAAAATAGTATCCCACTGTTGCTTTAATTTAAGGCAGGCTGTGTTGATGGTCTCTGCCTTACTGGCCGTATCCAGAGCAGCCTGGAAATATCATTGTGATGACATACTTCCCAAAATATCAACAAGATTAGAAGTCTGGTCTCCTCTTGCAGACCAAAGCTTTGGCCTAGAATGTTTTGAAAGCAACCACACTCTTCCACAACTGAGTCTCAAAATATCTGCCCACATAAACCACAATCCATAAAGTTGTGAAGCATGCTAATGCAATCCAGACTGGGCACTGACTGCTACAAGAGATGGCATCTAGAGACCTGAGTTGACAAGTGACACTGGGCAGTGTTTGCATTCCAGTTACTGTCTTAGGGTTTAAAAGTATTCATTCAGTGCAATGGTTCTGACTTTTCCACCGAGCTATATTTGTACCTTGTTATTATGCAAAGTTCAGCAAAGGTCCAAGGAAGCAAAGCCATTTGTTTCAGAGAGTGAGGGTTGGCTGTGGATTTATTCACTGAGGTACTCTGAGTTTGTGGCTTTGGCCTACCACCAGCCAGACTAAGATTCCAGCATACAGGTCAGGATTAATTGACATTTAACTCTTCTGAGGCATAACCAGGTTCAACACATGCGTACTTTCCAGTCCTCCATGCTAGATGCTGAAGTGCTTTATGTGAAGTCTAAGGTATTTAACTCTTTCCACCTAGTCACTCACAAAATGTGCTTTTCGGGTGACCACATAGATAACAGTCACTTCTTCTTCAGCAGTTAGCTGGACAATGAGTATGAAAACACTGTGCCATTTGCTGGGTGTGTACGCTGAGCCAAGCCAGCTAAGCCGCATGCTTTCCTGGCCACAGAGACTTTACACTCTATGGCAACAGGTGCTACACTAGTCCAGAACACAAGTCCAGAAGGCTAATCTTTCTACTATTGCTCCTTCTGTGACATTTCAAATCCATTTGTCTATAGCATTGATCTGAGACCACATTTGTAGACATTAATTTATATGTCTATAAAGACTCAGCACAAAGTTCAGTACACATTACATGTACTAGGCAGACTTAACGATCCTTACATTTTACAGTGCTTTGAAGTTCACAAAGTAGTTTCACAGACATTATCTTACTTACTTATACAGATGTGTATACATATATACATGTGTGTATACATGTATGTAACGTGTGTCTACATACATGTAGGTATGTATGCCTTGTGTGTACACATGTATGTATACATCCTATTGTTCTCTTTCTCTGCAGAAACTTGACTAATACACTACTTCACCTGGTTGTTATGAGAATTAAATAAGATAATGTATGTGAAACTACTTTGTTAACCTCAAAGCATGTACATATATACATACTCTATATGTATATACGTGTGTGTGTATATTGAAATATATAGATACATATAGATAAAGATATAGAGAGAGGGAGAGAGGTTAGCAAGTCCAAAGTCTGTTGTGTGGGCCAGCAGTTTGGAGACCCACGTGAAGATCCTACCGATGTTGCAGTTGAAGTCCAAAGGTTGTCTGCTGGCAGAATTCCGTCCTCCTCGGGAGAGGTCAATCTTTTGTTCTAGCCAGGCTTTCAACTGACTGGATGAGGCCCACCAACATTATGGAGGGCAATCTACTTTACTCAAAGTTCACCAGTTTAATGTAAATCTCATTCAAAACACTCTCACAGAAACATCCAGAATAATGTGTGACCAAATATCTGGCACTGTGGTGCAGCCAAGTTGACACATAAAATTAACTATTACAGGTAAGCATCCTTAGCCTCATTTTTAAAGATGTGGACACTAGGAATCTTCAAGGTCAAGTGATTTTTCCAAGGTTACATAGTTATCAAAATCTACATTCAAGGCACTTTCTGTTATATATAGCTGTCTCATAAAATCCATGATTCTTAGTGTTACCATGATTAATTTTCTTCATTGGTCCATATTAGAAAACCTCTGCAGACCCAAGATGCATTGGGATTCCTCCTGATTTTCTTTGTGTGTTCTGACACCAATTTTTTGACACCAACTGGGTGTCCTACAATTCAATTCAATTCTAACACTACTTAGAGTTAGCAAAGACCCCAAAAGTTAAGGGCTCAGTCTCACAAGACTGCCCCCCTTCAAATGCCAGTTACAACTTTCAGGTGTCTCCAAGATACCTACATTTCTGCCTGGACAACTACAAATTCAAGGCTTCTCACAACCCTCTCAGGTTTTAAAATTTGCTAGAACAATTCATAGAACTCAAGAAAGCTCTATACTCACAATTGCCATTTTATTATAAAGGATACAAACGAACAGCCAGATGAAGGCAAGGTCTAGGCAAGTCCTGAGCACAGGAGCTTCTGCCCCCATGGAGTCTGGGTGCACCACTCTCCCAGTACATCAATTAGTTCACCGACCAGGAAGCTCCATTGAGCTTGGTGTCTGGAGTTTTCATATGGGATTTCATTATGTGGGCATGATTGATTAAATTGTTGACCATTATTAAACTCAATCTCCAGAAGACCTACACACACTTCTGTTTTTCTTTCACCAAAAGGGAGTTTCAGAGAGATAGTTTTGTTCTATCTGCAAAGCATTTAAAGTCACAGATTGGTAGAAACAAATATAGATCATTTAAAAATTATTAGAAAGGTGAGAACTCATATTCTATTCATTTATCATGTTCAACCTCACACCCAGGACGGGAATCCTTTCCCTTAAGCCTTCCTAATGGATAGCACATATGTGAGGATTTGGAAAATAAATGTAATTATTTAAACTTCATTTTCCCACCTTACACTTGGTAGGATGGTTACTATTTAAAAAAGAAAACAGAAAATAACAAGTGTTGATAAGAGAGTGGAGAAATTAGAACCCTTGTGTTTTGTTGGTGGGAAAGTAAAATCATGCATCTGCTGTGAAAAATAGTATGGTAGTTCCTTACTATTTAAAATTTTAAAATAGAATTATTCTATGAACCAGATATTCTACTCCTGGGTATATACCCCCAAAGAAGTGAAAGCAGGGACTCAAACAGATACTTGCACACACAATAGCCAAAAAGGGTAGGCAACCTATGTGTTCATCAACAAATGAATGGATAAACAAAATACATAACTGGATTATTACTCAGCTTTAAAAAGGAAGGAAATTCGGATACGGCTACAACACGGATGATTCTTGAGGATATTATGTTAAGTGAAATAAGCCAGTCACAAAAGACAAATACTGCATGATTCCACTAATATGAGATATGTAGAACTGTTAAATTCATAGAGGCAGAAAGTAGAATGGGAATCGCCAGAGGCTTGGGCAGGGGCAGGAGGAAGGGTGAGTGGGTAGTCATTGTTTAATGGTATACAGTTTCAGTTTTATAAGGTGAAAGAGTTCTGGAGATTGACTGAACAACAATGTGAACAAAGTTAAAACTACTGTGCTGTACACTTAAAAATGGTTAAGATGGTACATTTTATGGTATGTGTATTTTACCACAATTTTATTACAGCTATGGCTGTCCAAAGCCATCCCTAATTACATTTCTGAAGTTAGACTTAAAAAAACAAAAATGAAAGTAAAAATAAACAAAAAAACTCTGTCATTTTCCTACTTCTAAAACCAAAGCTAGGAGGAAATATTCCACTCATCCCTGATTCCCAAAAGCTATTTCTTTGAAAACATTAATAAAATCCTAACTAGATTTATCAATAAAAAAGAGACAAAACAGGGATTACCCTGGTGGTCCAGTGGTTAAGATGCCGCACTTCCACTGCTCCACTGAAGGGGGCATGGATTTGATCCCTGGTCGAGAAACTAAGATCCCGCATGCTGCGCAGTGCAGCCAAAAAAAAAAGAGGGAGAGAGAGACAAAACACATAATCCATTATCAGGAATGATATAGAGTGCCATTATAGATCCTTCAAATATTAGGATAACAAGGGAATATTATAAACAACACTGTGCCAGAGAGATGCAGAAAAAAACATCAACAAAATTCAACATTCAGTCATGAAAAATTTTTAAAGGATTTGGGATGGAAAGGAACTTACTCAACCTGATAAAGAACTTTACAAAAACCAGCATCTAGCATCGTACTTTTAGTATCAAGTGAGAGGCTGAACATTTTCCTGCTAAGATGTCTGCTGTAATTCCTTCTACTCAGCATCATTCTGGAGGTCTTAGCCAGTGTACTAAGTTAAGAAAAAGAAATCAAAAGGCTTACGTATTGGAAAGAAAGAGATAAAACTGTTTTTATTCACAGACAAGTGATAGTCTATGTAGAAAAATCCTTAGGAATCTACGTCCACTGCCCAAAACACTAGAACTAATAATAATAAATAACGAAATATGTGCAAGACCTGTACACTTAAAACAGACATTGCAGAGAGAAGCTAAAGAAGATGGAACTAAATACATGAATTGGAAGGCTCAATATTATTAAGGTATCAATCCTCCTCAATTGATCTAGAGAGCCAAGGCCATCCCAATCAAAATTCTAGCAGACTTTTTTTTGGACAAGCTGATATAAAATTTATAAGGAAATGCAAAGGATCTAGAATAGTTAATCAATCTTGAAAAAGAAATACAGAGTTGACAACTTATACTTTGGATTTTAAGCTATAATAATCAAGATGGTATAATAATGGTGTAAGGATAGAAAATCAACCATTGCAACAGAAGAGGGAGCCAAGAAATTGAACTATTCATATGTGGTCAATTGATTTTGGACAAAGATACCAAGATAATTCGAAAGAGAAAAAGATAGTCTTTTCTGTAATAATCCTGGAACAAATAGATAAACATATTACTAAAAATGAACCTTAATACCTACCTCATACAAAAATTAACTTGAGATGAAATATACTAAAATGCAAAAGCAAATCTATAAAGCTTCTGAAAGAAAACAGAAAACTATCTTCACAAAGTTGGAATAGGCAAGGTTTTAGGCAGACAGAAAAAGTGCTAACCATAAAAATTAGACAAATCAGACTACCAACACTAAATGTATCTGCTCTTTAAAGCATAATATTAGGAAAAGAAAAGAGAAGACTGGGAGAAAATATTTGTAAAACATGTACCTGAAAAAGGACTTGTAATCAGAATATATACAGAACTCAATGTAAACAATTCGATTAAAAAATGGAAAAATGATCTTGCAGGCACTTCAAAAAGAATATACAAATGGCCAGTAAGCACATCAAAAGATGCTCAACGTAATGATTCATCAGGAAAATGCAGTTAAAACCACTGCGAGATATTGTTTCACATTCACTAGAATGGCTAAAATTAAAAACACTGTTGATACTATGTGTTGGGGAGAATGTGGAGAAACAAGACTCCTAATCATTGCCGTGAAGTGGTATAACAACTTTGGAAAACAGTTTGGCGGTTTCTTATATAGTTAAATCTACACCTACCCTATGATCTAGCAATTATATTCTTAGGCATTTCCCCCAAGAGAAATGAAAATAATGCGTCCACAAAAAGCTTGAGCAAGAATGTTCATAGCAGATTTTATTCCTGTGAGCTTCAACATGTGAACAACCCAAGTGTATATAAACAAGGTAAATGGATAAGCAAATCGTGGTATATTCGTACACCGGATAACTACACAGTAGTAGCAAGAAACGAATTACTGATACATGTACCACAGAGATGAATCTCAAATGTGTATAACAGCTTGGGGGTAAAAACAGGAGGCTGACCCTGTGGGATGAAGGACCAAGATCTTGGCACACATGTTAACGCACACACCAGAACGCTGCCACACGTGGTGGGAAGCTCAGGCAACAGGATACCTTTCAACACTTATTGATATGCCGTTGTTATGGAAGGCCATCTACTGAGGACACTCTAGACACCTTAGATGGTGAGTTCCACTAGGGGACCTATAGGACCCCTTTCAAAACTAAGATTCTATGATTTGTCCATAATTATTTCATTCATGTTGATGTTGTCTCCTTAACTGTGTTGTACAAGTTCTTTGAGAGCAGTAAACTGAGTTTATACCCTGGACTACACCACAGTGCTAACATGTCACTTATAAACAAATCACATTTACGGAGTGTTTGTCACAGGCCAGACACTGTTTTAAGTGCTTTTCGTGTGTTAGCTCGTTTCTTTGCAAAAGCCTCATGAGATAGGTAATGGCCAAGACTTCACAGCAGGGGTGTAGAGGCAAGATCCTAACCCAAGAACCCTGACTCCGGAGCCTCTGCTTTAATCCACGCTCACTGCCTCTTATCGGGCACAAAAATAGATGCTCAGCTAAGCAATTATGAAGGGCCTGAGTGATGGCTGGCCCTTGAACTCAGTTTGTGGTTCAGTTGTTCAAAATGTGTTGCTTTTGAAGTCACCGGTTAATTTCTATATAAACTACTAACCACATCCAACTGTCTCAGAAGGGGGTATTTGTCCCTAAGAGAAAGAGGTGAGAAAATGCAGCTGTATCAATGCAAACACATCAGCCCAGAGAAAGTGACCTGCTTGCTGGGCTAGCAGTTTTCTTTTAACCAACAGCACAGTCCGTATCTCTCACACTGCATGAAGTGTGAAAGACAGCAATGCACTGTTTTTGGAACTGGACTGATATGGCCTTGGAGAAATCCTTTGTGCTTTTGACAAAATAAACAAGCAGTGTCCAAAACTCCAAATTAAAAAGGGCTAAATAATAATCATTGTTATAATTCACTTTTTATTTAAATTGAGAATTCTGTTTAAAAAGTGCTGGCTCAACCACTATATTAAATCATTAACTTGACTTGAAATCTTAAACAACATTTCGGCAAGGTAAGTTTCACACCTGAGTTGCTTTTTAATGAAGTCTGTTGGCAAATCTAGTCCAATATCCAAAAGTCAGGATTTAATATGCAATCAATACCTGTATTCAGTAGGAAGCTGCATTCCTTCTACCCAAATGTCAGATAGCTCACCCACTGTGGATGGCAATAAACAAGCAAGGCAGAAGTCATAGGTATAAGATCTAGACTGCTAACACGTGATGATGGTCTGAAGATATATTTTGAAACTAAAGTAACATCAAAAGAGCATAAAACATGCATGTGTGAGCTGAGCCAGAAGGAGGACAGGGGTTAAATTGGAACTGAGGAGATGGGACCTGATCTCACAGGAGAGAGAAGGAAGAAATTTTTTAAGTGGCCTATATCTCCACAGAATGGGTTCAGGTCCTAAAAGAATGTAATGCTAACAGGACATAAATTCTTTTCCCTTAGCAGATCCAGAGAAACTACCAGACCTCTAGAAACTACAGCTCAGTAACTTGATCATTCCTCTAGAGTAGCGATGCACCTAAGTGAAAAAACCATACTTCAGATCTATATAATGACTGGCTTAAGTAACTGGTACCAAATCCTTTCTCATCCTGATAAAAGGAGGTAATTTGTAACAAAGAGGGATGCTGCCATCTAGAGACAGAGTGTAAAGTAAGGAGAAAGTTTTTGAATGTTGGAAATGGACTACTTTGGTCTAAGGTTGGCTGTGTGAAACTTTAGTTGTCGGCAGAGAAATGAAATTGCAGATAAAGATTTGTGTGCATGTGTGTTTTTATAAGCTGAGCATGGGTAAGACATATACCAGTGCTACAGATTATGAGGTTCTGTTTGTTCAACAAGACCAACTTTGTTATAAGGAGCTTCATTCTCAAGCTTTGGTGTTATTTGCCATTTTTCTTTTTGAAAATCGAGTAAGCTAAAATTAATTTGTAGAAGTGATTGTTTTGATAGTGGGATGAAGCAAAGTAGGTTTAGAGGGGTTTGTAGAAAACAACTAGCTACAAATGTAAAGATAAGAAAAAACCAAAAAGATAGAGAAAACAAATCTTCAAAAAAAACCCCACCATAGGGACTTCCCTAGTGGTCCAGTGGGTAAGACTCCCCGCTCCCAACGCAGGGGGCCTGGGTTTGATTCCTGGTCGGGGAACTAGATCCCGCACGCATGCCACAACTAAGAGTCTGCATGCCAGAACTAAGAAGTCCCCATGCTGCAACTAAAGATCCCGTGTACTGCAACTAAGACCCGGTGCAGCCAAAAATAAATAAATAAAATAATAAATAAATAAATATATTTTTAAAACCCCACCATAATAGATGTGCCAAACTTCTTTCTTTGTGAACGTTTCTCACATTTTAAGGCTTAAACTCAAGATATTGTTCATTATCTTGCTCATAGCATGAGCTCATAATTAACACTTACCAAATAAATCAATATTTTTCTTCCCAAAAATTTCCTCCGAGTGATTGATATTCATAAATCATTGAATGTTGGGGCTTCAAAGATCACGTAGTACAACTGAATTTACATATTAGAAAACTGAAACCAGAGGAGCTAAGTCATCTACTCAAAGTTAGTAGTTAGTGCAGAGAGCTGGGACTATATGTCCATCTACATCTATCTAAGAATTTTATGATATGAGGACCATCATTATTAAAAGTATATAACATGGTTAAAAAATTAAGATGAGATAAGCTTGAGTTTTACCTCATTAAAAAAATACCCATAAGAAGAGTATTTACTTGGTATGTAATATTAATACATATTAAGCATGTAGAGAAAATGATGAGTATGTCAGGGAGGGAGGAAGGAGAAATGGGAAGAGTAGAGGGAGGGAAACGTGTAGGGAGACAAGGAAGGTGGGTGTTAGAGAGAAATATGGAGCCAAATGGAAGCAAAGAAAGGAGGAGGAGAAAAATGAGGGAAAGCTGATTTAAAAAAATGATCCAAAATGTGGTATACACATACAATGGAATATTACTCAGCCTTTACAAGGAATAAAATTCTAACATATGCTACAACACAGATGGACCTTGAAGACATTATGCTAAGTGAAATAAGTCAGACCCAAAAAGACAAATATTGTCTGACCCCACTTACATTAGGTACCTAGTCAGATTCAAGGAATCGGAAAGTCGAACAGTGGTTACCAAGGGCTGAGGGGAGAGTGGAATGGGGAGTTCATGTTTAATAGGTAGAGAAAATCAGTTTGGAATGATGAAAAATTTCTCGAGATGGATGGTGTTGATAGTTATGTATTGTGAAAATACCTAATACCACTGAACTGTATTTAAAATGGTAAAATTTATGTTATGTATATTTTCACACAATAAAAAATGCTTTAAAAAAAGATATCACATAATTACAATATCTCCTCTGATCCTTTCATCTTGACTTGTCATAATAGTTCAATGATCATAAAAGCTTGAAGGAAAGAAAATGAATAAATATAAAGGATTGTTCTCAGGTTTTTTGGGGTTCTTTCTGAGACTTTTTCAAGTCATATACATTTGAAAACTGTTAAGTTTTTATCCTGTAATCTTCTTTAGCATGGTGAACAAATGTTTCTGGTAAGGTTTACAAATTGCTACCTGGCCTTTACTTCTCTCAAACTAGTGCTAATGCAGAGCAGTGAGACATGTGTGCAGGACCATCTGTGGCAGGCGGCACAGTACCCCTGCTCCATTTCTGTGCCCCGAGGGCGAGCAGGGCATTTCAGTTCTCACACACGTAAGGTGAGGATGAATGTTGACCTCCGGGGGCTTCCGCGAGTTCCCAAGAGGAGAATGGGGTCCAGGCCTTCCGGGCTTGTGAGGGCCTTGGGTGGCAGCCCTGCTCCTTTCTTCCTGCCTAGGCCTCCGAGGTCTTGTTCTCAGTGGAATAACATCCATTTATTCCTGTGAAACGGGAGAACAAGGAGCCTTTTCTCCTGCTTGCTCAAAGGCTCAGGGCAAAGAGGAGTGAGTTTAAGGAAAAGAGTTTGGGAATTGCAAGAAGCTGCAATCAAGCTTCTCTATCCCGCCTTGGAATCCATGAGGGAATTTAAAAATAGTGTACTTCTTTACTGAAGAGGAAGCACTTAAATTTATCTGGATTCAATATATGAAGCAGCATTTCAGCTATATCTAATAGTCTTTGTGAAGAGTGATTTAATTATTACTAATATGATATTTTGTGTCAAAATCACCTCTAAATTTAGCAGTGCAGAAAACGCTAGGGAATTACTTAAAATTAACAGATACCATTTTAAACCTGTACAATACTTATCTTCAACATGCCATGAAACCTAGACTATATTTCCATCCCCTCCTCCCTCAGCAAAATGGAGAGACCCACTTCTAACATATGGAAGCATTTTCACACTGCAAGTTATTCTGAGGGGAAAATATGTGATTTATAAATGCTGTCAAATGAAATATGTATTTCCAAATGGTACCGAGTGGACCAGGCACATCACAAGACACGTTCTGCATCTTTACTACCCCATGGGCATAAACGAAGGAATGGTGTAGAGAAAGAGCAAACAGCTCTTTCTGGCATTATCAATCCACAGGGCCCACATTTGCTGCTGACAAACATATTCAAGTGATTAAAGATTACAGGTAACCTTATCACAAAGGCATACAATAGTTTATATTCCATAAACTATATATATCTATAATACTTATAGATAAAATAACACCTTCAAATTTTGGAGAAATGGGTATGCTCTGTCAAAAGTAATACATTCTTCTGAGTCATTTTTGCCAGTGGCTGAAAATAAATATTGACATAGAGGTTTTAAACTGCTAGGCTCACCATGCCATTTGCCTGCCAACATTCTCAAACAAACCTTTTTAAAGTCAAAATACAAACAGAAAATGGTAAGAATAAGTGAAGCATCTTGCATGTTTATAGATGGCAAAACAAAAGTGCAGGAATACTCACACAGTCTGGGATGACATCTCAACTAGGCTCGTACAGACCACAAAAGTAGAAGGGCTATCACAACCCAGGTACATCACAGCTTCATAAGAAAAGAAGCTGTAAAATAGGCATTTAACTAAGCCAAGAGGGAGCCTTTCTTAGAGGAAAAAACATGAGATTCGGAGTTAGCTCTCATGTGTTTTAGTCCCAGATCTCTAAGTACTAGCTGCATGACCTTGCACACATCTTGTAATTCTGGAGGCTTAGTTGTCTCATGATCCAAGGGTTTAATAACTTACCTCTTGAGGATCGTATCATGTAGTAAGAGCTGCGGTTTACCGAGCATTTCTCATATGCCAGGTACTGTGCTTAGCATTTTATCTACATTACCTCGCTAAATCCTTACAACTTTGTGAAGTATGTCTTACTATTCCCATTTTACAGATGAGTAAACGTGGCCTCAGAGAGATCAAGTGATCTGCCCTAGCTCACAAAGTTAGTGAATTGAAGAGATGGAATTTGAATCCAGTCTAGTTTTTGCCAAAGTTTAGGTTTATAAAACCATGCATTCTGGCTCCTGGTAGTCATTTACTTAGTCACCAAAGATTAATATACTTAAACATGTTTTATAATAGGTGAAGTATGATACAAATATACATTTTCACATTACACATGTGCATAAAAGAAGCAGCATGGGAGATCAGCAAGGTCTAACTCTTAGGTCATATAAACTTAAACATTTCAAAAGGCAAAAGGTTAAAGACTAGTCATGACATGCATATGCATGTCATATGGTACTGTTTTAAGAAGAAAGAAAAAGAAATAATTCAAAGAGTCATGTTTTGACACTGAAACAATAGTAAAATTTAATGGAGTATGCTGTGTTGGCTGTTGAAAAAGGTCTCTTGGAAAACAAGAAGGTCTTCATGAAACCGTTCAACTCACTGATCATCCCCAAATATAAAGCACACTGCACATGACGACCATGTCTTTTGGGATACATTACAGAACACTCCCAAAAATATAAAGCCAGTTTCTTCCTTCATCACTGTATTTTGATCTGCAGAGTGATTTTGCCAGATGTTCTGTATCAAATGACTTAATGAAAGTTTTCTGTTTTTTAAAATCTGTGAAGTTCCCTATTTATAATGACATTAGTGAAGTACATGGCTTTAAGAAATGAGAAGAATTTTTCTTCAATTGAATTGCCACAAATCTCCAGATTCTAAAATGCAAACGAAATCAAGTCACTGGCCATAGCCCACTACCACATATGACTGGATTATAAACTAAGCAGCATGGTTTGGTGTTGAGGTTGGAGTGAGAACGCATTAAACACAGAGTTTTCAGGGGCTTGGTCCAACCTCCAGAAGGGTAGCAAGGTCTGTGTGTGACACAACCTCTAGTTCTGGCTCACATCAGATACTTTAATTATTTTTATGTCTTGGTTTTTCGAAATTGATCTGTGTCTAGATTGAGACCAATATACAAACCAGTTGAGAAAAGAGTCTAAAGTCTTTGGAACTTACAATGAATGGATCTCTTGAAGACTAGCAGCATAAGAAGCAGAGGAGTTCAGAAAATCGGATGGATTAGACGAAGTTCTCAGTGGTAATGGCTGTATTCAGTGGGTTGCGAGATACTTTTCTCATCTTCTTCTCCAATGTCCTATTCAGAATGTCCCATTCTGAAAATGAGTAATTTCTTTATCAGCATGGTATTTATGAGAAAAGGGATAGCTTCCTTCGTTTTATTCTAATATTCTTTTTTTTTCTCAAGTGTGTGCTCACATTGAATCAAAACTAAGAAATTCTAGATTTCTTAGAGCAGGCAGTTTATAATTCCATTTCCAACAAAAATTTACAGCAGTTCAAAAAATTCAGAATTGGGTTGAAAAGTGTTTTCTCCTTTTACTTCCTATAATGTATGTATTACAACATGCTTGTATTCATAGTACACAATTGGTTATAACTTCAGCAGGGACGACAAGGCTGGAATTGTTCCAGCAGGGTCCATTTATCTTGTGTCTCAAGTTGAGCTGGTGCTTTGTGAGTTCAGCCTGGCAATTTCCTATGTAAACTGCCTGTTCCTCTCTGGGGTCCTGGTTATTTTACCTTCAAGTCAGTCAGTACAAAGCATCTGATAAAGTAGAATCAAGAGTGTCCCCTCATAGTTAATAATGACTCTGTGGCCCTACCACCTCCTTCTGTGAAGACATATTTTTTAATATTTTGGTGGGTAATTTGTTGTTTAGTTCATTCCTTTTGCATTTTTACAGAGTTCCTCCATAGATGGCTAGAAGTGAATACAGAATGTCTTATGCCTATAGTTCCTTCATGAATTGGCACAGATTCACTTTTCTTCTGGGGCAACAATTTGTCATTTCTTAAAACTATCTTAAAATATTTTAACATAGATTTGAGGCCTTTTTTTAAAAAATCAAGATTGTGATTCAGACCCTCTACATCTCCTCTTCCTGGGTCTCCTGCCATGATTTATCTTTTTTTCTACAGAAGATGTCATTTTTTATAGTTGAGACTTTAGATGTTTTAAATTCCTGTTGAAAAATCTTTGAACTATGACAAATGCTTTTGATGTAGTTTATGCTTTCAGGCTAAATTTTTGCTTTGCAGAAATAAACATTTTAACTGACATTTAATAATCCCAAGCAAAGATATTTTCTAAAAAAATTTCCATTACTCAGATTTCAGACATATTATTAAAACAGAAGACTCCTTGCATCAGAGAGGAAATCACTGTTTTAAGCAGAATATCTGAATAACTGATTTCAATATCAGTATCGACATTTCAATATCCTAACTACAGGCATTTCTTTTTAGGTCTTCAGAGTAGCCCTTGACTTCACCTTACACTGAATCCCAATAATCATAGTGTGTGGTTTGGGTTGTAATTATTTCCTCGTTAACTGTCAGGTTACTCAGAACGTCTGGAGGTTTAGTCATTAACTCCAAGGGTCTCCACTGCCATCTTCCTAGATTTGGTCTCAGTGGGCAGACACCTGGAGGTGCTTTAGAGGATCGGTCCTCAAATACGTATACAGACCACCTGGGGATCTTGTAAAATGCAGATTCTGATGCAGTAGGTCTGGGGTGAGGCCTGAGAGTCTGCATTTCTAACAAGTCCCTGGTCAATGCTGCTAGTCTGTCTGGACCACACTTTGAGGGGCAACGATCTCTAAAACTATCAATGGGCCATGGGCCTGAATTCAGAAACTTCCTGATATTAAAAAAGGAAAAGAAAGATAGGAGTAAAACAAGGAAAAGTGAGAAGAAAACCAGGGGTAAGAATAAGGTAATGAGTGAAAGGAAAAAGAAAGACCTTTGAGAACAATTAAGAATTTTCCCCAGAGCTAACAGGGTAGCTAGGTGATGGCAATGACATAGGACCGGAGGGGAGGAGGGAAGGGAAGCTAACTTTTATTGAGTGTCTTCTGTGCAACCTGTGCTCTGACATACTGCCATGTGTTTAGGCATGTATGTGTAAATGTATATATATGGATGTATCTATCTGTGTATATATGGAGGATGGATCGATAGAGAGATAGATATTCTACCTTGTTCCAAAAAGGTTTGAAGAAGCTGTACCAGGTGCTCTTACATGCATACATTCCTTCAATCCTCATAACAACCCTTTTAAAATATATATCGAGAGAGATGAGAAAGCTAAGCCTTGCAGTAATTTTTTTAAAAGCACAGCTCTAGGACTATCTGACTTCAGAGCTCCAAAATCCATGCTTTGACCAGTCAGAGAGCCAGACACGAGTGAAAGAGGTGAAGAGGACAGTTTTGGAGCGTGAGAAGAAATGAGAAAAGAGGACGTGGCAGAGACACATGGAAAAATCCAGGAAGAAAGGGAGAGGAAAATGCAGGGCATGCCAGGGCTGCAGTCCAAGTGGATAATTCCAGTCCTGGTAGCAATTAGAGGCGACCCATTTGGCAGTGTCCGCTCCCCTGCAGGGGGGTTGTTGCCACCATCTTTCCTGCCAAGAGTGTTTCCACAACCTTTGTGGCCCTGGTTGCAGTAGCCTGGTTCTATCCAGGGCGGAGAACTCAGTTTTCACCTTAATCACCTTAAACTACCAAGCAGGATGAAGCAGTCTGCCAGACTCTCGGTGGGAGAAGCCATGTAGCAGAAACTTGCGACCCATAGAGCTTCCTGCCCCCATGCCCACTGGGACTCCATTCTCAGTCTCTTCCTCCTCTTCCGGATCTGCTTTTGGCTCAGTAGATACTCTTAAACCTCCTCCTCTGAGATGACTGAAAATCCTCCAGTTACTTTCCTACAAACAGGTGTGTCAGAGACTGAGTGCCAATAAAATATAGTGAAAACAAAAAGGTAGGAACAAGACCTTACAACTCACCCAAAATTTGGGGGGGAAATTATGGTACATATTAGAATAGGGAGAAAAGAAGTGTATATTTACTGTTAACACTGACCACTATACTACCTTAGAATCCTGAAGAACAAAGCTTTTACATTATGCATAATATTCTAGCTGAATTCTTGTCTGGAGATGTGAAGGAGTATTTTGAATGAAGGTGAAGGACAAGAATGTAAAATGCCTTTCAGTAGATTAGACGGCATTATAAAGAGCAGATCTTTAGTTATTCAGAAGCGTGTTATTGCACTCTGAATTCAGTGAATCCATCTTGCTCACCCATCTATTTCCATATATCTCTATGCAAAGAACAGTTAGGCCAAAGAAATAAGATACTGGGTACTTGTTAAGCAGTATAATTCAATAAGAAGTCTGTCGTTGGCCAGGAGCGTGAGAATTGTCCTTTGATCATGAGTGTCTGACACTATGGTAGAAAAGAAATTATTTTCAAATTTGGTTTTTATTTTTTCAAAGTTACGTATATTCATGTGGTTTAAGGGATCAAATGGTCCTACAAGACTTTTCTGGAAAAAAGTAGCAATCTCCTCCTGGCCCCTTCCTCTGCTTTCTTTTTTCTTGGTCCCCAGAGGTAACAGCATCCAACCCACAGCTGTTTCTTTTGTATTAACCTCCATATAACCAAATACCAGGCATTTAGGGCTACTTCTTTATATTTATGTTTAGGTGCTACTGGTATGCAACTATGGAAGAATTTAGGTCCCTTTCACAGATTTTTCTGACCCCTTCAACCCACTACCACCATACACATGAATGCTTTCCATTCCCCCATCTTCCCAAAATCACTGCATCAGAAGTCTGATTAGATCAATATTCAGTATTCACATCGTCATGATTATGTAATATATTTTGATTACTTTTGTTTTCCTGCCCAACTTTTTGTTTTCTCTGGATTTAATAATTGTGTCATATTTTTGTTTTGTTTTGTTTTCTTAGTTCTCTATGTACTAGTTACCAGTCAACCCCCTAAGTCTCTTCCAATTATCTAAATATGCTTTCAAAATATTCAGTTACTTGAGATATTCAACTGTTTTTAGTTCCATCCTTTTGGAGACTTCTTTCCTGGAGTCTCCTCAGGGACCTCCCCCATTGTGGACTGGTTATTCTCTGCAATTGGTGTACTGCTATCGTTCTGGGCTATCCTCTCACCATCATCCTGGAAGCTGCCTTCACCTCTTTTGAGTCAGTGCCCCTATTTCTTGGCTACTTAGTTTACTAGCTCTTTTGGTAGAGCACTTCCTTTAGAAGCATCCTGAGAATGGGTGTATGTGGGATACATACTTTTGAGAGCTTACAGTTGGAAATGTTTTTATCATGTCTTTACACTTAATCGGTACTTTATATTAGCACATAATTCTAGACTGGAAATCATTTCCTTTCAGAGTGTTAAAAGCATTGATCCTTTGATTTCTAACTTACAAGATTGTTGTTGTGAAACCTAAAGCCATTCTGATACCTGACCCTTCATATGTGACTTTTTTTTTACCCCCTTCTCCATGCCAATAGGACCTTTTCTTAGTAGTGTTCTAAGATTTCATGATGTGCATTGGTACGGTTCTATTTTCATGTATTGTTCTGAGTATTGGATTGGCTCTTTCAAACTGGAAACATATGTCTTTTGATTTGGGGAATTTCAATGATCTATTTGTTGATAATTTCAAGCCCTCTTTTTCCTGTATTCTCTTTCTCTATAGCTTCTATTAGTCAGGCATTGAAGTGACTCTTGGACTGATAATCTGAGTTTTCTTATCTCTTCTCACATTTTTCATTTCTGTTCTTTTGCTCTGCTATGTGGACTATTTACTCAATTTTATTCTCTAAATCTTCTATTGATTTTTTAAAGTCAACATTGATTCTACTACCATATTTTAAAGTCTAAATTTCTAAAAGCTTATTCTTGTTCTGTGTTGCTCTTTTTAAAAAATAGTATTCTGCTCTTGCTTCATGGATGTTTCATATTTGTGAGGATATTAATTATATACATATTAGACATATAATTATAAAATATATATGTATGAAAATAAATTACTTGTATATAATTTTATAAAATATATATTAAACTCTCTGCATAGTCTTTTCCCTCCAGTTTACTTTCCTTCTGTTTACTCATTCAATCACTGAATTGTATGTCTGGTGAACCTTGACTGCCTGCTTATATTTAAGAAAGGGGCACTCACTAAAAAGCTCATTGGCAGCTATGTGCACTTGCAATGGGGACTCATCATCTGGTTTGACCATTCACTGAAAAATTTGTTTGCCAATATCTTTTGTTCTTTTCTTTCGGGTTGGTCAGACTCTCCAGAGAAAAATCTTATAATTTCCTGCCTGGAGGAAATAAACCTTGCTGCCAGCATTCTGTGAACTGCGTAGAGAATGCTCAGACAGAACCTCAATATTTTGTATGCGTGGCAGGCAGTATAACAGCTCCCTAAAGATGTCTGTATCCTAATGCTCAGAACCTGTAAATATGTACCTTATGTGGCAAAAGAAACCCAGTAGATGTGATTAAGTTAAGGATCTTGAGATGGGAAGATTATCTTAGATAATCCAACTTCATCTTCAGCCTCATCTTATACCACTGTCCTCTCTCTCTTACTTTGCAAAGTGACTTGTATACAGTCACCCCTCAATACATATTTGTTGAATAAGTGGATTGATCAACAAATATATTAGAAAGAAGAAAGGATAAATTTTAAAATATATCATTTTAAGGACCGTGATCTTTTTTTTTTTTTAATTAATTAATTTATTTATTTTTGGCTGTGTTGGGTCTCCGTTTCTGTGCGAGGGCTTTCTCTAGTTGCCGTGAGCGGGGGCCACTCTTCATCGCGGTGCGCGGACCTCTCACGGTCGCGGCCTCTCTTGTTGTGGAGCACAAGCTCCAAACGCGCAGGCTCAGTAGTTGTGGCTCACGGGCCTAGTTGCTCCGCGGCATGTGGGATCTTCCCAGACCAGGGCTCGAACCCGTGTCCCCTGCATTAGCAGGCAGATTCTCAACCACTGCGCCACCAGGGAAGCCCCAAGGACCATGATCTTATTTTCAAGTTTTCCTACTGGGTCAGGTTAGAAAACTGCTATGAACGCAATGGCTTGATAAATGTTTACTTTTGACTTTGTCTTTGGAGCCAAAGGACTGGTTTGAGAAAGGGAGAGAGAATCTAGATGGAAGAGGAGGTAAGGAGGTTACCTGTTTTCCAGCTAATGAACTGGGCGGTGTCAGGGAGAGGAGGTGGCTGCACCGAGGCTAGTATACCTTCAATCAGACAATGTTTACCTAGATCCTAGCACAGCAGCTGGCACAAAAAGATACTCAATAAATATCTGTTGAACTGATGAAAAAAAATGGCCTTCCTACTTTAACACATGCCCTCCCAGCTACAAGTAACCCTTTATGATTTCCTACTTAATGCTGCCATTGAAGATCACCTTTGCCCGTTTTTAGCTCCATGTTTTGATAGAGGAAAAGTCAACATGCTATTTGTCTACGGCTAGGTCAAGTCATACTATTTTAAGGACAACTATCCTAAGTCCAGTTTAGAAGAGGCCCATTTATTATTCCACTTCATAAGTATTCCACTGCACATTCACAAAGACTATGTCCTTTCAAAGTCATTAGAGATCTCATTTCTTAAATCTAATGTAATTGCTGAAAAAGGAGCTTGTTCTAAGAAAGAACAAAGAATTGAGCTACAGTTTAATATGGACGGCAATGCCAATATGTTGAGCATTTTCTGCTGTGGTTCACTTGGCTCCAAGGGCAGACAGCACAGTAAGCACTTGCATAAAAAAATGAAGCTTATCTTGCTGGACTGAAAGAAGGTACCCAAGTTCACAGGGCCCCCGGAGCTTGGCAAAGGGTGGTCTGGCAGAGTTTTGACACGCTATTATGGGATAAGATTGTGGGTAACTGGAAAACCCCTTCCTGCCGTATAAAAGATGTAATTATCTGGTAGTTCCTTGAAATTCTTCAGCTAGACTTTTATTTATTCAGCCAGTGATGGCAAATTACCTCAGCTTCTATGCCAGCATGATACATCGGTAATGGCTGCTAGAAGACTATAATGATAAGAGTTCTGAGGTAATATTGGGGCTCATCAAGAAAGTGTTGTTATAGATTAGCAATGTCAGCTATGAGTTTTGGAATAGGGATTGGTGTCACGCCACATATTTAATATCCTTTCAGGCTTTTTTTTGGTCTTGTTAAAATCTAAGTAATTATATCTAAAAACCCATATAATTTTCACATAAATTCTGTAAAGTAAGTACTGTTATAGTCTTCATTTTTTTTTTCGGATGAAGAAACTTAAGGTACAGACATATTGTTTCCAAAAGTATATTGCCAATTCGCGGTGGAATTTATATTTGAGCACATGCCTCCCTAACTCCAGAGCCCCTCTAAGCTTTTAACAACCATATAATCTTCCCTAAGAATTCTAGAGTGCTGACATTTAATGCTGTTGTCACTCATTTATACCCTAGAGTGAATGAGTTCCTTTCTATCCTTACCTAAGACAGGAAAATATAAAAGATTAATAAGGTTGGCAGGGCTGAAGACAAACTACCTACTTTGCAATACTGTTTGAGACTGATTCTTAGTCTAAATATTGAAAACATGACTTAGTATATGACCAGTCAAGGAAATATGAATGATTCCTGGATCATTTAAGTACATCTGTACCATTTATATTTTGAGATCCAAACCAAGTAGAAGTATTATTCTCAGATGAGATTTTTCATCCTTTGAAATGTTTTATTCTAAAAGTAAGGCTGTTAATCACTATGTCACGATGAGTTTCCAAATGCAGGTAATTGTACTTTGTTTTCCTTAAACACTTAAAGGTTGTTCTTTTAATGGGATGATCTCTCTATTTATGGAAACATATTACTATCACTTTCCCCAAATATTTATTTCTCTAATTAATTGTTAAAATCATTTGTAAATATGCGATTTACAGCATTCATGTAAAACAGTTTGGATTTTACCCAAAGGCAGGGAAAAATACAAAACCAAAAAATCTTCAAATATTTGTAGTTGGTGTTAGAAATGTCAGAGTATTGTTTGATTTCTTGCATGTTCTTTTACTTTTACAGAAAAATCTGTCATTGCTCAACCAATATTTGTTTTTGAAAAGAGAAAACAAACTTTTAAGGTAAGATCAAGTTACTTTTCTTTGTCTGATTTTTTTTTTTAAGGTATTTATTTATTTTGGCTGCGTTGGGTCTTTGCTGTGTGCGGGCTTTCTCTAGTTGCGGTGAGCGGGGCCTACTCTTCGTTGCGGTGCGCGGGCTTCTCATTGCAGTGGCTTCTCTTGTTGAGGAGCACCGGCTCTAGGCACGTGGGCTTCAGTAGTTGCGGCGCGTTGGCTCAGCAGTTGTGGCTCACAGGCTCTAGAGCGCAGGCTCAGTAGTTATGGCACACAGGCTTAGTTGCTCCGCAGCATGTGGGATCTTCCCGGAGCAGGGATTGAACCCGTGTCCCCTGCATTGGCAGGCGGATTCTTAACCACTGCACCACCAGGGAAGTCCCTCTTTGATTTTTACTTTGACAAGATTGTATTTCGAGAAGCTAGCTATACTAAATGATATCACTGCTGCATAAATTTATCCTCTGTTCTTCACTTAGAGGAGTAGTAACTCCAGAATATTTACATCATAGGGATTTAATGACAGCAATTTGGCTGAAATGGGAAGCCAGAGGCCTTATCTTGAAACTATGGATAACATGCCATTTTTACCAAATTATCTGGTTTTTTTTTTTTGGAGTGACTGGGAAAGGGGAGGGGCTGAAAGAGATTAGGAGGGCTAAGGCTCATCATGCGTTTCCCACCACTGACCTAGCTTAAAACTGGATATAAAATAAGTTCTAAACTGCAATATATGATTCAAAAGAAATCTTAAGGACTCTATTTGCTTTTTGAGCATCATACTAAAATCACTTGCTTTGAAAGACAAACGATAGCATTAGTAGCATTCTCACTTTAGCTTAACTAGTATTTTCTTGTTATTCATTCTTACTTATGGAGGTAATTTACCCTACTACCCACAAAACTAACTAAAGAAAAACTCAACTCCTAGTGAGTGAAGGTGAGCAGCTTTTCCTAGCCTAGCTGAATAGACCTGGCTTCGGAGAATTCTCTTATGAAGTGACAGGGTGAAAGTCTGATTTGAAAACAGCAGACACTCAGCTCTCACCGGTAGCTTTGTTTCCTTCCAGAGACCTGCAGAAGACACCCTGTATGAAGCAGCAGAACATGGTAATGATTTGTATCCTGTATTTCAAAAGCAATCTTTATGCAAAGAAATAAGGAGGCACGAGCATTTTGGCATGTGGCACAGACAATGTAAAATCGAATGGTTTTTCTTGTTTTTAAACATGCAAGTAGACTGCCTCCTGTTTTGAAAGATGACATGTAGGTCTTTGAGAACACTGATGTTAACAACGCTAAAATCCCATGATTCTCCACTGCCTGTACTTCAACCTTCCAAAAGCATTCTCTATGCAATCTCAGAATTCGTACGCAACTTCTTGCCAAAGCCACTTGTTTCTAATTGTTTCATAGTAGGATGATATGCCTATTGGTTTATAATCACCAAGTTATTAACCCCAATATCTAACACTGTGCTTCAGGAATTAACACATTGTCAAATGATGATATATCTAGAGAAAAGGAAATTCTGTTTCTCCTCTCATATCATGGATTGAGGCTAATTTGTTATTGCAATCAGTTTTACCCTTCACATTGAATTTCTTACAGAATGTAATGATTCTTCAAGAAAGCGTGTCCGGTCTTCATCTTTTACTTTGCATACTACAGATTCTCAGTCCCAAGGAGGTAGGTATAGCCTTGACTGTTGAGTGTTCACTGTTATGTTTACTCTGAGTGTGATACTACTAAGGGACTTTTCAAACAGGTAATGTTTAAAAATCTACCCATTGATAGTGTTTATAATATATTGTTGTATGAAAATAGCAGTCTATAAATGAATTGCACAGTGAGTTATTATTTAAAAATTCAATTAATCAACATTGGAAAAAAGACTGAAGGGATATAAACCACAGTGTTGGCAATGGTTATCTTAGGTAATGGGATTACAAGTGATTTGGTTCCCCTGTCCACCCCACCGCCCCACCCCCCCCAACCCACCCCCCCCCCCGCTCCACGCCCCCACTCCGAACTTTGTATTTTGCTGTGTTCACAAAGTTTCTGCATTAAGCATGTATTAGCTTTACAATTAGGGGAAACTGCTATTTCCTCCTAAGTAAACATCTACTTAAATAAACAGATGTCTGCTTTTAAAAAAACACTTTATTCTAAGAACTTTATCATATACTGTGTTTTGAATAAACCATTAACTTAGTTTGCCTCTCTCCTGCACTCAAAGCACTCTGGTGACTCCTTTTATGATAGATCACACTGCCCTCTGCTGCATCATACAGCTATTTATGTATATGTCTGTCTCCTCCACTGAGAGTTCCTTGAGGTCATCTTCATGCCTGATAGAGTGTCTTACACACAATGAACATGTAAATATTTACTGAATTGATATAATTCTCACCAGAGGCACTCTTTATTTTTAATTGATAAAAATACAAAGATTTTTCTAATCTGGTGATAAAGAAAATTTTCCAAAACAGCAAAAATCCAAATCAAAAGAAAAACAAAACCCACTTGCTTATTGACTCCAGTTTGCAATCTGCTTTTAGCATCAACCTTGTCCCAGAAGCGACTAAGATCATCATCCTTCACGGATCTCCCGACCTTCCCCCCTTCTGGGCCAGGTAATAAAGAACTTCTTAGAACCTCAAGCCTGACACTCTGACTTTTCAAAATTCATTCTTATTCATGATGAGCTTTCTTTTTCGGCTACTATAAAACTCTGACATTTTAGTGGCAAATAAAATAGGGGCCTTAGCA
Source organism: Balaenoptera physalus (assembly GCF_965194825.1). Lineage (NCBI taxonomy): Eukaryota > Metazoa > Chordata > Mammalia > Artiodactyla > Balaenopteridae > Balaenoptera > Balaenoptera physalus. The sequence goes on from NC_138890.1 coordinate 147,568,370, forward strand.
AAGTATGCATGGAAGAATACCTTCTGAATTCCAGCCCCACAAGTCTAGACAGTCTATCTGTTTATTTCTGGTAGAAAGTTTAAGCTTGATTACGTTTTTTAGGATTTCATGTTTATGATAGCATTATTTTATGTAAGGTAGCCCTATAAAATGTAGTAACTTGCTTTATTTTCCTTATTATTGTCCATCTGTACAGTTTATAATATATGTAGTACTCAAAATATATAACTATGTGTAGATTCTCAAAGTTTATGCTTTAAATTTATATTCTGAAGTTTAGAATATGATTCCTTTTGAATTTTTCACTAATTAAAGCATTACATCTTTTTATTTGAAATTTGTAATACTTTGCTAAGTAAAACTATTTTATCATAATAAAATATTTGAAATGGTTGAAACATGCTCTACATCAAGATTATGATTTGTATTCTTATATATTTTTGTATCTACTGAACAACCAACTGCCTTTTCCGAGTTAAGCTTACCACAAGAAACAGAAAATACAAGCTATTCACTTCCTTTTAGTGGATTCTACCCAGGAACCACAGAGTTTTCAAACTAATGAATTTATATTCTTATTAACAATTCCAAGCATGACTGAGCAACAATATGGTCAGACACCTTTCACATACAGAAAAGATAGGTTCTAGTTCAATAAGCCCCATCTATATCTGCCTGACAAGTTACAGACATTAAGAGGAATAGGGGTCTTATCCCAGAGGATTTGTTTTATTGCATTTGTGCGTAAAGTAAAGGGATGGCTTTAAATTATCTGGATAACTGCTTCAATTCATTTTCTAAAAATCAGACACACATACAAAAAGAATGAATAAAAAACCCACTGATATTACCAAGCACATACCATTTTATGTTATGCAGAATCTTGGCGCTGTTGGAATGGAGACAAATAGTGTAATTTTAAATGGCCCATTCAGTGTTACTTTTCAATAATAAAGATCATAAAAACCATGTAATTGAACTTTGAATTAGAGAAGCTATTCTACCCCAACATTTATAATACCTCAAAGAAGCAATCCTTATTCTTTTCTCATCTCCTTTAATCCAACGCTCAAAGGTTGCTATTTCTGCAATTTGCAACCAAGAGGTGATCTCTTTGAGATGTGTAGTACAGACATACCTCGTTTTATTGAGCTTCACAGGTATTGCATTTTTTTTTTTTTTTGGTATTGCATTTTTTACAAATTGAAAGTTTGTGGCAACCATACCTCAAGGAAGTCTATGGGTGCCACTTTTCCAACAGCATTTGCTTGCCTTGTGTCTCTGTGTCATATTTTGGTAATTCTCACAATATTTCAAACATTTTCATTATTATTATACCTGTTATGGTGATCTGTGATCAGTGATCTTAGGTGTTACTATTGTAATAGTAATTTTGGGGGGGCACTTAAACCATGACCATATAAGTTATGATGGCCAACTTAATAAATGTGTATGTTGACTGCTCCACCAACCAGCCTGCTCCCCCATCCCTCTCCCTATTCTCAGGCCTCCCTATTCCCTGAGATACAGCAATATTGAAATTAGGCCAGTTAATAACCTTATAGTGGCCTCTAAGTGTTTGAGTGAAAGGAAGAGTCACATGTCTCTCACTTTAAATCAAAAGTTAGAAGTGATTAAGTTTAGTGAGAAAGGCATGTCTAAAGCCAAGATAGGCCAAAAACTAGGCCTCTTGCACCAAATGGTTAGCAAATATGTGACTGTGAAGGAAAAGTTCCTGAAGGAAATTGAAAGTGCTACTCCAGTGAACACATGTATGATAAGAAAGTGAAACAGACTTATTGCTGATATGGAGAAAGTTCTAGCTGTCTGGAGAGAAGATCAAACCAGCCACAATATTCCTTCAAGCCAAAGCTTAATCAAGAACAAGGCCCTGGGCTTCCCTGGTGGCGCAGTGGTTGAGAATCTGCCTGCCAATGCAGGGGACACGGGTTCGAGCCCTGGTCTGGGAAGATCCCACATGCCGCGGAGCGACTAAGCCCGTGAGCCACAATTGCTGAGCCTGCGCGTCTGGAGCCTGTGCTCCGCAACGGGAGAGGCCACGATAGTGAGAGGCCTGCGCACCGCGATGAAGAGTGGCCCCCACTTGCCGCAACTAGAGAAAGCCCTCACACAGAAACGAAGACCCAACACAGCCATAAAAAAATAAATAAATAAATAAAATTAAAAAAAAAAAGAACAAGGCCCTGACTCTTTTCAGTTCTGTGAAGGCTGAGAGAGGTGAAGAAGCTGCAGAACAAAAGTCTGAAGCTAGCAGAGATTGGTTCACGAGGTTAAAGGAAAGAAGCCATCTCCATAACATAAAAGTACAAGGCGAAGCAGCAAGTGCTGATGCAGAAGCTGCAGCAAGTTATCCAGAAGATCTAGCTCAGATCATCAATGAAGGTGGCTACGCTAAACAACAGATTTTCAGTGTAGACGAAACAGCCTTATAGTGGAAGAAGATGCCATCTAGGACTTTTCATAGCTAGAGAGGAGAAGTCAATGCCTGGCCTCAAAGTTTCAAAGGACAGGCTGACTCTCTTGTTAGGGGCTAATGCAGCTGGAGACTTTAAATAGAAGCCAGTGCTTATTTAGCATTCTGAAAATTTAGGGCCCTTAAGAATTATGATAAATCTACTCTGCCTGTGTTCTATAAATGGAACAACAAAGCCTGGATGATGGCACACCTGTTTACAACATGGTTTGCTGAATATTTTAAGCCCACTGTTGTGACCTACTGCTCAGAAAAAGATTCCTTTCAAAATATTACTGTTCAGTGACAATATATCTGGTCACTCAAGAGCTCTGACGGGGATGTAAAACAAGATTAATGTCATTCATGCCTGCTAACACAACATCCACTTTTCACCCCATGGATCAAGGAGTCATTTTGACATTTAAGTCTTATTATTTAAGAAGTACATTTTGTAAGGCTATAGCTGCCATAGATAGTGATTCCTCTGATGGATCTGGACAAAGGCATTTGAAAACCTTCTGGAAAGGATTCACCATTCTAGCTGCCATTAAGAACATGTGTAATTCATGGGAAGAGGTCAAAATACCAACATTCACAGGAGTTTGGAAGAAGTTGATTCCAACCCTCATGGATGACTTTAAGGGGTTCCAGACGTCAGTGGAGGAAATAAGTTCAGATGTGGTGGAAGTAGCAAGAGAACTAGAATTAGACGTGGAGCCTGAAGATGTGGCTGAATTGCGGCAATCTGATGATAAAACTTGAACAGATGAGGAGTTGCTTCTCACGGAGGAGCAAAGAAAGTGGTTCCCTGCTCATCTAGTCCGGGTGAAGATGCTACAAAGATTGTTGAAATGACAACAAAGGATTTAGAATAAACTTAGTTGGGGGTTTGAGGGGACTGACTCCAATGTTGAAAGAAGTTCTGTGAGTAAAATGTTATCAAACAGCATTGCATGCTACAGAGAAATCATTCGTGAAAGGAAAAGTCAACTGATGGTGCAAACTTCATTGTTGTCTTATGTTAAGACATTGCCACGGTCACCCCAGCCTTCAGCAACCACCAGCCTGATCAGTCAGCAGCCATCGACACTGAGGCAAGACCCTCCACCAGCCAAAAGATTATGACTCTCTGAAGGCTCACATGATGGTTAGCATTTTTATAGCAATAAAGTATTTTTAAATTAAGATACATATATTGCTATTGCACATTTAACAGACTACAGTATAGTGTAAACGTAACTTTTATATGCACTGGGAAACCAAAGAATTTGTGTGACTCACTTTATTGTGATACTCATTTTATTGCAGTGGTCTGGATCCCAATCAGCAATATCTCTTTGGTATGCCTATAATTCTATTCTTGCAGCCAAGACCACAGTCTTATTCCATCAATTCACTTCATAGAAAAATGGCCTAGAATAATGGTCATCTTTACTTCTGTCTCCGGGTATCATTAAAGAGTGGGGAAGGGGCAGAAGTTGCTAACAGTTTTATAACATTCTATAAGAAATATATATTAATGCACACAGATGGTTCACTACCAATTCAGATTTTATAATCTGTAGAATTTCTCTCAGTACTCAATTTCATGATTCTAAAGAAAACTGTCTATTTCACTTGTGACCTAATTTTCACTTATTTTTCTGAGAGTAAAAAGATTGTAGCGAAACTCATCTTGCCATCACACGTTTTTAGCAGAATCAGTGCTCTCATGAGCGCTGCCTACTACTCTGTTAGTGCCAACAGCGACATCTATTGGTGAGTTCAGTGCAAGACCGTTAAAACAGTAGAAACTGACAATAGGTTTAAAAATTTTTGTAAACATGTTTTTTACAGTGAAGAAAAACAATGTTTTTATGACATCAACTTTTGTGCAAAGGAATGTTGATATGAACAGTGCAGAACAAGGTATGTAGCTTCTCTTTATTACAAGAACCTCAGAAATTTTGTTTTACCATCCATATCTTAATCTCCGTGTGTGTGTATGGTGGTATGGTGGTTGAGTGACAAAACATGAAGGAAAGCATTTGGTAAGCTATGTCCCATGATCAAAATGAATAGTTACTGGGTAAAAGGTAGGCAGGAAGAAAGTACTAGGCAGCTCACTGGCTATTTTGACTTTGATTAGTTAACATTAACCCCTTGTTTAATCATGACTTTAGAAAATTAGCATTAAATTAGTAAAAAAATAGAGAGGAAAAGTATTTCACCAAAGATATATTGACCCTTTAATTCTGTTCTTTTAAGGTCCTGTGAAACATTCTGTACATGTTCTAAGACCTGCTATCTTGCAGCCACCTCAAGCTCAAAAGTGTATAAAAGTAAGAAAATCATTTGGACACGATGTGTTGGAATCCTGCAAGAGTAGAGAAAAAAACAAAAATAAGGTAAGAAAACCTCCTATGGTAGGACTGACCTCAGTTCCCCATCCTTCTTTTGGTAGATTGTTGGGGGCCCCCATATCCAGAATTAGGGGCTGCCTTTGTTCTGTTGCTGAAGCAGCTACCGGGCTGGAAAAACAGCTGGACAAGATAGCCAAAAGCCCTCAGTAACCTTATTAAACTTGTCCTCTTAAACTCGAGGGTTGCTCCTGGGAACAAGTCTTGTGGTATCTCCTAAGCTGTAAAGCTGAGTCCTGTGCAGTGGGGACCCTTGGGGTCTTGTTCTGGTGCATTGATCCCATGTGAGAATAGGGGAGCAATGCGGTGGCAGGGGCCAGGAGTCAGACGTCAAAAAAAGGAAAGGGATTTTTTTTGTATCTTCAACTGGTGGACATGCTAGCGTGGCTTCCATTCCAGACCCATCTTCATGGAAACAGGAGTAACGAACTACCTCCACAGTGTAATTGGGAGGGCTCGGGAAGCCTCTGGAGACAGAAACAAATTCTCTCTTCCAACTGAATCACTTGCTGTGGGCCTTTCTAAGGAGATATTCATTTTACTCAGGCCATGCAGATATGGGCTTGGGGATATTCTGTTGCTATAGTTCTATCTGTGTCTTCCAGAAGCAGACACTTGAGAGGAAGGGAACACAGGATCAATAGGGTGGAATTTGAGAGTTATTCCATCAGTCATTTGTTTCCAGCTAAACTATTGAGGGTTGATCACCTGGTTTTGTTTTTTTTCCCAAACTGAACATGAGGACAGTGACACATGGAAGTGTTAAAATACCAATCATTTAATCAATTCAGTGAAAATAATCCGATTGGTACTAATCCTACCTTTACTGCTATCTAACTGTGTCTGCATTCTTAGACAAAGCACCCAACCTTCTCTTTTTTATCAGTGAACTGAGGGAGTTGAACTTGGTCAGCATTTGCCATCATTTTTATATTTCCAAATCTTTTTCTTTGTTAAGACATGATTTCATGAGACCCATTATGAATTTTAAAAATCATTTCATCATTTATGCATGATATATGATGTGACTTTTAGGTATAACATATTTTAAATTTCAAATCAGTATTTTATTAAACATTTTCACTTAAATATAGTCATCACCATATTACATAAATTCTTTACGTATTTAAGGAGTGATGCATGTTGTTTAATTTGTTTTAAAGTATGTAAGAAAAAGTATGATGTGTTGACTAATTTCTAAAATGTTATTACATTGCTTTTGATTTTGGAATGTCATGTTCTATAGATTAAAATTTTTATTGCACATTATATCAAAAGTTGATCAATATTTATTTTTGCCATGATTTTTTGAAATCTTGCATTGCATGTATTTAAGATAAAATTTGTAACAAAATAAAAATAAAGCATAAGATAAATTTTCAGGCTATTGTTTATAAGCATTTCATCTTGAATAACTTATTAAGGGTATAAATAGAACTTATTCCTAATAAGTGAAAAGCCTAATTGGATATGCCCATCATTGAATTTTCTCCATTGAATGATGATTTTTGAAGATCTAAAGATCAAACTATATATAAGATGCTATGTCAAATGGATAATTAATAAGAACCTGCTGTATAAAAAAATAAAATTAAATTAAAAAATTAAAAAAATAAGATGCTATGTCAGAATTCTGACAAAATGATATAATTTATAGATCTAGTAAGAATTATCTGTAGGTGAATTTTATAGAACACTTATTTTTATGATCTTTATTAACTTGTATATCAAAATTAGAGCAATTTTCATTCATCCTGTCATTAATTTTGGTCACTTATTGAATATAATTCAAATAATATATGCCTAATAACAACTATCTCAACCAACATAGAGTTAAAAACTACCATTTTGGCTGAGATAAATCATCTGAGTGACTGAGTCATAAGCATGTACTTTGATCTTTGCTAACCAACGGCACATACTCTCTTGACACATATTTCTCAGCTCTCAAATTCTGTTACGAAGGGAAAAATACTCAAAATTATTTTTATTGATTGATATAAAATTAAAGTAGAAACAGACCCCATTTACCTTTAAAGATAGGAAGTCCCTGCAACATCTCTGAAAATCCCTGGTGGAGGAAGGGATGTGTCCACAAAACACTGAGGACACTAGATTAGATAACTGATAGGGTTCCTTCCAGTTCTAAAACTGCTCACTCCTTCATTTATACATTAATGCAGGTAAGGTGCATATGTATATACACATCAGATGGAGTAACTAACTGATTTAGTTACCAGTCGGAAGTTTCTAGAGGAAGAGATGGAGTTTTCTCTCACCCTGGGTGGCCATGATGGTGAAGCTCTTAGGGTGTTTCCAGGGATTAAATAGTCCCGAGAGATATTTACTAATCTAGAAATGAGAATTAACTCCACTTGGCTAAAGAGGTAAAAGTAACAAAAGGAGGTGGTGAATGTTCATGCTCAGTCTCTGGTGTCAGGCAGACCCAGGCTCGAATGTCAGTCCCCTTTCCTTGTTGCCCAGGCCTGCCCCCATTATTTAAGCTTGTTAGGTCAGTTTACTTACCTGTAAAATGTGTTTAATAGAAGTACAAAGTGTATAGAGTTGTTCTGAGGAGCGTATGAAATAATGTATATAAAATGTTTAGGGTAGTACTTGAACAAAGTAAGTTTTCAACACATTTATATATCTAGTAAGGCAGTTTAAATGAACTTTTTGATGGATTTTTTTTTCTTTCAGATTTCTGAGGAGAACTCCTATTTGCTAAGTGAAAATTTACCAAGTGCCAGAATTTCAGTCCAGCTGTCTACCAACCAGAATTTTTTAGGTCCTACATCAGTAGGGTAAGTTAGTGATGGGGAAACAGGTGTTGTTCTTTCATTCTTGCTTTCTTTTATCATTATAACCATTTCCGGGAAAAAATTTTCTGACATTGTACAGATAACTTGTCAAGATTTCTGTTTGAAAGGAGATTTTATAAATATACAAATTTAAAATGTTTTTTAAAACATCTCTAATATTTAAATATTATCATATTGATGTTGGATCATCTCTATTGTCTTGTTGACTTGGGTAAGTATGTTTCAAATAGGTACAGCTAAATTTTTATTTAGTTAGGCATTAATTATTGGCTAATAGATTAGCCTTTCCTTGGCATTCTTTCTTTCCCCTCTTTTAAGTTATTTCTGGCATTATTATTTATTAACATAGGTTGGATAGACAACAAAGAAAGCAGTAGAAATATGCAAAATGAAAGTTAATATTTACTAGCATCACCAGTGATGAGGGCATGTTTGATCTGAGAGAAGATTACAACTAGCCGTGGACATTCTGGACTCGTGATTAGGGCCCACGCAGGTACCTCAGCCCTTAGCTACTGTGCACACTGGGGATGCAATAGGGATCCCGGAGTCCATCTGCCAACAAAGAGAGGGCTGCATGTCTTTGAGTTTCTCATTATGCAAAACACTTAAAACACTAAAACAAAGTTTCTGGGAGGGAAAAACCAAATTAAACCACTGCACACTCAAGTATAACTGAGAAGATAGATTGGCTTTGCTTTTGCCCTGAGACCTTGGATCGCTAAAAGCATTGGCCAGTTGGGGAAGAGGAGAGTGGAGACTGGAGACTGGAGACTGGAGACGAGTCAGTGCTGGAAAAGCAAAAAGATAAGGGCTGGGCAGCTCCCCTGTTGATCACACAGCCTGTTTGGACTGGTCTTGGCTAGTGCTGTAACAGCTGTCAAATATTTTGAATAGCATCCCTGGAAGTACCTATCTCAATTTTTCCATCATTTCTCATTAACTTCAGATAAACAAAAGTTAGCAGATGTTTTTATGCTTTACATAAATCTATTAAATCGTCTGATTATTTCATGTGCTAACGTTTAAAATGGCTATATTCATTGCTACTATATTTAAAATAGCAAATGCTTATTTCTTTTCCTTAGATGTCAACCAAATGAAGATAAGTATTCTTTTAAAAGCTGCAGTTCTGATTTCGTTTTTGGAGAAAACATGGTAGAAAGAGTTTTGGTAAGATTTTGGCAAATGTTTCCATTATTATATAGAGAGCTGTCACTTCAAATTTCTGAAGGCAAATTAATTAAGACAATGTTAAATTGGAGCATACTTTTTAACTCCTGAGTTCAAAGGCACATTTCCTATCTTTAACTGGAAAGGTTCTCCTGGGAAGCAAGTTCTGGTTGTTAAAATAATAGACAAGAACCACAGAGGAAGGGAATTGTATAATTATAACATTATTACTGATAAGAAATACTAAATACTTCTTTGACTTGCATTAAACCAGAGGTACCCAAGGAAATCCCAGAACTGTCTGCAATAGTTAGATAAACTCAACTGGTCATGATATTTTAATACAGTTTTTCAAGAGCACTTTTTATAACAAGATGCATTTAAAATCATTTGCCAAATTTTTCTCATTAACCACAACTTTCCCCTTCAAGCTTTGACACTGAAAAGCATTATTATAACTTTTTTTGCTAGCTGTAAGAGGAAAATCATAGCCTTTTACTTGCCTAGGAGAATGTACTTGCCAAGTGGAACCCCCTGATTATTATTACCATCATCCTTAATTAATACTGAGCGTCCTCCTACGTGAGGCAGTTGCTGCTCTGTCCTCCATAGGGCACGTTTCTAAAACAGAGCATGATCTACTGTGGGGAATTATACAGCCAAGTGGAAGCTGTGCAGCAAATGTGCCCATGGTTTTATCTGGTCCTACACATCTTTATACTCTTTCCACTTTCACCCAGACCAGAATCTTGGCTGAGACAAGACAAGGAAGCTAGCTTGTCTCAGGGCCATCAGTTACGTGAAGAATCCCACGGAGGATGTACAGATTTTAAAACCTGTGCAAGGGCTCAGAATAACAAAAGGACCACCAACTCATGAGGCCTGTTTATTCCAAGATTTTAAGGGCTTTCACAAATCAGTTACTTTTAAGATCTATCTTATTCTACACCTGCCTCAGGCTTAACCCCAATTCCAAGAGAAGTATCACAGCTTCTCAGCTTTGAGGCACCCTTCTGCCACTCCCAAGATGAAGGTCAGCTCCAGCAATCCTAGGGCTGTTGACCCACACCTTTGGATCTGAACCAGAATGGACCAACTTCCAGGCAATATATTTAGGCACATTTATTCTAGATTAGTCACAGCTTCTGTAAGATGTCACAGACACAAATAAAATACTCTTCAAACCTCATGGGATCAACTTTAACATTCAACTCATTTAACAGACACGGATTGTGTTCTTATGATACATAAAGCATTGGCATTGGTCTCAAGTTTGGTGGCATATTACAAGCATCTGGTGAGCCTTCAGAGGACTTCATATGCCTGGTCATCGCCCCTAACGAATTAGATCAGGATCTCCGTGGGTGAGGCCAGGTGTCAGGTGATTTGAATATACAGCCAGGATTGAAAACCACCTGGGTAAGTGGTTATGCAAAGCTAAAGAAGACCCTGTCCTCTAGAGACATTTATAGTCCAGTAAGGGGAAAGAGAGAGATACCTATACAAATGAACTACAGTGGGAATTATAGATTTGGTGTGAGGAGGTAGGTACCTGTGTGCATTTCCTATGGGCACTTCAACTTTGACTTACAAAGGAACCTGAGCTTCCTGTCTCCTTAAGCTGATAACATGCTAGGATAGCAGGAGCTGTAGAGATCACCTGTGTTTGTCCACTAGTTAATCCTGTAATCCTGTGGCTGTGTGATTTGGGGATGCCCTCCTGATCTGTTTGCTGACCATGTGCTTTTAGAGTGAGTCATTAAACTTTCTGTGCTTTAGTTTCTGTTTTCTTAAAATGGAAATAGTTACACCCATCTCTACCAATTTTAACAGATTATCTTGATGTCCAGTTAAATAATGTGAAAGAATCTTGAATTAGTAAGGGAAAAGATATAAACCTAAGTTCTGAAGTATTGTCCAATTCTCCCTGTTCTGCAGGGATCTATGCAGGGGGCTGTACAGGAGGTTATAAATGGCATGGAAATTCCTTGGTCTTTTTTCACACAGGCATTGATTACAACACATGTGCGAATCCCCAGGTACGCAGCCTTAAAAAGTGATTGTTGGCAAAAATTGTCTTAGAGGAAAAGTTAGGATTCCTTCTGTAGTGATGATCTGAGACAGCTAGTGGGTTCTTTGGATACCTTTTTAATTTTTTAAATGAACTGGATAGAAAGAGTGAATTGTTGGGAATACTGAAATACCTTGAAAAAGTGACAACAGTTGCACCTCCTTCTAGGCATCAGGTTAGTGTGGTGGTAGCACGGAACAGCTGCTACCTCCTTTTGGGTCTCGAAAAGCTTCCCCATTGCCCCTGGAACTAGATGCCACCTGAAGTAGTCTGGTGGTAACTAGATTGTTTCCTGAGATCAGAACCAAGGTCTTCTAATAATGGGGAGGAATTCTCTGTTCAGCACAAAAGGAGCCCAAAACAAAAACAGAGCTTTTGGGTTTGTTTGCCACCCTGAGAAGAACAAAAGTATCTCTTGGCTTACTGCAAATATATGGGGATAAAATTAAGTAATACATCTTTTTCCCCCACTTAGGGTACTCAAAAACTCACTCAGCCTCAACTTGAAAATGATTCATACATCAAGGAAAAACCATTCAAATTCACTTTAAAATTTCCTATCAACTCTCCAAACGCAAGTAAGAATTATTTCATTTGTAAAACATCTGATTCAACTGGTGTATTTCCTGTTTTTCCATGTCATTTGTTTAATATCTATAAAATACAAAAACAATAGCCCAGTGTTTTAAAATGTTTGGTGAAGATTAAAGCATATAAACATGATATATAAGCTTTAATAATTGTCTGACTTAATGATATGGGGGATCGTTAAAGAGATCTGCCTCAACTCAAGCAGTCTGATTTTTTGGAAACACTCATTGTTATAAAAAGCTAAGGCTACATGCCTGTTAACAGGGGCAAGAAAGAACTTTCACGGTAGGGAAAATGGGGCGTTTTATGTGTTCTTTCCCCCTATTTTCTCTCAGGAACAGACTCTCTTAAGAATATACCCCTAACTGAATCAGCTGCTGCTTTCTCTTCTAAACCATCACCAAAATGTTTGCTGGAGAAAATTGATGTCATAACCGGGGAGGAGACAGAACACAGTGTGTTAAAGGTCTGTGCGTCACGTATTGCTCTTCCTGGCCGCACCTCCATGTGTGGAATAAGCTATCCTTAGCAGAGACAGCTTGAAAAATAAAGGCAGAAGTATACTTTTCAGAAAGACTGAGCTGCTTAAATAAAAATGTTACAGGCTTCCAAGGATTAAACCAATATTTTGGATTATTCTTACATTTGTATGTGTAATTTGCAGGAAAATGGATTGCTGTCTTTACAACCATGCCTGTTAGTCCCTTAGAAAGAAGACAACCAAGGACCCTGTCTTAAAACAACCTATGTTTTACACTTTTCATGTCAGCTTTTATAATTTGTTGTTATCATATGATTTAAAATTCTATTTACACTGAAAATTAAAAATGCAGATAAGATGAATTGATTTCAGTTCAAGATAATAAAAAGGTTTTTTGTTTTCCTTTAAAAGTTCCTTTTTTTAAATTGAAGTAGAGCTGATTTATAATGTTGTGTTAATTTCTGCTGTACAGCAAAATGACTCAGTTATACATATATACACATTCTTTTTTAGATTCTTTTTCATTGTGGTTTATCTCAGAATATTAAATATAGCTCCCTGTGGTATGCAGTAGGACCTTGTTGTTTATCCTAAAGGTTCTTTTAAATAAGTTTTGAATTTCACATGAATCAAGAATTTCACAGATGTAGTATATAGTATCACACCTAGGATTCAAATGTTGAGTGGTATAGCTGTCAATCTAGACATACAAAATGTAATTACTACAACTTAATCATTTTCAACAAAGCACAGATTTCCCTTAGCCTTTCTCCATCTGCTTTACCCCAAACTCTTCATTCCTATTTTCTTCCCCTTTGATCTACTGATACACTTACTGTACAAGTGTGTCTCACAGCATAACTCTCAGATCAGATTAATCCCAGATTCACTGAAGTAATCACTAGGGGTGAGGCCCTGACATGCTATATTTTTAACGAGTCATCTAGGTGATTCTTGTACATAGTATTTGAGAACCACTGGTAAGCATTAAATTATAGTATGGTACTCTGTGGTATCACATGCTAGTTCGGATGCTGTATTTGTTAAAATTTTTAAAGCATACAAATAATTCCATGATTCCTTAACTTTCAGATAAATTACATGATTCAGATAACATTGTTTAATCTAAAAGTTGGTATATATAGATATACTGTTAAGTGAAAAAGAAAGATGCAGAAAGTATTTATGGTATTCTACCATTTATAGAAAAAATAGGAGAAAAATATATACATATTGGCATGTATATACATACAAATATCTCTAGAAGGATAAACAAAATGTTAGCAACGGTGATTACCTGTTGTAGGTGGTGAAAACTGGTAGATGGGGAACTAGTGTTGGTGGGGTCACTTTTCACTTTGTACATCTTTTTGCTTTTTAATGTTTGAACTATTCAAAAACTGTATTGTTTTAGAAGCTAAGTAAAATTTTAAAGCTGGTTTAGAAATCATTAACAAAGGTTATTCTGGTATAATATCAGACAAATAAAAGTGTTATAGCATAGGAAAGAAATCACTTTGAAAAATTTTCTATATTTTGACATTTTAAAAAATTGTCCTTTAGATCAACTGCAAGCTTTTTATATTCAACAAAACAACACAGTCCTGGATTGAAAGGGGCAGAGGAGCTTTGAGACTGAATGACACAGCAAGCAGTGATTGTGGAACATTCCAGTCAAGACTAAGTAAGGAATCATTTTGTAAAGCGAGTCAGTATTTCTCAGGGAAATTTTTCCAACATAAGTACACATCATTTTCTGGAGATGTGTTATGTGTCAATAAATTAGACTGCTGTCAATAAATTAAACAATATTATTTTTAATGTACTACAGGAGCTTCCTATTTAAAGTAGGCTCTGATGTCAGACTATACAGGTTCTAGTTCTGGCTCCATCACTAACTGGTGACCTTGGACAAACTACTTAATCTCCTTCTGCCCCAGTTGCATCAGTTTAACATGGAGATAATAGAAGTCCATGACTTAGTGAGTGTGAGAATTCAGTGAGATAATGCACGTAAAGCATCTATGACCAAGCCCAGCACACACCTAAATAGTAATCTCATTATTATTTAAAGGAATGTGATGAATTTATTTTTGAAGTGGAATAGTTTTTCTAAAAGAGAATATTTGCCCTGTAATTTATTCTTGGCATCCTAAACACAGTGTGTGGGTTGGGATGAAAGGTCAATTTCCAAGTAAATAAATGTGTGTGGTTATTGAATCCTGCAGGCAGAGTGTTGGTCAGAAGTTGGTCAGCCAAACCAAAAGCCTGTGGAGGTTTCTGGCATCCAAAAGACACACTGGGCATTGTTCACAGGTCCAAACTGAAAGTAAGCACAGGCAGAGATGTGGGCAGGGGTGGATGGGTTTACTGGTCAATATTGGGTGGTCAAATCTTGTGGAGGAGACCACAAGTAGAAGCTGGTAAATGGATATTTAGTGAGTTTCAGATATCAAGCTCAAGAAGTGAGTAAGGAATAGAATTCAGACTAAGAGAGTAGGAGCACTGGCAAACAGGTTTCTAAATAACCTGACTGTCATTCCCAAGGCAGGTATTAGCTGTTTCCTACTCTGGTTTAATTTCACTCCTTCCACTACTTGCCAAAATAATGCACAAAACAACTTTTCTTTTAATTATACAGGTAATACATGTCCATTACAGAAGACGGAAAATATGGATCGACCAGAAGAAAAAAAATTAAATTACTCTTAGGCCTATCTTCCTGTAGTAGCTAGTTTCTGTCAACAAAATATATTCTTGAGGACTTCGTATACAATACGTTGAAAAATTTGTGATAAATGGTGTTTATATTACTTTGTAACCTGATTTTTTCTTTTGCATAGTATACCATGGTCACCTTTCTACATTAATAATTATCTTTCTTTAGTATTCTTAATGAGTTCATAATATTCTCAATAGCTGTACCATCATTTATTTAACTAATTCCGTTTTTTGAATGCTTAAAGTTTTTGTTTCAGTTTTCTCCACTGTA
This sequence comes from Balaenoptera physalus, assembly GCF_965194825.1. Lineage (NCBI taxonomy): Eukaryota > Metazoa > Chordata > Mammalia > Artiodactyla > Balaenopteridae > Balaenoptera > Balaenoptera physalus. Next base: position 147,583,375 of record NC_138890.1, read on the forward strand.
AACAATTCTTGGGTAAATATTCTTCAGACCATTATGTCCTCAAAGGAATTCTAAAATTTAACCATTTTTTAATATTATAGTAAAAAAATATAGCATTTTTAGCATTTAAGCTAAAAAAAAGTCCTCCAACATAATAAAGCCCAATTTGGAAACCAAATTATAATCTAGTCCATTAAATTACAATTTAGTAGTGAAAACAGAGTCTGAAAAACAACTACCAGATTTATTTGCTTTCCAAAATGGCAAATTCCTCTGAGAGGCTAAGGAATCAACTGTTCTAAAGTCTGATAAATTCACCTTCCTATTTTAGTTATGCGCAATCAAGGCAGCCTGAGGCTGATTCTCAATAGTAAACTCTGGGCTCAAATGGAGATTCAAAAAGCAAACCACAAAAATTTACGAATAACAGCTACTGATTTAGAAGACTATAACATCAAAGTGTTTTTAATTCAGGTAAGTGACAAATTTCAGTGATAGAGGTTTATCCTACTATATTTATAGATCTCTGCAGTCACTTATTTGTTTTTTTCATTTTATTAAAATAACATATACCATTGGCAAAAAATCAGCCATTTATTATGGTTGTTTACAGTCTAATATAAGACCTAAATTTTGCATGAAATTTAGAGATTAACAACAATTTAAAGCAGTCAATTGGTACTGGTCCCAAGACATTTATTTGTATTGGTATATGCTGTCAAACCCCTACATTTTTCTTTACTATTAAAATTGTGTCAACAATCTTACTAAATTCCAGACAGACTACTGTCAGGATTGGCTCCGAGGAGGCCAGCAGAATCCACACCCTGATGCTTACACTGTGTGCTGAAATTGAGGCTTTGAAATCACTGGAAAGGAACCAGTGAGAAATGGAAAAACACAGGGCTAGCAAGTTAAAACAACCAGTCCAATAGCAAATTCCAATTCTGGATATGAGTCAGTCTCCAAGGTAACAGGATGGGAGCACAGCTTTAGCTGTTCTGGCAGCAGGAATGCTTGACCTCAAATACAAGATCCAGGCAAAAGAGACAGAGCTGACATGAATCAGGCGAGAAAAAAGGCTGGATTTCCCCCATAGGCCGAGTCTCAGAAGACTTGAGAAGACTGAATATCTAAGTGACTCAGGTAGAAGATGACAATACAAGTAAATTGGCTTCCATATAATAATGAAAAAAAAAAAGTTGGCAAGAGCCCACTGATGAAAAACCAAAGGTTTTATTAACCACCAGTAAGTGCACTGTTAGGTATAAGTGATGTTGAGTGTTAAAATCTTAGCGTAAGATGTCTAAACTCTGTTTACCATTTAGCGAGATAATACTGGATACTCTGCTAGGCCAGATGCCCCTGTCTTTGAGTGGGTAAAGCAGCCTGTCTGAGATTGAGACTATGATTAGATTCGATTTGATTTAACTATGACTAGATTCTGCTGCTCAATATCTGGCCCATGCTGACTTTTTAAACTGTAGGGTAATTTTTGGAGATTAGCAAACAAAATGCAATAAAAATCACCCAAAATTCCACTCCCAGAGATGGTCACTATTAACATTTTGGTCTTATACTATATTTTAGTATATACATGTATGTGTGGGTATATATATACATGTGTACCATACTGTACATACTGCATGACTTTCAGGCAAGTTATTTAGCCCTCCTAAACCTGATTTTACTCATCTGCCAATGGAAGACAATAATAATATACTTTATAAAGTGATTGAGAAGATTAAATAGCTAACATTTGATTGTGAAATACACATATGTAACCTTTTCACTTATCAATGAAAATGAGTGTTTTCTGTTATTAAATAGTAGTTCATTCTTCAAGAATTCTTTTATAGGTGAAAATAAATTCTGTTCTATTATGTACCATAATTTATTCTATTAGTCCCATTTTGTTAAATACTTAGGCAATTTACTGTGTTCATTATTATAAATTCTGCAAGGAATTCTCTATGTACATACATGTTAATTCTCTTGGGAAAAGGTTTTGACTTGTCTTGACACATTTATCTCCAGAAAGACTGAGCCAATTTTCATTCTCACCAGCATTTTCTTATGGTACTTCCTGGAAATTTTTTTTAAGCATTGCAAATTTGTTGTCCAAAAAAATATATATTATTGTGCTTTTACTTCTTGTTCTGAATTTCTTGAATGAAAACATCTGAATGAATTTGGCTATATATATTATATATATATATATATATATATATATATATATATATACACTAGTGAAAGGCATATGTAAAATTTAATGTAAAAAAGTCAAGGCAGCAGAACTGTATTTATATTTCAATTACATATATTTTCAATATTTGTTATTAATTAACCTACTGAAGAAAAATTACACCCTTGTACTTAATATAAAAATTAAATTGGTCAAGAGTCAACAAATATTTACTCAACACCTGCTATGTAATATCTAACATAATATGAGAAACAAAACTATTTTATTTAATGTGTATTTTTTTCCCTAAAAATAATTAAGGCAACTTAATAACATACAAAAGAAAAACCATATTTTAAGACCCTTCTCCCCAAAAGTTGGCATGTAGTTGATTCAACCCTCAGTTCTTGGTTTTGAAATATTTGGTAGCTCTCTGAAGGATTAGCGAAGAGAAAAATTTTCCCAGATTTTCTTTGAAATTGTGAAAAGATACAAAAATGTAAGCCACTGACATGTTACCTTAAAGAGCACTGACTTAGATGACAAAAACGAAGTCCCAGCCAATCTGTCAACTAGCTGTTTAAATGCAGACAAGCTGTACCTTTCTGAGCCATAATTTTCTCATCTGTAACGGGAAGAGGAAACAAGTATTTACTGAATACCTGCACTATGTGCTTTTGCTAACATAAATGGAATAAATAACCTAAAGTTTTATTATAAGGATTGAAAAAATAAAAGGATATTATAACAGCAAATGTTATACCAATGTTATTGTTACCATCATTTTTTATATTAATAGCAACTGTAAAAATAGAAAAGTACTGAAAGCAAGGACTTCTGATGTGTTTATGGTACAACATCATAGACTATTCGAATGAGCTCTGCTTTTCTACAGAGCTATGCAGCTTGCAGGGATGTCTAAGCAAGTGATGTAAAGGAAATGAAAGTCTTTTTCCCCCTAACCCTAAAATTTTCTACAGTATAACACAGTGAAGGAAGGATGGTCTTAAACAAATTCAAATAGAAAATGTAAATCACAAAATTTCATTTTCTCAGTTTAAAATGCACAAATTGGGACCTCATAAAATTATCTGCTCTAGGATTCAATTTGGTTCAAGATGAATTGGCTCTTTACCCTTTAGTTTCTAGGATTATTTATATTCTAGATTTATGTCATATAATTCCTTCCTCATTAATAGTGAAAGGTTACAAATGTGTAAAGTGTGGCTATTATTAAGTTACTTATATTCTTAACAACTTAATTTTCCTCTTGCAGGCCAGTGCCAAAGACACAGGAAGTATGCATGCAGCAATACATCACCGTCTTGTTGCACTTCGGAGCTTCTATAAGCAGAAAGATGCAAATCAAGCTGAAAGCCAGTCAGAAACAGTCCTCCAACAATTTAACTGTGATAGCTGTGATGAGGATGAGGATGATTTTACCCAAGTTACTAAAACTAGATCAGGTAAAGAACTTTTCTTTTGTTAGTTCAGAGGTTTAAGAAAGACATCTTATTCACAACCCTTTTATATGAAACAGATTTTTAAAAAGTGGAACTTGTCTGTTCAAAGTGGACAGGGGTTAGAGCCCTAGATGTTTGGATCTGAGACGTGGGTTTGAAAATCACTGTCTTCTGCCTGTGGCCTTCATTGGGATTTCACCAGAAGTCAGCCTTATTGTAATACCTGCACATCATTTGCATATACATTTCATAAAAGACCATGTTTACAATGTAAAGTATTAATTGCTACACTGAAACTAACCAATTATTTCTCTTCACTTGTTCTCATTCTCCTATTATTGGCCATAATAGAAGAAATTATAAATACTCGTAATGGAACCAGCAGGCAAATCTGGCTTATTCCCTTTTTGGAATTTGACTGTTTTATTTTCAAAGACCTTCTTTACCTAGGGCAAAAGGCGCTATTTCTTTTATTACATCCGGATTCATGAACTGAACAAGGTTGCAGTGGAACCACTGGTTAATGGATTTTTAGGTTTTAGTGCTAGTCCTGATGAGTGAATTTAAAACTAAAATTCATCATTATTTTTGGAGAAAACCATTGTCAAGGAAATAATAAGCCCAGCTTTGTGGGTTTTTAAAATAATTTTTATTGGAGTATTGTTGCTTTACAATGTTGTGTTAGTTTCTACTGTACAGCAAAGTGAATCAGCTATATGTATATATATATATATCCCCTCTTTTTTGGATTTCCTTCCCATTTAGGTCACTATGGAGCGCTAAGTAGAGTTCCCTGAGCTATACAGTAGGTTTTTGTTAGTTATGTATTTTATACATAGTATCAATAGTGTATATATGTCAATCCCAATCTCCCAATTCATCCCACCCCCCTTTCCCCCCTTGGTGTCCATACATTTGTTCTCTACATCTGTGTCTCTATTTCTGTTTTGCAAGTAAGATCATCTGTACCATTTTTATAGATTCCACATATATGCGTTAATATATGATATTTGTTTTTCTCTTTCTGACTTCACTCTGTATGACAGTCTCTAGCTCCATCCACATCTCTGCAAATGACCCAATTTTGTTCCTTTTTATGGCTGAGTAATCCAGCTTTTTTATACAGATGTAGCTATTCCAATAAGTCTTCCAAGTATTTTCAGTAATATTTTCATTTAGCCCTGAATTCCACTCTACGGAGGACTGACAAAGGACTTACAAAAATAGTGTGTTAGCAGGCATTTTCCCAATTTTTAATCATTTTAAATCTTAAAGCTATTTTAATCATACATAATTTAAGAATCTATCAAACAACATGTGCAGAACTTGATGAAATAGCTTCCTTGGCCTAATACTAAAAATGTGATCAAGAGGAAAAATGCACAAAACATGCAGAGCAGGATCATAAACTGCTAGACTCAGTGAGCCAGAGGACTAAGCGAATATGATTTTTCTTGTTACTGTTAAACAAGAGGTTTAACTTTTTTAAAATGTATGAAATGTATAAATAAAAATTATTATAATGTTTATATTGTCACAATAAAATAGGATCTATTAGAAAATGGGTTGGTATCCATTAAAAATGTTAACTTGCGGGGCTTCCCTGGTGGCGCAGTGGTTAAGAATCCACCTGCCAAGGCAGGGGACACGGATTCGAGTCCTGGTCTGGGAAGATCCCACATACCGCGGAGCAACTAAGCCCGAGCACCGCAACTACTGAAGCCCGCGCGCCTAGAGCCTGTGCTCCACAGCCAGAGAAGCCACCGCGCGAGCCGCAACAAAGGAGCCTGCCTGCCACAACTAAGACCAGGCGCAACCAAATAAGTAAATAAAAATATTAAAAAAAAAAAAGAGAGAAGCCACCACATTGAGAAGCCCACACACCACAACGAAGAGTAGCCCCCGCTCACTGCAACTAGAGAAGAAAAGCTTGTGCACAGCAACGAAGACCCAACACAGCCAAAATTAAATAAATAAAATAAATAATTAAAAAAAAAAGGTAACTTGCAGTTAGGATTAAATGGCAAAATTATTTCATCAACAAATGACACGTTTATGAATAGAATCTATATTCTACCATATTCCATTTTAGGAAAGGGGTGATATGCAACTACCTTCATACAAAATGAGAAACAATGGAAATAAGGCCAAGTAAATGCCAATCTTATGAACCCATCCTCTCCCCTCCTTACTTAGTACTTTCTCTAGGAAGTGCTGCACACAAATGCTAAATGTTATGGAAGCAATAAAATGTCTGACTTTTTAAACTTTGTTGCCCAGGAATCAAGGAAAGGTTTAATTATCTGAAAATGTCACATTTAAAATTAGGAACATTTCCAAACGTTACTTAAAAATATGCAGATTCTCTGCCTGCTAATGCAGGGCACACGGGTTCGAGCCCTGGTCTGGGAGGATCCCACATGCCGCGGAGCAACTGGGCCCGTGAGCCACAACTACTGAGCCTGCGCGTCTGGAGCCTGTGCTCCGCAACAAGAGAGGCCACGATAGTGAGAGGCCCCCGCACCACGATGAAGAGTGGCCCCCGCTTGCCGCAACTAGAGGAAGCCCTAGCACAGAAACGAAGACCCAACATAGCAATCAATCAGTAAATAAAAAACAAAACAAAACAAAAAAACTACCATATTAAAAAAAATGCAGATTCTATATATATTTTATTTCCTTGCTAGTAAGCGTATTCATGAGTATTCATGTTCAGTTGTATTCAATATTAAACCTAACTGAATACAATATTATATAATAAATTATTTTAAATTTATATCACAGATTCTTCTAGGTGGACCCACAAACAGTCGGTTGCCTGCTCATGAGTGCTACCTACTATAACCATGACAACATCTACAAAAAGATCACCTTACTGAAAAAATCTAAGCCATCCTAATAACTAAATGAGAAGATCCTATTCATTCCTGGAACAGTTTTTATAGAAAAGTCCAAGAAATATAATTTGTTGCAATTAAAATGTTTCTCTGTGTAGTATAATAATTCTGAGGTTTTATATTTTGATTATTGTGGAGAAAATGACAGAATTTAAGAAACACATGGTCTTTGGAAGTTCAAAATTTTTCATTTTTGAAGAAGTTAATTTAGAATAAGATTTGGTAACTAATTTGGACTGTTCATCACATTGATGGATACAATAGTTAAAATTATAAATTGCTGGATTTGATAAATATCTAAGATATTTATTTTTTCAGTCATATATTGTCTGGCCATAAAACAAATATTTTATAAAACTTCCGGAGTCATTTCTTTGAAAAATATTATAACTGCATGTTAACACGTTATTAAATCATGTTTTTCTTCTGGGAAATGTGTATTTTCATTTAACCTTTGGACTTCCTAATTCTATAATATTATATATTCATGGTATGAATTCCTTTAAAGAGAATATCTGTTCTTGCACTTGTATCTATCACACCTTGTATATGCTTGACTCACGGTCAGTATCCAATATTTGTTGAAGGAATGAACAAAATACATTACCTATGTATCAAAACAGTAACTATACAAAAAGTGAAATATGTTAACTTGTTCTTTGCTTTATTTATGTAATTAAATTGCCATTAATATTCTAGTAGGTGAGGCTGTTCAGAGACCTTTTATAGCCAAATGACTTTTTTTCTTACATGCCATTATTAAGGTAAAACACAGTAATTTCAACAATTGTGCAACAGAATTTTGATGTTCCTCTTTTGAGATTTGTTTCAGAGACACTTCAGGAGTTACACAAGAAAATTAGTCTCAGTACTTATGGACATATTTCAGTTTTCAATCCAGTATGATCACCCCATGGCTTCAAAATGACTTTTGATTGTGACCCCTATACAATTCCCCTATTAGAGGCATCTTAATCTGCTCAGGCTGCCATAACAAAATACCACAAATTGGGTGGCTTAAACAACAGAAATCTATTTCTCTCAGTTTTGGAGGCTGGGAAGTCTAAAATCAAGATGCTGGCAAGGTTGGTTTCATTCTGAGGCCTCTTCTCTTGGCTTTTAGGGGTCACCACCTCACTGTGTGCTCACATGACCTCTTTCTTGTAGGAGCACGGGGAGGCAGTAGGGAGAAAAAGACAGCAGGTTCTCTGGTGTCTCTTTTTATAAGGACATTAATCCCATCAGACCAGGGCCCTCATAACCTCATCTAGCCCTAATTACCTCCCAAAGCCCCATCTCCAAATACCATCATATTGTGGGGTAGGCTTCAACATATGAATTTTGGGAGAACATAAACATCCAGTCCATAATGAAGAATAATTCACAGTTCAAAATGATTTCTGAAAATGTTCTGAACAGTGACAACATATTTGGGATAAGAGTATAGCTTCATTTCTACTTTGAAGAACAATATTCACATGGAAGTATACATGTGAATACATATTTTTAAAAAGTTACGTTGCTTTATTATAGTATATACCATAGATAATAGTAAAAGCAATTATATGTATGCATTTATTGTCAAATCTAATGCTTGAAAGTTTAGCATATGAAAGTTGAATTACTCTTTTAGACTACAGTTTAGCTAGTATGTTATAATTGATGAAAGTTTTCCTCTTTCCCTATCACTAACTATAACAGTAAAATTTAGCTACTAAGAGTATCTAACTTTCATTAATTCTTCTAGTGACTCCAGAAGAAATACAGTAAATAAAATCCTTTACTTCTAAATTAAGCAATGACTCAGGAAGTGGAGAAGAAAAGTTAATGTAAGAGAGGAAGAGAGAAAAGGTTGAGAGAAGGAAAAGAAAAAAAACAGTAAAGAAGAGCTCTAACATGAAAGGAAGAATAAAAAGAATGGAAAACCAGAAGTTTTAAGTGTTTTCTTTTTAATTCTAAAAGAGTGACTCTGATGCAGAACAAACTAGGAGGAAAATTTTCATTAGAAGCGTAATATAAACAGGGAGACATTTGGAGAAGATATTAAAGAATTGGTTCTCTTATAAGATCTTAGCTGATATGGGAACATTGGGATTATGCTAAATTGTTAAAGTAAAGCAGAGAAACAGAGATTTTCCTTATCTTCCTGACATGTTCATTCTTGACCCCTCTTTAGTTGTGGAGATGAATTTTCTCAATGCCTCATTTTATTTAAGGATTATGACATGGCTACTAACAGCAGAAACATGATATTTAGCTTATGACTTTCAACCCATTTCCACTCTGCTATTCCTTCTTATACTCTTTATGCATATATTTAGTAATATTTTGGGGGGTAATAGAAATAGAAACATCTTATAGTTTCTCCGTGTCCTATATCTTCATCTAGCCTTCTCCTTTTTGGCTTTTCTATATCCTTTGTCCCCCCCTTTAATGTGAAGTGATCAATCATATAATGACATTCATTTTCACAAGTTACTAGGTGGGTGATTTCAAAGCATACGCCTTCTTCCATAGAAGCTGCTTTTTAAAATAAATTTATTTATTTATTTATTTTTGGCTGCATTGGGTCTTCGTTGCTGCGCGCGGGCTTTCTCTAGTTGCACGAGCAGGGGCTACTTTCCGTTGCGGTGTGTGGGCTTCTCATTGCAGTGGCTTCTCTTGTTGCAGAGCTCAGGCTCTAGATGCATGGGCTTCAGTAGTTGTGGCACATGGGCTCAGCAGTTGCGGCTCACAGGCTCTAGAGCACAGGTTCAGTAGTTGTGGCACACGGGCTTAGTTGCTCCATGGCATGTGGGATCTTCCCAGACCAGGGCTCAAACTTGTGTCCCCTACATTGACAGGTGGATTCTTAACCACTGTGCCACCAGGGAAGTCCCAGAAGCTGCTTTTATTAAAAGTTACTTGGATAAATATTCCCCCAATACACAAGATATATTTAATATGATATCCGATTATATATTATAATCTAAACATTCTTTTCTATCAACAGTACTTTTATACCAAGTTATTCAGCTTAATTGTAAACCAGCAAAATGTTCTCTCTTAAAACATTTTACATGCATTACTGCCAAAGCCAGGAACCCTTAGTTGTCAGGGCCTAATATCCTATACAGGCCTTAGAGTACGTGCATGTCATTTTTTAAAAAGCCAGGGCGTGGTCATATCTATCTTTCAGAATCAGAATGTACATGAAGTGAGCTGGAGGGGGTTATAGGGATTGGGAAGGACAGATCTTAACCTTTGTAAATCTTCAAGTTGTGAATATCATGGTGATATATAATTTCTTCCCCATAAAATGTTGAGAACAATTAAGCTTGCTTGAGATGTGGCTACTGGGTAGGCTTATTCACTAGAAAAGAACACCAGCCTTGTCATAGGCGGGGTTTGAGTTTGAAATTCAATAATACTACAGATTATTTTAGTTGTTTGAGGGTAGTTGGAACTGATATTAAATCCATGAATGCCAACACTTTGGTTTGTTTTGCAATGGCCAGATTATACCCAGAGTACTGAGTAATTTTTGACATCATACTCGGAATTGACAAACTCGAGTACTTGAACATAGTTGAAATTTCTAACATGATATTTGGAAACTATGGCATTGGAGGAGTTATTGAAATAACTGGCAAATGTTTAGCCTAATAAATACTTGATGATATAATAATTTTCAAACAATTAGAGGATTACCAAAATTTCTTAATTTCTGCCAATCTAGTGGATGTAAAAGACTACTTCCCTATTAGCTTAATTTGTATTTTTCTGACTTCTAATAACGTTGAGGATCTTTTAGATATGTATTCACTGCTTGTGTTTCTTCTAAGAAATTTCTGTTCAGAATTTTTGCAAAGCTAACCATGTCATTCTCTCCTTTCAGTGGCTTCCTAGCATACACAGGATAATAGCCAAGTTCCTAAGCGTGGATATAACACTTCATGTCTTTCCCCCTCTCAACCTCTGTAGCCTCACCTGCCACTGTTGCCTGTCTCTCTCTAAATGTTCTAGGATTTCAGAACTGCTATTTTATTACTCCATATCTTTGCTCATACTGTTTCCTCTGTGGAATTCCTTTCTTACTCTTGCTGATTCTGGCTAATATCTAACTCATTCTTTAAGGTTTAGCTTGAGACATTTCCAGAAAGCTTTCCCTAACTCCACTTGGGCTGAATTAAAACCTGTTCCTCCAAATTCCTACAGCACCCTGTGAATAATTTTACCATTGCACAGACTGTATGTTCTTCAGGGGGAGAGACTACTTATTTATTTACCATTTAATCTCCAACACCTAGCAGGGTGCTTCGCCCATAGCAGGCAATCAAATATAATTTGATCTCCATTGACGTGTTGTACACATAAGACTCAAGAGATGTTATCCAACAGGAAGCTAGAAATAAGGATGTAAAGCTCCGGAGATAGTGTGGGCTAAAGATACTGGTAGTAGCTGAAGTCATGGAAGGGGAAAAGGGTTAATATTTGCCAAGTGTATACTTCGTAATGGGCATGTGGCTAGGCATTTGTACATATATTTACAGCTTTACAAGGAAGCTATTACATTTTGTAAATGAAGAAGTAGGCTCAGAAAGATTAAGGGAACAGTTCAAGGTTGACAAAGGTAATAAATGGTAAAGCTGGGATTTGAACCAAGGTCTTTTTAAATCCAAACCCAAGCTCTTTTCATTACACAAGAGTAGATAAGCTCATGCAGAAGAGTGGAGAGAGAGAGAAAGAGACAGAGAGAGAGAGAGACAGAGAGAAGGGAAGGCAAGGATAGGGAAGGATAGATCCCAAATATGAGCTTAGGAAGAACCCAGAAAAGGGACAGAAAGATGGGAGGACCACCATTAGGGACTGGTGTGCTGTGAACCAGAGTAAAAAATTTCAAAAGGAAATGATAACCATTTCAAATGCTGCAGAAAGACCAAGTCAGTTAAGGGCTGATAAATGTCTTCTGAGTTTACAATCACATCTTTGGTCACCATGGAAATAGCAGTAATTAGTAAAGTAGCACGGTGAAACTAGATTACAACAGGTTGACAGATGAATAGGCAGCAGGGATGTTGACCAATGATGAACCAACTACTCTTTCAAGAATCTTAGCTGTAAAGGGAAAACAAGCAATATATAAAAGCTAGGGCATAAAAGGTTTCTTTGTTGTTTTTTTTTTAATTTAAAGATGTCACAGACATGAGCATGTTTAAACAGTGAGGAGGAAAAGTCCAATAGAGAGGGATAATTAAAAGTATATTAAAGGTGATAACCTGAGAGAGTAATATTTCTGAGCAGGTGGAAGGAGATGGGATCCCAAAATAACAATGGACAAAGAGATATATCAAATGAGAAGATGTCAGTGTAGACAAGTTTGTAGCTGGAAACAGGGGAGATCCAAAAATTTGAGTACTTATCTGTGAAATGGGAAGAAAAGGGGTCTGAAATTTTGCATATGCATAACAAAACTCATAGACTTTGATCCAGAACAGGTTTTCTAAATTCATTTTTTCTGTCAAATGGATCAACTGACATTCTCCTAGTCACCAAACTTCAAAGCTCAGTGTCATCTGTGACTTCTCCCTTTTCTTCCTTCCTAGTATCTAAGGAATTATAAAGTGTTGAACTAGTAAGACTAGAAAGGACCTTGAGGATGTTCAAGGTTACAAATGAGTAACTCACATCCCACAGAAGTTAAGAGGTGCACTTTAGGGTGCACTACGAGTCACTATTAGCAGCTGCTGTGAGGCAAAGTTCCTGGCCAGAAGGGGTCAGTGACCTACTAAAAGCAAACATCTATCAGACTGCACTGTGTATTTCCCAGTCTAATACACTACCTGGCACGTAGAAGGGACTCAGTAAATATTCAGTGAACCCAATAGTGGATGCTGGCGTTGGTGGCTAGCTGAAAAGTAAAAGTCACAGATTTGGAATCAATTTGGAATCAATTTGGGCTTGGCAGAACCTTGGAATCACTCTAGTTCAACTCCCTCACTTTATAGATGAGGAATCTGAGGCCCAGAAAGATGAAGCAACCTGCCCAAAGTCCAAAAGCTAGTTACTGATAGTGCTAGGACTACAAAGAAGCAAAGAGAGTGCCAAAGCAAAAGGATCTAAAGAGCAGTAGGGATAAACATTAGGCTGTGCACTGCCATTTGATTCTCCTCTTGTAACAGGAGCATTTTCTTCCATTTCCATTACTTTTACTCTAGCTTCGATCCAAGTGTAACTATTCCAACAGCGCCCAAGTCTCCCTTCCTGCTCTTGCCTCCCAATTTGTTCCACATTCGAAAGCCAGATCAATAGTCATCAAACATTGCTCTCAGGACTCATTTCTTTCCAGTTAAAAGCCTTCAAAAGGCTAACTACTGCCTACAGGATAAGGTCCAAATTATTAACATTCTTAACCCTTCACTCTTTTCCTATCTACTTTTTCAACCATATCTTCCCATCTAGAAATTTTCCACTTGGCCAGACTCGTCTATCCATCATCCTCTAACTTTCTCAAAGGCTAACACCTCCCCTCCGCCCCAACAGTTTTTTGGAGGTTAGCAGGAGCTATACCACCTGCGCAGTCCCACATGGTACCATGCTTAAATGAGCCCGGTGCTCGGCTTACTGCTCTCTATCCCTCTTGCAATTCTTAGCAATTTCTGAACAAGGGACTCTGCGTTTTCATTTTGCACTAGGCCCCGCAAATTGTGCAGCTGGTCCTCAGTCAGTCTCCTCAATCCCTGGCCCAGGGCTGCACATATTACCCATCCAATACGCGGTGGCTGAATGAACGAACAAAGGGTCTAGTCTTATGTGCAATAATGAAAGAGTCTAGTCTTATGTGCAATAACGAAAAAAAGAACTGACCCTGAGCAAGAAGCTACAGCCTCACTCACGTTCCCGCCAAGCCCTTAAAACCGCACTCGCAAGCCCGGCGCAGCCTCAGACCGGTTCCAGCTGGGTTCAGCTCCAACACCAAATAGAATTCCGGCCCTTCCCCCGGCCGCAGCCAATCCCTGAAGCTCTCGGCCCCCGAAACCGCTGCGGGTTCTGATTGGCTGGCAGAGGTGGCCTGGGGGAGGGTGGAGACCGCGGGGGGAAAGGGGTGGAGCTGGAGGTCGGTCCCAGGGCGGGGAAGCGGCTACTGCGCAGGCGTCGATGGAAAAGGCTCCCCAAACAAACACAACCCACCACCTGGAGGCCTCCAGCTTTTCCCCGCCCACCTTTCCCTCTCGAGGGCTCTCCCGACTCCCAATCGCCCGGCTTTCCCCGCCCCCGTCAACGTCTGGGCACGTCCCCTTCGCGGCGCCGGCCACGCACGGCTATGCACTTAACCTCTGCCCGCCCGGCTGGAACGTAGAGGCCGGGGCGGCGCGAGCGGCGCGCACTGCTGGCGGCTGGAGGCGGAGGCGGGAGCCCGGGCCTGCAGCCGCTGCCGGGCTGATGATGACTTGTTACCGAGGCTTCCTGCTGGGCAGCTGTCGTCGCGTGGCGGGCGGCCGGGCAGCGGCGCTGAGGGGGCCAGGGGCGGGAGGCCCCGCCGCGCGGCCGCGGCTCGGCGGTGACGGCGGCGGCCGGCGGCACCTGGGGCAGGGGCAGCCGCGCGAGCTGGCGGGCTGTGGCAGCCGCCCCGACGGCGGCTTCCGCCCGTCCCGGGTGGTGGTGGTGGCCAAAACCACCCGGTACGAGTTCGAGCAGCAGCGGTACCGTTACGCGGAGCTCTCTGAGGAGGACCTGAAGCAGTTGGTGGGTCCCCGCCCTTGTGCCTCGGCCCGGCGCTGGTTCGCTCACTGGCTCGGCCGTGACTTTGGCGGGGGGGGCGTTATGGGAATAGGTCCGCAGGCCGCCCCTGGGGAAAGGGAGCCCCTGGGCGCCGCTGTGGGCAGCGGAAAAGAGGCTATGGTACCGCAGACACACCCCCTTTTACTGGGCAGGACTGCCAGGCCTGGGCACGCCGGGCAGCCCGTCTGCTTGAGCCTTTTCCGCGCTGGAACGTGGTTCTCAGACAAGGTTCCAGGAGTTTGTTTCAAAAGCTCACGTGTCTCCAGTGCTGGGCAGAGCAGCGGGGAAAATTTGAATGTATATTGTTAAGTAGAAAGGTCCAGACAAAAGGCAGGTAAACACGGTAATTATGAAATACAGCGTCTAGGTCGATATAATATAGTAGTGCCTCCACAACAGACTATATTTGGTATAGGTATTTACTGATATCTTTGCCAAGTATATAAATACACCTAAGGGGGGAAAAAAGACCCTGAATCTTATTTGCCTTCACTCTTATTTTTGGAACTTCTGATCCCATGTCCCCACCCACTTTAAGGAAAGGAGAGTGATGATGCTACCGTGAGCAATGTGTCCAGAAAAATCTCCACTGGAAATCTCTAATTGTTGACACTGCAAAAGGCATCAAAAGGCTCTGGAATAAATTGCCTTTAACCATAATCCTGTAGAATTCTGTGCAAGAGTAGACAGCCTGTTCTGAACTTCTGGTTCGTAATCATCAGCAGTCTTTTGGTAATATTTTGTGGAGGTATCAAAATGAAATTGTAAATCATCCTTGTTTAAGTACTGACCGTTTTCAGCATTTAACTTCTTGACTGTTTAATGAGTTAATTGAGGAGGGCCCCTGTATTCATCGGGTGGCCATGCTAGGTGCAGATTTCTCTCCTTTTCCCTAAGTGCTTGAAGGTAGCAATTTATAGAAGACATTTGCATCATTTAAAGAGTAAATCAGCAGACAGTTGGAGCAGGTGGTCGGAGTAGTTGAGTTTGTGTTAGGGAGTGAAGTTGAGGGTGAGGCAGGGAATAAAAATGTCTGAAGCAAGCGTTTCAGGGAATTGGTGATTTGGGAAAGAGGTGTGCCATAAGGGTTGTACTCCTAATTTTGCAGATCTACTTTTTAGAAGTTGTCAAATGCCATATACCCATAAATATGTTCTTCATACAATTTTATGGAAGCCTCTCACGGCAAGTAAAAATAGTACACTTGACTGGCATGTTCAGCGTGTGGGATTGGGGGTCAGGAGCTTGGAGCCAGGCCCAGGTTCTCTGTGGTTAACTTCCTCTACTTCTTTTTAACTTCCGTGGGCCTCCTTGGTGACAACGATACTTTTTGTGTTGTGCTGTCGTTTTCAAAGTGCTTTTATCTAGTTCAGTGTGTGAAATACTAGGATTGGACTAGGTAGCCTCCAAGGCCCTTTCTGGTATTTTAAAACTGAAGAATTTTTACAAGGCCTCGAGAATATGAGTGGTATCTGAATTAGATTAATTCTTGGACCTCTGAACTAGATTGACACTAATCAAAACTTTTTAAATGTAAGGCAAATCAAGTCTTTAGAAATCGAACTACCTAGTACACCCAGTCTGAGTATCTGAAGAGAAATCTGTAATAGGTAAATATTTGCCTATTGCTAAGTATGCTGTTTGGAGTAAGAAAACCTTTGAAGTAAAACTTCTGGACTGTAGGACACAGTTTTGAGATAGTTGTTGTTGCTATCATTTCAATTAAATTTTATTGGATTTGTTTCTTACTGATTTGAGTTTTATCATTTATGTTAAGGCCAGTATTCAGAATGGCATAATATTAGGTGGAGCCCGGAGCAGAGATCAGGAACAGACCAAATAATACTAGGCTGTGTGAAGTTTTTCTAAAATGGGATTCTGTAATAGGAATGATAAGATGATTAATACTGTTTGCTGTTTTCCTGGGGTAAAAGATACTAAGGTATATGTATCATGTGAATTGGGTATAAAAGAAAGTGGCCAAGTGCTTACTTGAGTTTTCTGGCACCGTGGCTGGCTGTGTCTGTGGTGTCCTGGTAAGTTTTGTATCAGAGGATTCTCTTTTGTTGTGGTGGTGGTAATTGTTTTGTGGCAAAATAGATCTCTATTAGGTTACTTGTTAAAATGCAAATGGAAGAAGAGGGATGGAGTGCCAGTGTAATTTCATACCCTGAAGCCTTGTGGTTCTCTAACTTTGTAGAAACTTAAACAATTAGAGGAAATACTTCTTAGCTGATAAAGCATGTACAGACTGGGTCAAAGTTTGGCTTTCATTTGCTCTTTCATATTGGTTTTACATTGGTTTATTTTTAATTCTTGCATTTCCCTTCCCCCTAACCGATTAGTGACTTTTCTTGTGAATAGAGGATTTCTAATCAGTGATTTTACATCTACTGGCTCAAGACGTTGCAAGGGCTAATTGAACTATTATTACAATTTACTTGCATCATAAGCGATGTAGCTGTTGGTGGATGTGGAGCTTATATTAACGGGGTTGATGACACTCACAAACTAGACCTTTAGGTGAATCAAAGCTGATTGGAAAGGGTTTTGACATCATAAACATGCCTTATTGGCCAAAGAATGTTTCATTTCAAAATATTTTAATACATACCAAATAAGAAATGAGCAGTTTCCACCCTTCTCTGCCCCCGCTCCAAGTCTTACAACCCCAGAAGCAACCCCCTTTAATGGTTTCCATTTTTAGTTTTTTTAAAAAAATTAGTTTCCTAATGGGATAGAATAATTTCATTTAGTCGTCCCTCTATTATTGGCTTACATTCTTCCTAGTGATTGTCTTCTTAGCAGATTTGGGAGTTGCTGTGCCTTGGATTTTGTTTCCCTTACTCAGTTTCCTGAAAACACTGGTGTAGCTTAGGTTGTAGTTCTTGGGTAGATAATATTTTTGCCACATGTGCAATGAGTGTAGTGTATGCAATATAAGTATTTATCAAATTAAAGAACATGATCTGGAGTACTGCCAGAGAGCCTTCTAACAGAGCCTCACTCCTTTCAAATCTTCCAGACACAGGAACCAGAATGGTCTATCCAAAGTGAACATCTGGCCCCTTTACTCCTCTGCTTAGAACCCCTCAGAAGCTCCCTATAACCTATAGAGTCACCCAGGGAATTCGTTAGAATGCAGGTACCTGAACCTTATTCTCATCCCCCTAAATATAAAGATTCAGTTTGTGGAGAACTCCCAGACTCTGCCTCTCTGAACCATACCCTTAAGGTTGCTGATGCTTTGTCCAGGGCTTTGCATTTTTAACAAGCTCTCCATGTTTGCAAGTGGTCCCCAGATCAGACTTCGAGAAACAGTATTGTAGGTGAACCTTTATTATCCTTAGTGTGCTAAAACAAGGCCTTTCATGAATTTACTCCTGTCCACCTGTTGAGCTTCATTTCTAATCAGTTCTTGTCTAGAACTTCATTTTCCATTGATTTCAAACTGCTTTAATTTCCATTAGATGTTGTGCTTATTTAATTACTTATGGATCAGTAACACATTAAAATGGTACAAAATGTAAACGATACAGAAGAGTATGCAGTGAAAAGTCTTTTTCTTATTCCTGTCACCGGGCACTCAGTTTTTGTCCCTGGAAGTAACCAATGTTAATCAATTTCTTGTGTTTCCTTCCAGAAATAATATATACATACAAATCAATAGGGTGAAATATTCTTTTTCTTTATCCCATCCCTTTTTACTCAATGATAACATATTATTTAAGCTATTCTGCACCTTGTTCTTTTTTTAATAGTATGTATATAGTACTTATTGTGTGCAGATGCTTTAGTTTATTAAAATACACTGTGTAATGAATAATATTTGTGTTAATGAATCAAACTCTAAAATACTTAAAAGTGGACTTGCTGAGTCAGGAAGTATGTGGATTTGAAATTTTAATAGGTATTGCCAAATTGCTTCCCTTAGAGGCTGTGCCAGTGTATACCTTCACCAGCAATATATGAAGGTGCTTGTTTTTTCATAAACAGTTTAGCATATTTTGGGGTCTTTGCCAACCTGGTAGGTGAAAAATGGTATTTCAGGGTAGTTTGATTTGCATCCATCACTGTCTTTACCTTTGTAGCCCCTTTTGCTCTGAATGCTCCTCCATCCTTTAGCCAATTCCTGTTCTTGCTGTGAGGTGAAGCTTACACATTACTCTCACAGGAAGCTGTCCTTGGTAACCTTGCTGGGCCTCTCTCTGGCCACCAAGCTTATGTTAGGTATTCTTCACTGTATTTTTCATAATACATATGTTTTTGAGCTTTCCATTTTAGTATATTATCTGTGGTTATTTTCTTCTCTGGAGTTGAGGACAAGGACTGTATCTTACTCATCATCCTCTCTGCCTTTCCATCCCCACTAGGTAAAGGTGGTGAAATGTTGCTGAATTTTAAAAAAACATTTTTAGTTCTTTTCACCCTGAGGCTGCCAGTCCAGGGCCTTATTTCCGGCTGTCAGGCTTCCAAAAGATGTTAGTTGCTAAAAACTTAAGGTAGAGATTACTGATGTGAGTGCCCTGAAAGAGGTTTCATGGTTAAATATGTTTGATAAACATGAGCCTAAACAAAAGATGATTTTTATTTGACCATGAAATTTTTTTTGGGGGGGGGTGCCTAAAATGTTTTTATTTATTTTTGGCTGTGTTGGGTCTTCGTTTCTGTGCGAGGGCTTTCTCTCGTTGCGGCAAGCGGGGGCCACTCTTCATCGCAGTGCGCAGGCCTCTCACTATCGCGGCCTCTCTTGTTGCGGAGCACAGGCTCCAGACGCGCAGGCTCAGTAGTTGTGGCTCACGGACTTAATTGCTCCGCGGCATGTGGGATCTTACCAGACCAGGGCTCGAACCCATGTCCCCTGAATTAGCAGGCAGATTCTCAACCACTGCGCCACCAGGGAAGCCCGCCTAAAATGTTTTTAATTCTGTGGAACACAACTTGGAAAATAGAGGCTTAAGGTATACTCCCGTAAATATTTGCAGTTAAATAGGAGACTCATAAAGATGTAAAAGGATTGAATATCACAGTAGCTGGAATTCACCGTTAACAGAATCATTGACCAGTATGTTTTAGAGCCCTGATTTTCAACCTACACTATGTATCAGGCTTACCTGGGGGAGCCTGTAGCCAGCCATGAAGTTGTAAATAACATAATTTTTTTTACTGTGATCAGTTTTTCTATATTTTTAATTATATGACTTAAGCTCTAAGTTAAGATATTATGCACATTAATATCTTCTCAGCTAGTAAAGTATAAGTTTTTATTTTAATATTGTTTTGTGTCTTTAAAAAGTTACATCAGTAATATATTCTTTAGAATGTCTATTTTTTAGAAATTTCTTTTCTTATTCACTATTGGTTTTGAAATTGATCTATGTTGATATATGTTAATTCATTTTAATTGCTGTATAGTATTCCATTGTTTGGATAATTAGGTTGTTTCCAGTTTTTCCACTATTTAAAAAAAATGCTGCAATTAAACATACAAATAATTTTTCCATAAGCATTGAATAACTCCCTGATTCCCACTGTTCTCATGAGCACTTGGTAGACTTTAACATTTTTGCCAATGTGACGAGGGTGAAATTGTATCTTTTAATTTTAAGATACTTAAAGAATAAGGAAGAATTTATAGGTGAAGGGGAGAGAACAGTACTAGTAAGACAGTGGGAAAGGTCATCTTTTTGCCAGTAAAAAGAACTCAAACATTGGTGACTTTAATTCACAGTCAGAAAAATCTTACATCATGATGTACTCATATTTGAAATAGAAGATAGCATGAAGCAGTTTACCCCTGTTACATGTAGTATAGTTTATTTTCTCTTTAATAATAATGCTGGTTGTGATCACTGGGTTGGTATGGTACCCATTCTAAGGGCAATTTGAAAATCATTGCTCAAGAGGAAGTATTATTGAGGCTAAACAGGTAAGTGGGCCTTATAAAGTTGTTAAATGCCATGGTTTTATCTCCTAGTGGTTTTCAGTCTTACCACAACCCTTGCTCAGCCCTACTCTCTTCCCCACAGGAGTGGAGGGATGGGTCAGCTTTTCTGAGACATCACCATTCTGGGACTAGTATGAAAGCAGGCTTCTGGTGGGAGTGGTTAGATGATGAGGGGAATAGGAAATACTTTTTAAGGAAGAAACTCATTTAGAAATTCCAGAGGCAAGCTATTGCATGAGACCAGATAAGAGTTGATGTTGCCCAGAACTCAAGCAGTGGCAGCATGAATGTAAAGGACAGATTGGAGAAACAGTTTACAGGTGTAATTATTGGACTTCACCATTGGCTGGCTGCTGAGATTGAGTGTGAAGGGAGAATTAAAGGTGACACCTGGGGTTTACTTTGTTGACTAGGTAAATGGAAGTATTATTGACTGTTATATGGGATTAAGAAAAGCAAATTAGAAACGGGAATATATAATCAGATTTAGATGGTTTTGGGGAGAGGTACTTGATCTACCTGTGGGTGAATATAAAGGTAGGCATTTGAAAATTTGAGCCTGTAGCTCAAGAAACAAGCTTGCCCTAACAGTTTAATTTCATAGGTACTGGTGGATACTTGGTAGATCAAGTCCCTAGAGTGGGGAGATAACGAAAATGAAGTGGGAACGAATAAGCAAGCCAAGGAAGGTACCTTTAGCAATCCCAGCATGTACGGGAGTAGGTAAACAGAATTAAGGGGAGTGCAGAAGTAGGAATAAAACAATGGGGAAAGTAAAGGTGAGAGTCTGAGATAAAGAATAAATGGAATAGAAATGATCCAAGATAAATACCAAATATAGCTGAAGAAATATTCAGGGTTCCCTGCACCTGGCCTGATCATACTAGGTAAGTAGTTTACTCTAGCTGTCAATTAGGTACCACTGATCCTTTTAAGGCAATTTTGAATGGTGCTTGGTGTACCATTTAGTTAAGTGTGTTCTTCTAAGAGTGCTTAAATTATGCCTAGTGAGTTTACATACCAAACTGTCATTGTCTCACAAGTTGGTGAGACTGTGTGTTAAATTTATGTGTTAAATTTAAAAAGACATATTTTCTTCCCTTACTGGAGTACAAAATAGTAATGCTCATCTGACTAGTAAAACAAGTTTAAAAAATTTGTATTTGTAATAGATTCAGTTTTGGTCAAGTAAAAATGTCTGTGATACTTTAATAAAAGTGTTTGGACCGTTTAGAAAATAGCATGACTATCACCTCTGACCTTAAGGTGTGGTGAATTTCTGTCCCTTCAGAATCCTCTTTTTTTTCCTTTCATGCTGTGTTGTGTTTTAACCTCTGAGCCGCATGGGGAGAAGTGATCTTGGCTTTTGGAGATATTGTAAGAAAATTCTATTGCTAATACTGAGTGTGTCTGTCTGTAGAGCTTTTAGATTCACACTGCTTTTTCCAGGTATCCTAGTGAATAATCATAAAAAAAAGTTTTTTTTGTGTTTTTTTTTTTTTAATGCCGATAGGAACTAACAAGCTTTTGGGGAAAAAAAGGAAGAAAATATTAAGAACTTTGTTACTAATACCTAAGGTGTAGCATTGCAGAATTGAGAATGTATTCTAAATTTCAGTAATTTCTCTAATCTCTTAATTGTAAGACATTTTACAGAGAATTCATGTGTTCTTGTTTTTGTCTGATTGAAGTATGTTTTTAAATCTTTGAAGTGTTGTTATTTTCTGAGGGGGTAGCTAGAAATTCTTACTAGCCTTTGAATATTAAAAAAAGCTTTAAAAAAAATATGAGCCAGTTGAATAGTGATTTAAGACTTTCTAATTGATGCTTTTTATTAGTGATTTTTAAAAATGCCTTATCTCTTTGCTGCCTAGTTAGCCAGTACATGTTAATGCAGCTTGCTAGCCCAACCAGCTAGATTGTTTATGAAAATAATTAATGAAAGAACTTGTATTCTCTAAATAAATGTATTGAGCATGAGTTGTTAAAGAATTAGTTCACAAGAAGAAATGTGAGTGGGAATAAGAATTTATGAAGTGACATTTCTGCTCCAATATTAAGTATTGTAATGCTAAATGAACTTTGTCTTTAGATTTGGAACTTCAGTGTTGCTAGCAAAACATATTAAAATCGTGGAAAACTTAGTTTTCTATTAGTTCTCTATAATGTTTCCCCCGCAAATTCAGACCTCCTTCACCATGTCAAACTGAAGTTTCATAAAACTCAGCTGCTGAGTAATCTTAATTTTCTGGAGTTTTCTGAGAGCCAGGAAGTAAGCACCAAAGCTCCTGAACCACCAGATTAGAATTAATAGTACCGATATGTAGGATTTATGTTCTTTATTCCTGGGTACATGTTCTATATTGTCCAAGCCAAAAATGGGAACATAAGATAAAAATCTGGACCGTGACTTGAACTCTGAAGGCCAGTTACCCTTAAGTTTTATTTATAGCAGGTTAGAAGCAGTAAATTTGATGAAAATATTTTAATAGACTTTTCTACCTTTGAATGAGTTCTCACTGTCTGAGTTTTCAGTGCTGCATTTAATGCATTTGATTGAGCTCAGCTAATGTTTACCTGAACACAGTAGTAGGCACTCACATATCTGAATGAATAAATTTAATTTTTTAGATCTTAATTTCTAGCTATTCAGTGTTTACTCTTGAAATGGCTTCATGAGAGGTAATTATTGTAAAAAAATATTATAGTGTGGTAACTAATCTGCTAGAAGAAAATCAGGGGCTTGATGTTGAGCAGGTTAGTTTGAGATGCCTGTTAGATATCCAGAGAAAGATGTCAGAGACGCAGTTGGGTACCTTCACCTGGAGCCCTAAAGATAGGCCAGGATTAGAGATTGCAATTAGGAGTCATCAGCATCAGCATACAAGATCTCTTTTAAAGCCTTGAAACTAGAGGTCCCCAGGGAGAGAGCAGAGAAGAAAATCACTGCGATCCATATTTACTGAAAGGTGTTTAGTGCAGTTCTAGTTAATCTATGGTTGGATAATGGAAGTAATAATCTGAATATTAATGCTATGTTCATCCATATTTAGAAATGATACTCTTAGGATAGTTTTTCAACCCTGATTTTCATTGATTTGTTGATCAAAGTAAATGAACGATATCTAATTATTACCTTGCTTGCTGCTTTCCTTTAGAGAAAATATTCTTAACATTGGTTTGCTCTGTCTAAATATAATGAGGTTTATATCTAGGCATTAAACTGTTGTACAGGCTGTCTCATTTAGTATATATGAGTTAACATATGTGGATTAATTTTTTTTTTCTGTGTGTGGAATTCAGTTTATTTTTTTTTTCCCTTTAAAAAATTTTTATTGACGTGTAGTTGATTTACAGTGTTGTGTTAGTTTCAGGTGTATAGCTAAGTGATTCAGTTTATATATATATATATATATATATATATATATACACACACGCACATATATTTATATACATATATATATATATATAAATCGTTTTTAGATTCTTTTCCATTATAGGTTATTACAAGATATTTTGAGTATAGTTCCCAGTGCTGTACAGTAGGTCCTTGTTGGTTATCTATTTTAGATATAGTATTGTGTATATTTTAATTCCAACCTCCTAATTTATCCCTCCCCACGCCTTTCCCCTTTGGTAACTATAAGTTTGTCTTCTATGTCTGTGAGTCTATTTCCATTTTGTAAATAAGTTCACTTGTATCATTTTTATTTTAGATTCCACATATAAGTGATATCATATATTTGTCTTTGTCTGACTTAGTTCACTTAGTATGATGATCTCTAGGTCCATCCATGTTGCTGCAAATGGCATTATTTCGTTCTTTTTTATGGCTGAGTAATCTTCCACTGTGTATATATACCACATCTTCCTTATCCATTCATCTGTTGATGGACACTTAGGTTGCTTCCATGTCTTGGCTACTGTGGATAGTGCTGCTATGAACATTGGGGTGCATTTGTCTTTTCAAATTATAGTTTTCTCTGGATATATGTCCAGGAGTGGGATTGCTGGTTCATATGATAACTCTATTTTTAGTTTTTTAAGGAACCTCCATACCGTTCTCTATAGTGGCTGCACCAATTTATGTTCCCACCAACAGTGTAGGAGGATTCCCTTTTCTCCACACCCTCTCCAGCATTTATTATTTGTAGATGGACTGATTTTCAAATAGCCAAATGTGTCCTCAGCTCCTCTTCTGAAAAGCATATGTTTCCCTGTAGATTATAGAGTGAGGACAACACTATTTTAAAAGTCTTAACCCATTATTCATAAACAAGATTGGGAAGGTAGGTATCAAAATATTAACACTAATTATCCCAAGGTAATAAGATTATATGTAGTTTTAACTTTTTATGAATGTATCTTCCATGTTGTATTGTTTTTATAACCTTTTTAAAAAGAAAAATACATATTATTAAAAATACTATCTAAAAATTGGCTTTACTTTATAATTCGGTAAGTAATGATTTAAAACAAAAGAATATATTTAAGATTGTATTTTGGACAGGTACTTGAAAAACAGATTTTGTATCATAAAGAGGCAAGGCGTAAGGGAATTTGGAAAAGGAAAGAAAACATGCTTTTTTTTTCCTTCCAGTTTTATTGAGATGTAATTAATACACAGCACTGAATAAGTTTAAGGTGTACAGCATAATGATTTGACATACATACATCATGAAATGATTATCACAGTAAGTTTAGTGAACATCTGTCATCTCATATAAACATAAAATTAAGGAAATAGAAAATTTTTTTTTCTTGTGATGAGACCTCTTAGGATTTGCTCTCTTAACTTTCATATATAACATAGAGCAGTGCTAATTATAATTACCATGTTGTCCATTACATCTCTAATACTTATTTATCTTAAAACTTTGTACCTTTTGATTGCCTTCATCCAACTCCATGTCCCTCCATCCCCTGCTTCTAGTAACCACAAATCTTACCTCTTTTTCTATGAGTGAGTTTGTTTTTGAAGTATAATTGATCTACAACGCTATGTTAGTTCCTGTTACAGAACATAGTGATTGGTATTTCTGTACATTTCAGAATGGTCACCACATGATCATTTCATACCTGTGACCCATTTATTTTGCAACTGTAAGTTTGTACCTATTAATCTCCCTCACCTATTCTTTCCTTCCCCCACCCCTCTCCCCTCTGGCAATCACCTGTTTGTTCTCTGTATCTATAACTGTTTCTGTTTTGTTATGTTTGTTCTTTTTTTTTTTTTTGATACCGCATATAAGTAAAATCGTATAGTATTTGTCTTTCTCTGTCTGACTTAATTGGGTTAGCATAATAATACCCTCTAGGTTCATGCATGCTGTCGCAAATGGCAAGATTTCATTCTTTTTTTTTTTCAAGGCTGGGTAGTATTCCATTGTGTGTATATAGGCAGCATAGATACGGGCCTTATTTTTGTATCCATTCAGCCACTCTGTGTCTTTTGATTGGAGCATTTAGTCCATTTACATTTAAAATCATTATGGATAGGTGTGTACTTACTGCCATTTTGTTAATTTTGGGGGGTTATTTTGTAGTTCTTTTTTATTCCTTCTTTTCCTTTGTGATTTGATGACTGTCTTTAGTATTATCTTTGGATTCCTTTCCTTTTTGTGCATGTGAATCTATTGTTGATTTTTGGTTTGTGTTTACTGTGAGGTTTATATCTTGCAGTCTATATATACATGTGCCTATTTTAAGTTCAAACTCATTTTTGCTCCTTCCTCTCATGTTTACTGTTGGGCATCATGTTTTACATCTTTTTGCATATCTCTTACCTACTTATTGTGGATATAGATGATTTTACTATTTTTGTCTTTTAACCTTTTTACTAGCTTTGTACGTGGTTGATTTACTACTTTTACTGTATATTTGCTTTTACCAATGAGCTTTTTCCTTTTGTAATTTTCATATTTCTAGTTGTGGCCTTTTTTTCCTCCTCTGCTTTGAGAAGTCCCTTTAACATTTGTTGTAAAACTGTCTTAGAGGTGCTGGATTCTTTTAGCTTTTGCTTGTCTGTAAAACTTTTGATCTCTCCATCAAATGTGAATGAAAGCCCTCCTGTGTAGAGTATTTTTGGTTGTGGGTTTTCCCTTTCTTAACTTTAAATATATCATGCCACTCCCTTCTGGCCCACAGAGTATCTGCTGAAAAGTCAGCTGATAGCCTTATGGGAGTTCCCTTGTTTGTAACTTGTTGTTTTTCCTTTGCTGCTTTTAATATTCTCTCTTTATCTTTAATTTTTGCCATTTTAATTACAGTGTGTCTTGGTGTGGTCCTCTTTGGGTTAATCCTGTTTGGGACTCTCTGTGCTTCCTGGACCTGGATGTCTGTCCTTTCCTATGTTAGGGAAGTTTTCAGCTGTTATGTCTACAAATATGTTCTCTGCCCCTTTCTCTCTCTTTTCCTTCTGGGACCCGTATAATGTGAATGTTAGTATGCTTGATGTTGTCCCAGAGGTCTCTTAAACTATCCTCATTTCTTTTTATTTTTTTTTTCCCTTTTTCTGTTCAGCTTCAGTGATTTCCACTACTATATCTTTCATCTTTCTGATCCATTCCTTTATGTCATCTAATATAATGTTGATTCCTTCTAGTGTATTTTTCATTTCAGTTATTGTGTTCTTCTCTGTTCGGTTCATCTTTATATTTTCTAACTCTTTGTTAAAAACTTCTAACTTCTCACCCTTTTCATTTCATCTTCTCCAGAGTTCTTTGAACAACTTTATGATCATTACCTTGATCTCTTTATCAGGTTTAGATTGCCTATCTCCACTTCACTTAGTTCTTCTGGGGTTTTATCTTGTTCATTTATTCGGTACGTATTCCTCTGTTGCTTCGTTGTTCCTAATTTGCTGTTTTTATTTCTATGTATTTGGTAGGTTGGTTATGTTTTTCCAACCTGGGAGAAGCAGCCTTTTTTAGGAGATGTCCTTTGCATGCCAGCAGCACACTCTGCTCTGGTCACCAGACCTGTGTGCTCTAGGGGTGCCCCCTGCGTGGGCTGCATGGGCCCTCCTGTGATGGGCTGACTACTGTGGGTGGTCTGGAAGGCGTGGCTGGCCCCAGGTCTGGTTGGTTGTCAGGCCCTGCCTTGCGTGGTGGCTGCCAGCTGCTGTTGGGTGGGGCTGGGTCATGAGGCTGCTGGCTGTGGGGCCCTGGGGCTCCTTGCATTGGTGGGCAGAGCTGGGTTCTGGAGTAGGTGGTTACGGGGCCAGGGGCCCCAGGTCTAGTCTCGGCCTGCCGATGGGTAGGGCTGGTTCTCGACATGACTGGCTGTGGGGTTGGGGGTGTCTCAAAGCTGGTAGGAGGGGCCGGATCCTGGCGCAGTTGGTTGAGAGGCCCAAGGTGCCCCAGAGCTGGTGTTGGCACACTGGTGGGTGGGGCTGGGGTCAAGAGGATCCCCAGGCTGGTGCCTTTCCACTGGTGGGTGAGGCCAGGTCCTGGGGTTAGTGCCATCCCACTGGTGGATGCAGGCGGTCCTGGAGTCTCTGGCTGCAGGGCCCTGGAGGTCTTAGAGTTGGTATTTCAGCCCACTGGTGGCCAGGGCCAGGGCCCAGGGGATCCTGGGACTGGTGCCTACCTACTGGTAGGTGAGGCTGGCCCCCAGACTGTTGCAGCCCCACTGGTGGGCAGAGCCGGGTCCTGGGGTCTCTGGTTGCAGGGCCCCGGGGGTCCCAGGGCTAGTGTGAGCATACTGGTGTGTGGGCTGGGTCTTGGGCCCTCTGGTGGACAGGGCTGGGTCCTGGGGTATCTGTGGCCTCGGGGTCTTAAGGCAGCAGACCTGTGGGTTCACATCCTGGCAGTAAAAAGCTAGAAGGAGGATTCCAAAATGGTGCTTGCCATTGCCAGCATCCTCGTGGTAGAACAAGCTTCCCAAAATGACTGTCACCAGTCTGTGTCCCCAGGGTGAGCTCTAGTTGCCTCTTGTCTCTTCAGGAGCCTCTCCAGGATCAGCAGATGGGTCTGACCCAGGCTTTTTTCAAATTACTGCTTCTGCCCTGGGTCCTGGAGCGTGTGAGATTTTGTGTGTGCCCTTTAGGAGTGGAGTCTATTCCCCAAAGCCCCGGCTCTCCTGAAAGTAAGCCCTGCTGGCCTTCAAAGCCAAATGTTCTGGGGACTCGTCTTCCCAATGCAGAGCCACTGGGCTGGAGAGCCAGTGTGGGGCTCCAACCCCTTGCTCCTTGGGAGGAACCTCCGCAATTGTAAATTATTTCCCCCCGTTTGTGGGTTGCCCACCCAGGGGTATGGGTATTGACTATACTGCATCTCTGAACCTCTTACCTGTCTCGTCGTGGTTCTCTTTTATATCTTCAGTTGTAGATGATCTTTTCTGCTAGTCTCTGGTTTTTTTCTTGAATAGTTTCTCTGTAAGTAGTTGTAATTTTGTTGTATGCGGAAAATAACATGCTTTTTAATTCTAGCATTCACTCTAGTGGACATATTTCCTACTTGATGATTAAATGGATGTTTCTAAACTTCTCTCTCAACATTTTACTTTATGGATTATTTAGAAGACATGTACTTTAAAAGAATATTAATGATAAGATAGTGACATTATAAAATATTCTAAATGACTAGGAAAAATAATCCTTGAAGGCTGTATGTCTTTATATGTAAAAGTTATCCATTCTCAAGCAGCTAACAAGCCATTTGTTTGGATTGTGTAAATTCCAAATAGAGTTCATAAATCTGAATACAAGAGAGCTGAAAATCCAAGTAGAACAAAGGTCATCTAACTGCCTTCTAAAATACTAGTTCATCTATGGTCTTCAGTAGCCATGTGCAGTATGTTAAAAATCCATTCAGGAAAAAAAAGCACTCAAGCTATAAAACATGAGATTTTTGAGATCCCGTTGACCACATGATTCAGGAAACTTACTGCTGTATTTGGTATTAAAACCAAGTTATGATTTTCTGGAACCAGACTTTCTAATTAAGTTTATACTTGTAGGTTTCACAGATAGTCATTAAAATGTATCTTCAAAAAAAAAAAACCCATTCTGTTTTATATAGGGCTTTTTAAAGAAATACAATATGTAATATATATTATGTAATAAGGCAAAACTTGTTTTATTTTGATATAGCTTGCATTGAAAGGCTCTAGCTACAGTGGACTGCTTGAACGACATCATATTCACACCAAAAATGTAGAGCACATTCTTGATAGTTTACGGTAAGTCTGTGGGATCAGATCTTGAGTGGGACTTGCAATTTTTATTTTTACTAGCAGCTAATACTTAGATTTTTAGTAAAGATGGCCATTATAGAATCATTTTAAGAAAATTATATCATGGCTAATGGACCTGATATTATAGTGTTTTTAAGGAAATTTTTATTGTACTCTGAAAATTTCACAGATTTTCAGTTATTATTTGGTCTGCCCAAGAAGTGCCTTTTCTACAAAGAGTTAATTTTGTACACAGCAGGCTTCAACTGTAGTGCAGTGTTTTATTTCTTAAACAGAATAGTGGATTATGTAGGTGTTCATTATAATAGTCTTTGAATGTCTAAAAATTATAAGTACAGAAACTTCAGTTAATTGGGCTAAATGAGTCAGCAAATAAGTTTCTGTGTATGCAAGAGAATCAGTGTGAGAACACGCAAATTAGAAAGTATTTTAATCACTTTCAGTGTCTGGCACTCAATATTTGTTGAATTTAAAATAACAGCTATTCACTTTTATAATTTAAAAAATTGTCTCTCGAGGTGTTAGTCTTCTAGGCCGTTTTGTATTAATGAATTTTAGCATCAGAAAGAGTAGAGAAAAGGAAATGCAATTGTAACTAATCAATATTGCTATTCGTCAAGGACTTTAAGAGATGTTTTTAAAGCACATGGCGATTTGGGATAGTTTATTCATATGCTTCCTATAGTTAATAGTTAATTGGTTGTTGTGGTTAAGTGAAAATGAAGCTGACCTTACAAAGCTAAACATAAATTTGTTTATAAAACAAACTTGTTTATTTATTTTAAATCTCTATTGTAATAATCTGCCTCTCAAAAAACATACTCCTTTATGTTAGTGGAAATTTTATACACGCTTTACTTTTTTTATCTTAGGAATGAGGGGATTGAGGTTCGTCTCGTAAAGAGGAGAGAATATGATGAAGAAACTGTTCGATGGGCAGATGCTGTCATAGCTGCAGGAGGTAATAGTTTTGCAGAGGTAAAGGTGCTGGAATATGGAAATGCTCTTTAATAATCATATTGCCAAATACCCTGTGGTCTAGCTGTGATGAAGCTTTCAGAGTCCTACCATAAGACAAATTTTTGGATTTTTAAGATCAGGTTTTAAAAGATGTGCTTTATACAACATTTTACTTTTCTAGTGAATGATGTTACTGTGAGGTTCTGTGCATGTATTTCTGTGTGTATATTTAAAGTGTGTATTTAACTTTAAGTATGATTCAAAGGATTATTTATAACTATTTTGGTTTAGTTATGGCAGTCTTTAAAAAAAAGTTGAGTTTAAGAATTTAATGAGATTAGATAAATTCCATCCCTCTTTGGCCCCAATATACTTACACTTACACTTGTTTTTTCCTGAGCTTTATTATTATGTTAGTGACTAAACCTTTACATTTTTTTTGGAGAGAAAAATCCAAAGCTGGACACTTTTGTTGGATGTATTCTCATCAAAATAATTTATGAATTGGGACTGATGTTACGCGAGAGGGAAAAAGGATTGGTTAATAGAAGTGATAGGGTTAGAATAACGGTTCCCAGCTGGAGGCTACTGCTGGCATCCAGTGGGTGGCCAGGGATACTGCTCGCCACGCTGCAAAGTTCAGGACAGCCCTCACAACAAAGAATTATCTGGCCTGAAGTGTCCATCTTGCCACTGTTGAGAAATTCTGGATTAGAGTGGGAGAGATAATACAGAGGGATAGTGGGTAGAAAGGAGTAGACTGTGGCAGCCAACAGGATGGGGTACGAGTGGGATTATTAAAAGAACTAGTGTTCAAAATGTTGTTAAAAACTAGTTTTGTAACAAGTCTGGTTATGTCTTATGTCCTTTAGGTGATGGCACAATGCTTTTGGCAGCAAGTAAAGTCTTGGACAGACTTAAACCAGTTATTGGAGTAAACACTGACCCAGAACGGTAAGGAAAAACTTTTTTGTGCTTTGCTTTGCATAGTACCTATTTATGATAAATCTTAAATTTGGAAGCTCCTTATCCTGTTGGTACAGGGTGTTTTCTATGGTGCATGCTGTGTAAGTGGAAACATCACCGTTCCTGGCTATCGTGAATGTTAGAACCATGTTCCAAGATCATTTCAGTGATGAAATTTAGGCATGTAGAATTGATCTCTACCTTTAGTAGATTTCTCTTCTTTGTCGTTATTTTCAAGGACATTGCTCTCTTCTTTAGCTTAGGCATGAGAAATATACGCATTTAGCTGGCGTTGGTGGCAGAAAATTATGATATGGGATGGACAAGTTCTCACATTTGACTTCCCGGGTAGTTTGGGAGTAATATCTGTGGGAGAATAGACTTGAGCCCTTGACCCGGGTGAGTACTGGTGACTTCGGTGTTGCTGGATGGCTGAGTTAATGATGTCCCATCTTTTGCCCTTCCTTCTGGCTCTCATCTACATTCCTGAATATGCCTCCACTGATTTCCTGGGTGACTTCATTGACTTAATAAATAGACCAAACCCTATTATCACTTTTTTTTCCTTTCCTAAGCTTCACTGACATTTATCCTCATTCTGTTCCAGCCACCCACAGCCATGATCATACTTGGACTTTGTCATCACCTAGAATTTCCCCACATCTCAAATCACTCTGACCATAGCTGCCTACCTTAATAGCAGTCCTACTTCCTCAATTCTAGTAAATCTGCCCTTTGACTTTCAGTGTGTTGATCCCCTCTATTTTTTTTTCTTAATTCTCCCTTACTTCATTCACTTTCCTGACAAATTTCTTTAATATTTTGTACCATTATGTTTCTGCTCAATCATGGGTGAGTCTTTTCTACTCCTGTCTGTGCTGTCTCCAGAATAACTGATGAACATCTGTCGTTTTAACTTAGATGCTGGTGACTCCAGAATCTGTATATCCAACACTGATCTTGCTTCTACTCTTACCCTATAGTCTCTTCTCCCCACTGCAGCCACAGTGATTGTTTTATAAAAGTTTGATATATTATGTGACCTCTGCTCAAAGTCTTACTGTGGTTCCCCATCAAACTCAGAATAAAATCTAATTTTTACTATGACTGGGGTGACCAACTCATCCTCATCCTGGTTTGCTTCGGACTTTCTCAGTTTAACACCGACAGTCCTATGTCCTGGGAAAATTGTAAGTCTCAGGCAAACTGGGACAGTTGGTCCCCTTCACTGTGACATTCAAGACTCTACATTATCTGGCCCCTGACTATTCTGTGTCCTTATGTCCTATCATTTTCCCTTTCTTCATGCTATTCTAGCCATACTGGCCTCCACTTGCATGTATCCGGTGGCATTAAAAATGTAACATGTCTACAGATGAACTTATCTCCTTCCCCCCACCCATACTTGATAAATGGAATCATAATGGGTGCTAAAGCTGTGATGACCCATCCCTCACCGCCTTCCCTCACTCCCTTCGTCGTATTGGTGTAGGGATTTAGTTCTAAGTTTTAGGGATCTTACCTTTGAGTCCATCTCTTGCCCTCCTCACTGTATTTAAACATAGCTTTATAGTTTGGGGTTTAAATTACTGTAGTAACTTCCAGTCTTGCTCTTTCCAACCCATTCTTTATACTTTGCCTTAATAGTCTTTCCAAAGTACAAATTTGATTGTATCCACTCCTTAATTAAAGTCTTTCAGGGTTTCCTTATGACCTTCAGGTTATATTGCAAATTCCGTAGCATAGTATATATGATCTTTCACCATCTGTTGCCTATCTGCTTTTCTAGTTTCATCTATCTTCATTTACCTGTAGGCACTATACATTCTTCAGCTTAAAAAAAAGACTGATGCCTCTCTAGGAACATTCTAGGATCCTTCCTAAAGTCTGTTCTTTGGGGTTTTTTTAATTGTATTTTTTTCACAGTTTTATTGAGATATAATTGACATACAGCACTGTATAAGTTTAAGGTGTACAGCATAATGACTTGACTTACATGTGTTGTGAAATGATTACCACAGTAAGTTTAGTTAACATCTGTCAACTCATATAGCTGAAAAAAAAAAAAAAAAAAAGGAGGGGAAAGTTTTTTTTCCTTATGATGAGAACTCTTAGGATCTACTCTTTTAATAACTTTCAAATGTACCGTACACCAGTGTTAACTATAGCCATCATGTGGTACATTACATCCCCAGTACTTACTTATCTTATAGATGGAAGTTTATACCTTTTGACCACCTTCATTCAGTCCCCTCTCCCCTAACCTGTGAAGGTTGTTCTTAAGTGCAGTGTAATGTATGAGCATCCTAATGTCATGATTGAAGGCTCACATATGGGAGTTTTTGCTCTGGTGAGGAGCTTTGTTGATATCAAGAAAGAGTTTGAAAGTAAGTGAAAGAGTTCTCCAGATGTCCATGTGCTTTTCATGCCTTTGTTTGTGCTTTTGCCTAGAGTGCCCTTACGACACTTACTCAATTGTGTAGTTCTTTTTCATTCAAGACTGGTACCTCTCCTGGGCTCTGACTATGATTCCTTGTACAGAGAGCACTTATCTCTTCATATTATTTTCTGCTTGATTGTTTGTCTCTTCCATGAGATGATAAATTCCTTGAGTATAGGACTTAATTTCTCTATTGCTAGCATTTTAATTGCCTTTAGTATTCGTGCACGTGTATTTTAGAACTTTGCAATGACATATTTTTACATCATTAAAGTAAGAGATTCTTTAGTGATCATATTTTATACAGTTTGTTGAAATATATTTTCCCTTAAAAGCTGGCTTAATACTCATTAGCCTGTGGGGATTTTGAAACTGGTAAGCAACAGGTGTTGCTTCTCTAATTTCTGCCTAAAATGATGTGTTCTAGAAATCCTCTGGTTTTTCTTCTTGCCTCCAGGCAGAAATGAAATAAGCACCTGGCTTGTTCCATAATTCAGGTTGCCTAAATTCTTTTTCTTAAGCACTGAGGTGTCTCACAATCCTTAAATAAGCCCAGAAGTTAATGTTCAACTTAAGTTTCTTCTTTTCTGTAGTAGTTGTCAAAAGCAGCATAACAAATCATCTCAAAACTTAGAGGCTTAAAACAATAATAATCATTTATTATCTCTCATGGTTTCTGTGTGTCAGGAATCCAGGAAGAGCTTGGCCGGGTGGTTTTAACTTGGGATCTCTCATGAGGTTATAGTCAGATGTCAGCTGGGGCTGCAGGCATCCGAAGGTTTGACTTGGGGTGGAGGATCTACTTCTAAGATGGCTCACTTGTGGACTCATCTAAATTAAATATACAATTTCGGTTTTCTCTTTTGTATTCTGTACTCACTCTACTGACCCCTGTAAATAAGTATGACATCTAAATGCTTAATGATCAAAATGGGATGGAGGGCGTGTGATAGCCAACCTCCAAGATAGCCTCTTAGTATTTACACCTTTATGTGGTTCCCTTCCCACTTCTGTATTCAATCAGGGCCGGCCTGTGGGACCAATAGAATATGGAATAACAGTGTGTGAATTCCAAGGCTAGGTCATAAATGGTATTGCAACTTCTGTATTGGTCTCTTGGATTGCTCATTCTGGAGTAAGTCGGCCACCGTGATGTGAGGATACCAGAGCCGCCCTGTGGGGAGGCTCACATGGAGAGACTTGAGGCCTCTTGCCAACAGCTAGCACCAGTGAGTAAGCCACAGTGAAAGTGAATCCTCCAGGTCAGGTCTAGATTCTTCTCTCTAGAGTGTTTTAGACCTGCAGTTGACCTCCATAGGTATTCTATCAAATGTTGATTATCTTTTATAATCTTAGCACTGTAGAGAAGTATTGCAGTAAATATAAAAATTTAAAAAATTTAGTCCCCTGCCTAAGTTCCTTAACCACAATGTTGACCCTCTTAGATAAATTGATTAGTCACAACTTTGTAAAAGCCTTTTTCTCTGCTCTTCACGTTTATGTTAATTTACAGTTATTATTAAGGGTTTGTTTTGCCAGGCCTACTCTCAACATTTCCTTCAAGCTTGAAGCATCATATAAATGATGATGATTGAACTTTCTGGACACCTTTCCTCACATTAGGTGCCATATCCTCTCATCTTCCTGTATCAACCTATAGGCAATCTTAACACTTTGTAATTTGCAATTTAAAAAAAAATTTGTCTTCCACGTAAAGCTGTTAACTCCTTGAAGGAGCTCATCCTTATATATTTTTTGAATAAATGAAGGGTTACATTAGATTAAGCTGTGAGTTCTCTTTTGGTTAAGAGAACATCTTAAATACATTTAAAAGGGATTTATGGTTCAAAAAACTTTCACATAAATAGTTTGATTCCTCAGAATAACCTTTTAGATTAGTGGTTTTATGGCCCTTTTAGAGATGAGGAAGCTGATGCTAAAGTGACTTGCCCAAAGTTATAGTTAAATAATTTAAAGGTAAGATGCAAATACCACTATAACATTAGATAATTTTAAAGGGAAATCAATCAGTGGCAAATTCGCTGTTATTTTTAGTTTTACTGTAATGTGGAAGCTTAAGTTGTATTATGGCATTAAACCTGGATTTAAAGTACTATTTCTATTTGGTCTTTTTTTTTTTTGTTCTTGTTGAAAGTATAGACAATTTGTGGCAAAATGAATTATATAAGTAGAAATTCAAAAAATTTCATATCTGATTTTTGTAGTTTAGTGATACCTTTTGAATTAAGTACTTTTTTTTCTTCTTCCCTTTACACCACGCAAATTCCTTTTAAAATAAAGGTCTGAGGGTCATTTATGTCTTCCTGTTCGATACACGCATTCCTTCCCAGAAGCCTTACAGAAGTTCTACCGTGGTGAGTTCAGGTAGGAATTTCTTACTATTGCTCTATCATTATCTTATTAAGATAATATTATTATTATTATTATATAATTATATTATTATTGTGTGCCATTAAAAATGCTATTAAACAGAACAAATTAGATAATATTTGGATTAGTCCATAGTTGTAACAGTAGCCATAAAAAATAATACATTAGCTGAGTCACAACCACATCTAACTTCCCTTTTTCCAGCCCGACTGGAACTGTATGGAGAAACCCTGCCAAGTGCCACTTGGCCTGTAATGTAATTGCAATTAGAGGTTTTTCTCCTTCAGTGAGATAGAGGCCATTTCTCTACTTTAACCTCGTTACATGTTTTTAGCAGTTTGGTAGAAAGATGATTAAAACTGTTGGTGAAAAATTAAATGTTCAAATTCTCTGAAATTTTATTTTTTTTATCCTCATCTTCTCCCGTCCAAAATGACTGAGGGTTAGATTTACTCTAACCATGCTGAGATTCCTGGTATCTCTGTCTTACATGTTAAGTATTTCTTAAGCAGTGGAGATGTTTTTTCATATTTCTTTCACTTAATTTGTTCAGTGGTCAGACTGCCCTGAAAAGAGAAGGGTGGAAGGAGGAGCTGAGTTGAGGTTGGCCAATTAATTAGAGGGAGCCAAGTTGGACTACTTTTCTTTCCCTGACTTAGCCTAGATGTTATAGTTTGAGAAAACTTTTTTTCTCTAGGTATTTGTGAAATTGTATTAAATCTTCTTGACTTCTGGAATCATTTTTTTTTACTTTATTTATTTTATTTACCTTTGGCTGTGTTGGGTCTTCATTGCTGTGCGTGGGCTTTCTCTAGTTGCAGCGAGCGGGGGCTACTCTTCGTCGCGGTGCGTGGGCTTCTCACTGCGGTGGCTTCTCTTGTTGCGGAGCACGGCCTCTAGGCGTGCGGGCTTCAGTAGTTGCAGCATGCAGGCTCAGTAGTTGTGACACGCGGTCTCTAGAGCACAGGCTCAGTAGTTGCAGCGCACAGGCTTAGTTGCTCCATGGCATGAGGAATATTCCTGGACCAGGGCTCGAACCCGTGTCCCCTGCATTGGCAGGCGGATTCTTAACCACTGCACCACCAGGGAAGTCCCTGGAATCATTTTTTTTAGTAACGATTCCAGTTTCTAGTCATTTCAGAAGTTTAGCACCTTCACAAATGACTAATATACTCCAAGTAGGAGTATATTTTTGTATACTTACCTAGTAGAATCTGTCCCATCGGCTTTTTCATATGTTAGTTTTTGATTTTGAAATTAAACCTGATTCTTGTTTTCTTTACTTTTACCAAAAAGTCATTTAAGTTTTAGGTGTAATCTTAAGTGTTATAATATTTGTTATTGATCTCTTATTGTAAAAAACAGAAAAACATTATTACAGAATTTCAGGGAAGGGATTTTTTTTATCTAATCTGACCACCTTAACATAATAGTGTTTTAATTTCAGAATGCTTTCTTTTTTATATATGTGTTACACTTTTTTATGAGCAAAACACAACTATTAGCTAAGTATATAGGATTTAATGAATACTTGATAAAGAGTTTGACTTTAATTCAAGTTATTTGGGAGGTTTTATACAAATACATTAGATATTTCCATTACAGTAGAAAAGAGAAATAAACATCTAAATCTGTCTTTGATCAGGAACCTGTGGGTTTTAGGTGTTTCTGGTATAATAAGTTCATGGAATAACTAGTTTTTCAATATGAATTTTTTAATTTGGAGAAATTATAATGTCTAATCCTTTGTTTAATTTATTCTATTTTAATATAATTTGCTTTTCCTTCACTCTTCTAAGATGGTTGTGGAGGCAGCGAATCAGGTTATACCTTGAAGGGACTGGCATCAACCCTGTTCCTGTGGACCTTCACGAACAGCAGCTAAGTTTGAATCAGCATAGTAGAGCCTTCAACATTGAGAGAGTTCATGACGAAAGTAGGTAGATTGGGAATTAAGTGTGTTTGGGGCAATATGTAATTTATAGTTCCTTTGATCTCTAATTTCTAGAAGTAATAATTTATAATTATTTGGGGATTTCGGTGCCACTGACAACACTTAAGGAAGTGCAGTGCACTACTTGAGTTGTAAAATTTATTATGATTAGATTCTGAAATAATAAATATAGCATATTTCCATGTGAAATTTTTTCTAGGGTGGGTTTGAAAACTCACTGATTAGGGAAGGACTGTAAAATGTCCAAGAGGATAGTTAATACTTAGGGAAAGATTCTTGGCCTTAATCTTTGAAATGTCAGAAAGAAAAAAAGTGGTAGAAAGAAAATGAACTAATCTGTGGAAGATTTCATAATAATTATACATTTATATATTTACATTTAATTATATTTCCCATGGTTCTAGTTATTGATTAGAATCTTTTTGTTAGGAAATTTTCGCATCCCAGCTTTAAGATTTGCATTTCAAATACTTGTGTAAGATGCTAAGAGAATATTAGCATAATGTGATATGCAGGTTTTTTGTTGTGTTAAGATGAATGCTCAGTTTTGAGCTAATTTGTGGATTATAATTTAGCAATATTTTCCCACTTTTTCCAGTAACTGTAAGACTTTTATGATGCAAGAAGATCCCAAGAGGTATCCTAAATGTCTGTGGACTGTATAAAAGGATATTTTTTCCTCCTGCATTTCCTTTCTTGGCTAAACTTATCAGCAAAAGCTATCTTTACATATCTGCTTTCTGTCTTTGTTTCTGTCTTTTCATGGTATCTTGATGTTTACTTATGTTTATTTTTTTTTCAGAGTTTTTCATGGTGATTTATAGCTTTATAGGTTAACATGTTCCTAAACTGAGTTAATGCCATGTTTAAAAGATGCTTCTTCTTCCCCAGGAAAAAAAAAATCATTTGATTTTTTGAAAGTTTTTAAATAATTATTTTAAAAATCTAGACATCTTTCAAGTAATTCATAAGCATATGATTTCTTATTATCATTTTTGAAAGATTGCAGTAAATATTAAGATTAAAAAAATTTTTTTTAAGATATTAAAATCTTAGCTAGAAATTTTACTTTATACCTCACCAAAAGAAGTTATTGCTGTCTCCAAAAGATGTTCAGGATTTGGTTTTTTTCACCAACAGCATTATAGGAAAGATGTAGATTGGTATTTAAAGATTCACTGCTCAGATTCCTATCTCAGATTCACTGTTTTTAGTTTATAAGCTAAATTAATATATCATATATGAAACAAAATTACATATAAACGTAGTAATATTCAGGATGTTCCTATCTCATTAGTGTTAGTTCTAGAAAAAGAACAGTAAATGTTCAAAATAAAATACATATAAGAAAATTTCTCAAAACTTAGGCACCAGTTTTTTAATGTAAGGACCCACAGAGTACTTAATATAGTCAGTGGTAAGAGGTCCCACACCAAGGTATGTCAGAATACTAGGGATAAAGCAAACCTCTTGCAAGCTTCCAAAAAGGAAGTGATGGTGGTGTTGGTGGTGATTGTTGTTGGAACAGGTTATTTGATATATAAAGAATCTGGAATCAGAGTAGTTTCAGATTTCTCAATAATAACCCTGGAAATTACTTTACTTATATTAATTATTAATATTGTTATTAGCAATTATATAACATTTACAATGTCTAGGCACTATTTTAGTGGGCTTGTTAGAGGGTTTTTTGGGGTTTTTTTTTTTTATAAAAGAGCTTTATTTTCTGAGAAAAATTTAGAAGGATTTCAAGGTATATCTCATATTTGCTATTTAAATTCTCTTCAAGTTGGCAGGGAACATTTCCTAGGAAGCTGCCATTTGGGACTTTTGAATATAGGAGTAGGTTTGAGATTGTAAATATACCACCATGTTTGATCCCTGATCGCTTTCTAATTTAGAACAAAAGATTACAGAGAAAAACAATCCTAGTTTTTTTTTTTTAAACAGCTTGCAAAAGGGATGATATAACTTTTAAGCAAATAAAATTTTCTATCTAGTGTTATCTATCCTTAACTAGGTTATATTTGTATACAAGTTAATGAAGAAGAATTCATTTTTATTACCTTTATACCTTCAAGGGAAGGTAGGGTTGATTTATTAGTTACTTTTTTAAAAACTTTTAATCACATAAACTAATAACTTTCTTATTTGCAAGCCTGGTTGTATTAATTTGGATAAGTGAATTGATTTGATAAACAATCCCATAATCTCAGTGGCTTAACATACTGAAGGTCTATTTAGAGCTCAGCTCACTGTCCAAGCGGTGTTCAGGCAACCTCTGAACAATGGCTCCTACCATCTTCTAAGGCCTCTGAGTCTTCTGTTGGGTCCTCTGTAGCTTGTGGGGAGAAGAAGACAGTGAGAGCATGGAGGATGCTTAGGGAAGTTTTAGGAGCCAGGCCTTTTCACTACTTTTGCTCATATTCCATTGGCTATTACTAGTCCCATGGGTATACCCAATGCGAGTAGACCTGGAAACATAGTCTAACAGTCTGACAGTGTGAGGGAATTGCACAGGGTTGCAGCCTCTGTCACTAGTATAACAATTCTATACTTAAAAATACAAATTAATAATTAATTTTGTAATGCATTCTCTTGGGTAGAAAATTGTTAATTGGTATTGAGTCCATCTTATCATGTCCTGTTGAAGCAAGTTGTAAATGAACAGTTCATGATTAGATATTGTTTGGTAGTCAATTAGCATGAAAGAAAATATAAGCAGAATTAAGATGATTAATGAGACTCGAAGCAATTTTATGTTTTCTCTTCCTTCTTTGATAAAAGATTTCAAGTGAAATTCAGCAAGCACACATAATAAAAGTGCAATACAGAAAGGAAAATTAGGATGAGGAAAAATGGGTATAGAGATTAAAAAGTCAAGACCGTATAAAATAAAAATATATGGTTACAGTTTGATGGTGAGATTTCAGATTTATTAGTAATATTTAGTGAGTACTTGCTGTTAGTTGAGCATTTGCAGAAAATCTGTGGGGAGATGTAAAACATTCCATTAGTGATTTACCCTATGCAAAGAAAAATAATTTAAACAATAAATTTTAACTTTTTACATTGGTAAAACTTGTCAGATGTGAAAATGTGAATATATCTAGTACCAAATTAAGAGTTTCAAAAGTTAGGTTTTGCAGTCTGAAGTACAATCAAATTTGATTAAACACAGCAAATTTTCTATATACCTTTTTGTGTCACGTTCTTTCTACTATATTAATGAGATTTAGCTGATAATGTTAACCCATTACATAATTTAGTCAAATAAGTTTTCAAAGGTTCCTTGGTATTGTAACAACAGCTTATAATTGAAAGAATAGTTGGGCCACTTTAGGCAGTTATAATCCAAAAGATATGAGGTACATGTGATTAACATTCAATAAATATAAACAAATAGGCTACAAGTCAGAGGAGAATAATAGATTGGTGGTTGTGTTGGTGACAGTGGTGGAAAGTTTTATTAGTGTATTAAGTGTCTAATGTGTATTAGATATCTATACACATTACCCCGAAACATAGAATCTTAAAACATAACAAATTACCCCAGAATTGAGCATCTTAAAACAAAATATTTATGATTTCACAGAGATTGTGAAGGTCAAGAATCCAAGAGTGGCTTAGCTTGTTAGTTTGAGTTTAGGGTCTCTCAGGAGGTGACAGTCAAGCTGTTGGCCGGGACAGCAGTATCTGAAGACAAGACTGTACTGGAAGATATGCGTCACAACTCGTCACATGGCTGTTAGCTTCAGTTCCTCACTGTGTTGGCTTCTCCATTGGACTGCTTATGAAATATCTTCCCCCAGAGCAAGTGATCTGAGAGAGAGTGACCAAGGTAGAAGCCAGGGTGTCTTTTTTAACCAAAGCACAGAAGTGACATACCGTCACTTCTGCCATATATTGGTCACACAGACTAATCCTGGTGTGATGTGAGAGGGAGAGTTGTACAAGAATGTGAATACCAGGAGGCAGGAATCACTGGGGACCATCTTAGAGGCTAGCTGCTGCCACAGCTGAGGTGGACTTCTAAGCTTTGACTAAGGAAAAAAATGTGGAGGAGACAGAAAAGGGAACTTGTTCCATAGTGCTTGCCCAGCAGGAGATACTTGGGTGCAGTGAATCTGCTATTGGTGACATTGAGAGGAAGGGCCTGGCATTTCCATTTGGAGACTGGTAAAAGATAAAAAGTAAGAGAGACCATTTGAAGGTGACAATCACAAGTTTGATCCAGAAAGCAGTGGGAATTCTTTGGAGGATTTTGCGTGATGGAGTGATGTTTAAGTAATCATCAAGGAAGATTACTTAAGCTGTGCATACAACCTTATAGAGTAAAAAATAGATGACATTTTTTTAGGAGTCATAAAAGGAGATGTGGCTCTGTTCCTCCAGTGCTGCCATTGCTAAAAATCACTCTTGAGGTTTTCTATTTGAAAAAATAATCTGATTTTTAACATAACTGATTTGGTTTCCTATATGAGCCATTCATGTAATTTGCTGCTTAAATCCAGAATGGCTCTCCTTTGGAAGTACTTGATCATTTCTACTTCTGAAGCTTCCAGAGTAAAACTAAGTCAAGTGTGACCACATGAATCTTATGCTATGGATAAATATATTTTATCACTCTTGAAAAATTGTTTCAAGAAGACCTAAGGTTTATTTTGGAGAGACAGGGGCTTCATTGCTTCATAATGTTTAGATGATTTTGTGGGTCTGTATTATGAATACTTTAAATATGATTGAATTTATATGTTAATAATGTTAAGGTATAGACACTATTAAGACAAATATGAATATATTAATGTTTTATAAAATTTATATGATAAAACTTCTAAAGTTTAAGGAGCTGTCTTGGATTTTTTTCCCGTTACCTTCAGGGTTTGAGGCTTCTGGACCCCAGCTTTTGCCAGTGAGAGCACTAAATGAAGTCTTCATTGGAGAGAGTCTATCCTCCAGGTACTTTTAAACCTGTGATCTTGAGTTTGAAATTTAATATTTTAGTAATTTTTAAGCTATTTATTTCTACAACCTAAGATTTGTGAATGATTAATACTGTATAAGTAAGAGAAATGAAGTATTTAATGAAATATTTCCAAACCTTTGTACATGTTAATACATGTTAAGAGGAAGGAAGGTGTTATTACCAAAAAATTTGTGAAACCCTAGGTTAAACAAAGTTATTCAGATTTCTTTACTGCAGTATTTCTCAGAGCCTTTAATCTATCATATAGGTGCTTTATAAATGTTTAAGAGAATGGTATATAGGCATACATTTGCAATTGATATAGAACATTGATCTTATAGACAGTCCATATTAAAATTGCCCTACTGACTGTCTTAATGTTTTTTAATGCTGATTTATTTGTTTGCTTGTTTTGGTCCAGGATGCAGTTAAGGAGAACACATTTGGCTATCATGGCCCTTTAGATTTAATTAAGAACAGTTCTTAGCCCCACCCCTGTTTTGTCATCTATGATTTTAACATTTTTGAATGGTCTAAGCCAATTGGTTTGCAGAATATTCCTTTTTTTAGATTTGTATGATTTTTTTTTCTTCTCTGCATGATAAGATTCAGAATAAGCATTTTTGGCAAGTATACTACATAGGTAATATTGATCCTTCTTAGTGTAACATCATAAAGCAAGTGTATTGACAGCTTAAAATTTGTAACCATTATTACCAAAAATTAAGGTTAGTGAAGTTCTTTACTAGGAATATAAAAATACAGTATTTTATTACTGATAAAATCTATCTTGTGAGTGTTGAATATAATTTAGGCTTAAATTGTCAGTAGAATTTTTTTGCAAAAATTTTTTTGTGTGACACCAGTTACCAGTTATAAAGTGACTGCCATACTATAAAGTTAATTTAACTCTTGGTAGTATGTTAGAACTTTCCTTCTCATTTTTGTTGATGTAAGTGAATTAGGGGTGGAAGATAGAGATGAATCTATATCCTACTTTCCTGCTTCCAGAACCATGTGACCCTTTGAAGGTCACGTAATTGATTCCCTAGTTTACCGAGAGTTTCATATATTCTGAAATTCTCTTTATTATAAGTCATATCCTTTTATAGGAAGTTTAATTATGATGAGAAAAATTTGTCTTAAAAAAGCCACATTTTAGCCAGTAACTTAACTGAGGTAGGTAGTACTGAAGAGAACAAAGCCTTGATTCAACAGAATGATTTGAATGATCTTTTTGAGTTGTAAT
Organism: Balaenoptera physalus; assembly: GCF_965194825.1. Lineage (NCBI taxonomy): Eukaryota > Metazoa > Chordata > Mammalia > Artiodactyla > Balaenopteridae > Balaenoptera > Balaenoptera physalus. Next base: position 147,627,731 of record NC_138890.1, read on the forward strand.
TATTTTGATTAATATAATTTTAAATTTATGCAATAAAATACATTGTGCACCCACTAGGGATATAAAGATGAATAAGGTAAAGATAGTGGTATCTCACATAAAGGTAGTAAAATACATAATTTAAAAATTATTAAAAGTAAAATGTATTCTTCAAAGAAATCAAATAAAAATATATTACTTAAAGAACTTTAAAATATGGTAAAATGTAAAGATGTATTTAATATAGTAAGACTTACGCAGCAACGGAAAAACTTTGTGTATAGCATACCAAGTTTGAAACAGTATGGAAATGAGTAATGGATACATTTGTGTCATAAGAGAGAAGGAAGAGAATGTAACTCTAATTAGTGATATAATCTAGTCATTATTGCTAAAGAGGCAGAAGAGAACAACAGCTTCAGAATGAGATTGAAGGAGGTCTGCATTAAAATAAATAGATGACAAAGGTAAAGATGTTTTGTGAGTTTATGCTTAATTCTAGGGAAGCCATTTAATGGCTTACATTATTCTGTTTGTATTATTTTAAAGGTCATAACTTCTGAGAGCTTCTACTAGTGTTGCTTTATGATTTGTACTTACTAAAAAATAACTTATAAAAGGAGGAAAATTGGGGTCAATTGACAGATTTTTTGGAAATTCAGTGAAGTCCCATTAGGAGGTTTTAGATTGAATGCTTTTATTTTTTTGTGGTGGTTGTGGTTTGGTTGGTTTACCCCGATGTCTGATGCTTGTTCTTTTTGTGATCTTAGATGCCTCACCTGATATCTTTACTAAGATAAGGGCAGCAATGGGTTGGCTTCTGATGCTACTGAAAAAGATTTAACTACTGGAAATGTTAGAACTTATTTTTAAAGATTCTATGACATAGACCCTTAGGCAGAAAGGAAATGAACACTTATTGGATGCCTGCTATGTGTCAGGCACTGTGCATGCTGTATAAGTTGTCACATGTATGCTCAGAGCAACTCTGTGAGAAAAGTAGTTGTATTTATCAGTGAAAAATTGAGATTTGGAGAATTCAAATAACTTGCCCAAGGTCATATATTTAGTTAATTAGCATCAGAACCATCATGTAAACCCAGAATTTCTGATTCCAGATCCTGTATTGAGTTGTCATGAAAACTTGTGAAGTATTGCCAATTTTTTGAACTGCCCCTGCCTGTACACGCCTTCCCACTGGCAGTGCTATCTCAAGGTCATCTTGTATTATTTCTTATATAGTATCTTGCTTACTGCTTAAAGCAGAAAACAGCACTCTAAATAGTTGGTAATTATTATTTACTTTAAAATTTCTGACCTACTTACTAGAATATGAAGGTCAAGAAGATCGTGTCTATTATGTTTGCCATTAAATCCCCAGTACCAACACAACACAGTGGTTATTAAAACATATTAGGCACTTAATAATGTTTATGGAATGAATAAATATTGAGTCCTGCCAAATGTTGTCATTATCTCCATTTTATAGGGAAGTCTGTGGCTCAGAGAAGTGAAGTAAATTGCCCCAAATCACACAATTAATAAATAACAGAGTCAGGGTAAGCCTGTGCTCTTCTTCAGTGTATACAGTAGAACTGTGGTCTTCCTGAAAACTGAAGTGCTTTGCTTGGAAAATATGAAGTGCAGCAATATTATTCCTGCCTCATTTATAATGTTCTTAGACTTAAGAACATTTTAAAAGCCCAATTTTTTTTCTTTTCTCCTATTTGTTCTAACCTAGAATGTCTTATTCTTGGGCTGTAGCAGTGGACAATTTAAGAAGAAGTATACCCACTCTAAAGGGACTGTGAGTTTTATTGCTGCCTTAAAAAAATAATCTCCCTGAAGCCAAAATTCTATGAGTTGACTAATCTTGATAAACCTGCATGTGGGAATGACACTAAATTTGTTCATTGTTTTGGGCTCAACGTCTCTCACCTGACTATACTTTCCTTTCTCTTCACCTCTGCTTCTCTTCTATCCCCACTTACCTATAATCTCTGGTTCTATGTGATTCTGGCATAATAGCAGCCATTCCTATGGATTCAGATGGCTTGTCTGTGTATAATAGGCTCCTAATGTACCTAAAATTCCTAATTTTCTAGGAAGATATAACAAAGCTATGAAATAGATTAAATGTGAATATTAGGCTTGCTATCTTTTATTTTTGTAGAGAATGCTGACTTTAGAGAAAAAATGACATGGAGTTATATCATGTAAAACGTTCACAAACCAAGAGCTTGGCAGGAGAAAATAAAAGGGTTAGAATAAGAGATAAATTATCCATTGAATGTTAGTATTTGCAGGCATGTCTAATAATTGTCATTATTTTGAAAAGTTGTATTTTGTTAAGGGTTTATTTTAACTTTTTTATTTGCTGGAGAAAAGTAACCCATTGTTGACCAGTGACATCATTATTTTAAGATATAGTTCACAAAATAGGCTTTTACATGTTTCAAAAGCTCTTTGAATAGTTGCAAATCATTTATACATTCATGCAGTTAAAGAATAGTGTCATTATTGCTGGTGTGAGAAGACTCAGTTAATTCCATATTTATTAAATAAGAAATATAAATCTTTTAAAAAATTACAGTTCTTGTTCCCTCGTTTCGTCCAGTGATCCAGGACTGGTTGAGATTTTTCTTTAGAACTTCATTATCTCTGCTAGCTTACTATCAATTCAAAAGGCACATTAGTATGTAACTTAAGAAACAAGAGTTTAGCAGAAACTATTGGTAACTTGAAGGATTAGATGCAGACTTAGATGTATCAAGGACTAGCTACCAAGAATGAAACTCCCCTAGGAATGGTATTTTCTTTTTGAATTCTGAAATAAGGTTCTGTATGTTTCCATAAAAGCAGTAGCAGCAATGCTAGGTAAAAATTTACAAGAAGCTCCTGTTTGAAATGTTAAAGTATTGATAGAAAGGAGGCGCATATAGATCAGAGAGGGATGCAGACATGCAGATATTTTAAAATTTTTTTCACTTAATTAGTATTGAAATTAGCATCATGATGTGTGTGCCGACTAAGTCAGGTATGTCTGAGTCAAGCTGGCCTACTTAGATTTCATCAGCGCTGAAAGACTATGTTTATCTTATTTACCATGAGACATAAGCTCAGCCAATCCACTTTTATATTCTCAATTCACAGGGCTTCCTACTACGAGATTTCAGTTGATGATGGTCCATGGGAAAAACAGAAGAGTTCAGGGCTCAATTTGTGTACTGGAACAGGATCAAAGGCCTGGTGAGTAACTTGGGATGTTGCTTATCAACTTTTGTGAAATACTTTAAGTAATGTAATTTAGTTGCTATCTCATATCGGTGTATCTAAGGCCTCTAATATGCAAGAGGTAGCTAGCCTGGTGTTATTATATCGGTTGGCTCAGTTTATGCTACACTCATTGATTGGGTCCAGGAGTCCAGCTTTGACTTCTTAGATTATAGTGCAGCCTGGATCTGGTCATTTTTTAGCTTCCCATACTAGGTTTGTAAAGAGAAAAAAGAAAATGAGAAATGTTTTTAGGGACTATATATTTTTAAAAATGAATATTTTAAGTAATAGTAAAGAAATGAAAACAAAGTACAGTACCAAAAAATACGCTGGAGGTTTGTGCATTCAAGACCTAACTGGAGATAACCTGGGACATCCTGCAACTTGTTTACCCTGTGACCTCTCTCTGGGAAGTCTCTTCTACTTCTTAGTACACACATGCACATGCTTCCCAGACCTTTATCTGTAGCTGTCTTCTCTTGAGTATAAACTCATATTGTAAACTTACCTACTACATAGGATGTTAATAACATTTCAAATTCAACACATTTAAAACTGAATTTATTGTCTTCAGTTGTTCTCCCCGTGTTCCCTGTCTTGCTTAATAGTATCACCCTTAACCTCGACTTCATATTCTCAGGAAAACACATTATTCCTTAAAACCTTGCTCTTATCTTTGAGTCTCCCTTTTCTCCCCTATGCATTTACCAGTCTCTAAATCCTGTCAGATATAATTCAGAAGCTCTAGCCCCCTTTTTTAGTTTCTATTACTATTTCTTTGGTATAGGGCCCCATCTTTTCAGTGAATATTCTTTGTGTCTCACACTTTATTCTTCAGGCTGTCATTCATACTACTACCACAGAGTAATATTTCTAAAATGTAGGTATCTCTCACTATTTCCTTCTGTGCTTTAAAACTTTCATTGACTCCTATGTTCACATTGCTCAGACTGTCATATAAGGCCCTTTAAGTATGACCTCCTTGCCAGCCTACTCCTGCCTGACCCTAACCCATCACACTGGAGACACTGCAAGCTACTTGCAATTCTTAGCACAAGCCATGTTCTCTCTGGGCTTTTTGTTTTTGCTCAATGCAGCTTCTTCCTGCATTGAATGCCTGAACACTCTCCCCTTTCCATCCACTGGCTGAAAATTCCAATCTTCAAATGTCATCTTCTGTAGGAAACCTTTACTTAAGACCTAGTTCCTTTCATAAGCCTAATTAATTGATCCCCTTTTTTGCCCTTACCCAGCACTTTTTCCTCATCGCACTGTTATAGCACTTAGCACATTATTAGTTTCTGATAAGCTCATACCCAGTTAGTTTGAGCAACTTGAGGCACATGGGGTAGTGACTAGTGTTTTTTTTTCCTGCTTAATTTTTTGTGTGCATAGCACAGTGCTTAATACAAAGTCACTTAAATACTTTTTGAATAAATGACTACATGCTCACAAATACAGCTAAAACAGTGCTTATCAAACTGACTTTAAGTTTGGATGCTTTAAAATTGAGTTTTATTTCCCCTACCACACACTTTATAATTGAGTCCTGTGTTGATGTTGCATTTAAGTAAGTATGGCTGAGACTAGAATTTCAGTCTTCTCTGTGTTGCTTATTAAAGTCTGCTTTGTCTCCTGTGCTCTAGTATAGAACCAACTCTCTCTGTCTCTCTAACTATATCCTGTCCCTGCCACCTTGGTTAACTCAGTCTCTTTTCTTCTCTACTCAGCCCTATGTAGCTTACTTGCTTCTAACATGTTCTACTCTCCTCCCTGTCATAACTGATAATTCTTTCGTTACGATTGCATTTCCCATGTATCTTTTGATCCTTTTTCTCTTCAGAAAGTAGGGGGAGAAAAGAGAAGCCTAGGGGCCAGAGGGACTGAGGGAAAGTTATATGTTCTATATGTTAATAATTTCAACTTACTGCAGTACCATCTTTGAGCACTTTCTTTGTCCCAAGTAAGTATATTGTCTTATTTAAATTCTCAAAAATACTCTGGAATTAAGTGATTTTATTTTCATTAATAGTGTTTAAAAAGTCTCAGAAGTTGGCTCACTTGCCCAAAGCCATGTGGCTAATAAATGGTGGAGGCAGGATCTAAATTCTGGACTTAACTATAAGCTGTAGACCTCATGAGCCACAGAAGGAGGAAAAGCATGGACGGTCCCCTGTGGGAGGTTGTGAGACATGCTTAGAAGTGTTGCCCATGATAGCCACTCTTGTTCCTTTAGCTAGAGCTTAGTTACATGCTATGTGGCAAGAGGGGGTGGGAAATATAGCCTAATCATGTGTCTGGGGTCGGGGGGGGGAAGAGAGTTCAGGGATTAGCTATCCCATCTTTGCATTTCCAAAAATTCTTGCACAAGACATAGGATGTAATGGTTATGTTGCATAGCAAGTGTCTCTGCATTGTTGCATTCTCATCTCGGTCCTCTTCCCAGTGTGGAATGTGATCTGTAGCACACACCAGGAGAAGTACCACAGAGCGGGATTATTTATGTTTCCATGAGTTCTTAAGACTGTTGCCAGTCCTCCTCCTCCATACATTCTGTCCTCGCAGACTTAATTAAGGGTGAGGAGGTGTTCTTAAGAGAAAGTTTTACTAGCTGAGGAAGATATGAGACTCCTTGTCTTTCAGTTTGATTGTCTTTAGTAGAAGTTATGTCCGGTTTCAAATCAGAACTCTTAGAAGGGTCAAGGTTGTAGATCTAAGGAAAAAGTTGTTGTGTGCTAGCTAACACCTGCTTTGGTACATAGTTTGTCTTTGATATAGAATGTAAACCACTCCTAAAGGTAGAGTGAATTGGCTGAGATTTAGATTACAACCACAGGAAATTAGTTTTAATTTAACCCCAATTCAGAGAACTTAGTTTGTGTTGATTTGTGGTATCTCTAATAAGTCATAGTTCTAGGAATGTTAGAGCATGTCTTATAAGACTTCTTTTCTCTTAAACTAAGTCTTATCTACAATAAGGAGATATAAGTCATTAATATCTTTTGCCCTAAACATATTTTAATTCAGTGGCACCCTAATAAAGAGCTTATTTTTATGTGACTTTTAATTTAAAGTATAATTCCGAAACAGTATCTTTCAGTAATGGGTATATTCAGAGGAATTAGAGTATAACTCATACATATTCCTTGCATTTGACATTTTCATTCAGTGTTGAGTTCTTGCTGTGAGCCAGGTAGTGCCCTAAGGGCCTTATGTCTTGTAGTGTGTGACAGTAATGCGAATGAGATAGGTTTTGTGAACCTCATACTGAACAATAAGAAAGTCAGAACACTCAAAGTATTTTGCTTTATACCACATAGTAAGTATGAGCAAAGGTACAGAGGCGAGAATGAGCCTGGGGTGTTTGGAATGTGAAATTGGAGGGCAGATAATGGTGAAAAATAGGAAAGGCAAGGGCTAGATTTTAGATTTTTTTAGCATAGGGGTATGGTCTGTGAATGACCCCAATTTTTTAATGTAAAAATTTGTGTATCTGCATTTTTCTTTAGAGAATGTCCAAAATGTTTTCATATTTCTCAAAATGTGGAGGCTACTGGATTAGAGGGTATACGGAGTATCTCTTATTCCTCCTCCTCAAAAATGTTAAGAGCCACTGAATTAGGTCTGGAGTTGTGTGACTATGCAACGTTGTTCCTGTTCATGTGGATTATCTACTGAGAAGAGTTAGAGGCAGGAGAATTCCAAATTATCTGGAAGAGTTTTTTTTTTCTTAAACGTTTCCTTAACCATCTTTTTAGACCCCAGCACAGAGCTTCTTTTAAAAGTTATTCAGGGACTTCCCTGGTGGCGCAGTGGTTAAGAATCTGCCTCCAGTGCAGGGGACACGGGTTTGAGCCCTAGTCCGGGAAGATCCCACATGACGCAGAATAACTAAGCCTGTGCGCCACAACTACTGAGCCTGCGCTCTAGAGCCCACGAGCCACAACTACTGAGCCTGTGTGCCACAACTACTGAAGCCTGTGCACGTAGAGCCCATGCTTCTCAACAAAGACAAGCCACCCCAATGAGAAGCCTGCGCACCACAGTGAAGAGTAGCCCAGCTGGCCGCAACTAGAGAAAGCCCACGCGCAGCAACGAAGACCCAACGCAGCCAAAAATAAATAAATAAATTAATTAATTTAAAAAAAAGTTATTCATGTTTGTGTTAACGTTTGTTCCTAAGTGGTTAAGCAAGGCATCTTGCTAGTAAAAGATTTCTCATCTTCAGAAACTGTTTTATAATTTGAAGAAATACACATTTAAAAATATGTGAAATAATACAAAGAGTATACAACAAAAAGTTAGTCTCTTTCATTTCATATCTCTAGTACTAATCTCCAGATATAACCACTCTGTATATGCATATATTTTTTTAATATAAGTAAAACAGGTAAGTTTTATGTATATATGCACACATACATACCATATAATGCTTTTGGTTTTTTAACTTAACATATTGTTATCTTTCCATTATCAGGACATATAGTTGTATTTTAGCCTTTTTAATATCTACATAGTATTCTACTGAGTGGCTATAATATAATTTATTTACCCAGCTTCCTATGGTTTTGCTATTATGTGCTTCCCAGTTGTTTTGCTCTTATAAACAATGCTTCAGTAAATATCCTTGTATTTGTCTTTGTGTATTATATGTACAAATATATTTTAGGATAAACTACTAGATTGAAGAATATGTTCATTTTAAATCTTAATAGAGCAGAATTGCCCTCCAATTGCAATTTCTATAATTCCATTAGTATATGAGAATACTTCTTTTCCCATACCCATGTCAATACATTGTCAGTTTTTAATCTTTAAAATCTGAGAAAAATCTTGTTTTAATTTGTATTTCCTCAAGTATGAGTAAGATTGAACATTTTTTTCATATAGACCCATGAACTATTTGCCCATATACTTTGCCCACTTTTTAAAACTGTGTAAGGTGGCTCTTGTCTTTTGGTCATTTTTTTTTTTTCCCTGATAATTTCTAAGAGTTCTCTGTACATTAAGTAGATTATTCCTTTTTCATTTTTCGTATGTTTTTAGAACTAAAATAAGAAAAGATGTATATGGTGTTTGTTTCTAGGTCATTCAATATTAACAGGGTTACACCTCAGGCTGTGGAAGATGTTCTAAATATTGGTGAGTACCAAATAGCTCTTATATGTTACTACTATAATATGCTAAATATATTTCATTGTATGTTAGCTGTATTGTACATTATAAAATATTTTATTTAATCAAGATATTTCCCCCTTTCCTTTTTCAATAGCAAAACGACAAGGAAATTTAAGTCTTCCATTGAACAGAGAATTTGTAGAGAAAGGTCAGTGACCAATGATCATAACCACTAACACTTTCAGTTAAGTTCTGTTCATATTTTGAGGATGTTATTGTGAAGTGTACTTGTCTAATTAAGCAAAGCGTAGTACTTTTTTGACTCAAACATGCTCTTAATATATACCCCTTAAAATGTATTTTAAACAATAAAAAGTTTAAAGCTGGAATTTTATATTATGATTTTTGTCAACCATGGAAATGTAACCTCTGTGTCAAAACAGTGTGACTGCAAACATGTCCTGGGGGATAGGAAAATGTAGAAAAATACACATCTGGAAATTAGGAAATGCACACCTAAACTCAGTGTGCCATTAATATCCTCTAAATGAGAAGGAATTCACTGAGCTCTGATTGCTTACCTTCACGTTCACTAAAATGTTCTCTTTAACCTTCTCCTATATATTCCTGCCCAGTTATTTCAGGGTTCCTTTAAGAGAACCAGCACAGTTGGAGAAAGGATACTGATCAGCGAATTTGAAGACCTAGGTTCCAATCCCAGACCAACCACTCACTGTGAAACGATGGGCAAGACTTTCTTTGCTCCTCTGCTTCCTCAACTGTGGAATGAGAGAGTGGACGTAGATTGCTGGGGCATAAGAATTTTTCAAATTTATTTGTTAAATTTTTTTTTTTTTTTAATATTTCGTAAACTGAAAACCACATTCATTTGATTTGCATATGAAATTTTAACACACTAAAGTCTACTCATCTGCTAGGATCATTTTCAAAAGTATGGACCTCAAACTAAAGCTAAATCGTGCTGTCTCTGTTTAATTGAAGAGTATCCTAAGATTTCAAGGTAAATTATTTTTAAAAAACAACAAAAAATCCAAACTTGTTTATAGTTGCATCTATTTACCTGTGCTGCAACTGTCATCCATAAACATTTGAATTTGAGAGTTATCAGAACAGACATGTTCTTACTGGTCGCTTTTAAAATGATTTAGCGATACATGATAGAATATATTAACAGTGTGAGTTCATTTTATTTATATATTTTGGATTCTCGTAAGACTTTCTTTGTTGGGGAGATAGTTTGTCTTTAAAATATAGTTTGTAAACAGGACTAAATCTCTGCGGTTACTTTCAGCTTTCTAAAATGGACTGTTTTCTCCCTTTCTCAATTTGAGACCTAAAAGATTATTTTAATCATGGCTTTGAGCTAGAATTAGTGTTAAATCTGCATCAAAGAAAGGAAAGTTAGGCATTTATAGTAATTGATTCTTCATTATATAATTTAACTTAAAGCATAATGTGTATAAAACAACTGAAATTTATATCAGTATACAAATTAATTTAAGGGTATATATAAAATACAGTGATTGATTTTTCTTTTAATAAACATACTGCTTTACTGAATGAATATTATTCCCTTGAAGATTTGACTATCTTCAGAAGCAATAGTGAACGCCAATGGTGCAGTCACTGTTACAGACACTTCATTTAATTCAAATGAAATTTTGGTATATAAGGTAGATTATCTAATAGTCTTGCAATGTCTTTTAATGTGGTGCTCAACTAAATGTTCTTTCAAGCCCAGTTTCTTTGTACAGTTGTTTTTAACCAGTTTGTGCTCTGCATGCCAACTCTTGTGTGCCTCTTGGTTAGAGAGAAAGCAGATCCAAAAGACTTCTAGAAATATCTTGAGTAATAGCAGTTTCATTAGAGAAAGCATATTGCCTGCCATTGTTTGAGACTGAATTTTATATCAAAACTATTAACTTATACTTATGAACTCTTTGGCGTGGTATTTTGGAAAGGAACTTATTAGCAAGAGATTATGGCAACTTAAGGTGCATTTTCGAGTGCCTCAAACTAGTTTCTCTTTTTTTTGTTTGATTACTAGCTTTACAGGTCCCCCCACGCCCGCCCAATGCACCGATTTCCGCTGTATTATGGGTCATGCAGGCGTCTGGGGCGGGTCTTGGAACACAGTCCTCATTTATAAGCGTTGTTTTGTTGGTTTCTTTTTAATGGAACGTGTTGTGAGTTCCAAGAAACTTGCTGCCCACCAGACCTTTGGAATAGAACTGTGCTTGTAAATTGGGGATGGCATCCATTTTCATTTTGCATTTCTCAGAAGTGACTGTCTTTCCATCGAATGTGCTAATATTTGTTTTTTTTCCTTTATAGTAACAAATGAATATAATGAATCGCTGCTCTACAGTCCAGAAGAACCAAAAATACTTTTCAGTATTCGAGAACCAATAGCAAACAGAATTTTTTCAAGCAGTCGTCAGCGTTGTTTCACCTCAAAGTAAGCTTCCAGAGTTGTCTTGTGGCTGTTTTCCTCCCTTGTAATTATAAAGCACAGTTGGCTTTAAAAGTGTTCAATTTCATTAAATTCACTCCTTCAAACTTAATCTAGCAGGGAAAGTAGAACCTGCAGAACTAAAGAGGTGTCATGCTAACCTGGCTACAGTAATATTTTGTCTAAAACTTAGGGTTCCATTTTAGAGAAACTAAAATTTAAGTTAATAGAAAGGAGAGCATAGTTATTTAATTGGGTGATGTGGGCTTGTTTGTTTGTTTACTCTAGTAAGACACAGTAAGATCAAATAATCACTTCAAAAGAAACTGACTGGAAAGCAACTTTTTTTTTCATATGCTGTGGCATAAAAGCAGGACATGCATTCATTACAAAGTCTAACCTGTACAGCAATATAACTTAGAGTAGGATTCATTGCTTTCAGCTTTTCCCTAAAAGTGAATCTCCCCCATCCCCACATTTATTAAATTTGCCTTGGATTCTTTTTTGAGGGGAAGAGGATATACAGAAATGTTTGTAATTTCTTATTTTGTAAAGGTTGCCCAATTTTCCAAACTAACAAGAAAACCTACTATAATTCTGAAAATCTGTCATCTATATCATGGCAAGCAAAGAACAGTTTAATTACAAATCGCTGCTTATAGTGTGCATATAGTCTTTTGAAAATACACAACTGAATTTTTCCAGGAAAGACACAAAAAAGGAAACTCGTCATACTTAAAAATCACTTTATCATTTGAGAGTTAATTTTGATTAATCAACGAATCTATACGCAGTTTGGGTGAAACTATAAAGATTCATTTAAATGTTTGCTCATATAAGTAGGAGAATAGCTTTATGACTTTGGTGGTTGGAAAATATTTCTTAGCAACAAGATTGATAAATTGAACTACATTAGAGTTAAGAACTTTTGTTAATCAAGACACCATTAAGAAAATAAAAAGGCAAGCCACAGAGTGAGATAGTCTAGCAATGGACTCATATCCAGAATATATTTTAAAAATTCCTACAAGTCAATAAGAAAAAGACAGGCACCCCAGTAGAAAAATGGCTGAAAGTCATGGACAGGCATTTCACAAAAGAGAATATCCAAATGGCTGATAAGTATATGGAAAAATATCCTTGACCTTATTATTCATCTGAGAAATACAAATTAAAACTACATAATATGATACCACACACACCAGAATAGCTAAAATACCAGTATTGATAAGGTGAAGCAAGTGGAACTTTTATGTACTACCATTAGGAATAGTTTGGAAACTTGTTTGGCAGTTACCTACCAAAGCTGAATATAGCGCATGCAGTGACCCAGTAACTCTGCTCCAAGATATATATCCAGCAGAAATGTATACACTGACAAGAAATGTGTGCACCAAAAGACATGCTGAAGAATATTCATAGTAGCACTATTCCCAATAGGTAAAAACCCAAATGTCCATGAATAGTAGAAGAGATACTTAAATTTGGGTATTTTTGTACAATGCAAGTGTTTTCAGACAGCAATGAAAATGAACACACGGCTGCTACAGGTAATAACATGGATGATTTCACAAACATGCTATTGAGCAAAAGAAGCCAGACACAGGCATACCTATTGTGTTCTTCCATTTATATAAAGTTCAAGAATAGACAAAACTATTACTACTATGGTGATTGAAATTAGGATAGTGGATATGCTTGGGAAGGGGGTGCTGTGGGTAGAGACTGGGAGATGGGAGTAAGAGCAGTGAGGGAGTTTCTGGGGAGCTGGGTAACAGTTCCTAATTTGGGTGTTGATTACGCAAGTGTGTTCATTGAGCTGTACCCTAATAATTTGTGCCTTTTCTGTATGTTGTACGTAAATAAAAATTCTACATGAAAATAGTTACCTTCTTGCTCACTACTTAAAATACTTGTAATAACTCAACATTCAAAAGCCTATGAATTCCATCTGAACTTGTTCACTGATAAATGTTTGGGTGAATGGAGCTCTCCTGAACATTGAAGTTTTGAGATTTTTTTGATAATGTACCCACATATTCACATAGTCACTAATTCTCTCATACCAAAGAGCAACTTGATGTTTAAAATCAAGGCCAAATGATCTATCTGCCAATTTAGATGAAAATGAAGTGTTTTAAAGAAACTGTAATTTAGGATTAAGAAAAGTGTTAATATTTAATGAGATGTTTCTTTCTGCTTAGGGTTTGCGTTCGTTCTCGTTGTTGGGATGCCTGCATGGTTGTAGATGGAGGAACTTCCTTTGAGTTTAATGACGGAGCAATTGCTTCAATGTTGATCAGTAAAGAAGATGAGCTTCGAACTGTCCTTCTAGAACAGTGAAGGATTTCCTCAGATGACAATTTTGATTACTGGAAAAAATAGTTTTACTGTGGAAACAGACTGCCAGTCATAAGGCTACATTTTTTGGTTATTGTTGAGACTGGTTGGCCTTGGGCTCAAAGGTGATCAAGAAAGAGATTTGTATTATTCTTCTGTTGGATTCTGATGGAAAAGATACTCACTGTATAAGAAAATGGATGGACTAAATTGATTAGAATTCATACCAGTGAAATTTCTGTAGTGCTTACAATTGGTTTCCAAGAGTGCTGATATCTTTAAATTTATAGAGAGGTAGGCTCCAATAAAAGATTAAATGTTTAGGATTTGGAATTTAACTGTACAAGCTTTTTTTCCTTCCTTTTCCTCCTAACTTTGTGGAATTGGTCAGACCAAACACATCTCATTTGATTAGTGTTTTTTTATAGTACCTAAAAGTCAAGATTTTTTAAAAGATTTGATGATGGAGAATTTTGATAAATCCTGACATTGACCTAATTGAAGTAGGTTAATGTTTTTTATATGCTAAGAGTTTTCTAATTTCAGAACACAATGATATTGTTATGACTATTGATTTAAAAAATTCAAACAATCATTTTTGAAATTATTTATAGATGTTTTCATTTAATTGACTGTCAGGTTAATTTTGACAGTGCTGGGTGAAATATATCTGGACAAAATCATGACACCGTTTCAAATGTATTAATTATCCAATAACTATTTTAGGTCTTAGGTAATTTTTTTTTTAATGATTTGAGTGTCTAATAAAGTTCTTCCTTATTTACAACTATCTAACATGGATTCAAAGAGTAAAAGGATGAACTAATTAGACATATTCTATTAGGAGTTTGGTAAAACCGTTTAAAAAATATTTTCATCTAGTGTAGGAGTATTGTCAGAAAGAAAATGGATTATTTAATAAATATGCAAAACACTTTAGTTTTGGAATTGCCTTACTTATTATCATGGTAGTTTTCACCTAGCTCATATTCCAAGTTTTACACATTAGCTTTGGAGGATAAAATGTTATGGCTTTTCTTTTTTTCCCGTTAAGACTGTTTCTTTACCTAATTCCTGATCTACTTATAAGTAATCCTAGAATTATCACAGAAAGTACCTCTTGCTGCATCATGAGACAATTGGTATTCTCATTCCAGTTATTCAAAGTTGTATTTTTTTTTTTCACTTGCTGTTAAAAGCTTTTCTTCAATCACTGAAATATTTATTGAATAGCCACTCTGTGCCATGTACTGTGTCAGGTGCTAGATATACATTGGTAAAGTAAACAGACTCTATCGTATAGAACTTGAGTCTAGTGAGCTCAGAAGTAAATTCTGTGAAAGCTAGGATGTATTATAATCAAATTGAGTGCTCTTAGTTCTGGCAACAATTATCATGTTCTTGTCAAAATTTTTATATAAATGTTACTATACAAAGATAATCTAAGTTTTGTTGTATATCCAGAACAAGAATCTGGTTTTTTTTCCTTAGTTAAGAGTACCTGCATAGACACTAATAGCAAGGAGTTTACGTGATGCATACAATAAAAATTGGTGTTTTCCCAGAGATGGATCTAATTTCTTGTTTGATTTAAAAATGATATACTTAAGATGCCACTTTAGAAAGAAGTGAAATTCCACACTATAGAAACTCCCTAACAGGTTTAAAATACCTTTTTGACAAAAATGCCAACTCCATCTGTAATATCAAGGAAATCTGATTGTCCAAAATGGTACCAGAGATCTGTTTAATATGTAACATATTAATAGGTAACCTGCTATGTAAAATTGTTCATAAGCCATGTTTTAAAGGTTTTAAAAATACTTAATGTGCTTCCTTTGTGATATAACTTCTAACATTTCTGCTCTGTGGTGGGGATTTATTTGTAAGAGATGATGAGAGGCAAAGGATGTTTGAATAGCAAAAATGTTTTTATGAATGAGTTAACCTTTTCATGGCAACTACATGTGAATAAAATTAAACCATTGTTATCTTTTCTTTTTTAGTTCATTTCTTTAGCTCTTATGGGTCATTATTTGAAAACCAGATTTCCCCAAAATGTTATGTTTCAAGAGTTTTTTCCCCACTGCTATGTATTACTCTGTGCGCTTTGACTTCATTCCCTGCTAATGTGACACAGTGCTTCCTGGTAAATGTAGACTCTTCAGATAATTTTGAGTTAATATTTTTGATGCTCTGTATGTATTTATATTCATGGCCCTAGTAAATCAAATCATATTACATGAACTGCTGAACTAGAAAGAGGAATTGTTTATTTCAAATGTAGTTTATTCTTGTTAACATTAAAAATAACCATGAAGGATTAGTGTACTGTAAGTCAATAAGAAGGCTTATCTAAGTTTTCTACATGAAGGAAGGTATAAAGAGTATTTTTTTTAAGTGTCATGGGCTTTATTTTATGATAAAATTTTTGGAAAATTACTGACTAACCAAGGAGGAGCTAAAAGGAAAAAATAGAAAAGAATGTTTTAAGTGTTAATTTGAATATTTTATAGGATAGCAAAGGCATGGATTATAAATAATTTTGTTCTCCCGTTTTAAAAAATCAAACATCAACAGTGAAAAAAATTTTTCAAAACTTGGAATCCTGAAAAGACTGTTGAAGAGATCTATCTGAACAGTACACAGCTTTTTATACCAGTAGATTGTGAGTTCACTGGGAGTAGGGATTATGAGTTCTGATTTGTACCTTCTCCCAATGAATACTTGAAACTGGCATAGCTAGAGAAGAAATTGCCTATTATGATAATAAATAATGGTTTTACTCTGCTGAAACAACATTCTTAGGGAGTCTGTGTGTGTTTGTTGGGGGGTGATGTATGGATAGTTGAAGTAAGTAGGACAGTATTTGAGAAACAGGTTTTTACAAACCGTTTTTTTTTAATTTTATTTTTAATTTTTTAAATTTTTTAAAAAATTTATTTACTTTTGGCTGCGTTGGGTCTTTGTTGCTGCGCGCGGGCTTTCTCTAGTTGCGGCAAGCGGGGACTCTCTTCATTGCAATGCGCGGGCTTCTCATTGCGGTGGCTTCTCGTTGCGGAGCACGGGCTCTAGGCGCGCAGGCTTCAGTAGTTGTGGCTCGTGGGCTCTAGAGGGCAGGCTCATTAGTTGTGGCGCATGGGCTTAGCTGCTCCATGGCATGTGGGATCTTCCCGGACCAAGGCTCGAACCTGTGTCCCCTGCATTGGCAGGCGGATTCTTAACTGCTGCGCCACCAGGGAAGCCCTCAAACCATTTTTTTAAATGTATCTCTCCCAACTGCAACTTTTTTCTTCCCTACACTTATTTTCTTTAAACGATTGAAGAGAGTTTGAATGATTTGTCAGGTTGTCACCATACTAGACTGGTTCTTCTTGGCTTTCACAAGAAAATAATCTATTTAAAATACCTTTGGTAATTAAGCTTTGTTACATAGCTATTTCCTCCTGCCTCAGATCTTTTCTTCAAAACATCATTTTTTTTAATGTCTTTTTTTTTTTTAATTTATTTTATTTTTGGCTGTATTGGGTCTTAGTTGCAGTGCATGGGCTTCTCATTGCGGTGGCTTCTCTTGTTGCGGAGCATGGGCTCTAGGCGTGCGGGCTTCAGTAGTTGTGGCACGTGGGCTCAGTAGTTGTGGCTTGCGGGCTCTAGAGCTTATGCTCAGTAGTTGTGACACACGGGCTTAGTTGCTCCACGGTACGTGGAATCTTCCCGGACCAGGGCTCGAACCCGTGTCCCCTGCATTGGCAGGTGGATTCTTAACCACTGTGCCACCAGGGAAGTCCAAAACATCATTTCTTGATGAAATGATTCTTCACAAAATCATTCTATTAGGTTGGCCAAAAAGTGCCTTCGGTTTTTAAGTAAAAATAAAAGACACATTTTTCATTTTCACCAAGAACTTTATTGAACAAGGTATTCATCCTTTTGTTCCACTACCTTCTGCCATTTTCAGGCAACTTCATAATTCTATC
Organism: Balaenoptera physalus; assembly: GCF_965194825.1. Classification (NCBI taxonomy): domain Eukaryota; kingdom Metazoa; phylum Chordata; class Mammalia; order Artiodactyla; family Balaenopteridae; genus Balaenoptera; species Balaenoptera physalus. The sequence goes on from NC_138890.1 coordinate 147,644,894, forward strand.
TTCCCAAAACTTTTTATCTTTTTGAGCAAAGAACTGTTCCAGGTGCCTTTTACAGTCTTCCAGGAATGGAAATTTTTTCCATTAAGAGAATTTTGTAAAGACCGAAATAAATGGAAATCCGAAGGTGCAATGTCTGGTGAATACAGCAGGTGAATCAGAACTTCCCAGCCAAGCTGTAACAGTTTTTGCCTGGTCATCGAAGAGACATGCAGTCTTGTGTTATTCTGATGGAAGATTATACGTTTTCTGTTGACTAATTCTGTATGCTTTTCGAGTGCTGCTTTCAGTTGGTCTAACTGGGAGCAGTACTTGTTGGAATTAATCATTTGGTTTTCTGGAAGGAGCTCACCATAGAGGACTCCCTTCCAATCCCACCATATACACAACATCACCTTCTTTGGATGAAGACCGGCCTTCGGTGTGGTCGTCAGTTCGTTTCCCCCACGATCTCTTCCGTTCCATATTATTGTACAGTATCCACTTTTCATCACCTGTCACAATTTGTTTTAAAAATGGGATGTTTTCATTACATTTCTGTAGAGAATTGCATACGGAAATAGGGTCTAGAAGATTTTTTTTCACTTAACTTATGTGGAACCCAAACGTCAAAGCGATGAACATAACCAAGCTGGTGCAAATGATTTTCAACACTTGATTTGGATATTTTGAGTATGTCCGCTATCTCTCGTGTCGTATAACATTCGTTGTTTTCAATTAATGTCTCAATTTGATCGCTGTCACCTTCAACTGGTCTGACCGACCATGGAGCATCGTCCAGTGAGAAATCTCCAGCACGAAACTTTGCAAACACTTTTGACACATTCGATCAGTCACAGCACCTTCTCCATGCACTATGCAAATGTTTTTTTGCGTTTCAGTTGCGTTTTTACCTTTCTTGAAATAATAAAGCCTAATATGCCGAAAATGTTGCTTTTTTTCTTCCATCTTCAATATAAAAATGGCTACAGAAAAATTCACCAATTTTGATGTCTTTTTTTAAATGCAGGGTAATATGACAGCTCGCATACAATCTAACAAAATTGTTTCAAATGATGTTAAAGATAACTAAGTGCTACTAGAGCCATCTTATGGAAAAAACCAAACAAACCTTTTGGCCAGCCCAATATTAATCTTTTAAGTATTTCCATTAGTCTTTTAAATGGGTTGTGGATTATCCACTTTACATGCGTAAATAGTTTTGAGTAAAAATGCATTTTAAAAGCCAATGTAATATACACCAATATGTATAAAATAGATAAACCAATAAGAACCTGCTGTATAAAAAATAAAATTTTTTAAAAAGCCAATGTAAATGACTATGGCCAGTTTTTGTTTAAAAGACAATATAAATGCATGGTAATGGTTGGGATATGATACATTCCAGTGTGCCTATTAATTTTAAAATGTATGGCTATGGAAAAAGCCTGCCTTACTGTCTCTCATCAATCACAGCCCCTGCCATCTGAAGACCTTAAAATATAGTGATCTTAATGCTCAAATGTGCAAGGTAGATGTTTTGATATTTGGCTTAAGGAATACCAAAATATCAGCATTTTGATATTTAGATTCACTAAAAAGTAAAAATAAATATTAAAGAAAACAAATCCATAAAATAAGTTTAGTATAGGCTTTAGGGCTTCAACCTGTATTGTAAGGAGCTAACCTCTTGGTGAAAAGAGCTTTTTGACTTCCTGGGACATTAGGCCAAGTGGGGATGGGAGAGAGGAGGTTGCCTTTTTGTTTATTCCAAGGTTAGGGTAGCCAGTGGAAAGGTGTTTCTTTCTAGTTTTCCTGGACTACTTAGTGCCTTTCCTCATGCCTGTACCTCCCCCGTCCTCTACATTGTACATTGTTAGTCAATGTTGGATTGTAATTGAGTTCACCATGATAGAAGGGACATAAGTCACGTTACCCAGAAATAAAAATTTTGCATTTGGCCAGACTTTACATAATATCTTGGGAACTTGCGGCTAGGGTATAGGAGAAAAATCAAGGGCCATAGGCAGATGTTAATATCATAAAAAGAATGACAGCCAGATGTTATGTGCCTCTTGAAGGAAGACTAATACTACCTATCAAGTATCTCCTTGCTAAAACAAAAAACATTGATAGGCAAAGCCTCTAGATCAGGGTCTCTCAACGCTGACACTTGAGGTTTTGGGTCAGATCATTCTTTATTGTGGGGAGCTGTCCTAGATACTGTAGGATGATTACCAGCATCCTTGGTATACAAGTGCTAGACGCCAGTAGCGCCTCTCTACTTGCGACAACCAAAACTGTTTTCAGATGTTACCAAATGTCTCTCGGGTAGCAAAATCACTCTTGGTTAGGAGCTTTTTGCTGCTAGATCTAACTACCAGTTTATGGAAATAGGGGACAGATTAACCTGTTAAACATTATTCCAGGGATTGATCACATCTGCAAAATCCAGAATGTGGAACACTGGACAAACAACCTAGTTTCTTCAATAAATAAATTGTAAGGATAATAAAGGAGGGGAACTCTAAGATTAAGAGACTTGAGGAAATGTCAATGTCAACCAAATGCAATGTATGAACCATGTTTGGAGCCTGATCAAAACAAACCCATGTAAGAAAACACTTCCAGCAGCTAGGGAACTTTCAACACCATCTCCGTATTTAATGTTTCAGAATTAATTCAGGAGGGTATCTTTTAGAGGTAGATACTGAACTAGTTATGATGTCAGAGTTCTGGGTTTTGCATCAAAATAATCTGTAAGCCTATGTGTGGTACGTGTGGGGTGGGGGAGATGGATGAGATGATGGATGAAATGAGATTGGCCATGAGTTAATGACCTTTGAAAGTGGATAATGAGGTTCATCATCTCTACCTTTTGCATTTGACATTTTTTATAATTAAAAACAAAAAAAGGAAACAGTACTGATAATATCAAAAAAGAAGCAAAACTGGGTAATAATTAGGAAGAATCACCGTTCTACCATTTGAATGGACGAGTTCAAAAGGAATTAATTCCTAGAAGATCTCTGGGTATAGGGTGAACTATTCAAATAGTTTCCTAATGAGAGTAAAATACACAGTATAAGCTGATCAAATCTGTATTTAAAAAGTGCTACTAGCTGACTTTTATTGATAATACTTATCATATTTATCACTTAAATCTCAAATGTTTTATAAACATGTTAATACTTTGAGAGGCACTTTAACCATAACAGCCTGTATTCAGCCCCTTGTCAAAGAATTATAAACATTTTAATTTGACAACACGTGAAGTAGATGGGGCAAAAAGGGACCATGTTAGGGCTTAATTTTTCATTTTTTTTAAAAACGGAACTTGTTTTGTTTTGTTTTTAGGTTTTTGGCTGTGTTGGTTCTTCTTTGCTGTGCGCGGGCTTTCTCTAGTTGCGGCGAGCGGGGGCTACTCTTCGTTGTGGTGCGCAGGCTTCTCATAGCGGTGGCTTCTCTTGTTGCGGAGCACGGGCTCTAGGCGTGTGGGCTCAGTAGTTGTGGCTCGCGGGCTCTAGAGCACAGGCTCAGTAGTTGTGGCACACGGGCTTAGTTGCTCCGTGGCACGTGGGATCTTCCCGGACCAGGGCTCGAACCTGTGTACCCTGCATTGGCAGGTGGATTCTTAACCACTGCGCCACCAGGGAAGCCCTAGGGCTTGTTTTAAAGTGCCTTATTCAGAGGGCTGAGACAAATCCCACACCATACCAAATGTTCATTTTAACCAGAGTACTTAAGAAAGAGAAAGAAAAAAGGAATACAACTTAGCTGAAGTATTCATTTTTATAAAAATGTGTTTTATTTTAAAACAAGTCTATAAAAGTAGAAATCCCATACAAAAATACAGATTACTCTGACATGTTAGCAAAGTAGCTTACGGCTGGACTTGAGTTTGGAAGTACTGTATGTCTGAGGGCATCCGGAAGTCAGAGGCCAACCGGATCCTACCTCCAGCCCTTGTCACTAATCTGTAAACAATAATTTCAAGTAGTATTTAGCACTTTTTAACTACTATGGAATTGAAACCTAATCATTTCCTGTATAACACTACTTTAAAATGTTCTTCCTTAGGTCTGAGCAGATAAGGGCACTTCATACCATTGTTTCTAACATTTGAAAAATCTGATTTAGAAAAAGAAATTTTAATAGAAATGATGAGTTTGGGCTTTTTGTTCCATTTTGAACATATGGGGAGGTCATCAATTTAAATAAGAAATTAGTGTTTTGTGTTTTTTAAAGTAGAATTTAATCCTTTTGCTTCCATGTATCATTAAAAAAAAAAAAATCACTGATGCCATCAAAAGGTTCAGCACCTGAGCCTTAACTTTTATGCAGGTGCCAGCTGTGCTAACTGCTTTGAAACTGCGTGGAACATACACGTGCTTCTACTGTGTATTTCTGATTGAAAGGAACAAGGTTCTTCTTAGGGAACTCTAGGTCCAGTAACCTTATAAAATGGGTTGTTTCAATCATTGTGGGAGGCCATTTAAAACAAAAAAAGGATAATTTAAAATACTTGATTCCAGAGTAATACAAAAATAACTTCAAGAACCTCAGTGATAAAGGAAAACAACAGGTAACCTCAGTTCAGCATTCCATCCATTTTAAGAATTAGAGACTGACTGGTTCCTACCACCTTTCTAAAACAAAGCAAGTCACTTTAAAGCTAAAGAACCTATGTTAACATAATTTGATCATAAAGTCAGAAGTCCACAATTAAATTTCCTCAGCTAATTTAGAATGCTGGGAACACAGTACATAAAGGAGACTTCATTAATGTGCATTAGAGGATCCCCCAGGTTAACCTGTCATAGAAAATTGCCTCTCGAGCCTGTAAATTCTAACCAATTCTATACTTCTGGTTGGCCGGTTGTTTTTTTGTTTAGGTTTTAAGGTGAATGACCCGGGGCTATTTGTTTCCATATACCTAATTGCGAATCTAAAGGCCAAGTTGAAATGTGTATTTTTCTTTCTATCCTCAGCAGACTGCCACAAATCTATGATTCTCATTCTGTTCAGCTTACACTACAAATAGCTTATTATTTTTTGCAACCTACGTCTTATAAAGCAGTACTGAAAAATTAAATAGAAGAAAGTTCAGTTGCCATATAGGCTATGAAAATGATTTGCTGGTGGTGATTTTTAAGCTTGATTCTAAATAGATTTAATAAGAAGGGCACTTGGAAGAGGTGGCTCAAATTTTGCTCTTTAGGGTATCTTGAAATTATAGGTTCACTCTCCTAAAATTTCAAAAGGCATACAGCTTAGGCTCTTAAGGATATAGCAGTGATAAAAGCTTTCATAGTCATTTTTCAAAAGCAACACTTCATAGTTTTCTCTCTCCAACGGTTCTCTAATATACTTGTAGAATGAAGGCAAGAGAAAACCAAGAATAAAAATAGCTGAGCTCTCCAAAATTGGGCTTCCTGCCTACTTTCCCTGTTCAAAGAAAAGAGGAGACACCATCCTGCAATAGATACTTCATAGACAACTGGGCTTCTGCAGTGTCAGTCGGCATCTGATGCCCCATATCTCCTGGTTCTTTTTGTTGCCAGTGGTTGGCCTGGCGATGGTGGTGAAAGGGGAACAATTAATTTGTAGATGAGGAAGGGCTTCCTTTAATAGTTGAAGGGTACTGTCTGGCACGATTCCAAAGACTTGTAGTGTTTTTAGTGTGGGAATTTCTCCAAGTTCACTGGAAAGGAAGAGAGAGACTTTCAGAGTAGCAGTATCTATGGTAACTGTTCCCCTAGAGTAACATGACCCACTTTTTACAATTTGTATTATATTTTATAAAATGCAAACTGAAGGCAAAATTTGCAATCAGTGATTTGAGAAAATGGTACAGGTGAATCAAACCACAAAGCACAGTCCACAGCTTGGGCAACACAGCGTAAGGAAACACACAAGTGCGTTTTGTTGAATTTCTAATAACTGGAAAACTCCAAGGTTTATTTAAAGTCCAACCATATTTTCTTCCTTTCTCCATTCTTGGTTTAGACTGAAAAGTGTCACCGTGTTGTGAGGAGAAGCCAGCAAGCTAGTGGTGGTAAAAGTAAATGTTTTACTGTGGCATCAGATGGAGTCACCAAAGGTTACATGCAACTTAAGGATATGGACTTGACCTTTATTTGAACTAGGCTCGCCCTCTCAAAAGGAAATGTGAGCAGAGCCGATAACTTCTAAATAATGGTTAATACTCAACAAGTCCATTACACGTGATGAAACCTAACAGTGACTTCACGACGATATTTTAAGGTTATGTGTTGGGTGCAGATAGAGACAGTAGACATCTTTCTTCTCTACATATCACCATTTTTTTTTCTGTCACATATATCGCAGTCCTCTTCCTAGGTATTTCACATTAAGTGAAACACAACTCTTGTCAAGAGTGAAATTCTGTTCCACAAAAAAGGGAGCCTGTTTTCCCAAAGTAAATACTCTTTGGTAATGATTCTTTTTTTTTTAACCCAGGTCTGTGTGCTTAGAAATTCATCTCTCTGATCTGTATGTGCGCCAGGTTGGAACACACAGTACAAAGTCTCAGGAAAGGGAATATTTAGTTTGGAGTTTCAACAAAATCCCACTGCAGATCGATGAGCACATCAATCACCTAGAATTAGAAGCATCCGTTGTATTTTCATATTGCCAATAATTACTTAAAAAAATAAACCTTCCCGATAATAACTGTCATCTTGATTCCAATCTTTCTTCCTTTCAGCTTACTGTATATACCAATGACCAAGGCATCTTCATAAAGCCTAGCTCAGACTATGTCCTTCCCATGCTCAAAAATCTTTGATACCTCCCTCATGTTTACAGAACTCAAACCATTCTGTTGGCCTTAGGCCCTTCATTGCTAAACCTGCTCTCCCACTCTTCCCACTCCCCCTCTAAGCCTATTTATTCTACATTCAAGAAAGTGTTTTAAACCCCATAGGTGTTTATATACATTAGCTGAAAACAAGAGGAAGGGTAATTTAGAAAATAAAAGTACTATCCAAGTAAAATAAATATGCTTGGTGTTCCTAAGGGGCCGGTAAGATCCAGAGATCACAACAGACCGAAAAGAAAGTCAGCGAGAACAAACTGTTGTTGTTCGTAAAGTAAGCTAATCTCTGGAACAGAAACAGGAGTGCACGGGGCTTCCCTGGCGGCACAGTGGTTAGGAATCCGCCTGCCAAGGCAGGGGATGCGGGTTCGAGCCCTGGTCCGGGAAGATCCCACATGCTGCGGAGCAACTAAGCCCGTGCACCACAACTACTGAGCCTGGCGCTCTACAGCCCGCAAGCCACAACTACTGAGCCCACGAGCCACAACTCCTGTAGCCTGAGCGCCTAGAGCTTGTGCTTCGCAACAAGAGAAGCCACCGCAATGAGAAGCCCACACACCGCAATGAAGAGTAGACCCCACTCGCCACAACTAGAGAAAACCCACGCACAGCAATGAAGACCCAACGCAGCCAAAAATAAAATAAATAAACTTATTTTAAAAAAAAGAAAAAAAAGAAACAGGAGTGTAAAGAAAGGTCAGTATACATAGGTGTTTATACTTATTATCACTGAAGATGATAGCAATCCTGCCCCAAACTTAAATCCCTCTTATGTGAAATCTGAATACGAGAACTTTGTCATAGCCATGAGAATTCGGGTTCTGCGATCTCCAGATCAGCCAAATTGTAAGACATTCTGCAGTGGATAGTATTTAAAAGAAGAAACTATAGGTGGGAGTGAGGAGGGATGGCAGATGATAGAAGAGGAAATGTTCTTACAACAGCACTTCAAAAGAGCTTGGTGAGGAAGGAAATTACACCAGACACTTAGAAGACACTCAGGTGTTTACCTGTGAGTAAGAAGTGAGCGGTGTAAGATGGGATGGTGGACGAATGATCATTCCCAAGTCGAAAAACCAGAAAGTCTCTAAAATTTTAAGGAGAACCAAAAAACAGACAACAACAACAAAAAGCCTCTTGTATGTGTATCACCTACAACACAGCAGAACACATATGCAAGTATCTCTTTGAAACTACAAGGTAAGAGACTGAAAAGCCAACGAAGGGAGAGTAAATCGGTATGAATGGTTTAAGAGCCGTGATTTCTAACTTAAGAAGTATAAAATGACACTGATGTCTTAAAGTGTCTCTAGTTAGTAAAACAAAAGGTATTTATAAACCCTTTCACAGGTTCACTGCTTATCTCATCTACATAATCCCATTTTCCTTATAAAATCTTAAATTCCTCAACTATAAATTCTCCTACAGGAGTTATTATTTAGTCTCTCCTAATCTCAGATCACTTTACTATCTCCAGCTTGGATTTCTTGCTTGAATGAGAAATACAGAATAATTAGAAGGACTTTTGGATATAAGGAAATCAGACCAATTAAGGAGTAAGGGAATAAATACAATGAGGGTATGTCCTGCAGACAAAAAACCTACAGTTTCCCAAGTATTTTAAAGCATTATCATTACAGAAGAAACACACTCAAATTTTATTTTCCCACTTCTGAGATAAGAAATGAAAATTCTTTAGCACAAATGACTTTCTGGAAATTATTGTTGAGGATCCTAGAATTCTTACTAAGCATTTCACAGACATCAGCCGCCAGAATGACTGAAATTGGAGGGCAAGACATTTTATCTGGAGAAACTTTTAAGGATAGGGTACTAGCAAACTCATCTTAATGGATTCACAAGGTCAACCAGTATACTATCTACATAATGTCTTAAGAGACATACTCTTTTACCTTAAAGTTCAAGGACAGCATCTTTCTTCTGTCTGTTCTCACTCTATTCTGGTGGTCTGGCTTGTCACTAAACTCCTGATGCCCCTGTTTCCCTTATTTCGAGACAATATTTAGACAAATCAGTTACAACAAAGCTGTGAGGGTTCACACCTAGGTCTGTGACTTCAGGCCCACGCTCTGAACCATCAATTCACACTGCCTGCAGATATTACTATGCAAGCATTATCACCCCACTGGATAAAAAATATGTGAAGGCTCACAGCCTCCCCTTAGCCTCTGCTCAAGAGAAAGCATCTGGGTATTCTCTGCTTAGCTTCTTTCTCTCTGGAGGGAAAGAACAAAAGTAAGACACGTGGATAGATTCTCTTGAGAAAAGCAACCAAAAAAGAATGATCACTGCACTCCAGGGTGCTGCACAGGCAATGAAGCTGAAGCCTAGATAGCAAGGACGGGAAAGAATGGTTGACAGAGAAACCTTTTTGGGTGGACACTGCAGGCTCCTAGGAGTTCTGGATGCTAGAAAATTCAAGTGGCAGGAGATTTTAATAAGAGTTCCATGCATATGAATTGAGACCCCAACAGCTGAGAGCCCTGAAACTAAATACTAGCATTCCTTTTAGGCAGTGCTTTTTCCAAATGAGATACCCGCTCAGACCCTGAGCCCCAAGATTAATTACAGTGATTTATTAAAAAATGTAATTACCAGATTCCCTAATTCTACTAGTTAACTCTATGTAGCTGAAGTATCTGATTTATTCATTAATTCCTTTTTTTAAAAAAAATTATTTTTTAAAAATTGAAGTATAGTTGATTTACAATGTTGTGTTGGTGTAGAGCAAAGTGACTCAGTTATGTATATGTATACATATATTCTTTTTCAGATTCTTTTCCATTATAGGTTATTACAAGATATTGAATATAGTTCCCTGTGCTATATTACAAGATACTGAATATAGGTCCTTGTTGTTTATCTATTTTATATATAGTGGTGTGTATCTGTTAATCCCAAACTCCTAATTTATCTCTCCCCCCTGCTGCCCTTTCCCTTTGATAACCATAAATTTGTTTTCAATGTCTGTGAGTCTATTTCTGTTCTGTAGATAAGTTCACTTGTATCATTTTTTTAGATTCCACATATAAATGATATCACATGACATTTTCCTTTTTCTGTCTGATTTACTTTACTTAGTATGATAATCTTTAGGTCTATCTATGTTGCCGCAAATGGCATTATTTCATTCATTTTTACAGCTGAGTAATATTCCATTGTATGTATATGTGTGTATATATATATATATATATATATATATATATATCACATCTTCTTTATCCATTCATCTGTTGATGGACATTTAAGTTGCTTCCATGTCTTGGCTACTGTAAACAGTGCTGCTATATTCATTAATTCTTGAAACTAACTTACAAGATCCAAACCAGTAATTTGAGGACTACATAAATTCTGTGTTCAAACTCACCACCTTTCTTTGGTAGGAACCAGAAGCTTGATTACCTTCATATGGATAGTGAGTTTAAATGAGGTCAGCAGCCTAATTCAGGGCATACTGGTTGGAATGAGAAAGAAGGGCACCAGGCCAAATCCAAGATACTGACTTCTTGAGGTTTTTAATAAAACTGCTATACACTTATATTTGAACCAGGGAAGAATTTTCCAGCCCTTTGAAATATAGGAAAACTTCTTAAAACTAAAGAGATGATGTTATTTCCAGGATGACTTGGGTATAGCACTTCTTAAAAGGAAGATGGATCCGATTCTGTTTTTGTTTGCACTGCCTTGATTTTGTGGAAGTTGCTGAGCAGGGACAAAATTAATCCCTGTAACAGCTACCAGATTAGATACAGACTACTTTGCACGTGTCCAGGAGACCTGGAATGCAGACCCAGCTCAGCCAGTAACTCACTATTCAGCTTTGGGTAAGTTACTTTACTCTTCTGGATCTCAATCTCCCCCCTTTTCAAAGAGAGCATCACTCTTACAATACCTACTACTTAAATTGTTTATTTTTTCATTTCTTGACCATCCAGGACAGATGCCACTAGAAGATTACAGAATTTTTCCTCTAAGCTCAGATGAAAGTTTTTGGAATCAACTCTAGTAGACTTGAAAAGTTTTGGAAACACACACACGCACGCATGCACACACGCACACACACTGGGTCTGCCTACCCCGTCATATAACCTGAGCTTCCTGGGAGTAAAGGCTATCTTCTCCCGCTTTTGTTAAGTTCTCCACAAGTACTAGTACAGTATTCTAATATTTAAACTCGCTCACAGCTAAATAAATGTTTAGTAAACTACCTCAATCCACTCAACTCTACTAGACATTTTCAGCAAAAAATTTTGCCTTGGTTTTTCTATTTTGCTAGTCTTTCCTAACCAGTGTGTGGTACACTAATTTGATGTTTAAGTAAGTTTTAAACATCTGCTGTTAATAATGGATTTTACCACCAAGTGACATCTCTTTTGGTCCCTGCCCTCTGCTTGCTTTAGAAAACAAAAGTACTTACAGTAAAGTTTCAGGTATTATGTCATAGCACCGACTGAGTGATAGGTGTTGGAGGTAGTTGAGCTGGAAGAATTCCGGAAAGCAGTCACTTTTCAGCATGACACTATCGCTGTAACAGAAGGAAAAATTCAAAATGTAGCCATCAATCCCAGATGGAGAAGACAGGAATAGTCTATCGCTTAGTTCCTTCAATTCAACATATTAAGATCCTTTCTTCACTCAGTGAGCAATCATGAATTTTCATTTTTAAAAAAATTTTTTGTCTTAAATAAAAACATACCTTAAGTCTAGGTGGACAAGACTGGGACATCTTCCAACTAAGGTAGAGACATCTAGAAAAAAAATGATGGTCACTATCAAATGAGGAATCAGACAAGAATCCCTGCTGTCAATGCTTCATTTCACATTGTGCTGGAAATTCAGAATGGTGCAATTAGAGTCACTCACTGTTAGAGACAAAAAGCAAAATTATCATCTTGGCATATAAGACTTTCTACCCGGAAAATCCAAGAGAATCATCTGAAAAACTACTGGAAATACACAGTAAGAGAACTAACTGCGTAAAATGACTGGAAAACAAACTCCTTAGCTTATCTATGTGTCAGCAGTTGCTGACCGGAAATAGGGAAAAACAAGTCCTATTCACAATAGCAAAAAGCAAAACCAAACAGCACAATATACAAACAAACAACATATCATAAAGGTAGCACTCAAAATCAGTGGGGGAGATCATGGATTATTAAAAAATAATATGGCTACCACAACTGGAAAAAACTTACTTCTCCAGCTCAAATAAAATATCCAAATAAATTCCACATATGTTAAAAACTTCCAAATGCAAAAATGAATAATTATTCATTGCATCTTGGGATAGGTAAGGAGTTTCTAAACATAAAGTAAAACATAAAGGGAACACTGATAATTTACTACATAAATTTTTTTTTAAATTTTTATTTATTTATTTTGGTTGTGCTGGGTCTTCATTGAGGCACGTGGGCTCCTCTAGTTGCGGCGTGCAGGCTCTACAGCACGCGGGCTTCAGTAGTTGCGGCGCGCGGGCTTAGTTGCAGTGTGTGGGATCTTGGTTCCCTGACCAGGAATCGAACCTGGCCCCCTGCATTGGAAGTGCAGAGTCTTAACCACTGGACCACGAGGGAAGTCCCCTGCTACATACATTTTTTAAAAACTCTACCATGTTAAAGCAAAACAGAACACAAGCAGAATTAAAGAGGTATCAGAAAACTGAGAATAAATGTTTCCAACAGAGTTAATGGTCATTATATAAAGAGTATTAAAAAAAAAATGGGCAAAGAACATAAACAGATACTTTGCAAAATACAGACATAATAAAAATGGAGCAAGAAATGCAAAATAAAATTAAAATATTGCTTTTCTGCCATCAAATGAAAAACAAATCCTATTATAATGCCCAGAATTGATGAACTATCATAAAGCAGGTCCCTCCATATACTAAAAGTGGATATTCAATTTTATGCAGCCTTTCAGAGGACCTGATTTTTTTTTTAAGTGAACTGATCTTTTTTAAAACAAGTGTTCAGGGCATTACACATTTAGCTCTTTGGCTCAGTAATTCCACTTTTAGAAAAATAATTAGAGATATGCATTACGATATTCATTGTAGTGACAGTTACAAAAGCCCCTCCCCCTGATTACTTTAATAGGTTAACCTGCATCCAATCTATGGAACACACTGCTAACAGGAGCTATTAAAAAGCTTTTTAATAACATTTTGTGACATGAAAAAATATTCAGGATATGTTGTATAGTGAAAACAAAACAAAATATATATAATGCATTATAATCTCAATTTAGTTAAAACACACAAATTCATATTTACGCACAAACACACACAGAAAGAAAGGGGGCTGGGGGTTGGAAGGCTGGAAGAAAATAATCCAAATGTTAACTACAGTCACCAATGATGGTAGGATCAGAGATAACTTTTCAGAATTTGGAAGAAAGTCACATGCGGTACTTTGTAATCAGAACATGAATCAGTGTTCTTTACTTTGAAAAAGAGACAAATTTTATTACTGTTTGAGGGGTTTTGTTTTTTTTTTTCCCTTCTCACAGCTACATCTTCAGTCCCATCCCCTCCCCTGAATCCTAGACTTGCATTTTCAACACAGCCAACACGCCCACAGGGCTATGTGATAAGCATCTCAAATTTATGCCTAAAACCAAACGCTTGATTTCTCCTCTCAATCCGCTCCTTCCCTAAAGTCTTCCCCATCTTAGTAAGTGGGAACTTCACCAATCCAGTTGCTGTAGCCAAAACCCTGGGAGTCGTACTTGACTGTTTCCTCATATCCCACATCCAATCTGTTACCAAATCCTGTTAGTCGGCTTTCAAACTGTGTCTGAAGTCGGATCACTTCTTTTTTTTTTTTTTTTTTTTTAATTCCTTAGCAAGAGGCCCTGAATTTTTTTTTTAAATAGGAGCACACCGTTTTTGTTTGTTTGTTTTTTTATTTGTTTATTTTTGGCTGTGTCGGGTCTTCGTTTCTGTGCGAGGGCTTTCTCTAGCTGCGGCAAGCGGGGACCACTCTTCATCGCGGTGTGCGGGCCTCTCACTATTGTGGTCTCTCTTGTTGCGGAGCACAGGCTCCAGACGCGCAGGCTCAGTAATTGTGGCTCATGGGCCCAGTTGCTCCGCGGCATGTGGGATCTTGGCAGACCAGGGCTCAAACCTGTGTCCCCTGCATTGGCAAGCAGATTCTCAACCACTGTGCCACCAGGGAAGCCCTCGGATCACTTCTTACTTCCTCAAATGTTACCACCCTAGTCTCCAGCAGCCTTTTCCCAGCACAGCACCGGAAGGAGACTTCAAAGGTGAGTCAGATCATTTCACTCTTGCTCAAAACACTCCAATGGCTTCCCATCTTACTCAGGAAAAAAATGGAAACAGAGCTTTTGCCTTGGCTTAGAGAGAACCCCCCAGCTATCTCAGCTCCTACGACGGTCCTCCCCGCCTCCCCCCTCACTGGCTCCCATTCCGAGAGGAAGAAACCTCACACATTAATAAAGTTTGCCTATTTTAAAAAATAAATAACATTTATTGATTCATTTTCCGATTACAAAGTAGCATGTGTGACTTTCCTCCAAAGGCACTTGCTGGTCCTTAGTTCTAGAATGTTCTTTCCTTATGTATCTACATGGCTCACTCCTTCAGGTCTGTGCTCAAGTGTCACTTCCTCAGGAAGGCCTTCTCTTTGACCATTCCATCTGAAAAGAGCCCCCTACCTGCCACACTCTACCTCAGCACTCTGCTTTAAATTCTTCCTCCTTGCATTTTCACCTCCTTTTATCACATTTAATTCCTTGTTGATTGTCTGGCTTCCCCACCAGAATGGAAGCTTCACAAGGATGACTTTCTCTGTTCTGTTCAAGGCCACGCCTCCCAAGTCTGAACAGGGCTTTATGCATTATAGGGGCTCAATAAATTGGAATAAATTTGTCTCATTAGTCACTAAAAAATGAAGAAGTGCACAGCACAATTTTAAGTGACCCATCATCTCGCCAGCCAGCCAGCCACCCACAAAATCCACAACCAGATACAACCTTACTTTGCCACCACCTGGGAAAGAACGAAACCTTGGGGGATAAAACTGGTCAGTCTCTGTCTCCAGCCCTTGTTGAAGCCGCGGTCTTCCCTCGGTGGGAAGAGTTAGTAAACAGCAGTCCCTGCCAAGATTCCTCTTCACTGTCTCCTTCATTTCACTTGAGTTAGAAGGGATCTTAGAAACCACGTAATCTAACCTGTCATTTTAAAAGAGAGACAATTTTAGCTACAGAAGTCCAAGGAAATCCCAGACCAAAAGCTAGGTCCTCCAAACCTCATTTGGTGCTCATCTGGGTAGAGAATGAAAACATCAACAGCCAACCATTACTGATCTCTCATTATGTGCCAAGAACAATTCAGCATCCTGCACACCTATTAACCCATTTATTCCTTACTCTAAGAGGTGGGTTCTGTTATCTCCATTTTATTGATGAAGAAATGGAGGAACAGAAAGGTTAAGAGACTTGCTCAAGGCTCCCCAGTAAATGGCAGAGTGGGTACTTGAACCCAGGAGGTCTGGCACCAGTCTTGGAGCTAAAATACAAAATCTGTATTACCATCTAAACAGTGAAATAGTGTGTGCCACTGCTAAAGACATCCATTTAAAAATCTTTGACTCCCATTGTATAATTAAGGAAACTAACACCTCAACTTCTACCCCGCGTCTTTGTCCTTGCCCTGAATGTGTCTAGCAAGCAGGATTTTACTACCTATTATTCCTGCCAAAACTCAGTAAAAAGGCGATTTGTTCTTTTTCGGAGGAACAAAGAGAAGGGTTTTAAGCCAAACTTGGACACAATTTACAGCAGTCTGCCTACAGCAGAGCTTCTCGACCTTGCACCCAGAACCTTGGTTCATTACAGAAAAACTCTCAATAAAGAAGTGGGAAATTGAGATATGGGCAGAAATGTACATAGGGCACTGTCTTGTCCTGGGGATGAAGAGGGAAGAACCAGGGGTGGGATTCAACGTGAAGAGCATGCTCACTGGTGGGAGTTTAAAATCCTTGGAAGGCAACTCGGCAAGAACTATCCAAAACCTGAGAACGGAACCTAATCCCCGAGCTGGCAATTCCACTTAGAAATGCACTCAAAGGTTCACTTCTGTCCCTACCAAAGCTGTTTATAAAAGGGAAAAACTGCAAAGATTCTAAACATTCATTACAACGAGAGCAACTGAGTAAGTTATGAATGAATCAACACAAATATATTTGATGGAATATCACACAGCCAGTGAAAATGACATTTGTGTAGCTACTAAAATGGGGTTACCTGAAATAAAAAGGTGTTACAAAGAATTCCATACACCATGTCCCATTAAAAAAAAACACTTTTTAACAGGAAAAAAGACTGGCAAAATGTTAGCGGGACTATTGATTTGTTTTTGTGTTTTTACATGTTTTGGGTATATTTGAGAATGACTAGATAATACTATAACCAGATTTAAAATTGTGTTTAAAGGGAAAAAATGTAGAACAGAACATTTTTCGGTTAGACACATTCTGCAAATGTTTGGTTCAAATCTTTTTAAGTATATTAAAAACTATAATAAATAAAAACGCTTATAATCAGATGAGCTGACACCACCAAGACACGAGGGTAGGACTGAGGTGTGTGGCTGGCTTAACTAGGCTTTGTGCAGCCCACAGCCTGAGATCACGAAGGGAAGCTGTTAAAATGCTAAGTGAAATAAGTCAGACAGAAAAAGATAACTACTGTATGCTATCACTTATATGAGGAAATCTAAAAAATACAACAAACTAGTGAATATAACAAAAAAGAGGCAGACTCACAGATATAGAGAACAAACTAGTGGTTACCAGTGGGGAGAAGGAGGGGCGAGGGGCAATATAGGGGTAGGGGATGAAGAGGTACAAACTGTTAGGTATAAAATAAGCTACAAGGATATATTGTACAACATGGGGAATATAGCCAATATTTTATAATAACTATAAAAGTAGTATAACCTTTAAAAATTGTGAATCACTCTACTGTACACCTGTAACTTATATAATATATATCAATTACACTTTAATAAAAAAAACCTTGCCATTTGCAAAAACTTATCTTTGCAAATTAAGATTCTGTCAATATTAGACAAATAAGACAAAGCATAACTGTACGTTGAGGCTTATAAAGACTTCAACTGTCACCCATTACCCCTGATTTCAAATGTCTGTGTTCATCTAAAAAAACCTCATTGTCGGGGATTCCCTGGTGGCGCAGTGGTTGAGAATCTGCCTGCTAATGCAGGGAACACGGGTTCGAGCCCTGGTCTGGGAAGATCCCACATGCCGTGGAGCAACTAGGCCCGTGAGCCACAATTACTGAGCCTGCGCGTCTGGAGCCTGTCCTCCGCAACAGGAGAGGCCCGACAGTGAGAGGCCCGCGCACCGCGATGAAGAGTGGCCCCCGCTCGCCACAACTAGAGAAAGCCCTCGCACAGAAACGAAGACCCAACACAGCCAAAAATAAATAAATTAATTAATTAATTAATTAAAAAAAAAAAAAAAGGAGGCCATCGGATTTGGCATTTGGGAGTTAATTAGAGAGTTCTGAGATGATTTAAAAACAACAACAAAAAACAAACCTCATTTTCCTCTTGGACTGACTTGAGAGGAGTTAGTTATAAATATGAAAGAGGGTTTATAAACAGGGTTTCTCAACCTTGGCACTACTGACATTTAGGACCAGATTCGTTTTGGTGTGTTATTCTGCTGTCCTGTGCGTTGTTCACCAGCATTCTCGGCTTCTACCCACTAGATGCCAGTAACACCCCTGCAGCCGTGAGAATCAAAAATGTCTCCAGACTTCGCCAAATGTCCCCTTGCAGGCAAAATTGTCCCCAGTTGAGAACCACAGCTTAATACTGATCAAACGCTGCACCGATCGATTTTTAATGTTGGGGTTTTACCTAACAATTTAGTTAATGAAAAGAACTTCTTCTGCTTAAACATAAATTGCTTTAAAGGATAAAGGTTTCCACTTTCAGATTCTGGATTCCAACCCTGCTACCCACTAGCTGTTGGCATTTACATGACCCTTCTGATCAGCCAGCTGCTACCTCATCTGAAAAATAGGAATAGGAACACATGCGCTGGATTAAATGAAACAACTTATGGAGGACCACACCTAGGAGATGCTCGAGAAATCAAACCTGCTGTTATTGTCATGGCTGCTGTGGTTAAGGGGCCGGCAGCCCGGCAGGTCTTACCCGATCTCTGCAGATTCTTTCGGTACCCGCTGAGATTCAGCTGGGTGACAGTCTCTGACACGTGTGCGACAGCCACCTGCACATGCTTTTCAGTGAATTCATAGCACCAGGAGAGGTTCAGTTCATCTAATCTGCACACAAGAGGGGTGATAAAGGAAAGCATGAAACCGTCACCCAGAATGAGTTCTCGACGTAGCACCGCCTAAAGCTGCAAACCAAGAACATACAAAGCTGTCGATTCCTTACCATTTTCTGCACAGAACCTCTGCTCCTCTAAGCAGCTACATTCGCTCACCTGAAACTGCTTTCTCCCATCTTGTTCCAGTGTGTTCCAGAAACTTGCCAGGGGATATGAGCCAAGGGCTTAGTGAATGCTGCCCCCTTCTGGAAGAGGAGGGAAGCGCTCTCCTCTCCTGCTCAAACCTCATTGCAGGACTAGATGGAAAAATTCTAGTCTCTATGCTTTCTTTCTCAGTCACCCGGGTTGTTAGCAAACAACTACACAGTATGAGCAAGCGCCGGAGATGCTTTGAAAAACTGTTGGATTGTACCGGGGATTCCTAATAAAGAGATGCCAACATTACAAAAACCCACTTTACCTTATTGGGCCTCTGCTAACTGAGCAAATGAGGGCTTCAGAGAAAGAGTCCAACCATTAAACTATACATCCCATTCCTGGCACTGCTAAGAAAATGTAGGGCTACCATTTTACCTCATTGATAACATTCTTATCCAAAGGCAATCTACTTTCAACAGATCATTAAGTAGAAATAAGTACAATGCTATTAGCACAGAGACCAAGGGATATTAAAAAGGACACAGACACAGACACACACACAGTACTGGGTATTCTGTGAACCATGTCCCTCCCTCACTTATTAATTTCTATAACTCTGTAACCTTATTTATATACTGACATTACCACATAATATAAAAGATGTTTTTAATGGAATCACCCAAATTCATGGTGTATTTTGCAATAACAAATTTAATCCAAACTGTTAAGTTAGGTCTACAGATATTATAGGGAAAAACACCTGACTGTACAGTCAGGTATAAACAGATACTGTTTGTACATATTGTTGATAAACACACTACTACATTTTCCGTATTTTAATAGTCACAGAAAAAAAAGAGATCACTACACAAGTATCCTTTGGAAACTTAATCGATTTGACTTCTGAGTTTGGATGGAAAGTTTGGAGGGCAAAAGGCATTGCATTATCCAAATCAAGAGCTTGGAGAGTTAGGAATAGCTTAAAAATTTTCCCTGATTCTATTCTGATGTGAAAGATAACTGTATATTTGAAACAACAGTTCTATAATCAAAATCTCAAATCTCTCCTACCTGCAACAGCTGCTCAGCAAAGTCTTCAGGGCAGATTCAGAGAATCCAGAACACCCAGAAAGGTTTAATCGCACTAAATTTGTGTTCTGAGCAAGATTACTGGAGAAAGAAGACAAAGTCATAAGAACACCAACAAGACACTCTTACTCAATCAACAAGCATGAGGCTAAGTGAGACAGTTAAAAGCACACAGGCCTCTGAGTCAGAAGTGAGTTTAAATTCACATCTTACTATCTCCATGACACCAAGTAGGACATTTTGCCTTAGTTTATCATCTGTGAAATGGCAAGATCAGTACCTTTTTGGTAGGGTTGTTAAAATTAAATGATATAATGTAATAAAGGCCTTAACAGTGCCTGGCACAGAGAGTAAGTCCACAACAAACACAGCTCAATGTACTTTAAAAAAAAAAAAGAACAACCCAGCAATGAAATAAACATTTTTCCATTTCACCCACAATTGGTAAACTTCTACTTATAAAGTCACTAGGTTCTTTCAATTTTGCCCTCTCCTCTACATTCCCAAATGCCTCATGTTAGTGAAATAGTGATTAACAGTGAGAGTTCTGGAATCATACTATATTGCCAGGTTCAAATCTTGGTTCTGCCACCTATTAACTGTGTGACCTTGGACAAGTTATTCAGCCTCTCTGTTCCTCAGTTTCCACATCTGTAAAAAGGGAACAATAAGAACATATTTCATGGGGTTGCTGTGAGGATTAAATCAGAATACCTCTAAAGAATCTAGTATCTGGCACATGGTACGTGCTCAATAAATGTTAGCTGCTATTATTATCATTATTCTATTTTTTCCCATCAGGTGTCATCATTTCTTACCTGAATGAATACAATAGTATCTTAACTAATCTAGTTTCTTTTATGTCTGACTGACCCTCTGAGATGCCCAGTGAGTTAATTTTCTAAAATTCAACTCTGACATGTTCCTTCCATCCTCAGAACCACTCTCCTCTCTTCACCACGCTTCCCTCTTTACAGCACACAACAGAATCCAGACTTCTTCCAGTGTGGCAGGAGCCCACTCCACTATGATCTGGTGCCTGACCACCCTCACCTGTCACCTCCCTCACTGGGCCCCACGCTCCAGCAATTCCCGACCACTTCAGAGTTTAGACCCAACCAGACTGCTTCCTTCCCCATATCATGGGGAGAACTCCTACCTACATATTTGCAATACTCAGCTTAAGAGTCACTTCCTCCGAGAAGGCTGCCTTCTCGAAATTTAATGAGGTCTCTGTGTGTTGCCACATATTCGCCAACGCACCTAACAAACACACAGCACTGTAATTACTTGTTTCTCCCACGAATGAGGGAGGGACCATGCCTTGATTCATCCCTGTATGTCTAGAACCTAGCACGAGCCCCGGCAATATAGTTAGCATGCAAACTTTGGTTGCCTAGGTGAGTCCTGGAAAGTTTTGCGGAAGCTGGAACACTGCACTGGATATTTTCTGAGTCCATCTGGATATGGACAGGACACCCCAGGTACGCTCAGGAAACAAAATTAACAAAACAACTGACTTTGTGACACGCTCCTGGCTGCCACTCACTTGACAATGGGATCCGAAAGCCGCAGGCCTTCTAGGCTGAGATTCTGCAGCTTGGAGCAATGAGACAGAAGGCCGTGGAGGGTAGACACATCGATCACCGAGTTCGACAGGTCCATGTGCTGTACACGAAAAGGGCTGAACACAGAAGGAACAAAAAGAGGTTCCACAAGGTGGCTCACACCAGCACATCCAGCTCACAACCGACCCTTTTCTCCTCCCCACCTGGGCAGTCCATCACAAACAAGACCCTAAATACGCATTTCAAATATTAGCTATAGTTTTGGTCATAAAATAAGTTGCTACTAGCTAATTCCCACCCTCGTTTGTTTTAAAATTCGAGAGCATTTTTGCCAAGTCCAGATGTTGTGCCAGTATAGTCCCAGGTAGAAAATTAACTAATGGGCATCGTGAGAATGAGCTGGATGTGGATGACAAAAAGGTTACGCCTATGATGACTCCCAGCAAGGGTGAGTGGGTAGAGTGCCAAAACAGGGAAGACTGTGGACGGTAAGTTGTAAAGGGAGGCTAATATCGTGGTTCTTGGTATGGCTATGCTAATATTAAGGTACTTGGAGGAAATCCAGGTGTGGAGGTTTTTAGGTAATTAGAAATAAGAGTTTGTTTGAAAGAGAGGGCGGGGCTGGAGATGAGACTGTGAGAGTCTTGGCATAAACATGGGTGTACAGGACACAGCTTGTCCGAAGACAGTGTGTGGATCAGGAAGAGAGGGCAGCCAGGCACAGACCCTAGAGGCACAAAGCCAAGCACGCACGTGAAGGAGACCAAGAAGGAAGAGCCGCAGGAGAAGGATAAACAGCCGTGGGAGAGGAGTGTCGCCATACGACCCCGGCGAGAAGGCAAAAAGGCCTCGAGTCGGGATGCGTGTTTCATCCTCAGCTCTGCTTATTTTTCTGTTCAGTACCTAGTTATTCCACTCAAGTGTGAGACGGCACTGAACCACACTGCAAAACTATCAGTAATACTTTTTCAGAACAGTCTACAAAACACACCAAGAGAGGGCCTTTTTTTTCAGGATGCAAATTTGTCCACGATAGGATCAGAAACTCAAGAGTGACAAAACCTGAAAGGATGCCTCACATTTTTTCTTGATCAGAAATGGGCAGTGGGGAAATAGCTAGGCTGCCTTGCATCTGTTGGTGAGGGCTCTGCTTGGCTCCTGCCTCATGGGACTCTGGACGCCCATCTACTGAGGACCCCAAGTGCATCTAAGACCCTGGGAAGAGCCCAAGAGCAGCCCTGAGTTAAAATGGGAATGATGTCACTGAAACCTGTGCCATGTTTCAACACAAAGGCCACACGGCAAAATATGCAACTAACTCTCCATTATGCACAGATGACCTGTCATAGGGCATACAGCTGAATATAGGAAAAAAGACATTTTGATCTGTTTTCCATCCCAAGATTTTCCAGGGGTTTTCCTTTCTTACCTGAAACGTTCAACAAACGGTTGGTCCATAAACGATCGTGGGCAGCGGAAGGCAACCACCCCTCGAGACAGCAGCCGACCAACCACATCTGGGTGGAGGTTTCTGCCCGTGAGGTCTAAGGTCTGCCAGAGAGACTCGTCAAACCTGGAAAAGAGGAGGTGCTGTGTTTGGGAAGCCGGGGCACTGGTTACTGGAGGCCCTCGCCACCGTTACTAACGTGAGGACACGGCCACTAAATCGCCTTGAAGCAAATTCCGAAGGCATCTTTGTTTTTGACTATACAATTACCTATGATTTTTTTTTTAAATTAATCTATTTATTTATTTATTTATTTATTTATTTTTGGCTGTGTTGGGTCTTCGTTTCTGTGCGAGGGCTTTCTCCAGTCGCGGCGAGCGGGGGCCACTCTTCATCGCGGTGCGCGGGCCTCTCACTGTCGCGGCCTCTCCCATTGCGGAGCACAGGCTCCAGACGCGCAGGCTCAGTAGTTGTGGCTCACGGGCCTAGTTGCTCCGCGGCATGCGGGATCCTCCCAGGCCAGGGCTCGAACCCGTGTCCCCTGCATTGGCAGGCAGATTCTTAACCACTGCGCCACCAGGGAAGCCCTACCTATGATATTTTTAAGGCATTATTGAATATCTCCTGGTCCTATCACAGATAAGCTTTTATTTTCCTCTTTATATGGATTTCCAATTTAGCTGGTTCAATGCTATCAGGAGCAATGCAATGATCTAGAACCAGAGAATACAATTGCAGGTTTCAAATCAATTCGATAACTTTAAAAATGATTGTTCAAATCACTCAACTGATTATCGAACGAGTAGATAGGTTCAAAATGGCCCAAATGATCCCATTTGCCATTTTTGTGAAGCATGAACAGGCTACCTCTATTACCCTAACGAACGTGTAAATGTACCTAAAAGAAGGAAAGTTTGTACGACTTTATTATGAGACATAGTTATCATATATCTATTAGGAAAAAGTCATAGTTCAGCTCTGTTTTATAATACCTTAAAAGCTTAAAAAATATATATACGCACAAAAATATAGGTATATACATATGAACTAATGGGAAGGAAAAAGGTAAAAATATTATTTAGATTTTAGATAGTGTTTCTGAAGCAAAAAAGAGGTGCCAAAATGTATGAAACAACATGATAAAGGAGCTTTAATACCCAGAGATTAATTCAATTTAACAAAAAAGAAAACATGAGATCAAGCCCATGGGGGAACATTTTAAATATCTACAAGAATTTTACTTTTTAATACTGCTTGCAGACCACTGGCTAGAGCTTCGAAATAATTCTACACAAACAGATTGTCAACATGTTATTCAACCTCTATTATTAAGAAGGCAGGACTGCAGTGCCTGGCATATAATAAGTGCTTAATAAATGTCAGTTATAACTTTTATGACAGTTGAAATGAAGATTAATAGACTCTGCATGGAGAGGACAGCTGGTGGAAAAAGAAAATCAAGATGGGGTCACTTGGGCGGGGATAAGTGAAAGTCAACCGCCATTTACCTGCTCCAGTATTGCAGGTGTGCAGACCTCTCTGTGGCTCTTCTAAGCAGATACAGTCGGCCCTCCCTATCCACGGGTTCCGCATTCGCGGATTCAAGCAACCACACATCCCCGGATACAGAGACAGACTGTCCTACGCCATTTTATATAAGGGACTTGAGCATCCGTGGATTTTGGTATCCACAGGAGGTCCTGGAACCGATACCCAGCGGATACCAAGGGACGACTGTAGCCCTGTAAATACCTAGAGTGTCTTATTTCCAGCACACCCGTGAATGGAAGGGTAGGGGCTCCTGCGGTCTCACAACGAGAGTCCTAGATGTGTGGAGGGGGGAGAGAGACAGATGGCCTTTAAGCACAAAGCAAAGCATGGCCAGAGGTTAACGGGTAGGAGAAAAGGTGAAGATGGAAAGGCAGTCATTTCCCCCTCGCTTCTGGCCCGTTACTGCCGTCCCAGCTCACCAAGACTCCCCCCGTGCAGCTCACCGTCCACACTTGAAAAGTGCTGCCCCCGAACCAACAAAAACCCCAGCAACTGTCGGCTGCCATGCGCTGAACATTTCTACGAGCTGAGCACTGCCCTGGCATCTTTATACCGCATCCTCACGGCGGCGCTGTCCTGAAGGTACCATCACCCCCATTTTATATATGGGGGGACTGAAGCTCAGAAGTGTCAAGAACCTCGCTCAGGTCCCCCAAAGCCTAAGTGGCAGAGGCTGGCTTCCCACTCAGGTCTAATGCCAGAGCCGCGAGTTCTCTCTCCCACTGCACTCACCGCCCAGTCCAGCCGGCGTGTGAGCAGCAGCTATGCCTTCACGCACACCCATCACTCCCCTCACTCTCGGTACGTTGCCCAGTAAACCCGGGCTACACCGAATACAGGGAAAGGAAGTTTTCAGAAATGGGGTAAGTCACTTCCGGTAGCTCCCTCCCTTCACTCTGAAATAAGACACTGATTATTAATAAAAGGGAGAAGATACCTAGTTTGCTTTGTGCTGCCTTATTTTTCTTGGTTTTCAGTTTCACCAGACCCAAATGAATAAATAAATAACCCTTCTTTTCTCCTCCTCCACATATACCAGAAGGGGTGAAAAATACTTACGCTAGATGATACCATCTCTTACAAACACTGGAGACTTTCAGAAGTTCAGGGAGGCACAGACAGGAGAAGATTCCTAAGAGCAGCTCGTCTGGAAGGGAGTCCCATGAAACACCTTTGAGGGGAAAAAAGAAAAAAAAAAAAAAAGTGTCTTCCCATCACCATTCTTTTGCCCTATCAAGTCTACTGAGCCTTTTCATGCACTTAAAGCATATACAACACGTAGCTTAAACAGGGGAATTTAATGCTAAATGAATTCCTCATCCTCACAAATGTTTTTCTGTTCACCCACTGTCTATGTACCCTGAAGTGGGTACCATACTTTCTCAGCAAAGGAGAAAAGAGAATATCAAGAATACTTTTCATAACATTCTTCTCTTCAGTGCCCACCAGCCAGTCTTGGGCAAGAACTATACTAACAGTGGTTCACAGCAAGTCCCACGCTGCTCAGATCTCAGACAGCAATGTCTAAGACATCACGATGCTTTTGGTTGCTAAGGAACGCCTCACTTCTCTCTGAAGTGGATTCAGTGGTGCATTTATCAAGTAGTGACCTTATTTAAAAGGCAAACGAACCTTCCTCCCTCTTCTTTCAGGTTTACAGAAAGCACTCAGAAGTCAATTTACCTACAAGTGCAATATCAAAAGGGTGTTCTCATCTATTAATTCAACAAATATGTACTGAGCACTTAACTCTGACGCCAGGGATCGTTTCAGGTGTTGGGGAGAAAGCAGAAAACAAGACAGACAGAATACTTTTTCATGGAACTTACATTCCGGCAGGAGGAAACGATCACATGATATTAGATGATACGCTAAAAATTGTTCAATATGTTAAAAAGTACATGATATGTTAAAATTGATTAGTGCTATGCAGAAAACTTACGTGGGGTAAAGGACAGGACGCGGAGTATGGGGGCCAGTGTTCAAAGTCTGAGCACAGCGGCCAGGGAAGACCTTACCAAGCCGGTGATCACTGAGGAAAGGCTGAACAGAGAGGGGGCCAGCCTTGTGAGTCTCTAGTGTGTGTTCGAGGTGCAGGAACAGCATGTCTGTTTTAAGGAACAGCAAGGAGGCCAGTGTAGAACAGAGTGAGCAAGTTGTGAGGGTGATGGAAGAGGTCAGAGGGGTGAGGGGGGGCCAGGTCAGGCAGGGCTAGAGAAGCCTCAGCTTTGACTCTGAAGGTGCTGAGGAGACGCCAGGGGGTTCTGAGCACAGGAATGACAGCATCTCACGGAGGCTTTAAAAGGATCACTCTGGCTGCTGTGTGCAGAATAAACTGGAGGGAGAAAAAGGTGCATGCAGGAAAACCAGTTTTCTTAGTCTTATAAAAGCAAACTCTAAACAGCTATTCAACAAGTATTAAACTCTTACCTATGAATGTACAGAATAATAACCCACAAGATCGGGTTAACATGACAATGGCCTAGAAGGAAATAAGTATGCACCAAAGAAATACTGAGTGATTTAGATTAGATTTAGAGTGGTTAGATGAGTTCAAAAACTTGCCTTCTCAGTCTCTCTCGACCTCCAATCCATCTGCTACACCAATTCTAGCGCTATCCTCTCCTCTCTGTGATGGTTAATTTTAGTATCAACTTGACTGGGTCAGGGGGTGCCCAGATATTTTGGTTAAACACTATTCTGGGTGTGTCTGTGAGGGTGTTTCAGGATGAGATTAACATTTGATCAATGGACTGAGAAAAGCAGATTGCCCTCGCCAGTTGTGGGCGTGCCTCATCCAATCCAAGGCCAGGTTAGACCAAAAGGCTGATGAACGGAGAACTGTCTCTCTCTCCTGTCTTTGAGCTGGGACCTGGGTCTCCTCCTGCCTTCAGACCTGGATTGAAACTTGTACCATCTGCTCTGCGGGGTCTCAGGTCTTTGGGACTGAAGCTCTTGGGACTTTTCAGCTTCCAGGACTGCGCAAGCCAATCCCTTATTAATCAATCTCCCTATATCTCCTATTTGTTCAGTGTCACTGGAGAACCCTAACACTCCCACCTCCCCATTTAAAAGGTGTTAACGGACATGACACCAGGCTCTGTGGAGAACATGATGGAGAGCTGGAGAGAGCATGGAGGAGAGTGATAAACATGGCAGTCTGACTCTTTTCTCCTATTCCTGGGCAATCTTTTGAAAACGTCTATGCCCGTCCCTCAATGAGACCCTTCAGTGGTGTCCCTTGAATATCCACTCTAAAGTCTATACTGCTTAGCATGAAATTCAAAGCTTTCTGGCAGTGCCCCACTTATTTTTCTAGGTTCATTATCTAGAAATATGTTCCAGCCATTTGGAGCTACTTGGAATTCTCAGAATGAGTCATTCTTCGTCACATCTCAATGCCTCTGTACATGCTGTGCCCGCCCCCGACTGCTATTAATTTAACATCAAGTGGCCATTAATGCCCCAACTCCTATGGACGGCCTCCCATGACATCACCAAGAACAGGTCGCTTTTTTAACCACAATTTCATTATTTGCTTAGTCACCTGTGTAGGCCCCCACGAGGCCATGAGTTCTTGAGAATGAGAACCCGATTTTTTTCTTTTTTTAAATAGTCTTTGTATTCTAAGGACACAATGTCTGATACATTCATCCATTCATATATTTATTGAACATGTACTACATGCTGGGATCTGTTCTACAGACAAAGATGAGCAAGGCATGGCCTGCTCAGACTTTCAGAGACACAGATAAATAAACAGGAAATTCCAAGCAAGTATCACCATGGGCTGCAGTAGGGTTCAGGGTGCTGTGCTGTGCTGCGCAGGGTATGGGGGTGGAGCAGTGGTCAGGGAAGTAGCCTCTATGGAAAAATGAGGAGGAAAGATGCAGCTGCTCAATGAACCCCTGCCCTCCCTCTCTAGAGAATAAAATAAAGGACTGACTGAGGCTCTGAAACCTAGGGGCAGAGGGAGGAAGGCAGATAGATCATCCACGCTGCGCCTAGACCATGTTCTGGGGAGGCAGCTCCAACAAACCTCCATCACTGCCACAAAGCTCCTGGTCCAAGGTCAGTGTGGACAGAGCTTCTCCAACAGGGCTCCTGTCCTGCTCCCCAAATTGGAGAAAAGTTTTTCTTCCATTAATTCTTCTTAACTCCCTGACCTCTGCTGCTTCTCACGTATACAGATCAGATGCTGGCATTTCATTCGGCAAAAAAATCATATACTTAGTCACTTCCAACCTAACGTGTTGAGATTTTTACTATGATCTGCACAGACCATCCTGACACCATGTACTTGGCCCCCGCCACAAGTGTGAGGATTACTGGATTGAGGAAGGAGCACAGCTTCGACTGGAATTCGACTACATTGCCTCCAAGACTACGAACCTTAGGCAAGTTACTCAATCCCTCTGGGGCTCGGTTTCTTCATTTGTAGGAATGGGAATCAAAAGGTTTATCTTGCAAAGTTGTTCACTATGAAGACTAAATAACTTATGACAAGAGGTTAAGCAGCAGAGAGTCAAACTTTCTCTTCTTGCCTCTATTCCTCTCCTTTCTCCATAAAATCTGTACATTTTCCTCTTGTAACCTTTTCTTTTCAATGCTGCTTGGGATTTTCACCTACGTGAAAACACCCACGGTGGGAGTAGGGTTTGGACAAGGGCTGCCTGGTATGATTTACTGAGACCCCCCAAACTGTCCTCTACCCAAGTTTGGGATCCCCAGAAGCAGATCCTGAGGACATGAACTAAAGTAGTTTATTTGGGAAGGGATCTCAGAAGTACTGGAAAGAGTGAAGCGAGACATGGAAGGGCAGGAAGCCAATTTGGGTATGTGAATAAGCAGATTACCGCTATGGGCAACTGGGCTTCAAATCTGCAGGACACTCCAGGGAAGCATATGGCACCTGCCCCAGAGTGGTCCCAGCCAAGGGCACAGGTGCTGGGGCATTAATCCACCAACTGCTGTCAGTCATTGGTTGGCGGCTTCTGGGAGAGGGCAGGAATGTTGACTGCCTAACACCTCTGCCCAGAGAAAGCCCTCAAACACAGAGTGTCATCTACATGGAGGAGAAAGCCTTCGGCGTAAAAGGGAATGGTGAGCTTCAAGGAGCTATGGATGGGGCACCGAAGTGTCTACCAAAGATGGTGAGGAAAGGAAATAGGAAAGCTTGTTGTGAAGTGTAGGGCAGGAGAAATAAATAAATTAATGAACTTGGTGCTTCCCATTTTATTAGAAAGACATAAGAAATCAAGAACAATTAGAACACGAGATCAGTAATTCAAATGCTAGAAGGAAAATGTGGCAAGCGATGAATGCAGATGTTTGCCGAGGACAGCAAAGCCAGGCGATGAAGCCACACAAGTAAGCTAAGTCTAGAATTAGGAGGGCTTTGCACGGCAACGTCCATCTTCACCTGCCCAACTCCTAGTCACCCTTCAGACCTCAGCTTAAGTGTCACTCTCTCAGAGGAGCATTCCCAGGTCACCACCACAGCCCCCATACCCAGATTTGCACATCTAGCACCCAGCACAATACCTGACACAAAACAGGCATTCACTAAATCATTGCTCAATGCGTTATACCTTTTACTCCCCCTTCACGCAAACTGTGAATGTGCTAATTCTGTATCTGTGTGACTGGTTAACCTTCCTTAACCTATTAACTGCTACACCTGGTGCCTAGGACGAACCTGGCGATGAACATTAGAAAGTACTCAGCTGATATTACACAAAGGAATGACTGACACCCAAGAGAAGAATGCTGGCTTTATTTTATAGACAGGCAAGACCGTCGGCCTCTTAGGACCAGTTTCCTCACTTGTAAAATGACAAGGCTGGCCTAAGGCTCCACTTTAATATACATTCCTGGGTGTCTAACTAATGCACAAGTGTGTAAGCACGGTCCCTGCCTGGTGGCCTCAGTGGGAGACAAACTAATAAACAAAAACATAACCTGACATTTAAAACTGCCATTTACTGAGAGCCCTAAAAAGTCTCAGACATTTATTAATGCACACTGATTCTAATGTGTCCGTGTCCTAAGTCGTAGTATCCCGTTTTATAGATGAGGAAGCTTGTCTTAGTGGGGTTATTAATTAACCTCACCGAGGTGCTATCAACGATTAGGTGGCAGAGCCAAGAGGCCAACGTGGGTCTCTTCTGTCTGTTTCCAAACCCCACATCCTGAGGTGAAGGCACAGAGCCACACAGGAGGATGCTTGAAGGCTGGCCAGGTGGCACGGGCCACAGCACCTGCAAAGGAATGGCACGGCCCTGTGGGTGTTTGGGGGGATGAGGCTAAAGATAGAAACCCGAGGACAAAGGTGGTGTCCTCTGTCAGCACACGAGCAGTCTTGGAGGTGGGGGGAGGGGCTTCACGAGAAGATGTAACTGTGACTAAAGGGACAGGTCACACAACCAGCAAAGGGCCGAGTGGGAATCCAAACCCAGGTCCGACTCCGAATCCTGCCCTCTTGCTACCCTAGGATTCTCTCTCCTATTCTGAGTACTTAATTTTCTACAAGTTTTTTAAAAGGTGAGAATTAAATCTGACTTGCTACGGAAAAAGGAATCTATCAGGGCTTGGGAGGGAGGGGAGAGGGCAGAGGGAGTGAGGCAGAGATGCGGAGAGCTCTCAGCGGGTCAGCGAGCAAATGGAAGGCGCAACGGCCGAGGAAATGCACAGCCTCTGCGAGCAGCCAAGTACCCAGGGCTCCATGGAGCCGATCACAGGACCACACCGACACTGATTCTAGGGCCCCTGGTAGGGGTGAAGGCCAGGGGGCGTTTCACAGCCTGAAACTGGGTACTGTTCCAGCAGAAGAGGCAGAGTCTGTCTTCATGTAGCTGCCCCAGGGGCTGGTATCCAGGCTTGGGATATGCTTAATCTAATTTTACTTGCCATATTTAATTCTCAAAACATCGACCATCTGTTTCCTGGATTCCTGACTACACTGCTGCCTGGTCTGTCTGCCCAGAGAGGATGAGAAAGTCCAGAGCAAGTCTTTCTTCCACTCACCTCTTCTAAACCCTCCAAGGCTGCACACCAGACCTGCACAGTAAGGAAAAGAATTAACCCCACGGACTCTAGTCTTCAACGACATAGAAGCAGTTAAACATACTTCGGAGCCATGAAAGGTGAAAAGTGGCCAGATTCACAAACCTGCTAGTCACCACCCTCAGCCACCAGTATCACCACTTATTCCTCTGGTGTAAAGCCAGCTGTCCATTTCTGTACCCTCATCACCTCCCATGCCCCTTAAAGTCCTCTGGAAACAGTGCTTGTTGAAGAGTTTTCGATGCTTTAGGACTTTGCAGTATAGGTAACATCTTATTTGACATGTTTATTTCTTGGAACATCACCTACACTCAGATGCAAATTCAAACTCCAAAGTCATCTCAGTCTTTGATCCTTAAAGTCACCCGTCTCTTTAAGCACAGATAAACAATTATATGTGAAGAATAAGCAGATACAGGTATTCACATCTACTGTTTTCTGGGGTTTTTTGTTTGTTTGTTTGTTTGTTTTTTAAGGGCGGAGGCTCACCTCATGTTCATGCTTTTGCTAGCTTGTTTTAAGTATTAACAACCCATGCTTCCTTTCTGGGAAACTACAAACGGATTCTGCCATCCGGGATGAGGTTTCCTTCCTCTTCCTACAAATCATGAAGAGAAACGCTAGACCACGCTAGCTCTTGGTATTTTGGGTTTTTTATTGTTATTTTTCGGCTGGCTAGACAAAACTGAAAAAAGCAAAACAGGAAAAAACTAAAACAGGGGTCCTTGATGACCTCTCTCAACCCCATATTTCTATGCTCAACCCTGGGATGTGGGAAGAGTAACTAAGAAACCGTGGAAATTGGGATTTGGAGAATTAGGTACAGGGTACAAGCTCTAGGAGAGCAAGATCTTTGGTCCGTTATGTTCACTGCTGGATCCCCAATCTCTAGAATGACGCTCCATCAACATTTGCTGAATGAATGAACGGAAGCTAGAGGGCAAAGAAAGGTGCCTGGGAGGGTCCTGTAAAGGCTCTTTCAGAGCTGAGTTTTGGGAGCTGAGGGCTGAGATTCATCGGTGAGTCATGAAATCAATTTATTTGACGAGCATTGTTTTCAAAGAATGGAACGGAAGAGAATAGGAAACATCTTAGTAAGGGGAAATCTAGATTTGTGAAATTGTGGTTCCAGATACACACCCAGCATTGCAACGTAAAATATATTTCTTATTGGTTATTAAAAAACAAAAAAGAAAGAAAGAAAGAAAGGGAGAGAAAGGAGGAAAAACGTTTGCCTGGGGACGTTGAAAAGCAGATTCCCAGGCTCAAGGCAGGACTTCTGGGATCAGAATCTCTGGAATTTTGCACTTTGAACATGTTCCCTTGGGGATACCAGCAGGCTCTAAACTTTGGAGTCTCCAGTCTGAAAACCACTGTGGGGCTTGGAATCTGAAGCAGTTTAACAGCCACGGGAGAGCTGATCAACAAATCAGTTCAAGAGCGTTTCCATGGCTGTGCCCTGTTTGGGAGGTCGGGGGTGGGGAGATGGGGGGTGCAGAAGACAGGGGACCAGGACAGGCATTTAACAACCGTGAATAAAATGCAGTTGTTCTCTTTCTGTCCATTACTGACCTCATCACTGGGCCATTTCCTCCTCCCGATTCCTTCTACACACTCACCCCAAAGGTCAATCAGACCTGTCCTGGTATGGCTTGGCCACAACGTTTTCGTCTTCCAAAATAAACAGATGAAGAGGATTTAGTGACCAGATGTGTGCCTGGCTTGGGGCCGGCAGAAAAGAGAGACTGACGAGTGAAGAACCAAGAACAACTCACACAGCCCAAGGCCACTGTCATCAGATAGCGATGGAAAGCAGGTGTGGCCTGTTCCAGCCGAATCCTGCAGCGCTCTTAGCCACCTGTCCCGACAACTGCAGACAAAACTCGCTTGAATGACGATCCAGCACCACTGGAAGCCCAGTGGGCACCCTCTACACCAGCTGTCCCTCCCCCTGCATCCCTGGCTCTGCCCCTCCCCCTCCACACCAATTAACCCATCTCTACTGTGCGTAATTCCACGCACAGACACAGCATAGAACTGGTTTCCCTCCCTGCCTCTCCCTTAGGTCACAACAAACATAAAACTCACGATTTTTTTCCTCTCACTTCAGATAAATAAATATTTTTGAAGTCAATTTTAACATTCTAGATTCAGTGACTGGACCATTTCCAGATCCTTCTCTCTTTTCTCAGAGCCTCTGCTTTGCTGAGTAGAAGGAGGAAGCGTGTCTATGTCCAGTAGGGATCACCATGGAAGCTCTGGGTCATTCTGGCACAAGGGGCTCCCTCCCTCTGGCCTCCTAGAGCATCTGCTGCCTGAACCACTCAGCAGCTGCTACTGCATGAGCTGCCATCTTTTGCTGTGAGCTTCTCTTACTATGTATTCTCTTTTCTCCTCAACTTGACTTGCAATTTCCTAGAAGACGGCAGCCATCCCTTGATCTTCTGTCTTGTTTCCATAATGCCTTGCTTTAAAAATGTCATTTGTATGTCCACCTGTGTGTGTGAATGTGGAAGGACACACAGCAATCACTCTATGTCAGAAGCTATCAGCACTGGACAAAGTCATCAAAAGCTGCTCATCTTAGCAGGAAGTGTCTTTCACCACATTTGGTTAGTCAAGCACCAAATTGCTCGTGCTGCATTCCAGACACTAAAAATAGCAGTGACATTCAATTTTGAAGCAAAAAGATCTACGGGAACAGGGTCAGGCGAACAGGATTAAGGGCAAAAGACAAGTGAAGTAGCCTCTCAACTGGGTGTCACTTTGTCCACCAAATTAACTGGATTTACTTGTTGAGTGTTATGTGCGGGCAGCATGCTAAGGGCTTTATGTATACTCTTTCATTTAATCTTCACAGTAACCCATGAAGCGGGTATCACTATTCCATTTCACAAAGAAACTAAGGAACAGGTAGCTCAAACAACTTCCCAAGGTTGGTAAACAGCACAATTGGAATTCGAAGCCAGATGCGCCTGACTTCACCACAATCCTTCACTGCCTTTCTAATTAATCCAACACCAAATATAGATCCTCATAACTTGAAGGTTCTCTTTCCCTAAAGAAACGGTCAAAAGCCAAAAAAACAGATTTTTTTTTTTAAAGCAAGCGAGCAACCAACCAACCCATCAACCTTCCTCAAAGAAAGCCAGATGGGGGAATTCAGGAATATACTTCTTTACCTTGGCTCTGCAAGACTTCGTCTTTATTTCTTGACTCTGTCTCTTCTTCTCCATCATGACCCACCCAATTTCAGTTTAGACTATGATCACCTCGTCTACAGACAATTTCAAAGTATCCTAAGTCTGTCCACTCTAATGTCAGGATCTATCCAGAAGCTGACCGCTGCTTATACTACTCCCACACCTCTCGACAAGTCTCTAAGTTTTTATCCTCAACTCCCCAAAGTTTAGTCTCAACACACCAGTGTGTCCTTTTAAAAGGTCACATCACAACTCTGCTCAATGGCACCTCTAGCCCGTCTCCCACTACTCTCCCCTTTGCTCATCCACTCTGGGAATATGGCTTCCTTATTGTTCCTTGAACAAACATAACATTCCTCTGCCCCAGGGTCTTTGCACTAGCTGCTCCCTCTGCTTGGGGCTCTCTTCTCCAAGATATTTGCGTGGCACATTCCTTCATCTCCTTTAAGCCTTTGTTTAAAGTTCACTGTCCGAGCGAGGCTTTCCCTTAATACCCTGCAAACCAGCTTCCCACCCCAGGACCATCAATCCCTCTTGGCTTGTTCTATTTTTGTTTTTAGCCATAGCACTTATTCTCATATACTACACACCAGATTTATGTTTACTGCATCCTCCCTCTAGAACAGAAGCTCCATGAGGGTAGAAATGCTTTTGTTTTGCTCACTGCTGTATCCCCAGCACCTAGAACAATGCCTAGCACACAGAATGTGCTCAGCAAATATTTGCTGAATTAATGTTTTACATGGCTTGCCAGCAAGAAAAACTGATAACCCCGGGTCAATGCACTATGTTTACCCTATGGCTTTGAGTACTCCCGGGGCTCTGATCCACTCTGGGAGGCAGTTATTCACCTGCTTGAGAAGCCCGGGAACTGGAAGCTATTAAGAGCGGAATGATGTGGTGAGTTCTACATTTCAATCAGTTCACTCTAGCTCTGGGGGATGGATCTGGGGAGGATAAGGCTGGAATTATGAGTCCATTCCAGTAATCAGGCAAGAGATGATGACAGCTTGAGAAATATTTAGGAGACAAGAGGGAAAGATTCAATGATTGGTTGGATGTTGGGGGATGGTGGGAATCTGACTAACCTTCAGGTTTTGGGGTTGGGGAACTGAACAGATAACACGGTTAGTAATGAAGACAGAGCATCCAGAAGAATCCCACTTGGGAACGGACCTGGGAAGATAAGTCTCCTCCCCTTAGTTCAACATTCACTTTAGCAGCCCCTTGACAAATAACTAAAGTGATTACAGCAAAAAGCTCAACCGGGGCTACAGAGCAGCAGAATATAAACAAAAAGAATCCTAGAGGATCATCGCTTTGTTCCCAGTTGTCAATGGCAATGAGCTGGCCTTTGATCAGGCAGAGTCCCTCCTAAAGAAAAAGTATGGAGTGTCTTTTCATGGGTTAAAAGTCGGTCGTGCCCCTTAAGAGATACACATACCAACATTTCTGTAAACTTCAGAGACAATGAGTTGTCCCATTTCTTTGGAAAATAACTTCAGAATTCAGCAATTTTAAAAGGGCCCCATCCTAAAGGCCCCTGAACAAAGGTTTACCAACCAAACAGTTTAATCCACCACTTACTGGACTGATAGTTTTACCCTCATACCTTACCTGGAAAGTTCTCTCGATTTAGCTTAGGTCTGCGGACAATCACAAAGTCCTTGTCATTCCCTTTGCTCTTCAGCCGTTTTCGTGGGGGGCTCTGCGGGTGGCCCAGGTTTGAAAGCAGTTCCTGGGGGATGTTCTCACTGTCCACCTCCTCCTTCTCCAGGGCGGAGACCCCCATGCCTGAAAGCAGTTCAGAAGTCTTGCTAGAATCCCATCCCCACGTGAAGCTGGTGGTAACGTTGCTACTCTGGTCGGGAATCTCCTGGAGGTGTTTCCTGCAGAAACGCACAATAGCCCCACGTTCCTTTCAAAAACACACCCGTAAATAATTCCAAGGTAGGCCTAAAGGAAGCTGCAAGTTATGCATTGCAGAAAACTTTCACAGCAGCTAACTGAATTGCATTTCTACGCGCCGGCGGCGAGTTCCCAAGAATAAAAGAGAAAATAACCAAACAAATCGAACACATCGAAAAGTCTTTTCGATTTACGATCATGCAGAAGGCCTCAAGAATTTCTTAAAGTGGAAGGAACAGACAAGGAAAGAGGGAGGGCAATCATACAGTGATTGAAAACAGCAGCCGGAAAGCCCAATAAGGGAAGCCAAATAAAATCGCACGCTGATCACCGCGCTAAAGCATCCACCCATCCACGTTTTCCCAAAGAAGAGGCTAAGCAACCATTCACATTACAGCATTACTAACAATACTAGCAAGTAGCAAAACTCGCGGCCTTAAAGAATTAAGACGGTCCATTCATGTCTGCCCCTTTTTGCAATCGGTTTACCTGTGCATGGCGTCCGCAGGTTCGGGAGTTTTAAATGCGTGCATTAATTGCAGAGGTGCCCGCCTCCCGGATTCCCGCTTTGGCGCGCGGCGGCGCACTGCGTGCGGCTCCTGCCCCCAGCAGCTAGACCCGCGAACTCTATCAACGTTCCATCCCCGCCGCGCGCGCAGAATTCTTCTGCCCGCTCTCCTCCGCGGCCGCCGTCTGCGGCTCCGCTGCCTGCTGGGAATTGTAGTTTCGGCCCTGCCTGGTGGTCCGGCTGCCTCGCCACTACTTCGTTTCCTTGCAGCTTTGCCCGCCTTCAGGATACCCACAACCCCCTGCGGCTGCGGGACCGGACGGCCCACAGGGTAGGCGGGGAAGCGGAAGCGGGCGGTACTCCGGCTGACTGGGAAATGTCAGCTGCTTGATTGGGGTCGGGTTTTCCTTTCCCCGGACCCCGCAGGCCTTCAGGTGACCGCCACCGCCGTCGCCAGGGAGCGTGGGTCCCAGACCCTGGACGGCTGTGGCGGACGCGGGGTTTCCCGGTCCTTCTGGACGCTGTCCGGCGTGATCGGACGGTGAGCCTGAGGGGGAGAGCGTGAGGCACTTTGGGGTCTGGGGCGGAGCGCGGGCGGAGAGAGGGGGACCCCGGAGACCCAGAGAGGCCGCCGCCGCGGGGCCCACGTCCCCGGCAGCGGAGTGGAGGCGGTGACCCGCTCCGCCGGCCAGGTGAGAGGTTGCGGCCGCGGGCGTCACACCTGTTCGCCCCGCTGCCCGGAGCTGCGTTCTCCACCGGGGAGAGGACGGCCCTTAGGACTAGGTCTGTGGACAGGATCCTTTCTTCATCTGTAAAATAGGCACTGTGGCAAGCGACGCTCATTTCACAGGCTTGGAGTCGGGGTCAAATCGGATAACGCGTGTGAAAGCGCTTTGTAGACGAAAACGCGGTTCAGACGAGAGGCGGCGGTTTAATTTTAGGGCAGCAGGAGATCACGGTGGTTCCTGTGTGCAGTGGCAACGCTGAGCATCCCCTTGCAGCCTCGAGAAGGCTCATACATGCTAACATGAGAACAAATAAGGTGAGTAATTGTTTGCAAAGGGCTTTCAGTGCAACGCTAGGCGCCGCCAGCAAAGCCATTCGGTTGCTCACTCTCAACCGGCTTCTTTCTGTTTGCCTCGCCTCCTGAAAGCACGCTGCTTTTAGCCTCTGTCCGCGGAGAAGAGTTTGGAGCTGGTTGGAGTAGAGCGAGTGCCGTACTCCGGGTAGGATGACCGTGCGAAATGCATTAGGCAAACTGTACTGTAACCGTGACCCTGGGAAAACAGTGGAAGAGAGATAAGGGAATAGCTTCCAGCCCTAATAAAAATGGAGAGGATGTATAAGGTTCAGAAGTAAGCAACCCAGCGTCATAAATATATTAGAATATTACTTAAGTATGCTGTGTAGCATGCCTTTTTATTTCTTTAAAAAAAAAAAAAAAGCTTCGATTTACACTGGAATTAAACCTCCCTTGCTTGGGTACGTGCTTGTTTCAGGCTTGATGCTTAGCTTGAAAAATAACCACCTTTTGACAGAGGAAAACATTCATGAACCTTTAGTTTGTTCCTGAAACTAGGTGAAATTGGTGTAAAGAAGGGATCTGTTCATAGATTGAGTCTGATTGAAACCAGGTGAAGAATACGAGGCTGAATGTTCACAATTCATTAAACTAATGTTACCTGGAAAATATTTTTAAATGCAGTGTTATGATTTTTTACATCAAGTGACCTTTAAGCAGTTACCTTCGCTTGAAATCTACATCCTTTTCCCTTAAAATTGCAACTCAGAGGAAATATTTTTAACATAAAAAAGTTATAGTCTCCTTCAGGAAAGTGAACAAGACAGAGGCCGCTTATAAGGTAATGGAGGAGAAAAAATAAACAAGAAAAAAATATTTAAAATACCATGATGAGAATAAACAAAGTTTTGAGGTATAAAGTAATTGGGAGAAGCCACTTTAGATAGAGATCTTATAGATAGGAAGTTCTAACAGATGGGATGATTCTAAATTTAAACATGAGAAATATCCTCATACTAGGATTTAGCCTGAGAGCTAGGGAACATTTCTAGTTTTCAGAATACTTGAAATATCTGGATTAGTGGGCACAAGGTCCTTTATAGGACTTCAGAGAGAGCCTGTCAACTTGGAAAATCAAAGTCTTCAAATTGTAGAATAGATATTTCACTAACAGTTTGCTCTGGCAGCAGAAATATTTTAGCTTACTAAAATGGGAATAATTTTTTTCTGCATTCCTTCTAATAATGGCTGTTCTCTTAGTATAGTAAGTAGAAGTTTAACGTGGTAAATTGGTACTTTAATATAAGGAATTGTGTCCATTGAAGACTTGAGATTACCGGCTACATAGAGGTTGCTGTTTGGTCTTTTCAAGAACTGCATTATGATTGCTACTGATGTGGATTATTTTGTTTTCTTGATTAATTTTATTCTTTTAACCTACTCAGCACACCCCATGTCCCATTTTAGTGAGAGAGGTATACCATATTTCTAGAAGTAGAATTGCTAGATCAGTGTCTAGGACAAATCAATTACATTTTTTTTATGTCTGCAAATGACATTAGAGTGAGTAATTTCTAGTACTCTTTAGAAGTTTCAGATAGAGTACAAAGTGACTTTGTAAATTAGGAAAATGTTTTTCATACAAGAGGCAAGAGCATAGTTAGTTACAAGATATTCAATATTAGGGCATAGGACAGGCCAAAAAGGACTAGAAATTACATTCAGCTATAAGCTATGTATATAGCTTATATGTATATATATATTCAGTAGTATATTATTGTTCTTTTTGAAAATCAAATGTGACAAAAGAGGTTCTATTTAAATAGAAGTGTGATGTGCTTTTTCCTTAGTTCCATCATAGCATGAAGTAATCTTAAGATTCGTTAGTGTTTTTTTATGTTATTTAGCTTAGGTGAACAAAAGACTAAGAACAGTTACACAGCAAGAAGTTTCTATCTGCTAATCAAATTTCAAAAGATTCCTTTTCCCTCAATTAATTTTATTTTTATTTATTTATTTTTAATTTATTATTTATTTTATTTAGTTATTTTTGGCTGCATTGGGTCTTTGTTGCTGCACGCAGGCTTTCTCTAGTTGCGGCGAGCGGGGGCTACTCTTCGTTGCGGTGCACGGGCTTCTCCTTGCGGTGGCTTCTCTTGTTGCGGAGCACAAGCTCTAGGTGCACAGGCTTCAGTAGTTGTGACGCGTGGGCTCAGTAGTTGTGGCACACGGGCTTAGTTGCTCCGCGGCATGTGGAATCTTCCCGGACCAGGGATCGAACCCACGTCCCCTGCATTGGCGGGCAGATTCTTAACCACTGCACCACCAGGGAAGTCCCTCAATTAATTTTAAAGTAGATCTAAAAGATCTACTTTTTAAAGTAGTTCTTTGCAGTTTAATACTCTCTATAATGGGCAGATTGGGGCAAGAACAGAAGGGCTCTTTCCCAATTCTGATATGCTCTGTTTTCTTTTTTACTTTCCCCATGTAGATTAGAGTCATATATTATCCTTAAGTTATGGCAACCTTAAACCTGCAAAGTTAAAAAGGCTTAGTTAAATTCTATATTAAACATGACTTTATTAGCACTCTATCTTTATATATATAAAGAAATAATAGGAGAACGTTTCTACTTTGTTCATTGAAATGAAATGAGCAAATGAAAACTGAGCAAAAGAAATGATTTAAACAGTCTAAATTGCATTGAGAAAGTATGTCTGGAC
Source organism: Balaenoptera physalus (assembly GCF_965194825.1). Taxonomy (NCBI): domain Eukaryota; kingdom Metazoa; phylum Chordata; class Mammalia; order Artiodactyla; family Balaenopteridae; genus Balaenoptera; species Balaenoptera physalus. The sequence goes on from NC_138890.1 coordinate 147,685,304, forward strand.
TGGAGCAGAGACTCTGGTATCCTAATTGTGAGCCTGGCTCTGTAGTCAGGATGCCTCTGAATCCCAGTTTTTACCCTCTCTGTGCCATTTTCTCCTCTACTAAACAAGGATATTGACCTTTCTTACTGGGCTGTGAAGTCTAATTCAATACAGCATGTTAAGCGCTAGCACAGTGCTTGGAATCTAGTAAACTCACACAAAATATTAACTACTTGCTTTTTTAAAAAATTATTTTGTTACTAGGAAGGATTCTAAAGATTATTTTCTAATTACCGAAGTAAGTCTTATAATCTCTTTACCTAAAATCTTTAAGGATCCGTTACAATACCAGTTGTTTTCTTCTTGCCTACTTACTGGTTGCTACCTCTCTCATGCCCTGCCAAATGTGGAACAGTTTGTATACGTCCATCTTTCTTCAAAAGGGCTGTTGCTCTTTGGAATTCACTTCACCTGGTTGGTTTGCCAACTCAGCTCATTTTTTAAGATGGCTTCAAAAGATATTATGCCTTTTTTGCATTTTTAGAGTGGGAGTTGCATTCTTTTGTGGTATTCTATCTGTATCCTAAGCTGAATTCTCCCTATACCTGAAATCGTTAAACATGGGATTAATGATTATCTTTGGAAGGTTTAAATTTTGATTGGTGGTAAAGAATTGTTGACTTTCATTATTTACATCTAGTTCTGATTCTTTTGATTTTTCATTATTTGGATCTCGAGTTGTCTCCTAGTTTTTATTCACATGTCTGAGTAAAGATACATATTTAAGTTAACACAGTCTGTCTGATGAATCATTAGGTTCTAGATGGAAATTTTTAATTCAGTTCAGAATCTTAGGTTTTGACAAAATTTTTGTCCTGTTCTCTTGTTCAATTGATACCAATCTTTCCTTCCTGTCTTTTTCTTTTCTCCCCCCACCCCTTTTTTTTTTTTGAAAATATTTGGGATGTTTCAGATTCCAAAATGATCTTAACCTCTAAATTTTCTGCTTAAAGTGTGTTTAGCCTGAAAAACTATTATCAACCCTAAAATAGTCAGGAAATAGTACTCCAAGTCAGTAACATTAGCAAACTAATTATGAAACGCATTTGAAGGTAGTATTGTATAATATCTTGATGATTGGTAAAAGACTGAATTGGATTTTAAATGTTTAAAACTTTCAGAACTGATATTTTGAAAGGTAGACTGTGCCTGCATATTAGGTACTAAAATATGAGTGAATGAATTGGCATTTTGATTTTAAGTAAAATCTACTTTTGCTGCTGTGGTGTTAATGCCCACCTATGATAGCTTTATGCCTCTTTTTCATTTCTAATCACATGCAACTAAATGTGGATTTGCCTCCAAATTTTAGCATTTTCTTGTTTTATTTTTGCCTTTTAGCCTAAACACATTATTTTGATAAAGAATATCATTAGAAGGACCATTGTTGTGGTCAAAGGAATATTTGCCCTTTTGCCCCCAAGTATATTTTTGCATAGCTGCACATCGTTACAGTTCAGCAAATGATCCATTTTGATTCACCTCCATTTTGATCATTTGCCTAGAAGAATGGCATTGTCTTTCTATATGACATTTGTGTGTCAAGTGTACCTTCTTGACATGGCTTTGAGATGTGTTCTATCTCTTCACAATGGACAGAACCCAAAGGACAGATGAAGGGGTGTTTGGGCTATCTTACAGACCTAGAGAGGTAATCCCACTTTGTCACGTGAGGCAAGGGGAGCAATTTCTGTGAACATGAACATCATTTTTTGTTTTATAGGAATGAGTGTGGGCCCAAGCTGTGCTAACCACAGAGAATGAGAAACAAAAAGCATTTGGTATCCATCCATTCATGGATTTTTTGGGGTTGTGGGGGAAGACCATTTAGGGTAAAGCTATGCTTTGAGACCATTGAGGCGACTAGTTATCTTCTGGAAGCACACAGTATGAAGGAGGTGGAGATTAGCAACTAGCATTTATTGAAGACCTACTCTGGAACTCCTGTTGGTGTTTTACTTTTATAACTCACTTGATCTTCATAGCAACCTATGTGAGGTGATCATATATCCTCATTCAACAGCTTAAATTGCATACAATTACACAATTATTAAATAGAGGTGGGATTTGGAACCCAGGTTTACCGTAATATAATAAAACATTTGTGTTTTAAAATAGTTGTAATTCTAGGCACTTGGTAACACTACAGCAAAATTTTTCATTGTCTAGTTGCCATGTGTTTTACTTTCATATTACTACACTGACTTTTAAATAGTATTAAAATGACAAAAAAACCCACTTATCATTTGAAATTAAAAGCACACACATACAAAGAAAGAGCAAGAAAGAAAATAGAAGTCATCTCTTTACTACGTTGTGGCACCACTGTTAGCATTTTGATGTATATTTGTCCATGCATATATGTGTGTTTCTTATGTATCCTCCCTAAGGTCCCACCCATGCCCCTTTTTACATCTCTAAAGTGTCCCTCTGGATCTCACCTTTCTTCTGGGCTGGAGGAATCTGGTGGGCCCCTTTAATCATTGTCTGTAATGGAGTCTTTCTGTTAGGTGGTCCTTGACTCAGACACAGATCCCTGCTCCCATAGGTCATGGCCAGGTTAGCAGGATTAGTGATTTATGAAACCCTTGGCTGCTTTTGTCAAAAAGGTAATGGACAACAATGAGACTGGTGGACATTTTTAAGACTTGCTGAACTATTTAGTACAAACATTTAAGTTGTTTCTATGTTTTTATGTTTAAATCATGCTGCTGTGAAAAATAATATTGTAGATAAATCTTTGTTCCCATTTTGGTTTTTCTCTAAGTTATTTGAAGAAGTGTTGCTAGGGCCACAAGGATATATACCTTTTTTAAGTTTTTTGATACATAGTGCCAAATTGCTGTCCACCCTGGCAATGAGGGTTTTTTTTAATACACCAAACTTGAGTTGTCCAATCTTTATTTTTATTAGATTTTAATTGATAATTATTTTATGAATTTAATATAAATAACTAAATCAGATGGAGAATACAGCACCCCTAGCTTTGAACAGAAAATTATTCAGCTGAAACAACTAAAACAGGCTATAGGAATTCGTAAAGAACCTTGGAAACTACTATCATTCTGGACAGTAAAAAAAAATTCCTTATTTGAAATTAGGTACAAGGTCAAAGATATGTACTTTAAAACTATTATTTTCTCATCTCAGGTTAGGGAAATCCCAACTTTCATTTCTAGTTTCATGGGACCCCCTAGGCATAACCTTGTGTCATAACAAGGCAACAGGTGTTCAGTTTGAACAGAAATAAATGGTGTGATGAACAGAATAATAGACCCCCAAGGATATCTATGCTTTAACCCCTGTGGAACCAGTAAATATGACTAGATTATCCAGGTGGCCCCAATAAGATCAGATGAACCCTTAAAAGCAGAGCTCTCTTCAAGCAAAGGGCAGAAGAGAAAGTTAGCAATTTCAAGCATGCGGAGGATTTGACAAGCCATTACTGGCTCTGAGGTATATAGGGCTGCATGCAAAGACTAGAAAGAAGCCTCTAGAACTAAGGGCAAATGCTAGCTGACAGCCAGCAAGGAAATGAGGATCTCAATCCTATAACCATAACAAACTGAATTTTACCAACAGCCTGAAGGAACTTAGAAATGGATTCTTCCCCAGAGTCTCCAGAAAGGGGCCCCTGCTGATACCTTGATTTCAATATTGAGAACTCAGTTGAGCCACACTGTGCCTAGACATCTGACCCACAGAAACGATGAAATATCTAACCTTCAGAAACTATGACACGTGGGTGTTGTTTTAAGCCACTAAGTTTACAGTAATTCTTTACAACAGCAATAGGAGACGAATACACTGAGTATGGGAAGAGATGTAACCAAATCATTTCTTTATACTAGAATAAAGGGTCCATAATTCTGTTTATTCACTATAACATTTAAAAGTACTGACTATGAATCAGACTGAAAAACTGACAGCTGTTGTAAAAAAATTAGTAACTAGCAGCAAGTTTATAACTGATTGTGTTGTTTGCTTATACCCATAATCTTATTACGTAACTATTATCGATGTTTCCACATATTTCATTGTTGTTCATTCATTCTTATTTTTATGCATGTTATGTAAAAATCTGTGACTCTAGTTTTTCAGTTAATGTTATGGTAGTTTTCTAATGTTATTGAATAATCTTAACAAATATCATTTCTTATACTTCAATAATAGTCCATCAATGGTTCTGCCATGCCTTAGCATTTCCTTGCTAATCTCTGATATTCATTCTTTTTTCTATGGTTGTCATATTCCTTGCACTGGACAATTTCAGGCAAAATAAATATCTAGGTCCAACCATAAAGGGATTTTCATATGATAATTATATTAAATTCACATTGAGTGATTTTTTCTTAAAAAAGCTGTCTCTTAAAGATGGTAACAGTTTTCATCAGCACATTCTACATCGAGCTGTCACCTAACCACTTAATCTATTCTTGACTTAAAAATAAGATTTGACTTAATGTTATTGTGATGGTACAAGTTGTTTCTTTGAAAATGAAATTTGAAATTTTGAGTAGTAGTAATGAGCAGAGTTATAAGCCTTTTGACTTGTAATAAGTATTTGTAAAATCAGTTTTGGGGACAATAACAAGAGTTTTACATTGCCTTTGAAGTCAGCAGTAATAAAAAAATAGTGTATATACTAAAGCATACAGTAATGTTTTTTATTCATTGGCCTATTCATTCAAGAGATATTTTTTGAATAGGGACTGTATGCCAGACACTGTATTAGAGACATGGGGTACAGTACTGAATAAAATAGTCAAGTCTCTGCTCTCATGGAGTCTGTGTGTGTGTGTGTGTGTGTGTGTGTGTGTGTGTGTGTGTGTGTGTGTGTGTGTGTGTGTGAGGGGGTGTTTTCAGGGAGACAGTAAAGAATATACATTATATCAGGTGGATAAGTGCTTTGAAGAAAAATATAGCAGGATATGGTGATGGAGAGTGACAAATGGGGTTCAATTTTAGATATTTAAGAATGAAAATATTGGTTGAAATCCACAGAGGAATGGAAAGAAACTACTTCAATAATATAAAGGAATAATGAAGTAAATAGTTTATTAAATGTGGTTTGTATTTGTGTTATTCCATATAGAAGTATTTCTTATGTAAATTTAAATTTAGCCTATTAAAGTACCCAAATTTCTTTATTCTTTTAATAACTAGTTTTGGTTGGAGATGTTTGTTAATTTGACATATTTTATTGATTCTACCTTATTTTATTTTGGTGGGTTGCATCATAATCTTGATTCTCTATGTTAAGATGTTGGTTCATTCCTTGGGATACTGTAGTTAATCCATAGACAAAGAAAAATGCCTGACATTGATTTTATAGAGGTGGAAAGCACATATATTTTCTTCAGTTAGTGAAGGTAAATTATTTTATAAGAGTAGAGAGACATCAAATAAACCATTTTCTGCTATCTGTATCATCAACATTTATAATTAAAAATATTTTTGAATGTATGACTTTATTCAGTAATCACTGATAAATCTTTCTGCCTATAAAATAGGTGAAGTAACTTTAAAGAAAATAAGATTTGTGTAGATAGATGGAAAGTGATGAGTATATTGAGTATATTTTGTGGAGCAGTAAATGAATAAGAATTTCAGGTCCCAAAAGTTAGACAAGATGAGGACGAAAGAAAGAAAAATACTATTTCAAACAAAGGAAACGTTACTTTCAAATGGTCTGTCTCTTTCTGGCTCTCCCTCCCTCTCTTTTAGAAAATCTTAAGTAATGACTATGGGTACTTAGAAAACTTTATTTTACAAAATATCTAATTTCCTAGAATCCAGTCACTAGTGTATTTAATAGAAAATATTCTGTTAGGACTTATAATATTAAGGAACAAACTTCAAGTGATGCTGTATTGAAACTGTTCATATCTAGTATTCTTACTTTGTAATATTTTTGGAACTAGTGTGGTTTTTGCTAAAATGGTTTTTTTTCCTGAAAATGCAATTTATGTGAAATTTTCAACATATGATTTAAAAAATAAGACATAAGTACTTGAGGGTAGGAATTATCCTTTTTATCTTACTCATGGTCCAATGTAAAGCCTGACAGTTTTCTAAAGACTCTATTAGTACATTAATAAAAAAATAATTAGGAGATTTCCAAGTGGTCATTTCCTATGTTAACACTTTTTTTTTTTTTTCCCCCCCAGTTTACAGATATGATCCAGGCCTGTATGTGAATTACTTTGGTTAATCAGAGCAAACATTGAATAATGAGTGGTGCAGCTTTGGGACTCGAGATTGTTTTTGTCTTTTTTCTGGCATTATTCCTACTTCATCGATATGGAGACTTTAAGAAACAACATAGACTTGTAATTGTTGGAACACTGCTAGCTTGGTATCTCTGCTTTCTAATTGTCTTCATACTGCCTCTGGATGTTAGTACGGTAAGAGGTGAAACTGATTTTCACAATTTAAAAGGCAGTTGTAGTCATACAGCATGTTTGAGATATGTTTTTAAGACAACCAAGTCATGTAAAAGTTAACTTATATTTTAAACTTAAGTGTTACTCTATGAATTTGATCACTAAAAAGCATAGCCAGGAAGGTACTTTTGGGTAGATAGGTTGATACACTTCAGTATCCCTTAAGTACTTGGTAACTTTTTGGTTTTCATTTTTAAACCATACCTTCATTGCTTTAGACAATATACAACCGGTGCAAACATGCTGCTGCAAACTCGAGCCCTACTGAGAGTAGCAACATTACAGGATTGTATGCAGCTGCTCCCCCGGTTCCAAGGTACTTTCTTCTTCTTTTTTTTTTTTTTAATATTGTAGGGGGCAATTTGTTTAAAAATTGTCAGTTTTTACCATCTGGATTTTATATTTATAAAAGTTTATCCTCATTCTCTATTCACCTCCCTTCTTCATCCTTTGCTAATGGACTTTTAATTACCTTGTATCTTATTTAAGTTTAAATCTTAAATAAATTTTAGATATTTATTGGTAAACAAGGCCTTTCAGTAGATGCTAATGAGAAGCTTGGAGAAGGCCTGATTTTTTTTAGTCCCTTACTAAGAAAGTGACTTCCAAAAGCTATTTTTCCTCTCAGCCTCTCCCCTATCAAAAAAAATGGGGCATGCATTTTCTCATTTGCCTTAATTTACAAGGTTGTAATAAAGGATGAGGATGTTATTCTGTATGTAGGATATTCCTTTCATATTGCACATCCTTTGATATCATTATAGTTTTAGACTGAGAATAAAGTTCAAATTATCAAAAGGTTATATTGAATTCATATCAAACTTCCAAGTAAAAAACCAATAAATATTGGTTATAGCTTTTACCAATGCTTTAAGTAGTATTCACATGCTTCTTTATGCAGCTTTTATTTTTTTTAATCAAAGCTGGATAAGGGTAAATTTTAAATGCAGTTGTTATTCCCTTTTGAAGAACCATTGTGGATTGTTGGAAGCCCTTGGGCTAAAGGATAACCTTACAGTCTAGGCAGGCTGACTATTACTGGAAGAATCTATGGGCAGATACACATATATTCAGAAACTTCAAACAGAATTATGTATAGATGCTGGCATCTATCTCCATAAGAGATATGCTATATGACTGATGAGTTAGGGTTCCAGTTTCTAGGAATTAATCACCTAACGTCTTTCTCTCCTTCCTGCCATAACCAGCCCCACAAATGGGGTGAGTGTATTTTAAAGGTAATCAGCAACCCTAAAGGTAACCAAATCAGAGATTTGATTTCATGATGCATTTGCTTTTAAAGACTGTCACTTTATTAGTCTATTAGAACATTCTATCCTCTTTTTACTCTATGACTAAAAAAAACACTGAAAGTTGAAAATTTAAACGCATTCCTCTTTAAAACAGTTTTATTCCCTTTTTGTATGTTTTTCCGACAGTGAGCTTTGAATTTTAAGTTTCCTATGAAATTTTACAAATTAGAATCAATAATTTAAAATCTGAATGTAAGTGAACTTTGCCACGTACAAATTAATTGTGCAATTCATGTAAGTAATCATTTATGATTAATTGGCTTTAAATTGTTATTGAATAGCCCACATCCGTGTTTCAAGCCATGGAGTTATATTCCTGATGGAATCATGCCAATTTTCTGGAGGGTAGTATATTGGACATCACAATTTTTAACATGGTAAGTGGTAGTGAAGGATAAAATTTTTGATATTTTGGCTAAATTTTTAAAAGTGATTATTTTTCCAGTGAACTTTCATATTTTAGAATTTATTCAAGTGTCATTATTTTTTCCCTTAAATCTGTAACCTGTCTCTTTCTGCTCATTCGGGTCTCTCACATCTTAAAAGGAATGAAAAGAAAAAGACAAACAAGAAATAGAGAACAGAAACAAAAAATTCTCCACGTCACCATTCCCTTTAAGTTATTGCCTTCTCTCTGGACATTCTTCAATTCAGTTTTCTTCAAGTCCCATTGTTATATGAAACTGGTCTCTTGCTAAGGTCATCATTATCCCCTGGTTTTCTTTCTATGTGCTTCTCCCAACCTTCTGAATTTCCTTTATGGGCTCCATTTCTGTGGCGCATTTCCTGAATGTTGGTGTTCCCTAGGGTCCCATCTTTGGTCATCTTGTTATCTGACTCTCCCTGAATAACTTTAATTATAGCCATGGTTTCATTAACCTGTGATGCATTCCAAATCCTTCTTTCTACCTGATATAGCTTTGTCTTTCTGCTGTGCTCCAGACTCATTCTTTTTCCACTGCCTACTGAGCATTTTAGATATTATGCGGGTAACTAAGCTCTAAAACTGGAGGTGGTGAACATTGCAAGAGAAAAATCACATAGCAGAGTATAGTGCCCCTGTAGCATGTTCACTGAACTTGACTAGGCCCTCAACACTGCCAGACTTTTCATCTTTTGTTTCTCTTGTCTGCTTGCTCTTCATTCTCCACAACAAATCTTTCCAATCACTACAAACCTCAGCTCTTCCCTTTGTGACTCTCTCTCTCTCTTACATCCTAGAAACAATCGCCTTCTCTCCTTGCAGATGACTTGACTTCCTGCCTCCCAGTGAAAAAAGAAGTCATCAGATGGCAGCTCTTTTCAGCTTCTCACCAACAAACCTACCTACCTACCCATCCTTTCTTTCCTTCCCTCCAAGAATGGAAGAGTCCCTCCTCCTGAAATATGGACCCATCCCCTTCAGCTCTCGTTACTTATACTTCTAGCTTCCAATTTCAACCAAGCATGTACAATTCTCTCATCCTTAAAAACAAAACAAAACTGTTTCAAATCAGAACCCTTTCCAGCTTTCTATCTTCCCCCTCAATGATCTACTCATCACAGCTGAATTTTTTAAGAGACACTTTTTTGGGTATGAATTAGTACAGTAAATTGCACAGATTTTGTTTAGTTTGACTTTTTTCAAAGTGAATACACCCATGTAATCAGCACTCAGATCATGATATAGAACATGAACAATATCCCCAGAAGCTTCCCTCATACTTCTCTCCCAGTCATTATGCTCCCCAAAGGTAACCATCATTCTGACTTTGATCGCCATAGATTAGTTTTGCCTGCTTTTCAACTTTATAAATATGGAGTTATACAGTATGTACTTTTTTGCCTCTCTCTTTTTGCTCACATATTTGGAAGATTCTTCTATGTTGTATGTTTCAGTATTCTTTTCTTTTTCATTTCTGTAAAAGATTCCATTTTGTGAATATACCATAGTTTATCCTACCCAGCCAAACTTCTTGAATTGTCTGCCTCAGTGTCTCCATTTGCTCACTGCTTACCCTTTCCTCAACCCATTGAACCGTATTTTCTACCCTCCCTTCTCCACTCACACATACAGGCTCTTAATTTACTTGACCTCTTGGCAGCATTTGATTCTATTGTTTTCTCTCTCCACTTTCAACTACTTTCTTCTCCTGGTTTCTGCTCCATATATTCCTTAGTTTTCTTCTGTAACTCTCGACTGCTCTCTCAGTTTCCTTTGCTGGTCTCTCCTTCTGTTTGTCGGCCTTTCCTTTAAAAGTTGATATTTCTCAAGGTTCCGTCTCAGATCTTTCCTTCTCATTCATTCTAAATCAGTTTTTGTTTTTTTTAATTTATTTATTTTTAATTTATTTTATTTTTGGCTGCGTTGGGTCTTCATTGCTGCATGCAGGCTTTCTCTAGTTGCAGCGAGTGGGGGCTACTCTTCATTGCAGTACACAGGCTTCTCATTGCGGTGGCTTCTCGTTGCGGAGCACGGGCTCTAGGCGCGAGGGCTTCAGTAGTTGTGGTTCGTGGGCTCTAGAGTGCAGGCTCAGTAGTTTTGGCGCATGGGCTTAGTTGCTCCGTGCATGTGGGATCTTTCCAGACCAGGGCTTGAACCTGTGTCCCCTGCATTGGCAGGCAGATTCTTAACCACTGCACCACCAGGGAAGCCCCTCATTCATTCTATATACTCACCCTTCCAGATCTCATCTACTGATGTTGTTTCAGTACCATAGATATGGTGATGACTCTAAAAGCTACTTCCTGTGCATCTTCTTTGGGATGTGTCCTAGCTACTTCAACATCAGTGTACTGACAGCCACCCTTCTCGCCTGCTTCTTACCACAGCACCACCCCTTACCCTCTCTAAATAGTTCCAGTTTGGTTCCATTTAAGTACATTCTCCATGTTGAAGCTTTATCAGTGCTTAGAAAACTAAAATTTGATCATGTCTCCTTTCCGTTAAAGAAAATGATTCCTCATTATTCTTTGGATGCAATCTAAATTATTCGTAAAAGCATTAAAGGCCTTTTTTTAGATTCATTGTAAGTCACCCACACTGTTGTACTCTCTGTTGGTCATTGTGGCCTCCTTTTGCTCCCAGGAATGTGCTTTGCTCTCCCCAAAATTTAATATTAGAAAAATATTCAGCTATCTATTATAGTTTGGTTAGTATTAATTATTACTCAAAATCATATTTATTCATGAAAAGAACCACACATTAAAATTGAGATTCACATATTTTCAGTATTTTGAGATTATACAGACATGTCAAGTGTTTTTTAATCATATTTTTTCTAATCATCCAGGATTCTGTTACCTTTTATGCAGTCATATGCAAGATCGGGAGGGTTTTCTATTACTGGAAAGATCAAAACTGCACTGATTGAGAATGCAATCTATTATGGCACCTACTTGCTGATTTTTGGAGCGTTTTTAATTTATGTAGCTGTAAACCCACACTTGCACTTAGAATGGTAAGAAAAACCATGTTCTTAACATTGTTTCTGTGTACATTTGCATCTTTTAAAATTAATTTTTCTCTCATATGCAGGTAAAGAAACATTTCCTTGAGAAACCTACCATTATATGTTTTATAGAGTCCCCCAAAAGAATATCATAATAATATATATTACTAAGAAGGAAAATATGGAATAACATCTTTGAATATATATGTTAGACAAGGGACTGATGCTTTGTCTAAGAGCTATATGTTAAAAGTATTAACTCCCATGATTTTTTGATAGACTTTCAAATTTTGTGTATGACTAAATACCTAGATTTCTTTCTCATTGGGACTTGTGAATATTTTCTTTTGTTCTGACTATAATTTGAGGGCATATTTCTCTTTAACTTTGGATTTATCATTGTAATAAAATTGAAATCTGTATTATACTTGTGGTCTATTATAATATACGTGAAGAGTCAGAGCTGAGAAGTTTAGGAATGGAGTAGCAATGATAATCCTTACTGTTGCATTCTTGAGGTTTGCGTGCATCTGCCTTAAAACAAGTTAAAATTTTTTCAGGCTTAAAATTTTTTTCAGGCTTCTCTTGGTTAGTATTAAGTATGAAAGCACCTAATGAAAAATATATTTTCTTCAGGATAATTTTTGCCATGAATTTTCCTAGATTCTAATTTTAACTATAATACAAGCTGTGTTTCCTGTGTTAAAGTCTATTTCTGCAGTCACACTCTAACTTTTCATTAAAACACGTTATCTGCTGTTACTAAAAGAGTAGCTGAGGATTTGAAGGTCGAATTTTTTCATATCAAATTGGAGCCATCTTGTAGGGCAGTTGTTTTCCGAAAAACCATTTAACACTAGTTAGTTCCATGTGACATTTTTGTTGCAAAAATTGACCTATCACAGCTATCTGCTTATGTTTTCTTCCTTAGGAACCAGCTTCAGACAATTGGGATAGCTGCTGCAAATACATGGGGTCTTTTTCTTCTGGTGTTGTTGTTGGGGTATGGCTTGGTAGAAATCCCTCGGTCATACTGGAATGGAGCAAAAAGAGGTTATCTACTTATGAAAACTTATTTTAAGGCAGCCAAATTGATGACGGAGAAAGCAGATGCGGAAGAGACTTTAGAAGATGTCATGGAGGTAAGCAAGTTTAAACCGTAGAGTCAACAGTCATCACGTTGTGTGTATCTCCTTTTGGATATACTGTTGGTTTTGTTGTTGTTGTTGGCACACTGATGGGCTTTAGAATAAAAATTTGGTGATGTACAGTTTTTAAGGATGTCTCATCATTTGAATGACTTCTTATTGGCAGTTCAGCTTCATGAGATATCATCTCCATCTTCTAACCGAAAAAGATGCAGGGAGAATATATTCATCAGTGCAGGGTTAATGCTTGTTGTCTTGGGGTAACTTTTATTTTTATTTTATTGTTTTGGCCGCGCCAGGTCTTAGTTGCGACACACGGGATCTTCGTTGAGGCATGCAGGATCTTTCGTTGAGCTGCGCGGACTCTTTGTTGTGGTGCACGGGCTTCTCTAGTTGTGACGTGCGGGTTTGCTTTCTCTCGTTGTGGTGTGCAGGCTCCAGGGCGCGTGGGCTCTGTAGTTGTGGCGCGTGGACCCTGTAGTTTGTGGCACGGGGGCTCTAGTTGAGGCACACGAGCTCAGTAGTTGTGGTGCGTGGGCTTAGTTGCCCCACGGCAGGTGGGATCTTAGTTCCCTGACCAGGGATCAAACCCATGTCCCCTGCATTGCAAGGCGGATTCTTTAACACTGGACCACCAGGTAAGTCCCCTGGGTTAACTTTTAATAGTTAAAAGTTAAGACTCAAAAGTTTCCCAGATTCGATGATAAGTTATATGCTTACCGTGACATAGTAGAAGTGAAAATAGAAATTAAAGGATGCATCTTCCTGAAAGTTTGACCCAAAGTAATCCCACCAAGTATGGAAACCTCTTTAGAGACCAATATACATGGGAATTTGTGTCCCTAAGTTTTGTTTCCTGTCTGTAATCTTAATAAGGCACTTCATTTTACTCACTTGTAAAATTCATATGACTTGAACCAACTTCACAAAGTTGTTGAAAGTATAAATTTCAATAATATACACACAAAAAATACAACAAATTATAAAATTTTGCTGTTTAATAATTTCGTTGTTGATTTTAAAAAAGACTGTAGTCACCTCAAATTTTGCTCTTCTGGGCAAATATGCTATTCCAATAATGTTATTCTTCAGCTTAAAACCTTATGTTGAAGGCTTTCGTTCACTTTAGAGTAAACCAAAATGCTGTAATGTGGCCTACCAAAACATGATTTGGCCCACGTCTAGCTCTCTCTTATCTCTCTGTCTTCCCCATGCTGGTCAACTTTGGTTCCTCTAACTTAATAATGGTGATGATAATAGCAAACAAGTATGTAGGCAAACAAGTATATAGAGTCACATATTTGCCTATGACTTTCTAAGCACTTTATATATATTAATACATTTAATTCTCAAAACAACCTTATAAGGGAGATTTTTTTACCCTTGTTTTATAAATGAAAATGAGACACAGAGAGGGTGAGTTTCCCATGTTCACATGGCTACTGAGTGATAGAGCCACTGTGTGACTCTAGTTCATGCTTTAACAGGGATCGGCAAACTTTCTGTAAAGGGCCAGATAGTAAATATTTTAGGCTTTCTGTGCCATATGGTCTCTGTTGCAACTACTCCGTCACTGTAGCATGAAAGCAGCCGTAGACAGTATATCAATGAATGAGCAATGGATGTGTTCAAACAAGAACAGATGTTGGGCCTGATTGGATCTGGTTTGCTGACCCCTGCTCTTAACCGTTACATTCGTTGGCACTCTATTCTGTCTTTGAGTATGCTATTCCCAAACTTTTGGAATGCTCATTTCTCCAGTCTCTTTAGCTAACTCCTACTTCATTTTCAGGTCTCAACACAAGTGAGAATTCTTCAGCGGAGTCTTCTGTGTTAGTTTCCTGGGGCTGCCATAACAAAGTACCATGAGCTAGGTGGTTTAAACAACAGAAATCTATTGTTTCAGAGCTCTGGGGGCTGAAAATCCAAGATCAAGGTGTCAGCAGGGTTGGTTCCTTTAGAGGGCTATAGGGAAATTTGTACCATACCTCTCTTCTATCTTCTGGTAGTTAACTGACAGTCTTTGGTGTTCCTTGGCTTGTATTATAGATCTCTGTCTTCATATTCGCATGATATTCTCCTTGTGTGTCTGTGTCCAAATTTCCTCTTTTTATAAGGACACCAGACAGATTATGGGCCCACCCCATTCCAGTATGACCTTATCATAATTTAACCAATTATATCTGCAACAACCCTATTCCCAGATAAGATTACATTCTAAGATACTGGGGCTTGAGACATCAATATATGATTTTTGGGGGAACACAGTTCAACCCGTAACAACTTCTTTGGTCCTCCAGATTCTTAGATACTCAGCAGCCATTTTTAAGTGAATGAATAAATGAACAAAAGAATGAATACTGATTCTTTAATTGTGGTTGAAAATTTTTATGTTGACTTCTCAGCATTTATTTATAAAATGTTAAGAACTGTAGCAGAAGACATTGATTCAAAATATAGGAATAAATCTCCTATAAATAATACTCTATTACATTTCCTTAGGCATGTGGTGGATATTATTACATTTTTCAAAAGAAGTTAATTTATATTTGGTATTTTTTATATTTGAAAATTTGAATTTTGAAAAAAATATTTGTAATAAAATAATTAAAAGGAGATCATTTAAATTTGATAATGTTCCCCTCAAAAGTTGGTATTAAATACAGTTGTTTCAGATTTAAGGAATATGGATTTCACCAGTTCATTCAAAATTCCTTGACCAAGTATAAATTAAATACAGTTTATTATTTTAGATCTGGATCTGCTAGGAGGAATCTTCAGTGTCTGAATAAAGATAGATTTTGTTGTTGTTGTTGTTAAATAGGAGCCCTCTACTTAGAAATAGGATGTAGAAAATTAAGGATTGGAATTGATACCTTCTTTGCTATTTTAGTGTAGGTTTAAGGTGTGAGGGATTTAAAAAATTTTAGATAAGAGAAATTTTTCCATGTAAATAAGAAACCACTCTTTTTATTGAATATATCTGATGTAAAACATTGTGTAAATTTAAGGTGTACAAAATGTTAATTTGATCCATTTTTATATGGTAAGAAACCACTCTTTTCTTAATGGATCTTTTGAAAATAGCAGCAAGTCCACATACATAGCAAGAGAACTCTGGACCTTTTTTGCCCCCTCAAAAAATGCATGATTTAGCAGGTATGAATTTCTTTGTCCATATGTTTAAAGGGAATTTGGGATCCTTCCTGTTTTTCTGAATGTCTGAAAATTTATAAACTTGTGGAGAAATTTTTTTCATCATTTTTTAAATACCTAGTGTCTTCCTGCCATGTTAAGCACTATGTGGAACTGGCCATTAGGGTACTAACTGTCTAGAATAGAAAATTGTACAGTCCCTCACAGCATGTGATAAATGCATACATGCTGTAAATGATACATGCTCTAGTGTAGAGAAGTTTCACTTAGAGGAAGAGGTGAAATGGAGGAAGTGAAATATGACCTGGGCCTTGAAGAATGGGTAGAATTTTCATAGCTGACAGCATTCTGGTCAGGTATCAGGAGGTTTTAAAACCAAATTAATTATGCATAAGATAAAAGATAAAGTTTATAAGGTTTGAAAGATAGATAGCCAGATAGCAGGGCCTTGAATGTTGGACTCAAAAGTTCAGAGTGTATTTTGAAAGCAGTGAGGAATCATTGACAGCTTGCATGCAGGGAAGAGACATAATCCTGTTTGTGGTTTAGGATAATCAATCTGATGGAGGTGGGCAGAATAAAGCATGGACAAGAATACTGATAACTTAGTTTGAGAGAAAACTTTTAAAATACACTGGTTTTGAATACATCTTTTAAGAGATCACAATCACCTTTTTTTTTTTTGGCAATTACTAATTATATTTTTCATCTATCCATAAAATCTTCCAAATGCAGTTTTATAAAAACCAGTTTAGTGTTTTATGATATGTTTTCTGTGGAGTGAATGTATACATCTGTGTGTCTGTTACTTTTCTTTGAAGCATTAATAAAACTTATAAGCCATGTCAAACCATTCAAAAAGAATTTTTGCTAGATGGCCAGAGGTCACCTCTACCTGCTGTCATTTTTCGAGGTAGAGGATTTGGAGAGGGACAAATAGCTACTTATTCCACTGAAAATTGCCTTTTAGTCTGACTTGATATATTTTGTCTGGTAAAGAATTGATTGGGCACAATAATGACAGAGTTCAAAGTTATGTTATTTGATGTGAAGAAAATAAGCTATTATTTCAAATACTTTCCACACTTCATAAAAATTATGAACCTTGAAGGAAACTTAAATTTATAAGATATAGCAGATATCAATGTTTCAGTACTTGCTTTTGTTTAATATGCTAAAGAATTTAGAGGAAAAATATGATTTTCATATATAATATATAATCAGACTGTATAGTTTATATTCCAAGTTATGCTAACTAGTCAACAAAACTTTAAGGTAGCTTAGAAGTGGAAGAGTGTAATGTAGTGATGCTTCAAGCACCTTTTAAAAACCCAAGTCCTTTTATTCCATTTTTAGGCCTTACTCATTGACCTCAAAATGAAATGTTATTAAGGCCTTCTGGAATACTTTGCTCTTACCCTACAGCCTGATCAAGCACAGCGCAGACCCTTGCTCTCCTTTCCCGTTAGTCACTGGAGTTTCTTTTCCTAAAACTCCTTGGTCACTTCTGCTTGGAGGCCTTGGTACATGCTGTCCCTCTGTCTGGAATATTCTTGCTCCTCCCTTTGGTCGGCTGACTCCTATCCTCAGTTTAGCTTTTTATCTCAGTTTAAATAATCAGTTCACACTAGATTATACAGCAGTTTTCACACCATTTCTATTTGAATAATGTCTGTTTTCTTCACTAAACTAAGCTCTTTGACAGGAGCAATGTCTGTTGGTACAGATTATTCATGGGGTCTGCATATTTTAAATTTTGATGGATATTGCTAAATTATCTTGCAAATAGGTTATATCACATTTTACTGTGTATGGGGAAGCCTTTTCCCCCGCAATCTTACCTCATTACATGAGAGCAATTTTTTATAATTTTACAGGAAAACTGTCCTCATTTTTAAAAGTTGTAGTTTTTTTAGTGGGATTGAACATCTTTTCAGATATTTATTGGCCAATTGCATTTCTTCTGTATCTTCCCATTTTTCTTTTGATTTTTAAGAGCTCTCCATATATTAAGGATAGTGATTTTTTTTCCATATGTGTTATATTTTTTCACAACTTTTTCTATATGCCCTATGGTTTCCCTGCCCCCCAGTTTTACATCTCTTAAGGCCATCCTCTACCCTATAATCAGAATGTTATTTTTAGTATCCTGGTTGGTTCACTCTTGCCTCCCAGCCTTTGAACATGCTGTTTCTTCTTCCTAGAACAGTGGTTCCAACTTCTCAAAAATTTCATTAATATTATAGAATATTGTGATTCTTTTAGAACTACTGAGTCTAAAGATTCCCTTCTCTAACCCCTTTATTTCTTTCATATGCTTTAAATTGTTGATTTAATTATCTCATCACCGCACTGCAATCTTAGTGAAAGACTTATAACACCATGTCTTCCCACTCCACCCTCCAGTGTGGATTGTGGTGACCTTACATCTAGCACAGTGCTGGCACATAGTGAACTCTTAATTTTAAAAATGTGGAATGAATCAGTTGTGACTGCTGTAAAGTACTCGCTCATTGGAAAGGAGCAGGTGCTTTGTGACATTTTTAGCCTGTTCTGCTTCCTCTGGTTTCTCTGCTGTATTTTAGATAATGAGATAATTGAGCTCGAGGAGCAAGATGGAGAAACGTAGTCCTGTTCTTTTAGAATCGCAGTTTGCCTGATCCTTCATGACTTTTTATAATGTTTATTCATCTTTGTGTACCAAGTAAACAAATGGTAAGGCAGTAAATCTAGAAAGTTATAAAAAGTGTGAGGGTATAGGTATAGCTGTTCTATAATTTTGTGTTTTTATTTGTGTTCTTAAGAGTTTTTATTCAGAGAATAGAACTTTATTATATGCTGAGTAATTTGGGTTGGAACTAAACTTGTGAGAATATATATAGTACCTAGAGCATCCTGATTGGAAACATCTAATATACAGAAATGGAAATATTTTTATTTCTCTTACTGTTTTCATAGGAAGTTCGTAAAGTGAATGAGAGCATCAAGTATAACCACCCACTGAGAAAATGTGTTGACACAATACTTAAAAAGGTAATTAAATAATATTCTCATCTATTTTCTTTTGAAATGTAAATTTATATAATATAATATTATAATAAAAGCATCAGAAAAGTATGCAAACAGCCTATGATTGAAGTCTTCCAACTCCTTTCCATTTTCATGACAATATTAACCATAAACCCCTAGTAATTTGTACATAGAATTTGTTCTTTTGTTACTATAGGTTTAACGTTATTTATTAGCAGTGTTTTCCATTGAAATGTGGCTATAGAGGTTATGTTAAATAATGTAAAATTATTGCCGTGACACAGTGATGGAGATGGACCTTTATAGGTTGTAAAAGTGTCATTAAATGTGGTCACTAAAACATATTTCCTATAAGAAAATAAATTAGGTCCTCAATAATCACTTTTAATCAGCTTTGTACATGGTATTTTACAATATATTTCATAAAATGAATGACATTATGAGATATTTAATACAGATATTTAATAAGAAACCATACAATTAAGGTTTTGATGCATTAGTATTGAATTAGAGTTATTCATATACTTCCAAAAATGATTATTCCAGAAATGAGTTCCCCAATTGTCTTCTCTGCAACCACAGAGCCAATGAACTATTCCTTTTCTTGTATTTAGTTTACTTTATTTTTAAAGACTTGTATGTAAGCCTTTATTTTTTTATTGCGGTAACATTGATTTATAACATTATATGAGTTTTGTGTGTACAACATTATATTTCTACTTCTAGATACCCTATACCATCCTTACCACCAAAAATTTATTTTCCATCAGTCACCATACAGTGGATCCCCTTTACCCATTTCACCCTATCCCCCACTACTACTCTGTTCTCTGTATCTACATGTTTGTTTTTTATTTGGTTTGGTTTATTCATTTATTTTCTTTCTGTTTGTTTGTTTATCAGCTTTTTATATTCCCCGTATGAGTTGAATCATATGGTATTTGTCTTTATCTGACTTATTTCACTTAGCATAATACCCTTAAGGTCCATCCATGTTGTTACAGATGGCAAGATTTTATCTTTTATTTAATGGCTGAGTAGTATTCCCCTGTATGTGTGTGTACCACATCTTCTTTATCCATTCATTCATTGACGGGCACTTAGATTGTTTCTTTATCTTGGCTATTGTAAATAACGCTGCAGTGAACATGGGGGTGCAGATATCCTTTAGGATTAGTATTTTCATATTCTTTGGATAAATTCCCAGAGGCAGGATAGCTAGATCATACGGTAGTCATAGGCTTAATTTTTTGAGGACTCTCCATACTGTTTTCCATAGCGGCTGCACCAATTTACATTCCCACCAATAGTGTATGAGGGTTCTGTGTTCTCCACATCCTCACCAACACTTGTCATTTCTTGTCGTTTTGATAATAGCCATTCTGACAGGTATGAGGTGATAATCTCATTGTGGTTTTGATTTGCATTTCTCGAATAATTAGTGATGTTGGACATCTTTTCATGCACTTGTTGGCCACCTGTATGTCTTCTTCGGAAAATATCTATTCGGCTCCCCTGCCCATTTTTCAGTCAGGTTGTTTGTTCATTGTTGAGTTGTATGAGTTCTTCATATATTTTGGATGTTAATCTCCTATTGGATATTATCATTTGTAAATATATTCTCTCATTTGGTAGGTTGTCTTTTCATTTTACTGATGGTTTCCTTTGCTGTGCAGAAGCTTTTTAGTTTGATATAATCACATTTGTCTATTTTTGCTTTTGCTTCCCTTGCCTGAGGAGACATATCTAGAAAGATATTGCTAAGACCAATGTCAGAGAGCATCCTGCCTATATTTTCTTCTGGGATTTTTATGGTTTCAGGTCTTACAGTCAAGTCTTTAATCCATTTTGAGTTGATTTTTATGTATGGTATGCAATAGTGGTCTAGTTTCCTTTTTTTGCATATGGCTGTCCAGTTCTTTTCCTATATTTTAAATCTATTATACTAATTATTAGCTAGTGCTCCTTTTGGTTAACATGAGAATCAATTCTCTAATCATTTCTCTTATATTTGCTACCTTTTGAGATCTATTCAGGGAGGTTAACCAACTTGCCCAAGTTCATAGAGGTAATAAATGACTAATAGTGGGATAGACGACTTCAAATCTGGAAGATGTTTGCAAGAAAATTAGATATGCTCAAGAATGAAAGATTTTTAATAAAAATAAAATTTTTATCTTTTTTGCAAATAAAACCTCTAAAAATCTACTCATTCCTTTTAGTGCCCTTTAGAGTATCAGGAAAAAATGGGTAGGAACATGGATGATTATGAAGATTTTGATGAAAAACATAATACCTATCCAAGTGAAAAGAGTCTGGTAAAACTACATAAACAGGTAACTTTATATAGCCTTTTTACCTTCTGATGATTTTAGTTAGATTTGTAATTACTGCCCACAAAAAAGGAAGTTTGAGTGAATGTGTATCAGAAACTTCCTTTGATCCTGTCCTTATCATTATTCTTTGAAGTGTTTTAACTTCGTTTTTCTCGACATGGTTACTGTTGGCATTTGGGGAGGGAGAACTATTCACTAAGCATAAGTGTTATTTGTATTATATAATATTAACATCCTTGACTCCACTCAGTAAATGCCACGAGCCCTTTCCTATTGTTGTGACAACCAAACATGCTCCTTAGTGGGGAGTTGAATCACTGTTGGATCAGAACACTGACAGGTATACCCCTGCTCTCTTTGTCAGGTGATTTATTCGGTTCAGAGACACCGTCGAACTCAAGTACAATGGCAGATTCTTTTGGAACAAGCATTTTATCTAGAAGATGTAGCAAAAAATGAAACTAGTGCTACTTGTCAGTTTGTTCATACCTTTCAATCGCCGGAGCCAGAAAATAGATTTATTCAATATTTTTATAATCCTACAGTTGGTATGTAATTTGATGTACATTTCAAAGTTTAATGCTGATAATTTTTCTGACAGAAAGTGTATATTTTCACCAATGCAGAGTTGAATTATAATTGTGTTATTTGACTTATACCATATGGTAATACTATGTATTTGATAAACCTCCCCCCAAAAAACTATTTTACTTGTCATATAACATATAAACTATTAGCCTCCACTCTTTCTTCACAGATAACCAAAATTCTATGCAAAATATATGCAGTACATCAAGCATATTTTGTATACATAATATATACTTAAAACAATTAGAATTTTAAGCAGTTTTATATCACAAACGTGGATCTCTTCTTTAGTCTTGACATACTACTAAAATGTTCCCTTAAGATGTCCTCTTTGATTACTTACATTTATTAGTCTATATACAAAACCTACATTCAATAGTCATAATTATTTTATTCTCCTTTATGATTATTTATGACACTTTCTTCAAATGTTATCAAATTTAGTATGCAGAACTGAATGAAAATACCAAAGTGTCACAGTATTAGAACTTCTGTTTACCTTATTTATTCAAATAAACTGTTAAGTTCACTTGATTTTCTTTTACATGTTTGGTCTTGAGTATGAAAACATAATGGCCATAACAAATGTCTCAATGAAGATCTTTTTTTTAATTAAATAAAGGAATGATATGATACTTGTTTTCATTCATTCAACAAATATTTGAGCCTATATATGCTATGAATTGTTGGGTGCTTGGTATATATCAGTGAACAAAAAAGACAAAAATTCCTGCCCTTTCAGAGTGAGAAAAACAGGCAATATATACATAAAGGTATGAACAGAATGCTGAGTAGGTAGTTGGCTATAGATATTGGAGTTCAGGGAAGAAGTCTGCTCTGCAAATATAAATTAGGGTGTCATTAATGTATAGGTGGGCCATGGGTTAGGATAAAGTCAGTGAAGAAGTGATGGGATAGAGAAGAGAGAAAACCTGAGGACCAAGCCTGAGGTACTGCCAATTTAGACATCAGGTTGATGCGGAGGAACCAGCAGAAAAGACTAGAAAAAGAATGGCCGGTGAGATAGGAGGAAAACCAGGACAGTGAAATGTTCTGAGAAAAAAGGTGTATAAAGTACCTTTTCAAATGTTTCAGATAGGGAGATTAGTATGACTATTAAGACTTGACAATGGGATTTCAGAGAAATGAAGTGGGGGGGAAGGATAAAAAAGCCTGATCGAAATTTGAAAGAAAAAAGAGGGAAATTAGTTAGAGACACAATAGAAAAAAATCTCAAAATGTTTTCCTTATAAAAGGGAATAAAGAGGGAGTAGCTGAAGGAGGGTGGTAGGGTCAGGAGAAATTATTGCATGTAATTTGCAAATGACACCTTCGAGGAAATATGTTGAGACAGAAGAGAATGGCTGGGACAATGTACATTTACAGGCGAGATGAAATGGGAAATAGTGAATACTGAGGAGAAAGGCCTTAGTGTAGGAGGTAAAGCACAAATATACTTGAGCAGATGTGAAAAGATGTAGTGGCGGGCACTTGGGGAGATTCTGTTCTTCCAGCTTCTGTTTTCTCAGTGAAATGCTGAGAGTAATTATAGGGCAAGAGATTTTGGAGATTTGAGGAAAGAAGGTGCAAAATAGTTGCTTAGGGAGAGTAGTCATGGGAGAAGATTGGTGAATTACAGTACACTAGCCAAGCAGTGCTCAGGGGCCACTTGAAGCTATTGATTAAGAATTTAAAGTGAGACGAGTCAGAAGAGTTGTGTCTCTTACTCTTGCAATGTGCAGTTCCATGGGTGCAGGCTCAGAGTAGCCAAGGAGTTGAATCTAACCACAGCATGCTTTAGCTTAGCAAGTACAGGGAAGCAAGAGAGGCCACAGGAATTGGGATATTGAAGAGTGATTATCCTCAAAGACTATGGAATCTGAGCTGGGTAAAGAAAGTAATAAGGACATCAGGTTAAGTGGCAAGAAAAAGGTAGTAGAATAAATGGACTGTTGGTCAGGGGGAAGTCAGTCAGTGGAGGTGGAATACTAGATGAAGGTGTTGCTTGGGGACAGGGATCCTATTCTTTAATGAGATTATAAGGGTTGGAGTTATCGGTAATAAAAGATTTAAAGGATGAGTAGTTGAGGTAAGTTGGAGGACAGACTCATTGGAGGAGAGTAGGTCGAGGAAGTGAAAGACCAGGATGTTGAAAGGAGGATCACCTGTGTGGATATTGAAATCACCAGGAACTATCCTGTGAGTAGGGTTGAAAAGATTTAGAGTGAGCCAGGAGCTCAACTCTTCAATGAATGAAATGAAGTATAACCTTTTCAATTTTGTGAGCTTTCTTCTTTTTTTTTCTTTAACTTTTTTTTTTTTTTGCCTAAAGTCAGACTTAACAAAAAGTTGCCAGAATAATACAAAGAATTCCCATATGCCCTTCACCCAGATTCTTTAAATGTTAACATTATACCTTATTCATTTGCTTTATCTTTTTCTCTCTCTATACATATTTTTCCTTTATCTTTTCAAAGTTAAATCCAGACATGATAACCTCTTTACCTCTCAGTGTTTCAGTGTGTATTTTCTAAGAATAAAGAGGTTTTTGTACATAACCAAGTACAATGTGATCAAAATAAAGAAATTAACATTGATACAGTACAGTTATCTACAGACCTTGTTCAGATTTTGCTAATTGTCTCAATAATATTCTTTGTAAAAAAATCCCAGATCGTGCATTGCATTCAGTTGTCATGTCTCCTTAGTCTCCTTTAATCTGGAACAATTTCTGCGTCTCTGTTATTATTTTATGACATTGATGTTTTGGAGTGTACAGGTCAGTTTTTTATTGAATGCCCCTGAATTTGAGTTTGATGTTTTCTCATAATCAGATGCAGGTTCTGCATTTTTGGCAGGAATACCTCAGCAGTGATGTGGTCTTATCAGAGGCACATAATATCAGTTTGTCCCATTACTGGTGATCATTTGCTTAGGATGGTGTGTGCCTGGTTCTGCCACTGTTTTTCTCTTTGCAATTACGTATCTTGTATTGGAGGTATTTTGAAACACTGTAAATACGCTGTTACTCCTTTATGGTTTTCCTAATCATTTTTTTTTCTTTTATCTTCCAGAGTGGTACTGGGAATGTCTTTTGCGACCATGGTTTTATAGGGTACTTGCTGTGGTGTTGTCCATCTTCTCCGTGATTGTTGTGTGGTCAGAGTGCACATTCTTTAGCACTACACCTGTCTTATCCCTCTTTGCAGTCTTCATACAGCTGGCCGAAAAAACATACAATTATATTTATATCGAGGTCAGTTTATTTTATATCGGTGGTAAATAAATGTCAGCCATAGTATAATCCTTAACTGTTGCATCTTTTCTTCATACATTTCTTCTAGTAATAATGAAAACAGTGAAGTTTCCCACAGTGTTATTATTCAGACTTCCAAAAATGAGCTTCATCATTTTACCCAGAATATAAAAACTAAGAACTATTTGAGGAGAGATGAAAAGATGCAAAGTAGTGCAAAGTACTTTTATGAGAATGCTTTGATCCTCTTTATGCCAGTGAAGCTACATAACTTATAGTCTTCATGTGGAGAGTTGCCAAGGGAATGGGAGAACAGGCTCACTTCAGGAGGTAGCTTTGAAACTTATGGATAGGATGTGGGACTGATTAAGATGTAGATTTTTTTCATAATTTCATTTTCTTAGGTGGTTAAAAATTTATACTGTTACTGTGTATAAATTTTAGAATGTCAATAAATGTTAGCTGGAATTAAAAGATAATGCTTGTGATAGTATATAAGTATCGAAGTCTGTTAGTCTGAAACTGGGTTCTTTGTTTTTTTAGATTGCTTGCTTCCTCTCCATCTTCTTCCTCAGTATCTGTGTTTATTCTACTGTGTTCAGGATTCGTGTATTTAACTATTATTACCTGGCTTCACATCACCAGACTGATGCTTACAGCCTTCTTTTCAGTGGCATGTAAGTAGATTGTGTGTAGAAACAAGGGAAATGTCTCCATTACATGTATTCTTATGGATCTCTCTTTTATTTCTTTTTGTTTATGGGTCTTTCACTAACACCTGTATTTCTATGAGCTAATTGATTAGGTTTAAGTATTAATTAGGTGCTTGTTGATTGCTAGCTAAATCCTGCTTGAAGCTTAGGGTTAAAATGGGTATGCTAGATTAGGAAGGAAAAGAAAGACATAGTGAGCGTGGATTTACCAATTAGAGGGTCAATAAATAGGTTAGTAATAATAAGAACATTTGAGAGTTTAGAGACTAAGTCAGACCTAGAAAGTGTTCTGAGGTTCAGTGGCCTCAAACTGAATTGTGGAGGACCAAGAACACCAAAAGAATAATTTTTGCTAAGAGATTTAGTAGAAGTTTAGAGATGTTTCCACCTTGGGCTAGGTTGCACAATCTACTATTTTTCCGTATTGTTTAATTAGTTATATTAGATTTTTAGGGCTGGACTTTGGGAACTTCAGGAGGAATCAATATCTGAGGCATCTCTAAGACTTTTTTTTTTTTTACCTTTTTTCCCCAAATAATTATAGACTCAAAGGAAGTTGCAAATATAATACAAAGAGTCCTAGTAACCTTCACCCAGCTTCCCCCAGTGGAAACATTTTATATTGCTGTTGTACAAACACAGACCTTATTAATTTTCAGTATTTTTTGTCCTTTATTCGTGTGTGTGTGTGTAGATTCCCATAACCACCACCACAATCAAGATACAGAACTATTCTGTCACCACAAAAGAACTCCTCATATTACCTCTTTGTATTCACACCCTCTCTTTATTTTTGTCTCTTCCTACCCTCCAACTCTGTAGTTCTGTAAGGTTCTCTTTTTATCTGGTCAAAACTGAGCTCCAACAATTATTTGTACCTGTAGTTGTCAGAGTTGACATACTTTGATAAAACTTCAAATCTTTTACGTACTGAGTACAGTTCACCTTGAGGATGTTACTGTCCTCGTCATGCTATTGAGACAGATTTAGATTACACAGATGGCAGACGTGGAAGAGACACATACAGAGGCACTCTGCAAATTCTTGGGATAAAGCAGTGGCATACACCACCGAAGGAGATATCCTGAGGCTGGAGTTTTGCCTTGTAGCTGTTGATGTTTTTAAGGAAGATGTGATTAATAGGATTTTCAGAATGTCTCAAAAGTAAGGGCAGTTTGTATTAAGAATTAAAAATACAAATGATGAGAATAATAGCTACAGTGATCTGAAATATTCTTAATGTATTTCAACATAATATATAATGTATCTTGCTGCTTTATTTTTTATATATTGTGTTCGTTAATGCTTACTGCAGGTTATTTTGCCGTTTGACTCCTCCTTTATGTCTTAATTTCTTGGGTTTGACCCATATGGATTCATCCATCTCTCACCAGAATACACAGCCAACTGCTTATACATCTGTAAGTATTGTCAACAAAGAGTTCTTTAGATTCATTATCTATATAGGGTGCTATTATTGTGAAATTTCTTTTTACTGCTGGCGGAAAAGTTCTGTTGCATTATTAGGATCTTTTTAAAAATTACTAAAACTTTCTTTTACAGATTGTATATGTAATTACTAATGACTGAATAAAAGTGATATTGCTTTCTCTTATTATAAAAAATTATTTTTTGGTTCATATAAGTTGTCCAGATGAGCAGTATCAATAGACCTGACCTATAATAATATTAACCTTTATGTTTATGGTCTTAATGTATTTGATGATTTTCAGTAGTATTTATAAAATATTAATATTTGGGGGAGAAAAATTTAATAAATAAGCAAATTATGATATAATAGACATATAACATTGTATTAGTTTATGGTGTACAACATAATTGGTATATGTATATGTTGTGAAATAATTATCACAATAAGTTTAGTTAACATTCATCACCTCACAGTTACAATTTCTTTCCTCTTGTGATGAGAACTTAAAAATCAGTCTATTTAGTGCTTCATTTCTACTTTTCTGAAAACTCCAAATTAATTGATATAAATGATTATGGGTGAATTTTCTAATGATGAAAAAGAATGAAAGATATAGAACTGTACTGATTTAATTTTTTCTTGCTCCTCAGATTATGGGTTCCATGAAAGTTTTATCCTTTATTGCAGATGGGTTCTATATATATTATCCTATGTTGGTGGTAATTCTCTGCATTGCTACTTATTTTAGGTAAGAAACTTAACATTGCTTATTTTCCACATACGCTTAGCCTGATCTGGATAACTTTTCTCCTTAAAGCTCTTTTAAATATTCACTGATTGGGTTCTGGTTGTTTGTTTTATTGTGGCTTTGGGGGTGCTGGGCATAGTTTAAAGGGGTCGCTTGAGTGACTGGGTCAGGTTCTCCCTCCAAAGATATTTTCAAGAAAAGAGAGAGAGTTATTCTGTTACACATATTTAGTCTACAGAGTGCTAGGATTAATTACAGAATGTTAACTCTGAGTCCTGGCCTGTGATACTGGCAGCCAGAGTAGCTTATAAAGCACCCCCATACCCAGCTTCTATCCAGTAACATATATTAGTCTTAGGGCTTTCCCCACAATCATTTTTGGGTTTCTAAATGTTTCAGATCATTGCCAGAACAAAGGGTCAGGTGAGGAACAGTTGAAATCAGACAGTACGTGTAAGGCAGGAAAGTACATGGGCTGCTCTTTTTATAGGATCAGAAAAAGTGGTAGAACCTTGGCAGAGATCAGACTCAAAAGGAGTTAAAAGACAGGTGTACTTGGCTTCTAGCCCCCTGTCTTCCCTACTTCCACGTGTTAGGTGCCCGCATCCTGTACTCTGCCTACCCTCTTCACTGCTTAAGTGTTCCATGACACACCAAAAATGCCACTTAAAAAAAAAAATTTATTGATAATAAGTTTCATCCAACCACTTTTCATTTAAATCTTTCAGTACCATTATATAGTTATTGCAAATAATGTACATTATTGTACTGATATTCTAACACTAGGATATTGAGTAAACAGACAAGTTTTGTTTGAAATAAATTCTCTATTGAATTTTGTAAAACATATATATTTTACCTTCTCATAAGTAAAGGAACTAAAGCATTATAATTTAAAATAAAATGGTTAATTTGAACTGATAAAAAAATCTAATATTTTCAATTTTTTTCCATAAGGTAGAAAAGACAGAGGTTTATACTGTGAAAATGATGTATTAAAGGAAGAGACCAATCATCCTTTGGATATCCAAAATTAAATTTTTATTATATGCCTATTCATTTTAACAGTTTATAAACTACAAATGGAACATTAAGAGCTTGTGATATATAAATCATATCTTCTCATGTTAGTAGTTATGTTGGTAAGATTAGCATCTGTTCTTATCTTATTAGATTGTTACACTAATCGAGGAGTAGATGGGTGGGATAGTGCCTTGCCAACTATAAAATCTTAAACAAATGTAAGGAATTATGTCTAAAAGGAAAATTGTTGAACTTAAAAATAATTCCTTAAAAGTGTTGTTTTAGAGTTAATTAAGATAAATTTTGAGTGCCTGTTTGTCTTTAAGAGAAAAAATGGTCATATTCCTCAATTTTCAAATTATAAAAATACTCTATTATAGGAGTATATGAAACAATGCCTTGCTGACATTTCAATGGTAACTTGACTTTATAGGTCAATTTTCTTTTGAAATGCTGCCATAATTAGTCTAATTCCCATATTACTAGCACACAGCCATACCCAGAGCTAATATTCAGACTTAACTGCCTAGAGAATGTAAAGCTGTTTCCTGACACTTTAGACAAAGCTAAGACCTTCCCAGAGACAATGATCTCATCCTGGAGTATAGTATTCCCACAAGAATATGAAGATGGTAAGGGAATATTTAACGTCACGGAATTAGCATGACCATCACCTGAAACCCCAGTTTTACTTACCGTTAAGTCATACAGAGCGTTCCTTATATATTAAAACAGGCAGATAATTTACGAATTAGCCAGATTTTTACACATCACTAATGTAAAATGGGAGATCTTCACTTTTTTTAAATTGCTGCGCTGTTTTCTCTTCCTCCTAACATACACACACACACACATACTTCTTCTCCCTTTCTCCTTCTTCCTCTCTCCCCCTTGCTCCATGTATGGTGTTGAGGGCATATGTTGAGGGCATTAGCCTGCTGTGGCCCCCTTTGCCTGGCAAAGCAATAAAGTTATTCTTCTCTACCTCAAAAGAAAAAAAAAAATGTACATCAATGAAAAAGTTTGAGAACTAAGGTAATAAAAAGAGCTTGGTCTTTGTTTTGTCTTAGATTTAAATCCTCAGGTCTAAAATTTAGTAATTGATCTTTAGCAAGGTTTTTAACCCCTTGTACCTCTGTTTCCTTATCTGTAAAGTGTTATTATCTCTTAGAATTATGGTAAGAATTAAATAAGAGTATCTGTAAATTGTCTGATGCATAATAGGAGTTTAACAAATATTAATCCTTCCTTCCTTGCGTGCCATATTTTCAGAGTATTTCTGTCCTGTACAACAGTGAGGTTTAAAGTAAATAGTAAATAAGATATAAAATGATAACCCCCAGATAAGCTATAGTAATGAATTCTGAGTTTATAGTAACACCTATTGAAATAGAATTGACTAGTTCTCAGGATAAAAAAAATAAAATATGAAAATCAATTTGCATAATTAAGACTTCTAAGCCAGAATATTCTGCACTTGTAAATACTAGTTGTGTATGTGTATTTTCAGTATTAAAATTGCTGTTTGAATATAAGAAAAGAATAAATTGCTTTTGTATTATAGCCATTGTTTAGCATCCTGCTATAATAATCTTCTGAAGGTATGCTAAAGGCCTAACTTAATTTGTGTCTGTAAGAAATATGGCTTTGGTGCATACCCTAGTTAGTGGAGTACTGGGCATATAAGCGTCTTAGAAAGGGAAATAAGTACTTCTTAAAGAAAGACAAATGTAGCTCTAGGTAACTTGACATGATAGCTAGTAATAAACCATAGGCTTCTGTGGGGGGCAAATACTAAAGAACAATTAATTTATCTAAACATTTACAGTGTGAAATAATGCTTATCTTTCTGAAAATCGACTTTTATTAGCTTGGGAACTCGTTGTTTGAATCTACTTGGTTTCCAGCAGTTCATGGGAGATAATGATATGACATCAGACTTAGTTGATGAAGGAAAAGAATTAATCAGACGAGGTAAGATTTGTCTTTTAAAATAAATGAAGGGAAAGTGCTAAGACTGAGAATACAAAATTAATGTTTGTATGATTTGAAATTTTTAATCTAAAGAAATTACAAATTAATATGTTTTAGCTAAAATTCTACAGAAAGCTTTCATAGCAAAAATAATTCAAAAACATAAATGATTGTTTCATCTGTCTTTAAGAAATTCTGCAGAGGATTTAATAATTAATATGTCTGCAACTAAAGAACGCCCTTGTTTGGTGTTGGAGTCATTTCCCTGTTTGCTTTGAAATAGATTTGCCAAGTTAAATACAATTAGAAAACTCATTAATTTAAAGAATCATCATAAAAAAAAGGTAAAGAATCATAATTAGTTTAATGCTGCATAGGAAATCATTCAGGCCAAGGCTGGTTTTTAGAATGTGGTAATCATTAACAGCCTGTTAGAATACATGGCACTCTGTTAGAATCTAATCTCAAAACTGAGTGTATCAAATTTCCTGATGTTCAAGTGATGGTAGAATAGGGGGAAAAAGAAAAACAAAACTTGAGTTTTGGGACATTGGTTCTTAGACATTCTCCCTACTTGGGTCTGGGGTTTTTGTGTGATCTTATTTAAATGTAAGCCAAAATGTATTGTGGCTCTAAAATAAGCCAGCGTAGCCTTCACATGCTCTCATAGGAAGGTGGTATCTAGTTAATGTAATAGTTCTGCTGCTTTTTGCATTAATTAGACTTCATCTGGAGTATCATATCCAGTCCTGGGTAAGATTTTCAAGAGTAAGACTGGTAAGTCTGAAGGAATCTAGGACAGCCAGAATGAGTCTGAAGGGCATACCTTATGGAAGAAAACCACTGAGTATATAGCCAGAAGAGAGTAATGGAAAAGACTCTTATGCAGAAAGAAGTATGAACTTAATTTAGAAGACAAGACATAAAGAAAAAGAGAAGTTGCAGAGAAACAAATTTCAAGTCACCATGGGGAAGAAGTTCTTCCTCACTAAAACCGTTTAGGCAGAGCCTAAAGGGCCATCTCCAACAAAAGTAGAGAAAGTATTCTCTGTGGAGTTAGGTGACCTCTCCAGTTCTTTCCAACAATAACCTATTACCTTTGACTTCATAGTAATTTAAAGGAAATTGGTCATAGCCTGATACCTTTACTTCAGTTACTCTACATCTAATTAAACCATGTTATACCAAATTTGAGACCACTTTTCTGTCTCTAGAGAAGAGAAAAAGGCAACGGCAAGAAGAAGGTGAAAATCGACGAAGAGTAAGTACCGTACTTATTAAATTTCTGTAACCTAAAGATTAATGTAAAATGACATAAGAATCTTATTGATTTAGAATAATTGGCTAAAAACAGTGGGAAAAAGACATAGGATGTATTTTTACAGAAAAGCAGTTTTAATAGTTTCAGATGTACATGTAGGTATCCTGTCAGACCTGTTCTAAAAAGTCATTAGTAATAAATTACTTCATGTCCAACATCTAGCAGTTTCTTGCCTGGAGTAGGTGCTCAGTAAATATTTATTGAATAAGTGAATAAATTCATGCAATCTTGCTATTAAAGTGATTTTGATTGCTTGAAAATTATGTAATATGACATAATTTTTTTTGTAATATGGCATTAATTTTATCCCTCTTTAATTTTTCCTTAGTCCTTCGTTTCCTGAGGCAAACTGACCTCCTAGAGAATTGAAAAGGCAAAAAATGAGAAAAATCTAGTCACAGTTACCACAAATTTTCAACACCTGAGTGTGTCCATTGCCGGAGAAGTGAAGACTCAGGAGACATGATAGTTGTCTTCGTGTATTTTAGTGTATGTTATGTAAAGGGAGACTTGGTCTTTATTTCAGAAGGCATAACTAGAACAAAAGAGCAGAAGTGACTGGAAATAGAGTTCACCTCTTTGTGAAAGCTTCCACAGTCTACCAGAATTGCAGTGGGCTGATCACACATAGAAATGTCCGTGTCTTCTAGTAAGAGAGCCAAACGGTATCTGGCATGGTTATTTTAGAATGAAACCCTGCACTGCATAGGAGGCTTAATTAGGACCTCTAGAGTTCCTTGCAATTCTAAGAATTTAATGAGTAGAATCCCAGTTAATAAGGTTTTAGTGCAGTTAAGACACAATGCCACGTGAGTCATTACCTACTTATGTTTGTATACAACTCTAATTTTGCTATCAGAAATGACTTTTCAAGTCTCTACGATTTGTAGTTTATTTGGGTGAGAGAAAATTTTATTAACATCTCATTAATTACTATGAGTTATCATAACTCTTACATGGTCAAGGTAACCTTATTGTAGTTGTAAAATTATTTTGACATTTTAGAAAGAATTCAATAACTTAAAATAATCATAGCTAGCAAAAATGTCTATAAATATCTTCATTCAAGTTAAGTTTGGCAACTATTAAAAGCATTTAGAGATAAGAAAAGTATTTATCTATGATTTCTAAAGGCACTGTGCTAATTATACTGATTATCTGATGAATTCCTGATGAAAAAGAATTAGATTATGTTACTCTACATATGTAATCTAAATCTGTTATCACTGATGAATTATTTTCTGACTGTGTGTTCTTGTGTTACATAATCATTTGTGTTTCTTTCCTAGGAATGGAAAGAACGTTATGGACACAGTAGAGAAGATTCCACTAGAAACAGAAATGTTCATATTGACCCAAAAGAATCAAACTTCTCAGATATTAGTACCAACCGATGTAAGTAGTTTATTGTCTAGTTTTCTAAGAAATTTTTTTCTTATGCTTGCTTGCATGGAGACAGGATTGATTACCCATCCAGAAATGCCTTTATAGACCATAAATGTGGTTCTGCAGTGACTTTACTTTTTTCATCCCTCAGTGTATGAGAGGAAGGAGAAACTCAAATATGCTTTCTGGTAGAAGAAGGAGACATCTGGGACGTCAAGTGAATAGTTGTAATTACACTACCTAAATAATAGTACTTTTCCCAGGCACATTGTAGGCAGGTACTGATTTCTATTTACCTAGATGTTTTTCAGGCTATTCAGTCATTTTTATAATAAGTTACTGATTGACCCATATGTATCAGGTACTTTCCCAGGAATACAGGAATACAAAGAAGATAACTTCCATCCTTGGTTTGCCTATAATTTAGTGAGGGACCGATATCAGGCAGAAGACATTGGTCAGTGGGTTGGGTTTGGAAACCTCCCCACATCCTTGACCCTGCCGTCTGCTTCTGGGAATGTGAATTCCCAGGATCCAGCACTGAGTAGAAGGCAGAGGTTGTTTGTCTTTGGGGGAGATGCAGGGATGCTGAGAGAGTGTAAGGGTGCATGCCTGATGCTGAGGGAACTCAGCTTAGGGGATGGAAAAAGAATTCTTTATTGGGAACAGATTTCTGTTATAAAGAAACACTGTTTAGGAGTAAGTAGTACTTAGCCAGGTGAAGGGGTTTTAGGCAGAAGGAAGAATGAGTGACATGAGAGAACCTTTGGGGAAATGTAGGTTTTTCTCTATGACTAGAGCCTGAAGTATGAGAGGCCTGATGAGAGGCGAGGCTACAGAGATAGTCGGGAAACAGGTATTATCATGCTTAGAAGTTTAGATTTTATCCCAAAGATAAGACTTCAATATGGAAAGAAGCATGCTCAGATTTTTGGTTTAGGAAGATGAATTTGACATCTATATAAAGCATGATTTCCAGGGAAGTGAGACAGAAACCAGTTTAGTGTCTGTTTTAGTAACGCAGTCAAAAAATGATGAGGGCATAAAATAAGCACCCTTGAGATGAGCCTGGAGATAAAGAAGAAAGGCTGTGTTTGGATGAGACTTAGCGTAGAAGAAGTAGGAGAAAACCAAAGTTTCAGTTAAAGCTAGAGAATAGAGGGAGGATTCCACAAAGAGATCTGGAAGCTTATCATGGATTTGGAGTTAACAGAGTGCAGAGATCTGGGAGTATGGAGAATGGTTAAGAGAAGAGGAAACACAAAGCCTTAGGATGATGAGTTAGAAACTGGCATGTGGTAGGCAACCAGTATTTGCTGAATGAATGAGAGAAATGGTAAAGGGCAGACATAGAGTCCAAGATGACAGAAATATGAGAGAATTGGCTTGCCTTAAATTTTCAAAAAGACCTATATTATAGTTTTTTTGAAGCTGTTGAGCTGCTCAAAATAACATTGTGAAAATTTAGGTTGTTTATGAAGAAAACCCCATTCACGTAGAGAAGGGATTAGTTCTCTAGACCTGTGCTGACCAGGATGGTAACCATTAGCCACATGTGGCTGTTGAGCATTTGCAGTGTAGCTGGTGCCCCATATTGAAATGATAATATTTTGGATATACTGAGTTAAATTAAATATATTAAGATGAATTTCACCTATTTCTTTTTACTTTTTTAATGTATCTACTAGTAAAAAGTAAATACGGGGCTTGGAATTTATTTCTGTTGGACATTACTGCCCTAAACTCTTGCTTCATGGGAAAAAGACTCAGGCCTTTTTTGAAGAGTTTGAGTTGATTACACCTTAAAATCCTAGCTGAGAAGTGAGATGTAGCACCCCCTGTATTCAGTGTGCAACCAGCTGAAACTTAATTTGATTATGAACAATTTCACTGTTATGATACCATAGTTAAATACTAATTCTGATTCATATTGAGTCTTTGCACTATAGCTGCTTCTGAGCTCAGACTACATACAAGGGAGAACTTTTCCTTGTTATTTTCTATCATACTATTAATCATTTTAATCTAATTTTAAGATAAATACGTAGTTATCTTTTCTTAATATTGTCTTTACAATCAAAATTCAGATCCTTTATAATCTTGACTTTTCTTTCTGTGAGTCCACAGACTGTGACCCGTAAAGGCAATAGAAAGTGGACATTTTTTTCTTCTTTTGCAGCAGCATCCAAATATACCAGGGCTAATAATAGGACTGAAAGGGACCGAATAGAACTCCTCCAGGATGCAGAACCTTTGGATTTTAATGCAGAAACATTCACTGATGATCCTCTTGAATCTGAATCAGGAAGGTAAGTTCCAGCTTATCATTTTGGCTCCAGCATTCCTCTGAAATGTTAATAACATTCTGACTTGATGAGGTAAACATAAGGAAAGTATTCATCTTTACTACTAATAAAAAGCATATTAAGCAACCTTTGAAACCTTTTAACACCTTCTAATGCTTTTGTATTTAAAAAATTATAGCATCTAGTGGTGGTGATTGAAATTAGTATCTTCGCAAACTACTACTAGTAGTATGATAAATAACAAAAAAGAATTGAAATCATTTGGTAGAATCTTAACAATATTTATATGCCTATTTCTGACAATCCCATTTATGAAATGTATCATATTTAGCAATAGTTTACATAGGTATAACTGGGTGGCACACTATTCTAAGCACTTTAACAACAGTAATTGTATTTTATGGTTATAAGTCCAATTGAATTTGCATCCAGAGAGGCTCAGTAACTTACCCAGGATCACACAGCTTGTAAATGACAAAGTCAGGCATTTAAACCCCAGGACTCTGGCTACAGAGTCTGTGCTTTTAGCTACTACACTATGTAGAAATAGTTAAACAAAAGCAGAACATCATATGCATGAAGATATTTGCTATAGTATTGCCTATAAATAGCAAAAAGAATATTCTATTTATATTCAACAATCTAGAGTAGTTATTAAATCTGTTAAGTTCCATGATGTATTTTACATCTCCCCACTCCTTTCTTTTTACATCTCTCACCCCGCCATATGTGTCATATGTCATAGGCTCTAAAACAGTCATTGGTTGATTTATAATTAGGTAAATCCCTTTGGGATAATATTCTTGGATAATAGGTTCCTGATTTCAGCTACTGAATAGATTTTACAGTTCTTACAAATTATGTAGCCACTTCCTTTTAATGTGTCCTTGTTTTTCTCTCCTTCTTTATTTTTGATGCCTCAGATCATTTCTTTATCCACCTTTCAGGTATCAGCCTGGTGGACGATACCTCTCAATGTCTCGCAGCAGAATATTTGATGATGTTTAAAATCTCTAAGAATATATGGAATAACTAACCAAGATCAACACATAAGTTCAGTCTTTATGAACATCTGTGTGCCCTAGAATTTACACTGAACTCTCAGTGAAAGTGTCAGGATAAAAAAGGCACTAAAAATTAATGGGATCTTAGTAATAATAGTTTATTGTTCATTGAATAGAGTATCATCTTTTCTAATAAGGTTTGTTACATACCATTCCTGAAGTGTCTGCCTTAGAAGTACAGTTACAGTGGAAGGATTTAATTCATGGTTAAGATCAGTATATGTTGAAAACATGTAGTTCAGTTTGTTTCAGATTAATTTTTTTCAGGAAAGTTGTTTCAAAGGTCCAAGGAAGCCATAAGTTATAACTGAATAATATTATACAGTTTTATTATTGTGATTTACATATTTGCTGTTTCTAAACAGTATGTTGATCCTTTATTTCCCAGAGAGATGGACACCTCAATAACAACCATATTTACAAAACCCATGTCTTAAAACACGGCTTACTTACCAGACATAACTGAATGTAGAAAGCTCTTTTTCACTGCTGTATGCAAATTAGTTAGGTTTTTGCATGTATAATTAAGATTATCCTTCAACTGATAGTGTTTGTATCTTCAGCATGTGTACTATAATCAGGTGATGTATTCTTTCAGTCTTTGGTGGTAACTGGAAATTGTCTTATGCCTTTGGTATTGCTTTGTAAAACATTTTCATTTCAGAGAGAGGTGTTCACCTTTGTCATCTAGCATATTGATTTGAGTTGATTATTCCATTCAAGGAGAATCGTAATTATTAATGGTAAATAGTGGGGTTTTTTAATAACCAAAGAGTCCCACAAAATTCTCTGCTTTTGAAAGGTGCCTGTTTATTCCTTTTGAAAAACAATATCTGGTTATTAAAAGGTAAAAAGTCAATCCATTTACTGTTATTACTAACAGTTAAATTATAGTTTATAGAAAACAGAAAACAAGTTTACAATGGAGATGTGTAGTAACTTGTTGGTTAAACATGTTATTATTTAAAATTGAATTTTTTAAACTTTGTGTTTAAGCCAAAGTTAGGTATTATGTTTTAAATCATCAGTGTTTTATTGCACAGTGACTATAGTTGAGCACAACATGTTTGCAGAGAGTTATGTCCCTGAAATATTTGCAACTCTGAGAATCCATACCTTGGATTCACCCAGTGGTGACTCTACTTGAGCTTGCCCATGGCTGTCTTAGTTTAACACCTATTATCCCACGTAACTTTTAGTAGTGGCCCAGTTTGAAGATGAATTATATAGTCAAATTTGATTATATGTTTCTTGAGGGTAGTTTTTCCCTGAATCATAATTTTAAATGTTTTATTTTCCTCTTTTCTTAATGTTATCATGTAAATTTTTTTAAAGCCACAGTTTTATTCAGTTACTGAGAGGAATAGTGTATCACCCTAATTATCTGATTTTCTTAAATTTTTATGAACTTTGAGATTAGATCCCTTTTAAAATAATTATCAATGGATAGATTTTACTCTCAACTGAAGATTATATAGACTGCTTATTTAAGAACACACACACACACACACACACACACACACACACACACACACAGCCTTTTATTGTGAAGCATGGTTAGAGAGCAGTAGGCCAGGAGCAGAGATAATTTAACACTGTTTGAAATTCCATGATTGACCATTGAAACCTTGGGCAAATCATGTAACCATTCAGTGCCTCAATTTCTTCATTTTCAAAATGAAGAGGACTCTTGCTCTTTACCTACTGATCTACCTCACAAAGCTATTGTGACGGTATTGAGTTGATGTTTGTTTATATGGTGACGTTTAAAAAGACAAATAAGTTGTTAGCTCTGCTGGTTTTGTTATTTGAAAATAGTGGATGGGAAAAGGATAACCCCAGGAAGGGGTCCAGTTTCTTATTATTACAGAGACGCTTACAAATTGCCAGAGCAAAAGCTCTTTTGGGAATAATTAATCAGATCCTGTGAAAGTAATATTGTTTTATTATTCAGTCTTTGGGTTTACTTTGGAATATTTTCCTTAAGTATAATATTGTTTCTCATCAGGTTTTATCATGAAACTCAGATGCTATTGTAGAAATAGAAGCAGAAAAAGAGAAGAAATGATCCAGTTACGTTTATAACTTATAATACCCTAAGATATATTGATAGAAATATGTAAAGGAATGTACTACTTTATTTTATTGTTAAATTTTTTATGATTATAATAACTTTTGAGTTATTTCCAAAATAATTTTTGGTTGTTTAAGTGATCCAGAGTATTCAACTTTTTAAGCAGAATTTATCTTACAGGATTTCATATATGATCATATAAGAAGGTTACCTAGCTAGGTAAATTTGTGTTTAGAAGGTAATGTTTTAACCCCTGAAGACTAAGAGTTCATTGCTGGGGAAGTGAGTTAATGTTCATTAAGCCACCTTGTAAAAAACTGTAATAAGAACAAAAGTTTTCTGTTTTGAGAAGCTTATTAAAATATAATGATATCTACTGCAAAACGTTACTACTAAAATACACTTTACATGCAAAGTACATTTCTTGAAGAATTACTTCTGGCAATTACCTTGTGAGGTGTTGCTTACATAATAATAGATATCTGGTTAAATTTTCTAAATTATTTTTCTAAATAATGTTAGGTAAGGATATTCTAAGCCAGTAGTTCAAAATAACCATTGCAGAAAATAACAATTAATAATCTATTAATTTCATGAATCTGTAAGTTGCTCATTAACTTTTGTAACTATATCAGTAATTTCTTATTATCAATAGAGCACTTTTATAAAAATCATTATTAAAATAAGCCTGATTATTAGAATTTGTTCTCTTACCAAATGAACACAGGGGCTTTGGAATAATTTCATCACACAAGAGGCCCTCATTTCACAAGAGTGTTAAGAGCTAAATCAGAACATTCAAGGGTTTTTCATTTATAAAGAATAGATCAGAGAGTTTGACAATCGAAACTTTCTTTAAAAAAATGCTGCCAATTGATTTGTTTTTGGACACTACTATTTGATTAGATTATCAGTTCTTAAATTTATGCTGGTTGTGTGCCCAAATGAAATTAAATGTGGATAGGAAAGTCAGTGTGAGTGTTTTTTAAGTATATTTTAGAATATCAATGAAGGGATTCATTGATGTACAATAGCAAACCTCATTTTTTTATACCTTTAGTAGATTTAGAGAATGTTCTTGATTTTTGTGTTGATTACTATTTTAAAGGAAAAATAAGCTCTCTATCATTATAATTCACACTGTTCAGTAAGGTGAGATTTATACTTGTGATTTGTGTGGGCAATGCCTGAAAAATCACAGGGATAAATATATTTGCACTAGAGGCAAAACATGTCCCTGAAAAATCTTAACATACTTGAATCTCCAAAATACAATGGATTGTATTGTATTAAATTCTAAATGTTGAGAAGTAAATGAATTTAGAGTTTTATCTTTCCTTTCTTTTCTTCCTTCTTCCCTTCATTCCTTTTATACCTTCCTTCCTCTCTGAAGCCTCTCTTTATAGTATGACTTCTAATGTGCTGACAGAGTTTTTTTCCGTTTGTTCTTTGTGTACAGTTGTTTTTGATGACAGTACACTCAGAAGGTTCTTACTACAGATCCCACTACTTGAATAGCAGTATTGCACTTAAAGTAGTGAAATAGATTTTGCTAGACAACTAAGCAACATCTGAATGTAAATGTGATGGATGCTAGCTCAGTGTGTTGTCTTTTTCTCCACTAAGTAGGACACTTCAGTAAAATGAATTATTCTCAGTGTAAATGTTTTAGCATAAAATTAGACTTCCAAAACCAGTAATTGTTAAAAACAAAACAACCAAACAAACCCAAAACATTAAGAACCTTGAGGCCTCTTTTTATGAAAAGGAGTTCGTAAATAATATACATCATTGTCAAAGTTTTCATTAAAGAGAGGTTGGAACAATATGAGAGGGTTACAGGAAGCCTTCTGAATTGTGAATTCCCTTTGTGTGGGGTACTTCTTTCCAACTCAGTGACTTTTTTCCTGCTCAGAGACCTGGAAGACTAGGCAGTGTTATCCCCTGTACTAAATCCTGGAGACCAGGTTCTGTGAGCCATCTCCACCATCAGAGCAGCCACTAGCCCTGTCCCATCCCCAGTCCCATTGCAATGGGAACATAGCCTCACCCCTAATTCCTTTCATGTTCAGCCTGGTTTTCCTAACATTTTATTTTCACTTTCAAAAGATTTGTCCATTGAGGTTGATCACAATTTTAAATTTGTTAATAAAGCAAGAATATTGGCATGTTCCTCTTCTCATAGATATCCTAAAAGACTTTTGTTTTTAACACACTTCCTGGTGAGAATTAACCTTTTTTCCTGTGAAAATCTTTTCTTTTGTGATTATCCTGATCTCACATCATTTTGCAAAACGAGATTTTTACTGTACTTAGTGCAAAAGAGTAGAAAGAATGGTTTACTGTGGCAGACATATGGAGAATAAAGTCATAATTTGTTCATCTGACTGTACAACCCCATTTTGGAGTTGATATTATTGACATAAATCTTATCAACCTAATCACTTAGAGCTGTATTTCTCAAAAGAATGCTGGCTAGCATCTTCCCTACTTAGTACACCAAATTGTAGGGGAGAGACTATTTTTTTTTTAAAGCAATCCAATGGATTTGTTTTTGTCCATATTTTGAACACAACTTGAAGGATTTTTCTCGTTTAGAAGATAGAGAACATGTGGACCTGTCTTTTAAATTACTGTAATCTAATATATATGTTTATAAATTATAGCGTTGAAAAAAGAGCTCTAATATTGATGTTGTTACCTTCTGGTATTTAATTTTTATAAAATGTTTTTGTAAGTAACTAATTGTAGCATTGCTTTTAAGTAGTTTAAAAATCTTTCTCAAATAAGTTTTGCCCAGAACCTGATTCCTTAGGGCAATACTCTAAAGTTCAGTAGTCCAGTATGAGTTTGAAATACTCCTACATCTCTTCAGTATCTTTTTATATATACCAGTACCCAAGCAAAGTATACCAAATGCCTAATTTCTGTGTTGCATTAATAAAGTACTTGTTATTTATCTAATTCAGTGGATTAGGTGAAATAGAAGATAAGTCTTTCAAATGTGCATCTGATCATAATTTTCAAAATGTTCATTATGTTCATTTCTGGTGCATGATGCCAATTTATCTTTAATCAGCTACTACTACCTGGTATGTAATGGCACATGTTTTCCTTTCTGACTAATGGGTTGTAGATGTAACTATTTTTCTCTGCAGATTCTTACTAAATATGTATTTGAACAAACCTGCAAAGTGCTACCTATAAGTAAGTTAGCATCTTTGACCTTATCTATGCATAATGTTCTCTTAGTTTGGTTTTGACAAACTCATGGACTTGGAATTGCTTTGTAGTATTTTAACTTATTGTGATGTAATGAATTTTTTGAAATGTTTATTTGATTAGCTGTTAAAATATCGGATTATGTAGCTTTGCATGAAATAAAGTACATTTCTACAAGTTAACTAAGAATTTTGCTGATTATGTGTTTTACTTCATACCACCTTTGAGATTAAACTCTTTTTAGTAGACTAAGGCATTTTTTGTTCCTTACAAATTTATTAACAGCTATCACAAAAGAAATGTTTTAAGATAAATAATTAAATACTGTACTTTAGGTTCCACATTACTTTATCTTGTGTTTATAATTAAAATAAATAATTGTTATAAAACAAATATATATTAATGCATATACGTGGAATCTAGAAAAATAGTACAAATGAACCTATTTGCAGGACAGGAATAGAAACGCAGATGTAAGGAATGGATGTGTGGACATGGGGAGGGGGGAGGGGAGGGTGGGATGAACTGGGAGATTAGGTTTGACATAATTACACTACCATGTGTAAAACAGATAGCTAGTGGGAACCGGCTGTATAGCACAGGGAGCTCAGTTCGGTGCTCTGTGATGACCTAGATGGGTGGGATGGGGGGTGGGGAGGGAGGGCCAAGAAGGAGGGGATATATGTATACATATAGCTGATTCACTTCACTGTACAGCAGAAACTAACACAACATTGTAAAGCAATTATACTCCAATAAAAAAAAAAAAAACTAGAGCAGAAATCAATGAAGTTGAAAACAGGAAAACAATAAAGAAAATCAGTGAAACGAAAAACTGAGTGTATGAAAAGATCAATAAAACTGATGAAACCCTAACCGGGCTGACAAAGGAAGTAGAGAGTTGCTTACCCATATACCAAAAAGAACAATGGAAATTTGAAATTAAAAACACAACACCATTTACATTCATCCTAGCTAATACAATAAGACAAGAAAAGGAAATAAAAGATAAACAGGTTTGGAAGGAAGAAATAAAACCGTGTTTGTTTGCAGATGATATGATCATCTTTGTAGCAAACTAAAAGAATTGACCAAAAAAAAAAAAAAAACTTCCTGGAATAAGTCATTATAGCAAGTTTGCAGGATATAAGATTAATATGCAAAAGTGAATCACTTTCCCTTTTACCAACAATGGAGAAGTAGAATTTGAAATTAAAAATAATACCATTTACATTAGCACCCCCCAAAATGAAATACTTACGTATAAATGTAATAAAATATATCTAAGATCTATGTGAAGAAAACTACAAACCTCTGTTGAAAGAAATCAAAGAACAAAATAAATGGAGAGAGATTCCATATTCATGGATGGGAAGACCCAATATTACTGGGATGTCAGTTCTTCCCAAATTGACCTATAGATTCAATGCAATTCCAGTTAAAGCCCCAATAAGTTATTTTGTGGATATTGACAAACTGATTCTAAAGTATATATGGAGAGGCAAAAGACCTAGAAGAGCCAACACAATACTGAAGGAGACCAAAATCGGAGGACTGACACTACCCAACTTCAAGACTTACTATAAAGCTACAATTATCAAGACATTGTGGGATTGGTGAAAAAATAGACAAATAGACAAATGGAACAGAACAGAGAGCCCAGAAATACACCCACGTAAATATAGTCAATTGTTTGACAAAGGAACAAAGGCAATTCAATAGAGAAAGGATAGTCTTTTTAACAAATGATGCTGGAACAATGGATAACCACGTGTAA
The DNA here is from genome assembly GCF_965194825.1 of Balaenoptera physalus. Taxonomy (NCBI): domain Eukaryota; kingdom Metazoa; phylum Chordata; class Mammalia; order Artiodactyla; family Balaenopteridae; genus Balaenoptera; species Balaenoptera physalus. The sequence goes on from NC_138890.1 coordinate 147,729,087, forward strand.
AAAGTCTAGACACTAACTTTACACCTTTCACAAAAATTAACTCAAAATGGTTCATGAACCTAAAACTATAACACAAAACTTCTAGAAGGTAACATAGGAGGAAATGTAGGTGAACTTGGGCTTGGCGACCAGTATATATATCACACAAAAATGTGTGTATATGTGTACCCAGAGACATGTACAAGGATGTTCATGGTGCTACTCACAGTTACTTCAACCATAAATAATTCAATCAACAGAATGAGTTTATTTATTCAACATGATGGATATATGCATGAATAAGTGGAAATGATTAATTACAGCTATGTAACAACACAGTTGAAACAGATAATGTGGATCCAAAGAATTCAGATGTGAAAAAATAATATAGTGTGATCCTGTTTATATAAAGTTAAAAAAAGATAAAACTAAATTGTAGACTTAAAAGATGAATGCTTTGTAGTAAAATCATAAAGAAAAAAGAAACAAGGAAATGATTACCATACGTGTCATGCTGTTGCTTACCTTTGAGGAGGAGAAAGGGATTAGTGATTGCAATAGAGCACAAGAGAAGTTTCTGGATTGCTGCCTGTGTTCTCTTTCTTGACTTGGGTGGGTGGTTTTACAGGTGTCCACTTGGTAATGAATCACTGAATAGTACGTGCTTTTATGTGTGCTTTGCTATATGTACCTTTTATTTCATAATAAACTTAGAAAATATAGAGATTTAAATCACATAACTTATACCATATAAGTTGGGAGTGGAGGAAACTGCATTATAGTGTTCTAAGGGAGTAGTAAAGAGGTTGCTTAAGCCAGATTTTCAGTTGAGTATGCATGCTACAATAATCATTAAAAGAACAGAAATAGGATATAGATACAAATAAAGGAAAAATGGAATGATAAAAAATTCAAATCAAAACAGCAAAAGAATAAAAATAACCCTAAAACTAGACTTTATTGTTTCGAAATGCATACATAGTTGAGAAAACTATAAAGAAAGTCATGTGAAGTGATTTACTATATAAGTCAGTATGCTTCTGATAGGGATGGGACATTCAAAGATATCACTCAGAGAGGCTCTCGGTTACTAAGGGCAATGTTTTGTTTCTTACTCTTGGGCATTTTTTACAAGCATTTTTCTATTTATACTTATTTACTATACATTTATATTTTATGCACTTTTCTGAATGTGTCTATATTTCAAAATGTAAAGGGTTTCTAAAAAGAAAAATCAGCTTCTGTAAATCACATTAATAGTTGAAAGAGTAAAATCACATGATCATCTCAAACAGATGCAGAAAACATTTTGATATAATTCAGCACTTATATTTTTTAAAGTTCTATTTTTTAGAAAGCATTTTTTTCTGATGAAGAATGGATATCTGCATGCATATGTATAGACATGTATATGTATAAATAAGAACCCCAAATACTGCAAAACAATCTTGAGAAAGAAGAACAGAGATGAAGGAATCACACTCCCTGACTTCAGACTTTGCTACAAAGATACATAATCAAAAGAGTATGGTACTGGCACAAAAACAGATACCTAGAACAATGGAAAAGAATAGAGACCCCAGAAATAAACCCATATACTTACAGTCAATCTATGACAAAGGAGGCAAGAATATACAACAGTCTTCAATAAGTGGTGCTAGGAAAACTGGACAGCTGTGTGTAAAAGAATGAAATTAGAATATTCTCTAACACCATATACAAAAATAAACTCAAGAGGTATTAAAGACCTAAATGTAAGACTGGAAACCATAAAACTCCTAGAAGAAATCATAGGGAGAACACTCTGACATAAATTGTAGCAATATTTTTTTGGATCTGTCTCCTAAAGCAAAGGAAATAAAAGCAAAAATAAAATGAGACCTAATTAAACTTAAAAGCTTACGCACAGCAAAGAAAACCATAAACAAAACAAAAAGACAACCTACAGATTGGGAGAAAATATTTGCAAATGATACTACTGACGGATTAATTTCCAAAATATACAAGCAGCTCATATAACTCAACATCAAGAAAACAAACAACCCAATTTAAAAAATGGGCAGGGACTTCCCTGGTGGTGCAGTGGTTAAGAATCCGCCTGCCAATGCAGGGGACACAGGTTCAATCCCTGGTCCAGAAAGATCCCACATGCCGTGGAGCAACTAAGCCTGCGAACCACAACTACTGAAGCCCGTGCACCTAGAGCCCATGCTCCTCAACAAGAGAAGCCACGGCAATGAGAAGCCCACGCACCGCAACAAAGAGTAGCCCCCGCTCACCGCAACTAGAGAAAGCCTGTGCGCAGCAACAAAGACCCAGTGCAGCCAAAATTAATTAATTAGTTAATTAATTAATTTTTTTTGAAAAATGGGCAGAAGACCTAAATAGACATTTTCCCAAAGAAGGTATATAGATGGCCAGCAGGCACATGAAAAGATGTTCAACATCACTAATCATCAGGGAAATGCAAATCAAAATCACAATGAGATACCACCTCATGCCTGTCAGAATGGCTATCATCAAAAAGAACACAAATAACAAGTATTAGCTAGGATGTGGAGAAAAGGGAGCTCTTGTACACTGTTGGTGGGGATGTAAATTGGTGCAGCCACTGGGGAAAGCAGTATGGAGGTTTCTCAGAAAACTAAAAATAGAGCTACCACATGACCCTACAGTTTTACTCCTGGGTATATATCCAGAAAAATACAAAAACACTAATTTGAAAAAATACATGCACCCCAATGTTCATAGCAGCATTATTTACAATTCCCAAGATATGGAACCAAATCTAAGTGTCCATCAACAGATGAATGGATAAAGACGATATGGTATATATACATACAATGGAATACTAGTCAGCCATTAAAAAGAATGAAATTTTGCCATTTGCAATGATATGGATGGACTTGGAGGGTATTATGCTAAGTGAAATAAGTCAAAGACAAGTACTGTATGATATCACTTTTATTTAGAATCTAAAAAATACAACAAACTAGTGAATATAACAGCAAAAACAACAAAAACAGACCCACAGATATAAAGAACAAACTAGTCGTTACCAGTGGGGAAAGGGGGAGGGGCAATATAAGGGTATGGGATGAAGAGGTACAAACTATTATGTATAAAATAAGCTACAAGGATATATTTTACAATACAGAGAATATAGCCAATATTTTATAATAACTATAAATGGCATATAACCTTAAAAAATTGTGAATCACTATGTTGTACACCTGTAACATATATTGTACATCAACTGTATTTCAATTAAAAAATAATAAATGAAAAAAGACAACCATGAAAATATAAGCATTCTTTTTTTCTGATAAAGGATGCATATCTACATGCATATATATAGACATATATATGTATAAACATGAATGCAAAACTACTGCAAGTGTCATCCTTAATGCTATAATCTTTACCTTTAAGACCCAGAGCGGGGCTTCCCTGGTGGCGCAGTGGTTGGGAGTCTGCCTGCCAATGCAGGGGACACGGGTTCGAGCCCTGGTCTGGGAGGATCCCACATGCCACGGAGCAACTAGACCCGTGAGCCGCAATTGCTGAGCCTGCGCGTCTGGAGCCTGTGCTCCACAACAAGAGAGGCCGTGATGGTGAGAGGCCCGCACACCACGATGAAGAGTGGCCCGCGCTTGCCACAACTAGAGAAAGCCCTCGCACAGAAACGAAGACCCAACACAGCCATAAATAAATAAATAAATACTTAAAAAAAAAAAAAAGACCCAGAGCAAGCCAAGGATGCTTACTGTCACCACTTCTATTCAACAGTGTATGTTCCATAGTCATAAGAAGAGAGAAATAAAAGGCCTAAGAATGAGAAATGAAGAAACAAACTTTTATTTACTCTGACATGATTATGTATGTGGAAGATCCAAAAATACACAAATTATTAGAATTGATAAGAAAGTGGCATCTCTTAAGGTGGTGTTTGGAGCCTCTGAACCCTGGTTAAGTCACAGACCTCCAGTAAACCCAAACCTCAGTCTCATATTTGTTTTAAAAAAGGGTGAGTGGTGATTGGGATGGCTTATAATACAATGCTTATCAGTGTAGCTGTGAAGATTATAATCAAATAATGTACTTGGAAGTCTCCAGCAAAATGTTACCCCACAGTAGATATTCATTTATTAAGAAACACCAATCAGGCTTCCCTGGTGGCACAGTGGTTGAGAATCTGCCTGCTAATGCAGGGGACATGGGTTCAAGCCCTGGTCCGGGAAGATCCCACATGCCACGGAGCAACTAGGCCCGTGAGCCACAACTACTGAGCCTGCGCGTCTGGAGCCTGTGCTCCGCAACAAGAGAGGCTGCGACAGTGAGAGGCCCGCGCACCGCGATGAAGAGTGGCCCCCACTTGCCGCAACCGGAGAAAGCCCTCGCACAGAAACGAAGACCCAACACAGCCAAAAATAAATAAATTAATTAATTAAAAGAAAAAAAAAAGAACAATTACTAAAACTTCAAAAAAATCAAAAAAGAAACACCAATCATCTGTGTGGTTAAGCTCATCCTCTTCCTTCAGGCTCTTATCTGGAAGTCATTTCTGAGGGAACATCCCTGCTTAATTTTTTCTTCCTAGCACTTAGCACTATCTAACATAATATGTGCTATTTCTCATCTCTCTTCTCAGACATAAGCTCCAAGAGGAATTATTTCTGTTTGCAGAACCACCTGTGCCTGACCCATAATAAGTGCTCAATAAATTTGTGGTGAATCAGTAGATAGATGGGTTAATTTACACAGTCACCATCCTGCCCTGATCTGAGCTACTGTATTATAGTAGGTAACGGGGAGTATTTACTAGGATACTAAATGGGAAGAGCCTTGTGACACCTTTTAAACCTCACCACCTGTCAGTCTCTTCCCTGTGGAGAGAGGGGAGGGTTGGAGATTAGATGTGTGACTATTAGAATTAGTAAGAAGGGTAATGGAGCGCCCAAAATTTGGGAGAGAGGTCCAGAAAAGGAGAGCTGGGAATACTGAAGGCAGACTCCGGGTATCCTGAGTTGGCATTCTGGGCCAGCGCTGCTCAAAATGTCACTTGCCCACCTTGAAGAGGAACTTTTCTTTTCTCTACATGAAGACTTGCTTTTTGTAGAGACTCTCCAGCCCTGGATTTCTAGGCAGGATTTCTCAAAACTATCCCACATGTTTTTAACTGTTTTTTTAAACATAATTAAAGTCTCCCAACTGATTTACATGAAATAGGTAGTAGCATACAGACAGAATCACTATACTAACTGCTAGACTAATTAGATTGTGTCTACACTTTCATAATGCCTAGTTCTTTCCTTTGAAACCCTTAACATAATTATTGTTTAATCTGTTATTTTTAATGACTTGCTCAATATCTCTTTCCCAGTCAAACTGTAAGCTCCATGAGGACAAAGGTCATGTTTGCCTTGCTTACTACCAGGTCCACAGAATGTATCATAGTGTACAGCACATAGCAGGCAGATGGTAAACATTTACTGCACTATCTAAAGATCGAGATTTATAGACATATTAGACCAAAGTATAAATTACATCTTTCTGGACTAGGATTTTGCAGTTAATGAAACCTTTGCTACTGTTCCAGGTATAACTTGGAAAATTATTCTCATTCAGTCACTGAATTCAAGAAGACTCCTTACACTATCTCTTTCTGGCCTTAAGCTAGCTGTCTGCTTTTTTTTAAACCGATCCAATCAGAAGACCCTCATCAAACCTAGTATAGCCTAAACTGACTATGCATTTGGTCACATTTATTCTCCCCTCATAACCTCGTGTTCTTTTGGAAGAAGCCTACCTACCTGTCCCACTGCTGAAATGACAAGCCAGCTTCCTCTTACTTGCTCCCAATAATTATCAGTAATTATCCTCAAAGGAAGGATTTCTTATTGGAACAGAAATTTTAACAACTTTTGTCCCAACATTAGTTCACTCCATCTTCTTCTTTCTCTTGAACCAATTGTAAATGTACTTGACTCATTTAAATATATGTGAATGGTGATATACCCTGTGTCCTTATGTTAGGGTAAATGCATGTTTGCCTTCTCTCTCCCTCCAGAACAGTTACTGTCAACCCTGGCTTCATATTAGAATCACCTGAGGAACTTTGAAAGCATACTTATGTCTGGGTCCCATTTCAGAATGTCTTACGTAAATGATTTATGGTGAAGTCCAGGCATAGATGTAAAGGTCCCCAGGAATTATAGCCCACAAAGTAGAGACTCCACCCTCCACAAGCCATGTCTCTATCTCCCCCAACATCTCTTACCAGAGAGCACAGGGCAGGGCTCTCTCCTCAGAGTTTTCTCTAAGTGTCGGGCCTTCTCTTTAGCAAAAGTGGTCATAGTTGTTTGCTGGTCATTCAGTTCATCAGTTGACTGCCTGATTCCTGGGCTTGGGAAGTGAGAATCTCACTTTTCAGCCAATATACTGGGTCCTGAGATCGTAAGTGTAGAATCCCTTAGGTGGGGCATTTGTCAAATGCTCTATAAACTAGCAAATGTTTAAACATTATTAAAAGAAAAGATAATGAAGCCCCAATAAAACAAAGTAAAACCTCAAGTTAACACTGACACAGAATATTAATCCTCAGCAGGATTTTCAGAATCTGCATCACAGAAGAGGCCCTTAGGGATGAAGAAAAATATGAAGTCCTCATTCACTGCCTCTTAAACAGGACCCCCAGGCAAGTGACTTTTTTGAAGGATTTGCTGCCAATGGAATGTGAAGACATCTGTTGGCCCAATAGTTGAAAGCAAGAGACTGGCAGATGTCACTGGCACACAGCTTTTAGAGTCGTTTATCAAAAAAAAAAAAAAAAATTGCTGTTCCTTCACTTGTGTTCATGAGACCCTGTGACATCTCCCAGAGCAGGAAGACCATTAAATGATGGGTACAATTTAGATGAGGGGAAGAAGGAAGAAAGCATAATGGCAGAAGGAAGAAAGCAGGAACACTCTAAGCACCAGAAAGAATTGTAGCAAAGACAAAAACAAGGAAATGGGTAAATGCGGGTTTATCACTTAAGGAAATTGCTAAATAGTTCTCCAACCTTTGGCCATGTACACATCCTTACCAACATTTGGTGTTGTCAGCCTTTTTAATTTTAACCGTTCTGGTGAGGGTGAAATGGTACCTCTAGTTTCAGTTTTCATTTCCTTCATCTCCAATGATGTTAAACATTTTTTCAGGTGTTAGTAGCTGTTTTTAATATCTTCCTTTTTGAAATGTCTGTTCATCCTTAGCTCCCCCCCTTTTTTTTTTTTTTTTGAGTTCTCTCTCTCAGATCCTACTCAGGTCCACACACTCAGCTCCAGAAACCTCTATCATAGAGGAGGTCATGTCAGTCTACCTCTTTCCTTCCCCTTTGCCTTATAAAACAAAAACAAATGAACAAAACAAACAAACAGAATAGCCCAGTTTTTAGTTAGGTTGTTTGTCTTTTTATTACAGTTTTGTAGAAGTTCTTTTTATGTTATGGATAGAGATCTTCCATGGATTGCCTGTTTATTTTCTTACTAGTCTTTTGATGAACAGAAGCATTTATGTTTGATGAACCCTGGTTTATCAGTTTCTTTTGTTTATGACTTAAGAAATCTTTGCTATCTCCAGATCACAAGGGTATTCTCCTATGCTTTCTTTTTCTATGGGTTTTATAGTTTTAGATTTTACATTTAGGCCCATGATCCATCTTGAATTAAAGTTTGTGCATAGATGTTTTAGGGGATTATGATCTTTTTAAAAATATAAATATTTAGTTCTTTTGTCTTCAGAGCAGCTTTCTGGGATTGCGTGTGTGTGTGTGTGTGTGTGTGTGTATGTACGTTGAATTTATAGACCAGTTTTGGGAGAATAGAGATCTTAACAATTTTGAGCTTTCAGAGCCATTAACGTTGCACATCTTTTGATTTCGGTAATGCTTTGTAGAGTGTAGAGGTCATGAACTTTTTTTTTTTTTGGTTAGATTTAATCTTAGGCATGTAAAGTTTTTATATTTCAATTTCCGTTAGTTTTTGCTATTAGATAGAAATACAACTGATTTTTATATATCAACCTTGAGTCCTGCAATTTTGATGAACTGACTTATTCTATTGGGACTTTTTGTAGCTTCCAGAAGGGTTTTCTATGTACACAACAGTGTCTCTGGCAATATCAGTTTTCTTCTTCCTTCCCGATTATTTAATTAATTCATTCATTCATTCATTTATTTATGAACTGGCTAGAGTTTCTACCATGTTGTTGAATAAAAATAGTAAGAGCAGGCATTTCTGCTTTGTTCCTTAGATGGAAAAAGTTCAATGTTTCATCATTAAGTATGATTATAGACCAAGATTTATAAAATATATGCTTTTTATCACATTGAAGAAATTACTTTCTATTGCTAGTTATGCTGAGAGTTTCTATCATAAAAGGGTATTGAGTTTTGTCAAGAAAACAAAGTGGCTTCTCATATATTTAAAGAGAACAACACATACAGTGTAAGTTTTATGAGTGCTACATGAGTTGTGATGTCAATGAATGTGTCAGAAATTTGGAGAAGAGGGATATTATTTGGTGGGTGAGAAAAGTTTGCTCAAGGAAAGGAAGAGACAGAGACAGAGATAGACATAGGGAAACACAAAGAGAAAACAGATGAGAGAAGCAAAGAGACATGAGGGGATAGAGAGAAGGAATGGAATAATGGAATGGATAGATGGAATGATGGATGGATGGATGGATGGATGGATGGATGGATGGATGGATGGATGGATGGATGGGTGGATGGAGATATATGCCTTGCCTAGCACTATTCTCTACAGAATTCCCTGGGTTCTGAGTCTTCCCTGGGTTCTGGCTGAGTCAAGGAGTCTCTATACAGAGGCAAGGCTTGGAATCCTTGGGTGTGTAGCAAGCAAAGTCATCTTCACAGTGGCTCCAACACACTTTAAGTCCCTTTGGTATTTTCTTCTGCCTTTTCTGCTTTCCTTGTTGTTCTGAAACTTTTCATCCTGGAATGTTCTGCTGTCTTTGTTATTTGCAACAGGGCACCCTCACGTTCACCTTTTTGTCACCCATGGTGGGATAAATAGTGTCATAGAGGCCATCCAACATGGCATGCCCATGGTGGAGATTTCCCTCTTTGGAGACCAGCCTGAAAACCTGCTCCGAGTAGAAGCCAAAAATTTCGGTGTCTCCATCCAGTTAAAGCAGATCAATGCTGAGACATTGGCTCTGAACATGAAGCAAGTCACAGAGGACAAGAGGTGTGCAGCTGTCTGGGCTTGTGGTTACTTACACTGAATGAAGACGTAAACCACAATGGGCACCGTGTGGGTCTTCTTTGCAGTAAAACTGAAATTTCCAGGATGTGAAATAATATGTGTGTGATGCTAACAGCTGACTTGTTTCCTATGAGAGGAAGACTAGAGCAGTTTAGGTTAGATGCTGAGAATGATTTTATACCTTCTAGTTGTGAGGAACCTGAACTACTGACACAGGGTGTCTTTGAGAGGTCTTCTACTTTGGAGGTGCTTATAGTAGAATTCCAACTGAGGCAGGAGGTTGCCTTTCTGTTCCCAATATCCCACACTGCTCCCCACCTCAGCCGTTTTGCCTGTGCTGCTCCCTAGAAAACACATTCCCTTCTCTTCACAGGGTTGGCTCCTTCATGACATCGAGGTCTCATCCCAATGTCACCTGCTCAGAGAGACCGTCTTTCTCTGATAGTCCTAAAGCCTTCTCTCCTATCCACCCCAATTATAGCACATTATTTTTTTCTTAACATGTCACAGGATCTGTAATTACCTATTTCTTTATATTTTAATTTATTGGCTGTCCCCCACACTAGAAAGTAGAGAGTAAGCTCACCCAGGACAACAGCGTGTGTCTCGTGTTTTCTGCTATGTTCCCAGGGCTCAGCACAGGGCTTGCCACAGAGTAAGTCTGAATGGATTCCTGTTAAGTGAGTCAATACAAAGGGGCCCATTGATCTCTTAAGAAATTTTCCAACCAGCACAATAATCTCATGTGAAGAGGAAAAATATATTTTCTTTCTTATAATGAAGAAGGACTAAAAAAGTTAGAGCTTCAAGGGCACAAACCCAAATCATATCTCAAGACTTAGCATTACTGCACAATGTTATGGCACATAGGAGAACTGCAAGTAGTTCTTGTTAGGTGACTGAATAATAACCACATTGCATGTGACTCCTAGACCCAGAAAAGTTGTTAAGCTCTGGGGGTCAGATAACCCAGAAACTTTACGCATATTTGGTATCTCATGTGTTTAAAATATTCCTTTTCTGATGAATGGGTTTGTAACTTTCACTGGATTTTCAAAGACCTAAACTCCAAATGTGCATGATCCACTGGCCCTGTGAAGGAGTCATCTGGGCTGGGATAGTCCACAGACATTGGACATCAGGGCTGGCTACATAATTCATGTGCCTTTATGTGAAATGTGGAGACCCTTGTCATAAAGTTTAAGGATTTCAAGAAGGTGACAGCAGAGAATTAAATCAAGCACAGGCCCATTTAAGGGTGGGGCCCTGTGCAAATATGCAGGCTCATAGCCCATGAAGCCAGTGCTGGTCAACATGATGCTTTGAAGGAGCAGGAAAATGCAGATGTCTTCCTGGGCTGCAGTCCCCAGAGTCACATTTGTTATCTAGCCAAGACACCAGCACAAAGTAGATGCTCAATAAATATAATGGTTTCCTGTAGTATATCTTAAGCCTCCTTGGGGTAGAGATTAGTCCTTACAGACTTAGTCACTTTTTTTATAGTTTAGCACTTCCAGCACCAAGCATGGATCTTTGCATGCAAATACCAGTTTGAACTTTTTAAAGGGACCCAACTAGACCATACCAAGGCCAGGCCAACAACTTTTCCTTGAAAGGAAATCTTTTGTGCATAATTTGGGAAGTGTGTGTGTGTGTGTGTGTGTGTGTGTGTGAGATGCAAGGTCTCTAAGACTTCTGAGACCACTTGAGTAACACCTCCCCCTATCTCTGCCAACAGGCAGAAATCTGCCATGGTGGACACCAGCATCATGAAGCGCTCCCACCCCCTGACCCCCAGCCAGCGGCTGGTGGGCTGGATTGACCACATCTTGCAGACAGGTGGTGCGGTGCACCTCAAGCCCTACACCTTCCAGCAGCTGTGGCATGAGCAGTACCTGCTGGACATCTTCTTGTTCCTGCTGGCGGTCACCCGGGGCACCACGTGGCTGTGTGGGCAGCTGCTGGGCCTGGCGGCCAGGTGCTGTGTGGGGCCAGGAAGCTAAAGAAGGCCTGAGACCAAGTGGAGCCTTGGAAGGTGGTGTGTTTGGGCAGAGTCAGCATTTCTTGGCATCTCCCACCAGTTTTGTCAACCCTCATTCTCCACATCCTATCCACTTGCTATTTTGCTACAAATTCCTACTCACTGGCTTCTTCCCATTGTTGACTTTAAAAAAATATATGCACAACGTGAGAGTTGCGAGTTAAGTTTTATTTGGGGCAAAATGAGGACTGTATCCTGGGAGACAGCGTTTCAGATAACTGAGAAACTGCTCTGAGGCGGCGAGGGGAGGGGCCAGGATATTTAGAATTTTGCAACAAAGATTAGGTAATTGGGAACATCAAAAGAGTATTGTTGGGCTTCCCTGGTGGCGCAGTGGTTGAGAATCTGCCTGCCAATGCAGGGGACACGGGTTCGAGCCCTGGTCTGGGAGGATCCCACATGCTGCGGAGCAACTAGGCCCGTGAGCCACAACTACTGAGCCTGCGCGTCTGGAGCCTGTGCTCCGCAACAAGAGAGGCCGCGACAGTGAGAGGCCCGCGCACCGCGATGAAGAGTGGCCCCCGCTTGCCGCAACTGGAGAAAGCCCTCGCACAGAAACGAAGACCCAACACAGCCATAAATAAAATAAATAAATAAATAAATAAATAAACCCGAAGTTTAAAAAAAAAAAAAAAGAGTATTGTTAAATAAAGAAAACCAGATATCTCAAGTTAAGGAATTTAGCACTTTTCTATGTATGGGAAGATGCAAGAGTCTGGGCTCACCGAAATCATTCCTTTGATAATGCACCTCAGCTGTCTGGGGCCTGTATTTTTACGTCCTGAGTTTCCTCAGGGCTCACTGCAGGGAGTGGCTGCAGTCTGATGGCTGCTAGATGGTAGGTATTCTTTTCAGACCTGAGTTTCCTCAGGGCTCACCAGCTCACACTGGAGGGCTGCAATCACTGGTGACTGTGACATCCTTTGTTTATTGATATGGCAGGAAATATTCCATTTATAAATACTCCATTCCATTTATAAATAGTCCATTTATCACCATGATTAGAATACTTTACTGAGCCCTTGTGACCTTCTTTATTTTCAGTCAGCAAAGGCTGTTCTGTGATTCCGTCCCTGGATAATTTGGACCAGTGACCCTCAGATCTGAAGCTCTGAAGCCACCTTCCTTATCACGCCCTTCTTCACGGCACTGAGCCTGAACCATTCCAGCCTCCATGCCCAGCATCTTCTCAGCCTCCTTCCCTCACTCCACTCCACCACTTATCATGGAATAACCCCTAAGGCAGGCGCTTTGCTGATTCTTTTCTTTTCTATTTGCTTCTCCTGCAAACTCTTGTCAAAGCTCAGGAAGCCTGTCCTGGGCATGCGCATACAGTGCCAGACACACCCTTGCCTGTGTCCATGGTCTCTGCCTTGGTTTCTGCTGAGCACTCCTTCTTTGCAGATCGGGTGTGGAGACTGCAGGTTGGTCATGGGCTGAAATGTCCCTGGTCTCCGCTGTTCATAGCTGTGAGCTGTTTTCTCAATTTTCCTATTAAAATAAATGAAGTCATGAGAAAGAAGATAACTTCTTCTTTAAGAAGAGCCTCTCCATAGCTGAGCCTTTCTGTACTTGACATACTGTTGGGAATTGCATTCACTTGATAGTAACAGAAACCAGAAAAAAGTGACTGGAACAGCTTAGAGTTTTCTTTTCTTTTCTTTCTTCTTTTTCTCATGTAAAAGAAATGTGTATTGGAATTCCCTGGTGGTCCAGTGGTTAGGACTCTGTGCTTTCACTGCTGAGGTCGCGGGTTCAATCCCTGGTCAGGGAACTAAGATCCCACAAGCCATGCAGCATGGCCAAAAAAAAAAAAGTGTAGGTAGGCAGGCCGTCCAGCGCTGATGTGGCAGCTACATGATGTAATCAATAGTCCGGATTTCTTGTGTGGTTGATCTGCCTTCCTTAGTGGGTGGCTTCATCCTCAAGGTCACCCTGATTTTCAAGGTGGTCATTTTAGATCCAGTCAGCACATTGGAATTTCAGGCAAGACAAGGGAAACTTAAGGAAAGGGCATAAAGCAGGTTCATACCAGCTGAGTTAGCTTCTTTAAAGAGGTTTCCCAGACACTGCAGCTACCCAAAGACTTCCAGTGAAATCTCATAGACAGACCTGAGTCACGTGACCATTCCTAGCTGCATAAAATGTCTAAGAGTGTCCTCCAGCCCCGACTTCCCTGCTGGGTACATTACTACTCCAAGTCACTGGGGGGTGGGGAGGTGGCGAAGAGGTGTTAGAAAGAAAAAAAAGGACAGTGGATAACGGGAGGAAAGTAGAGCCTTGGTCACATGTGGAAGGCAGCAGGGAGGGGCTGGATTGAATGTTACGTTTCACCTGTGACCTGGTGACTCAGTGACCTCAGGGACAGTCTTATACCCACTGTAACTGCCTGTGGGTGGAAAGCAGACCTTTCTGAGTAGTGAACATTCAAAATAAGAACAGAAATCTTTTACTAATGTGACATGTGTTATGCTTTCGAAGTTCTTTCATCTCCTTTCTGCCATTTAACGGGATACATGTGTCTAATCCATCCAACCAGAAAGAAGCAGGTACCACTGGGGCAACCACAGAGAGACAGGAGAGCCATTGTGCTAATTAAGACAACAGCAATAAAACTTGTCCCCATGATGGATGCCTCCTCCCGCCAGAGCACAGGGCTTGGAGAGTGGATGGGCTGGTTTTAGCCCCACTGGCCCCTCTTGTGAGCACCTCTTTGCCATGAATAATCTGCCCTGCCACAGGGGGTCCTGGCTGGTGTATCCCTCCCACCCAGAGTGATTCCACGCACATGCATGCAGAAGGCACTTGGATCCGCTAAGGAATTCTCTTGGGAAATTTTGTGGGGTTTTTTTTTTTTTTTGCCCCTAAGATCCAGGAAGGCTCCTTTCTCCGTGCTGGGCTTTAAATTAGTTAATCATTTATTTTTTATTTTTTATAAGTCCTTAAATAAAATGTTCCAAATTTAGAGACACACATCTGTCAGAGTGGATTTTAAACAAATTTCGTCTCAAGGTAACAGTGAGTAATAATCAGATAACACTTGCGCTGGTGACTCAGTCCCTCGGGTTTTATTTTTTTCCTGATTTAAAAATCCAAGATGGTACAGATGAACCGGTTTGCAGGGCAGAGATAGAGAACAAACATATGGACACCAAGGGGGGAAAGTGGCGGGGAGGGGGTGTGGTGGTGGGATGAACTGGGAGATTGGGATTGACATGTATACACTAATATGTATAAAATAGATTACTAATAAGAACCTGCCGTATAAAAAAATAAATAAAATTAAAACAAAAAAATCCAAGATGAATTTTGAGAGCTCTTTTTGTGTTAGAACATGTACAAAGAAAGGAAGGTTCCACAAACAAGGGCTGTGGACACCCCCTGGTGGCGGGACCACCTCCCTTGACTGTAGATGAGACCCTTGGGAGCAATGGCACCTGGTGACAGCTCTTCCTTTCTCATTTGTGTTACTGAGAACTGAGCTGCATCTGTCCTATAACTGATTTTACAAATGAGTAAGCCTACAAAACAGAGCAGAAAAGTGTGCCGGAGCTAAAGACCAAATAATAATTCATTTCATTTCACTCCTTCCCCTTTTTAAAATTTATCTCATGGAATTTTATCGAGCTAAGGCTTGCCATTCCATTCTCCTTTAGTGACCATTTATGAGCTTCATATCATCTCAGATGAGAGTTACTGTTACTAGAAAGTCAATTGCAAGCAGTAGCAGAAAGCCTCAGTAGAGCAGCTTAAGCCAGTAGCCTTCAAACTGGGCTACCTTCACCATAATGTGTACATGAAGATTTCCCAAGGGCTACATGACACCGAGTTTGGAAGTGGTAAATTTCCACCTTTGTTTACCCTAGTTTCCTAAAACTGGTCTGCCTGACAAGGTGTTGTGTTTGGTTGGCAGATCCTCTGTCCTGCCACACTTTTCACAATTTCCTGACTCTTATTTTACAGAAGAAATGGACATCTTTCACCCACCCCCATTCTCCGCATGGTACATTGCCCCAGGGTGGAAAAGTAGGGGTACCAAATGAACAATTCAAAATCTAATGACTGAGCCAGAAAGTCTTTAGAATTCAGATGATTTGTAATTCTTTGTTTTTAACAAAATCCAAAGATGAATTGTGATTTTTCAGCTGACAGACCTTTAAAAGTAACTTTTGGTGGTAGACTGCTGTGAGAATAGCATATTCATGGGGCATATTATTCTGAAGGTGTTCAAAGAATGAAGGTGCATCATTTTCAAGGTGGTTCATAACAAAACTCTGAGTGCTCCTGCTATTTACCTATGTGAATAGTTTTTCAGTGTTTATGTAACTAAGAGATATTGATACAAAACTGTCTCATTTCAGAAGTAGATGATGTTTATCTACAGATATATAAATTAATTTTCAAAGAATTGAAAAAACAACCCCTCATCTCATTGTGAGATATATCTCCAATAAAATTTTATAGTTTGTGTTAGGTGACTATATGTTTTGAAATATGAAATATGTTTATGTAGCTTTGACCAATTTAATGCAAGTATTAAAACAAAGAATGATAATTTAGTAAAAATATTAGGCTCTTAGAGGCTTATTGTTATAGGAACTATAAATATTAATTTGAATACGTATCTTTGATGCTTAAGGCTATGAGAGAATACTCTATACAATTCTTTTAAGCATAACGATACATAGATTAGAAATAAATTCTCTGGGGAAAGGGGAAAATAAATAAAAATTCAAGAAGAAAATGGAATGATGTAAAATCCCCTGCCCCAAATTATTCTGAAGCAAATCCAAAACATCATAATACTTCATCTGTGTCCCAGAATGTATCTGAAGAACCAAGGTATCTCTTTTTAAATAACCATAATAACATTGTGATGCTTCTCCAAATGAATAGTAACTATTTAATATCGTCAAATATTGTGCTCCTATTTCTCTGATATTAATAAATTTTTAGAGATCGTTTGAATCATGTCATCTAAAATTTTAATACTCCTGATATTTGACCCTCCCATCTCCTTCCTTGTGTGATTTTCTTAGCAGCATTTGCCATTAACATACTATATATTTTATTTATTACTGTGTTTAGCATTTGTCTGCCTAGCAGAAGACTACCTGAAATAAAATTGGTTAGCAATATAATTGTTGAATACAAATAAGATTGGAGTTAGACAAAAAAAAATTATTTTGCTGATACATTATGAGAGGTACAAGATAACATTTGGGCTGGAGACTTGTAATGCCTATAACGGTCCACTTCTCTCTCTCTTTCATCACAATGGCCATGGTTGTGTAAAGGATGCATCATCAGGCGCTCCCACCCCCTGACCCCTGCCCAGCACCTGGGTGCCATCCTCCAGACCGGGGGTGCAGCGCACCTCAAGCCCCACACCTTCCAGTAGCCATGGTATGAGCAGTACCCGCTGCACGTCTTCTTGTTCCTGCTAGTGGTCACCCTGGGCACCTCGTGGCTCTGTGGGCAGCTGCTGGGCCTGGTGGCGGGGTGACTGTGTGGGACCAGGAAGCTGAAGAAGGCCTGAGGCCAAGTGGAGCCTTGGAGTGGGTGTGCTGGGGAGCCACTGGTTCTTGGAAGGCTTCCCGCAGCCCTGTACACCTCTGGCATCCTCCCCTTCACTTTCTCTTGATAGGACACCGCTTTCTCCTATTTTTCTGCCTCCTTAGAAATCTTTATGACGAACTCTTGGGTTTCTTTTTAAAAATATTGTGGTAAAATATACACCACATAAAATTACCATTTAAGGGAGGGGATGAGGAGACAAGGGAGGAGCGGTGAAGAAACAATAGTATAGCCTTGGGGGCAGGGTCCTGATTCCCCCTCAAGAGATATACAGTAAGTCCCCTACATACGAACCTTCAAGTTGCAAACTTTCCAAGATGTGGACGCGTGTTCCATCAACATCAGGCGTGAATGAAATTGCAGCTTGCCCTCCATCTCCTATTGCTGACAATCCTCCAGCTCTACCATCTCCCACCTCCTCTCCCTCCTCCAGTCAGTAACTCTTCTTGCCTGTTCACTCGATGCCAGTCCCTGGATGCCCCTGTTGTACTGTACTACTGTACTTTTCAAGGTACTGTACTATAAGATTAAAAACGTTTTCTTTATTTTTTGTGTTTGTTTGTTTTTCATGTATTATTTGTATGAAAAGTATTATAAACCTATTACAGTACAGTTCTAGCTGATTGTGTTGGTTGGGTACCTAGGCTAACTTTGTCGGACTTACAAACAAATTGGACTTATGAATGCACCCTCGGAACGGAACTAGTTCGTATGTAGGGGACTTACCATACATAACGTTATCTGTGAGCTCCTCTGCAGAGCTAAAACCCCCACCAAATGGAAGACCTGATGAAGCGCTCTTCGTTCCAGAGAAGGTCACAGTTCTCCCATCATCACCTGACGCCAGATGATCTCCGGATTGAAGGAATGCGGGCCCTGCACACACCCTGATCCTTATCGGCAATCCCGCCCCTGGACTATAAGACTCTCACAGGCACCCCCCACCCCTGGGTCGGGACACACAGTTTTGAGGGCGTTAGCCCACTGTGGCCCCCTTTGCCTGGCAAAGCAATAAAGCTATTCTTTTCTACTTCACCACCACCCCACCCCCCCAGATATTGTGGTAAAATATACACCACATAAAATTACCATTTAACCATTGAGTATACAGTTCAGTGGCATTAAGTACATTCACATTGTTGTGCAAATGTCACTACCATCCAATTCCAGAACGTTTTTCATCTTTCCAAACTAAAACTCTGCACAGGTTAAAGGATAGCTCCCCATTTCCCATCCCCCTTAACTCCTGCTAAGCTTCTAGCAACCCATGATCTACTTTCGTGTCCATGAATCTGAACTTGAGCTTCTGGATTGCCCCTGACCAGCGGACACTTCTACTCAGACCAGCCTGCTTCAGCCTCTCTGTCCAGGAGGATTCTCAGGCTCTTTCCCAATTTCTCCTTCTTTCACTTTTCATAGAACTCACATGAGCTATTTGGCTGATCCTTCCATGTGGGCCTTCTTCTTGCATCTCCTTTTCATCTCGCCTCACAGCCCGGGAAGCCTGGTCTCCATCCTGCAGGTTGGCAGGGACACCCCTCCCAGGACCCCGTCTTTGGTCTCTGCCCGAGTCCCGTCCTGTGCAGAGCACCTCCTTTGCTGTCAGGCCTGGAGCCCGCCTTTGGCCCACAGCTGATGCTGCTTGTTTCCCACTTTTCACAGTTGCCTCCTCAAGATCCCCACTCGAATAAACGGGGTCACGGAAACCTAAGTGGAGAAATGGAACTTACATGTAAGGCTTGGGGCCTCAGGTCCAAGAACCATGGCCGTGCCCAAGACTCTTGATTTAGGAAACATTCCATCTGCCACCTCATGTAGCAGAGAACATCCCTACGCGTGATAAACCCTTAAGGATGACATTCAGTGCCTAGTAACAGAAACAAGAAAAAAAGAATGCCTTAAACACTCTGGAGTTTTTGGTTGTTTTTTCTTCCCTGGGCACAACCTGGAGACCGGACGTGGAAGGCTGGCGTGGTGACTCATCCTTCTGCCCACAGCTTTTTTCTTTTTTCTGGACTTTTGACCTCCTGTCCTATACTATTCTCCAAGTTGCCTCTCGGGTTTGTTGCTCTCATGAAATATTTTACCTTCAATTATCGTGTCCTCCTATTTGCTTTTGCATTCTGAAATGGAATTAAATTCCTCCTTAAAAGTTCTAGTGTATGGTATCTAGTAGATTAAAACATGGTGAAGAGAATATTAGAAACAAGGGATGGCCCTGGAAACTGCAGTTCTGGATTGCTTAATTCTGGGTTGTGAAACACATCTTGAAATAATTCAAATGAAAACATGAAACAGTTACTACAAATGCTCCCTGCAGAAATAGGAAGGTGCCCACACCTGCCAGTGCCGGGATGGGATTTGCCTGGTTGTATGGGCAGCCGGGTGCCTGCTCTCCACCCATTTCTGTGAGTTCTCATGCTGCAAGTGTGTCCCACACGGTCAGGAGCATGTCACATGCAGAAGTGTGTGTGTGTGTGTGTGTGTGTGTGTGTATGTGAGCTAAGGTTTTATTTCCACAATTCTTATAAAACCTCTTAAACTGGTCTTTGGCATAAGTTCCTTGAGGGACAGATATGCAGCCCTCTCTGTGTTGTCATTGAATGAATGGCCAGAATTGTATCCCCCTCGTAAGCAACACAGGGACCTAGGGATGAGGCTCCCTGGCTTGTAACTCCCTCTCTCCTGCTCTCACTACAAAATCCTTCCTGATCATCTGGTAACTCAGTGAGGCCAACTCTTTCTGGTGCTTTCTAGGCTCTGCCCCAATCCATGAAATCTGATCAATAGCAGCCAATGGGCCAGAACGATGCCTCCAGTTTGTTTCCGCCAAGCATCCTACACAGGGCTGGCTGCCAGCATGGCCTTGATGACCTGGAAATCCGATCTCATCACTCCATGATTGAAATCCTTTGTTGGCTCCCACTGCAGGGAATACAAGGCCTCTGTGATCTCTCTCTGGCTACCACAGCAGGCACGTCTCGAAAATTCTGAAATAGACCCTCAAATATGTTCAGTTGATTTTTGACAAAGGTGCAAAGACAGTTCAATGGAAAAAGAAAAATCTTTTCAGCAAACTGTACTGGAACAATTGCATTGGGTTGGCCAAAAAGTTCGTAGTTACCACAACACACCTACTAGAATGGCTAAAATTTAAAAGGCTGACAATACCAATAGTTGACAAGGACATAGAGCTACTGGAATCCATACGTTCCACTGCTGATGAGAACGTAAAATGGTACAGCCACTTAGGAAAATCGCCATACAGTTTCCCCAAAACAGTTAAGCATCTATGTGCCAAATGACTAAGCCATTCCAATTCTAGGTATTTACTCAAGTTAAATGAAAATATGTGTCCACCTGAAAACTCGTACACAGATATTCATAGCAGCTTTATTTGTAACAGCCTTAGCCTAAGAAAAAACGAAACGCCCATAAACAGGTGAATGGATAAACACGTTGTGGTATATCCATAAAAAGGACTATTGCTCAGCAGTAAAAAGGAACATGTTACTGATGTACACAACTATATACATGGATCTCAAAATGATCTTGCTGAGCGAAAGAAGCCGGACTCAAAGAAGTGCCTCCTGCATGATTCACTTATATAAAATTCAAGAAAATGTAAACTAATCTCTACTGACAAAAAGGAGACTAATGGTTGCATGGGGCTGTGGGCTGTGGGAGGGTGGACTGTGAATGGGGTGATGGAAATCTTTCCAGAGGTGGCTTTGTAGGTGTATATGTCTATCAAAACTAAGTGGATGCACTTTGTTGTACACAAGTTAGACCTTAAAATTGATTTGAAAATCTCTATGGGTGAGATATGCTTTTAAGTGTTTTTCTATTTGGGTACCTTAAATTTTAGGATTTGGGAATTATTGTTCCATTTGAATATAATTGAAAATGTGAATACATTATAATTTCCAAAACAGTAGAGCTGGTACAGTTTTGAAAAGGGAGGAGATATGTGTGTACAAGAAGTAAGGTCATTTCCTGGAGAATCAGAGGGACTAATGGTAAAAGCCTAGGATTAGGGGTCAAGTTCACATACTCAGACCTAATGCATGTTTATTTTATGAGTGGAACCTGGGGTCTTCCATAATGATAACACACAATTACACATTTGAAAAATTATAAACACAGGCAAGATATTTAATTTTTGAGCTTTAATGGACATTAAACATGACATAAACTAAGGATTTAGGTATAAAATACCTATTTTTGGAGGTGCATTTTAAGATTCTGAAAGGAAGTTCAAGATACCATTTATGTTTCCTTTCATTGTTCTGCTTATCTGTTTCTACATTACCACCATCTCATACTGATTCTTTGTGTACCTATCTACCTCGATGCTCTGTAGATGTGGTTTTACCTCATGTCAGTCTTTCATTGTTTTGTTTATCACATCCTAATTGCAGGCTATTATGAGATGGTTATGTTATTTATTTAAATGTCAAAAAATTATTCATGTAAAAGGAGGTAAATGAAATGTCTATGGTCCTACACAAACTTCTACTTAGTACAAGGACTTAACTACTTCTGAAAAGCAGACTTTTTATTTTAAATGTCCTTCATATAAATACATTTTATCCAGTTCAAAAATTTGATTCAACCGACAATGACTGATTTCATATCTGTACATGGTACGGGACATTTTGGAAGATGCAAAGATGAACCAGACTCTTTCCCAGTCCTCTAAGAGCTCTCAGTTGGCTTTCCATTATCTTACTGATTAATTAAAAGGCAGATTTATCTGTCGTTGGTAGTGCATCTTGTCTAAGTGATTGCTTCTTAATAGCTTATTAGTTTAGCTTAGTAATTTCACTTGGTGAAAGTCAAATGAACAGCTTGATACCATGAGGTCAGCTGCAGCAAGAAGGGGTATTTTGGGATGAAATGGCTAATGGTGTGTGGAGAAGAAACTCAGAACTAACCTGGGGTGGCGGTGGGGAGCACATCTAATCCATGTCAGTGTCAGCAACCATCTTCGAGCTTGGTAGCGGTCATGGGCTATAGGCAGGAACCCTATGGAAACAGTATCTAACCCCCAAAGAGAGAAAAGCACACATTTTTGAATGAGCGGCTTTTTATTTGCACCTCAAATCACACCCTGTTGGAAATCCCCTCAACCAAGACAAATTTTCATTAAAATTCATAGAGAACATCACCCCCTTGACCTCCAGGGAAAGTCTGAGAAGTTGACAAGGCAGATATAGAGTCTATTCTAGAGACTGTAGAAATCAATGACCACACTTGCCTGAGGATACATGTAATGTGAGAACAGATCTTCATAGTTCTAGTCTTCCGTTCTTTGCATGACTTCATGATGGAAGCAAGAGAAGCGGTGGAAATGATGAAGGTAGGAGAGATGTCATCGGTACAAATTAGAGAGAGCATGATTAAGGTGTTTTTTTTTTAAACAGGGCCACTTCTCATCTGGCAAACTTGTTGTTAGGGAACAAGTGTAAAAAAAAGATGAGAAGTGAAAAAAAAGAGGAGAAAGGTGAAAAGAAGACACCAAGGATGGAAACAGTGGGAAATGAATCCTATCAGTGTGTGGCTGTGAAGAAGGAGGGAGGACTTTGAATCACCTGTAATTATACCTGCCTGCTCCTGTGTATTGTGGTTTTAAGTCTTACCTGATAATTAGACGCCATCTGGAGACAACAGAAGGGCGGGGAAGAGTTGCCTAAAGAAGTAAGAGAATTATAACAATATCTGTTCTCAATGTGTTCATATTCAATTAAAACTTCAAAGTGGCCAAAAAAGCTAATTTTCATTTGATCAGAATCTAAACTAGAAAGTTGTTAAAATGAAGAACCTCTGATTTTAAACATATTTTTCAGAAAATAGTAGTGTATTTTCACATTGACTTTAGAACAAAATGTTTAAAATAATTCATATTTTCTTTATGTGAGATGAAATATATAGCTTAACAAAGTCAGTAAGTCTAATTAAAAAGAATGGACCTGACTCAAATGAAAAATGTTATATATACAATTGACCTGTGAACAACACTGTGCAGGCCCACTTTATGCGGATTCTTTAAAACAAATAAGTACTACAGTACTACATAATCTGTGGTTGGTTGAAATCCATAGACTTGAAACTGCAGATACGAAGGGCCCAAGTATAAAGTTACACATTGATTTTCAACTGCATGGGGGTGGGGGGCCCCAGCCCCCACTATCACTGCATATCCTTTATAAATCTAAAAAGTGTATGTTAAATTTCATAGCATTTTTAACCTTTTTAAAAAAGATGAAATATGGCAGAATATATATTCCATAATATTCAATACCAACCAATTCTTTTCCTACTATTACATTCTAGAGTACAGTTATTGATAGGAACAGAGAGTAAAGAAGCAGCTATGGGACTGCCCAAACTGTACATTGTTTGGAGTGTTTTACTCCCCATGGGAATAAATGGGAATTATACTGTAGTGTGCCTGAAAGAGAAAAATACAAGAGAAATCATCCATTTAAAAAGGTACGCATTAAGGGGCAGGAAAGGAATAAAGACGCAGACGTAGAGAATGGACTTGAGGACACGGGGAGGGGGAAAGGTAAGCTGGGATGAAGTGAGAGAGTGGCATGGACTTACATATACTAACAAATGTAAAATAGATAGCTAGTGGGAAGCAGCTGCATAGCACAGGGAGATCAGCTCCGTTGCTTTGTGACCACCTAGAGGGGTGGGATAGAGAGGGTGGGAGGGAGATGCAAGAGGGAGGAGATATGGGGATATATGTATATGTATAGCTGATTCACTTTGTTATAAAGCAGAAACTAACACACTATTGTAAAGCAATTATACTCTAATAAAGATGTTAAAAAAATAAAAAAAAAAGAAGTAAGAGAATTTGCTGAACATTATCTTATACAACCTAGGAGGCAAGTTTTGTGTCCTTCTAGAAACCAAACAACTGCCAGCCAACTTCCTGTTGGCTTCTCTCCTAAGGCCAACAGCTTGGGTTTTCACAGTCACTGGATTTCCTAGGCAACAGAAGTGTAAACTTGAGAAAAGGCAGGGCCGGGATAGGGCTTGACAATGAGCTGAGCCAATGAGGCTGTAAGTTTGCAGCAGTGATTCCAAGACATCCAATTGGCAGGAAGAGGGTGGACCAGGAGGTGTGAGGACAGAAGGTAAGAGGGAGGAGGCAAAGGGGGATGGGAGGGGACCGGTCCTCCCAGATGCAAAAGGGAGCATCCATAGTTTCAGTTCAAAGCAACTGTTGGCAACAGGTTAGCATTCAAGGTAAATCAAAGTTTTTATCTATTATATTGATTTGATCACTTTTGTTTCATTTTAGCTAAAGAAGAAAGAAGACAGTAGATGTTACCTTCTAAAAAGAAAATCAAAAAGTTGGTGAGCATTCTTGGCTGTCTGTCTAGGGAAGAAATAGCTTGGTACTGGGAGAAGCCTTTGTCATCTTTGCATAGAGGTGCTCAGATAAAAATGTACAAAAATAAATTTCTTTCAGTAAAGGGGAAGGAAATAACCATCACTGAGCAGTCACTAGGTACTGGGTACTTAAATGTGAAGTGTCTGGGTGAATTACTGTAAGTAGCCTGTAAGACCATTGATAAAAGCGAGCTTCAAGAAGGTTAAATATCTCCAAGTCAAAAAACAATGAAAAAATTGAGCTTTGGTTCAGACTTTGGTTTATCTAACATTCTAAGTTGTGCTATTTCTGGGGAACCCTGCCTGCTGAACTGACCACTTAGAATTAGATAAGAATCAGAATTCTTATTAAACTGACACAGCATGTTTAAAATTATATTAGAGAGTTGATTGGATTGATCATGAAGTTGAGAAGGACCTTAGTAAATGACAATACCATTTATCAAGGTGTCCACCTCACTTGCCTCCAGTCGGGGGCATAGTTAAACCATACTAAGTAGATGGAATTCTTTCTTGTTTTTTAAAGCTCTTATTTTTTCCTCAAAATCTTACAACTACAGAAATCTTTTAAATTTGTAACTCTGCATTTTAAATAGTGAGGTTTAAATTGTGAACATTCATTTGTATTTATATTCAAATAGTAATTAATAACAATAGTAATTATTAATTCCAGTAAGTAGCAGTCTGCTAGTATTCTGTTAAGTGCTGAAGGAGACACAAAGCATACAGCCCTTATCTTTAAGGACCTTTTAGTCTAGTAGGAGAGGCAGTCCTGAAAGGAAAGAGTTATGTCATAGTGCAATGAGGATGTATGTGAGTTCTGCACAGATTATACAAAGGAAGATGCACCTGTTTTACTCTGGAGAGAAAGGTTATATGAGGCTTCACCATAGTGATTCTACAGGGAAGAGTAGGACTTCCCTAAACCAACAAGGGAGGGAGGGTGTTCCTGAAAATGAGACTCCCTGTACAAAGGCACAGAGATACAGAACGACATGGTGCGTTTGGGGAATGTGAGTGCGTCTAGATGCAGAATAGATTTTGAAGGGGTGGAGATTAGTAGAAACAAGGCTGGAGAGATAGGCAGGGCCAATGTATACATCAAATGCTAAGACGTTTGCTCTTTACCTGTATACAACCAGGAGCCACCAAGGGGTCTTAGACTAGAGTATGAAGTTTGGATTTCCATCTTATAAAGATCACTCTGCTAGTCACCTGGAGGATAGATTGGAAGGGCAAGATTGGAGGCAGGGAACCAGCTAAGGGGTAATTTCAGTAATGGAAATGGGAGAGGACCAGGTCCTGGATTAAGGTAGGCAAAGGAGGCAGGGGAAGGGACAGATTCAGGAGGCGTCAAGATGGTAAAAATTTACAGGAATTGGCTGGTAATTCAAGGTAAAGGGTGAAAAGGAGTCTAGGATAATGTTCAGTTAATGACTTGGGAAAATGGTGCTGCCATTTCCTGAGGCAAGGAATAAGGAGGAAAAGGTAATGAATTTGGTTCTGGAACATTGAACTTGAAGTGTCTGTAGGTCATTAAAGTGTACATTTTGTATGGAAATTTGAAATATGGCTCTGAAGCTCAGGAGAGTGGATGAGTTGGAATAAACATTTGGGATGAGTTGTGATAAACGGTGGATAAGGCAGAGATTGCTACTATTTATGAGAGTGAGAAGAGGATAAATAACTGAATCCTAGGAAACAGTAACATTTAAAAAGCAGGCAGAAGACAAGGGAGAGACCAAATAGGTCAGATCTGAGAGGAAGGGAGATAGGAAGTTAGATTCATAGACATTGAGAGAAAAGAGTTTCAAGAAAGAGGAATGAATTATCGTAAGAGTCAACTGCTGGGCAAAGTGAAATAGGGGTTAAGAGTGACTGTTGAAGTTGGCAATCAGGCTGGCAATGATGTCCTGAGAGTATGTTCTTTGGAGTGACAGAGTGGAGACCAGACTGCAATGGACTGAAGTATGAATGGGACATGAGAAAGTAAAAAACTGAGCCTCTTTCAAGTAGTTTGGCTTTGAAGGGTGATTGCTAGAAGGAGTCTAGGATTGAGGGACCACTGCAGGTTCATGAACTAAAGGGAGGAGCTGGTTATAGATACAGAGGTGGGAGGAGAAATATAGGGATGGGGGAGTGAGAGGTACAAACTATTAGGTGTAAGATAGGATACAAGGATGTATTGTACAACGCAGGGCATATAGTCAGTATTTTATAACTGTAAATGGAGTGTAATCTTTACAGTTGTGTAAAAATAAAATATTAAAGGTTTTAAAACATAATAATTATAAAATAAAATCCACTGCAAGTACAGAAATAAATAAAGGGGGGAGTTGGTGGAGAGGAGGAAAGGGCATACCTGATGGCTGAGGGTCCAGGAGAGGGTGAGATCTATGCTGTAGGTGGGGCGATTATCCTTCAATGGGTGGAAATTCAGCACTCCCTCAGGGGGAGGGAGGACAAAGTCGAGAGAGTCTCAGAGACAAATACCGTTATAGACTTGGAGGAGAGTGGTATGAGTGATTCATATCTGGTGGCTCCATTTTTACTAAGAGTTTCAAGATAAGGTGTGGAGGAGAGTAGCAAAGGTTTGAATTAGCCTCTGGAAAGATTGGAAGAATCATCTAACCAATGTCATGTAAGAGTAGAGCTGCATGTTTCGGAAGGCACTTGTTCACCCTGGCATGTGGGTTTGTTCAGATGCACTTTACAGCCTGCCTTTAAGGAGAGGACATGTACACAAATTGAGCCAAGTTAGGCATTCCTAAGGCAGTGTGGGAGATTGACAAGGGAGGGCTGAGAAAGAAGGCGCTGGTTAGAAATGGTCAGAATGCTGTTTTAAGGTGTCTACAATGGAGAGGGAAGAAAATGGGTCCAGAAAGGAAGACAAGGTAGGAAATGGCTGCGGAGAAAATGCAGGGTCAGGAGTCTAGAGGTCTTGTAAGGTCACAAGCATCTATGGCTGGAAGAATGAAACTGAAAGGTGGAAAGAAAGTAGATGTTGAATTTTTAACTTCGAGAAGAGACTAGCATTGGCTGGTGACAGAATGTAGGAGAGGATCTTGGAGAGCCATGTGAAAAGAGTGAGTAGATGAAGTTGGTAGAAATCAAGGACCTCCAGGAACCTCATGGCTGCATGTTGGGTGGGCTGTCTAGATAAGCTCTGAGGTTTCCCAGGTTGATGGGGCTACTTGGGTTAGAGAGGGAGTCTGTGAGGCAGGACCCAGAGTTTCAGTGATTTAGGAAGTGACAGAGCCAAAGAGGGACAAAGGGAGGATGTCAAGCTGGGCTGTGCTTCAAAGATGGATGTGAGGATGGTCATGATGTAGAGGTGGAGGGATGCATCCTTAGTACTTAGCATTTGGGGTGAGAAGTATCTTCCTATGAGAAGACGTCTGGATTAGAGGTCCTTATACACATTCAGGTACCAGTCAGCCTCTTGGCAGGAAATGGACGGCCCAGTCAAAAAAGTTTAATGAAGGACAATTACAAAGATGTGGATGGGGCTCAGGGACTTAGATAAGGGATGAGGAAATGCCCCAGGGCTGCCACAGTGAGGAGGGTGAATCCTCCTTGGACCTGGAGGGGCAGGAGGAGGAGCAGTTATCTGATCTCAACAAGAGCTGCCTTTGGTGGAAGACTGCAGTCACTGGCAACTGTGGCTTGGCAGAGAGGAAACCACCCTTTCTCCTCTTGCCCTCTGATCTCCTGCTGGTGCCTCCCATGGGTGGGATCCAGCTGGAAGCCTGAAAGCAAAGAAATCTGGTTAATGCAGTTCATAGAGGTCAACCTCCTGTAGCACAGATGTGGCTGGAGAACGGGTCAGGGGAGGGGCTGGGCAAACAGAATATTGAGCTCAGCAGTGAAGATAATTCAGAGACCGAGGAGAATTAGGAGATTTATAGAGGCATAAGGGATTGAGGAAAG
Source organism: Balaenoptera physalus (assembly GCF_965194825.1). NCBI lineage: Eukaryota > Metazoa > Chordata > Mammalia > Artiodactyla > Balaenopteridae > Balaenoptera > Balaenoptera physalus. The sequence continues at coordinate 147,757,296 of NC_138890.1, forward strand.
ACTGTGTGTCTCTGCATGGCAGGAGCTCTTGGTCTTGAGGGCCACGCCTCGCCTGGTAACTTGTGGTGGTGATGGGTGCACAGGTGCAAGGAGGGGGGTGTTAAGTTCCTGGTTTCAACTGTTGCTTTCATCTCTTTAACTGATAAATTCAATAGACTTTACCCTACTGAATTTTCCTTGTAAAATTTTGTTCTTTATTCTGGTCTCAGACAGTATTGTATATTAAAAATGTCAAGGCTCATAGAAGCAGTTTTCTATATTTTAGAAACAAACAAGCTGGCATTTGGGAGAAGATAGTGTTACAGGATGATTACTGTGTTAGAGAAAGGACCATAGCTGCCTTCTCCTGACACCCTAATGTCCATGAACATTTTCACCGTTCATGGTATTCTTTGGAGCAGATTTTCTTACACATCTCTAGCCATAATTCCATTGCCATCCGGGATCTTGTTTTCCCTCCAATGTCCCTACATCTTTTCAAAACCTGAAGTCAAATAGAATCAAGGTTTTCCAAATACTTCAATGTAGAATGTCATTTGAGTGAGCAGGGCTGTCCTTGGTTGAGAGGTGGATTAAAGATGCTCTTACTTTCTTTGGAAACTCTGCTTTTTGTGTATCACCTCTACCATTGACCTTGACCTCAAAAAGAGCTCTTCACACAGAAGAAGGCCATAGGCAAACGCTCTCCAGTAACTTACAATGTCAGTTGTTGTTACTAAGTGTGCTTTGGCTGCAATATTGCTAATAAGCTTGTCTCAGTTTTTATATATGAATGACTTGTGGTGACTACATGGTTCCTTGTTTACAAAAATGAATATTTTTTGAAATGTTGTGGGTGATTTACAAAAGCCCCTTGGAGAAGTGGCAGGCGCAGAAGACGCCACTCAGAACTTTGGTTCTGCTCCTTACGTCTGAACTGGGACAACCCCTCAATCTCTTTGTACCTCGGTTTCCTTATTTTGTGAAATAGGAATAGTTCCCTCTAATGCATGTAAAAGCACTTTGTAAACTATCAGAATTATTATCAAAAGTTACCTGGCACCAGACACATTTTCTGTTCTAAACAAACTGAGAGTGAATAATTTGTAAAACACAGGCTACAGCTTTAGCAGAGAGCCTGGCAGAGCCCGTGCCCAATAAATGTCCCCTCTTGCAGTTGATGTTACCTTTGTGTGGTCCCAGGGGGCTGCACGCTGTTTCTGTACAGGACCAGATACTAAATAGTTCAGGCTTCGTGGACCAGCAGGTCTCTGTTGCAACTATTCAGCTTGGCAGTTGTGGGGTGAAAACAGCCACAGGTAACACGTAAGCAAACATGTGTGGCTGTTTTCTACTAAAACTTTATTTCCAAAACTAGGCGAAGGGGCAAATTCAGCGTCGGGGCTGTGGTTTGATGTCCCCAGGTCTGGTTCATTTTAGGTTATGTTTGCCTAAACTCAGGGTGTCCTTGATAACTGGCTGTGTTAAGGTGATCTTATTCGTTTTGGAAGAACAGAGGTTGAGAAGTGAGAAATCACCAAGGTGCTAATGTCTGCTCCTAGGACTTGGTTTAGTCTTCTCCCCCAGGGTGGTCTGGCGGCTCCAAATGCCTCCAAAAGCCTCAGGCTCCAGATGATGTTGTGGAATAAGCTGATCTAGAAGTGCTTACACAGTTACTTTCTGGAAGGACTCCATTTTTTTCTGCCAGGCTGTTCCTCTTCTTTGTAAACAAAACCTGGAGGATGGCAAAGTCTCCAGCCTAAAATTAGGTTTCCCAGCTGTCTTAGATCATTTGGGCTGCTGTAACAAAATACTGCAGACCGGGTAGCTTATGACCCACAGATAGTTATTTCTCACAGTCTTGGAGGCTGGAAAGTCCAAGATCAGGACCCCAGCATGGTCAGGTCAGGGCCCTCTTCCTGGTACAGTGATGGCTACTTACTGTGTCTTCGCGTGGTGGAAAGGGTGAGGGGTCTCTCCGGAGCTTCTTTTGTAAGGCACTAATTCCATGTATGAGGGCTCTGCCCTCGTAACCTAAGCACCTCCGAAAGGCCCCGACTCCTAAAACTACCATCTTTGGGACTTAGGATTTCATCGTACAAATTTTGGGGGACACAAATATTGAGACCATAGAACCAGCCTCCTTTGCAGAGTGGCCAGTGAGATTTAAGTGAAAGGAGTTGGGTGGAGTCTTCTGGGAACCATTTTACAAAAGGCTGACTTAGCTGGGAAGTGCATTCTTCTTGCCCTCCCACCTTTCTCTTTTCTGCTGCCTGGAGTGTAGATGTAATGGCTAGAGCTGCTGTAGTTATTTTGTAACTTTAGGCAACTTTGAGGGGAAAAAAACATGGTAAGGTAAAAAAAAAATAGTAGTTTCTTGAGATGTTGATGACTACCTGAACTGTCTCCAGGCTTCTTTTATGTGAGAGGAAAGTATACCTCTACCATTTTTAGAGAAAATTATCCTGTTTCTGTTGTGAGTAGCTGGACACAATCCCTACACTGATGTTGGCATTCTGACATTGAATTTTTATCCATTAACTCTTCTTGGTTTTCTGGAACTATCAATTAAGACCATGCAGGTTGCAAATAATTAGCTGGGTGTCTAAGTGGCTATAAAATAAACATTAAATAGACAAATGATTCCAGAAGGAACATTTTAAGTGACTGTAAAATAATTATTAAGTAGGTGATTTTGATGACTAATGTTGCAAAATGGCAAATGGTAGTCAGAGCTGAGGCTTTACTCCCATCTAAAAGTGGATGAAGATGTACACTTGGGGTTTGTCTTTGTAGTGGGCTCGAAATCACTGGGGTCAAGAACTCATGGCACCTGAAATATGGGATATTTGGAAGTTACATGGTTGGTTCTAAGAGTGTAATCATAGGAACTAGGGAGTTTGGAAGAAAAGTTTATTTATTTATTTATTTGCATTTTGTACACAAATCCAGCCTCAGCTTTGCTTACCTTTGTGTAGTTTAGATATTTTCTTACTCTGTTTCTTTAAGATCTGGCAGGCTGCCTGACCCAGAATAGATTGCAAGAAATTTCCTGGTAAAAACCCCAGAGACTCAAGGCAGAGCAGAGGGGAAGAGCGAGATGGAGAAAGAGACAGCAAGGAGAGTGCTGTTAAGACAGCTTCTACCTCCAGGTATTCCCAGGGGATGCTCATTATGACAAGGACCCCTTAACCCTGGCGCCTCTGTGTTTATCTAACCTGGGCTTGTATCACATTGTGTTAGTTACATGGGTCCTTGAATATCATGCTAAGCAGTTTTTCCCACTCTCTTTCATAGCCCAAAATGCAGCAGAGGTTGCTAAATGTTGATGAAATTCTCCTGAGAGAAGAATTTTCCTTTACCTTTTCTCCCAGTTCTCAGGGGAAGCTGAGGCTCTCCTCACACTGGATTGCTAGTTATTTTACCCAGGTAAAGGTAGAGATCTAGGGTCAACCCAAACACTGCAGGAATAAGCTTTTGCCAGTTATACCAGTTAGGAATACTTTCGGCTGCAAGTAACAGAGGACCTGACCAACAATGTATTAAGCAAATAAAGGCTTATGTTTCTCACATGACAGGAGTGTGGAGTCAGGTAGTTGGTTATATCTGTTCAGTAGTTCAGTGATGTTAGGGCTGTAAGTTGATATCTCTGTGATTCCCTTGGCCCTTTCCTCACAATTGCAGAAAGCCTGTCACAGCTCCTGGCGTCACATTCTTGTTTAAGGCAGGAAGAGGCAAAAGAGATGGGAGAGCTCTCCCAGAGCCCTCAGCACTTTCAGTTAAGTCTCTTTGGCCAGAGAGACATGGCCACCCAACTGAAAGTGGAATATAGCAGAGAAAAAAGATTGGAATCAGCCAGTTGGCAATTCTGGAAAATCAACTGTAATTCAAATTCAACAAAGCTAAAACTACCCTGAGGAATGTGAACTCCTGGAAGGGACCTTGGTTGTCTCACTCATTGCTGTTGTGTGTTGTGTGGCACACAATAGATGTTCAATAAATATTAAATATATGTTGAATTCAAGACCAGAACTAGGGTGAGGCAAGGTAGGTCCCTGGGGCAAGATATTTAAGGAGACACTCACTCTCAGCCTTGAGCAAGTACAAAGTTGATGTCTGTACAATCCTGAGATTTGAGGGCCTCCTTAAGCATTGTGCCCCAGCCGTGTACCTTACCTAGCCCTAATCTCAATCCTGGTTGGATGATTATAAAATGAGATTTCAAGAAGATGTTAAACACTTTATAACAATAATATTTATGAAATATTATTCTTAAATTGTGCCATATCATAAACATTAAATAAGGAATTAATTCACATTCCAAAGGTTGGAAGAAAGAATAAAAGACTATGACTTATCAGACATGGGCTCTAGGGAAACCTGCATATAGACAACAGCCGAAACATGAGTTTCAAACATCTTGAGAAAATGTATTTCTGTGCAGAGAAAATTTGGTAAGATGCCAGACTTCAATGACATCTTATCTCCACAGTGTACTTACGTCATTAAAGGAGAGATTAAATACTGTCACATTTTAAATCTTACGCAGAGGTTGGCAATCCAAACAAAAAGCAGATGTTTCATATATTCATACATTGCAGAAATAATTTTAAAAATAATTTGTGGGGAAAAAAACCACCTCACACATCACTTTCTTAAAACAAGCAAACAATCAAATAAACACTACAGCTCTAAAAGGAAAGGACTAAGTGAAATGGTCCATCTCTACCAGAAGGAATTTACACTGAGCCTTACAAGCAAGGACCCCGAGGTGAGACAGAGGGGTTCTGTTTAGGACCCATGGGTGCCCTGCTTTGCTCTGCACTGCTGTCCCCTGCCCTCCTCTGCCATGAAATCCTTTCAGCTCTCCAAGGAATCTCTTCCTTGAAGCCTTGTCTCTTCTTCATCTCATTTCGTAGTCCTTCTCTGAATTCCCAAAGCAATTTCTCAGCCCCTTGCCGTAGCTGTTGAACACGGTGGCTTTGACAGAAGTGGAGATCAGTCTTGACTCTGCCACTGCCTCATGGTACATTTTCAGGCAAGGGACTTCTATTCAATAAGACCCTCCATGTGAGTTGGCATGCTAATGTGTGCAAAGCATCGAGCAAGGGCTTGGTCCCTGGCCTGGTTATAATGGTCATTACCTGTCCTCTGTTCATGCCTGCTTCTTACCCTGTGCTATGTTATAACCTTCCCTCTAGCCTTTCCCCTCAAGGTCTTGCTACTGCCACTCGAGGGTGACTTGGTGTCTCTTACAGCTGAGATTTTCCGGCTTTGGTGTGCGTTAGTTAAGACCATCTGGAAACGTGAAAATGCAGACGCCCAGCACTCACACCTAGAGATGCCAATTTGCTCTGTTGGGGTGGAGGGTGGGCATCTTTATTTTTCAATGGTGGTCTCAGCACCCCTGCTGGGCCCAGGTCTTTCTCTACAGCAGGGCTTCACCTGAGCGTGACTGACATTTTGGACTAGAGAATTCTTCATTGTCAAGGGCTCTCCTCACATGTTTAGCAGCATCTCTGGCCTCTACCCACTGGATGCCAGTAGCGTCCCTCACCCCTGTTGTGACAACCAAAAATGTCTCCAAACATTGTCAAATGTCCCCTAGCAGGCAAGATCATACCGATTTGGGACCACAGCTCTATAATATCACCTGAGGAATTAGCACAGTCCCTCGCATAGCCAGAGGGGCTAAGGGTCTCTTTAGTTGAATACAGTTCAGCTGGGTTCAATGAGGGAACTCTCACAATGTCAACAACATGGACACACACCCGTCATTACACTTTTCCTGGGGTTTCCCAGTCTCCAGTGCAGAAACCACGTCTCTCTTCAAACCGTCTAAATCTTTCATTTCAGTCTCAGGCTACTCTGAGCACTGGGATCTAATATTTATTCCAGAGAGGCACTTTCTAAGGGGAAACGTCCTGAGGAGCCACTTTGTTTGTTTGTTTGTTTTTTGCCATCTACCACATAGTAATAACCAGTTTATTGAATGGATTGGAGTCAGTAGAGATGGTTTAATGTTCTCAATCATTGCCTTCAAACATGTTCTTTTGTAACTAAGATCCACCTCTGTGTTGCTGGTTGTTGGTTGTACACTCGACCCAGCATGAGAGGGGGAGAGGGGATGGGCGGGAAAGAGGGAGGGAGGGGGAGAGAGAGAGGAGGGAAGGAGAGAGGGAGGGAGGATGTAATTCAGCGTATTACCACTAGAGGTCACCAAAGACAACCCAAAAAAGTGCTGCCTTGGGCTTTAGAGTTTCTCTCTTCCCCAAAGATTCCGCTCAAAATTTTCTCTGAATTCAGCAAGAGAAGTTCCATGAACCTCGCCGAGAATCATGAACAGACAGACCTCCGTGCATGTTCAGCTTTCCATAACCCATTCCACACGATTCTCGAAAACCAGGCAGAGAGCTTTGGCAGCGGCAGGCAGCTGCGCGCCAGGACAGCGGGATGACGGAGCCTTAACCCGGAGCCTTAACGCAAGGAGGCCTGGTGACCGTTGCCGCAAAGTCTCCTGTGACTTTGCTGCTGGCGGCTCCACTCAGCCTGTGCCCCCAAATCTCCAGGTCTCTGCCCCACGGGGGTGGGTCTGGGGAGCGGTAAGCAAGAGCTCTGGGTGGACCCCTGGGACCTCTCTCCCTTCGCTGCCCGGGCAGGTACTCTCCATCTCGGATCTCTTTATCTTCTCTGTCCCCACCGCCAATACCTCCTTCCAGGCAGCATGACCTCTCACCTGGTTGTCACGAGCGTGGTTTCACCTCCCACTGGTCAGCCTGTCCCACCCTCCTGTTCATTTTCCACACTTTATCCAGAGGGGTCTTTTACAGTACAAACTGTCGCCCTCTCACTTGAAACCCTTTGTGGTCTCCTGCTGCCCTCAGTACAGAATCCAGACTAGCTACCATGGTGTCTCAGGATCTTGGGGATCTGACGCCTGCTGACCTGCCCAGTTTCACGTGTCTCCAAATTTCCACTTTCCAAATTCCCTCCCAGCCTCCATGGCTCTATCTCATCCCCGCCCCTACATACACCCCTGTTCTTCAGTCAGACTAAAATACTTGCGTTTCTCTAGTTACACTCCTTTCTCTCTCACTTTGGCCTTAGCACTTGGGAAATAGTGCTCTGCCTTCTCCTATCTCCGCTACCCTCACCCGGATGACCTCCACCCGCCTTTAGGATTAAAGGTTAGACATCAGCTCTTCCTCCGACAAATCTTGAGAAAGCTGCTTAGCCGCCTCTCCTGAGCTGCCGCGGCTCAGCTGTGGGATTGCTGTAAGCGCTGTCTGTCTTTCTCCCTCTTCCCCCCACTCCTAGCACAGTGCCCCGCACTTATTAGACGTCTGTTGAAGGAATGGACCGAACTGGCGCCTGACCCAGGGAACCTGCGCAGACGCGGTGCGAACACTAGGTGGCGCTGCGGCCACGTGCATCGGAGGGCAGCCTCTTTCCTGCCTGGCGCAGGCCCTCCTGGATGGGCTCTGATGTCACCACGCGGACTCCTCCGTGCTCAGAGAGGGTCTTCTGGAATCAGGGACGCTTGTTCAGTGCTGTGATGCCGGTGACATATGTTTGGGAACAGGCTCTTGCCCTGGTGCCCTCATGCAAACTTCAGAAGCTCTGACTATGGCCTTTCTTCACCAAAACCCTACCCCATCCTTCCTTCTTCCAAAGCCCCCAGTTCTTAGCAAATTTTATGTTTCCTGCCTTGCTTAACTAGGGGACTTAGGTACTCAAGTTTACGATTCTAAGCTATTCATTCAAGGGCTTGCTCCTTGGAGTAATCTGTTCCAACTGGTGCCTTGAAAATATCGCATGATAAATATTAGCTGTTTGTTGATGAACTGGGTCATTAAATGATTAAAAAGAGTAGTTAACATGGGCATTTCAAGTACCATGATAGGCTGGGTGGCAGGAGAGAATGTAATTTTTTTCTGGGTATATCAGATTAGACTCCAGAAGTAACTGCTGCATGGTCACTGGGTAGGGTCGGCTGCAGAGGTGGATCAGGGCGGGTGTTTTCCAGGACTCCACCCTGCTCTCCTCTGCGTGGGTGCCATCACATTGTGCTTTGAGATGCTTTTGTAGTATTTCTCAAAGGCGGTGGAGTACAAAGAGCCCTGCTTGGTCTGAAGCCCCGAGTTTCATTGTTGGCCAGGATTTTGGGGCAAGTTCCTTGACCAACACAAGCCCTAGTTTTCAAGTCGCCAGAGGCAGGGGTGGCACTCGATGACCTTTCAGGGTCCTACAGTCCTAATGGTGTGTGAATTTCTGTGAGCCACACTGACCGTGGGACCTGGGCAAGTCGCCTGATTTTTGTGCTTGTCAATTTCTTTATCTGTGAAATATGAATCATAGGAGTAATTAGCTCATAGGGTTTTTAAAAATTGAGATGAAATTCACATATGATAAAATCAGCCGTTAAAAAGTGTACCGTTCAATCATTCTGTTGTGCAACCACCAGCTATATCGTGTCATCACTCCAAAAGGAAAGCCTGTTCCCATTAAACAGTCACTCCCCATTGCCCCCTCCTCCTAGGCCTTGGCAACAACCCATGTGTGTTCTGTCTCTGAATTTGCCTCTTCTGGATAGTTCATATACAGTAAGTCCCCTACATACGAACCTTCAAGTTGCGAACTTTCAAAGATGTGAACGTGCATGCCAGCCCCTGTATGCCAGCCGTTGTATGTACTACGGTACTTTTCAAGGTACTGTACTGTAAGATTAAAAAAGTTTTCTTTATTTTTAGTGTTTGTTTTTTATGTATGGATTCTTTGTGTAAACCTATTACAGTGCAGTACTATATAGCCAATAGTACTAACTAGTATACAGTGCAGTACTAACTATAGTAATGTTAGTTGGGTACCTAGGCTAACTTTGTTGGACTTATGAACAAATTGGACTTACGAAGCACTCTTGGAGCAGAACTTGTTCGGATGTAGGGGACTTAGTGGAATCTTACAATATGTGACATTTTATGTCTGGCTTCTTTCACTGAGCATCACGTTTTTGAGGTTCATCCACTATCAGTACTTCCTTTTCGTGGCTGAATAGTATTTCTCTGTGGGGACACACTGCATTCTGTTCATCCATTTGTCCACGGATGGACATTTGTGTTGTTTCCACCCTTTGGCTCTTGTGAATAGTGCTGCTGTGAACAGGGGTGTATGTGCATTTGTTAAAGTCCCTGTTTTCAATTCAGCTCAGAGGGTTTTTGTGAGGATTGGATGTGTGCTTACTACACAGTGGGAGCAGACAAATGTTAGCGACTGAAGTTGTTAACATTATCCTGAAGGCTTTCAAAGAGGGCTCCACAGGGCTTCTTTCTCTGGCCTTGTCTCTCGGATCCGGGAGCCAGACCTCACTTTCTTCCACTCTCTCCACTCCCTTTCTGCTGCTGTGGCTGGTGTGGAAATCAGGGCAGGTAGAGGAGGGTGGGAAAGGCAGGGGAGAGGCAGCGGAAACGAGGATGCGGAGGAGAGCGGCTGCGACAACGAGTGAACAAGTGGCGCTGAGTGAGGGGGAGGGGCAGGAAAGACACAAGGTCCCCGGTGGATTTAGAGGGTGAGGAGGGCAGGTTAGAGCTGCGTCCCTAGTTGCTGCTCTTACAGTGGGAGGGGAGGGCCGGGGCTGGTTGCCGAAGAGGGTCAGGACCAGGGATGCCTCAGGCCAGGACCACGAGGGAGGGAGTGGAAGATGGCCAGACAGCGAACTGGTGGCCTTGCGCGTGAATCCTGAGCACAGGATTCTGGGTGCAGCTGAGGGATTCTGTGGGGTGGAGTCAGGGCTGGAAGCTGGGGACAAGCTCTGGGAATTGTCACCTTGAGATCAGGTGACAAAGCAGTAACAGGCAAACTCAAGCTTAAGAAAGTTAATGCTGCCGGAAAGGCAACCGATCTCTGGAATTCCGGGAACCTCTGCTTTCAGGGCTGGAGGAAGCAAAGAAGGGTTCACATAACATCAGGCGGAGCAGTTTCTTCCCGATGTGGAGCAAAGCGCTGGGGCCTCGACAGGCAAAGGCCTTCTCTCGGCCCGGCGTCCGAGAGAACTGAAAAGAGTCGCTCCCCTTTTCATCCCTGTGAACGGCAAGGAGGTCGGAAATGTGCTTCCCCAAATCATCTGCTCTGGCCTCGGCTTTCAGTCTGAGATTCCCTGTCTCTAAAGTTAAATAACGAGAACTTTGTGGGGAGACCTTATGGGTTGTATCGGAGGGAGCAGCCTTCGAGGGCGTGAGGGCTGCCATGGCTGATGGATGAAGTGCCAGCACGTGGGGGGCTGGGGGGAGAGGGGAGCCTCGGAGTCAGTGGCAGAAGCCTTCTAACACCAGTTCTTCCTGCACCCTGAATGCTGTTTTTTTGCACATCCATCAAGCTCTCTTGCTCCTTTCATTCACAACTCACCCTAAAAAAGAAATTTCTAGAATCCCCCATTTACTGGGTCAGTGGGCTCATAAGAAGATAAGTGTTTCTGGAGCAGAGCTGGAATTTCAAGGTCATTTAATCCAATCCTTTCATTTAACAGAGGAGGAGGAATTGGAGGCCCTGAGATTTGTTCCGACCTCACCAGGAGTGCGTTGCCGTCAGGCCTAGATCCCGGGCCTCCAGGCTCCCAGCGTGTGGCTTTTCCACCGTTGTGTGTGTTCTCAGAGCCCCAGCCCGGCTGCAGGGTCAGTACAGTTCGTTACGTTGCTCAGAGACCTCGCAGGGGGTGCTGCTTCCCTGCATCTATCCTCTGTCTTATTTCTGAATATTTAAAACACAAAAGCCAAACTGTAGAAAAATGATATATCTGTTCTTCAGGAGAGAGAGTCTACTTACCTTTTTTCTTTCCTGAGAACCTAGTTAGGTGTTAATGCACACTAACAAATTAATACAAGAAAACATACTAATTACTGGTAGGAATCATCAAGGCCCAATACTGAGAATCTCAGTGAAGACAGAAGCAACAAAAATGAATCTTTAGACCAAAAAGGAGATATTAAATCTGGAGTCAAAGGGAATATGGAAAATTCTAAATAAAAGAATAAAGCATGTAAGATTGGCTCAAAAAGAGTTTGGTGAAATGAGACTTATTTTTTATGGTGGGAGGAGTGCTTCTGAAAGATGAAAGCGTATCGGGGATGGCTGTATATTTAAAACTATTGTCCAGGCCAGAGATCAGAGGTTGTCAGGACTAGATAAGCAAGTAATAAATATGACAGGACATAGTTGGTGTAGCTGAAAATTGGAAACTCTAGGAGGTTTGAGAAGGTTCTTGTGAAGTGGATGAGAGAGCGTGCTGTGAATTTCCTTCTCAGCGAGGCTGTGGTCACCCTGCCCTGTCAGAGGCAGGCGAGGAGGCCTGAGCCCTGCTGACTCGAATGGATTCCCTCTCAGATGGCGGGGATGGCACACCACGACCGAGAGATGGTGATCCAGGCCAAGAAGAAGCTCACCACAGCCACTGACCCCATCGAAAAGCTCCGCCTGCAGTGCCTAGCCAGGGGCTCCGCGGGCATCAAAGGACTTGGCAGGTAGGACCTGGGCTGTGGGTGGTGGGAAGATGGAGGAGGAAAGCAGGGTGCGGCCAGATGAGGTGAATTCTGGCTGTGTGACCTCGGGCACTCACTCACTTCCTCCTGGGTTCTCAGCTCCTTGTTTGTAAAATGCAGAGTTTGGAAGCACTGATCTCTGAGGTCCCCTGTGACAATTTTTGGTTCTTAAGTGCAGCTACTGGGACAACTCGAGGTGAAGGTAGAAGCATGTCTAGGTATTAGAGACACCTAGCAGGGCAATGAGAGAAACACTCCCTAAAGCTGTGACAACAGGGGCTGAATGATCCCAGGAGATTGGAAATAGTTCTCTATGTTATACACTAGGACCTTGTTGTTTATCCATTCTAAATGTAAGAGTTTGCATCTACTAACCCCAAAATCCCAGCAGGGTTCAGGAGAGGCTGAGAAATGCCTTCTGTATGCCCAGAAAAGGAACTGGATATGCTATAAAAGTGTTCACTGAGCTTAGGGTCAGAGGTTTGGTGTGAATAAAAATGGAAAGTTCTTTAATCTTAAATTAGGGGCTGAATTAGAAGAGGGAGGAAGGAATACTGATTTAGATGCAGTTGCAGGTTTTGGAGTTCCTCTTGCAGCAGTGGTGTCTCCATCACTTCCAGGGGCTTCGGAATTGCCTGTCAGATAATCAACAGCTCGCTGCCCATGGGATTCCCCCAGCTCCATAGGAGAACAGCTTCTGTTCCCGGCCCTCTGAGAGTGGGAGTAGTCCTCAGGACTGAGAAACCCGAGTGGAAAGAGATCGTAAGCCTCCCGAGGGCAGGTCCTGAGCATTAACTCTTTCCAACAGACTAAATCCAGTGCCTGCCATGCGCCAGGCGTTGTGACATCTCAGGGGATTCATGGGTGAGCAAGGCTTCCCCAGGGCTCATGGAGGACTTAGACTCAGGACACTGAGAGCCACAGAAACGGGAATCCTCCTGGTGGGAGAGTTGTATGTTAGGGAAATGCAGGGTGCCACGCCAGGGGCCTCCAACCTCCCATCTGGAGGCTGTGGCAGGCTTCACTTCCAGCAGGGTACTGAGCACTGGAATGTCACTCTCCACAGTCCCCCAAATCTCAGACCAAGCTGAGCTCTGTCAGAAGCCCAGGCTGTAGCCAGGCTGTCACCGTCCAACTGGAAGACCAGACCACTTCCCTTTAATATTGCATCACTCCGCCCTCTACCTCTTTCATCCTGGGACCACATCCTTGTCCTCGGTGCAAACCCTTCATGACCACCACCCTCTCATCCACTTCCTGGCCCATTCAATTGAATGCCTCCTGCCATCTATGCCATCTCCACCCCACACCCCTACCAACCCTCCCACCGTGAACCAGTTTGTCGTGAACAGACACCATCTTATCCTTGGCCGTTTGCTTGAACGTGCCCTCTCCCACCTCGCCTTTACTGGCCTTGCCCTTCCCTAAATTCCTCCTCAGCTCAAGGTTTGGCTGCCCTTTCCCCCTTTTTTTCTTATTATTAGACTGGGATTTTGTTTCTTTGGGGGCCACAGAAGTAAAGTGCCATTTTCATCATGTCAAATGACGGATGCATGCGTACTATCAACATGATTTATCACTACTGATGTTGACCTTGGTCACCTGGCTGAGACAGTGCCGGTCTGGCTTCTCCAATGTGGAGTTACTCTCCCTGCTGCCTTTCCATGTTGGACTCTTTAAAGGGAAGTCTCTATGCAGAGTCCTACTTAGGGTGTGGGGAGTCAGCTTTCCTCCTTCAGGACAGAGAATGAGCATAATTTATTTGAAATTCTTCTGCAGGAGAAACTTCTCTCCTCTCACATTTATTTATTCAATCATTTACTTAAACCAATATTAACTCATGGATATTTATTTTATACTTTGGGTTATAATTGAACACTTATTGCTCAAATTGTTCCAGTTTTGGCCTTGGGAGCTCTTCAGTTGGCTTCTGTGTCCCTTTGATGTATCCCCATCAGTGTAGGGTTTTTTCCCCCTTACTTTCTGGTATAAGATACTCCAGTCTCATCTTGCATATTTCCTGCCCCAATTCTAGAATCAGAGATTTCTCCAAGAAAGTCAGATACTTTTACTGGAGAACTGTATTAGAAACCAAGATCTAGGCTGTAGATGTGCTGGTTCTTACTGGGTTGTTACTTCTAGGTCCTCTTAGCTAGAACAAGGAAATATATGTTTATACTAACCCGTGGGTGTATGTATATGTATATATGTATGTAATCATGTATACATTATATATTAATCATCTATGTTTATAACATGAGTTCATACTGATGTCTCCAACTCAATCCTCTACCACATGGATCAGATCCTTCTAGCTTAGTGCCCTAGCTTATCTATAAATCCCCATTCCAACAGCGAGAAGCCTGGTTTCCACCATCCACCAGCCATTCATTTAACTGTTCAGTGCTAGGGTACCCGTATAGCAATATGATAATTGTTAACTCATATCTCCACAGGAAATATCTTTATCAACTAGAGTACAGAGCTTATGTGCAGTTCTTTTTGTCTTTAGTCTTACAAACTCTACTCGTTTCCAGAGTTACTTAAGTCGGCATCTTCATCTCCCCATCCCCCTTCAGTGAGATTGCCTCAAACTTTTATACAACAGTTAGATTCTCTTGTCACGGTCTGCATTTCTTCCTGGGATCCCCTGACTTCCTAACTAATTTCAATGTACACATTAAAGTGCACTCTTTGTACTGTGAGGTTCTATGGGCTTTAGCAAATGCAAGTTCTGTATCTCCCATTATAGTATCATACAGAGTAGTTTCACTGCCCTCAAAATCCCCTGTGCTTCACCTAATCTTTCTCGCCTTCCCTTTATCTTTTTTACCACCTTTATAGTTTTGCCTTTTTCAGAATGTCATATAATTAGAATCATACAGAATATTTTTTTAAAAAATTTTTATTTATTTACTTATTTATATTTATTTTTGGCTGTGTTGGGTCTTTGTTTCTGTGCGAGGGCTTTCTCTAGTTGCGGCGAGCGGGGACCACTCCTCATCGCGGTGCATGGGCCTCTCACTGTCGCGGCCTCTCTTGTTGCGGAGCACAGGCTCCAGACGCGCAGGCTCCGTAGTTGTGGCTCACGGGCCCAGTTGCTCCGCGGCATGTGGGATCCTCCCAGACCAGGGCTCGAACCCGTGTCCCCTGCATTGGCAGGCAGATTCCCAACCACTGCGCCACCAGGGAAGCCCCAGAATATTTTTAAAGGTTTGTTTTCTTTTCCGAGAGACTGGGAAGAGGCTCACCAAATTTGGGAGGAGGGTACAGAGAAGAATCTAAGACTCGTATTTTACCTCAGAAAAACCTTGAGAGTGGTTTTCTTTTGAAATCTTTATCCTTACACCTTGTTCTTTGTGTTTTTTCTTCTTTTTTTGTATGTGTGTATTACCTTCAGAGTGTTTCGAATTATGGATGACAATAACAACAGAACCCTTGATTTCAAAGAATTTGTGAAAGGGTTAAATGATTATGCTGTGGTCATGGAAAAGGAAGAGGCAGAAGAGCTTTTCCGGAGGTTTGATAAAGATGGAAATGGAACAATAGACTTTAATGAATTTCTTCTCGTATTAAGAGTGAGTGGTCCCATCAATCACCGTATCTACTGGGTTTGGCTTTCGAATGGTTTGGGTTGGCTATTGTGAGGCTTGGTTTTCAGAAGCTGTTAGCACACCATGGAGAAGACTGGCAGGAGAACGAGTACAGGCTTAGGGATCTTTTGGAGCAGTTGTAATGCACATCATCTAATGGCACACAAACAATTGCCCATCACTGAGAGGAATAAGATGTTTCATCACAGATGATACAGGAAAAGCTCATCTGCTTGTGTATGTCTGTGTATGTGTTTTTCTTCTATGTATCTAGCCTCCAATGTCCAGAGCCAGAGAAGAGGTAATTATGCAAGCTTTTAGAAAGTTAGACAAGACTGGAGATGGTGTGATAACAATTGAAGATCTTCGTGAGGTGTACAGTGCAAAACAGCACCCGAAGTACCAAAACGGAGAATGGACGGAGGAGCAAGTGTTCCGGAAATTTCTGGATAACTTTGACTCACCCTATGACAAAGATGGAGTGGTGAGTGAAAGAGCTTAATCTAGTGAAATTTCTTCTATCCGATCTGTAATTGTAAATGGGAAACAGGCCCAAAACCTTAAAAATACTTATACCATATTTTTTATAAATAAAAGTAAAATGTTGCCTTGGTGACCATCTAGAAAGCTGAGAACAAAAGTAGTAAAAACGTGTGTGTGTGTGTGTACGTGCACATATATTGGTAGGGGAGTCACATACAGCTAAATAGCTATCATCTGAAGACTGTGGTATTTTGGTTAAATGTTCTATTTCATGGTTGCCGTATTTACCATACACAGCTAGCCTAATTCCGGTGAATTTGATGATAATAACATATATTTAACTTGAAAATGAGACCATAATTCAATTTTGGAGAACATGATTCACAGAGCATTTCAGGATGCTGCATGCCTTTTTCATACACCCTTATGAGCATCATTTGTCATCACACTTTGCTGCATGGAAATGCCATTTCAGGGAAGCGTTCAGTAAAGGGAATGCCAGATAACAGAATTCACTTTGATTTAATCTTTGGTGGGCTTTGAGATGAACTCGCATTTCTAAACTCCAGTGAACTTAAGGACAAAAGCAACCACGCATCTCCAATAACTGGTGTCTTCAAGTTACAAATGTGTCACTTGGTAGGGTAAGGAATTATATCTCCATAACTGTGTCTAAGCTCAGATGGAAATGTCCTCTGTCTTTTATTAACAGCCCGAAATGGGATTTTTAACCCAAGATCAGTTCTGCCCTGAGGTGTCCTGAAGGTTATGGTTATGGGGAAGGGAGTTCCCTGCGCGGCTGAGGCAGCAGAACCCTGGGGAGGGTTACTCCTGACCCCTTGGCCTCACAGGAAGGATTAGTGGGAAGTGAGCGGGAAGCAGAGATGGTAGAAAGAAACAAACCTTCTCATCCTGAAGGGAATTTCCCCCAATTGTTTCTTTCCGTGAAACTTCGTGGTGAGTCCTATGAGTGAGGGGAGAAGAGGGTAGGAAGGAGATCTTTCTGTCCTTTCTGCTGACATTTTCCTGCCAGGGACAGAGAAATACCCTCCATTTTAGCCTGAAGTGATTGCAGAAGTGGATAAAAAAGGAGCCTAGATTCTGTCGGGCAGCCAAATGCGTAGGGACAGAAACAGCAGAACCGTATGTTTTCTTCCCATATGGCTGGCCTTTGATCTCTGAGATGGTGGTGGAAAAATAGTCAACTGCCATTTCCCCAAATTAGCCCAACTCTACATGGGATACCAGGGTGTATTTACCTCTTTTCTGCAGGTGGTTCCTCCTCGTTGCTGGGGAAACCTCAGCTGCCCTTTTCTCTAACCCAAGTCAAAGTAGCCAGTTGTTGTGATTCAGCTGATTTAAAGCTCCCACCCCATTTCTTTTGACATTTATCTTCGCAAGCCACATTAGGTTCTCAAATACTCATAAGGGTTACTGGGGTTTTTAGCAGTTACAGCATTTGATGTCACCTGAATTTCACAGACCTTGCATAAATCCCCAGCTCTGTGTATGCTCACCATCTGGGGAATGGATTCATAATGCAGGTTGCTGGCTGCCCTGAAGAACTGCAGAATCTGATTTTTTTGGCTGGGCGTGGGGGGAACGGATGAAGCTCAAGGACTTACAGTTTTAATAAGTATCCCAAATGACTCTTATTCACATTTGTATTTGAGATCCTTGCCTCTAAAAGATTCAGAAGTGCCTGATTTAATGACTACATATATTATGCCCAGGAACCTCATTTAGCATAATTATGAATCTAAGGAATATTTATTGAGTACTTACTGTCTCCCAGCCATTGTGCCAAGGACTTTTCGGGGATATTCCATTTAATAGACATAATGAAAATGTTTCTGAAAAGTGATACGCGATTCACACTTTTCCACGTTGAATCATTTTAAATGCACAAGGAACTGTCAGTATAAAGGAACTCCAGATGGAGCTTAAGGTTGGATAACCGGGGAATGCAAAGGAGGACAGAAATAAAGAAATGCAAGAAAAGAGACATTAATGGTATTCTAATTTTTACCAAAGCTATGTACATATATTATTTAGTTCTACTTCCAGACACTGATAAGCGCAGCTCAATTAGTAGCTCCATTCAATGCCTTTCTTCCTACTACTTTTTGCTATTTTGGGGGGACAGGCAGGGGGAAGAGGTCAGTACAGGGAGAGAACTGTGGATCCTGAGACTTTTTTCTCTGTTCACTTATAATTTCAGCAAAAAAAGTAAGTGGGTCATTCAGCTCATGTGATTCTTGGAAGAGATAGCTACGTTCCCAAAGACTCGGTGGGAGAGGAGTTTGCTGTTATGGACCAGAAAGGGGTTTTGAATTGTTTACAGATTTCACTTTTTGTGATGTTTTCAATCTCTCACGACACTGAAATTTGAGGGCTAGCTAGAAAAACAATAAATTTCCAAAACAGCCATCATTATTGTGTCTGCATTCTCTCATATAAGCAAGTCTATACTGGGGGCTAAATTCACTGGTTATAGAGATCAAACCAGAGGACAATTATTTCCCTCAATCAACCAATTGTGTCAGCCAATATGGTTGAATTAGAGTATACGTTTCACATCCACCTATTAAAGAATAAATTGGTAACAGTGTTCTCTTTTTTCCGAAAGGAAAGGAAAGTAAAATCCTAGCACAGATAAAAGTATTAGTTGAAACAGGCATGGGAGAAGAGAGAACCCAAGGGGACATGGAGCAGGGGGTATCTTTTTAACTTCCTCTGTGCCTAGAATGAGTAATATGTATCTTAAAAAAAGCATGAAGCCAAGGAGTGTTTAACAAGAAATCTGTTTTCTTACCCATAAGACCGAGCTCCATTTTTTGAAAGGTAAAACATTTCTTGTCTTGACACAAGGACATGAGGTGATGTTTCTGATGTGTCACAGAAAGACGGTATTCACTGTGGTTAAAGAAAACTTGTTTCTTATTCTGAGTTTCACTCTTGCTTACCTGAACAGATGGGCTTCTGCTCTTAAAGGAAGACGAGACCTGTATCTCACTTTCCATTTAGGTTGGTTTGGAAATTTTCAAGACTTTCTTCCCCTCTCTCCCCTCGGCCACCCCCTCGCTCCAACCTCAACCTCATTTTTTCTCTTATTCTAGATCTGTTCCTCAGCTGTGTCCCTAAAAAGCCTCCTTGACTGAAATTTCCCTCCCATTTACAGGTCCTGGAGATGGGCCTCCACTGAAATGGTGAGAAGCAAAGTTTTGTTTTCGTTTCTAACTTTTCCGCTGCAGGTGACCCCCGAGGAGTTTATGAAATACTATGCCGGGGTGAGCACTTCCATTGACACCAATGTGTATTTCATCGTCATGATGAGAACTGCCTGGAAGCACTAAATGTATGACCTGGGGACCAGGGATTTGAGTGCTGCCATGTGGCTCCAAATGATTAAACATCATCTCAAAACCAGGATCATAGCTGAGTTCATGTTCACTCCAGGGTTTCTTCCGTGCTCACATACACTGCATTTTCTAGGGCAGAAATGAAGACACTAAGTATTTAACTGTGACTTCTCTGAGGCTGCTTCTTTAGCTCTAAAACAGGAATTAGTTAAAACAAGGTCCGAAAATCTCCTAGAGCCAGGCTGATATATTCAGGTGTCTAATAAACATTAGATTTCTTCCTTGGCCATTAATAAAAGTCTAAGTATTATCCCCCCCATGCACCCAGAGTGTTTCTCTATATCCTATTAGATGGTCCATTTCTAGGTGGAAGAATTCACCTATTTTTATGAATGACTGTAAATCTTCACGTGCCTCAGTCCCAATCTGGGGACCAGAAGGAGACCTCACGTTGGCCTCTATTTCTATAACTGAATGTTGAGTTTCTCTGCCTGTGGTTTCGGGGAGCCTCTGTTTGGCGGATAGATTTAAAATGACTTTTTTGGGTCATTTTAAAGGCTGGTGTGAGGCTGGAGACCATTTCCTTGAACAGTAGAGCCAGGACTGTTTCTGTGGTTAAATTCTGAGGCTGGGCTGTGCTCTCAGAATTTATGTGGGACATCTCAAGTGTGAGTGGGCAGATCATATCAGTGGTCTGCTGGAATATTCATCTCTCCCCTCCCTGCTGTTGGCCCATCACGCTGAAGTTCCCACCAGCACAAGGAGGCGGGGCATGGCATAGACTAGGATCACAGGCGCACTCCAAAGCAGGTTTTCCATCCTGACACTTCGTGTCTCAAAGCCTTCTCCTCCAGGTCTAAGCTTTGGCTTCATATTGTTGATGTGTGAGCATCTCCCCAGGAAAGGCTTCTAAGCAAAGGTAGCCCCTGCTGCTGGAAAGTAGATACTGAAACTGCATCTCTCTCTTTGTGTGTTCTGTTTCTGGGCCAGAGATAAAAAACATGGTGACTAACCCTCTGGCTATGGTGCTGGAGAGAATGACCTTGTTACTCAGGGACAGTCCTTTTTGTCACTCTGTCCCTGGCTGCACTCATTCCCTGGTTTGGGGACATAGATTGGGGTAATTTTTCCCTTTATGATCTTATGTATTTAAGTGGCTCTGGATTTAGTGTCGGAACATGCTTGCCATTTTTTGTATCAATTCGTTTGTTTACTTTTTACTTCACAGATTTGGAAGTTGGGATCAGGATATACATTGATTTAAGAATTGTGAAAACAGACGTTTCCAGATGAGAATGATAGCAATCAACAAAGAGGACGCGTTGCTTTGTTTATTGTTGAGAAGCTACACTCTCAGTTCCCCTGGTGACAGGCTGGAAAAGAGACCTTTTTCTTGAGGATGAGAGCATCCCCATATCATGGGAAGCTAGCTTTTGTTTCTCAAATTAATGGTGCAAGTCTGGTTTTCCATTGGATTTATTATGTAGGCTTATGTAGATGGTGGCAGTCCAAAAGATGCCAAGTATTATGAAGAAATATGTAGGAATGATGTAGAAAGCCAGAAGAAACTATGAAGAAATGGACAGGAAATATATCCATGTCTTCTGCAGCCTACACCTTGCAGATTGTGACTAAGGAGAGGCCCCCGGTTATCTGGGCATGGTGGGTTTCAAGCCTGCTGCTCTAGATGATTTGTGTCTTTGATTCTGGGAATGACTCATGCCTCTGCTTAACTGGGGCCATAGAATTAGCATGTGATTCTGAAGAAGGACTAGATTGCAGCTATCAGCTTCGTCTTCCCCAGTAGCACTTTGCTTCCTGTCTAATTGGGGCACAGGACACTGCTATCAGATTTCTGACAATCCATGCCTCACAGTGTATTGGGTCACACTAAGTCACCTCCCTTCTAGCAGGTTAGGTTCTGGACTGCAGCGAGGATTCCATCACAGCCCCCTTGCCCTCCAGACACCAGATCTAATAACCTGATGGTCAAGGATCACTGCACTCCTGTTCTCGGTCTTAACCTGTGATTTCTGGCCTAGTCAGCACTCACTCATTATTTAAATCTATTCCTTCTGGTAGCAGTGGGAGGGACAGAGAAGGGTCATTAAAAAAATTTGCTAATATTTTTTCTCTGTACATATATATTTTTTAACTTGTACATTTAAAACATTACTCCCTTTGTAATAAAAAAAAAATAGATACACTGACCACTTAGGTAAGAGGATAAAACACAAAAAGTGTCTCCAAAACAACCCTTGGGAGCGCTTCAACTGTTAGGCCCGGGCCCCAGATAGAAAATTACACAAATAAGCCAAAGAGAAGAGGATGAAATTGGCAGCTTTTCATGAAACAGGAACAATGAGAATTCTGAGAATCAGGATTGGTCAGAACAAGCTACCAGTATAGGTGCTGAATCTGGGTTTCCAACTCCCCGCAAGGCAAACCCCGGGAAGAATGGAGGAGCCCTGCCTCAGCCGCTGTCAAGAGCTGGAGCACATGCTGCCTGAATTCCAGTTAGAGGGCAGACGAGAAACCCAAGATGCATGAGCTGAATTGTAGACTGAGGCAGAATTCTTCCAGCCAGTCTGTGGGGCTGATTTTCAGTCATTTAAACCTTGATAGGATTTCTTTCCAGACCCAGATGGCCCCCTGGAGGACAATGTATGGTTCTTTGTGGTTTGGTGGCAAGCATGGTGTCACGTTTCATACCGTAATAGCAGCTTTTAAGGCAGAGCTGGGCCCTCTCCAAGTAGGCTGCATACATCATGGTTTTAGGGTGAAAAGACATCCCATCAAAAAATACTTATTGAGCCACTGCCATGTGCCATGTTCTTTTCTAGGCTGTGGGGATAAGCAATGTGCTAGAATAAATGCAAACAAAACTACTGGCTTTTGGGCCAATCTAACTGCCCGCAGTCTTTAAGAGATCAAAGAGGAAGGGAAGCGTGGGCACTGAAGTTCCCCTCTCTGAGTCTCATCTGGCTTCTGAATCAGGGCGGTTGGGACCCTTCACATGGTGGTGTGTGGAAGAACTATGTAGTGGATCTGATGGGTGTAGATAGTCAAGGAAAATACCCTTCTATTCTTGGAGGTAGGTCACTGGCCCTTCACTTCTCTTGGCCGGTATGGATTGCTTCACTGAATCACAAGAGTACAAGCAGGTCACGATTCAACCCTCATCAGGCTCCCTACAGATGCAATTTATTCTGCTGATGTTTAATCAAGTGGAGGTTAAATTAACCAGATGTATTCTTGGATGGTGTGTGGGTGCCTTTCTACTCTTTCCTCATGAAATTCTACTAACACGCTCTGAGCAGCGTACCTTTTTGGATTTACGTGTATCTCTTTGGGGCAAAGAGTGAAAAACAACTTCACAACTTCCAGTTTTTCAGATTAGTCAGCAAACTTGCTTTCCTGGAAATTATAGGCTGTTCTTTTTAATGAAGGGCTTGTTGAAAGACGCAGCAAAGTTTTAAATTTTAGAAATTCTTATGATTGACGGGAAAACAAAGGTGCTGAGGGTCTGATAGATTGTTATATAATGTTATTTTCGTGTAATTGATCCTTTGAAAGCCGTATTTCTAAACATAGTTTTACTCCTCCAAGTTGCTTGTATGAAAATGACATAAACCTTGATAGAGATAGCTAGTTATTGGTTGTAATAAAAAAAAACCTACTAGATGAATCCCCTAAAATTATGTGTTCTAAAACAGATGATGGGCAAAATCTGTTGAAAGAAACATAAACAAGTGATTGCCGGGGGTTTTGAGAACAACACTGTGTGAGAAGGGACCTTTTTGCCATCTCAGTTGGTGTGGTGAGGGGTTGTGGTGAAACAGCTTTTCCTCTCTGAGAACAGCACGAGCTTTTTGTTTCATTCTCACACCTGCTTCACCAGAGCCAGTATTTCCCCTCATTAAATGGAGTGGAAGGGGCTCCTTAGGAGAGAACCCCCTTGAAAATATGAGCAACCAACCAGTAGCTGAGGTTGGACCTCGCCACCACCAGAAAGGTAGACAGCAGCAGGGAGGGAACATCTCAAGATGTAATGGTCTATTTTCTTTTGTTCTGGATTCTTCTTCCTCTTCTTCATAAATGGAATATATTTTTATTGCTCTGGAGTATCAGGAATGTCCTAATAACCACTGAATGCTGTGGATGCATTTTCTGTTTCACCAAAAGTCCTGTGAGTACCATGGGTTTCCGGCTCCCGCTTTGCTCTCAACAGTGGACCTGTAGCAAGCAGCTCAGATGCAGGAAGGGTCACACCCAGCTTTACGTCACACTGGCCACGCAACCATCATTCATCTCCAATTTCATCCTGCTCTAGACTTCATACTAAATTTACAAAGGACCCGGCGACTCAGAGCTCAGGCACTTGAAATTTGAAGCAAGCTCTGAGCCTGTAGTTTGTAATCCTGTCATTGAAGACTTGGGCACCTATTTCTTTACTCGTCTTAACACTTGGCGCTCAGGGACTGGTTTTGATCCTGGGAACATCTTGATCTTAAACTTGAAAGGTTTGAGTTGCTGGTCTCCTAGGAACGCTCAGGCCACATGCAGAACTGGAGACAATCAGTGCTCCAAGGGAGCCTTAGAACAGGATGTGGACCTGCAGTTGAGAGAAAATGATGGAGGCCGAGTGGCTTGCTCCTGCCAGAGTGCTTCCACCTTGATGGGATAAAGTGGGGCACGAATGCAGGGTATTAGCAAATGTCAGGCATTACCTCAGAAAACCCAGATCATTCCTTTAGTTTCCAAGGAAACTGGGAAACTAAATACCATTCTACAAATTTCATACTTAGTCATGCCTAAAATCTCATTTAGCAATGACATTCAACACCCATTTACTTCAGGTTATCTTTGAAGCTGCAAAGTGAATATAGTAAATCACCATTAATTTAGGCTCCAATAATTGAGCTCATTTAGGTAGGGTTTGTGTGACAATTTACTTTTGTTCCATCTATACTAAAAAAAGCGGGGCTGTTAAGCAAATCAGTAATGGAAAGAAGGTTATAAAGGGTGTGCCTACTTATATTCGTGTATGTTTTGCAGCTGCTTGGAGATATCTATTTGCATACAAGTATAATTATTATGCTAGTCATAAAAGGTTCCCACATATCTTATAAAACAATATCAGGCCAACAGTTAGTTGACAAGTCTTTATTTGCATAACTGGAAAACAAGCTATTTTCTAGATAGTGAGCTGTTTCTATATGTAAATCCTCTCTTGATAGGATTCTCAAATAGAAATTGAATAGAAATTATGCTCAAAAACAATGTTTTATAAAGAAGATTTCACTAGATATCTATGACATAAAAGTTTAAATATTTTGTTTCAAAAACTGTGCATGGTAAGCTAGGTATGCACTGAAAGCAAGAACTTGTCTTTAATGGCAATAGTTAGGATATCATTTCTAGGAACCAGAGATTGAGAAGTTTTTGAGCTGCAAGGTTAGACATGGTTTAATTTATAATACCAGCTTTGTCATTTTGTCACATTATCAGACTGTGCCTTGCCATTAACATGATTCTGATCTAGTAGGATTTCTGCAATTTTAAGGCTTGAAACATTAACTACTCTAATAATAAAATAGTTCATCTATCTTTTCTATTTCCATTTTAAAGTGGTTCCAAAATATATTTCTTCTTATTAACTAACATGTTACATACCCTGCTTCTTTAAAAGTTTACTTCCCTGATGGTGCTTTCGAATCATCTAAATATGTACCTGTGTGATGTTTCAGTTACAGGTGATGAACTTCCTTTGAAAATGATGAGGCCCTGCTCAGATTGTACTCTCTTGTGATTTTAAAAGAACAAAACGTAATTATCCATGAAAACCATTATTTTGACAGCCAAGAATGAGAGTTTGAAAATTTGATGTTAATACTCCTTTTCCTGCAGGGTTGGACTACTGCCTAACGGGCCAAGCAAGTTCCCAGAATGCTCGGCCTCTGAGTGATGTGTCCAAGACTACGGGGAATTTATTACTCTCTGGGCTGGTATTAAGGAGCAGGGGAGGTTAAGAGGGAGGGGAGAGAGACGGAACCTAGAGGTTGATTACTGCTCTTTGTGTCTCTGCTCTTAACTCTATTGCCTGTTATCGGAAGCACAGGGCCAAGCATGAAACACTAACACATATCCTGGCCAAATTGAGCGGTTGCGTGAGTTTGCCTTTAGCACCTCTCCTATGGCTACTCCCCTGCTCTGTGCTATGGAACCCCAGGCATCACGTACTCCTGGATGCCCAAGGATCCTGGGAGGTTCCCCCCCTCTCTAGTTTTATCCCTACCTCTGTGTTTGGTCTAGACTCCCCTTCACTAAAGGGCTTTTAATCTATTCATTTATGCTGTAAACTTCTCTAAAGTATTAATAATAACCACAAGTATCATGATACAAAGTACGCTCTACAGCAGCACTGTCACATAGAACTTTCTGTGATGATGGCAATGTCCTATATTGTGTTCTCCAAGATGTCAGCCACTAGCCACAGGGGGCTAGTGTGAATGAGGAGCTGAACTTTTTATTATGTTTAATTTTAATTCAGTTAAATTAAAAAAGCCACGTGTGACTAGTGGCTACTGTATTGGATAGCACAGCTCTAGAGATTTTTATCTTATTGCAAGAAATGATGGCTGTGGGAAAACTGTAGCTGGCCAGTGGGCAGGCAGGTCTTTGGCGGCCCTTGCAAATGCCCCATCTCAGAGTCAGAGGGGAAAGTCAAGCCAGGCTCCCCCGCCGACTCGCCTGACTCTGCCTGAGGTCCAGTGGCAAAGCAAACTCAGTAGGAAAGATTTCAGGGAGAACGTAAACTGCTAAACAATGACACACATGTTTTGACACCATTTCCTTCTTTTTCCCTTGCCCTTTATCCCCCTCAGGTTTCACAAGAAGAGTTTTTGAACTATTATGCTGGTGTTAGCGCTTCTATTGACACCGATGCCTATTTCATTTTAATGATGAGAGAATCCTGGAGATTATGACTTTTGTCTGTTAATTCTTTTGCAAATCAGGGACTCTCAGAGAATGGAATGAGTTTGAAAGAAGTCCAATGCTGTAGATTTTGATGAACTAAAGTTTCTGGAAGATCTGGAATTTCAAAAGCAATAGATCTTCAATCATCTTACTTTATTACCTGGAACATGTTCATTTCCTTAAATGCCTGATAATATATTTTCAAATCAGAAAGAAATGAAGGAAAGAAGGAAGAAAGAAAATCATAAAGTGAGACTGGGAGGTGTTCCTTAGGTGAAATAATGCACTTGTTATAGTTGTGCCTCTTGTAGGTGTAAATGTAGCTGTTTCTCCACACCTTCACTTTATCTGCTGTCTTTGGAGTCTGTAGCAGGAGGTGATAATAAAAGAATTGGAGGAACATCCATCTGTGTAAAATTTCCTGAGCTTACTTATTTTGGTTTCTCTTGGTGAATACTTCATAAGTAAAATTTATTTTATTCTGAAATCCAATGACTTTTGGGGCGCCTATTTTTATATTTTGATCTGGGGATTAAAACTCAGCAAATTGCCACACTTGTGTGAACAGGGGACTTAAGTGCCTCCTGTGACGAAAGGAAGGTGAGCTGAGCTGGCCCACCTGGCTGAAGGCTGGGCTTCCTTGGAGTGACTCACTTCCTGGATCAGCCTATTAGGGTGAGAGAGATGCACAAGGAAAGGGAAGTGCCTGTTAGAAGCTGTGGAGACTTTCTGGGGCTTAGGGGTAAACTGGCGAGGGGGACTTTGGGGTAAACTGGCGAGGGGGACTTTGAAACTGATTTTGGAATTCACCTTTTGAACCCACACTTCCAGGCTGCTCCCCAAGGCTCATGACGTCAGATTTCCTGACCCATTCTCTTCCTCTAGTGACTGCTTCTCAGGGAACAAAAATGGCTGGACATAACCAAAGGCCCTTCATCCTGGAAAAGCAGAAGAAGTGAGGGTGGGAGTGGAGATGGAAGGCTAAAGCTGGGCTTCTCCAACTTTGATGAGCACACACATCCCATGGGGATCTTGTTAATATGCTAATTTGGATTCAGAAATCTGGGGCAAGGACTGAACTTCAGCCTTTCTAACAAGCTTCCCTGTGACGTTGATGCCTCTGGTCTCTGGGTAACATTTCGAGTAGTGAGAGGTAGAGAGATACCAGCGTGGATATTTCCAGTGCACTTGACTAATTATTTGCCCACCTTTGGTTGACCATACTAATTTATGATTTTTGACTGCTGGGCCATCCTCTCTTTGTCTTTAAAGTCATGAAAGTCTGAAGGAAGTACCATAGAAAACGTGTGCTTCCCAGGCACATGAAGGAGAGAACTAGCACTTGTGCGGTGGTATTTCAATTGGAGAATTTCTCATTGTCCAGGACCGAGTCCTGCAGCCTTCCAGCCTCAAAGACCTGAGGGTGCCAGCCCACCGAGGGTAGGTTTTATCTCTTGAGACCTCCATTGAGCAAGCTCATAGCAACTGATCCTAAAACTGGAATCCAAACCATTCATTTACTATGGAGAATGCAACTCTCAAGTTTGCTGAGACCAGATGAGAGGACCTCGTCTAGGTTTGAGGATGAGAGAATGACAGCTTAGCACTCAGTTCAAGGTTGCTTTTAGCAGTTTATTCTCAGATATGACTAAGCAGTGCAAGAGGATATACTTGTGGTATGTTAGGGTAACACTAACTGCTGTAGCAAATAAACCTGCACATTTACAAACGCTCAAACACAAAATATATTTATTTTTCATTCATGAAACAGTATTATGTATGTGCTATTCATGGTCGGTGACCAGCTTTTCTCTGTGCAGTGATTTCAGGTTGCAGGACTATTCCGTGTTGTGGTTCTGCTGTTCTCTAGGGCTTCGTCATCAATGACGTCCGCATGGCTAAAGGGTAAAGAGGTATAGAGAAGGCTGAAGAGCTTTCTGAAAAACTT
This sequence comes from Balaenoptera physalus, assembly GCF_965194825.1. NCBI lineage: Eukaryota > Metazoa > Chordata > Mammalia > Artiodactyla > Balaenopteridae > Balaenoptera > Balaenoptera physalus. The sequence continues at coordinate 147,785,173 of NC_138890.1, forward strand.
TGGTCTGGAAGTGACACACATCAATTCTGCTTGCACTGCATTAGATGATAGTCACACGATAACATCTAAATGCAAAGGAGGCTGGGAAGTGCAGTCCCGGGCAGGAAATATTCCCGCCAGTGAAAACCTATCTAATGACAGGAGAGTACAAATTTTGGTGGACAACTAGCTTTTTTAAAAAAAAATTTAATTCATTTATTTATTTATTTTTGGCTGCGTTGGGTCTTCGTTGCTGCGTGCGGGCTTTCTCTAGTTGCGGCAAGCGGGGGCTACTATTCGTTGCGGTGCGCGGGCTTCTCATTGCGGTGGCTTCTTTTGTTGCGGAGCACGAGCTCTAGGTGTGCGGGCTTCAGTAGTTGTGGCTCGCAGGCTGTGGAGCACAGGCTCAGTAGTTGTGGTGCACGGGCTTAGTTTCTCCAAGGCATGTGGGATCTTCCCAGACCAGGGCTCGAACCCATGTCCCCTGCATTGGCAGGCAGATTCTTAACCACTGCGCTACCAGGGAAGTCCCAACTAGCTTTTTGAATAACTTTTGAAATAGCAGTCCCATTGCCTTCCATTTTCTTAAAGAGGCATGCTTCGAACCAACATGGAGTGAGGTATTTGCCAGGTTAGAGGTAGAACTGAGGTCTCTCTATCTTTAGCCACATTGGCAGCAAAGAAAACAACTTCTACAACCATATAAGGTAATTATTTTCTAATCAGCAAGTCCTGTCATTTGGGCCTCATAGTTCTATTCCAGGCCTTGATATTCATGCTGCCATAACACTGAGGCAACTCATCCTTTATCTGCCCCTATGACACAAGACCTAGGAATTTTCCATCTATATCTATGCAGGGGATTTCTGTGGGGAGGTGTAGCTATGTCCTATTGCACATACTGGAACCGAGTTATTCATGTTGGTAAATGAGAAATGTTTTGCCCTAGAGACAGATCTCTTTTTGGAAACTTAATTATTATTATGAAGTTATTTGGTCATTGGAATCACAACAAAGGGCATGTAGATTAAAATATTTAACGAAATTAGGCTGACAGTTTATAACATTCATTTTGCTAGTGAGACCATAATCTTCTCCCAACAGTTCCTGGCGGGGACTATCAAAGATGCCCTCTCTGACCTGTCTCTTTTTCAATGCATCATAGCTGACTAACAGCCCATAAGAAGGGACACACACTTCACTTTAGATGTGTTAATTAGGCATGTCCAATGAAATCACTCAGGATCTGGTCTGCCTTGCCTGCTTGCAGTTGATGTTTGTCTCTTTAGGGTACTTTTATATACCTCTGTTCTAATTCATTGTGTATGAAATATCACAGCCATTTTATTGTTGTTCTGAGGGCTATCTCATTTCCCTGTTATTTGGAGTGCAACTTATTGTAGCCCCAGGGAACTGACAACAGAAATCAGGTGCATTCTTGTTTCATCTTAGAGGGAAAAATTCAATAGAAGAGAATTATCTTATCTGGAGATAGTTCATCAGAATAACCAAACAACATGGTTCAATGCGTCATGGGGAGAAGGTGACACAGGGTGAGGACCTAGATATTTTCAGGATGGGGGTTGGTCACCAGAAAGACTAACCACATAATTAGAGAGTGGAAATTTTGGACTGTCCCAACTTCTGAGGAGGGGAGAGGTTCTGGAGATTGAGTTCAGTCCTGTGGACAGTGTTTTGATCAAGCATGCCTACCCAATGAGACCCAATAAAAACTTTTGAACACTGAGGCTCAGTAGCACTTCCGGGTTGGTGAGCAAATTGATGTGCAGGAAAGGTGACACTGATTCCAGGAGAAGAGCAAAGCATAGCCTGCCTTCTCTGTCAAACTTCACCCTATGTATCTTCATCTGGCTGGTCCTCCTGATTTGTATCGTTAATAATAGAACTGTAATTGTGAGTAGAGTGCTTTCCTGAGTTCTGTGAGTCATTCTAGGGAATTACTGAACCTGAGAGTGTTGGAGGAACCCACATTTCTAAGCAAATGGCTATAAATTCAAGACTGTAATATGGTAACCCTGCCTGAGGTTCTGGCTGGCCTGGCCTGCTCTGTAGAATTCAGACTCAAGATGCAACACCAACTCTTACCAGATGCCAGCCTGCCAGCTTGCCATAAGGTGTTGGAAGTGCCAGTCCTCACAATCATGTAAACCAATTACCAATTTCTTTTTTTTGGTTGCGGGGCATGTGGGATCTAGTTCCCTGACCAGGGATCGAACCCACATCCCCTGCATTGGAAGCATGGAGTCTTAACCACTGGACCACCAGGGAAGTCCCTGAACCAATTTCTTAAAATAAGCCCTCTTTCTCTACACACACACACACACACACACACACACACCACACTTGGTTCTGTTTCTCTGGAGAACCCTGACTAATACAGAAGTATAAGTAACCTGGGGAGCCCAGAAATAAGCAGAAAATGTCTGAAAGAAGACCATTCTTGTTGGGGGTTGTGCCCATTAATTTCTGGGGCCTGCCTTAACTCTGGGTAGTTAGTGCCAGAGTGGATTGCACTACACCTAGTTGGGGTTGCAACAGCAACAAGCTAAGTCATTATTTGCTAAACTGGCTCATATTTCAAAGTTCAATTCAAAAGTTAAAAGGTTTCGGGGCTTCCCTGGTAGCACAGTGGTTGAGATCTGCCTGCTAATGCAGGGCACACGGGTTCGAGCCCTGGTCTGGGAAGATCCCACATGCCGCGGAGCAACTGGGCCCGTGAGCCACAACTACTGAGCCTGCGCGTCTGGAGCCTGTGCCCCGCAACAAGAGAGGCCGCGACAGTGAGAGGCCCGCGCACCGCAATGAAGAGTGGCCCCCGCTCGCTGCAACTAGAGAAAGCCCTCGCACAGAAACAAAGACCCAACACAGCCAAATAAATAAATAAATAATAATTAAAAGGTGCTAATAATTAAAAAAAAAAAAAGTTAAAAGGCTTTACAAAGCTTTCCTCAATTTTCTAGGAAGATTGACTTGTTCTTTCATTTTCTATGCTGTTTTTGTTGAGGATATATGTATCTTTATATCATAGTCTACTAATCAGATGTATAAGAAATATTATTTTCTCTAGTAGACATTCATTCAAACTTGGAGCACTGCCCCATTCAAGCTGGCTGGCAGAAAATGTAGCTTAAGTCTTTCTTGGGATTCCTACCGAAGGCTGTTCTATGGTTCTTAAATTTGGCAAGCAGGGAAAGGGAAAGGGTGTAACTTCAGATCACACATGTTATCCTTGAGATGTCTGCTGCCTCTCTTACACCCACTGAATCTCGGCAGCTTTTCTACCATACTTGGGAAATGACAACTTTGAGAGCTGCCAATGGGGTAAATGAGGAGCTCACTTTGGAGAAAGCTATGGATATTTAAGGAAGAAATACAACAGGCATTTGGATATTCATTCAACCAATAAATATTTACTTAGCAAATATTTACTTAGCAAATATTACTACTCTAGGTGCTGGAGATTTAGCCTTGAACAAAAGAAATATGATATATTTACTCATGAGAGTTCAGTATAGAAGACAAATTCTAAAGTTCAAGGTGTAGGTCCGGATGGATAGGAAAATCTGGAAGGTGAAGAGCCAATGAACGTATTGAAAAAAAGCAAAGGTACAGGAAAGACTGGATGACTGAAGGAGCAAGATTCTGGAGAAGGAGGAAGGACTGCAGTAAAGGACATTAGCAGTTGACATTGTGCTCTACTGAGGGAGGGGAAGCTCATCCTTTGACTAGGGGAAGAGTTGGTAGAAGTTTATGGGGGTTTGGGAGTGTGTGGATGGAGATAGTAAATAGAGAGGAAACATAAGTTTTGACTCAGTTTTCTCAAAATGAAGGCAAAGTCACTTGCTGGGAATGAGAAGAACTGAGATTCAATGAGGATTTGAAGTAAGAGGTAGAGGTTTGGCTAGTGATGGAGTGCGTTGGGAGAGGATGCTGCCAAGTATGAATAAAGAAAAGCACAAATTTGTAAGGACCCCAGTTGGCAGCATTGTGAAATTTTCACCAGGACCACCCAGCAGATAGGGAGAGATGCGAATTGTAGGGACATGTCATATCATCTTGTTCCATAACATCTATCACTGCCATTTGCATACAAGAGGTGCTCAATTAACTGGTGGAATTCAACAATTATTTAAAAGATGGGAAGATGGGGAATCTTGAAGTTCACTGCTGTACCACCCATATCACAAGGAAGAAATCAGACAATGACTCTAGAACAGCAAATTCTCATTTTTTATCAAAGTAGTCAGTATCAAGATTATTCTAGAAAAATAGACTTTACAGGAAAAAAAATGAAAATTTTAATTCCAAGTAATAACTATACTGAGAAACATTTTGGTCTTTTAATTATTTTATACAATAATAAAACATACACACTTTCTCCCAAAAGGAAAAGAAGACAAATGTAGTAAATGGAAAGTGTTCTACTTTCATGTACTCATTTACCATTTCATTCTTCTCCCCCATAATCACCACTGTAAACTCTTTGGAGCATTGCCTTCCAGACTGTTTTATAAGCATATTCTTAATTCTGGTATTCTGTCTGTCTTTATATATAATTTTGAGAAGGTTCTTTTTTAGTAGACTCTTTTGTTTGCTTCTCTAACATCCTTTATTTCCTTCCTTCTTTGTCACCCCTGTTTTGGCCAGGTGTCCATCTCATCCTCAGGTCCAGAGATGGTGAGCCATTTCCAAGTCAACCAGTACATGGCATTCTCTTAGTGACTGTTATTGATCCAAGGATGTGCACATTACTTCAGTTGGGTCAATCATACTGAAGGGAAAAAGTAAATTTCATGTGTAAGAGAGAATGTTTTCCCCACTTAATTTATGGAAGAAATGGTTACATTTTTTTGCTATTAGACTAAAGGATCTATAAATATTGAAATCCTTCCATGGCCCAACCACTTTTCTTTCCCAAAATGTTCTCAGGAAATTTATAGATTAAAAGCATTTCATTAAGTAATGGAAAGAAGGTGACAGTGGGTCTGCTGCTGTATCGACGAGATAGGAAGGGCTTCCTTAGGTGGAGGCAACACTTGCGTCCTCCTGTAAATGTGGCATCATAACTCTCCTCATATCTGACTGGTGTAATTTGCATTAACTGCTGATTCTTTACTCCTTTCCTTATCTATACTCTTTACCTTATGATTTGGAGTTCCCACACAAGAGGGAGTATATTTCTTTACTCCTTGATTCTGAGTTTGGTCATGTGACTTCTTTGGCCAATAGGATAAGGTGACCGGTGTGCCAGTTCTGAATGTAAGCCTCAGAAGGTCTTTGTGTTTCTGCTTGTCCCCTAGTACCTCTACTATGAAATAAGTACGGGCAGACTATTAGTCTCAGGAAAAAGAGAGGGAACTCATGGAATGGTGGTATTCTCAGCGGGACTCAGCCTAAATCAGCTGACTTCCATCTAGGTGCAGATGACTTGTGTCATCCCCGTTGATACCAGTAGAACTACCCAGAAGAACCTAACTTAGATCAGTCAACTCCCACATAATGGGCAATTTGTGAGAATAAATGATGTTGTTTGAAGCCACTGAGCTTTGACATGGTTTGTTACTGAGCATTAGTGTAGCAATAGCTAAGACACACTGCTTAATCTGGTATTTTCTCCTCGTGGGAATGATGGGGAAGAGAGGTGGAGACCTCTGCAGAGTTTCTTCCTAGAAAAATGGCATAGACATTTTCCCCTATTATGGTATATGAAGCTCTGTCGTATTTCTTTTAATGACTTTGCTAATTTTCCATAGTATGGATATAGCATATTTTATTTAGAATATTAAATTTTTTTCTCTATTACAAGCAGTGTTTCATCGATATTTCTTGTACATATATTTTTGACTCCTGTGATTTGTTCTGTAGAGAATTTTTTTTTTTTTAAGAGTCTTTTTTTTTTTTTTAAACTTTTGGGTTTGTTTGTTTGTTTGTTTATTTATTTATGGTTGTGTTGGGTCTTCGTTTCTGTGCGAGGGCTTTCTCTAGTTGCGGCAAGTGGGGGCCACTCTTCATCGCGGTGCGCGGGCCTCTCATTATCGCTGCGTCTCTTGTTGCAGAGCACAGGCGCCAGACGCGCAGGCTCAGTAATTGTGGCTCACGGGCCTAGTTGCTCCGCGGCACGTGGGATCTTCCCAGACCAGGGCTTGAACCCGTGTCCCCTGCATTGGCAGGCAGATTCTCAACCACTGCGCCACCAGGGAAGCCCCTGTAGAGAATTTTTAAAAGTGAAATATCGGGGTATTCACCTTTGAATTTTTGCTCTTTTTTCCAAATTGCCCTCTTAAAATTTGTACTAATTGATATTCTTACCTACAGTATATGAGAAAGCCTCTTTTCCCATGCCCTTGGCAAGCATTGAAGTTAACAAGCTTGTAAATATTCCCAGTTTAATAGGCAAAAAAATCTATCTCATTCAATTTATTTGCATTTTTTGATTCTGAATGAGATTGAGCACATTTTCATATTTTTATAGTCAATTTCATTTCTTTTGTGAACCCTCTGTTAGTGTGCTTTGTCTATTTCCCTCTTGGATTGTTCATATTTTGCTTATTCACATATAAGATTCTTTGGATGTTAAGATATTAGCACTTTGCCTATCATATTGTTACTATATTTTTCCAGTTTGTTTTTATCTTTTCTTTTTGTTGTGGATTTTTAAAATGCAATAAAAATTCATCAATATTCTAAATTTTTTTGTAGTCAAATGTATCAATCTTTATGGCTTCTGGGTTTTATGTCTTATGTAGAAATGCATTCCACATCCAAAATGTATAAAATGATTCACCTATGTCTTCTGGCATATTTGTTTTCATTTTTTACATTATTTACATCTTCAATCTATGTGGGATTTACTTCAGTGTAAGAAGTTGGTCAGCACTTTCCTTTTTATCCACAAATGGCTGGTGTGTTGTTCCAATCTCTCTCTTTCTCTCTTTTAAATAATCCACCTTTACTACATTAATAAGAAATAATGAATTTTTTTGTAAGCACATGGATCTGGACACAGGGTCTCTATTATTGGGCTGGCCAAAAAATTCTTTCTGGTTTTTCTGTAACATCTTATGGAAAAACCCGAAAGAACATTTTGGCCAACCAAATATATTCCATTGATTGTTCTGTCACAAAATAAAAGAAAAGAAAAAGAAGAAAATATAACTAAGGATATCTGTAATTTTGTCACTTCTAAATGTATAATGATAGTAATTTATATTGCCATTAAAAATGTGAATAAAATTTTAAAATCCCTTGTATAGTTAGCTTCTTCTCAATTTTTTTCTTCTCCAGAGTCATGCAGGCTCTTCTTGAACATGTATTTTTCCATTTAGTATTTGGAATAACAGCATATGTATATATGTACATGATGTGGAAGGCTACACATCAATTAATAAATATGATTATTTCTGAGGAGTGGGATTGGTGAGCAAGGTCTTTTACTTGTTACACTATATACGTCTATGTTTCTTGAATTTTGGGGAAGAGGCACATATTACTTTAGTAATAAAGCATCAATAAAGATTTAAAGAAATGACTCAACATATGAAAATATTGTAATCAAAGACCTTAATGAAGTCTTTGTGCCTTTTAGTGTATTTTTAAAATTTGATCCGCTTGTGTTTTCAAGATGTGCAATCATTTCATCTGCCAGTAATGATCATTTGGTTTCCTCCTGTTTAATATTTATGCTTCTTACTTTTCTCCTTGTTTGCTTGCATTTCCTAGATTTCTAGGCCAATGTTAAATGTGATGGCAATGAAACTTCTTTTGTGTTATCTGTAAATTTAATGGAGTATAACCTTTAATACTTCATCATTGAGCATGATTCTGGTTTATGTTCTATTCTTATTTTACTAAAGCTTTTTATTTAAAAAAAAATCCTAAGCACCACTCAAATCTACGTTGGCAACTTCATACTACGATTCATAAAAGCTTATTAATATACAAAAAAGGGATTTTCAGTGAAGCGTATTCATCAGTATCCTGCTGAAGCATTTATTGAAACTCTAATTAAACTATCTCATAGGATATAAAAGCAATATTTCATTGTTATCAGTGAATAGCAGTGTCTTTAGCTTCATATTAAAATGTTTTCTGATTATTTTGCATTTTGTCTAATGACTCGTGCAGTTTGCACTTTGCAGCAACTAATTTGTTATAAAAAGGAAAAAGTCCTTCTCAGTGTCTGCAAGCTCTTTTCTCCTCCTTGATGAGAGATCTTTACCCAGAGTAGAAAGGAATTCACCCTCATGATTTATGGTTGAGGGATCCACCAGATTAACTCAAGTGTTAAGCACTGAAACTTTATTTTTCAAATCTCAGGGGCTTTGTGTGTTGTTTGCTTCACAGCTGGTTTTCACTAGTGTCCTGAGCAGTGTTAACGTATCCCTCGGACCCACCAGGTTTTACGTATCACACTTTGTTTGTCTGAACAGCTGCCTCATTGCAAGCTGTACACAAATTCCATACAAATGCCACAAGCTATTAAAATTCAGAAGCTGGGTTAGCCTTCAAATGTGGATCTAAAATATACTAAATAGATGAACAAACAATTAAATGCAGGTACTCATCAAAGAAAGGAAGCTTTGGAAAATTCTTCCTCATACCACCTCACCCTATTGTTTCTCCACTTCTGTGGTTATGGTGGTTAAGAGTGCAGCTGGGGAGGTAACTGTGGATGGAGGCGGCAACTGACACCTTGCACGTGGCTGCCCAGATGAGCTATTCTCTCAGGGATGCTGTGCCTGCCTCTTCCTGAGCCTGGCATCCTTCTATCTCGAATGGTGATGAGGAAGTATCTTGACTAATAAAACATCATTCACTAATATATTGATTCATGCATTCTATGTTTTTTAATTAATTAATTATTTATTTATTTATAACATGTTTATTGGAGTATAATTGCTTTCCTTCTAGATTTTACGTACTGTGTTTAGCAGCAGACATAAACCCCAATAAGTCATAGTTCTCTCCGCCTGAGTGCTCAGAAGCCCATAGGGGCGTCAGACAAATTAGGCAATTACAAATCAGTGTGGTGACAATAGGGGTAAGTACGCACATGAAATTTATTATGCCACACCCCTGATTAAAATCCTCTTAAGCACCCTCTTCCACCACAGACTAAATCAAAATTTCTTAGGCTGGCATGTCAAATGCCACTGGCCCGACCAATTTTGCCAAGTGCCATCTCAGCCACCAGGCAGCAGACCCTCTGGACCAAGGATGATAAGCTAAGTAGATGCCCATAGACAGCTTCCACTGAAGTGCCTGCTGAATGAACCTGCACACTCCATTCTCTCTCTGAGATACATTGACACCTACATCGGAATTTGGCTGCTGGCAAGTTTATCTCTAGTGCCCACCAAGTAAGGCATAAACTCACCCAAGTCAGTTGTGTGTGTTCCCAAACTCATTTAGTCCAGTCGGACTAGTTACTGTAATTACATGATGCAAGCTGGCAAAATGTGAGTGTGCAAAGAAAGACTGCTGTTGACCTAGGAGGACTACTCGAATGGTTTGAAGAGACTTGATAAAGGCATATTGAAAGAATATTGCTAGCAAACAGGGTGGGAAAAGTGATGGTAAAAGACTAGAGTGGAGAGATAAAGCTTGGCATCTACATTTAGATATCTTCTAAAGTGTTTGAAAGTTCTTTTCCATTTTAAAGAAAGCAAAACTAGAAGGAGTAGATGAAGTGTTACTGGTGTGTATTACTTAAGAAAGACAACATGGAACTACAATCAATGACCCCAGAGGAACGGCCTTGGCCTTGTAACAAAAGAAGGATGAATGGGCATCCACTCATATGTTTTAAATTCAAATAAGATGTTCAAGGTAGATACATATTGTTTTTTTATCAAAGTGTCCTGTGTCTGACTCTCAGAAGTAACCACCAACACCCTACTGTTCCCAACTGAGACAGATAAGAAGACATTACCTACTGTATTTGTAACTCCCCAGATGGTCCAGGCTCTCTCTAAGCTCCATCACTTTGAACATGCTGTTTCCTCTGCCGGGAAATGCCCTCTCTCTACTCCAGACTCTGTTAGCTGGCAATCTCCTATTTACTCTGTACTTCCTTCATGCCACCTCTTCTTGGTGCTTCTTTCCTAACGCGTCCTTGGCTGTCCTTGTTTTCCTCACCCAGCAGTAGAAGGTCCTTCCTACATTTAAGGAACTCCCGGCTCTGTGAAGCAGAGCCTGCCTCTCACTGCAGAAGATGCAAATGCCAGCTATTCTCTGCCCCGACTCCCACTACTGGCGCCCAGACACAGGACGAGGCGTAGCTGCTTTCAGCCATAGGCTCCTGCTCTGCCTTTAAACCAGAGCTGGTGATGTGGAGCTCTGGGACGCTGCTGCCGAGTCTGCTCTGGAGCGGGTGGTGGCAGTGAAGGGCTGTTTCCCATTTCTGGAGGTGCCAGTGGTTGAGATGCGGGGTGGCTCTGCGGCCTCCGTGTTTGTGTTTTGGGCCTCCCAGGTATTCTGGGAGCCCTCTGATAGCCTTTCATAAATTCCTTTTCTGCTCAAATTAGCCAAAGCTGGTTCCTATTGCCTAAAGCTAAGATTCATGACTGATATTTTGGCTCATCACCCCGGTATGACATTGTCGCCTGTTCCAATGTGTCTTTGTCCCCCGTGTGATTGCGAGCTGGCGACATCCCATCTCATCTCCTTCACCCCTGTGCCCAGCCTAGTGCAAAGTAATGCAGAGCAGACCCTCAACGAATTGCTAATTTGTTAGTTTGCAAATGAATTACTTAATTGATGAAAAAAGTTTCCTCTGAAAATCTCAGTCCATAAAATAACAGCAAATGACACCGGGATGTTTCCAGTGGCTGAGGAGAAGCATGGCCCACTTTGGATAGCCTTTTATTCGTATTTCTCATAGAAGACAAGTGCAGTCACAGAGAGTTCCATAGTGTTTAATTAAATATATGACTGTAACACACATCGGATACTTATAACACACTTAGCAGCACTGCAAAATGTTTGTAATGCATGTGGAAAGTACACAGTCAAATCAGAGACTTTCGGTGTAGTGAACAATGGATATTTTAAAGAGTAACCCCGAAGAAAAACAACTGGGCTGGCAGAAATGCTGTCTGATCTCCATCATTCCAGCTGTCTGATCACATATGCTCACTGTCTTCCTGGCCAATTCTAAGTCTTGTAGCCTCTCTACAAATGCTCTGAAAACACAAGTATGCACATCTGAAACAGCCCACACTTGGCTTTTCTGAAGCAAATTCCCCTGGAAATGAGAATGAAGGGAGGGGCAAAGGCTGGTAGAAAGTCAGTCGAATAAGCCAGGATGCCCTAGATTCAGACATGGTTGTTTAATTGACCAAATTACTTATCAGTTTTCTTTTCATTTCACGCCATATAGAACTAGCAGTTTACATCTCTGATTTATGCACTGTCTCTGACCAGGAGTTTTTCTTTCTTAATGAAATCCCAAAGAGGGTTGGTCAGAACAAATTTGTAATCTTACATTATACAGTATATAATCAAGCATTAGCAGCAGTTATGATTGTAAGAGTATGATACATAGATTTTACACACCTCCGGTAACAGACAGACATTCACACACTGAATCCAAATGATAATCTATGCCAACAGGATTTTAAAGCTGGAGGGACCTTGATCTTCCTCGAGACCTATCCCCTCCTTTCTTTGAGAGATTGTTTATTTATATGAGGGATACAAACTTACAGCTTCCAGTCCTGACTTAACATGTAAAGTTGAGTAACTTACCTGTCCTGTCTGTGTCCCCATTTTCACATAAGGCAAAGATAATAATGGTAAGTACTTCATAGGACCTCTATGAATAAGATGCAAGAGAGCTAGGTTGGGCGTGAGGTTTCCTGTGATGACCTCTTCCTCGAGACTTGGCTCACATTTCTACAGAAGGTAAAGAACCCACGTCCGCCTGGTGGAAAATGTCTTGTGCTCACACGCCAGGCAGATTCTGCTTTTCTTCCACAAAGATGTATACCACTCTTGTGGCATTTTCCCTGCCTGTCTTCCACCAGGGCGCTTTGAACATACTTCCATGACTGCATTTGGTGTTATAATGATTTGTTTACAAGCTACCTTTCATTAGATTTTTTCACTTTATGAGGGCAGGGTCCCAACCTTGTTTGTCTTAGACCTCCCAGCCTACCACTGTGGTTGGCACAGAGCAAGCTTTCCATAAATAATTGTCAAGAAAACGGAAGGGGTAATGCTTACAGAGGTGCTTTGAAAAATCACAAAAGTGCTGAGCAAATCTAAGGGTTTATGGGACTATAGTCATTGCTAGTGATTCAGAGAAAAGCACTGGAAAGTACAACACTGAACTAGTCTAATTATCATTAGGCCTCTAAGCCAACAGATAAGGTCTATTAGTCCACTATTTAAAACTCACTTCACAGGCATCACAGAATAAAACCAAAAAGAAAATTTTAAAAATTAAAAGCACTTAACCTCCCCCCAAACAAACTAAAAACACAACAAAGAAAAAAGGCAAAACATAAATGACAACAATGAGGACAAACTCCCAAACAACAATATCAATCCTGGACTGATGTCCTTCTTGGTCTGTGTACACCCGGAGTGGCGATGGGGATGGCATGGGGGCCTGTGTAGAGGCATCAGCTGCCCTCCTCTGAGTTGAGACTGCTTCGCTGCCTTGACTTGGCTTGAGACAGCCTTTAAAAATTTATCTGGACCAAGAAATGCAAGAGGACCCATGTCAGATGTTCTCTATATCTTCGGGAACATGGCCACAGTTGGCTCACTCACTGCATGGGCTTGTAATTCCTTCTCCCTGAAGTTTTGTGGCAACATTCATGGTGATAGAAATCAGGATGGTGGATGGACTTGGGTTGGGGAGTCTCTACACATATAGAAACGTTATCTCCTGGCTCATGGCTCGAATGCACTCAGTGTCCTGAGTCCGTAACAGGTTCTTCCATCATCGATGGATGCCACTGGGTGGGAGGGGCAAGAGGATCATGCTCTTGGTAACTAAAAATAGAAATTACAGGCTTCTAGTTGATTCTCTCTTGAGCACTTTATCAGAAAAATGGAATAAAATGGTGTTTGTGGCTCTGTCTTACCTTCTCCACTTTTGTAGACATGGCTGGCCATGATACTTCATATGTCATGAGACCATTCCCCCAGCCCCCCTATCTTCCTTGTAGCCTTTTCAGTTCGGGTGACCATAGGTCCCCATTTGCCTGGGACAGTCCCGGTTTACACTTGTTGTCCTGGAGTGATTATTTATAACTTCCCCTTTCACTTGCAAAAGTGACCCAGTTTGGACAATACATTATACAGTCACCCTGTTCTAAGTGAGGTTTGGCACTGGAGAGTGGGACAGTCCCTAGTTAAGAGGAAGGCACATGACTTGGAGGAGACTGCAGTAAGACTCCTGGGCAGCAAATCTTGATTCTACTCCTTGCTGAGTGGGGAACATGGATAAGCTAATTTAAGCCACAGTTTCATCATCTGTAACATAGAGAATAATACTAATCGCACCCACCTCCCAGGATTATTGTGAGGATGCAGTGCGAACAGATGTGTAGAGCACGCAGCACGGCATTGTGTACATAGTGAGTCCTGACAGTGGTATCTATTATTCTAATTCTCCTCTCCTTCTTTCTTCCGTTGTTCCCTTTTGCCCTCCCCACCCCTCCATCTTTTCCTCCACCCTTTCTTTCACTCTTTTCTGCTTTTTTTCCTTTCTGAAATAAATGAATCATTGCATTGCCTGAAGCAGAATGCCCCTGTCTCTTGTCTCTTGCCACTGAAGCAGGGAGGTGTGGTCGAAGCGCTGTTTCAGAATCCTGTGGACCATGTTGAGGGGCTGCTTTCATTTTGTCTTCTTTGTGCTGTGAGGGAGAGTGGGACTCAGTTATCTTTGTTCATCATGATGGTTCTGGTCGTCGGTTTCTTACAATTCATTGGTTTTGGTAGAAGCTGGACATGGTGACATAGGCTTCTTCTTGACTTGATCCCAAGGAAGTGAGGATGGACTGCCCCTGGGCAGCAGGGTTCAATGTCAGAGTTCCGGGTTGGAACGGAAACAGAGGGGGCAAGGTGCTGTTTGTAGTTCCAGGGCCAAGCAGCAGGTCTTGGTACAGGAGAGGCCCGTTCTTTCCACCTTCCTTGCAGTCTGGGGACCTGGAGAAGGGGATCCCAGGGGCGTCACACACACTGATGTTCCCAGCCAGGCATCTGAATGACGACTCTCCTCTGAAAGTTTTTGGGCTGATGCCTGCATGCTCGGAGGGCCGGTTGGGGCCCTGCATACCCTCTCCGAGCCTCTGCTTCTCAGACTCCTCTAGCTGTGGAGGAAGAGGATCTTGCAGAAAGCCTTCTGCTTCGTCTCTAGCTTGAATGCCATCCACGTTATGAATCTGGCAGTCCAGGAAACTTTCAGGATTGAAACTCACGTTCAAATTCTGCACCAAAAAAAAAAAAAAAAAAGAGAGAGAAGCATTAAGACTGCACCAGAGAGACACATCAGCAAATGTTCTGTTCAGGAAAAGAGCTCAAGAACTTTCCAACAGGGGTTTACCAGGGTAGGTCAGAGAATTACCCACATGTTCTAGCTGACTCTTTGCCTCTGGAGGTGCTGTGATACTTCAGGGTCTGAAGTGACCACTTGCCATGCCCTCCATCCCTGGGGAAGTCTGGGAAATTCTGAGACTTGTATGTCATTTTAGTTTCCCACCTCCAGGAACCTGCAGCTGGCATCTTATGAGGGACCCTAGTTATGTGATACACAAAAGACCGACACTTGAGGTTCAGCCGTTCCTCATCCTGCAATGCCATTCTTGGCTGCTGGGATGTCTCTGACATAGTGATAGAAGCACCAGAAGCACTCACTTTTTTTGGTTTCTTGCACAGTTGTTCCAAAGTCTTCTTATGATCAGGGATACTGGGCCATATGATAGGCTTAATTCTGAAATAAAAGGACATTGAAGATGAAATGAATGGTGGAGGGGGTAGGCACAATAAACCTTCCCACTTACTCTGAGCCAGCAGTCAGAAGAGCAGATTCCTAGCCTTGGCTCTGCCACAACTAGGTGGATGATCTTGGACAAGTGACTTGCTTTCTCTGGGCCTCAGAGTCCCACCAGCCCGTGGAAGGGTTGGACCAGAGACCATTGTCAGCGATCTACTCTGTGAACCAGACAGCAGTGATACACCCCTGGGAAAGAGCCCTGGAGAAAAGGAACAATAGGTCTTGGCAGTGATGTAGCTATGAAACGAAAATCTGATCTGTTCATCTCCTCCCCAAAATAGGCTTTGCCATCTTTCTTTTCTCTTCATTGGCAGCAACTCCTCTGCTCTGATTTTGGTGGAAGAGAGACATATTTTCAAAGTTACACAGGGAAATTGCTTTAGGGTGGTACTTTAGAAACTGGAGTATCTTGTGTCGGGGGGCGTGTATGTGACCCTGTGCTGAGGGCATCTTCCTAAAACATTAATAACTTGACTGATGTGTGTCTAAATGATGAAACAAGCGTGGCCCTATCATGGGGTAGAATGCAAAAGTCTCATGAATTTGTGTGCTGAAAGCTAAGACTTCAAAAACATTCTGCATTTCCCATGGGTCCCTCCAGCTACCCAGGCATTCTGGAGGGATGGCTCTCACCCACTGAGGACACTTGGGAGGAAAGGTTTGCAGGGAGGATTTGCCCTATGTTCAGTTTATATATTTTTACCTCTTGTGAAATTAACTATGGAAATTCACCAGCACCTGAGGATGAGGAGGGTTATAGGGCACTGCAGTTCCTGAAATGCCTTATTCCCCTTTGTAGTTTTCTCATCAATAAACAGGACTAGAGCTCTGTCTGGAATCCCACATAACCACTCTCTTGATTAGTTAAAGAAATTCACCTTTTTTCCCACAACACACAGGCCAGAACGACCATCAGAGCCACAGAGAAGAAACTCAGAATGCTGATAATTAGTAAAACAGGATCCATCTCCCCTGGAAGGCAAGGATAGATCTTGGTTAGCAATCATGAAGCATGCTGTGGGGGAGACTTTCAGGATGCTTTGAGTTTATTTAGTAACTTGGGCCCATTTATTATTTCTTGAAAGTTGCTTTTCAGTCAACAGGATGATGTATTAGCTTTTATGGGGGAATTTGGGCTTCAGTAAGTGACGCCGTTGCTGAAACAGCCTCTGTTCACCGGTGCTGAATAGAAACGTGGAGACAGAGTTTTGGGTGAACTAGAAAAGAGTAGCTTTTATTGCTTTGCCAAGCAAATGGGGCCACAGCGGGCTAATGCCCTCAAGACTACGTGCCCCTCCCTGGTGGGGGTAGTGAGGAGTCTTATAGTGTTCAAGGAGCAGGGCGTGGTCAGCTGGTGGACATTCTTCTGATTGGTTGGTGGTGAGGAAATAAGGAGTCAGCACCATCAACCTTCTGGTTCAAACCAGTCTAGGGTCTACGTTCCTGTGGTCAGCAGTTTTCATCTGGTAGGGGTGTGCTTCCTGTTAAAAACAACTTGGAATGTGTGTCAGGCCTTTATCTGTATCTCTCAGGGAACCGTGAGTTCGGTGGCAGATGTGGCGGATTTATAATCTATAAATTGTTACCAGCTCCCCAGCCCAATAGCTATTCTTTGTTTCTACACCTTCACATTCCTCAATCATTAACTCTTGAGTCAGCCTTTCGCTTCAAAAGACAAGGACACAGGAGCTTGTACACGGTTTCAGCACCGACTTAGGTGACCAAGTCCAGAACATCTGTCACTTGGAATTTAAAAGTGACCTAACAGTAAAGACAGCAGCACTCCCTGGCTAACTTCCACCACCAAGAGAGAGAAGCAGAGCAGGGGGATGCTGAGAGAGGCTCTTCCCTGCAGCCTCAGCAATTCCTAGGGTAAGGACGGGAGGCTGGTGCATCAGAGCTGTTCCGCGCAGCCCCCAAAGGGAAGGTATATGTGGGGTGCTCTGGGTCCCCAGTGGTCTGCCTGAGCTGTGCCCTTTGGTTCTTCTGGCTGTTCTCAGTTCCTAGACCCCCAGGATATCTTCATTATTCTAGAAAAGGAGGCATGGGAAAGCCACACCAGCCTACCCATCTGCCACCCTCTACGGTATTCCCTAGAGGGACTTGGAGGGACCGGCCATTGGGATCCCAGTCTGAATTGGTAAACTAGAGGTAGTGGGTGGGAATTTTATTCAGAACTAGTGGCTCCCAGGAGTGCCCGGGACAGTACAGTCCAGACAGCCTACATCAGCTGATCAGCGACTAAGAGCCCTACTCCCACCCCTTCTTCGTTCTTCACAAAAGGGGCAAAGATGGCAGGTCATTTTTCAAAGAAAGTGTAAGAATGCCCTCTGGGGAGTCCTAACTTGTGGGTTTGTTTCATCTCTCTGGCTCTCACTGTCGCTCACAGACTTTGACATGCAAAGCACTATGGGGGGGGGCGGAACAGACTCTAGTCACTTCTCACCTGGGCCATTGGTCTCTGGAGTTCTGAAGTGGAAACTTGGACTCCATTCACTCCAGAAGCCTTCAAAATAGTTGGTGTTAGGGATGGACCGAACTTTAATCTCATACATTGCATTGGGTTGTAGCTTTCTCTGTAGGAGCATCAACTTTGTACTGGATAAATTCATGTGCTGAAGAGCAAAAAAAGGCCACTACATTTTTAAGGTGGAAAAAGAGGCGGTGCTCACATCTCCCAAATCATTTCAAGTTGAGTGTCTTTAGTCATGTGGACATTCTTTTGAGGTTCTCTCATATTTGTTAGAAAAAGGAGCTCTGACGTGGAGGGGTTGGCAGCAGAATTGGGGCAGAGTGTGTGAGCTCACAAACAATGCTGCAAGTGGTCAAGGAGGGCAGTGATAAAATGGGTCGTTATCTTTATTCAGGTGAGTTGGGCTCTCCCAGTCAGGGAGGGTATAAATCACTCCCAGGCTCCGGCCTTCCTTTCCACACTCTAATCTCTTCTTTTTCTTTCCCTCCCATTTCACATCCCACGGAGAGATGAAAGGGAATGGTAAGGTTAGTGAACAAGAATCATTTTCCTCTGGAAGATATAATTCTACATCGTGAATAGCAATATAGAGACACAGTCTCTCCAATAACGTGTGTCATCCTTAAGAGGAAAAAGTACTCTATCAATTTGATGGGTAAAAAGTAATACCTATAGTTATTTACATTTAGATTTATTTGATTATTAGTTTTCTATACTTATTGAAATTACGTATTTCCTATTTTGTGAGACATTTCCAACTTTCTTGCTAATTTTTCTATCGTCATATTTGTCCTTTTCTTAATGATTCATAAGACCTCTTTATATTTTAAGAATATTAACCATCTGTCAGTTGTATGTGTGGTAATTTAAGCCTAATTTCCAATTTGCCTTACGATTTCGATTATTGTGTATGCTGACATTTACAAACCTTTATTTTTATGTAGTCACATGTTTCCATCTTTTGCTTTCTTTTACTGTTTTTATGTTTAGAATGTTCTTCCTCAGCTCAAGATTATATAAACATTTACCTGTAAATGTTTTAGCCTGTTTAGAGTTTCACTTTAACATAATTTCCTTAAAACATCTTCTATTTTAATTTTTTTGTTACATGGAGCAAGTTAAGCATTAAAGTTAATTTTCCCCAGTAAGCTGATTGTCTTGGTACCATTTATTCAAAATCCTTCCTTTCTCTGCTTTGCCACTGATGCAATTTTCAGATAAAGACTGGAAGAGGTCAAGATCAAAGGAGCCTACTAGTGTGTGTGTGTGTTTGTGTGTGCCTGTGTGCACCTGTCTGTCAGTGGGAATAGAAGGAGGGAGAAGGAGGTTTGGCATGGGCATTATACTTATGTAAGTAGTGTAAGGCAGCAAATTGCAAACACACAAGACTGATCGTGGACTGAGAAAAGAGAACAGTAGGGATAAGTAGAATCTCATTTCCCCTTGAGAAAACAACTGTTATCTATTTTCTGTTCGTGCAGTATAAAAAGGACAAAAGTTAATCCAGTGACTTCAGAGGAACCTGAAACCCTGGGACATTCTAATCTTCTCTCGCCTTCTCCCCAAAACAGATTGTGAGGAGCGCCAGACCATTCCAACCGCAGCGACTCATGGAGTTTAACCACCCAGATTATGAAGGGTAAAAGTTAAGCTGTTACTTCAAGGATTTAAGAACTCAGGCTTAAAAAAAATGAAGAAAAATATTCCACCTCCTCTCCTACTTACTTCAGGCTATTCCCACAACTCCAATAAACCAGACTGTGGTTACAGCTTGGTGATTTTTTTTTTTTTTGCCTGATTTGCTTGTGAGAGTTGTGCTAAATGTGATTCTTTTTCAGGACCCCAGATAAAGAGGATGGATTTGATCTCAATCTATAATGGTTAGTAAAACTATTTCATTTAGAAACTTTATAAAGACAAAAAATAGGGCAAGAAAAAAATGAGAGCTAGGACAAGAAAGGAGACAGAGAAGATCCAGGTTTTGCGAGGCTTAAACATTTTACACTTTGGAGAACTTCTTTTAGTAAAAGGCACATTTTGAACACAAAATTGCTAGGGACCCGCCCCAGGTAAATGTACCTCTGAGACTATAAAATAAGTAACATTAAGAAGTTTCTATTTTACAGTTTTATATATTTATATATTTAAATCTGTATATATAACTTATTTATTAAGATATTTTTATATACATCTTCATAAATTTTATAATGTATAAATGTAGTTGACCTACATACCATCCAATCATTTTCATTTTTTTCCTGACGGTAGGCTACCTCATGCATTAATTCTTTCACATACTTCTTTTGTAAGTGCGACGTATTAAATGTCACCACAAAGTCATTTGCTCCCTTGCGATAGACGACTCTTATGTCAAAAGGAGCCTCAGGTTTAACTGAAAAGGAAAAAGAAATGAGGTCATTCTATAGGGTAGTCAAGGAAATAATTATAATTTTTAAAGTTCATCTACTCTGAAAATCACATTCCTTTTCTGGGACAGTAAAAACCATTTCTTCTTCTCCCCGGTTCAAAGCCTGACTACATTTCCCAGGCTCCCTTGCAGTTGGGTGTGTTCTTGTGAAGGATGTGGGCGGAAGTGATGTACACCACCTCCCATCCTGGCCCAGAAACCCCACATGTGTGACCCCATGCTCAGTCCCCTTCTGCCACTTGGAGTCATATGTTGAAGAGAGTGGAGCCCCAGGATGGAGGAGCCCTGAACGTTGCTTGAACGAACACCACCCACAGGTTAGAAACACCCATTTTGGCTCTTACATGAGCAAGAAATAAACTTATGGTGTTGGAGATATATGTTTTAGGGCTTATTGGTTACAGGAGCTAGTGCTAATTTTACGCAAAAACACATTCTCTTCCCCTTTTGAGTACTAGAGGACTTGTTACTAACTAGCCCCAAAGCAGGAGAATTTGAACTTTGAGTCTTCATTATTCTGATAAAACTGGGGGCCTTACACCTCATCTCAGTTACATGGAAACTGGGGATCTGCATCCTGGCCCTGGCTCGTAACTTCTGGTGTGACTGCAGGTTGCCTGCTCCTTCAGTCTTGTTTGCATTAGCTCTAAACTCCTCTCTGGCTTCTTCCTCCTGTCTACCTGCCTAGGATCAGAGGCACCATATATGAAATACTGTGGGAGGGAGAGAGGTATTATTTCAGGCAGAACAAACCCAGAGAAAGGTACTGAAATCTTAGGAGCACATGTGTGTCAGGCCACCCCCCACCCTTGACTTGGGGCTTCCCTGTCTTGGGCTCTTTGCTGTTCTTTCACTAAAGTCTGGGAACTTAGTTGTCTAGGGATGGGGCAGCCACTTGTTTGCATGGCTGATCTCAGACAGAGATTGGGAGATGCATAGGTTAAAATCTAACCTAAACCTATTGTTAATGAGGGAGTGTGTGTTCATCACAACTTCACGCAGTAGACTGAGCTGGATTCCAGGCTATATGATCTCAGCTTTAAGACTGACTTGCTGACCCAGTAAAATGAGCTCATGTGGTGAAGTTTGGCCCCCTTGTCATAATCACTTGCTTGTAGCGGTGGCTTCCTAAATGTCTCCTGCCTTGATTTCCCCAGAGGTGCTGAAAAAGAGGAAGTGGTTCTTTCTTTACCCTTGGATGTCTTCTGCAAGGGGAAGTTTACCCTTTTTTACCCTTAGATGCACTATAAACAGGGAAGATACCCCAAAGGGAAGCAGGAGGAAAGGTAGTAGGTATAGAGAAACAGACCAACAGAGAAAACTGTCAGTCCTTTGACACCAGCCAAGCCAGTTTCTAGCTGCCATTCAAGGAAATGATTAAGATTCACATTCTCAACAAAACCTTTGACACTGAATCCCTTGCTGCATCCCCATCTCCCAAGGCCTCTCAATAATGGAAGAATTAAGGGAAGAACAGACTAATGTTGATTATATACTTACTAAGTGCCAAGTGCTTAACTTACGCCATTTTGCATCAACACTCACTCATTGCCAGTATACTGATGAGGAAACTGAGTCTGAGAGGTTAATTAGCTAAGTTCAGCCCCCATAGGATGAGTTAATAAGATGTAAATCCAATTCTGTCTGCTCCTGAGTCTCACTCTCCTTCATTTATTTATTTTTTAAAAAATTTATTTATTTATACAGTAGGTCCTTGTTGGTTATCTATTTTAAATATAGCAGTGTGTACATGTCAATCCCAAACTCCCAATCTATCCCTCTCCCATCCCCTTCCCCTCTGATAACCATAAGTTCATTCTCTAAGTTTATTCTGTGAGTCTGTTTCTGGTTTGTAAATAAGTTCATTTGTATGGAGAACAGTATGGCGGTTCCTT
Organism: Balaenoptera physalus; assembly: GCF_965194825.1. Lineage (NCBI taxonomy): Eukaryota > Metazoa > Chordata > Mammalia > Artiodactyla > Balaenopteridae > Balaenoptera > Balaenoptera physalus. The sequence goes on from NC_138890.1 coordinate 147,806,976, forward strand.
AAAAAACTAAAAACAGAGCTACCATATGATCCAGCAATCCCACTCCTGGGCATATATCTGGAGAAAAACATGCTTCAAAGGGATATGTGCACCCCAATGTTCATTGTAGCACTGTTTACAGTAGCCAAAACATGGAAGTAACCTAACTGTCCGTTGACAGAGGAGTGGATAAAGAAAATGTGCTATATATATATACAATGGAATATTACTCAGCTATTAAAAAGAGTGAAATAATGTCATTTGCAGCAAGATGGATGGACTTGGACATGATCATACTAAGTGAAGTAAGCCAGATGGAGAAAGACAAATATCATATGATATCATTTATGTGAAGAATCTAAAAAAAAAAATGATACAAATGAACTCTCTCTCCTTCATTGAGCTTTTGTTTCTGTGCTCAGCTCTCTCCCACTGGCTTGTTCAGGCTCTCCCCACACAGGTCTGCTTCTAAACCCAATGGTACATTTGAACAAATGAGAAAAAGGTGCTCTTTCCTCAAGCAACATCTTAAAAAAGTTAATTTATTCTTGGCACAACTTGAATTATTACATGAATTTACCCTGACAAGAAAAGTGAAGAGACAGAAGCTGCCCCTGCAGCCTTCCTGGGGACCCACACCTAAAGAAGGAGTTGTGAGTGAGGGGAGGGGTGACTGCAGGGGAGTTCTGGCTCTGGGGTTTAATCAGCAGCATCCAATTTCAATTTAGTTAAATGACAGTTCTATTAAAGAACTGTCGCATCAGGAACCAGAAGACGGTGCTACTGGGAGACATGTCTCCACCTCCGCTCACCCTGCTTGCCCGGGCGTGCTTTCCAAAGCCCCAAGGTGCTCACAGCACCGCTTTGTAGACCTGTGCTACCAGCAGAGTGCATGCCCTGTCTCTGCTCTGGTCCCTCAGAGGAGGCGGCCGCTCAGGTTTTGCATCCGCTGGGTGGTACAGAATGTGGACTTCGAAGAGCACTGGACATATGAGATCCGGGGAGTCTGATGGGGCAGACTGCCACCAAGAGCCTGTGGGTGTGCCCGAGGGTTCCCATGCTCATGCACTAGGATGCATGTGGACCTCTGTGCCGGGGTGGGTTTTTGTAAGAATGGGCTCCCCCCTGGGGCTTCAGGACTCTGTCACAGGACTGAGTCTCTGCCCTCTCTGCCTGCTCTCAGAGTGAATATGTATTTGCAATGTAAATGATGAACTTCTAGATATAGTGCCCTGTGCACAAACTGAACATCTATCCATAGCAGCCTGGTCTCCAAATGACCAAAACTCAGCTTGCTTGTGTCCCGATACTCAGAGATATCCTGTCGTGCCACCCCCTCTAAGCACTCACACTGGTTGTGCCTAATGTCTCTTTTCTACTCTACCTCTGCTTTTTCTACAAGATGACAGTTCAAACATGGAACTTCTGCTTTTGCCCTTTACTATATTAGTGGTACAAAACTGAGACTAGATTCCAAGTTTCTCTTTGTCATCTCTAACGAGTATTGCTCTCTTACTTTTAATTTTCTTTTAGGAGGGGGAAGAGAGGGGGTTGAGAAGAGGGAGAGACAGAGCCATAGTATTTAAAACCAGAAAGAAAATGCACCTCTTCCATCACTTTGAACAGTTTTCTCCCTACATATATTGTTTCACTTGTAAATCTCCATAGGTAGAATGAATACAAGAAGTTAGGATTCCATTGCACTGATATATCAACTGGCTTAGACATTCCCCTCTACCAGAGTATCTCTGAGGTTTTGAAAAAGAACCTTATTTACCTCAGTGTGATAAATCTGTAAGTAATGGGAAAACTTTTTGTGTCTATATTCCCAATCTTTCTGATAATTTTATTTGCTTGGTAACCAAATGGTGAATTGGTAATTAATGCTGACTTACAACCAGATAATCGAATGGATTTACTGAAATCCATAATTCATATTATTAGGTATATGGATATTATATAGAACCAAGGGAAACATATAGATAAATTTAGCAATTCAAATTGTACTTTTTTTGGATTATAATAATTATCACTTTTTCTGGCCAAGTGTAATATGTATATTCTACATACATATTACACTTAATATGTATATTCTAGGCCGAATCAGACATGACTATGCATCACTCCTCAATAGTAAGTCTCCTAGGAGGGTGTGATGGTAATTTCATGTGTCATCTTGGCTAGGCTATGGTCCCCAGTTGTTTGGCTAAACACTAATCTAAAGGTACTTTTTTTTTTTAAAGACATGACTAACATTTGAATCAGGAGACTTTGAGTAAAATAATTACTCTCTAAAATGTGGTAGGCCTCATTCAATCAGATGAAGGCCTTAAAAGCAAACACTGAGATTTCCTGAAGAAGGAGCAATTCTGTCTTAAGAATGCAACATAGAAACGCTGCTTGAGTTTCCAGACTGCCTGGTCTGCCCTCTGGAATTTGGACTCAAAACCACTATATCCACTCTTACCTGAATTTCTAGCTTTCTGGCTCGCTCTACAGATTTCAGACTTGCCAGCCCCTACAATCATGACAGTCAATTCCTTAAAATGAATCTCTTTTTCTCTGTCTATCTATCTATCTATCTATCTATCTATCTATCTATCTATCTATCTATCATCTATGTATCTATGTATATCCATCTATCCTATTGGTTCTGGTTCCTCTGGAGAACTCTAATACAGAAGGCATATTTACTTTTAAAAATAACTTGATAATTTTGTTAAATACATTCTCAGGTAGGTATGTGGGGAGAAGATTACAAGGAATTCAGGAAAAGGTAAGGTGAGGAAGGAAAAGACGTGTGTGGGTGAAGTATAGGAGGCCCAGCTCCAGTTAGACACTTCACACAGATGAACTCTTCCTGCAATCTGTGTCAATCACCCTTTTTCATAGCTCAGTTTGGAGACCCTCAGAGTTCTCTCACAGTAAGAATAAATAGCATAAGCTTCAAACTTTCATTTCTCTTAAGAAATTATATGCATTAGAGAATTTGATATTTTCTATTGTAAATAGTTTTCATGATTCGTCTACTTTAACATACAGAAAGTTCAGACACAGATATCTGTCTTCCGATATCTGAAAAATGGCGACATACCCCCATATACAACTTCTTACCTATTTTGACTATGTTCATTTTTTTGCAAGTCATGCTTTTTCTTCCAAGCTTCACACATATTTTACTGTCTCCAATCAGTAAGAATTTCTTAGTCTTGATGAGATACATCCCTTGCAGTTTGTTAAAACTCAGGCAATCTACCTCCAAAAGGGCCCCACTGTAGAAACAAAAAAGGAATTTATCTTAATTCAAGTAGGAGTTTCTGTATAAAAGGAATAGCATCACATCCACTTTTCATTTGTGTGGCTTTAAATTTGTCCATAGGGTAGATGCATATTTGAGAGAGAGAGAATTAAAATAAAATAGCTTTTTGCTGCCATTATAATCAGCATTGATTTACTCAGGCATTAGATGCAATTGAAACTGAAATAGTCAAAGCATGTTCATGAAAATAATGGAAAATTCTTATCTTGTAATAACTGATTATTAGAAGATAAGTACTTTCTTTAGATGGGAAGGTAATTTCTTTTTTTGATGTCCTGCAGGAATAAATTGAAAAAATAAAGCCTGTAAAGAAATATTGACCAAAAAAGGGTTAAAGGAAATAATAAAATAGTCTAAAGGATTATATACATAAAACCACATACACTTAATGGGTAATTTGGGAATTTTCATAGGTAATTTCGGCTGAGTTCCACTTTTAACTCATCAACAGACTTTAAAATCAACCCTTCTCCCCATGTTCCTTAGATTAAATGTTCTAGGAATCAAATTCTGTTACTTCTGTGACCTCCTATTCCCAATTAAAATCAGGCTTTCAGGAAACTGAAGAAAAGAGAATGTTGCCTACTATGCGACCACATCAAAAGCTCCAAATTGTCCTCTTTTAAAAAATTCCTATTTTAAAAAGAAAGTATGTTTTAGTTCCAGTAGTGGCAGAGTAGCTTATATTGCACTAACCATCAACATATAACTACTAAAAACTTTGAGCAAGATATTTTTGAAAATTCTATTTAAAAGCATTGGAGAATAACCAAAAGCAGACAGACACTAGGGGAATTTAATTCTTTAGAAAAGAGTGGATTAGATCCTTGTTTCTAGGTTGCTTGTTTTGTTTTGTTTTATCTGAAGGCACTTCTGAGGTCACATTATGATGGGCATTTAGAATCTAACAGAAGGCCACAGTTTTACCGTCTTGAGAAGTTAGAGGACAGAGTTTCGGTTGGCCTGAGTGGCTGGGTATTTTTAAGGGAGAAAAGCCTAGAAATGAGGAAACTTTAGACATAGAAGACACTAAGTCTGCATATAAACTCTGCTTAAATTATTATATGTCCCCTTAATTGTGCAGTTGTGGAGGAAAATCCAAGGAAACCATGGCAATAGCTAGATGGCTCTAGAAGGAACTAAGAAGATATTTTTGGTGCTGCCTCAAAAGAAGAATTTGGAGATTAATCTGGCCAAGTTAACTGAGTTAAAATTAACACTTGCCAGAGGAAGTTATCAGAATCCAATCAATCAATCAATCAATAAACAAACCACCCTATTATCGATAGTGTCCTTCCTACATTCAAAAGCTACTACAAAAGAGCAGAAATAGAAAAATGTGACAAACAGTCAAGACAAAAAGCAGTCAATGGAAACTGACCCCAAGGAGACCTGGATGTTGGAACTAGCAGAAAAGAACTTTTCAACAGCTTTTGTAAATATGTTCAAAAAAATATGGTCATAATTATTGAATGAATGCAGAATCTTAGTGGAGAAGTGGAAACTATAAAAGAGAACAAAATGAAAATACTATAACTGACAAGTACAAATTTAAAGTTTTTAAAAATGTACTGAATGTATGGGATGGACTTAATAGCAGATAGAAGAAGGCAGAAGAAAAGGTTGGTGAAGCTGAAGATAGATCAATAGAAATTATTTAGTCTAAAACAACAGAAAGAAAGTCTTATTGACCTGTGGGACAATATCAAGGGGATAGATAAATATGCAATTAGAGTTCCAGAACAAAAAGAAAGAATTTGGCTAAAAAATATTTAAAGAAATAATGTTCTCAAATTTCCCAAATGTAGCAAAAAATATCAACTTTTAGGTTTAAGGAACTCAGCCAATCCAAGCAGGATAAATACAAAGGAAACCACACCTAGGCACATCATAGTCAAATGGCTGAAAAGCAAAGGCAAATAAGAAATCTTGAAAGCATCCAGAGAAAAATATCACTTCTCATCAGAAATTATGTGAACGAGAAGACATTGGAATAATATATTTAAAACTCTGGAAGGGGAAAAAAATGTCCACTTTGAATCCTTACACTACAAAATATTCTTCAATAATGAAGGCAAAGTAAGGATATTTCTAGCTACATAAAAATTGAGATAATTTGTTTTAGGAAGTACTTTAGACCAAAGGGAAATAATAATAGGTGGAATTTCAGATCTACAGGAAGCAATTAGATTGACCAGAATAAACAAAAAAGCCAATACATATTTTCTTCTCTTAAATTCTTTAAAGATAAAGATTGTTTAAAGCAAATACTGTAGCATTATTGTGGCATTAACAATATATGTAGGGACTTCCCTGGTGGTGCAGTGGTTAAGAATCCGCCTGCCAATGCAGGGGACACGGGTTCCAGCCCTGGCCGGGAAGATCCCACATGCTGCGGAGCAACTAAGCCCGTGCGCCACAACTACTGAGCCTGCACTCTAGAGCCTGAGAACCACAACTACTGAGCCCGCATCCCACAACTACTGAAGCCCGCGCGCCTAGAGCCCATGCTCCACAACAAGAGAGGCCACTGCAATGAGAAGCCTGCACACCGCAATGAAAAGTAGCCCCCACTCTCCACAACTAGAGAAAGCCCACGCGCAGCAACGAAGACCCCATGCAGCCAAAAAAGAATAAAAAACAACAAAAAACCCCAATATATGTAGATATAAAATATATGACAGTAGTACAAAGGGTAGAATGTGATAAGTACAACTATATTGTTGCAAGTTTCTTATATTTTACATGAAATAGTACATTAACTCTAAACTCTAAGAAATGGTTGAATATTGCAACAGTTAGAGTAATCTAAAAAGAGATAGTGCCCAAAAGTGAAAATAAGGAAGAAATTGAATGTTTCAATAGTTCCCTTTCTTTCAAAGAGGTTCAATTTATTATTAATAAGAATTTATTATTAATAGAGGAGAAATGAACCCCTCCCAACTTACTTTATGAAGTTAGCTCAAATCTGGTACAGAAAGCTGGCAAAAATATTACAGAAAAGAAATTTACAAATTAATGTTCCTCAAGAAAATGTCAATACATTGATATTAACACATAATGACAAAGTGGAATGCATGCAGGAAATCAAGGTAGGTTCAACAATCAAAGATCAATCAATACAATTCACCACATGAACAGCATAAAAGGCATAAATAATCTGATCAACTCAAGTGATTAGAAAAAGCATATGACAAAATTCAACATCCATTTATGATAAAACTCTCAGCAGACACATCCTCAACCTGATAAAAGGCATTTACAAAAGGTCTATAGTTAATAACATACCTAATGGTGAACTAGTGAACAGTTTTCTCCTAAGATAAGGACAAGGCAGGAATACCTATTTTTCACCACTTTTATTCAACAGTGCACTGGAGGTTCTAGCTAGTGCATAAGGCAAGAGAAACAAATAAAAATCACCAGTTTGAAAAGAAAGAAAATAAGACTTTCTTTACTTGCAGACATGTTTGTTCACATGGAAAACTATAAAGGTTCTCCAACACAATCACGGGAACTAATATAGTGAATTCACTAAGGTCGGTATACAAAAGTCAATTATATTTCTATAGACTAGTGTCCAAAAATTGGAAAGTAAATTAAAAAAATAACAGCTCCATTTATGATAGCAATAAAAACATAAAATGCTTAGAAATAAAATTAATAAAAGATGTTTAAGGCCTTTGCAATGGAAATTACAAAACATTCCTGAGAGGTATTAAAGGAGATCTAAATAAATAGAGAGCTACATTCATGGATTAGCAAACTCAGTGCTGAAAAATGGAAATTTCCCCCAAATTGGTGTATGTAATTTTAATCAAAATCTCAGCAGGATTTAAAATAAATCGACAAGCTGATTCCAAAATTTACGTGGAAACCCAAAGAACTCAGAATAGTCAAAACAACTTTGAAAAAAGTAGAACAAATATGGAGGACACAGAGCACTTGATTTCAAACTTACTATAAAGTTATGATAATCAAGACAGTTTAACACTGGCACAATGATAGAAATATTAATCAATGGAAAACATAGAGTGTTCAGAAATAGACTCATACACATAAGGTTACTTGATTTTAAAACATGCACCCAATCAATTCAATGGAAATAAATGTCTTCAGCAAATTGTCCTGGAACAACTGAGCAAATGTGTGGAAAATATGAACCTCAATCTCACAAAAATTAATTGGGTATGGAGTATAGCTCTAAATATAAAGATTAAAACTGTAAACTGTTTAGAGGAAAACATAAGAAAACATCCTCCTAGATTTGAGTGTAGACAGACAGACATCACACAAAAAACACTAAACACAAAAGAGAAAAATGAAATACATTGGACTTCATCAAAACAAAAACCTCCTGCTTATTAAAATATGTCATTAATAAAATGAAATGGCAAGCTACAGACTAGCAGAAAATAGTTGTAGTACATATATCTAACATCAGAATTGTATCCAGAACATATAAAGAATTCACATCCATCAATAACAAAAGGACAAATAATTCAATGAAAAAAGACAAAAGACTTTAACAGATACTCGGCAAAAGAAGACATACAAATGGCCAACTGTACCTGAAAAGCTGGTCAACGTTACTTGTTATTTGAGAAATGTAAATAAAATCATGAGATACGCTTTCAAAGTCAAATATTGGAAACGATGTGTAGCTCTCATACATTGCTGGTAGTAGAATGGTATAACCACTTCAGAAAACTTGTTGGGTAGTTTCTTATAAAATTAAATACACACCTACCCTGTGATACAGTAATTCACTCTGAGGTTTTTACCACAGAGAAATGAAAATACGTACCAACAAACTGATTTGTATAAGAATGTTAATAGTAACTTTAAAAAGAATAGCCTCAAACTTGAAAAAACTCAAACATCCATCAAGAAAAGAAAGGATTAAAAATTTGTGATATATTTGAACAGTGGAATTAATATTCAGCAACTGAAAAGATGCGCTATGAGATAAGCATCAACATAGATAAATCTCAAAAACATTTTGTTGTGTGAAAGCAGCCAGACAGAAGAGAGTGAGCAGTGTGTCATTTATGAGAACTCACAGAAACTGGCAAAACCAAAGGCTGATAGGTTTCAGAGCTGTGGTTGCTCACAGGAGATGAGGAAAGACTGCAAGGGGACAGGAGGCATCCTTCTAGGGTGAAAGAAAGGTTCTATATCTCAACTGAGGTGATGGCAACATGTCAAATATGTTTCTCAAAACTCATTTAAGGGACTTCCCTGGTGGCGCAGTTGTTGAGAATCCACCTGCCAATGCAGGGGACACGGGTTTCATCTCTGGTCTGGGAAGATCCCACATGCCGCGGAGCAACTAAGACCATGTGCCACAACTGCTGAGCCTGTGCTTTAGAGCCCGTGAGCCACAACTACTGAAGCCAGCGCACCACAACTACTGAAGCCCTCGTGCCTAGAGCCTGTGCTCCGCAACGAGAAGCCACCGCAATGAGAAGCCCGCGCACCGCAACAAAGAGTAGCCCCCGCTCGCCGCAACTAGAGAAAGCCCACACACAGCAACGAAGACCCAACACTGCCAAAAATAAATAAATAAATAAATTTATAAAAACAAAGTTGACTAAAGAGTTGAAGTATTTACAAAAAAAAAAACCAAACTCACTTAATATCTGTACATTTTACCATAGGTAAACTTTACCCCCCTAATGAATGGTAATCAAAAAAGAAAGTGAAATTAAATTAATAAACCACATAAAAAATAAGGAAGTAAAGCAGAATATGTATTCTTACTATCATAATAAACAGTGCGGAGTAAAAGTAAAATTACTAATTTCTTTCCTTCAACCCTCTATTTAATTCACATCTCCTGTAATAACCATGGTTACCAGTTTGTTTTTCCTACATGGTCTAAAATATTTATTGTTTGTGGGACATTCCTTAAACATTTCCCCCCCAGTATAGCTTTTTTGTTAATTGTTATCTTATTTAGGGTATGCAGTTCTGGCATTGAGTGTGTGTGTGTGTGTGTGTGTGTGTGTGTGTGTGTGTGTGTGGTGTTGGAGTTTCTAGAGTATGCCCCTTGTTGGGCTACATGGGTTTTCCCATTTGGAGAAGAGCAAAAATAAAAAGCAAAATTTTAAGGTAAGCTAGACGGATACCAAGGAACAAACTTGAGAAGAGTGTCAGATGGAAAGTTCTGAAGATGGCAACACTGTCATGGTTTGATGAGGAAGGATGGAAGAGGACAACTGGGTCAGGATCCCATTTCTGAACTTTAGGTAAATGTGCTATGGAGGAATTAGAAGGAAATGGCTTTTGGTTCAATCACTGAGTTTAGGATATATTTGTAAGTAAAGCATGTGTGGAATATTCAATTGCAGATCCTTAACATGTAGCAAGGTCCCGGTACTGTTGGACATTTCAGAAGAATCTAAAATGGTATTCTTAGTTCATTCCTGCTCTTCAGGGAGTGCAAGTAATGAGCAAGAAAAATAAAGGATCACCATATGGCTGTCTTGTGAGCCTGGGCAGCCTTTTATGGGCTCTGAGCTCTAGGAGCTGCCCTATGTGGAGGGGAAGCTGTGCCGGAAGACTAAGAGACAACTGTGGTCTAGAACAGACAGCCTTGCTTTGTGCCACTAACCCTGGCTTTAGGTGATTGGAGGAAATTCAGTGTCGCCCCATGAGCGGCTCAACTCAATTCAATCCAATTCATTTCAATTCACTTAATTAAATTAAAACAGCTTACTTGGTCGCTAACCGTGTATTGCTAGGATTAGGAACGTTCTGGGATTTCACTGGCCAACACAATAGCCATAACCCCACATGTGGATATTGGACCCTTGAAATATGGCTCGTCCAAATTGAGATGTGCTCTAAATATGAAATACCAGATTATGAAGATGTAGAATGCAAAAGAATGTAAAATAGCTCATGAATATTTTTTGTTCATACAGATTATAGGTTGAAATGATAATATTTTGGCAATATTACATTAAATAAAATACTAAAATTAATTTTCACCTATTTCTTTTTTTTAAATGAGGCTACTAGGAAAGTTTAAATTACATATATCGCTCACACATTTGTGGATTGCATTGTATTTCTGTTAGATAGAGCTGTTCTAGGGTATTTTGGTGGGGAGAAGAGATCACTACAAGTACCCAAGCAGTACTATAGGCTAGCAAATTTGGCCCTGTAGGACCTTCCTCAGGGACATCAAACCTAAACCACTCACACAAATTCCTTTGTTCTGAAAACAGGGAGAGGCTACTTGGGACCACAGCACCTGATTCTTCACCCCAACGCCACCTTCCTGAACCTCCTGCAATCGCCGGGAGTTAGCGTGATAAATACATTTCTCTTGTTGGTGCAAACAGATATTTACATGGAAATACTAAAAACAACCATAGATTTTATTCCTCATTTGGCCCTAAAAGACAGAATCTTCTCAAAAGTATTAAACACCTTTGAAAGTTAGTATGGTTTACTGTAGAAAGGACTAAATTAAAAACACTTGACAGATATTGCTAGTTAAGTCAGGAGCATGAAGTAGATTTGGCAGGATGCAGCCTGTGATGTTGGTGGTAATTGATGAAAACAAAAAAATGACATATTTGAAGTGGTATCTGTAGGCGGTACCTGGGAGTGACTGTGGTGCCCCCAAGAATGTGGAAATAAAGGAAATATAATTACCTTCTGAGAGCTCACTATGAAAGTTATGCAGACACCTAAAAAGCAGGGTCCCAAATTTACATGCCTATGGTGTCCATGTGGGTAATAGAAATGAGAAAATTTAGCCTAACTTCAGGACTGAGATTTAATTCCCCATTTATAGAAACAATCAGAATTCTGTTCAGCTAATCTGGGCCTAGCATTACCAAATCTGATTTTTAAAGAGATACTTAGATTTTTAAATGATGGTTACTAAATTTAGAAAAATTAACCACTTTGAGATATGAATCAAATTAACTCTGGTCTTAAAATCAACAAACAAATTTCCTTTGTTTTGCTGTATTTACTGAACCTTTGGATCACATTTTTAATGAAAATCTGACAACACTGAGAGAATTAAGTACCATTTACAGGCACTGACCATAAGCCAGACACTAAATCTTCTACCCCAGTGCAAGGTGGTTGTTAGGATGAGAGTTTAAATGACTCCCCGGGTCACAGAGCTAGTGCCACTACTGGGATTCCAACCTCCCTGCCTGTTTCCAGCGCCTCTGCTTTGTCACTCCAGGTACCTGGGAGCTGGTTAGGGTGCTGGTGAATGAAGAATTTCTAGGTCTCCCAGTGAGAGTGGATTTATATTGATGTACAACCTACTGGCCCTCTCTGTCCCTCCTCCCCACCAAACACCTGAGCCCAGGGCGAACATCTGGGTCACTATGGTAGTTGCATCTGTCCATGTAAAGTTGTCAACTGGAGTGCTGTCAATCCAACTCTGTGATTTTGGCTAATCCAAGTCCATCTCTGAGAGACGGATCTGCACACTGAACAATAAGTAATGGGTTTCTGAGCCTGGGAGACTGGCGGCCAGGTCAGGCAATGCTTGTTAGAAAACGTCCCTGGTGAGCCCTCTGGGAAACAGCGCCTGGTTTCTATCAACAATCCCACCTGTGTAATGACTTCAGCAGAATTCACAGTTTTCAGTAATTTACAATTTCTTTCTTTATAAATTTATATTCACAGAAAAAAAAGCTCGAATAAAGCTAGTTTCATTGTGGAAAAGAAGCCCAACCAAAGCAGCAAGTACAGCACTCTATTTAAGTGGCTTTAACTTGAGCTACATCACTACTCTGAACCCAGGAGTTACACGAATCTCTCCCTCAAGGTGTGGATACCTTTGCAAAAACGGCTTCTCTCCAGAAGCACCTTAACCTACTAAGGGCTTTATACTTATACTTTCACACGGAAAACGTGTCTTAAAACAATCACTTTCCAACGGAAATATCTGAACCCAACTGAAAAACCCAAACAGAGGCTATGGACAGGTTAAAATATGACAGGAGAAATCAAGAGACTTGTTAAAGGAAGCGGGAAAGTTTGTTCAAGTGGCCAAGGAAGTGGTCAAATACCATTGTGAATGAAAGTGGACAGAAGGTCAGCCTCAGCCTCCCCAAGAAAAACCACTGCAGTTCACCACCCGGCTGGCTGGAGAGCCCAAAGCAGACCTCTGTGTCGGAGAGGGTTTTGCCCACAAAAATGATTGCATCTTTTGAATGAGTTGTTCGGCTGCCTTAGTGGAGTCTAGTTGCTGCACAGATTCTGAACATTGTAGGTTCCTCTTCTCCTGATATATTTTATTCCTGGAAAGCATGTTATAGAAGTGAACTGACAGAGGCAGACTGAGAACACACTATGGAATTCAAGTCCAAGGTCATATTTATCCAATGACCATAGCAGAAGGCACTGCATGAACAGATGTAGGGAATTAACATAAGACATGGGATTCAGGGCTTGTCTAGACTATATATTGTGGAGGGTTGGCTGAGTGTCTAAGGAATTTACGAAGCCCTCTTTTACTACTGGTGGATCTTGACTTACTTTCCTTACTAGGCAACTAACTAAAATTAGGTCATCTGATATGAATTTGGAAATAGCTACAAGTCAGAATTTTACGATAGAGTATTTTTTTCACGTCATTAGAGATAGTAACCCTTGGCAACAAGAGATGATTTGTGGAAGAGGGAGAAGATAAAGTTCTCTGAGTTCTTTACCAAACCTTCAAACCAGACACTTTCTCTTTCTTTTTAACTTTTCTCAGAGGTCCCATGAAACCAAGAGCCAATTTATTTCTGTGGATTTTTGGAGAACTGGTACTGAGAGTACCATCTGAAGTCAAACTGTGTCAAGGGGATGGCAGTTAAGTCTAGATTCATAGAGTTTTGACTTAATGCCTCTTTTTCATTCCTTATTACATACCCGATATGTCTTCTAATTAAATTATTAAAGTATTAAACTATTTAAGCATCACATCTCCCTATGAGGTGGTATATCTCATTTAACAGGTGAAGAAACTTAGGCATAGATAAGTTATACAACTTACTCTAGATTAAAAAGCTAGTAAGTGCTCATGTTGGGATTAGAAACCAGGCACCTGCCCTCAAGTGCAGCTTCAAGACACTACATTGTCTCATGTTGGGCAAAGAACTTTTGGGGGATGAGTGTCCCAGAAGAACCAGAATTTAAATTCTGCCATGAAGTCAGGAGGGATGTGGGATCTCCTACATCCATACTGTCATTTGGCTGTAGCAGCGGGACCTGAAAGATGAACTCCTGAGAGTTGCTTTGCTTGAGTCTCTTGGTGAAGGACAAGGGGTTCCAGGAAGTTTTTGGAATTTATTCAATTTTAATATTTGATAATTAGCTCCCACACTCTCGCCTTTGCAGCTGGTGCTGTACAGTACGCGAAAGAGAGACAGAGGATTTCTAAGCACTCAGTGAAGGCACCATTCCTCACCATATTTCAAATTCCATATTGGTGCTGTTGACGTCCGGGTCGTCAAATGCGCAGGTCAGCAAGTGCTGGGATCCATCCACTTCCAGCTGACTGTAGCACGAGAATGAGTAGTCATCCATTTCTGCATCGTCAAAGTCTCCTGGGAAAGAACAAACCTACAGCTGTTAATGAAGCAAATAAGTGCATCTTTCTGAAATCTGGAGGGACTGATAAAATGGCAGCCTTCTGTGGTGGACATAAAGGAGTGATGATTGTTTATCTAAAGAAGGAAGGCTCAAAGACAAAGACAAGAAATAGAATTTCAAACAAACAAAATAACAAAACCAAAACAAAACTTAAGGAGCACAGATTTTTTTCTAATAGAAAAAAACTCATCACAATTAATAAATAGCCTCCTAAGATCTCTAAATATCTCTGCCATTGGGTTAGTGCATTGGAGGTCTAGAATGAGACACTGAACACACACTTTCTTTTAGATAAATGGGAATTTCTTTTGTTTGTATACATTTCAAATGAGATACTTTATTAGTTATGTGCTACCTAATCTAGACTTGGGCTTTATTACTAATCTTCATTTATTCCTTCCCAAGAATTTTTTTTTGAATGAAAGAAGGTGATAGCTAACTTGCATTCAGAAGTTCACTTTTTTAAAATGGTAGCTTTCCCTTGCCTGAATAGGCATCCTAACTAAAAGTACCATTGATTATCTCCATTGTGTGAATATTTATATAAGGCAACTTGTCTTAAGCTACTAACTGAGGCAAACATGATTAGGAAAAATTACATGACAGGACTCAGATCTGGTGGGCCTTCCCATGAATCTTTTTTTTTTTTTTTTTTTTTTTTTTTAATTTTTATTTATTTATTTATTTTTAATTTATGGCTATGTTGGGTCTTCGTTTCTGTGCGAGGGCTTTCACTAGTTGTGGCAAGTGGGGGTCACTCTTCATCGCTGTGCGCGGGCCTCTCACTATCGCGGCCTCTCTTGTTGCGGAGCACAGGCTCCAGACACGCAGGCTCAGTAATTGTGGCTCACGGGCCCAGCCGCTCCGCGGCATGTGGGATCCTCCCAGACCAGGGCTCGAACCCGTGTTCCCTGCATTAGCAGGCAGATTCTCAACCACTGCGCCACCAGGGAAGCCCCCCATGAATCTTATAGATACTATTTCTGTGCTTATACAACCTTCTTTTAGAGATACTGCATTTTCTAGACATTAGCAAAATTCTGGAAGTATGTGGGGAACCAGAATTTTTTTGCCACCACTTTTGGAAAGTATTGTCTGTCAGAGATAGTATTTGATTTCTTAAGCTGGGTTGAGGCCCTTAAGATTATATAGATATTTTGTGTGTATATTTTACAATATTTAATAGAGAAAACTATGTCAGCAAAATACTCCAACTGGGATCTGAGAAAATCCAGAGTAACCAAAGCCATTCTCAGGCTGAGTGTGAGCTATGATTGCTTCAAAGTCCAATGATACTAGAAATTACTTTGGCCCATTGATACTAGAAAATAGATGCTTTAAATAGGATAGACAATATACTAAAAATCAAACCCCAGTTGAGTGTCCTGTAGGCCATGGGATTACAAGCAGCATTCACTTTACTTCAATAACCCATTAGTTCTATGGGAAAGTTACTAAAACTGGTTGTGAGTGGATCAACCAGTTGAGAGAAAGGTTGGTCCAGTCAAAGTGACAAATCTCTAAAAGCCACATCTAGATAAGAGCTGTGTGCACTGCTCTTTCTGACTATACCTAGAATCCATCCGGCTCACAATTCTGCCACCAGCAAAGACTCATTATGTAATTTCAGAAGGGTATGGCCCTCTTATTAATGACAATTTTGAATAATGAGGGGCAGCCCACCATTTAGGGCTCGCATTTCAAAACATATTCATTCCTAATCTTACAGAGTGAATCTAGTCCCCTAATTGCTGGCACATTTCTTGATGGAATGGTTCTGTGTGGCTTTAGCCTGCCCTTATATGGCAGTACTCATGCTCTCTTAATGTTTTCTCTTCTTTAGAACTTCCACCAATCTTGTACAACAGAACCTACATTACTATTTGGATTCAGACATCTGTGGATCATCTTTGTCTCCAAAATTCTTCAACATACAATGTAAGCCAGAGAGAGCAGAGTCTAGCAGATGCCGGGTATTAACAGAACAAAGCACTCCCGCTATCCTTAGCCAACCAATCTGGCAAAGTGAGTTTGCTGTATATCCTTATACATTTTATAAAGCAGTGGCCACTTACAATAGCCAAGACATGGAAGCAACCTAAATGTCCATTGACAGATGAATGGATAAAGAAGAGGTGGTATACATATACAATGGAATATTACTCCACCATAAAAAAGAATGAAATAATGCCGTTTGCAGCAGCATGGATGGACCTAGAGGTTAAGTAAGTCAGACAGAGAAAGACAAATATCATACGATATTGTTTACATGTGGAATCTAAAAAATGATACAAATGAACTCATTTACAAAACAGAAATAAATTCACAGACATAGAAAACAAACTTATGGTTACCAAAGGGGGATAGTAGGAGGCGGGGGGAGATAAATGAGGAGTTTGGGATTAACATATACACACTACTATATATAAAGTAGGTAAATAACAAGGACCTACTGTAGAGCACAGGGGACTATACTCAATATCTGATAGTAATCTACAATGGAAAATAACCTGAAAAAGAAAATATATGTGTGTATATATATATATATATATATATATATGTATGTATAACTGAATCACTTTGCTGTACACTTGTAACTAACACAACATTGTAAGTTAACTATACTTCAATAAAAGAGAAAAAAAGCAGTGGTCATACAATTAAAATGGCCATGTTTTGACAAACAGCTCATTGGCTCTTTAGCAGGTGTTACTAAGCCAAGTTGCTTTGTATACAAGAAAAATTCTCCTCAATAACCTGCAAAATCGCATGGCATTTTACAAAGAGAATGCTATACCTGCTCTAAGCTTAGTTAAGCATCATATACACAGTGGTTAAGACCTCTGGCACCAGAGCTGAACAGATGTGGGTTAAAATCCTGGCTATTCTACTGTGTAGCTGTGGTCCTCCTTCAGGTTATTCGACCTTTCTAAGCTTCAGAGTTCTGATATTTAAATTCATGTTATCATGAGGAATCATTGAATAAAAGTATACAAAGACTTCTTAGAACACAGTAAGCACTCAATCAGGGTTAGCTACTTTATCACATTTTTTTGAGAAATAAGTAATGAAAAGGTAAAATAAGAATTCTAATTCTGAGAATACACACGAAGCATTTGGGGCTCCTTTGAAAAAGAGTTCTCTGTCAAAGGTGTTATTATGACTATGGCTTTGAAATTACATAGAGCTTTTAACAGTGAGTTAACCTATTATTTTTTAAAAGCTCATTATAAAAATTAGGTTTTTTGAACTATGTATTATAGACAAGGCAGTGTGGTTTAAAAGCTTCCTACTGAAAGGGCTTAGTTGATTAAAAGTATAAATGGTTTGGATTTTTAAAAAGTATCCCTTTCTTCTCTTGATCACTCTTGTGGTTATCAGAGAACTAACTTATCTTTCAACAGACCACAGTTGATTATTTTGAATTCCTGACACCCCAAACCAGGAAGTATTTTGATGTAATCATGTGGATGGGTGGTTACAAATCTCCTAAAAAACCCTGAAATTTAAAAAGTTGAAGTGAAAACTCAGCTTTCAATTAAAATTGTTAATTTCTTTTCAAAATAATATGACCAGCAGGGAGAAATAGAAGGGATATACTATACTCCAAAGAGTAAGATTTGTGTGTTACGTGCCAAGCGTCTATCTACAGACACAAGACAACATTTACCATGAAATAATCATCATTTCCCACAAAGTGATTCATTTATGGTCACACTGTGAAAAATGTCAACCTTCTGGCAAGTCCCTTAAAGAAAATATTCTAGGGATTTCTATCCTTAGAAATTAGGTGACTTAAGATATCCAAGTTGAGTCATTAGGCTGATGTGTTTGATATCTTCGTTAAGCAAATACTTTTTAAGTCTTAAAGTGAAAGCGTTTAATTTTCAGGAGCCATTTGGTGGTCCAAGTTTCCAGGTGGCTCCTCTGGACTACTTCACCTTTGTGTACGGTTCAGTTGTAATTACAATGGATTTACAAAGTAGGCAGCATCTGCCTCTAGATAATAAGTATTTTAAGGATCCCAAAGAGAATTATTATATGATGGTAAAATTGTTGACATGGAGACAGTTAAATATATTTCAATGAGAACTCGCTCAGATCTTAACCCTATTCAGTTATTCACTAAGAATACCACACAACTCTACCAAAACTAAAGTATTTTGAAGAAATTTTCAAATATTTATTAAATGTGTACTATGTTCTAGATGCTAGAGTAGGTGCTGAGGATATAGCAAAGGTAAGGGCAGACAAAGCTGTTGTTCCTAGATATTATTTTATCTTGAAAGTGAAGCTTTCAGAACCTTCTAAAAAGCTAAACAAAACAAAATGAGCTTCATTTCTTGACAAGGAAAAATTACCTTGAAGATTCTCCAACAAGCATGGGTGGTGTTCTCTGTGGGTGTTCTTTTTGTAAGAGCAGAGGCATTGACCAACATGTAAGATCTACATTGGGAGAGTCAAGTGCACCCCTTGACAATTCTAAGCCTTTACAAACCACTCACAGTGTTGTCCCCAGGCCCTCTGTCCTGGTGGTTAGAATGCACAAAACGACTGACTACATGGCAAGCCCTCAAACTCCCTTCTAACCCAGTGCCCCACTTCGGTCTGTTAGGGATCTGAGCAACCTGAAACAGATGCTAGAGATCATCTGAAATCCTAAAGAAAAGTTAGAAATGACTCACCATTCTCTGCATAGCCACTTTCTCCAGAAACGGCTTGAAGTAAATAGAAAACCATACCCAAGGCAATACCTAGAGGTGTCATTCTGAGAGAGAAAGAGAGGAGAGAGCAGGCGCGTGAGCCTATGTGTAGGGAGGAATGAATGAGAGAGAGAGAGAGGGCAACTTAAATCTACAGCTTTAGGGCTTTATACTTGTTTAACCACAGGGGGGAAGTATTGGGGGAAGTATAAACAGCCGAAAAGAAGACAAGTGCCAGAAACAGGAAGTGTGGGTAAAAGGAGTGTTGCTATAAGCAGAAGTGGAGGGAAGGAAGGGATGGAGCCTTTGAGATGCTTGTACCTCTTTGGTGTCCCTGGCAGCCCCCAAACGTACTGGGCTTGTTTCAGACTAAGGGGGTGGATTCAAATCCAGGTTTAAACTAGCTTAGGCCCGCTTTAAAAGAATCATGAGACAAAAATCTAAACTGACAAACTTATCCGTTGCATGTCTGGGGTGAGTTTTGCTTTAAAGAAAGATTCTGCACTTAATGAAGTCATTTACTGCAGGTATATTTTAAATTATCTACCTCTCATCTCAGAACATACATGCTAGAGAGCTCCACAAGCACAGTAACTATTCTGTTTTGTTCTTTGTGTATCCCTGGTGGTTACTGATGCCTCACCCGTCATAGTAGGCATTCAAGAATTATTTGTTTAATTTAGGAGTTGGCAAGCTATGGCCTAGGGGCCAAATTTGGCCTACCACTTGTTTTCGTAAGTAAAGTTCTGTTGAAACACGTCTGCTTTGGGGCTGCAAGAGCACAGTAAAGTCGCTGAGACAGAAACCGTACAGCACACAAAGTGTAAAATCTTCACCATCTAGCCCGTTACAGGAAAAGACCCCTTGTTTAAATAGTCTTCTCCATGTATGTAAAATAGGATTCTATTTGTGAAAATCTGATTGCCGCACTGCTTTGCAGCAACATACGGTACATGCAGACCACACTGGTACCTACCTATATGGGGCAGAAGCCTGAGACAATGACAGAGGTCACTCAGACTCTCCTTAAACTAGTTTGTCCATCAAAATTGTCCCCAACATGGCCTCATGGTTAAAGTAGTGATATTTGTTAAGCCTGGCTGACTTTTTAGTAATTGTTGGATGTTCCCCCTTAAACCATCATTCACGTTTGAAGGCACAGGTAGACAGCAGTTCTGTCATCAACACACAGACAGTGCTCCTGAAGGGCATACCTCTTCTGCTCATGTCTTCTCACGGATAATCTAGCCTGGATTCTGGCCATGAAGCACCACTGTCTTGATTCACCTTGGCTCTTTTAGAAAGAAGCCACGAGACTAGGATTATAAGGTAAGTACAGAGATGCTGAGTAGACAGTGACTTTTGAACTTCTGTTCAATTCACTGTTATTGGGTAAAATCGGTCCTATGGGCTTGTAAAAATGGCTATAGTAACCAAGATGAACAACATCTCCCCAAGTGTAAAACAGAGAGTCTTTGAAAGCTGCATAAGTTAGCTTGTCATCGTTACAGTTACTGTGACAATCTCATAAGATGAGAAAAGAGGAGGTGGGACATTTGTATCAGCCCCTGGAAGCCCCTCTTCAGGGTTGAGGTAGATCCGTGACAGATACGGGATGCCCTGTTTATAGTCACACTCTGGAATACAAGCTCAAGGAACATTTCAGAGCAAGAAGCCAACTGAATGGGACATAATCTACCTCCTCCACCTGCTGCATCTTTCACACATCTTCCAAACCAAAGAAACGGTGACAATTTTGTGCCTCAAATAATAATTTGTGTTCTCGTCTCTGATTTTGTTTTGAATGCTCAGTTAGAAAATCATAAGCCTGATTCACAAAAATTAGTGTGTTTTGCGTCTTGAGCTGAATGTCCTTTCAAGAAAGCTCTAATTATAAATTTCCATGAACAAGTGTTCAAAGAGAAATCACAAATCATATCCATCCACCAACACAGACCCCTTGAACTGCTTACAGACTGTCACTCCACGGGTGAGTAACTGGGTCATGTCTCTTTAAATTCTCTTGTTTATCATTTAAGTGGACTATCATTTTGATTGTATCTCTTTCCTTTAGTTGTGAAGACGTAAAAGAACAAAGCCAAGACACAATATTTTGGTACAGCATGTGCTAGTTTGCTCAGGGGATTTCCACGGGTGTACTTACTCTCTTTGGGTGGGGCTGGAGTTGCTGAAGGACCTCAGAGAGAAACCTAGATTAGGTGTGGGGCGCTCAAAGAAATGAGAAGCCTCCTTCGTCCTTCTAGACATTCTGGGGAAGCAGTGGTACCTTCTCTACTTTCTCTACCCAGATCTTTGGAAGCTTAGAAAAGCTGAGGAGGAACTGCCTTACTCCACCTACCCCCGCAAACGGAGACATTTACTATATTGCCTTGTCATTATTGGCTACGGGAGAAGGGAGAGTGGAGAGATGAGAACAGCAGATGTGGAAAGATGCTCAAGGCACCTGAACCTCCAACTGTGGAATCAGGATCTGAGCAAAAAGCAGTCTTTGATGGGGCAACTTGATCGGAGCTTACATTTTCTCCTCTTCTCTCATCATTTCTTCTCATCGCTATCTTTCTCTTCTTTCTGATGTTGTCTTCCTTTAGCTTCTGGAGTTCCTATGATGTGGTGAATCATAGCAAAGGCATTTTATTATTTCTCATATACAAAGAGAACAGAGTGACCTTGTAAGACTCCCAGGATCAGTTGATCCCATCTCTCCTTTCTTCCTTTTTTTGTGATCCTTTGGACCACTTGTGAAGCTGACAAAGCACACAAAGAAGATTTTCTTTTATTTTCATACTGTAATAAGTTACGTGCCCTCTGTGTATAACCGATTAGAGTCCTAAAGAGCTCAGAGAACTGACCTTCTAGCAAGATTTGAAATTCTGTAATGTTTGAGTTGGAGGACTGTGTACACTCTTTGATTGTTTCTTGTTTGTTCACTTGGTAAAAGTCCCCCCCAGGAAGTCCCATGTTTTCTCTTTTTCCCCAGTCAATAAGGACAAAGATATTGCTGAGCAAATTCAGGCTGAGAGCTTAACTTATTGCTAATCTTCACTATCTCGACTCTTCTCTTAGGAAGAGAAATTTTATTTCCATCCTTGACGGAAATTATAGAGTTAGTGGGATAGACACCAATGTGTTGCCTCTTTCAACACCCTTGGGAAACAAACTGTTTCAAAAGCAAAAGTATTTCTCTGAGTCAGTTTTTAGATGAATCTTATAAAATAGCCCCAAGCATTTAGTAATTTATCCTAAATGAGAAAGATGTAAAAGTCACTCACCTTGAGATTGAATATTAAAGGAAAATAAAGTGAAAACACAGCAACAGTAGTAATAATAGGCAGTATGTTACTATAGGAATATACTGGGCAAAATCCGACGCTGGAAAAAATACTCAAAAAGTCCCAAAATACATTTGAAATCTGTATTAGCTTCCCCTCTGCCCACTGTCACTTACCTTTTAAAATTAAAGATTAGATTTTACCCGTAAGAGGGAAAGCAATCATTGGCCCTGCCTTCTGCCAGAAAAGAGAAACCCAGGTGAGCTCAGTGGAGTGACTGGGGACCCCTGAGCGCTATGGGAATAGAGAAATAAAAACACCCAAGGGTGTCAGGTAGATGAAGAAGGCTGCGGGGAAATCTAACTTTGCCCTAGTCCTAAGTCATTCGTCTTTAGCATTTTATCAGTGTGTGCTGAGTCAGGCCCCAGGCTTCTAAGGGGGAGTCCCAGCATTGTGAAGTTTCATTTCCAGGAGCACAATATTTTCCTTGTTGTGGCTCTTCTTTCATTTCCCTTTCCTCCTTACCCCACGTCTTCAGCCTCATGACTTGCTGTTGCTTGTGTTTCTTCTGGGCAGAGTTTGACATGCCAGAGCTGTTTTGTCTTTACAAGATTTTAGTCTCTGTCTTTGGAGGCAACAAATATGGAATATTTGAGAATCAACTGGTCACTCTTTGCTAAAGACATTTCTGCCAGAAAGTGAATAGTTTGATGCCAGGACATGCCCACATTTTGATAAAAATGTGATCACGAGTGCCGATCCTTCGGGAAAGTGGCACGCCTTCTGGCCATGGCTGCAGACCCCGGAGCTTCTGCGGGCATCTGGCAGGACATGGGTCTACCTACAGCACATGGTTTCTCTTCAGGTCCTTCCTGAGACGGTCCATGGCAGGCTCCTGCTCATAACTGTCAGACACCGTGTCCTACTGTGCTATGGAGAAAAATCTGGATTGACACCATCCTAGACTGTGGCCCATGGCCCTGCACAGATTTCTTCGCCTTGGGGTGAGCTCCTACCCTCCCACAGAACACTTTCTGAAGGACTGCCATGCTGATTGCATCCAAACCCAACTGGGAATTGGGTGGTGTTTTCCCAAGAACTGGGAAAATTGGCAAGAGCCCTCAATTCTACATCTTATGCTTCCCCTGCCCTCTTAGATCCCAGCAGCTCCAAGAACAGCATTGGCATCCTCTGATGACCCAAGTGGAATATGCAAAGTCCATGTGAAAAGTGACCCTGACTGATACAGTTCATGGAATTGCCACAGAGAGGCAGCGTGGTTCCCATACGATTTGACTCTGGGCCAAGTTTTTAAGATACAATTGTCACTTCCAGAAACTTTTCAAGAAAGTACTTCCTATTTTGGCTTACCCACATGTAAGCCTTTATGCTTGTTCCTTACCAGCCTCAGGAGACTTTGGAATGGGCTATAACATGTTTTCATGGTTTTTGTATGTATTACTTGGGCCATGCTGCTGAAACAAGGAGGCCCAGAAATACAGTGGCTCTAAGACAGATGCAAATTTATTACTCTTTCATAGTGGATGATCCTTGGCAGGTAGGCAGTTCCACGAGTTCATTAGTTAGGAACCCAGCCCACTCTTTTATTTCCTGGGATGTTGCTTGTGTCTACAGATTTGAGGTTAGTTTACCAGCACCATGATCCCACTCCAGCCCTTGGGAAGTAGAGACAACAAGTAAGTGAAGAGAAATCAGTTTCCTTTTTAAGGACATGATCTGAGAGTTGCATATATCAATCACTTCTCTTATCCTGTTGGCCACAAAATAGTCACCATCTTTAGCTGCAAAGGAAAAAGGAAAAGGTAATCTGCAAAGGGGTAACTATGTCCCCAAATAAAACTAGAGGTTCTATTAGTAAAAGGAAGAAGGGAAGAATGAATGTTGGGGAGAACAAGTAGCCTCTGCAAGAGCTGTACACTCAGTAGTTTTGCAAAATTGTGCTCGAGGAAGAACACAGGTAGTAGTATCTCTCTCCACCTGTAGGAGGGGAGAGTAGGCATTCCATCTTGGGATTAAAGTATTTGAAATGACCTATCAGGAGAGTGGCCCTAAATCTGGGCAGGGCAGAGCTGGCACTTGGCCACTGGGGAAGTAAGACTTTTAAGGCTTATATCAGGGCCATTTTCTCTGATCTCCAATCTCTGATCCCAAGAGGCTTTAAAGAGAATCAAAAGTCTAAAGCCAGGGTTCCAAATCTGTGTACTCCATCTGCGAATCTCCTGAAACTTTAAGCAATATATAGGGGTAAAATGTCCTTTTCCTTTGTTAGAATCTCAAAAGGGTCAGTGATTCAAAAATTTAAATTCCCACACATTGACCCAGAGGGGGATACCATGCCAAAGCAGTTGACTTTTCATCATGGGTCCTCTGGACTTTGAGAGACCGGGCAGCTGTGTCTGAGACTCTTGATTTGGGTTTCTGTGTATTGAGACACTGCAGGATCTTGGCCAGTTCTCTCCCCTCAGTCTTGGCAGGTGAGGGGAGGTATGTCCAACAGTGCAACTCACGCATTGAGCACGTGGGCTGGTCCTACCTTCCCTACTCAGGAGCAGATGGCAGAAGGCAGCCCTTTCTTATTCCAGCCCTGAGACAGGAGGGAGGTTGGTCTTGTTCCTGGGGAGACTTCTCACCATTTTCTCCTTTGTAAACACTGCTTGTGCCTTTCCCAAAGCAACTCTCTTCCTCTCTACAAACGACGTAGTCTATTCCTTAACTCTGACCGAGTTGTGTGTTTTCTTAGCTAAACTCTCTTCCACTGCTGGAAGCAGAGAGGATGGGATTTCTTTCTGCTAAATGTAGAATAATAAAGGTGCAGGGGCAGGCAGGGAACTTTAGACTTTATACCAGTGCACATCTTGTACTTGTTTTTTCACTCAAAGGACTCAGTTTTTCCAGTTCCTTATGGGAATCTGAATTTTGCCTACCCTGATCATTTTACAGTGTCTCCCCCAAAGGAAAAAAATCTATTTTAAGTAACATATCAGGTCATTCTGGGCAGTGTTTTATGCCCAAGTTTCCAGCGTGTCCTTCATAAAGGCCTTCATAAGGATGTGGGAAGGAAGAGAAGGAGGCTGAGCCAGGATGCTATGGGACTAGCCCCAGCATGGTGGTGTTTTGGAAATATTAATCACTGTTCCTCCCTACCCCGGCCCATGGGTTTTACTTCCCTTTTTTTTTTTTTTTTTTCTCTTCTTATCCCCTGCTCCTCATGCAAGAGCCAGGCATTCTGAACTCTTGGGGAAGAAAGATGCCAGTTGAAAACACCAAAGAGAAGAATCTCTTCCAGGCTTTTGAATTTCAAAATCCTGAGCCTTGGAGGTAGTTAAAGAGAAGAGTGGCATAAATAGGGTCACAGAAGAAAGGATTATCAACTTCTCTGGCCCCGAAAATACCATTCCGTCCATCCCTCAGACTAGAAAAGGATTCATATTGGGGGAGAAGTGAAGAGCGAGAAGGATGGGAAAAGAGGGCAGGTTCCCAGGCTATGAGGGAGCAATTGGAGGAAATCAGGTGGAAAGTGATGGAGCCCAGAGCTGCAAAGCATCCACCAATACCTAGGGCCTCCTTGCAAGGTGAACCAGAGCCCCATCTCTCCACTCTGGGGTCCCCCACACACCGCATAACTCAGAGCTCCGCCATATGTCCTTCCCATGGGGCCAGTGAGGACTTCACTTCAACACAGCCATCAAATTCCCCTCCGACTGCCCAATAAGGACAATGCTCTAAGATGGTCTGGCTTTTCCCCCAAAAAAGTTTCAGGTAATTGCAAAGTCCCAAGAAGAAGAAAAGTACAGCCTTGGATATTCAGAAGAGGCTGGAAATAGGGAAATGAAAATCCTGTTCTTTTATCCTCACCATGGACCTGAAGGAAACAAAATGAGAGTACTCTGGGTCAGAATGGTAACTTTCCTCCTGCACAAAAACCTGTTTTATAGTGTAGTTATCTGTGTAGGATTTTGTTTGAAAAATAAAGGAGTTATGCTGCTTCAAATTTTTCAATCTCTGAATTCTAGTGAATAGCGATGGTCTCAGAATCACACTTGAGTTCCAATTCTGTCCCTGCCAGTGCCGCTCACCTGCACTTGCCTAATCTGCAAAATGGGGCAATAGTATTTAATTCTGAGGGTCACTCTGTGGTTGAAGTACATGGTTCAGTGCCTGTCACACAGGTATTTAGTGCACATAAGTTTTCTCCACCATCTGCTTTCATCAAGAGGGTAACAAATGTGGCATATGATATTGTAAAAGGTTAAACCACATGTCTCCCCTCCCATTAACTTTTACCCCTTCCTCCAGCAGGTTTCTAACACCCCAAGTGAAAATTGTGATACTAGGAATCAGAGACTTTAAATTCCTGATTTTCTATTTCAAAAGCCACACTCCATAAGACAGGAAAGATTTGGAACAATTGTTTGCCAGATCAGACACTTCTCCCTTCCCTCCCTCATCCTGAGCCAATCCAGATCTCTCTCTCTCTCTCTCTCTCAACTAAATAAAGAGAATCTAACTGGAAAAGGGGAGGAAAACAGTGGAAAACAGAGACTTGAGTGCTGATGAACACTTATGAGAAATGTAGACTCATAAAGGGGCAGGGGCAGGTAGGGAGCCCAGGATCCTAACACCTCCCCGCAGTGGGCTGTAAATCCAAGGAGAAGGAGAAGGTCCCTGGAGAGGCTTGGGGCATTCACGAGTAGAGGGAACCTATGTTCCACTTCTCACTTGCATGCTGGGAGGTGACCAACCCCACGGGTTTCCCTAAACCACTAGGGCACTGGAGAGCAGAGTAGAGATGTCTGCCAAGGGTACCAATGCAGAAAGGCTTGAGCTAATCTCAGAGTCTCTGTGTGTCCCAAAGCCCCAGGGAGAAGCCTGAGGTTTCTCTCAGCATTTCTGACAGCTGTGCAGATATGACACAGATGCTCTGGGGTGAAGGACTATTGTCAACAGATTTCACATGCATGGAGATGTTGGGGGCTGGGTAGCACCTCGGATACCTCAGCAGATGACATTGTAGAGAGATAATGTGCATGATGTCTGGGTAAAATGACATTCCAAAAGATGCCAGAAAGGGGGAAAAGCACTTTTGGAGAACCATGGGCTCAAGGGCTACTCGCCTGATGACATGACATCACAAAACCATCACTCATGTCAAACCCCAGACAAAACTAAAAGTCAACCATATAAGAAGAGCAAGGAAAGGAGAAGATCCCGAATGAATTAATGTAGCTGAACAGTAGAACTTCAAAACTGGAAGTGGGGCTGTGTGTTTAGGAGACTCTGCATGGATCCCCTCTTACTAAAGAGAAGTAAAGTAAAGCAAGCCCAAGTTTAAATGCCTGCCTAAAGCATCGGCTTCAGAGGTCACAGGGCAGTTTTATAGGTGGAGTTCTTCTAATTGCTGCAGGTAGATGCGTTTGGATGTTACCTAAAATTGGTTTGGTTCTGTGAGAGCTTCTAGAAAACAAGAGATTCCCGATGAGCTCTGTTGAGCCTTGGATGTCCTTCCCTTTCTACTGCAACTTATCTTTGTTTCTGTCCACATGGAGATTGCGCTATTTTTCCGACATCAAAGAATGCTTTGATGTTCAAGAGATGTGATCCTTTATTTTTGGAACTCAGTTTTGTTTTTACCTTGAGTCCCTAGTCTACCAACAGTGAAAAATTTGACCTTGCCAATTCAGAATAAAATTCATATGTTTAAATGATAGTTGGGTCCCATGCTTAACTATGGTTTGAGTTTCCGGAGATGGTTGTATGTAAAGAAAAGTAAATCTTGTGGAAGACACTAGAATAGATTCTTTTAAAGCATGGAGAAGATCTCTAGGTTTCTCCAAATTCCCAAGAGGTCTGTGACCTCAAGGATGTTAAGAACAAGTGCTTGTCTGGCTTAAAGTGGGAGGTGGGAGGTTGGACACAAAAAGGTCAGGTCAAGGGGTCAGCTTCCACTGTTGCTTCTGACTCCCTGACTCTAGAATGGGGGTCCCCAACCCCCGGGCCTCAGACCGGTACCGGTCCCCATCACGCCCCATCACTCACATTACCGCCTGAACCATTACCACCCCACCGTCGGTGGAAAAATTGTCTTCCACGAAACCTGTCCCTGGTGCCAAAAAGGTTGGGGACCACGTCGCTCTAGAATCTCCTTTTCTAGTGGTTCTCAATCCTGGCTGAGCATCAGACTCACCTGTGGCACATGTAAGACTTAGCCTGCCCAGTCTTATCTTAGATTTGCAGCCTCAACATCTGCTAGGGTGGGGCTGGGGAGTCCACTGGAGATTCTGGATGTAGGAATGATGGAGAACCACTGCCTTTCTCTTTCTCTGCCAGCTCCTTCCAACAGGCTGAGCTGGTTGCAGCTTTGACTGCTGACCCTGAATGCTAGTACTTCTGGCCCCTCCTTATCCTCAATACATGCTGCTAATCTCTTTCTCACAGTTTAGTGGAACTGAAATTTTGAAAAGGGATCTTAAGAAATTTTTTAAAAACAGGAGTTTAGGGAGCATATCTTTCTTTTCCCTGTTTAGATTTCCTAATGAAGTCTAATGAGCAATTGACTAACAGCCACTCAACTCAAGTTGCTTTCCCATGCCTCTATCGATCCTGACTGGCAAACATTACCTCAAAACCCCCATTGTCCTTGAAGGTCATTCCTACCTGCTTTCATTTCCTCTGGGAATGGCCAAAACTCTCCCCACTCCACTCCCAAATAAATTCCATCTAAAGAAGAATTAGGACAGCTATATCCTCTCAGTGTTCCTGAATACCTGAGCCCCTAGGCCAGTGATGCAGGGCTGGTCCCCACCATCCTGGCTGCTGTGCTGTCCTGCTCTTTCCTCCATTCCGTGTCACATGTATCATTGTTCTCACATGCAACATTGTCATAGGCATGAGACAAGGAGAGAAGGCCCTCTCTGAATCAGGACTTCCAACTAAGTTAGCCTGCCTAACTTGGTAACTTCTCTAGAGACAGTCATAGAAACTCCTCCACAGCTTAGTTGGAGAACATGTGAGTGTTCCTCACTGCTTATCATTATCTGTATACTCTCACCCCTATCATCCAAGCCCTTCCATCACCTCTCATCACCCCTAACCCTCACTCCAGGCCAGGCTAGTGGCAGCCTTTGGATCTCTTACTGAAAAGTCTTATTGAGGGAGTCTCAGAATATAACAGCTGTCCCAAAGTTCTCACCATTTCTCTAGGCAGAATTCTACCATATACAAAATGAAAAAGAACCTCATTCTTTTGCATATGTATATACCATCTTTGGAAAGGCTATTTGTTGAAAAGACTATTCTTTCTCCTTTCATTTGTCTTGGCATTCTTGCCTGAAATCAATTAACCATAAATACTGTATAAGGTTATTTTCCATGGCCAGTACTACATTGTTTTTATTACTGTAGCTATGTGGTAAGTTTTGAAATCAGGAAGTATGAGTCCTCTAGTTGTGTTCTTTTTTTTCATTGTTTTGGCTATTCTGGGACACTTGCATTTCCATATGAATTTTAGGGTCCACTTCAGCTTGCCAATTTCTACAAATAAGGAGGCTGAAATCTGATAGGATTAAGCTGACTAAACATCTACTTGGGGAGTATTGACATCTTCACAATATTAAGTCTTCCAATACGTTAATAAAAGGTGTTTTTCCATTTTAAGGTTTTTATTAATTTCTTTCAACAATGTTTTGTAGTTTTCAGTGTAAAAGTCTTACACTCTTTTTTTGTTGTTTTTATTCCAGAGTCTTTTAATCTCTTTGATGGTCTTGTAAATGGACTTGTCTTCTTAATTTCCTTTTCATATTGTTAATTGCTTGTATAAAAATACAATTGCTGGAAGGGTAAACTGGGACAAAGTGAGAGAGTGGCATGGACATATATACACTACCAAATGTAAAATAGATAGCTAGTGGGAAGCAGCCGCATAGCACAGGGAGATCAGCTTGGTGCTTTGTGACCACTTAGAGGGGTGGGATAGGGAGGGTGGGAGGGAGGGAGATGCAAGAAGAAAGAGATATGGGGACATATGTATATGTATAATTGATTCACTTTGTTATAAAGCAGAAACTAATACACCATTGTAAAGCAATTATACTCCAATAAAGTTGTTAAAAAAATACAATTGCTTTCAGAATATTGATTGAATATCCTGCAATCTTTGTGATCTCATTAGCTCTTATAGTTATTCTTTTCTTGTGGATTTCTAAGGATTTTCTACATACAAAATCATGTCATTTGTGAATAGATGGTTTTACTTTTCTCTTTCCAATCTGAAACACTTTTATTTCTTTTACTTGACTAATTGCCTTGGTTAGAATCTCCAGTACAATGCTGAATAGAACTGGAGAGAGTGGACATCCTTGTCTTCCTGATCACAGGAGAAAAGCATTCGGTCTTTCATAATTAAACATGACATTAGCTATGGCTTTTTCTTAGATAACCTTTATCAGGTTGACTAGTTTCCTTCTGAGTCCTACTGTGTTGAGTATTTTAATCATGAAAGCATGTCGTGTTTTGTCAAATGCTTTTTCTGAATCTATTGAAGTGATTATGTGTTTTGTCCTTTATTTTACTAATATGATATATTACTTTTATTAATTTTCAGATGTTAAACCAAACTTCCATTCCTTGATTATGGCCTAATTATATTGCTGGATTCAAGTTTGCTAGTATTTTGCTGAGGATTTTTGCATATATATTCATACTGAACATTGTCTGTAGTTTTCTTGCAATGTCTTTGGTTTTGGTATAGGGTAATATTGGCATCAGACAATAAATTGAAAAGTCTTCCATCCTCTTCTATTTTTTGGAATAATTTGTGAAGAATTATCATTCAATCTTTAAATGTTTGGTGGAATTTATCAGTGAAACCATTTAAGCCTGGGCTTTTCATTGTGGGAAGTTTTAAAATTACTAATTCAGTCTCTTTATTTGTTTAGGGTTATTCAGATTTTCTATTTCTTCTTGAGTCAGTTTTGGTAGTTTACATATTTCTAGGATTTTGTCCACCATCAAGGTTATCTAATTTATTGGCATACAGTTGTTTATTGTATTTCCTTATAAGTCTTTTGTTATTGTAAGATCAATAGTGATGTCTCCTCTTCCATTACTGATTTTAATAATTGGAGTCTTCACTCTTTTTTTCTTGGTCTAGTTAAAAGTCTGTGTAAATTTCACTGGTCTTGTCAAATGTGTTTCTAATTTATCATGAGTGTAAATATTTTAAGCGAATAGTTGAGAGGAGCAAAGAGGGGAGGGCAATATCTCCATGAGAATATCCCATAAAGTCCCATTCTGGTATCTAATTAGGGAAAGTATTACTAACAAGAGAGTCATATTTTAATATTCTAGTCTGATTAGCTAGAATCACAGCACAAATAGAGGAAGAGATGAATCATAGTTCCGATGATGTGATTTGAAAAATTATATATTGTTCAGGGGACTCCAGTGAGATTGGGATCTCTCTTTTCACATTAAGTAATAAACTCACAGATAGGAACAGGGGACAGTGATCTCTCTTCTTTGAAACTGCATTTTATTTCATGGTAGCTACAAGCGTGGTGGAAAGCATATTGAAAAAATAGGACACTGAGGTGTTCTCTTTGGGTCTGAGAAATTGGACAAGATTGGTGTGCAGCTGAAGGAATGGTGGCTGGCTCTCCAGGCGCTTGGTCCAAGACACGGTGACCACGTGCGGCTGAGAACCAGGTGTTAGTGTTGGTGGACAGGTGACTTGCTCTGTTTTCCTTAAGGAAAGAAATGGCTGTTGTATGTATGTGGGGAGAAACATGGGCGTGGATGTGGAGAACTTGAGCAGCCAGAGAAGAGAAGGGGATGGGGGATGAATGACAGAGAGAGATACACTGGGCTGATGTGACAACTGCCGTATGGCGTAAAACTCTGGATAAACTGAGAGTCTTAGGCTATGTTATGGTGTGTTGTAACATATGATAGCTCTGCTCCAAATTCTCAAGAAATCTGCAGTAAAATTATATTGGCTATCAATGCCTTTACTCTGTGTGTGTGTGTGTGTGTGTGTGTGTGTGTGTTTGAGGTGACTAGTTTCAGACTGGCTGTTTGGCAGGAGCAAGGTTATGAAAGGTATTTGATGGCTTTCACAGAGCTCTAGGCCTCTGTGGAGGTCCTCAGGGGACACGGAGAAAGGGTGGCAACAGCACTACCTGCTTCCTCTATAATTAGTCCAGGTCCCTTGATAATTTTTTGATATATTGCAACTCTTTTTAAAATTTTCCTTTGAAGAGAAAATTTCACTCTTAAGAGCTTTTGACTGAAAAACAAGGAACTAGATGATCTCCAAAGTCATTGCTGTAGAGTTACAGAATAAATGTGAATACACTGAAGAAAGAAATCAGAAGATACATCTGAGCTTTTAATTTTCTAGCAGTTTTGTTATCAGCAATAGTAAAGGAGAAACAGATGGGGGGCAGTGAACACTCAAGAGTGACAATTTAAATTCTTAAAAAGGCTAAGTTTATTTCTGCAACTTATTTATCCTGTCCCTCTACTTTGAACTCTCTTCTTTGTCTAATTGAAGATTTGGCACTGCTCCCTTTACATTTCCTCTTGTTATTTGACATGAAATGCAGGAGGTACAGCAGTATCAGTAACTGATAAACTGATCCAAGAAGGCAAAACTCGGCTGTCCTCTCTTCTTTTGATTATAGTGTTTAGTACATTCTATCCTAGATGTGTGCAAAGAGGGAGAACAGACAGTAATAACAGCATTGATAACAGACACTTCCCATAACTAACCCTTTAGATTAACCAATGGTCTCTGTCTGCTCTGTAAACATAAACTTAGGGCACACTGACCATCCCAGGTGCTCTGACCAGTAGAGCTGTTTATTTACCGAAGATAAATTGTATTTGCCACATTGTTTGTGCCAGATGTACTTATCGTAATTACACACGTTAGTTACACACTACATGAACTGATGAACTATTAATACAATATACAAATTGTTATTTCTATGAAGACACATTTGAATTGTCAACCACAAATTGGCACTTGCCATCTACCTCTATAAGGATTACATCAAGAGCCGCTGTAGCTGCTGACCTTCAACATCCCTTGAAAGGAGTTCAGGGTGGAGAATAGGAATGAGGCACTCTGTGCTCTGGGAAAAATTAGCAG
Organism: Balaenoptera physalus; assembly: GCF_965194825.1. Classification (NCBI taxonomy): domain Eukaryota; kingdom Metazoa; phylum Chordata; class Mammalia; order Artiodactyla; family Balaenopteridae; genus Balaenoptera; species Balaenoptera physalus. The sequence goes on from NC_138890.1 coordinate 147,840,060, forward strand.
AACAGGTCTTCAGATAGTTAGATATTTTCAGGAGAAGATTTTATGAGCCCAATTCTTGCATCTCTTAGTAGCTAGAAAAGCACTAGAATTCTTCATGGTGACATCTGCTCCTTGTGACTAGCAGTAACTTTCTTCAAAAACTATGTACTTGATTGCATGCACTCCCCCTTCACCAAAATCACATATATACTGACCTTCCCCCCTACCTATTTGGAGCAGTTTCTCAGAGCTATCTGAAATGCTGTCTCCCGGCCTATAGTTGTCATTTTGCCCTAAATAAAACTTAACTCACAACTCTCATGTTGTGCATTTTTTTTCAGTCAACAGAGTTATTCAAAAAAAAGTTGATTCATTCATTGCATTGAAATATTTCAATCAAATTAGGTGTAGGACAAATGTTAATGATTGTAAGGAAAAAATCATAAACATCTAAACACATTCTTTACTCAGTTTCACAAGTATCATTAGCTTATTAGTCCATTTAAAAGAAATATAAACTGGAAATTATTGGATGAAGCCTTGGGAGTGTACATGGGAAACAACACCAAACTCCAATAAGAGAATCTATACCAAAAAAAAAAAAAAAAAAACCCGAAAACCCTTAGTCTTATATCAAGATATTGGTAACTGAATTCACATTAACTTTTTTTTAGTAAAAAACAAAAAAAAATTAGGTTATGAGTTTTAAATGATTTTACTCTTTATTCTATTATTTTTGAAATCAGGCAGGACCCTGGGGGCCCTCTTGGGTACAAATCCTTTCCTTGTCTTGTTTCTTTTTTGTAGGAAATAGGCTTCATACAACCTCTGAGACCTTCCCTGAGTTTCAAAGGGCAGATTCAAACAGTTTCTAATTAGGGAACTGAGGGGATGCAGAAACAAAGAAGGAGCCGTCAAAAAAACACCAAAACCAAAACCAAAACCAAACAAAACAACAACAAAAAAAAACCCAAACAAATGGAAAAAAAAAGCAGAGTCCGGGTTTCCTCCTCAATGAATATACATAGAAATATATCTTTGAGTTCTTCTACAGGAAATAAGGCCCCCAACCAGGTAGAGGATAGTACTTACATACTGAGACCCCAGACTGGTTGGAACCAGAAGGCTGATGATTGAGATTCATGGAACACTACCCTGTTACCAATCAATCAGAAGAAAGTCATGCCCCCTGCAGCCCTCACCCCAAATTTTGCCTATAAAAATTCTTCCCTGAAAACCATTGGAGAGTTTGGATTTTTTGAGCACAAGCTGTCCACTCTCCTTACTTGACTCTGCAATAAACCTTTCTCTGCTCCAAACTCTTATGTTTTGGTTTGTTTGGCCTCACTCTGTGTCAGGCACACAAACTTGCCTTTGACAACAGATGCAGTCCTTGAGCATTGTCTCCAAGTTAACCTGGCCCCACAAGGCTGGAGGAGATGGGTAGCTGGGGAAGAAGGAACAAAGCTGCTCCATCTCTGGAATGATTTTAAAAAGTCATCTTGCTGACAGAAAGAGGGTAGGAATAAGCAGTCTTCGCTACAATCTGAATTTATTTCAACACTTTATGGTAGACAAGTATTTCCTACATGTTATCTTTTCTTCTTATGTGAATTTTTATTTGCCCCTCATTTGGCAAAAAAAAAAAAAAAAAAAGATTTTAAAAAATTGTCATATTGTCAGTTTTTTTTTTAAAGGAATTCCTTTTTTAAAAAATTATTTATTTATTTATTTATTTATTTTTGGCCATGTTGGGTCTTCGTTTCTGTGCAAGGGCTTTCTCTAGTTGTGGCAAGCGGGAGCCACTCTTCATTGTGGTGCGCGGGCCTCTTACTATCACGGCCTTTCTTGTTGCGGAGCACAAGCTCCAGACGCGCAGGCTCAGTAGTTGTGGCTCACGGGCCTAGTTGCTCCGCGTCATGTGGGATCTTCCCAGACCAGGGCTCCAACCCGTGTCCCCTGCATTGGCAGGCAGATTCTCAACCACTGCGCCACCAGGGAAGCCCCCATATTGTCAGTTTCTGTGAATGTAGATAGAGTTTTCTTCCCCTTTTGTTTTCCCATCAATTTTGGCTCACTGTTGCGCAGAACATTTTCTCCTTTTTGGTCCTTAAGATGATAGTTCATCACTGTGCTTCACATTCACAAATGAATAGAGAAACGAGATCCCAAAGTATATTTCACTATGTTTAAATTTATAGTTATTTGGAAATTTTAAATTTCATCACTTGGAAAATTTAATCAAAAATTTAGTTACAATAATAAAAAAGAATATTGGAAGTATGTACTTAACACTACCCACCAACTCCAGACAAAGACTTTATCAACTTGAATAGTCTCATTTCTTCAAAAGTTTAGTCATAAAGCATCACTTTCAGTCTTTCTCTGATTAACACTGAAAAAAGAAACCGGTGCCACCTACTCCTTTCCCTCAACTTTCTAGGTAGATGTTTTGCAATTACAAGAAATGTTTGTTTATGAAACATTTAAGGGATTGACTATGATGCAAAGTAAGAATTCATTATTAATGCTAGCAGACAGTTAGGAATCGCTAAGACCATCACTGAGGGTGGGGAATCATGAGTACTTTTATCAAAAGAAAAGTCTGAAAGTTCTGAAAGGTGAGTGGAAAGAACCCCAGGAAGGAGAGAGAAATACAGCTCATAGCAGGAAAGCTACGAGTGAAAAAGCAATTCCCTGAAGGGCTGCATTGCAGTGAGGGAAGGGCAACTCTAATTAGGCTTGCAATTAGCAATGGTTCCTAAAAGAGCCAATTAGCACGTGCCTATGCACCGGGCTCACTATCCTACATCATCGTCATCGTCATCACCACCATCATTGCTAATACGTGCTGAGCACCTTGTTTTATCTCATTTAATTGTTACAACCTTAGTTAGTAGGGGACTGAGACTTTGGGATGTTAAATAACTTCCCAGGACCACGCTGCTATTTTAAGGAGAATGCAGATCTGTATGATTCCAAACCCATCCTCTTAAGTGCTATATTAATCTGTCCCAAAGAACACAATTTAGAGATGATGTTTATACCTTGGAATGAGCCAAACTCTAAAAGTTAGTCTGGACCTAGAAAGACTCTCTCAAAAGCATCCCAGTAAGAGAAAACTGAATTCTATCTCGGAGAAACAGACTCCATAAGCTACTTTGACTCCAATGCTAGATGGTCCTCTTATACTGAACACATACACACTTCAGTCGTCCCTCTGCTGCATTCCCATTGCCTCCTAAGTGCTCATGGTAATGGGGAGTAATGACCTGTTTATTGGTCAGTGTCCTTCACTAAGTGGGGAGTTGCTGAAAAAAAGCTTGATGCCTTGTCCACTTCCATAGCACTATCATAGTACCTGGTGCACAACTGGTACTCAATAGGTATTGAGAAAATGAATGCATAGGTGAATATTTGTAGTTTTTTTGTCAAGTAGGAGTCACAGAATCATAACCATATGGAACTTCATTAGAGGTCTTCTAGTGATAGTTTAATTCCTCATGAAAAGTTTGCTGAGTAAAGAGAGTTAAGCTAATTCCTTCATGCAGAGTTTAGGCTCATTTTCTTTCGTTGAGGTCAGTAAACATCAAGAGTTGCTACTGACTGGTTTTCAGAGGAGCCTTCACATATACGAAGAACATAACATAAATTATGTGCACACCTCAAATCCTTTATGTTTTTATTGCCTTGTCATCTCCCAGCCCGTTAGCTCTCTGAATGGTTTTCCAATGTCTCTCCAAATTCTTCTGCTCCTGCTTAGTTTAAGATCACAGAATGGAATTTGGGATGTCAGCAAATGCCCATCAGCACTGACTCTTGAGAGTCCTACCGTATTTGTTATAATCTGAAAAAAATACCCCTGCACCTTCCATGAGGGCAAATGCATATGTTGATATTATTTCAATGAAACAAGTAGAAAATAACAATTTTTCAGTTTTTCCAGGGACAAGGTAGCTTTTTATATAAAAATTTTAAATATGAAAATAAATGGATTGACTTTGAGTTTAAAAAGAAAATTGTTAATCAACCTGTTTCAATATGCCCTCTCATTCATATTTCAATTAATGAAAGGAAGACATAGTCTTAAACACGTTTTTGCTCCTCTTTCTTCCTCTTCAGTCCCTTCCCTCTTTTTTTGCAGATAACACAATTGCAGATAAGACAACTGGCTGAGGTCTGATTGGCTACAACTATTCCCATCTTGTTATCTTGCTATGATTACTATGAGTTACTCTGCGAGTGACTATGTCAAAGAAGCAATATCTCAACCATTGCAGGCAACATCTTGATTTACCAACAGGTTTGCTGAACAACAACAAAAAGTGTTCAGGTAGGAAACTTCAGAGAGATTAGGTTTTCCTGTTTATGTAGTTTAGAAAACAGTTCTATCTTGACACATCAGCTTTAATTTTTGTGACGTACCAGAAGTTGATTTGGGTTGGGCCACTTTGAAGTAGTAGTACGCTATGAGACTGAGTTCAAATGTGTAGGGTTTGATCTTGTTTTCTAGGCAAGAAGAACAATAAAAATCTTGAGCCAATTTTGAATTGAAATGAAAAGGATTCCCCACATTTCTCTTCTGCTTTGTTTTTGAAGTCCAGTTAATCCTAAACCCTTTATTTCTGTAGACCCTTTACCTTTTGAGCTGTTAACCAGCATCTGTTCTAAGTCAGCACTTTGGGCCAGAACCACGTTGATATCAAGTTTTGCTTACGGATACAAATTGTTCTTGAACGAACTGCGGGAACAAAGAGTTTGTTTAATCTGACACTCTGTTTGTGGTTTATAGGTGTTAGAAACATTTTCCCCAATAAGGGAACACCCAAAATACATGTAATTAGCACTTTGGTAATTATATAATAAAAATGGATGGATGGATGATTTATCTGGGTAATTCTAGAACTTACAAACACTAGACCCTCCAAAAGCTTAATCTAGTACCATTTTGAGTTGTATTTCCATGTGTCCTAAATAAAGAATATTTTATGTGCAGCAGTGTTCAGGATCCAAAAAGTGATATTTGGGCAGTGTCTCCCATGATACTAAAAAACAAAAACAAAAACAAAAAACAAAGAAACAACTCTGCCAGATAATTTGTTCAAGTCCTGCAAACAGCTTTTTAATTCTGGGATTAAATAAATTCATTCAGCTATGAGTCATCATTCTAGTAAGATGAATTAAACTGGTCACTTAAGAGGAAGTAAGAGTTGACTAAAGGAGCAATTTGGTTCTTAAGGATAATTCTTAATGAATCATTAAGAACACACAAGGAGAAAAAAGAGGAATAGAGAAAAGATGTCTCCATCTGAATAGCAGAGTAGAATAGACTTTTATAGTAGAATTTTCTGTCATTTTGCTTCTGTCTAATTGAAGAGGCAATTTCATAATGATTTTAATTCATGTGCCCTCTCAGTAAGTGTTTCAGAGAAACCTTATATAATTGGAAAGAGCCAGTGTTTGTAAGTGATTTGCAATCGTACAACCCATTCCCATCAAAGTAGGTCAGGCCAGTGTTCTGCTAAGCACAATGCTACTTGTGTAAGAAGTAGCTCTGCTCTCACAATAAAAATCTATGTAACATTTGAAAACAAGGAGGAATAAAGTTAGGGTTACATAGCTCTTCTTCCAAAGTGATGCAGTATGAGTTGCAATCCATTCAATGGAATTGGGTAGAATGACCCAGCCAGTCAGGCTTCAAGCCAAGAAGGAAACAGATAGACAACAATGGTAACAGTAAAAATTACCTTTAAAGGAAAATATCTTTAGTGTGGCACCAAATACTTCAGAATGTTGGTCAATTAGGTAAGCTAGAAGGATGTTTAATTAGGTAGTATCAATAAATAAAATACTTCCTAGGTCAATACATTTAAAACAAACAAACCAAAAACCTAAGATGGTATAATTAAGAGAACAACTTATTTTACAAGTACTTATAATTGCTTTAGAACCAAAAACATTCGTATGTGAATTTGGTATTATTTATTGCAATGCACCAAATCTAGATGACATTAATTCCAATTTCAGAGATGTTAACTTGTGGGAAAAAAGCTAATTTATGAAAACTGTCCTTTGATCAAGAAGCACTTTTGTCACCCTAGTTCCTGTAAATGTTTGTCCCTAATATTTATAAACCATAGAATTGTACTGCTTGGAGAATGTCATGTTGCTTATTCTTGTCCTTAATTCAGAAAGGAAACCCTAGTAAATCATACAAATTACTATGTACCATGCTATGAAGTTATAAGACAGGGGGCACTCAAGTTGGAAAACACGTGGCTCGTACGTGCTAAACCTTATGTCTTATCATGGGTTGTCCCTCCCGGTCCATGGACCACCCTAGATTCCCCTGCAGTTCTCTTCAGCTGCATTTCCAGGAACCAGCAACAGGTGTAGAGCTCTCAATTCCCAATTGACTTTAATATTCTTAAGGTGCTGGGGAAAAGTCAGAGTGGGACTTTATCTCCCTGGTGTCTTCTTAACCTGTCGAGGCTAATACTTTGTTGGGGATGGGGGGCCCTCGATACTTACTGCACAGGGACAGTGTAATATTTGGCTGGAAGGGAAAGTTATGATGAATCAGCGGCTATGGTTCTTCCAATTGCCTTGGTGATGGCTCCCATTATCTTATTCAGACAGGCTTGGGGACTCTTTTTCTACTTGATGTTTCCCACAGATGGAGGGAGGGACACAAAGTTATTTGCCAAGGAACACTAACTGTTTACACCTAGTAGGTGTCTGAAGCCCTCAGAACATCAACTTTTACAGACTCACCTTAACAAACCATGAGTAAACAGTATGCTGCCCATCAGCACTATTGTGAGAAAAGTTAATGCAGGTGACAAGAAAAATGAGACAAGGAAGACTATCTTTGTCCTAAACTTTGACTAGAAATTTCCTTTATGTAGGAAACTTCTCAGAAAAAGAAGGAAGCATATAGCAGATGTTTTGGATGTCTGGATGTCTAGATGTCTTAGTTCTTTTGAATTCGCCATAAAAATAAACATTTTGGGTGATAATAACTGAACGTATTAGATTACATGTTTGTTTAGGTCTAACAATTTTGCCATTGAAGTCAAATTAAAATCTGCTCTGCATTTTGGAAGGAGAAAGAACTAGAAACCTGGTTCCATTTCTGAAATAGTTAAAGCATTGCCCTGGATTATAAAACCAGAACAGTGGCTTGGAAGCAATCTTTGATATTATCTGAAAATCTTCAAAACAAAATGCAAGTGTGGCCATATTTTTTTCTAGCTGATCTGCCGTATGTGTATTTTAGGTGTCTGTCTGATTGCAGTCAGATGTGGGTAAGTGGTGGGGAGGAAAAAATGTTTCTTAACTCTGAGGATAAAAAGACTTGAAATTAGGTGCACCTCACATACTTTGGTAACCTGCCCCACATTCTGCACCGTGATCTGGGATAGATACTGCTAATTTGGTGTTTATTTCTTTGGGGGAGAACAAGCTTTGAAAAGAGGCGCTGTTATAGATAGGTGACAACTTCTGTGCTATATGAAGAGGAATGGATGATACTGCTCAATGAAGACTTCAAGGGGATTTAATCAGTTATGGAGACTAGCCTTAGGAGCAACTGATTTTGGGAATCTCAAATCATGTCCTCTTTGGTCATTATTGAGATATCAAACTTCACTATCTGTTTTTTTTTTTCTGCTGAAAGCAACCAAACTGGGAGGTACCATGTAAGCACCAACGAGCTAAGAAAAGCTTCTTGAACATTCATACCAAAGCCATTTTAAAGCAATTAAGAGAGGAAGACCATGTTCTAAGTACATCAAAGTCTCCTGTTTTAGCTTGAAACGTTATGTATAGTTTGTTCCCTCTGGGCTAGAGCCTCAGAATGGAATTGCTGGGTTGATGACTTCAAATATTTTTAATTTTAATAAATGTTGTCAGATCACTTTCCAAAAAGGAAGTACTAATTCACGTTCTACCAGGATGTATTAGAGTCAATACAGTGTTCTAAATACTTGCTATTCAATGCGTGATCCAGGGACCAGCAGCCTTGGCATCACCTTGGAGCCTGTTAGAAGTGCAGAATCTTAGCCCTACTCAAGATTGACTCAGTCAGAATCTGCATTTTAATAAGATCCCTGGGTGATTCATACATGCATTACCATTTGAAAATCAGTGTTTTAAATCACTTGCAATCTGCGTTAAACTGAGAAGGGTTGTATCAATCAAATATCTTCTCCGGAAGGATAATTAAGAAATTAGTAAAGGTAGTTGACTCTTGGGTGGTGCATTGTGGGACTGGCAGAGAGACGGAGATGGGAACTGGCTTTTGACCATATATTCTTATAAGCTTTGAACTTTTCCATGAGCATGCATTATCTATTAAAAAAAATTAAGAGCAACTTCCTGCAAATATAGAGATAACTTTCTACCCGCAAATCTCCACGGAGATGGCAGCCCAGCGGTTCCACGTGTTCTCCTCACACACGTCTCCTGACTTTGTCATGTTAGTGTACTCCGGGTTAAGCAGCATGGTGGAAAAGGAGAACTTTCCAAACCACACAACTTCCCTTTTGAGGATATGAAAATGTAATGATGTCAATGGGGGTTTAATCTGACAAGGGACGCTTTGACAGGGCAGACAGAGTGAGTCATTGGTCATGGGGCACCTTTGAACATTTTCTGTAACATACCCATAGTTTGAACTGTGATTATCATTCCCCTGTTCATTTTGCAATACTATACGATTTCCCAGCACCAGAAAATTGCATTTAAAATGTTACGACTGATTCAACTTCTTGAAATACAAGAGTTCTTGAGTTTCTTGTAAGTCAGAGAGCTGGCAAGCCGTTTTGGAACATCTCAGTTTCAGAGTCCACACTGGATCTGCTGACACCAAGACGGGGGCAAGTTTCAAGGAGGAAGGGAGGCAGCTCTACCTCTGGAGGATAGAAATGGAGCAACCTCACCGCCCTCTTGCTTCCTGGAAATCTTCCTAGGGCAAGAATCCCCTTCTCCCTCAGTGATCCACTGTGTATAGTACAACTTATTCTTAGGAAACGTTTCATACAGGCTAAATTGAAAACATATGGAAGTTTTATACAGGCTCTGAAGGTTAAAGTACATGAATCTTTTAAATCTTGTTTCTCCAGATGTTGTTGCCACCTTACAGGTCTAAATAGTTTGATAAGAACAATAATTCAAACTTCTCTGACCCTTGAACCCACCTTCTCTCTCAGGACCACCAGCCTCCTGAAAAAGGTTGCCCAAGTATTCTGGGGAATCTTTGGGAGGGTAGAGGCAGTTTTTACATGTGCTCTCAAACCAACGAGGTGGGCCACCAAAAATCTGCCGTTTCTTTCTTTTCCCTGACTTTGGCCCCTTCCTCTGAACATCACCCCTCTTGTCAGGGATTTTTTTTTCCTTTTCTGCAGAGTATCTTCTTTCTCCTAGTGGGCATCTGTCTCCAGCTGCATCTGGGACACCGGAGCCTTAGCGTATGTGGGGAGTGGAAGGGATGGAGGCTGCAGGGCTTTCTCCTGGAGAGGAGCAAAGAACTTAGTCTTCTTTTGGTGTCATTCTCTTTTAGAGGCACCGTGTCCCAGGGTTCTTGTGAAATAGTCCTTGTAGCACTTACTTACAGTACCCTCTGTCTTGAGTTCATGGCCATTTCATTGTTATTGAATCTACCTGCTCTAGCTCCTTCTATGCTCAAGGTACATTTTATCTCAGGATTTTATCTTCTGCCAATGGGTTTCTGAGTCTCATAAAACCCCAAGTTTATGTTAGGGTTCCTGCTACACCCCCAACAGAAACTCTAGGTTCATGAGAAATAATGGTTTATTGCCTGGACCTTTCTGGGCTCTGGGACCTAAATAAGAGGGTTCCATGGCCAAACAGATACCACCTACTCAGTTCTTGAGGAGCCTCCCGGGGCAGGGGGCCAGCCGGCTGCTCAGTCACGGGCTCCATGGTGGGGATGTTTGGTGTCGGTGGGTGGGTGGGAGTGCTGGGCTGGAGGTGGGGAACCAGAGGATGGGAGGAGCACAGCGGGAGTGCCTTCGCCCACAGAGCCCCTAGAATCAGTATCAAGCTTTTCAAAAGATACATTTTATTTTCATAAAATATTATTTTATTTCCCCAAAGGGTGAAGGTGGTGTGATGGTGGCAATGAAAGGGGACAGGGTGATGGGGTAGCCATGGAGAAAACATCTCCTGACCATGCTCTTCTGTCTCTGGGAATTTCCGCGAAAAGAAGGGGGCACCTTACAAAGTGAGCCTGCAGCCAATTTGGGGAGCGATCCACCAGCTGTGGTTTCCAGAACAACAGTGTGGTCACAATTGATACATGCGTTGTTAATAATCACTACCTCCGTGGTCTTGCCTGTTCCCAGACATAGGGGGAGGGGTGGCGACAGGAAGCCGTGCTGGCTCTTCCATGTCAATTTAGTCTTGCAGGTGAAATTGAGAGTTTGGTAAGAGGCGCATGGCTAAACAATCCCTAATCCAGGGAATGTGTGGGCAAATGCCTGGGCAGATGGTGGGCGGCTTTGTGTCCTCCTTCTCGGATCTGCCCTAGTTCACCACCTCCAGGTTTCTTCAAGGCTTAGCCTTATCTGTCTCACTCATAGCTCTCTTCTACCCTTCCGTGTCTAGCATAGATGGGAGATGCAGGCGACAAGAAGACAGGCTGCAGAGAGGGTGGTACCTCTGATCTTGGTCTAGCCGTGCACGCCTAGTCTCCCGGGAGGTCGAATGCCTGGTAGCCCAGGATTTGCAGAAGGATAGCTGGAGAACCGTGGCCACTGACTGCCTTCCTTCTTCAGATTATTTTTTCTTTTCGTCCACATGGTTGGAGTGTCCAGTTGTGCTGGATGGGACCACGTCAAGGCTGCTATGCACGGTTGGGCAGTTTGTGCACTGTGAAAATGCATCCAGCTGAGAGGAGAGTGAGGGTGAGCTCTGTTAGCCCTGAACTAGATCTGCCGTGGCCTGCCATGGTGCCATATCAGGCTGCAGGAAGGGGTGTCTCCCAGACGGTGCCTGGTGCCGTACGAGCTAGTGGTGGCCGTGGCTCAGGGTGTATTTGAAGCTGTGAAACGTAGGGCTTGGCAGCAGCCTCTACTCTTGCTACCACGACCAGCCCTCTGACTTGCTTGGAGTGAGCCCCTCTGGGAAACCTGACCGCGGAAAACTGATAGGAAAACACGCAAGGCCCACGAACGTAATCGTCTGGCTTAGACAGAGTTGACCCACACAACGTTTTAAACTATTTGAACTAGTTGTCAATATTTACAATTTAAGAGATTTTGCATGAGGTTCAGAATTTCTGGCTTCCCACGGCACTGCCAGGTAATATTTGGTCGCAGCCAATTAGTGTGTGACAGTCCTCGCCATGCCCTGCGGCCTCTCCAGCATGGAGGATGAGTGCTAATTGCTGTTTGTCACAGCACTTGTGCTCTGTTTCCTGATAGTAGAATAAAGAGAAGTGAAATCTATCCTGTGCTGTCTTTGAAAAGTGGGAAAATTAAAGATAAACTAAGAAGCCATTACAAAAATATCCTGACCTGCTCTGTATTTTTTAATACCTGCCAAGTCCTTCTAGCACGGCTCCTCTGCAGTCGAGGGCTTAGCTTGGGAGGTGTGTTCTGGGGCCTCATCTGTCCCTCTGACCTCAAGTGTTTTTGTCAGGACAGAGGGTTTAGACCCTTCCTGATGAACTGGGGGGCTAGATCACACGTGGTCAGGTTGAAGGTCAGAGAGAGAGCTACCGTGATAAGACATATGGAATCTGAAGGAGGAGGGGGGGACGAAGGACAGAGAGATTGGGAACACAGACATACCACAAAAAATACCTGACATACCACGCAAAAGTCAGGTATGTAAGTCAATGGCACCAGATTGCATAAGGCAAGGCCCCTGGTGGCAAATTTCTATCAGTAAGGAGGCATTGCTCAAAGGGCAGAGGGCTGAATCCTTAGCTGAGGGAACTATTGGGAATTTTACACATGTGGTTATACCTTGGGATGCCTCTACCTGACACCCACATGACAGAGAAGCAGCGCGGTCCAGGGGTCAAGGGCAAAGACCCTGGAAACAGATTGCTTCCCCCCCAGGTAGGAATCCTAGCCTCTTACTAGCTGTGCAAGTTAGGTGAGCTCCTTACCCCCTTCATGCTTTAGCTTCCTCTGCCTTATAATGAGGATAGGTATATACCTACATTATAAGGTTGCCTATAGATGAGAATTAAATGAGTTAATTCTTAGAAAGTGCTTAGAAGAGTGGCTGGCACTTGTCAAATACCCAAGAAGTATTTATTACTACCAGCTTGCTATCTCTCCCGCCTCCCCTAGGAAAACGCAATATTTAGAAACATGGTTATCAGCTTGGAGGAAGTTGTCCTCTGAAAGAAATAAGAGCAGCATATTTTTAGAGTTGCTCCATTCAGAAAGAAGTTGTAAAGTTCTCCTGGAACATGAGAAGCTAAGAGATGTCTTCCATCCAGGGCACTCTTCCTGCGGACCCTTTTGCAAGGAGCATGGTGGCAATGGCTCTCCTAGATTTATAGGAGCTTTACTGTGAAAGGGGCTCAAAAGGGGGTGACATTGGTGGGAGAAGGCTCAGCTCTCGCCCTTGGGAGTCCATGGCGCAGTCTGCCCTATGCAGAACACAAGGATGTTGTGGTTTCAGCCTGGTTTGTGGGGCGCATAACAAGGTGAGGCTGCTTCAGACAGCGCTCAGTGTCGCTGTCTCCCTGCGGTTAGCCATGAAGTGAGCAAAGACACAACAGTGTTTGTTTGGAGCTCAAGTGCTCGGAGTGCTGCTTTGAGCCCTGTGAGGCCCTTGTGGGGCTTTGAACTGTGGCCACAAGATGCTAGTGGCATCTCTTTCCAGATTTGTTTTGACACAAGCTTGAAAACAACGTTTCCCTCTGTCCTTCTGCTAAGAATCTGACAGTGAATGTGCTAGTAGATTTGTTTAGCCCTGGCTCAACAGAATCTTTGGTGATGCCTTGAGTAACAGAGGATGCTCTAAGTCTGTATCAGAGAACATGGCAGAGAAAACTTTGGAGGTGGAAGGAGCTATCCAACAGGCAGCGTAAATTTCTTACTAAGTCACACGTGCCAGCTAAGTACAACAGGAGAGAGAATAAGTTGCAAAAGGTGTTGGAAGCAGAGTTAGGACACCTTTTATTTAGAGAAAAAAAAGGGTAGGAGCAGGGGAGGAGCCTGAGGGAGCCCAGACAGCAGGGGTTGCTGCACTGACCTGTTCAGGGCTAGACTAGGCTCCCAGCGCTAAAAGGAGGTGATTATAATAGGATTCTTGGTTCTCATTAGCTTCGTGAGTCATTCAGCCTCTAGCAGATGTACCCTGATGTCACTCAGCCTCCCTCCTCCAGAGCTGCAGGGGGCCATTTGGGCAGGAGGAAAGTGACCCTCCTTGCACACACACAGACACACACACACACACACACACACACACACAAATAATATTGAAAAGATTAAATCGGTTCTCTCCACAGATCTAAAATAAGGGACATATAAGGTTGTAGGAACATCTTTACTGTAAAAAGGTACTCTACACCTGCTAGAATTTCTGTTAAAAGGAGACATTCCTCTTCACTCATTAATCAATTTCGTATTTATTGAGTATCTAATAAGTACCAGAAGCCATGCTGAGGGAAGCTGTGTCAAGTTGAGTGTGAGAAAAAGATGATAAGCATAGAAAGGTAGAATCAGATTCTAAATAACATCCTAAGAGGTGTGGAATTTATTTGATAACAAGGAGGCAGAGGGAAGGTTTTTAAACAAAAATGTGACATGCTGAAGTAAAGATTCAGAAAGATTATTTTGTGAATAGTGTAGAGGCTGGATTGGGGTAGAACGATGGAGGCTTTGGGAGAAGATACAGAAAGTAGGGGGGTCAAATGAGGACCATTGCAAGAGTCTAGAAGAAGGATTTTGAGGGATTTTGAAATAGGGTGGTGAGTGGGCACTGAAAGGAAAGGAGAGATGTGAGAGATATTTGTAAGAAGTGATCAGTAAGATTGGGTGTGAAGGGGGGAAAAGGATGAAGAGACAAGGATACAGCCCCAGTTCTGAGAATAGGAGTCTAGGAGAACCACAGGTGCTGCCATCAGTATAGCATGGGAGGTTGGGAGGAGGAGCTCTCCCAGGAGAACTTCAGAGATGGGCTGGGCTATGTAGTCATCTAGCCAAATGCTTCGTCCACTGTCTGTATCTCCTCTACTCCTATTTAATCCTCCCTTAGACAGCCCCAGGCTGGCCTGGACAGGATAACAGCTAAGTGGCTGGAGTATGGTAATGGACACCATGGGTAGGAATTCTAGTGCAAGGAAATAGGGGGTGCTCAAACAGTGGGATGAGCCTCTTCAAAGTGCTTTAAAGAAAGGTGAGATCCACACGTGATGAAGACCACACTGAAAGGGCCCTTTGGGGAGATGGGAGTTGGGGTTGCAGAGCTGAGGAGCTGATTCAGTAGAGGTAAAACTACAGTCGGAGGAGGACAAAGGGGTAAAGTTCTAGGTTCCCTTCATGGTGCCGCATGGTACCCTGCATCTGTCAGAATACTTCTGGCAACAGGGAGCTTGTAGCTTCTCATGGTCAGCTGAAATCTGCCACGCTGCAACATTCACCACTAGTGTTGGTTCATCCCTGGGGACCACAGAGAAGCTACTTCATCTGGACAGCTTTTCAAATAGTTGGAGATGGCTCCTTTACCCCTTACATTGGAAGTTTCTCTACTTAAGGCTAAGACTATGGGGTTTTGAGTTTCCTCTTTTCTGAATATATATATCAGTTCCTCAGCATACATACACTGTGCATATATTCAAGCGTGTGGCCAGGAACTGCACACAGAATTGCCGGTGAGGTCTAACCAGCACCGATCAGAGGAAAATCAGCATCTCCCTTCCTACCAATGATGCTCTGAGTACGCTGGACTCTTCAGGGGACACTTCACACAGCAAATTAGATTCAATTCACTTTGACCAAAACCCTTCTGCTTTTATTTGTAAACATTGCTAAGTCATACTTCTTCCATCCTGGGCTTATGCAATGGGTGATTTGTACTTCAAGTTGAGCAAACTAGGTAAGAGGATGGCTTTGGGTGTTCATATTGGGTTCCTAGTCTATGTCTATAATTTACCAGCTGTGTGACTTTGGGCAAGTTACATAATCTCTCTACTTGTCATTTTCATTATGTGTAAATGGCCATCTTAAGAGTACTTACTTCACAGAGTTATGAGACTAAATGAGATAATGCCTGTAAAGCACTCAGCACAGTGCCTGCCTCACAGTAGACCTTCAATAATATTAGCTATTATTACCTATTGTGACCTATTATTAATATCCTAACCTTGTTATTGAGTTCTCTTTTTCTTAATAAGCATAATTTAATTCAAATTTCTTCCAACATTGTACCAACCACAATTATAATTCACATGAATTCTATCTCTCTCTTTGAATTTCTTTGTTGATGTTTTGTATCACAGAAGTAAGAGAGACATAGTCAGTACCTCCTATAGCTAACAGCCCATTAAGGGAGAGGGAAAATAAATAATTCATGTCATGAGTCTTCTGTGTTTGCGAACCTCACTCTACTGGTTACAAACTCACTTGTCATTCAGTCCATATTTGTTTACCTTGTTCCCAAGGATAGCGTGAAGATATCATGAATAACCCTGTAAAATGTCACATTGCTGTCCAGAGGAGAGCAACTAGGATAAGATTCAGATTCATCTCACAGAAGCGAGAGCTGGAGAACATAGTCATATTTAGTGCCAAAAAGAGAGGAGATGGTGCAAATAGTGGGAGATGTTGAAGAGGGTGACAATTTGGTGTGTGAGTTGGATGAGGGTGGAGAGAAGGTGGGCATGGATGACGTGAACGTCCACTGAGGCCAATGTTATGTTGGCGGCAAATGATTCTGGAAGTAGCTGTTTCAAGCAGTCCATGCTGATACCTCCTTGACCTATGATTTAGAAGAAATTGTGGCCCCCTTTCGGGTTTTTCTCATGTATTAGTCTAAAATATCAGTCTTTGTTAAAGAGGAAGAAATGGATCTTTGAAATAAGTGGACATTGACAGCCAGGCAAGAAGGAGGAAGAGACCTATTCAGGGGAAGAAAGAGAAGAAAAATTCATGGTAAAGTAGTGAACTTCCCCAGCTTCACTGCTCTCTCATTCATCTTAGGTGTGCCGGAACCCTAACCCTTTGCCTGTACCATGCGTTAACGGACATTTTGTTTCCTTGACCATCTTTACCCAGGTAATCCCTTCATTGAGACATCACTGGTGATATGTTTATTTTAGAAGAAAATAGCATCAGCTTCCCTTTCTTTTCATGGGAAATACTATATTATTTTTTGACAGTTTTAAAATGAGTTCTGGGTGATCCCCGAATCTTGTCATCTAACATACACCAAAAGTGCAATGATGTACGTCAGAACCATTGCCTGGTAGAAAGGTTGGCTCAGCTGTTCATCATGTGACATGATGGCCTCTTGACGGTTGGCTTTTCAAGAGTGGTATTTGGGTTGAATGCACAGAGTCCTGAAAGGGATAGCCTCCTTTGGGAGATTTAAAATCAGATGAACTCTTTTGTTTTAAATTAGATGAGGACTTGCAGGGGAGCACAGATTCTGCCACAGGAGAGGGCAGATGGTTCGAGGCTCCAGGAGTTTCCCAGGAGGGAGTGAGGACCCTTCCTGTCCCAGGGCTCTGAGACCAGGACAGCTACGCCACCATGTAAGTAGACAATACACGTGTACTAGATGGTAGAATTGGGTTATAAATTTTCTTTTAACACCATGACAATAGAATACAAAAACATATCTGAAAGATGAATTTAATAGGGTTATATGTAAATACCTGTACTTTGATATTTTTAAAAAGTGGCCTCTGTTAAGATAGGTGGAAATGTGGTTGAACTAAAGCACATGAAACAAAGGCTTAGAAGCTTTAGTTATCTGTAAGTTTAATATAAGTCATCAGTTTTTTTGGTTACCTCAGACTCCTCAAAATCTGCAGGTGTGGGTTCGTGTGTGTGTGTGTGTGTGTGTGTGTGTGTGCGTATGCCCATACACAATGGCTTTGACATCCTGGGCTGCATTAAGAGAGGTATCTTGATGGTGTATCCAGAGTCCGAGATCAGAGACTTCAGATTCATCTCACAAAAGCAATAGTTGGAGGACATGGTAATGTGCAGGGCAAAAGCAGCCTCAGAATGATCTGAAGATGGTTGGGCGTTCATTAGAATTATAAGACTTGGAAGGCTCTTGGGGAGAGGAGCTTCCAGTACATTCTTTCTTCTTCTGGCAGAATCCCAGGCAGTCTCTGCTTTCAGTGTGAAGTTCCACCCTTGCCTGCTCCAGAACCTGCAGTGCGAGAGCTCCATTTACATCTCTAGGTCATGTTCCACCACAAGATCGGCTCCATCCTGATGGTGACTGGAAACTGACATGGTGGCAAATATCCACCAGGGAGACCTTTGTGTGGGTTGCTCTCCTACAGTTCAGATGAGACAATGGGCCTCAGGAGGGAAATTCTGCAATTTCCTTCGTTAACTACACTGTGCAAGAACATTATTACAGCAAGAAATTACAAGGAAATATAAGGCATTATTACAGAGCCATTGTCTCCGTTTTTAATTTTTTTCTAGTGCAATGTAATGTTGCCTTGTCTTCTTCAGTCCTTAATAAAATGTGGGTTGGTTGGCTGCCTGTGTCCTTATCATGATATCTTATTTATTTGAATCCTATTTTCAGATGTTCCTCAGCTCCCTTATCTAGAATAACTAGAACTACGAGTGAATCAGCTAAATTGAAACTGTGAAATCTCTGGCTGGGTTTCTTCTCCACCTCCTAAGCTTCTGCATCACCATCCGCCATCATCTTGAGGACAAGGGTTCTGGGAATGGAACCCACAAGAAGCAGATTTAGGCAATGTGTCACTCTCAAGAAATAGAATATAATTCTCACTGACAATTGAAGTTGTCTTTGGATGGCTCAATTTTTTAGGGATCAATCAAAATGTGATACCTCTACATGTTTTGCACAAATGTATTATAATGCAACTTAAAGCTGGCTATGATTTTAGACTTTGGTTCAGGAGCATAGCAATACAGAAAATACACAAAATCCCTTACTTCATGGAACTTACAACTTAGTGGAGTGACAGACAAACAAAAGAGTAAACATGCATTTGTCAGATGTTGATAAGTGCAATGGAAAAAAAAATTAAAGTGGGCATGAGAGGTATGGGGATGGTGGGTTATTTCTATGTTGTATTATGCGTTGAGGGAAGGCCTTGCTGACAAAGTGTCATTTGAACAGAGGCCTGAAGGAAGTCAGGGGGCAAGCCATGCAGATATTTGGGACCAGGCAGAGAGAAAAGCAAGTGCAAAGGCCCTGAGGCAGGCATGTGTCTGTTGTGTTCCAGGGTCAACAAGGTACAATTGTTGCTTAAGCAGAGCAGGCTGGGGGAGAATATCGGGAAATGAGATCAGACAGGCAGCGAGGGGTAAAATCAAGGTGAGGACTTGGACCAGACTCTACACGATATGGGACTCCAATAGAGGGTTGGAGCAGAGGGGTGACGTGAAGGCTCCCTCTCTTTGGCTTGGATATGTTGAGTTTGTGATGATGATAAGCCATTCCTGTGGTAATCAAGTGGACAGTAAGAGAGAAGTTTGGATTTGGGGGGGAAGACGGGAATAGAAACTTCAGCTTTGGCCCCATAAAGTCATGGAAATGGATGAGTCATCCAGGAATTGACTGTGGACAGAGAAGGCTGAGTGCTGGGACCCTCCAACTCTTAGAGGCTGAGTAGAAGAGGAGGGTCCAGCAAAGGTCCACAGAAGGAGCAGCCAGAGAGGAGACCCAGAGGGGGTTTCACAGAGGCCCAGCCACTGAAAATACATCAGTGCTCACTTAAAAATGCAACGAAAACAACAAAAACAAAATCACTTTCTTCAGATAAGTATCACTGAATTTGAGTCACTAATTTATACAAGTGCTATAATTGTACCTCTATGTATACAAGAAATATATTCTATTAATAAAGAATTATGAATAGATAATAGGATCATGACTATACCAGCAGCTGATAACACAGCTTTCTCCTTGGCTAGTGAGATACACCTTGGAATTTTACGGAGCAAGAACAACAAACTGCATGCAGCCACGCTGCCCTGACGTGGAGCTTTGGGGGAATTTTCACTGTACCTGCCTAATGTAGACACTTCTCACAGGGACTGTTCATGACTTAATGTGTATGTTTATATTTGAACATATTGTTCTGGTGCCTTTTATTTTCAGAATCACTTCAAAATGCACTCTTCCTTACTTTGGATTTTTGCTTGGAAATTTAAAGTTTATTACAGAATATTCTCCGAGTTAAGGAAGACTCCCTTTTCTGTGCCCCTCATAGCCTGGTAGGGGTCATTACTACACTTATGATGACAATGTATACAACAAACACCATGTTTACATTTGATGTTTGGAAGATTCATGCCCCTCTCTTGTCTTCATTTCTTTTCCTCTGTGAGTCTTGAAGGAGACCTCTCTTCATCACTTCCTTGTACATGCTCACTCCTTTGGAGAATTATTTTAACATCCTAAGAGAAGAGATTCAAAGAGAAGTCACAAATATTAATAAATGAGTTAGAATTAATGATCACCTAATATGTGGCAGTGATTAAACAGTAAGTTGTTTTTATTTTTTCCTTTGAGAAAATTGTTCTCTATTTAGCTTGAATCCTGCCTTGCAACTTACTAGTTGTGCCCTTGGAAAGATAGCAAAGATCTTGGAGATTCCATTTCCTCATCTAATAATATCTAATAACAGAGTTGGCATATCAGATTAAATAACATTTGTAAAAGCAGAGTTTGTCAGTAATGGGCAAGGCAAAACATTATTTCCCTATCAATCAATAACAAACAGTATCCACCTTCTATTAAAGGAAAAGTCTAATGCCAAGTTAATCATATCTACAGATTTGTAGAATTTTAGAACAGCAGATTATTCTGAGGGTGGGGGGACTATCTCATTTCTGTTTTTTTTGTTGTTGTTGTTTAATATTAGAGATTGATCTGTTTTTTGTCCACTTAAAATACCCAGCTATGTTACATTTTAAATCACAGATGTTTTCAAAATAAATTTAAGACATTATCACAATGTAGAAGGGGTACAAGCACGTGTGAAAAATGTAGAATTATATTTATGCAGTTTTTTTTTTTTTTTTAGGAAAGTGCTTTAGGGATATGTTTCTTTTCTTCAGAGCTGAGTTCCAAAGGTTTCTTTTTTTTTTTTTTTAAATAAATTTATTTATTTATTTATTTTTGGCTGCGCCGGGTCCCCGCTGCTTTGAGCGGGCCCTCTCCAGCTGCGGCGAGCCGGGGCCACTCCTCCCTGTGGTGCGTGGGTTTCTCACTGCCGTGGCCTCTCCCGCCGCAGAGCACAGGCTCCAGGCACGCGGGATTCAGCAGCCGTGGTGCGCGGGCTTCAGTACTTGTGGTTCACGGGCTCCAGAGCGCAGCCCCAGCAGCCGTGGCGCACGGGCCCAGCTGCTCCGCGGCACGTGGGATCCTCCGGGGCCAGGGATCGAACCCGCGTCCCCTGCACTGGCAGGCGGACTCCCAACCACTGCGCCGCCAGGGAAGCCCCAGAGGTTTCTATTTGACCATAGTCATTTTACTCATGAAACCATGAGTTAGTTCAGCGTCTGAACGGACCCCCTGCTGAGGGACGCACACATCGCTGAATCAGTCACTGCCAGGAACCATAGTGAATCATTTTCTTGAAAGAGCTTGTTCTTTGAAAATACAGATCTCCTACAGCCAAGGTCAGTCTTAGGTGACCTAAGTGAAAAAGGACAGCTGCTCGCCCTTGACCATTCTGGTCCTACCCTCCACAGTTCTTACTAACTTGTCTTCTTTGCATAGCATATTGTTTGTAAATGGCTAATGCTGACTAGGGACTGTTAACTTGGGGATTGAGGAATGAGCTGTCCTGTGATTACCTGACACTCCAGAGCAAGGGGGAAAATTATAAACTCTAGTATTTAAATCAGATTGGCTAGGCTTATAGCTGAAATCAGGGGCCATAGTTTTCAGTAGCAGTTAGTGGAGAAAAGCCTGAGAGAGTCTGGAAGTGTTTGACATGGGTGCCTTGAAAACACAAAGCACCGAAGCAGCCATCATGTTTTGTTATAAACATAAAGGAGATGGTTGGAGTATATCTTAAAGTCAGATACCTTGAAGACTGTGTCCCTTCCAGTTACATCTACATTTATAGGTATTTTGCCCTCACGTAATTGGGTCCTGACTCATTTGTTTCTAAGAAATTCTCCTGTGACATTATGATTTTAACATGAAAAGATTTATTTTTATCTCCTAGTGACTGGAACCCTTAATTTTAAGGCTGTATGCTCGATGTACAGGCTTGTTAAAAGAAATCTACATTTATTCAGCATATGTTTGCATCACAAGAAACTGCACTGGCTGGATTAGTATAGAAAATCCAATGTCCACTTATACTTGTAAATCTATTTATCAGAGGAAATTAATTGACTTTCCTCACTAACCACCCACTGACAGTGTCCTCATTGATCTTGTTACATTTAACCAAAGCATTTTCTTAACAATTTAGGAACGTTCCTTGAAAATAACCTCTCTGTAAAAGATCTATGAAACTAAAGTTAAATAAGTGACTTTAGATTAAATAACTATAGAATCCAACACAAAATCTGGATCTTCTGCATAGGAATTGACCACATGGGGCTTTCTGGGACTTTGGTTTGGACCCTCTGTCATCATGGCACTGCACCAGTGAAAGCCTCCTTTCTTTCCAAAGAGCAGACACTGAATTCAGGAGTTGAAATGCCAGCTTTTTAGTTCATCCATGTACAATTTTGCACAGCTCAGAATATTTCCTGTGAGCTGCAACCACCGGCAGACCAGCAGTAATAATTACAGTGATAATAATTACTATGTATTGAGTGCTTTCTATCTACCAAGCACGGAGCTAAGCAATTTATATGGATTAAGTCATTTCATCCATACAAGGACCCTGTGAGGTATGTTTGATAATTAAGCCTATTTTACAGATGGGGAAACCAAGGCACTACGAGGTCACTTGCCCAAGGTCACACAGTTCTTAAGTGTGAACCTAATCAGCGTGGTTCTTGACTCTGCTCTCCTAACCGCAAAGCCAGGCCACCCGCCAGCAGGAGCAAAAAATACAACATATCAAAATAATTACGCACACTCGCTTTTTTTTCACATGTATTTAAAATGCGTGCTGCTTCCAAACACGAACCTTGTAAACACAGAGCTGTTAGGCGACAACCTTCACTTCCCACTGTTTATAGCAGCAAACAACATTCTAACCTGAAAAACCACACTCTAGTTTTTGCTCTACTTATCTTGAAAGATCTTCAAATAACATCACTGTGGTTAAAGTTCATTTTAAAAATGTGATCTATTTACTTGTACATGGATATCTGGAGCAAAAAAATGATGACAGGACGAGAGTGTTGGTAACTGAGTCTTCAGAGATTTTTTTTTTTTCTTTCCCTTTCTTTCTTTTCTTTATTTGCTTAGTGAAAATGAGAATAGAGCACCTTACTGGAAAGAGAACCTCTTTCCTTTTCAAACATCACATTTAAGCTTTTCAGGTCCAAGGCTCAGCTCTCCTTGGGTCACAATCAGATGAAAGAGCTCGGATTAGATGATAGCGGGTGGTCCACTGTCCTCTCATGAGATTCCAGGTTGGAGCTACAGGGAGGAGGTGCGAAGGACCAGGATGGGGAGTGTTGAAGAGGCTGACTCAGCAGAAGCACCTTGGCAATAAGGAATGAACCATTGGACAGACAGACAGATGAACTCTTTTTCTACTGTTAGAGTATCAGGTGATACCTGAGCTATTAGGCTGGTTCATGGGAGGTCAGATACCCTCCAGCTGGGGGGCTCTCAGCCAGAGGGGTCTGTGCACCAGAGAGGATTTGGGGAATGTGCAGAGGTCATTTTGGTCATCAATGCATCAAGGTGCTCCTGGAATATAGTGGGCTGCAGCCCATAACATCAGACATCCTAGCACAACGGAGTCGGTCCTGTGCTGCTCAGAAACGTCAGGAGTGCTTCAGCTGGGGCGCAAGTTGATAAAACTCCTTCCAAAATGAGGGAAATATGCAAACTAACTAGAGCCCTGTGGACTTCAGCTTTCCCTGGGCGTCAGAACACATCTTCAAGGGACTTAACTTCGAAGGCAGTCAGTCATCTGTTGGTGGGTTTCTTTTTTCAGCAAAGTGCCAATAGAATCTTCTGTGCAAGTCAATCATATTAAGTCATTCTAAAGTCTCCAGAAGTAAGAATGTTCCCCAAATCGTCTTGACTTTGTAGGGACTTCTTCTCCCATTATAGGAGGAAATAAGCGTGGCATCGTTTTAGGGTCCTAATTGTTCTTGGTAATGTAAGATAAACCCTATTATATATAATTCTAAGGATTTGAACATTATTTTACTGGCTTAAAATAGGAGGGCTCTTCCCTGAAATGTGGAACAGAATGTGTAGGATGAAATGCAGTCTCAAGTGATGGGCTTCTGGAACACATCTCACACAGAATGACGGTTGCCCAGAGGAAAGCAAAAGCAGGGAGACACCCACAGCTGGCAGACTGCTGTCCATCCTTTCTGTGACACCCACCCACCCACCTCTCTCCACCCTTTGTCTGGTTCTGATGTGCTCCGTCCCCACTAATTCCAGGGTCACACTGACTTATCCCCTCCTCATCCTAAGTGGGAAGGAAGCTGGTCTTTATGAATGAAAGTATGGAGTATAAGATGCCGAAAAGTGACCTGTGACGTATCAGTCTCAATGTGAAGAGTAAATGTTTGTGGGATGTATGAGTACAATGACTTAGAACATTGCCAACCACATTTCCAAATATTTGGGGCCTGTTTAAATAAAGAGACACGAATAATTTAAAAAAGAGGCCTGTTAAATGTAGAGACAAAATGATATGATATGATTAAGAGGCAAAGAAACACTTAGGGATGAAGAAATTCACATCACCTCATGCCCCTGCTCAGAAGCCTAGCCATTCTCCGTTGCTTTTCAAATTGAAACTAAATTTCCCCATGTGGTGTCTGGGTTCTTTGCAATCTGGCCTGATCTTACTAATTCAACGGGGTCACTCCAAGCCCTTCACAGCCTGCTCTCTGCTCTTCAACCAGTGGGGTTCCACTCCTCCACGCTGCCCGGCTTCCATGCCTTCCCCCGGGCCTCTCTTTCCACCCAGGATGTGGTCTCCTCTCCACCCCTACAGCAAAATCCACATAGACCTTCTCTCCGCACCCTCTCAACTTTCTTAAACCCCAGCCATCTTTGAAGACTCAGTTTCTAGCACGGAAAGTCCTATGTTTTGAATTTCTGTAATTTTGCGCTTGGGTGTGGTTTACCTTCTATCATTCCGTTATTGATGGAATTCCTGTGAGTAAAAATTCTGTTGCAGACAGAAGTGGAATTTGCTTGGGAGCAGCAACTAAGTCTGGTACTCATGTTGCTGTCTCGCATGGAAACTTATTTTACTAGCCTCAGTGGTAAGTGCTCAGTATTGAATAGATATCCTAACGGCCATCGTTTCTGTAGTACTTGCCATGTGTCAGATACTGTGCCCAGTGCTTTAGGGGCACCATCTCCTTTAATCCTTTCCACAACTCTTTGAATTAGGAATGGGTGTTATCCCCATTTAACAGATGAGAAAGCCAGGGTCAAGAGAAAGTTAAGGTCAGGTATCTAGTGAGTGGTGGATCCGAGATTCAGTCCCATGACTTTATGATTCCAGAAACTATGTTCTTACATGCTATCATCATACTTCACTACTGGAAGTGCTTAGTGTCTGCCAGCTGGTTAGAAATCAATTTCAATTGTTGCCAACAGAAGTACTAAAATGTAAAAAGGATCATCAATTTAGAACAAATAAATGTAGGTACAAAGATATTTAAGTCTGGATAGTCTGATTTCCGGGCATAGCAGGTTATCACTGAGGGGTCAGGAGAAACGCCTCTTAGATCACTTGCATCTTATCAAAGTGAAAGCGTTTTTACCTTAAACTCAGCAAGCTCTTTGTAGTCCAATAAACAACTAACAGGAGGCAAATAGGAAGACTTCACGCTGTTAAGTGTGTGAGGCTTGTGAGAGGGTTGTAGCAACCTGCCACACTCTGAAAGGGGGTCACCCCCTGCTTTCTGTAGCCCTTACTGTTGGGGACCCGGGACTTGCCCGGTGGGTGCACATTCAGCACGCGTGGTTGAGATGTGTGTGGTTAAGGTAGCTCTGAGACACATCTCTTCCTCTCTTCCTTCCTTTATTCTGCTGACTTGGTCCGGTCTCTTTAGGTTTTGTCCTCAGTTTTCCCATCTTGAACAGTTTCTCTGAGGGAACCCTCACACATTCCTTCATAAGCACTGTCACTGCATGAGCTACAGAGACAATGTGTACCATGATTAGAGTACGGTGAATAAATCAGCACTTGGTTGGGTGTCATGGTCCCCTTAGTTCTCTTTGGCAGGGGGACTCTATTTTCCATACTCTTCAATCATAAGCCAGGGCCATTCGATGGCTGGAATAAGGCAGAACATGACTACTGCCCCCCACCCAGCTTTAACTGCCATCTACCTCCAGCCTTCTGTGGTAGACCCAAGTCCTCAGGTCCTGGTGGGGCAGCTCCATGGTACTGTCCCTAGTACTGGCGGTCCTATCTGTAGTGCTAATAGTATTAGCCATATACTGATAGTCCTATCATGGTACCGATGTACTGATCGTCACCTCTACTCTGTCTGAACTTGCTGCCATTTGGGTACTGGGGGCTGGCCTTTCTGGCCTGACGCTGTTACCAGTTTAGCTTCCTCAGACCCTGTGCTAGCCTAGCCCAGCTTCTTCCCCCCTTCTGCTCCTCCACATTTGTGATATCCCACCAAGCCCTGAACCTGAACTCAACCAAAGTAAGACTGCATTAGGACCTTTGCATAATACTCACAGGGATTTTATAGTCTGGATAACTTGAAATCAGATCTTGAATAAAAGGATGCTTCAGAAGAACAGCAACTTCAATTGGCTCCAGATTCTTGGAACCTAGGTCCTGAAATACTTTTATGAAGTTCTTAAAAGGAAAAAAAAAAAAATAAAGTTGATTAACTTTACAATCCTGATGATGTTAAAAATTTTTGTTTTTTAAAGGAATCATCATAATTTCTATATGATGATACATTTGGGGAGAAATTCTATGAACATGTGCTCAAAATTGAGGGAAACTTTTCTTGGGTACAGGTTGCCCCTTGTATGAAATAATCTAACCAACCTCTGAATACATGTTCTCTGCCTTTTGGTGGCTGGCAAATCTGTTAGCGTCCCGTGCTTCGTTTGCTCCTCGGAACACTTTGAGTAGTGTTTCCATGGAAATCATTTCCGTGTTCGCGTTTTTAGAGATTTCTTCTTCCTTTTCCTCCCCTTCCTCTTGTAATTCCTTTTCTTCACTTATAAAATTGTCCTCAAGTTCAGGATATTCCTCAATGGGACTCATATCAGTAAAGGAGGAGGTCTGTGCAATTCAATGAAGAGAACATGAAGTCTTTCCAGGAATAGAGAGATTTAGAAAACACCAGTTTGGTCCCGCACTTTTTATGCCCTGGGATGATTGATAGTGCCTACCGCAAACTAGCTAAACAAAATCTAGAGATAGAATATGCTGGCTGCACTGGAAATCATGTTGAAATCCCAGACCAGTTCTGCTGGTAGTTGACAGAGGCCTCAGTGTAGGGGTGTCTTTCTCACCTCCATACAGACTGCTGCCTACTACCCTGCCAGATACACCGCATTCCTCAGAGAAAGGGCAGTGGAATGAATTTGTGTAACCACTGTCGGACTTCTACACATGAAGCTAGATTTCTGAACAGGATTTGCTTTGGAAATTGCCTGCAGTCAAGAGGTTGTGGGCAAGTTAATTTCTCAAGCTTGACAGATTCTAAGAAGCTTTGGAAATGTTTGTTTGGATACTGGAGGTTAAACCCGACTAAACATCCAGAAGGTAAAATAGAAAACAAATTGAATACAGACAGATTGGGATTCTTATTGCTGTTCATTGACACTTGGCCAAGAGCCATGAACTCAGACACTGGCATTCTGAACATGGGAAAGAGTAAATTGTTTCTGATGGAATTTCTTACGTATCAAAAGCCTGAAAAATATGCCTACCCTTTGATACCATAATTATTGATCTAGGAATTGATTCTAAAGAAATATTCATGTACACAAAGACTTTTGTATACGGATGTTCATTCCATGTTACTTACAGCAAAAATAGAAAACCTATGGTTCCAAAAATGGGGAATGGTGACATCGATGATAGTATCGGTCTGTGGCAGAATACTACGCTGTCATGAACATTTTGGTTTAGAAGGATACTGAGTGACACGAGAAAACACTCATGGGATGAGTGCAGAAAGGAAACAGAACACAAATAATAAATATATCAGGATCCTCATTTTCTTATATATCTATACTTATAAATGAAAAAAAAGAGAAACAGGTACTTTAAAGAATTGAAAGTAGTTACCTCTGATTGGTCAAACAGGTGATTTCTTTTTCACTTTGTTTTGTATTTTTCAAATTCTTTACAGTAGATTTGTACTTACTGTATTTATTGTTATAAATGTGTGTGTGTGTTTCTGATGATGAGGTAATAGATATTCAATGATTTGCCATAGAAAAATGGGCATTTTCAGAATGTTGACTGGCCCGATGTCAGGGAACACCTGAGGGCTGATTCTCCTTTATTCCGATGAAGGAAAAATGCTAATTTAGGCTTAAAATTAGAGTAGGGTGCCAATACCTGTAAATGCTCAATTTAGTAGAAGCATTAAGTGCATAGATCATGCAAGTTCTTTGCAAAGAGTCACGTGAGTCCCATGTGTAAAAGGATTATAACACAGCACAGAATTAAGCCTCTGGTTGTCATAAGCCACTCTGAGGGATTTGCAGGGGCTGAGGATAGTGCAGTAGAGACAGGTTGTATTTGCTCTAGCTCTGTGTGGTCACCTTGCTTTAGCTGGGTTTCCATATCCTTTGGTAAATTGGGAATATAATCTAATCTTGGAGGGTGGGGGGAGAATGCTCTAGCAGGTGAAGGTTTTGGAATTAAGTACAAATATCTATCATCTACTCATCTATCTATCTATCTTTCTATCATCTACCTATCATCTATCATCTATCTATCTATCTATCTATTCATCCAGCCTCTTCTCCATTTTAAACAGTTGAAATACTACTAGGCAGAAATGTGAAACTAGCTTTTTTGTCTCCATCTAAGAAGCCTGGGAATCATCACACTGGCTACCCGTCAATAATCCCCCCGGGGCGATAGAATATTTGCTGTGCTGAAATGAACATAGTCGGGGCGATAGAATATTTGGTGTACTGAAATGAACATAGTCGAGATGTAGAACATCTTGCTGAATGACAGAAGGATGAATGAATTTCTATTCAGAGGGCAGCACAGGTGCTACGCGGACAAGACAGAGACAGAACATGTGGGTGAGCACATGACTAGCTGGGCTGGATGAGCAGGCAATACCAAAATTGAACAGAGAAGGAACCTGCTCTCTCTGCACTATTTCCATAACTACAGAGGGCCCAACTTCTCAAAGACTTGCTATAATCATCATGGGATAAACTGATTTTTTATTTTAGTCAAAAGATAACAATTTAAACATTTGAGTGAAGAATCCTTAACTTGTTATATCAGAGGATGCTTTATAAATGTTTGCTATTTTTGCTCTCTAGGGGGTTGGAACAGAATAGACTTAGTGGTTCAGTGGGAGGGGAGGGAGAAGAGGGAGGCCAAGATCAGTACCAAAGGAGCCAGTTCAGCATCCTGGCGGGACTGCAGGGTGTGCACAAGAGGGGGCTCCCAACAGATGCTCTGAAAGACCACGATTGTGAATGTGGGCGGATGAACAAAACCAGGGATGCTGGTTTGGAGAAAAGCCAGGGCTTCTGAATGAGCAATTATTAGTGGCATCAAAACTCTGTGTGAGTCACATTATCTTCTAAGCAGCGGGGCAGATTGTGGCACTAGCAAACACTATGTCACACCCTCAGAGACAGCCCTCCAGGACTCCCAGCAAACGTGCCCTGGAGTGGTGCTTGATTGTGCATTTCTACCATTCAGTCTGCTTAGTCCCACATCTCAGAAGGCAGAACAGAAGATCAGTCCTTGGGACTAATGTGAGCAAAGCATCAAAGAGATGCAGAATGTGATGCACATTTAAGTTTTTCGAAACCCAAGGCCTCAAACCATCTCTGTCAGGATGCTTTAACAAGACTCTCAAAATGTGGGAGGTTCAAGCTCATAATTTACTAAATTCCAATATCATAACCCCAAACTCCACAGGTCAGGATGAACCATTTCCTCAAATATCAACTTCTTTGAAGCTTCACGATGACTAGTGCCTGCTCATGAGTGCTTTGCTCTTGAGCTTCCTTTAAATTACCCAAAAAGCGGTGGGTTTTAACAGGAGGTCTGTGCCACGGTGAATAAAACAGTGTGAGTAGCAGATATAGACTAAGAAAGAATGACGTATCAGGGAGATTTCCAGTTGTTTTTTGGAAAGCAAAAGCCGAGATCCCATTAAATGTCCTGGGAGTGAATACAGATCTATTGGAGGTGTTACTTCTGAGCAGGCTCATTTTGCTTTCCTGGGATAAAGTTGCGCAGGGAACTAGAATACAGTTGGAAAGGGCACAGAAAGGGAGGCAGGATGGTGAGGGCTAGGAGTAGGCAAGAATGAGGAAGGTGGGTGGATCCTGTATTTCAAAAGCTCCTATGGTTCACTCCCAGCCAGGAGCAGTCCTGCGTGTGTGGTGTGTGACAGACCTGCACTCCATCCCTGCCCCACCCTGGTTTCATCTCTGTTGTGCAGTGGTCATGGGGCAGTTCCTGTACAGTGTCCTTGGGCTTTAAAAGAACTCTCGAGAGAAGTACTCCAGGGGAGCTGCTTCCTGGATGGGCACTAGCTCACGGTGAATGACCCACCAGGTCAGGGACAGAAGGGATGCAGTGCCTTCCTGTGCTAGCTGGCTTGGCTGCTACCCACCCAGAGAGCTGTCTGTTGCTATGGCAACCCTTGTAGCACATACTTCCTTTTCCTGGTCTTTCTGGCTCGGTTCGGCCTCCTGAACCTGCTGTTGCCTCTGTCTCTGGAATGTCTGCTCTCCTCCTCTCTACCTTGGAGACGGGAGTCCCTCCCTTCCTTCTCTCTACGTCTCTTTCTTCCCTTCTTTCCCTGCCATGTTCACAAACACTAATCGAGTATTAGCTGTGTGCATTACTGAGCACTTGCTACTTTGGAGGACATAAAGATGGGTAACAAGTCATCCCCAACTCAAGGTAGGAATAACAGCAGTAGGATTCAATAGATAAACCACCCCCTGCCTGAATTACTAGTTCTCCTTACTTCCCTCCTTTGCCCCCTACAGTCTGTCCTGTATGGGGGCACATTTTAAATCAAACGACCCTGCTCCAATGACTTCTCATCTCATCTCTTGACACAGTCAAAGCCAACGTCCCTCTAGGGCCCCTCGGAGCCCTCTCCCCCTCACTATCCTTGCCTGCTACTCTCCTCCAGCTCAATCCTCTCCAACTACACTGGCTGACTTGCGGTTCCTTAGGGTCCACCAGGCATGACCCCACTTGAGAGATTTTGCACTCACTGCTGTCTTCACTTAAAATGCACTTCCTCCAGAGGTCTATCTGCAAGGCCCTCTCCCTCACCGCTCTGGGCCTCTGCTTCCATGTCTTTTCACAGAGAGACCTTCTGCGACCATTCTATTTAACACTGCAACTCCCACCC
This sequence comes from Balaenoptera physalus, assembly GCF_965194825.1. Lineage (NCBI taxonomy): Eukaryota > Metazoa > Chordata > Mammalia > Artiodactyla > Balaenopteridae > Balaenoptera > Balaenoptera physalus. The sequence goes on from NC_138890.1 coordinate 147,870,941, forward strand.
AGACTCCTATATCTTTCCCTCTATTCTTTATTCCCCATAGTGCCTATCACCATTTGCTGTAGTCTTTATTTTACTTGCTTTATCCCCAGAGGTGCTGGATAAATGTTTGTTGAGTAAATGCACAGGTGCATGTGATGGTGCTCAGCCTTGCCAGAGAGGATCTGGATGTAAATGGGGCCCAGTTGCGGAAGTGCTCCGTGTGTTGGGGGAAGCTTCATGAATGATCTGGCGGTTGAAATAGGCCTTGGGTACTGGGGAGCCCTCGAACCTTTCCAGATGAGCTGGAGGGGACAGCAAGAGCAAAGGCACGGAGGTGGCAAAGGAGAAGGTTTAGACCCCTCTTCTGATCTGTAAAGCCCCATGTTAATCTGTCCTTTATTCTGTGTTCCCTCCATGTGTGGGCCATCATTCTCCCATTCTTTCCTGTATGGATAGGGGCAATTAGATGGAATCCCTTTAGGGGAGCAAATTTGGCTTCGTATATATCCTTTGCAGATCGCAGGGCTACACAGAGGGTAGGATTTACAAAGCTAATTAATGAAGTAATTGATTGTTCCACTCAATGAAATGTTTACTGAGCTCTGTAGCAGTAATTCAGATTCAGGAAGGCAGGTTAGGGGATGCAGAACAAGACAGATGGCCCATCCCTGCCCACAGGGTGCCCAGAGTCCAGGAAGGAAGCTGACCCTGTAGAAATAGTTATCTATGAGGATTATGGTGAAGGGGGAAGCACAGCATGCTATGGGAACACAGGGCAGGGTTGCCTGCCACCATTCCAGGTCAGGGAAGGTCTCCCTGAGGACAGGTTAACTGAGACCTCCAGGCAGGTTATGACCCATGCCAGTGTTGGGTTAAGGAGGCCCAATCTATAGAGAGGTGCAGGCAGACCACATCTAACTCGTCATTTATTTGGGAAAATGTAAATGGTCTTCCTATGTTCTAAGAAGACAGCATTCTTGAGTGGAAATAACAATAACTCCTTCCTGAGCTTTCTGTCACTGTGTCAGTGTTAATGCTGAGTCTAAAGTACATGGAGGTGAAGAGCCCTGAGTTGTCAGCTTCCTAGGCAGCACTCTGGCCTCGCCCTGCCCCTGATGGAAGGGGTAGGAGATCCTCCAGGTCATCTGCTCAGGGCTGAAATATAGGGCTGCCTTTAAAGAATCTATGTCTTTTGGGATGTGAAAGCTGTCATAGGAACTTCCCATTTTTTTCTGAGACAACCCAGCGTACTCTGTTTTGACAAACATGTATGAAAGGAAAAGAACTGCAGCTAGGACATCCGAGGAGTCTGAACGGTGCAGCATCCCTCGCCCCGCTGGGTCCACAAAGAAGAGCAGAAAAAGGCATTCCATCATGAGGGCCACCGCTCTGTCCCCAAAAGGTCAGGTGAAGACTAAACTAAAAAGCCATGCCAATGGACACCTACTAAGTGTATTAGTTATTTCCCTGTTCTGAGGCTTTTCTACCTCCCCCAAAACAGGGGATGTCAACCCTTTAGAAATCGACAGGGGGATGTGAGGTTTTATTGGACATTAAGCTTTTCTGTCGCTGGATGCAGGTGACACAAAGTGCCTGTGGAATTCAGGTGGCCAGGTTTGGGCCTGAAATACTCTCAAGTGTCACATACATGTGCGATGTGTCTGAGGCCTGAACTTGTTTTACATAGAATTTCCACAGAGTGTGACAAATAGTCTGGGTTGATACCCAGTTCTTTCTCATTTATCAGGATCAGCACTTCATGCAAAATAAAGGCTGCCCTTTACAGAGCAAATTTTGGTTTCACCAAAGAAACTTTGAGCAAATTTGGATTTAACTACCAAAACACTTTTTAGATAGAGGGTCCCTAGTTCTTAATCCAATTGAGTAAGGCGTTATCGAAGACCTAGTAAAGCATCGTGTGAGGAACCTGGGAAAATACAGATTGAAAAAAAAGTCTTTGTTCTTAGAAGTTTAGGATCTTTTGGAATCCCCTCCAGACCCCAACGCTAGTCCATTTCTGGACCACAATTACCTTTTCTGCAACAAGAGGAGGCCTTTCAGTTGGCTGGAAGACATGAGTCCCAGTGGCCACACTGAGGGCCCTGTAGACCCCTTCCATACTGTCTGGATGGCAAGCAAAATAAAGCAGCATCTGTGTGTAGTCAAGCTGAGGTGGATCCTTCTCACAGTCAGCAAATAATCTAAAGAAAAACTGTCACACAAAAGAATTTCAGCCAGAGATCAAATGCATATGCTTCGGTAGACAGTAGATGGACGGGCAATGAAGAATCCCTCCCGAAGTTTGGAATACAGTCACTTTCTGAGGACTGAATTACTAAAACTAACATGTAATGAATGGTATTAACTGAAGAGTATGCTAAGTAAAAAAACATGAAATGTAGGGCTAGAAACATTCTGATGTTAAAGAAAATTGTATGCTAATCAATGGTACCAACATACTTAGGAATGAATGTGCTAATTAAGGTGGCAGGGATGACATGTTAAGTAGGAAAAGGGAGCAAGGACCCCTCTGTCCATCCTCAGCTCCATCCTGACAAACTGGGCCCTGACTCCCAACCATGAAGCTTCTGGTACATCTCACTCCCTGGGGAGTAGGGAGAAGGCAGGGAACAATGCCCAAAGCCACTGGGACTTGAGCCATTAGACTCTTTAAACTGGCCCACGTTGCGCTGAACTCCCTAAACTATTGACTGTAATGTGACTTCTTCCAGTGTAGACTCCCATGCGGAAAGAGTGTGCTTATCACTGAATATCAGCTTGTTTGGCAAATCTCTCCCGCATCCTGAATGACTGAGCTGACGCTCAGATCTAGATGCAGTGTCTCATGCATTTGACAGCGTGAGGAGTTAGTGCTCCGGGACCTAATATCCTCTGGCGCCCTGCAAATCCTAGGCCAAGCCCTGGGACACAGAGGTCACACCCAAGCACCTACGCGGCCCTGTTTAGGGAGGTGACTGGCTCTTCTCAAACATTTGCATGCAGTGACCTGGAGAAGCTTTTTTCTTTTTCTTTTTATTTATTTTTTAATAAATATGTCTGTTTATAAAGTCATGGAACTGATTTTTTTTAACATCTTAATTGGAGTATAATTGCTTTATATTGTTGTGTTAGTTTCCGCTGTATAACAAAGTAAATCAGCTATACATATATATATATCCCCATATCTCCTCCCTCTTGCGTCTCCCTCCCACCCTCCCTATCCCACCCCTCTAGGTGGTCACAAAGCACCGAGCTCATCTCCCTGTGCTATGCAGCTGCTTCCCACTAGCCATCCATTTTACATTTGGTAGTGTATATATGTCCATGCCACTCGCTCACTTCTTCCCAGCTTACCCTTCCCCCTCCCCATGTCCTCAAGTCCATTCTCTATGTCTGCGTCTTTATTCTTGTCCTGCCCCTAGGTTCGTCAGAACCATTTTCTTTCTTTTTTTTTAATTCCATACATATGTGTTAGCATATGGTATTTGTTCTTCTCTCAATTTCGTTTCTTTTTATGGCTGAGTAATATTCCACTGTATATATGTGCCATGTCTTCTTTATCCATTCATCTGTCGATGGACACTTAAGGTTGCATCCATGTCCTGGCTATTGTAAATAGAGCTGAAATGAACATTGTGGTACATGTCTCTTTTTGAATTATGGTTCTCAAGGTATATGCCCAGTAGTTCTATTTTTAGTTTTTTTAAGGAACCTCCATACTGTTCTCCATAGTGGCTGTATCAATTTACAGTCCCACCAACAGTGAAAGAGGGTTCCCTTTTCTCCACACCCTCTCCAGCATTTATTGTTTCTAGATTTTTTGATGATGGCCATTATGACCGGTGTGAGGTGATACCTCATTGTAGTTTTGATTTGCATTTCTCTAATGATTAGTGATGTTGAGCATACTTTCACGTGTTTGTTGGCAATGTGTATATCTTTTTTGGAGAAATGTCTATTTAGGTCTTCTGCCCATTTTTGGATTGAGTAGTCTGTTTTTTGATATTGAGCTGCATGAGCTGCTTGTATATTTTGGATATTAATCCTTTGTCAGTTGCTTCATTTGCAAATATTTTCTCCCATTCTGAGGGTTGTCTTTTTGTCTTGTTTATGTTTTCCCTTGCTGTGCAAAAGCTTTTAAGTTTCATTAGGTCCCATTTGTTTATTTTTGTTTTTATTTCCATTTCTCTAGGAGGTGGGTCCAAAAAGATCTTGCTGTGACTTATGTCAAAGAGTGTTCTTCCTATATTTTTCTCTAAGAGTTTTATAGTGTCCAGTCTTACATTTAGGTCTTTAATCCATTTTGAGTTTATTTTTGTGTGTGATGTTAGGGTGTGTCCTAATTTCATTCTTTTACACGTAGCTGTCCAGTTTTCCCAGCACCACTTATTGAAGAGGCTGTCTTTTTTCCATTGTATATTCTTGCCTCCTTTATCAAAGATAAGGTGACCATACGTGCGTGGGTTTATCTCTAGGTTTTCTATCCTGTTCCATTGATCTATATTTCTGTTTTTGTGCCAGTACCATACTGTCCTGATTACTGTAGCTTTGTAGTATAGTCTGAAGTCAGGGAACTTGATCCCTCCAGCTCCATTTTTCTTTCTCAAGATTGCTTTCACTATTTGGAGTTTTTTGTGTTTCCATACAAATTGTAAAATTTTTTTTTTCTAGTTCTGTGAAAAGTGCCATTGGTAGTTTGATAGGGATTGCACTGAATCTGTAGATTGCTTTGGGTAGTATAGTCATTTTCACAATGTTGATTCTTCCAATCCAAGAACATGGTATATCTCTCCATCTGTTTGTATCATCTTTAATTGCTTTCATCAGTGTCTTATAGTTTTCTGCATATAGGTCTCTTGTCTCCTTAGGTAGGTTTATTCCTAGGTATTTTATTCTTTTTGTTGCAGTGGTAAATGAGAGTGTTTCCTTAATTTCTCTTTCAGATTTTTCATCATTAGTGTATAGGAATGCAAAAGATTTCTGTGCATTATTTTTGTATCCTGCTACTTTACCAAATGCATTGATTAGCTCTAGTAGTTTTCTGGTATCATCTTTAGGATTCTCTATGTATAGTATCATGTCATCTGCAAACAGTGACAGCTTTACTTCTTATTTTCCGATTTGGATTCCTTTTATTTCTTTTTCTTCTCTGATTGCTGTGGCTAAAACTTCCAAAACTATGTTGAATAATAGTGGTGAGAGTGGGCAACCTTGTCTTGTTCCTGATCTTAGTGGAATGGTTTCAGTTTTTAACCATTGAGGATGATGCTGGCTGTGGGTTTGTCATATATGGTCTTTATTATGTTGAGGTAAGTTCCCTCTAGGCCTACTTTCTGGAGGGTTTTTATCATAAATGGGTGTTGAATTTTGTCAAAAGCTTTTTCTGCATCTATTGAGATGATCATATGGTATTTCTCCTTCAATTTGTTAATATGGTTTATCACATTGATTGATTTGTTTATACTAAAGAATCCTTGCATTCCTGGGATAAACCCCAGTTGATCATCATGTATGATCCTTTTAATGTGCTGTTGGATTCTGTTTGCTAGTATTTTGTTGAGGATTTTTGCATCTCTGTTCATCAGTGATATTGGCTTATAGTTTTCTTTTTTTGTGACATCTTTTGTCTGGTTTTGGTATCAGGGTGATGGTGGCCTCGTAGAATGAGTTTGGGAGTGTTCCTCCCTCTGCTATATTTTAGAAGAGTTGGAAAAGGATAGGTGTTAGCTCTTCTCTAAATGTTTGATAGAATTTGCCTGTGAAGCCATCTGATCCTGGGCTTTTGTTTGTTGGAAGATTTTTAATTTCAGTGCTTGTGATTGGTCTGTTTATATTTTCTATTTCTTCCTGGTTCAGTCTCTGAAGGTTGTGCTTTTCTAAGTATTTGTCCATTTCTTCCAAGTTGTCCATTTTACTGATATAGAGTTGCTTGTAGTAGTCTCTTAGGATGCTTTGTGTTTCTGCAGTGTCTGTTGTAACTTCTCCTCTTTCATTTCTAATTTTATTGATTTGAGTCCTCTCCCTCTTTTTCCTGATGAGTTTGGCTAATGGTTTATCAATTTTGTTTATCTTCTCAAAGAACCAGCTTTTAGTTTTATTGATCTTTGCTATTTTGTTCCTTCATTTTTTTCCCCATTTATTTCTGATCTGATAGTTATGATTTCTTTCCTTCTGCTAAATTTGTGTTTCTTTTGTTCTTCTTTCTCTAATTGCTTTAGGTGTAAGGTTAGGTTGTTTATTTGAGATTTTTCTTGTTTCTTGAGGTAGGATTGTATTGCTATAAACTTCCCTCTTAGAACTTCTTTTGCTGCATCCCATAGGTTTCGGGTCGTCATGTTTTCATTGTCATTTGTTTCTAGATGTTTTTTGATTTCCTCTTGGATTTCTTCAGTGATCTCTTGGTTATTTAGTAGTGTATTGTTTAGCCTCCATGTGTTTGTAGTTTTTACAGTTTTTTTCCTGTAATTGATATCTAGTCTCATAGAGTTGTGGTTGGAAAAGATACTTGATACAATTTCAATTTTCTTAAATTTACCAAGGCTTGATTTGTGACCCAAGATATGATCTATCCTGGAGCACTTCCATGAGCACTTGAGAAGAAAGTGTATTCTGTTGTTTTTGGATGGAATGTCCTATAAATATCATTTAAGTCCATCTTGTTTAATGTGTCATTTAAAGCTTGTGTTTCCTTATTTGTTTTCATTTTGGATGATCTGTCCATTGGTGAAAGTGGGGTGTTAAAGTCCCCTACTATGACTGTGTTACTGTCGATTTCCCCTTTTATAGCTGTTAACATTTGCCTTATGTATTGAGGTGCTCCTATGTTGGGTGCATCAATATTTACAACTGTTATGTCTTCTTGGATTGATCCCTTGATCATTATGTAGTGTCCTTCTTTGTCTCTTGTAACAGTCTTTATTTTAAAGTTTATTTTGTCTGATATGAGAATTGCTACTCCAGCTTTCTTTTGATTTCCATTTGCATGGAATATCTTTTTCCCTCCCCTCACTTTCAGTCTGTCTGTGTCCCTACGTCTGAAGTGGGTCTCTTGTAGACTGCATATATACAGGTCTTGTTTTTATATCCATTCAGCCAGTGTATGTTTTTTGGTGGCAGCATTTAATCCATTTACATTTAAGGTAATTATTGATATGTATGTTCCTATTACCATTTTCTTAATTGTTTTGGGTTTGTTATTGTAGGTCTTTTCCTTCTCTTGTGTTTCCTGTCTAGAGAAGTTCCTTTAGCATTTCTTGTAAAGCTGGTTTGGTGGTGCTGAATTCTCTTAGCTTTTGTTTGTCTGTAAAGGTTTTAATTTCTCTGTCGAATCTGAATGAGATCCTTGCTGGGTAGAGTAATCTTGGTTGTAGGTTTTTCCCTTTCATCACTTTAAATATGTCCTGCCACTCCCTTCTGGTTTGCAAAGTTTCTGCAGAAAGGTCAGCTGTTAACCTTATGGGGATTCCCTTGTATGTTATTTGTTGCTTTTCCCTTGCTGCTTTTAATATTTTTTCTTTGTATTTAATTTTTGATAGTTTGATTAATATGTGTCTTGGTGTGTTTCTCCTTGGATTTATTCTGTATGGGACTCTCTGTGCTTCCTGCACTTGATTGACTATTTCCTTTCCCATATTAGGGAAGTTTTTAACTATAATCTCTTCAAATATTTTCCTAGTCCCTTTTTTTTCTCTTCTTCCTCTGTGACCCCTATAATTCTAATGTTGGTGCATATAATGTTGTCCCAGAGGTCTCTAAGACTGTCCTCAATTCTTTTCATGCTTTTTTCTTTATTTTGCTCTGCAGTAGTTATTTCCACTATTTTATCATCCCGGTCACTTATCCATTCTTCTGCTTCAGTTATTCTGCTATTGATTCCTTCTAGAGAATTTTTAATTTCATTTATTGTGTTGTTCATCAGTGTTTGTTTGCTCTTTAGTTCTTCTAGGTCCTTGTTAAACGTTTCTTGTATTTTCTCCATTCTATTTCCAAGATTTTGGATCATCTTTACTACCATTACTCTGAATTTTTTTTCAGGTAGACTCCCTCTTTCCTCTTCATTTGTTTGGTCTGGTGGGTTTTTACTTTGCTCCTTCATCTGCTGCGTATTTCTCTGTCTTCTCATTTTGCTTAAGTTACTGTGTTTGGAGTCTCCTTTTCACAGGCTGCAGGTTCATAGTTCCCATTGTTTTTGGTTTCTGCCCCCAGTGGCTAAGGTTGGTTCAGTGTGTTGTGTAGGCTTCCTGGTGGAGGGCACTGGTGCCTGTGTTCTGGTAGATGAGGCTGGATCTTGTCTTTCTGGTGAGCAGCACAACATCTTGTGGTGTGTTTTGGGGTGTCTGTGAACTTACTATGATTTTAGGCAGCCTCTCTGCTAATGGGTGGGGTTGTGTTCGTCTTGCTAGCTGTTTGGCATAGGGTGTCCAGCAGTGGAGCTTGCTGGTCATTGAGTGGAGCTGGGTCTTTGCATTGAGATGGAGATCTCTGGGAGAGCTCTCGCCAATTGATATTACATGGGGCCAGGAAGTCTCTGGTAGTCCAATGTCCTGAACTCAGCTCTCCCACCTCAGAGGCTAAGGCCTGACAGCTGGTCAGAGCACAAAGACCCTGTCAGTCACACAGCTCAGAAGAAAAGGGAGGGAAAAACAATACATAAAATAAAATAATAAAGTTATTAAAATAAAAAGTTTTAAAAAATTATTTAAAACAGAGTAATTAAAAAGAAAAAGAGGGGGCTTCCCTGGTGGCACAGTGGTTGAGAATCTGCCTGCTAATGCAGGGGACACGGGTTCGAGCCCTGGTCTGGGAAGATCCCACATGCCGCGGAGCAACTAGGCCTGTGAGCCACAACTACTGAGCCTGCGCATCTGGAGCTTGTGCTCTGCAACAGGAGAGGCCACGATAGTGAGAGGCCTGCACACCAAGATGAAGAGTGGCCCCCGCTTGCTACAACTAGAGAAAGCCCTCACACAGAAACGAAGACCCAACACAGCCAAAAATAAATTAATTAATTAATTAAAAAGAAAAAGAAAAAGAGAGCAACCAAACCAATAAACAAATCCACTAATGATAACAAGTGCTAAAAACTATACTAAGATACACATAAAAATCAGAAACTAGTTAATCGCATACAGCAAACCCCAAGTCTACAGTTGCTCCCAAAATCCACTGCCTCAATTTTGGGATGATTCGCTGTCTGTTCAGGTATTCCACAGATGCAGGGTACATCAAATTGATTGTGGAGCTTTAATCTGCTGCTCCTGAGGCTGCTCGGAGAGATTTCCCTTTCTCTTCTTTGTTCGCACAGCTCCTGGGGCTTAGCTTTGGATTTGGCCCCGCCTCTGCGTGTAGGTCGCCTTCTGGCACCTGTTCTTCACCCAGACCAGAGGGGGTTGAAGGAGCAGTTGCTTAGGGGGCTCTAGCTCTCTGAGGCCAGGAGGGAGGGGCACGGAATGTGGGGCGAGCCTATGGGGGCAGAGGCCAGCGTGACGTTGCACCAGCCTGAGCCGTACCGTGTGTTCTTACAGGGAAGTTGTCCTTGGATCATGCGACCCTGGCAGTTGCGGGCTGCACGGGCTCCCGGGAGGGGCGGTGTGGAGAGTGACCTGTGCTCACACACAGGCTTCTTGGTGGCGGCAGCAGCAGCCTTAGCGTCTCATGTCCGTCTCTGGGGTCCATGCTGATAGCCGCAGCTCACGCCCGTCTCTGGAGCTCGTTTAGATGGTGCTCTGAATCCCCTCTTCTCGCACACCAGGAAACAATGGTCTGTTGTCTCTTAGGCAGGTCCAGACCTTTTCCCGGACTCCCTCCCGACTAGCCGTGGCGCACTAGCCCCCTTCAGGCTGTGTTCATGCCGCCAACCCCAGTCCTCTCCCTGCGATCCGACCAAAGCCCGAGCCTCAGCTCCCAGCCCTGCCTGCCCCGGCGGCTGAGCAGACAAGCCTCTCGGGCTGGTGAGTGCTGGTCGGCACTGATCCTCCGTGCGGGAATCTCTCCGCTTTGCCCTCCGCACCCCTGTGGCTGCGCTCTCCTCCGTGGCTCTGAAGCTCCCCCCTCCGCCACCCGCAGTCTCTGCCCGCGAAGGGGCTCCTAGTGTGTGGAAACCTTTCCTCCTTCACAGCTCCCTCCCACTGGTGCAGGTCCCGTCCCTATTCTTTTGTCTCTGTTTTTTCTTTTTTCTTTTGCCCTACCCAGGTAAGTGGGGAGTTTTTTGCCTTTTGGGAAGTCTGAGGTCTTCTGCCAGCGTTCAGTAGGAGTTATTACACATATAGATGTATTTTTGTGGAGAGGAAGGTGATCTCTACGTCTTACTCCTCTGCCATCTTGAAGGTCCTCTGGAGAATCTTTTTTAAATGTATGTATATGTATAGCTGATTCACTTTGTTATAAAGCAGAAACTAACACACCATTGTAAAGCAATTATACTCCAATAAAGATGTTAAAAAAATAAAATAAAAATTAAATGTAGATTCTTATTAAGTAAACGGCTCTGGAGCTGTCTCAGATTCTGCATGTTTAGCAAGCTCCTATACAATTCCCAAGCCGCTGGCCCTGGCCTACACTTAAAGAAGCAAGTGCCTAGATCTAGAGATACCATGTTATTCTTTATTCCTGACAATCCTTACAACTATGAGCAAATCTAATTATACATCCATGAGATAACAATTGGAAAAATTATTTTCTGATATTTGACAAATCCAATCAAATTTAAATAAAAATAACTTTGATAGGAAAATACATAAAGTCTGTTATGCTATGAATCAGAAAAGAATCTTAGAGGTCAATGGGCTCTGCAAGCGCGTTCATTCAGTCACCCTTTTTTATCAAACGTTTACTGAGGGTCTGCTGTGGCACCGATCTAGGCTCAGATGCTTCAAAACACTCTCTGATGGTAAGGCAGCCTTAGACATTTGAAGAGTCATGATCCAGCTTTTGGGTTCCTTCAGGACCTTATATTTTCTTCATCTTCCCACTTGCCTTTGGAAATCCTCAGGGATTCCCTGCAGGACTAGGGGTAGAAGGGAGCTGACACCAACAGATAACCATGGCATTGTCCTTTCATGTTTATCTTCCATTTCTTTCATATGAATCCTTGAACTTTAATATTATTTTCATTGAAATGCTCTTAAAAAGTGCTGTGTAGGTGCAACACATTATTTCCATTAACAAAGAAGTTCAATATGATATATTGAAGGAAGATGGGCAAAAATAAAACAAGTTGACATGTGAACTCTTTCTGTAATTACACAGGCTTGATTTGAAACCAATGGATGAGACATTCAAAAAAGGGAAGGCCTGCTATGTTCTTAAGATCATTTAAAATGTTGTTATAGGAAGACTCCTAAGAAGGCTTCAAAGTTTCCCTGGAAAACCCCCTCAAATACATATCTTGTATAATCCCTTCCCCTTGAGTATGGGTGGGATTTGTAAATGTGATGGAAAGCCAGTTTTCAGGAGTAAAGGTAAAGAGATTTTGCAGATACAATTAAGGTCCTTAATCAGTTGATTTTGAGTTAATCAAACGAGAGCCCAACCTTGGGCCCTGATCTAATCATGTGAGCCCTTTTAAAAAGGACCCAGGCCTTCAGGGAGAGATTTGAAGCCAGCAAGATGCTTTCCTGCTGGCCGTGGAGAAGCAAACTCTGAAACTGTGAGATGGCGTGCGGCAGGGAACAACAGGCAGCCTCTCGGAGCTGAAGTACTCAGTCCTACAACTGCACGGATCTGAATTCTGCCGGCAACCCACCCTGGAAGCCAGTCCTGGAACCAATATTGGAATTGGCCTCAGCTAAGACTGCAACCCCAGCTGACACCTTGATTTTAGCCTTCTGAGACCCTGAGCAGAGGACCCAGCCAAGCCATGATTGGACTTCTGACTTACAGAAACTCTGAGGTAATAACTGGACCTTGGTTTAAGCCACTAAATTTGTGGAAATTTGTTACATAGACTCAAAACCCAACACAAATACTACGGTTTCATTCATTCAAAGAGTACTAATTGACTGTGCAGAACCTTAGATGGCTCCAGAACAGTACTTAGGACCATTCCAGACTGTTCTAGGTGCTTGAAATGCACTTACTAGGAAAGAGATAAAGATGCCTGCTTTTGAGGAGCTTACTTTCTAGAAGAGGAAGACAGACAGAATAAATAAAGTAAATTAGATAGTAATTATGGAAACACAGGGAAGAAAAGTAGGTCAAGGAAAGGGCAATTGGAGTGAAGAGTGGGGAAGGGGGGCAGGTTGCAGAATTGAGAAGATGAAATTTGGACAAAGGTTGGAGGTGGGCAGGGAGTAGGCAGGTAGGACATGCAGGGGAAGGGCCACACAGGCAGAGGAGAGTGCAGAGGCCAGTGTCCTCAGGTAGGAGCACGCCTGCACATTTGATCAACACGGAGTAGGCCAGAGTGCATGAGGCAGGGGTCAGAAGAGGCAAGGCCGGTTGGTTTCTTGAGGACTTTGGGTTTTCCTCTGACTAAAACGCAGTGCTGTGGGATGGCTGGAGTAGAGGCTGCTGTGACCTGAGCCAAGACAAGGGAGACATGGAGGACCTGTGGTGAGGCCGCTGCTGTCATGCAGGTGAAGTTGGCTGGTTTGTTCCAGTGACAGCAATGGGACTTGGAAGAGGTGGTCTGACCCTGGACGTATTTTGAGGGTAGAACTACAAGGATTTCCTGAAGGACTGGATGTGGGGTTTTGAAAAGGAAGAGAACTGGGGATGACTCCTAGGGTTTTGGCCTGAGCAAGAGGAAGGACCGAGTTGCCACTGATCGACATGGAGAGGGCTCTATGTCAAGGTGGGGCAGTGGGGTGGTGGGGATGGGAGGTCAGGGACCCAGTCTTGGACATGATGAGTTTGAAATGTCTACTAGAACATTCAAGTGGAGATGTCCAATAGGCAGTCGTGTCTATGAGTCTAACGTTTGGAAGAGAGGTTTGGGGTGGAAATAGACACTTGGGATTTGTTAGCAAAAAGCTAGTATTTCAAACCACGAGCCCGGCTTCAACAAATATTAACAGCCCAAAGAAATAGAAGGATTTCACATGGACAGAAGCTGTGGAGAAGAGATTAAGACAAAACCGTGAATTTGCATATGGTGAGATTAAATTGCTTTTTCTCAAGAAATCCCTATGAATTTTTAAAACACTGGAATAGTTGCTCTTGATGTTGTGTGGAAAGCTGGGCAGCCAGGCCATGGTTGAACCTTGTCAGTTATAAGGAAGTGACTTGTCACTGGCAGGGGACAACGATGTGATTGCAACACAGACATGTCTCAGGGTTCCTTTTTCGGATGCAACTGGACCTCTTACCCAGTGCCTAGGACTCTGAGGTCATCCGAGCCCACAGACAGCAGTAATTATGGTCTGTCTCTGGGAACCCTGGTGGCCCTGGATTGTAGAGAACACAGATGACAAAGCAGGGGAGCTGGGTGTGGCCAGCTAGATCGTAGGCCAAGCCCTCTTTTTAAGAGCCTGCAGAGGCCCCGGCAGGTGAAGGGATCTATTCAAGGTCCTACGGTGGGTCAGGTCAGAACTGGGAGCAGAGGCCAGGCATCCTGACGCTCAGAATTCCTCTTCATGGGGTGCTTTTTCCCCTGATTGGGTCTTTACTTATTCTAATTATGGCCAAAAAAGTAAACTTATTATATTGTTTTACGTTTTCCCTTTGCACCCCTTTCTTTAGCTTCTTAACCATTAACTGGTGTTTTACCATGTGGAGGTAGCGTGGTTAGCTTCTGTTTAGCTGACACTTATGTCGGGCTTACTGTGTGCCAGTCACTGTTCTAAAAGTACCACACATATGACCTCACGCTGCACAACACTCCCAGCAGAGAGGGATGAAAATAAAACCACAGCACAGAGAGGGTAGGTAACTCCATCAAGACCTCGCAGCTTGTCAGCCATGGCATCTGTGCTTTTAATCCCAGTTGAAGGGCGTTGAGATTTATGAAATGTTGAGCATCCAGTTCATGGGGCAGAGAGGACACCACCCTCTTCTGTCCTCTGGACAACACACACACACACACACACACACACACACACACACACACACACACACACACACACCTGTCAACCATCCTTTGCCCTGTAAGAGCGCTTCTTTCTCAGGCTCTGTGGTCCTGCCTCTGCCCCCCACTTTGTTCCTTTCCTATGTTCACTTTCCAGCAGTTTGGGTAGCAGCAGGTGGGAGCCACACCCTTTCTTGGCATCCCAAGGCCCCTTCCGGCCTCACTGTGTCGCAGTCCTCGGGGCTGACCAACACAGGCTGTCTCCTGCCTTTAGCAGCTCTGTGAGCAACGGAAGGGCTCTGCTCTGATAAACGCTTCTAAAAACTTCTGGCTGAAAAGGAAGTTACTTGACATCATATTCAGACTGCTGGCTTCTTCCCAAGGAATGAAGAACCTGTTTATATTGTTGACAGATTTGTTCACAAAATCATATAGAGACACCTTCCAAAGCTGTACAGGAGAATTGAGCTCAGTCCTCTAGTTTATAAAACAACCAACAACCAAAACAAAAAAACTGTCCGTGCAACTGCCAGCCTCATGTCTTGGACTTTTTCTGGTAACTCCCTGACCCCTTTCTTTCACCTGCTCTCCTGCTAGCATCTAGCAGAGATGCTCAAAGAATATGCGTCCAATTGAAGGGAATTGCTCACTTTCAGTTTACGACTGGAGTCATGCTCAATTTTGCACTGCAGTTTTTAACTCATGGCTGGCTGAACTGATCAATCGGTATACATAGTTTGCTGTCATGTCTGAATCTACCATTCAACTATTCTCATATTTTATTGAGCTTGGCTGCGTTGAAGTCAGAACGGTTTTCAGATTTTAAGGGCTTGCATTCTATTGTGGCCTCAGGGATAGAAGCTAATGATAACAATAATGATGATGATGATATTTTTGATGATAATAATGATAATCTGATGGGTAGTGGGCAATACTGTATGCAAACTCTTGGAATGTTGCTCAAGTTAGTCAAAATCAAAGAGAAATGAACAAAGACATATATTGGTGAAAGTCAGTTCTTATCCAAAGCTTTTACAATTGGAAGGGAATTTAGTGAAAAATGTGTTCAGGACCAGCTTATTTGCTAGATGAGAAGAGTGAAACCCGGAGAGCTTATGGATATTGTCTGGGATCACATAGTGAGTAAACAGGAGAAGCCTGTCTATGATTTTGGTCCCTGCTTCCCTCCAGACTCTCCTATGCTGTCGCCGTAGTGAATATTAAACTCTGCACTTGCGGGATACAGCAAAGGAACCGGGAGTCAGGGTGGAGTCTAAGACTAATTACACAAGTGGAAGAAAAGACAAAGAAATGGATCAATGTTATGATACTACATACAGTTTTTAAAGATTGCAGGAATTACCTCTATAAGATGCTCCTGCCTATTGAATGGCAGAGGTTCAAGGGGATTTTCTGGAATTTTTATATCTTCATCTCCCGTAAACCACAGACCAGCCTACACAGAAAACAAAAATGAGAATCATTAAAGTTACACTGAGATGTAATCGTTCCTCTGAAAGCCACAGAGATTGAAGCCATCTCTGCAGTTGTCTAGAGCAGTGGTCACCAAAGTAGGGTGCAGAAACCATGGGGATGCTGGAGAAAATACTAGAACTTCCATTCACATATATTGGATCTCATTCTTTTGTAATTTTTATTTAAAAAAATTTGATAATGTATAGAATGCATTAGTGCAGTAGTACACGTGAATAATTTATAAATGAAACCCCACATACTGGGGTGCCTGCTATACTGTAACTGTTGGAGCATGCGGCAAAGCTTGGAGGTCCCTGCCCTGGATGTTGCTTGCATAGCAGTACTTTGGAGGGGTCACTGCCCTCCACTAGCTCATCTTGCTCGTGTCCTGTTCATGTTGCTCTCTGTTCTCGGAGCCGAGTGTGGTGTTGGGGCAGATTGTTGGTGTTGGAAATCTTTGCTGAGTGAGTGACTGACTGAATCAAGAGCTCAGGACCTACTTTTTAATGACAACCTTCATTCTCAGCCCATGTCTGACACTAATTACCAAATCCCTCGGTTCCCATCTGGCGATGCCTCGCCCCCTCTCCCTTCCTCTCACGTCCATGGCTGCCATGCTGGTGTACAGCCTCCTTGCCTCCATCACGGGCTGCTCCAGCAACCTCGGAGCTGTCTTCATTTCCAGTCTCTCTCTTATTTGTTTCAGCTCAGACCATTTGACCATAACAATTTTCTCAAAACTTTAATCTTGTCATGTCATTCTCTGCTTAGAACAATTTCCTACTCTTGCTCATTTGCTCACATCGTTACTCCTACTTGAGGTGACTACTTGTTCACCAATGTAAACCTACTCATCTTTCCAGACCCAGCTTAGATCACACCTCCTCAGGGAAGCCCTCTTTGATCTCTCCTCGAAACCCCAATTTGACTTGTTTATACCAGATATTTGGCATTCAGTTCATTCCTTTGGGTGTTTTCATTCATGTCTGTTATTGAACATCAGGTATTAATTCCTTGGGTTTGAAGAATGTGTCTTGCCAAACTTAACTTTTATACATGGCAAGCACTTCATATACATAAGAATCTTGTTCCTAGGTCTTTCTCCCTTACCATCTTCCAGAGTGACAATCTACCCTTGGCACTGCCTACTTCCAAGAACCATTGGCCAGCCTAACCTGACTCTGGCCTATGCTTGTGCCTTCTTTCCTTCGAAGAATCACCCGTGTTTTGAGAGAAGGCTGGAGTGACACTAGGTAGCTTGTAAGGGGATGCAGCCCCCAGAGGTGAGGACCGGGTTTTCTTTTCATTTAGAACAGAGGAGTGCTGGCCATGCAGAAGCCTGTGAAGGAGAAGACACAGAAGAAGCTAAGGTCCAGCATGGGCTCAGGCTTTGAACGTAAGTACTTTGCACTGACCAGGAAGAGTCCTTGCCCAGTGGCCAATCTGTGGACCATAAGTACCACTGCATGGAGAATAGAGAGATGAGGAATGTAGGTAAGATTTATGCTTCAGGCCATGATGGAGCGACAAAGCTCAGAATTACCCTCCTGCCTTAAACAATAAAAAAAATGACCAATATATATATATGTAACATAATTTTTTCAGACATTAGACAACAGGCAACACAGGGCAGTAATTCCTGAAATAAGGAGAGCAATGGGCAGCCCAACTATTGTTCAGGCCACAGTGTCAGGAGAGGCATCCAAATAGAGCTGGCATGTCTTGCTGGGCTGAGAAGATAGATTTGGAGTTGGGGGAGGCCACGATGACCACAATTTTCAGGGCAAAACAATAGAGATGCACTGAAAGAGAGGGTGAGCCCTAGAGATCTGTAGAAAGATCTCCTCAAGTCTTGACTGAAAGCCAACCTCTGGATGTATGTGTGGAAAATGCCAGAAGCTGGAGAAAGGACCACAGGAAAGGAGTAAGCTGAACTGTTCCTGAGACTCACACAGGGCTGGGACTATGTTACCACCAGGGAAAATGTTACCACCCTGCAGAGTGGAAGGACCTCCTGATACACAAGGCATTGGGTAGAACCACCAGGAGGATATTGCCTTAGTAGTGGGGCTAGATTAGCCCTAAACTAAAGTTTGCTCTGGACCCACCCTTATCAATCTTAATGTAACCTTGAAAGTATAAAACTGATTGCAAATAACATTACTACATGCCCGACAATATTTAAAGGTATATAAGATTGGACACCCACCAATATAAAATTTATAACATCTGGCATCCTATACAAAGGCATGCAAAAAAGCCAGAAAATATAACCCATAGACAGAAGAAACATCAATCAATAGAAACAAACACTGAAATACACAGATGATAGAATGAACAGACAAGGATGTTCAATTAGCTGTTCTAAATATATTGCATTTATTCAAGGAGACAGAGAAAAATGCATATAATGAAGAGAGAAATGAAGGATATAAAAAAGACCCAACTTAAAGAGATAAAAAACATATTTCAAATAAAAATACACTGGATTGTATTAATAATAGATTTGACTCTGCAAAGGAAATGATCAGTGAACTAGAAGATGGAGAAGTAGAAATGAATACAAAATAAAGTCAGAGAGAAAAAAAAATGGAAAGAAAAGAGAATCCAGGATCAGCAACCTGTCGGACAAACATGTGATTGGATTTTGAGAATGGGGGAGAGGCGTACAGAAAAAATATTTGGAAAAAAATTTCTAACAATTTTCCAAATTTGACAAAAACTGCAAACCCACAGGTGCAAGAAGCTCAGTGAAACACAAGCAAAAGAAATATGAAGAAAAGCACACCGAGGTACCCAATAATCAAATTGCTGAAAACCAGTGATAAAGAGGAAATATTAAAAGAAGGATTCCTACTCATCCCTGATTTCTCAACCATCAATTCCATATCCAGTTGTTTCAACGCACAGGAATTTTCCCTTATTCTTAAAACCAAGAATTCAGTCATGTTAATTTTTAAAAAATAGATGATATTTTAAAGATTAGGAAACTGTTTCAAAGTGTTTCACATACAAGAGGGTCACATGAGAAAGAAGAAAGAACCTAATCAGAGAACAACTTATATTTTTTTAAAAGTCATCCATGAAAACGTTAGCAGTGCGAAATGTTAAACGTGAACGTAGGGTTGGGTTTAAATTGATCAAGCAAGGTTCAGTCAACCACATCTTGCCCCACTGGAGAATCAAGTGATTTATCCTTGAAATGTGGAAATGTCCTTTGTACTCTCTTGCTAAAATATTGTCAAAGAATTTTAGGTTAGTTTACTTTTCCTTAGAGAACAAGTGCTGCGCTGTTTGGATCCTAGAACATCTGACTCATTAAGCCTATGGTAACCTGCATTCTCACTGACAGAAGATGAGTCAAGAGAGTTCACCATCAAAACATTCTGCATGAGTGTGACTAAACATCCACACGTGACGGAGGCAAGAGTGTGACGGCCGCAATAGGGCTGGAGCAAAGGCAGGTGCACTTTTATGCTCACGTGGCTTAGCCCAGGTATGCAACCCCAGCAGCTTCACAAACGCTGTATCTTATTCCATTTTAGAAGCTGGGGAAATCAGCACACTCTTACGTGGCGGTTATGGTGAACTTGCAGTTAGTCAAAAGAAAAGAAAAAAGACAAAATAAAAAGCAGAGTAGGGAGCTAATTTACTTATTTATTCCCCAGAGAACTTCATTTCAGCAATGTAGTCGTACTATTTGACTACTGTATTCGAAGGTGGCATTTTCAACAAATCATGAAACTTTGCCCTAGAAGCTGTTTTGATAGTCCCATGAAAGCACTCTGTGTGTGTGATGTGGCGAGCGCTGGAGATCTGTGAGTCATGTGGGGAGGTCAAGCGGGCCTCTCCAAATGGCCTCCTTGTCCTGAGCTTCCTGAGGAGTGGGCGTTGGGTGGGTGAACTGAGAGGGCAGAGCTCAGAAATCAACTGCTCCCAAAACCCAGGCGGTGTCCTGATAAGTATTTCTGAGTTTCTGTTTCATGCAGCAGCCAACTTTCTCTAAGAAATTCACACTTTTGTTGAGGGAGCTTTCTGGTTTTGCTCAGCACTGTGGTACAAATTACCAACACCTAAGTTCGTCTCACGTTTGTGCAAAAAGATGTTTAAATTGATAACCTGTGTTCATTGGCACGTACTGTAAAGAGTGAAGGTTGGTACATTCACGAGCGCCCACTTTTTAAAATCTTAAGCCAACAAGAAAATAGAGTAAGTTTTGCCCTGTTGTTTATGTTTTTACACAACACATCTCTATAAGTTGTAAGCCCAGGTCCAGGACAGTGAAAGAATTCACAAAGTGCTCTACTTGGGAAGTATGTAAATTAGAGCCCAATCAGCTATGCGCCTTTCTTGATCAGGCTTGAAGAACCTCTTCAATGTGGAAGTGCTATTTCCTCTGGCTCAATTGTCTGAGCGTGGGAACGTCAGGGTTGTCTATGAGCATGTCTTCCATTAATCAAGGAAGAAAAGAGAAGCAGGAAGAGATGTGATCTTTCAATGGTGAAATGTACATGAGCTACAGGCACATAGAGATTATCACCCTGTTTCAAAATCAGCACCTTATAAATGTTTCCACCTTTCGTGTCTACCAGCAATGTGAAGTGGTGAGCATTAGGATGAATTCGATTAGTAGACACAAAATAAGTCATTCAGGCCCTTCTTAGTTATGGCATTTCATTCTTCCTCCCTCCTTACTCAAGCTTCTCAAAGATGAATCGACTGTCTTATCTTCACTTCCTAAAGACCTATTTATTCCATTACTCCTCTGCAATCTAGACTCTGTACTCTCCCAAAATTGCTCTGGTGAAGGTCAATAGTTACATCCTATCTACAAGTCCAATGGCCAGGTACCATGTTCCTGGATTATCCATCACTTTACACACTTGCCTCGGGTGATCTGGCCCATTCATAACTCCAACAACTGCCTACGTGATGGTGACTGGCTTCTGCATCTACCGTATCAGATGGGACATTTCTGTCTGCATTTCCCACAGACATTTCAAACTCAACTTGTCAAAAACCACCTCATCATTCACCACGCTTGTGACCAAAAGAAAAAAATAAAAATCCCTGCCCCTTTCGCTGTGTTCATTGTAACTGCTGTTGCTACTCCCGGAGTATTTGGTATCGGGCATTGGGCTGATTAAAAGCTCTGCAGGCGATTCTAATGTACAGCCAAGGTTAAGAACCACTTGGTAGGAAGACAATTATGTTTTCTGTGATTTCTTTCAGAACGCTTAGCTCTCCAAGCAGTTCTGACTTTTTCAGACCCTTCCCTGGGGGTGGGAACCAGACTTCTACCTGGGACTTGGACAGTGCCTGTACTGCCTCTAGGTGCCTAGACATGGGCCATGAGACCTGGTGTTGGGAGATCAGGGAGCTTCTTAGGTCAGAAGTACTCTGGTAGGATCAGTGCCACCAGGGGCTGGTAGTGACCTGCATATACTGCTCGAAAGTGACTGTGCCCAGGTGCTCCTCATCAACAGCCTGGAACCTCTGCAGGGTCTCCAAGAGCTCCTCCTCCAGAGGAATGGGCCAAGGCAGCGCGACTACTAACAAGAATTTCCTCCAGTCCATGAACTCCGAGTTTGTTACCAATAAAGATGTTAACTCCTGCAACTAGAAGAAAACAGGAAATGCCATTGGAATGTTTGTATGACTCTCTTGTGACACTCTACCTGCTCATGTTTCTTAGTAAGAGATTCCGATGAAGGAAGTAAGATTTTAGCTTGGCCAATAGGGTCAGTTCTCACTTTTGTTCCCTCAGGTTCTACCAAGCAATCCACACCAGACAGAACTTAGAGAGTGTTTTTGATTTTTTGCTTCCTTGACATTTGTGGTTTTTGCTTACTGTTACACAAGGAATTAACACTTGTGACTATAGTACACTTTGTACCTTTTCAACAGAGAAGGAATAAAGATGATAATTACAAGTGTGGGAGGGCTCTACAGCTTGTAGGGAAATACTCTTTAACCACTTTGTTTTCTTAAGGAACAGAATACAAGGAAAAGCAAGCACTGCCAGAATCATCTACTATTACTAGTTAGGATCACTCCATCTGGTAGTAATAAATACAAACTCACTGGCTGAGCCTCATGGTCTCTGTAATGTTTCATTGACTGTCAGCATCGTCACTTATTTTCAAATACTGAGCATGAACATACTACGTGTCAACTTGAAGTTCATTCATTTGCTCATCCAGGTTTATTGGCTGCTACTAAATGTCAGATACTGTGCAGGTACTGGTTATTTGAAAACTCTTATTGATTAAAGAAGAAGAATTCTCAAAGCTTGAAACCCAAACAAAATAGAAGCTTACTTCAGGTTGAGTGAGGTTCATCCAACTACTAGGAAAGTTGTTTGTTCCAAGGTTCAGGGTTACCAAATCCAGCAGAATGTCAGCAAATGCTTTGTTTCCTATTATGCCTAAAATACAATGAGAAATATTTTTCCGTTTTATTATGTGATTTGTTTCTTTCACTAAAATAGAACAAATAATGGATATTTGTATAATCACTTTATTCATTCTCTTTAAAACTTTAGCCTTTAGAGAAACAGAAGACACTTTGGAAACATAAAAATAATAATCAATTTCCTGATTTCCTCCCATGGTTGTTTCTCAGCTAAGTCAGCACGTCTTTTTCGGTGAGTAGTAAATTGTCCAGACTGAGTAAGATACTGAGGCTTTATATTTTAGTTTGGAGTCTTCTTTGACCTTGTACTCAGAATAGGTTGAATTTTCAAAACTACTGCAAGGGCTCCTATTTTTCAGCAGGGCACTAGAGTAAAATGTTTTGGTAAATATGGGATAAAAGTGTTTCAAACGCATGCACATCACCACTGTGATCAAGGTAACACATTTATCCTCATTTTGCTTATTTATTTATTTATTTATTTATTCATTCTTGGCTGTGTTGGGTCCTCGCCTCTGTGCGAGGGCTTTCTCTAGTTGTGGCAAGCGGGGGCCACTCTTCATCGCAGTGCGTGGGCCTCTCACTATCGCAGCCTCTCTTTGCTTTTTTAGATCAGAATATATTTGTTTTGGTAAATGTTGGGATATTTGAATTATTAAATTACTAGATTGGAAGTGCTAATTTAGTTATCTAATTGGCTCAAACACTGTGATATATTTTATAAAAGATAACTAACCTTTTAAAGCCATTTGCTCTTAAACACTAAACTACTTTACCTTGAGATGTTTGTTTAGTCTGTTGCTCATTTCAAATTGCATGCACATGCATTAAAAAAGAAATAGGGAAGCAAAATAAATGTATTTGCTTAAAAAATGTTTAACTCCCATAGTGTCGGTACCTTCTAGAACCAGGAGACACTCCTACATGTTTTCAGGTATCTTTCAGGTCCAGAGTATATAGCTATTCTTCTTTGTTTAGGAATAAAAAGAGTGAAACGTAGATGTAGAATCTCAAATTTTTCTTCCTATATCTAAGTTTTTAGCATTTCTAAAGTCCAACATGAACTTTATCATTTCCTCTAACCTTTAGGAGAATGTAGTAATCCTTTTAAAATTTCAGTGGTTCAAGTAACATGCACAAGGTTCAGATCTGGAAGGCAATTTTCTGGGTAGCAAGAGCAGAATCTTTCTTTCTTTGATAAGACTGGCCATCCAGCAGGTTGTTCAGAAATAAATTCTCTATCCTTTTTGATCAAACCTGAGTATCCAATTTTATAGAGATGAGAATAACTTTCCCAGGTAGTGGAACTTTTGGTAAAATGATCTTTACATGATACTATATTGGTTTACAGACAAGTTAGAAATTAACCATTCATGTTTCTCAAGATGAAACCACAAATGAACTCAATTGAAACCATGAAGAGGCTCAAAGTATTTAAAAATTCTGGTAGATATGTAAAATATTTCCACTGTCTCTAATAGCTACGGTGCAAGCAAAGTGTAAGAAAATACTTTCAGTTCACATAGGAATTGTTTATCTGGGAACTCTAGTGTGAAATGTGAAAACTATTTTGATATTTGGCCTTGTTACTTAAATGACCAAGGCATATAATAATATGGCCTTCACATATAATGCAGTAGCAGAAACAGATAAGCTTACAAATTTTGTTTACAGATCAAAAACAATTCTCTTTCCATTTGGCCCTAAGTTAGTTACCTAATGCGACCATCATTTAGAATTATCCAGGAAAAACAGTTAATTGTAAGCCAGGCCTAAAGGAACTCAGATCATAATTATAGTCTAGTTACCCTTAGCAGTAACTCTCAGAAAGATGACATCAAAATAATACCATTGCTTAGAAGTATATACTTCACCAAAAGAATGTGAAAGAATGTGTGAATACAGAACTAGAATTAGAAAGTCAGAGGAAAACCAATCTTTGGATTTTTGCTCTGTAGGTCTGGATAATGCCAAATGCCTTTTGTGTTTGATATGAAGACTGGTGACTTTTACTTTTAACTTTCAGGTTTTTGAAAATAGTTCTTTTTGCTATGATCAGTGATGAGGTCAACATTTGTCACATTACTAGTCACTTTCGTCAAGCCTTTCTGAGTTTGATGAACAATCCGAGATAGGTCTTGTGTCACCAGTTGAAGATGGTGTTCTTGTATTCCATAAATGAATGGCTTTCCTAGGGTCAAAGTTATAAATGTCTGGAGAATTCAACTGAATTATCAGGAGATCTGTCATGCTATCAGCCTTGACCTTGGCATGCATTTGTGACTTAGTGCCCTTCATCTGACTAAAGCCACGTTCTGCTTCAGCTGAACTTGCAAGGAGGCTCAGCACTAGGTCCACGAGTGTCAGGATGTTCGGATACTTGTGTAAATAAACAGAATTCACAAAATCCCAGGTCAGTTTGTGGATGTTCTGAAATCTAGGAGGAAAAATGTAAAAGATTTAGACTCCTAAGTTTTACTCCAATATTTATAAATATCGACTAGGTTACTTATGCTCACCTAGCATAAATCTCTAATTTCAACATGCTCCATTCTGTGTCTACTTCTTCAATTTTCACCTTGGCATCTTCCAATACTGGTTCATGATGTGCTATCAGGGTGGACACCTCTTTTTCTCCAAATTCTGCAATCAATACGCCAAACAAAAAGTCACATATCTTAAAGACATGTGTACAGACAATCAAAGAACAACAGATTCAGAGCCCGAGTTCATACGTTACCTTGATTTATCTTCGCTGGCCACAGTTTAAAGCTCCCAGTCGTGGCTGCCTTCACCACATCTTGGTTGACATCTATGAAACAGCCTCTCAGCCTCTTGATAAGATGTGTTAAAACCAAGTTTCTCACATCAGAAATGTTTCGCTTTCCTCCGAGGAGGCAGTTACCCTGAAAGTGTGTGACTGAATCTACCAGGCGTTCTTTTGGCCCTGGTCTGGGGAGGGAAAAAAAATCCCCCAAGTGGACAATTACGTGCAAAAACACCTAGAAAATGGTTTCCCAAGTCCATCTGTCTGGTTGGATAGACTCTCAGATCATCCCGGACTCCTCACCATGTCTGATATATTCTGAGCATTTCCAGTGTTGACTCTAGGGTGGCAAATATATCAGCAATTGAAGAGTTTCTGTTCTGATTGACATGGGACAGAATGCTGAGGACATTAATGACATCCAGCAAGAAGTGGACAAATTTAACAATGTCTGCCTGCAGGAGGGACTCTAGAAGGTCTTTGGCTTTCTGATGATTGGTGTCACTTCTGCCTTCCCTTGTCTGTAACATGGGCTAGGAAAAAACAGTGGTTTATCTTTCTCAAAATTATTATTTCAAATGGCTCAGTAAAAGTATTCTTTTTATTCTGAAAAAACTAAAATAGTACAGTATTTCAAAATTACGTACCGAATGCAGCTGCTGGACAACTGATACCCTTTGAGAAGGTTCTGGAGGGAGGCCTGTAATCCTTGAAGCCACCTCCGGCTTCCTACTTGAGAAGGCATCACAGGTCGAAGGTGAAGGCCTTTGAAATTACCAGAGTACTCTTATGAACAGGAGAATTGTGATAGAAGTGGTAAGTGCTGCGGAGAAGGTCTCTGACATCGTTGTACAGGGGAACGCTCTGGAACGCCGCCTTGTAAGATACCTCGAGATGATACGCAGAGCAATACACAGTCAGCGCACGTGGCTGGATTTCTCTTAAAAGCAGGGCCACCCCGCTGCCGTCTTCTCGCTCTGAGCCAGGGGCACCATCACTTGCGAAACCAACCAGTTTCTTTGCCCAGTCTTGGTTCGACAGTCGAAGTTGAAGATTTCTCTCTGGAGTTTTCTCAGTGGCATGTTTTATTGCCAGAGGTCCCTTCTTTTCCCCCGTTTGTACCCCAATGATTTGGCAGTGTACTTTCCCTGCGCACGCGCACTGCTCGTACACAAAGTCAGCTTCCTCGATTGAACTGTCTGTGATCCCATCACTGAGGACGGAGAAAAACTTACTTTTTTCTAATTTCTCTCTTAGAGTTCTCCGTTCTGCTTCAGCAATATACTATGTAAATATTCTGGCCGATTTGTTCGTTCTGAATACCTGGCCAATATCATCACCCTTCATATCATCCAACGAGCACATCCAGATAAAATCGTTGAGGGGACGTCTGGTCTTGGCAATGGCGTGGCAGGATGGGAACAAGTTCTCCACCCTCCCGAGGGTGACCTTGCTCGTGGTCCTCACCATCAGCTCCGTGGTGATTCTGCTCTCTGGGGAACCACTTGTCGCTTCCATGAGGGAAGGCTTGGCGTGAGCCTCGCTGAGGTGGTGCACGTTGAGAAATTCAGTCCGGAAGTTGTCGGTGCCATAAAAAAAAAAACCTCACTTGATTTCCCTTCGACTTCACTCTGTGTTTACAACACAGGCCACAGAACATAAGATCTAGTATCTCATCATACACAAGCCAAGGGTATTTTTTAAGCCAAGTTTTCAAAAATTGATTGTTCCTCTTTTGGAGGTAACGGTCAAGCTTCTGAGGCCTTTTCTGCTTTTTGGTGACTCAACTCACAACATCTGGAGAATCCCTGCCTTTAAAATAACTCCATGTGGTTATTTTAAGTAATCACCAATGCCTACCCGCAGTTTTGCTTAATCCCTGCCCCCCCACACTTGCTCATTATTCCTGGAACAATCTTAGTGAGTGCTTACTACTTAGCAGGCATTTTGGTTAGTACGCCAAGTGCTTTACATCATTTCATCATCATCACGCAGTATCCCTATTTTATAGTTAAGAAAGTAGGCCAACTACTAGTATCCGTCACCATTTTATGGGTCAAAAACCTAGGGCACAGAGAGGTTAACTAATTTGTCCGATGTCACAGTGGTCATATGTCGTGAAGCTGGCGGTCGCTAGCAGGCAGTCTTACCTTCCACGTTTACACACTTCATATTACAGGTTTCTCCTATGGGCAAAGGGTGCTATGGTCTCCTTCCCCCTAGAATCCATTTCTCCAGGCAGGAGAGGGGCACGGCCTTTTGCTGTCATTTCCTTCCCAAGGTGAAAGACAAGCATCACAGGACATGCAGGGTAGTGTGTCTGCAGGATTTGCTTTGGACGCCTCTCCCCTCCTGCCTCAGCCCCATCTTCTCTGGCAGCGGTAGGGCCAACTTACTACAAGAAGGGCATCCTTCCCGGATGGTTTTGAGGGACCATCAGACTGTTTCTGAGAGCGGCAGATGGCTACTGTCTTCCCCAAAAGCCTCAACTAACCAAGAGGCAGGGGTCAGCGTACCTGGCTTGTTCCCTGAACGGAGTAACTAGAAAGCTCTGTGGGTTTTCCTAGGCTTAGCATCTCTGAGAAAATTCTAAAACTATGATACTATATATCTGCAGGTAAGTAAGCCCCCTATTTTGGTCTGAAAGGTAATTAAGTTAGTCTGACATTTACACAAATCAAGAAATACAGAAAGATTTCTGAGAAAAGGTATGATAAGAAAGGACTGATGTTATTGACAGGAATAGCTCAACCAGGTGGCAAAATCTAGGGATGAGAGCAGAAAGGAGTGTGGTCCCCAGGTACCCTGTGGTTTTCTCAGCGGGTAAACTCCTTCCGCTTGCTTAGATTCAGATCACAGAAATATGTCATGCAACGTCAAAATCTCAATGTAGATTCCATTTTCCCCGGTGCCTGGAATACTCCGCCCCTGTTTCGCTTCCTGGAAAGTTCTATCCAAAAGCTTCCCGTGGGCTACAGCCTTTGCTGACCCACACAGGCAGTAACAACTACTTCCTCCTTGAATTCCTGTAAAAACCACATAGCTGGATGATCTAGCCTGGCCAGTACATCCTAGACTTCCTGAATTTGTGCCCTATCTCTGAGACCAGTCACTGATTCTAAGGGTCTCTAAGAGGAGTTTGAAGGAGGGACCCTTGTCAGTTTTTAGAACAAAGTTATAGGCCTTGAACAACTAAATGCTGCGTCCCTTGAAGAAGGAGTGAGGGTACAGAATTTGCTGGATGGTGTTCTCTCTTGATAGCCTCTCAGCAGAAGCCAAAATAGCTATGAACTGAATCTCCATAGGCATTACATAAAGTACTGATGGGCTTACAAGGAAAAGGAGTTCTTATGGTTTAAGTGGGGACTTCGGAACACTGCAAAAGTGTTCTAGTTTCAACAGACTCCAAATTGCTTCCCTTGGAGAAAGACTGTCTTCCTGATGTGCTGGCACTTGATGTTTGGGACAAGATGTACCTACCCAGAGCTTACTGCAGTACACAAAATGAGTGTTTTTGTTTTGGATGCTACAGTCCCCAGGGAGCCGCATACCTCATGGTTCAATTCCACCAGGTATTGTGGGTTTTTTCTGAAATTGTCCTAGGGTAATGCTGCAGGTGCCTACTAGGGTATGTGCACCTTCAGGATACCGAGCTCACATTTTGGATAATAATAAGCATAGTTTGTATCAATATTGTATAATGTTATATATTATATAATAATGCAATATTACTGTAATTATATAATTAAGTGATAATGGCTTATATCACACTTAAACTGCACATTCAATGCACCAGACGCTTTTACAACACTTTACATACATTAATTACTTTAATGGTCATAACAGTCCCATGAAATACCCCATTTTCCAGATGAGGACAGTGTGACAAAAAGAGGTTAAATAACTTGCCCAAGGTCATACTACAGTCATTTGACAAAAGGGGGATTTGAAAAGAGCTATCTGACTCTTCTTACTCATGGATGGGTCTTTTTCCTCATCCAGCCATGGGCAAGAAGTGTATTAACGTGGAAATGCTAGTATGGGGGCTGACACATAGGGCCTAGCACCATGCCAATATTGGCTACTGTCATAATTTTGAAAATACTCACTAAATCCCTTCTAAGCTGGGACTATGCTCATGGGAATGATTCTTGGGGCAGTCAGTGGAAAGAATGTCTTGGTGATTCAGGCTCTCTCTTACTTAAGCTGCTTCTAAAATTCTAAAGTATAGATCTGTGCTGGGTGGCAAGAAAAATGCTAAGCATGACAAGTTGTTTCATTACATTTTGCATAATCTTGTGTGATTACCACATATAAGGTCATTTTTTATGGCATATGTGTGACAATCAACAAATGGTATTTTATGTCTAATTATTGCCTTTTCCAAAGGAGATTTAGAATCATGACAAGTGGCAGAATTTGACAAGGAAAGGAGTGCTGAATATAAGCACCCCTTATATACGATATTTGACAGTATATGACGCATTTTTAATTTTCCATTGTTTTCAGTAAGGACTATCTTAATGAAGACTTCATTTTCATATGGGTAACCAGTACTCAGTGAAAACTCCTTAAGCTTTACTTCTTTCCATTAATACCTTTAATTTTTTGAATTTTATTTTATTTTTTTTATAGAGCAGGTTCTTATTAGTTATCTATTTTATACATATTAGTGTATATATGTCAATCTCAGTCTCCCAGTTCATCCCCCCACCCCCCCCCACCATGCTTTCCCCCCTTGGTGTCCATATGTTTGTTCTCTACATCTGTGTCTCTATTTCTGCCTTGCAAAATGATTCATCTGTACCATTTTTATAGATTCCACATATATGCATTAATATACAATATTTGTTTTTCTCTTTCTGCCTTACTTCCCTCTGTATGACAGTCTCTAGGTCCATCCACATCTCTACAAATGACTCAATTTCGTTCCTTTTTATGGCTGAGTAATATTCCATTGTATATATGTACCATATCTTCTTTACCCATTCATCTGTTGATGGGCATTTAGGTTGCTTCCATGACCTGGCTATTGTAAATAGTGCTGCAATGAACATTGGGTGCATGTGTCTTTTATTTTTTCTATTTTAGTGTGATGCTATTTACTTCTTTTTTTTTTTAACATCTTTATTGGAGTATAATTGCTTTACAATGGTGTGTTAGTTTCTGCTGTATAACAAAGTGAATCAGCTATACATATACATATATCCCCATATCTCCTCTCTCTTGTGTCTCCCTCCCACCCTCCCTATCCCACCCCTCTAGGTGGACACAAAGCACCCAGCTGATCTCCCTGTGCTATGTGGCTGCTTCCCACTAGCTATCTACTTTACATTTGGTAGTGCATATATGTCCATGCCATTCTCTCACTTCGTCCCAGCTTCCCCTTCCCCTTCCCCGTGTCCTCAAGTCCATTCTCTACGTCTGTGTCTTTATTCCTGTCTTGCCCCTAGGTTCTTCACCACCATTTTTTTTTTTTTTTTTAGATTCCATATATATGTGTTAGCATATGGTATTTGTTTTTCTCTTTCTGACTTACTTCACTCTGTATGACAGTCTCTAGGTCCATCCAACTCACTACAAATAACTCAATTTCATTTTTTTTATGGCTGAGTAATATTCCATTGCATATATGTGCTACACCTTCTTTATCCATTCATCTGTTGATGGACACTTAGGTTGCTTCCATGTCCTGGCTATTGTAAATAGAGCTGCAATGAATATTGTGTTACATGACTCTTTTTGAATTATGGTTTTCTCAGGGTATGTGCTCAGTAGTGGGATTGCTGGGTCGTATGGTAGTTCTATTTTTAGTTTTTTAGGGAATCTCCATACTGTTCTCCATAGTGGCTGTATCAATTTACATTCCCACCAACAGGGCAAGAGGATTCCCTTTTCTCTACACCCTCTCCAGCATTTATTGTTTGTAGATTTTTTGATGATGCCTTTTCTGACTGGTGTGAGGTGATACCTCATTGTAGTTTTGATTTGCATTTCTCTAATGATTAGTGATGTTGAGCATCCTTTCATGTGTTTGTTGGCAATCTGTATATCTTCTTTGGAGAAATGTCTATTTAGGTCTTCTGCCCATTTTTGGATTGGGTTGCTTGTTTTTTGATATTAAGCTGCATGAGCTGCTTGTATATTTTGGAGATTAATCCTTTGTCAGTTGCTTCATTTGAAAATATTTTCTCCCATTCTGAGGGTTTTCTTTTTGTCTTGGTTATAGTTTCCTTCGCTGTGTAAAAGTTTTTAAGTTTCATTAGGTCCCATTTGTTTATTTTTGTTTTTATTTCCATTACTCTAGGAGGTAGGTCAAAAAAGATCTTGCTGTGATTTATGTCAAAGAGTGTTCTTCCTATGTTTTCCTCTAAGAGTTTTATAGTGTCCAGTCTTACATTTAGGTCTTTAATCCATTTTGAGTTTATTTTTGTGTGTGGTGTTAGGGAGTGTTCTAATTACATTCTTTTACATGTAGCTGTCCAGTATTCCCAGCACCACTTATTGAAGAGACTATCTTTTCTCCATTGTATATCCTTGCATCCTTTGTCATAGATTAGTTGACCATAGGTGTGTGGGTTTATCTCTGGGCTTTCTATCCTGTTCCATTGATCTATATGTCTGTTTTTGTGCCAGTACCATATTGTCTTGATTACTGTAGCTTTGTAGTATAGTTTGAAGTCAGGGAGTCTGATTCCTCCAGCTCTGTTTATTTCCCTCAAGATTGCTTTGGCTATTCGGGGTCTTTTGTGTCTCCATACAAATTTTAAGATTTTTCGTTCTAGTTCTGTAAAAAATGCCATTGGTAATTTGATAGGGATTACATTGATCTGTAGAGTGCTTCGGGTAGTATAGTCATTTTCACAATATTGATTCTTCCCATCCAAGAACATGGTATATCTCTCCCTCTGTTTGAGTCATCTTTGATTTCTTTCATCAGTGTCTTATAGTTTTCTGAGTACAGGTCTTCTACCTCCTTAGATAGGTTTATTCCTAGGTATTTTATTCTTTTGGTTGCAATGGTAAATGGGAGTGTTTCCTTATTTCTCTTTCTGATCTTTCATTGTTAGTGTATAGGAATGCAAGTGATTCCTGTGCATTAATTTTGTAACCTGCAATTTTACCAAATTGATTGATTAGTTCTATTAGTTTTCTGGTGGCATCTTTAGGATTCTCTATATATAGTATCATGTCATCTGCAAACAGTGACGGTTTTACTTCTTCTTTTCCAATTTGTATTCCTTTTATTTCTTTTTCTTCTCTGATTGCCGTGGCTAGGACTTCCAAAACTATGTTGAATAAGAGTGGTGAGAGTGGTCATCCTTGTCTTGTTCCTGATCTTAGAGGAAATGCTTTTAGTTTTTCACCATTGAGAATGATGTTTGCTCTGGGTTTGTCGTATATGACATTTATTATGAAGTAGGTTCCCTCTATGCCCACTTTCTGGAGAGTTTTTGTCATAAGTGGGTGTTGAATTTTGTCAAAAGCTTTTTCTGCATCTATTGAGATGATCATATGGTTTTTATTCTTCAATTTGTTAATATGGTGTATCACATTGATTGATTTGTGTATATTGAAGAATCCTTGCATCCCTGGGATAAATCCCACTTGATCGTTGTGTATGATCCTTTTAATGTGCTGTTGGATTCTGTTTGCTAGTATTTTGTTGAGGATTTTTGCATCTATGTTCATCAGTGATATTGGTCTGTAATTTTCTTTTTTTGTAGTATCTTTGTCTGGTTTTGGTATCAGGGTGATGGTGGCCTTGTAGAATGAGTTTGGGAGTATTCCTTCCTCTGCAATTTTTTGGAAGAGTTTGAGAAGGATGGGTGTTAGCTCTTTTCTAAATGTTTGATAGAATTCACCTCTGAAGCCATCTGGTCCTGGACTTTTGTTTGTTGGAAGATTTTTAATCAGCGTTTCAATTGCATTACTTGTGATTGGTCTGTTCATATTTTCTATTTCTTCCTGGTTCAGTCTTGGAAGGTTATACCTTTCTAAGAATTTGTTCATTTCTTTCAGGTTGTCATTTTATTGGCATAGAGTTGCTTGTAGTAGTCTCTTAGGATGCTTTGCATTTCTGCAGTGTCTGTTGTAACTTCCTTTTCATTTCTAATTTTATTGATTTGAGTCCTCTCCCTCTTTTTCTTGATGAGTCTGGCTAAAGGTTTATAAATTTTGTTTATCTTCTCAAAGAACAAGCCTTTAGTTTTATTGATCTTTGCTATTGTTTTCTTTGTTTCTATTTTATTTATTTCTGCTCTGATCTTTATGATTTCTTTCCTTCTACTAACTTTGGGTTTTGTTTGTTCTTCTTTCTCTAGTTCCTTTAGGTCTAAGATTAGATTATTTGAGATTTTTTTTGTTTCTTGAGGTAGGATTGTATTGCTATAAACTTCCCTCTTAGAACTGCTTTTGCTGCATCCCATAGGTTTTGGATCATCGTGTTTTCGTTGTCATTTGTCTGCAGGTATTTTTTGATTTCCTCTTTGATTTCTTCAGTGATCTCTTGGTTATTTAGTAGTGTATTGTTTACCCTCCATGTGTTTGTGTTTTTTACATTTTTTTCCCTGTAATTTATTTCTAATCTCATAGTGTTGTGGTCAGAAAATATGCTTGATATGATTTCAATTTTCTTAAATTTACTGAGGCTTGATTTATGACCCAAGATGTGATCTATCCTAGAGAATGTTCCATGTGCACTTGAAAAGAAATTGTAATCTTTTGTTTTTGGATGGAATGTCCCATAAATATCAATTAAATCTATCTGGTCTATTGTGTCATTTAAAGCTTTTGTTTCCTTTTTAATTTTCTGTCTGGATGATCTGTCCATTGGTGTAAGTGAGATGTTAAAGTCCCCCACTATTATTGCCTTTCTGTCGATTTCCTCTTTTATAGCTGTTGGCATTTGCCTTATGTATTGAGGTGTTCCTATGTTGGGTGCATATATATTTATAATTGTTATATCTTTTTCTTGGATTGATCCCTTGATTATTATGTAGTGTCCTTCCTTGTCTCTTGTAATGTTCTTTATTTTAAAGTCTATTTAATCTGATATGAGTATTGCTACTCCAGCTTTCTTTCAATTTTCATTTGCATGGAATATTCCATTCCCTCACTTTCAGTCTGTATGTGTCCCTACGTCTGAAGTGGGTCTCTTGGAGACAGCGTATATATGGTTCTTGTCTTTGTATCCATTCAGAGAGCTTGTGTCTTTTAGTTGGAGCATTTAATCCGTTCACATGTAAGGTAATTATCGATATGTATGTTCCTATGACCATTTTCTTAATTGTTTTGGGTTTGTTTTTGTACGTCCCTTTCTTCTCTTGTGTTTCCCACGTAGAGAAGTTCCTTTAGCGTTTGTTGTAGAGCTGGTTTGGTGGTGCTGAATTCTCTTAGTTTTTGCTTGCCTGTAAAGCTTTTGATTTCTCCATCGAGTCTGAATGAGATCCTTGCTGAGTAGAGTAATCTTGGTTGTAGGTTCTTTCCTTTCATCACTTTAAATATATCGTGCCACTCCCTTCTGGTTTGTAGAGTTTCTGCTGAGAAATCAGCTGTTAATCTTATGGGAGTTCCCTTGTATGTTATTTGTTGTTTTTCCCTTGTTGCTTTTAATAATTTTTCTTTGTCTTTAATTTTCGTCAATTTGATTACTATGTGTCTCGGCATGTTTCTCTTTGGGTTTGTCCTGCCTGGGACTCTCTGCGCTTCCTGGACTTGGGTGGCTATTTCTTTTCCCATGTTAGGGAAGTTTTCAACTATAATCTCTTCAAATATTTCCTCAGGTCCTTTCTCTCTCTCTTCTCCTTCTGGGACCCCTATAATGTGAATGTTGGTGCGTTTAATACTGTCCCTGAAGTCTCTTAGGCTGTCTCCATTTCTTTTCATTCTTTTTTCTTTATTCTCTTCCACAGCCGTGAATTCCTCAATTCTGTCTTCCAGGTCACTTATGCATTCTTCTGCTTCAGTTATTCTACTATTGAGTCCTTCTAGTGTATTTTTCATTTCAGTTATTGTATTGTTCATCTCTGTTTGTTTGTCCTTTAATTCTTCTAGGTCTTTGTTAAACATTTCTTGCATCTTCTCAATCTTTGCCTCCATTCTTTTTCCAAGGTCCTGGATCATCTTCACTATCATTATTCTGAATTCTTTTTCTGGAAGGTTGCCTATCTCCACTTCATTTAGTTGTTTTTCTTGGGTTTTATCTTATTCCTTCATCTGGTACATAGTCTTCTGCCTTTTCATTTTGTCTATCTTTCTGTGCCTGTGTTTTTTGTTCCACAGGCTGCAGGACTGTAGTTCTTCCTTCTGCTGTCTGCCCTCTGGTGGATGAGGCTATCTAAGAGGCTTGTGCATGCTTCCTGATGGAAGGGACTGGTGGTGGGTAGAGCTGGGTGTTGCTCTGGTGGGCAGAGCTCAGTAAAACTTTAATCCGCTTGTCTGCTGATGGGTGGGGCTGAGTTCCCTCCCTGTTGGTTGTTTGGCCTGAGGCAACCCAGCACTGGAGACTACAGGATATTTGGTGGGGCTAATGGTGGACTCCAGGAGAGCTCACGCCAAGGAATACTTCCCAGATATTCTGCTGCCAGTGTCCTTGTCCCCACGGTGAGCCACAGCCACCCTCCACCTCC
Source organism: Balaenoptera physalus (assembly GCF_965194825.1). Classification (NCBI taxonomy): domain Eukaryota; kingdom Metazoa; phylum Chordata; class Mammalia; order Artiodactyla; family Balaenopteridae; genus Balaenoptera; species Balaenoptera physalus. The sequence continues at coordinate 147,906,213 of NC_138890.1, forward strand.
ACAGGAGACCCACCAAAACTAGCAGGTAGGTCTGGTTCCGTCTCCTATGGGGTCACTGCTCATTTCCCCTGGTTCCTGATGTGCACATTACTTTATGTGTGCCCTCCAAGAGTAGAGTCTCTGTTTCCCCCAGCCCTGTTGAAGTCCTGCAATCAAATCCCGCTACCCCTCAAAGCCTGATTCTCTGGGAATTCCTCCTCCTGCTGCCGGACCCCCAGGTTGGCAAGCCTGACGTGGGGCTCAGAACCTTCCCTCCAAGGGGTAGACTTCTGTGGTATAATTGTTCTCTAGTTTGTGAATCACCCACCCAGCAGTTATGGGATTTGAGTTTATTGTGATTGTGCCCCTCCTACCATCTCACTGCAGCTTCTCCTTTGTCTTTGGATGTGGGGTATCTTTTTTGGTGAGTTCCAGTGTCTTCCTGTCAATGATTGTTCAGCAGTTAGTTGTGATTCCAGTGTTCTCACAAGGTGGAGTGAGTGCATGTCCTTCTGCTCTACCATCTTGAACCAATCTTCTCCATTAATATCTTGATACTAGTTACTCACAAGAATGTATTCAGTCACTTGTTTTAATGAAAGATTATCCATTTCCCTGAATAATTTTGTTTATGTAGCATAATTAGAGGGAACAAAATATAACTTAATCACATTGATACTCCTTGTAGATTTGCTAAAAAAAAAAAATCTTACTTTGGGCTTAGTATCATAATGATTGTTATATGCAAATATGTATGTTGTTTCCTAGAAAAAAATTCATCTATTCACCATACTTTAATATATTTTAGTGAGCTTGAAGTTTGCATCTTAAATATCATAGGTTAAATTGAAATATGTGAAACAGTGTAAGAAAATGCTCACATTTCTTGGCTTAGAAATAACAGCAATTTTCAAGTTCAAGCAGGAAGTTCTATAGGATTCCACATTTAGAAATGTACTACTTGTAGCCAGTTGCTCTATACTTTCAAAATTGTTATTACTTCAACTAAGATCGTCTTTTGAAATTGTAGATTTCTAGGGTAAATACCATGGGATGTATCATAAAAGATTGTTTTCTAATTCTTGGAAGGAATATGACAAACACTTCATGTAAAAGATGGATTGGTGTGTATCCTTTAACAAGAATTAAGAAGAAAGACTCAAGTCAGAGGATGTTTTTGGGGCCAGGGGAACTGGGAGAAGGAGTGAGTGGTAATCATTGGGCTTCTTCAGGCAGGGGTAACATTAACATTTGCTGCCTGACTTCTAAGATGTCAGCAGAGAACGTCTAATTCTGTGACTCTGGGATCCAGAAAATGGAATTATTATTACTTTGCCTTCCCTTTATACATTAGAAAAATGATGACAATGAATATTATTTCTATTGATAGATCCCCTGGTACTGTGCTAAGTATTTCACATGTGTTTAAAAAGTGCCATACGCAATATATATATTTTCAAATAGTATAACTGAGCCAATAACAAAGAAAAGGGTTAAACTCTTTGCTTATAGACCGTAACTCATTTTGTACCACCAAGATCCCCAGATCCCACAGTATTGTACAGCTTTGTCAATTCTGTGTTAATTACAACAATTATTCTTAAATCTGGATAATTCTCTAGCTTGGGTGGCTGGAGGTTGTTCCCCAGACAGAACTGACCTCTGCATCTGTTTTCCTGCAGTTCATGCAACTGGGGAGGGAGAAGCAGAGAGGCCCCTGACCCTCCCTCAAACATCCATACTCAAGCCACAAACCTACACATTTTCTGGTGACTGTTTCCCCAACTTTAAATATCCTCTGTATCCTTGACATCCAGTCACTCTTTACTTCTTTCAATTCCTCCCTCCAAGGTGTTTTTCCACACAATTTTCCTGACCAACCTCATTGCACATTGATTCTCCTTTTCTTTGCATTCTTGAGCACTTTTATCAAGTTCAGATTCTGTTCCAGAGGAGAACCTAAATAGAAGTTTATATTTTCTTCTTCTTTGCTTGCCTTTTCAAATTACACTCTAAGTCCCTAGGGCAAGTGGTTTTCCTTTTACACCTACTTTAAAAAAAAAAATATATATATATATATATATATATACATATATATATATATACATAACTATCACCCTTCTCCTTTACCTCCCTTTCTTTCTTCTCCCTTCCTTCCTCTTCCTACCATACTTTGAAAGCCGTTGTATGCTACCAAACTCTGAAAATAGATAAATGTATCAGTTGACATCTTTTAGTCTCAACGGTTTCTAGAGTTAATCTTCTAAGACATACGTTGTGTCAAGTTGTAACTGATATTTGTAATTTATGTTTAAACTTTTAGTTGAAATGCAAACTCTGATTTTGAGGTTGGATCCAAGAATGTATTTCAATTATCGCCATGAATACTAAGGTCCTTTCTGAAAGGGATTATGAGTGGTTGATAATTTTCCACCTACTCAAATGCCCCCCAAAACTTTAAATTTTGACCAGCTTCTAGTCACCCTAGTTTAGGATTAAAGCAAATTATACTTCATATACTTCTTCTTATTTTATATGTAAACAATATAGATAAAATGAAGAGCAAAAGCAACTTTGAAGAAGGAAATACGTAATAAAAAGACATTGTAAGCCCACGCAAAGGGAAAGAGGATGGAATCTACCTGACTGAAGGACTGAAGGGATTTCATGAGCTGGGTTTATACAACTGAGATTTTTTTCCTGTACTGGCTGATGGCCATATTTTTTTGACCAGCTGCTTCCTGCCTAAATGCTGCCAACCTGAGTTGGTGTTCATCCACTGTTGTAGTGTGTGCCTTTATATCTTGGAGGTGTAGACCCACTCAAGCTGATTAGATGAGGTGACACTTGCTAGGGTAGGGGTCTACCCAGGGAAATGGTTACACCTGTTTCACCCACTGGGCTTAGCAAGGAAGTCTTCAGACTTACAGTAAAGTAATACTCTTTTGACTAATGAGATCTAATGTGGTTTTCTGGGAATACTGAACTTTAAAAAAATAAGTGAAGTATAACCATTATGAAAGTGAAATTGTGTTAGTACTAGACAAATGTCAGTTGACTATTCTCTAGGGAAAAGTAATGATTTTCCAGTAAGTAGGAGATGTTAGAAGATAAACCTCTTTATGAGAGACAACTTAGTTTAGTGAGAAGGGGCAAAACCTTTGAACCTGAAGTGTCCTGATTGATATGTGACCATAGGCAAGTTCTCAACTGCTTGTGACTCAGTATCCTGACCTATAAAGTGGAGATGATAATCCTACATGTTCTGTGAGAATTACTTGTGCTATCAACTGATGGAATTCATTGATGAATATCTATAAGTAGAAAGATCTCAAATTAAAAAAAAAAAGCCTGTGTAGATGCTACATAGCCATAATAATAAAATGTGAAGGAAATCAAGAATTTGTGTGCAGAAAATAACATGTACACTTACATGTGAACAGATTAATTAATTAATCAATCAAGCAAATACGTGTTGACAAAGGTTCTGCTCTTGGTCTATGAAACATTGAGGGAAAAGGCAAATATAAAAGGGAAATTCTCTACTCCCTGGTCTCCCTTCCCAGACTAGTGGGGGAGACAGAAACACAAACTCAGAATCCCAGTACAAAACTTAAACTAGAAGTATGTACAAAGACGGTTTCTCAACTGCCAGACGGAGTAATACTCAAATTTACCCACCTGCCAGCCAGGGGCAGGGAGGGCAGGAGAGGAGAATTACCAGGGATGAGGATCACCGCACTGCCTATGTATTAGCCACTGTCTTGCTCTGTTTAATTCAGATCTACGTTGTATGAAGCAAATATGAGATAAATTAGAATGAAACAAGGGCTTGTTTTAGTGCCACACAATCCCAGAGGGCTGTTTTACTTGTGGACAGGTGATTGCCATCCTAGTTAATCTTAACCTTATTTTGTGCTCTTTTCATAATAATTACTTTTCCTACCTTTGGGTGCTATCTCTAAGAACTGATCCCGAAGATTGCCAAGCCGTTCGATGCTCAGGGTGCCATTTTCTTCCCTTTCTACAGGTGGAGGGCGTATCGGAGGAGATAGGTCTGTAAAGACTTTTATATCGCCGTTAATGCAGAAATCTTCTTGGTCTAAATAAAGTGCATTCTGAATTTTGGTTGATGTTTCAATGTGATAGCGAGCTACCTCAGTTAATTTTTCCACACTGAAAGTGGAAAAATGAATAGGGTTATCCTCATTAAAAATACTATCAGATTAATAGCGTTTGCTTATTAGATATACACACAGAGTTAACACATTAGAAATTTTGGCTAAGCTAGAAAATTCAATCCACATGATTAAAAAATTTTAATTTCTCCTCAAAACCGTTTGTAAAAAGGTAGGGTATAAATAAATAAATGTAGATTAGAAATAAAATACATGCTCATCCAAGGCTAAGAGTTACACATTTTATACAAAGCTGAGCAAAAAGAGACTCCACTAAAATGGTTTTATTAGAACATATTTTACTATATAAATGATTATGTCAATAGATGTATTCATTTTAAGTATGAACCAGAATAAGGTTATATGACAGAAAAGCCTGTAAAATATGACTGTTAGAATAACACATTTATTTGGAATCGGGACAAATTGTATGTAAAGTGAGTCAAATTTGATAATGGATGTCTAGAAAAGTGGCTTTTCTCTAACTTTATATCAAGGAGTTTGATGTTATCGAAGACACATTTGACAGAGTGGATTCTGAGGAGATAACCCATTGAAATTGCTTTGCTATCTTCACAGAGAATAACAATTCCCAGCTAAATAACGTGGTATAAGCAGCAGTAGTTTGGAGCCTTGTGGTGCAGTGGGAAGAGCCCTGGAAGCTGAGCTCTCACTGCAGACCCCTCTCCAGCCATGGGTCCTTGGGAAGTGACTCAAGCTCTCTGATTTCCTCATCTTTGCAATGGAGCCAAAAACACACGACTCCATACCTTATGGTTATTCATGTGAAATCACATGGGGCATAGATTTAAGGCTGTACTGGGGATTACAGTTATGGCCTTAATTAAAGGTCACTTTAAAGGCCAGAGAACTTTTATACATAAGTACAATATCACTGTATTACAGAAAGAATCTTATTTATATCTTGCAATAAAGATTGAACATGGCAGAAAAATGCACATTTAATCTGCTTTTATATAACTCTGGAACACCAAATATTTGTATACTGAAAATTAAAAAAATAATATTAGTCACTTTCTTTCAAAAGACAGTCTGGAATTTAATCCGGCATACTGTATTTGTGAGTGCCCATATAGTCTGTGTTATCCAGGTACTTTTTGTTTGATGGTGTTTACGTGCTGGAAGCAAAGGAAAAGGGTACTGGAGAGCTACAGAGCCTGTAGCCCTGAGTGAGGGGGGACTCCAAATGTAGACACCCAGCCAGAGCCAGCACAGCGAAATCAGTGTGCCATCTAGTGGAAGGTTACCAAGAGTAACCTTCTCAGAAAGGGCGGGCGGGGAGGGGGGGCTAGGGAAATCCCATGAAAATGGAAAGTGGGATTTGAAGTTCAAAGGGATCTGCTAGGTCTCACTGTTCTTTTTTTTCTTATCACTGGAGAATTTTTGCAAGAACCAAAAGAGAAAGCATAGTTGGACAGTCCTAGGTTTTAATTTCTTGTGGCCATATTCAGAGGTCAGATATATATATACCTGACCTCACACACACGCAGAAAATAAATCTGAGAAATATGAGTTCATCTGATAAAAAAAAGAAACTTGGCCATGTGCCTCTTGACGTGACCACAAGGATGGGTGCTGTGAACCCTAAGAATGAAGAAGATATGCTTTCATTTGTAGGCAGCGGGCAGAGAACGGAACTGAACATCACTGCTTCACAATGCTGATGAGTAACTGACAAATTATTTTAAGCACTACTGCAGTGAGGTTACCAGGCCGAGGTGTGTGTGTGTGTGTGTCTGTGTGTGTGTTTTACTATAGAGCAACAGATACAAACAACTAGGCTGAGGATTTTACAACAGAACTTTCATTTTGAGACAAGGACTGGAGAAAACAAACCCTAACAACTGTCTTCTAGCTGGCCGATGTTGCTTCTGAGAATACTTGCCATTTGTATACTATGTATGCCACAACTTCCAAATTTTCAGTAAATGTTTATTGCAAACTGTAGTGTATCACAGAATCTAGATCTAGTAGAAACCTTTAAAATAGCCTGGTTGGAGTGTTTTCTTTTACAGATGAGGCCTGTGGGGCCCGAAGTGGTTAGGAATGCTGTAATATGTGGACAAGGAGAGATTCCCCATCTCCTGGACCATCACGTTTCCTGACTCTCCGTTGAGGGCTGTTTCCGCCCTGCTGAGCTGCCTCTTTATGCCTTTCAGGGGAGAATTAAGAGGATGAGACTTGCTGTCCCTCACTAGCAATGAGGATCTGGAAAGCCTTTGGAACCCAATAGAAAAATAGAACTGGCTGTCACAAGGGAATCGGCCTAAAGGGTAAAACATTCCTGTGAATGACTTCATCTCCCATTCATTGGCCCTGACTAATAAGTCTGGCATTAGAAAGATATGAAACATTATACTACTTCTAAAAAATATTTTTAAATTGCTTATAGTTTTACCTTGTAAACTAAGGTCCTCACTGAGCAGTGTGAAAACTAAATTTATAAATAATGTGCAATAGCGCCCTTTGATACATGACTTACTATTGTTAAAAAGAGGCAACACAAATGCATATGTGATTTCCTAAAAGGTCAAAATTTCTATTTGTAAATATAATTCAAGTTTGTAAACACCTTAAAAATCTTTGTCAATTTTGGTCTCCAGGAATTAACAAAGTAAATATTTTAAAATATTTTTAAAAGTCACACAGTACTTTACCTGGCCATTTCTTTCAAGTACCTCTCACCGAGCCACTTTTCCATGAGTTTATATACATCAACTGCCTTTGTTACTAACTCTTCCAGGAAAGCCAATGCTTTTACCTTGATCAGTTCAAGTCTGAACTGTGCAGCTATCTCTATTTAAAAAGAGAAACAAACATTTTTTACATGTTTTATATGTCATGCATTTTCTGATTAGCCAAATTCAATTTTAAACCAATTACGTTTTAGTCTGTGAAACTTTAGGCATACACTTGATATACCAGTATGGATAACTAATACCCTATCCGTCTCAGAAACAAAACAATGCGTGGTTAGAGTCGTTTGACAGTTTATTTAAACCAAAACTATAATTCAGCTTTACACGTAATTGCACTTTATTGCAATATACCCTTTGATAAATTGGAATGGGAAAACACAAATAGATAATTTCTGAATTTCAAAAAGGGGGAGCATACTAAGTCTCTGGATCTCCCGTCTCAGAACCTTGGGAAGGCGACGCCATCATCCTTCTCAGCACAGGTGACAGGAGGGCGAAGCCCATGGTCCCAGTGCCCATTGATGTTCTGGGCACACAGTGAGGTCTGTGGATTTTCCTCTAAAATATCTGTCCAATCTTTCTTCCTTACTTTTTCTATCACAGCGTTTGGGCACTGCTTTATGTCTCGCCTCAGCTACAGCAACCGCCTCTGTCCTGCTTTCTCCAAGTTCATTTCCCCTCCTCAAATCCAAATCCACTTCCACCCGCCCCAGAGTAACCCAGCTCACCTGCGCACGTGCTCATAGGTGCTTTCTGCTCAGAATTCTTCAGTAGCTCCCAGTCGCCATAAAGGAAATGTAACTTTCTGGGCAGGGCCTATGTGACCCTCCACCTCCCTGATCACTCCTTCCCAGAATGTGCTTCAGACTCCGCAGCTACTCCCCACCAGTCACCTAGCTTTCCTCCCCAATCCCTGCCCCCACCACCCCGTCCCCTGCGCACGTTTCCCACATTCTTCCAGTTCTGCTCAAGCATGAATTCATCTGCTCGGAAGTCTTTCTTGACTCCCGCCATGCTTCCTTTGTCCTGTCCGCCTAACCCCAATATCACAACGTATTATAAGTGATTGTTTGCATTTCTCTTCCTCTAGATCGGGTTTTATTTTTGTTTGTTGTTCTGTGTTTGTATATATATATGTGTATATTTCTTTCAACTACTACAGGACCTGGCACATAGTAGAAACTCAGTGAACATCTACTACATAAATGAGTGAATTTAGCTACACTAGGGACCACGTATGGAATGAACTGAAGGATGAAGCATACTTAGCAACTGAAAGCAGACGTGGGGACGGGCAATGGGACAAGCATGTGTCCTGACTTCCTGTGTTCAACGTCCTTCAGATTTTACACTTGGAATTATGAAAGCAGGTGGTAGGAGGATGGAGAGAGGGAGAAAAGGAGAGAAGCAAGGGGTGGAAAGCATCTTTAGTAGTTAATTGTCATTGAGTAGTTAATGGGTCCCAGCTTACCCAATGCTGCATCTTTATGGTTTTGACATCTAGTATATTGACCATGGTTTCTTTCCAATTAGGATACTTTGGCTCAATTTCTTGATCTTTTCAAATTCCATTTTGAATTTATTATAAGACGACTGGAAGAGCCAGAAGGAGACTATGTCTTGTAAAATTGCTGCTGTCTTTAGAGAAGGAGTCCCTTGAACATTATTGATCCATGACTGGCTCTTCTGTGGTCCCTGTTCCCAAGAACTCACATTCAGGACCCGTTAGCCTTTAGTCAGGGTTTACTTTCCTAATGAGAGGCCTAAATTATTCTTATTATAATATAGAAGCACCTCCTTAGGTAGCCCCAAGCTTTCTCCCAGCCTGTAAAATCACACCAAATCTAAAATACTGCTTTTGTTTCTTTTCTTTGAGATTTTAATTACTTCTGGTGCTCTCCTAACCTCCTCCCAAATTCCCTTTTTGAGATCCCAGCAGACAATCATAGACAGTCAGATCTAGTCTTCATAGGGTCACATGAAAACAGCCAACTGAATGTTGTACCTTTCAGTTAGTTTGCTTTGTGTCCTCATAGACAAAAGCCAGCCAGGGGCTGTTTGCCTACTGGTTTGTTTTCTACTTAAAAGTATCGTCTTAGTTCTTTCCAATTGCTACCTTCAAACTGCAGGGCAGCAAGATGCTCTTCCTTTATTCTGAGCCTCAGTTTGTTTTTTATTTCCGTTTCTTCAGCCTCCTCTGCTGTTACTATTACAGGAGCGGTTTCTGCCATAGGTGGGGATTTACCTGAAAGGGCAATGAAACGTGCTGAGTTACCTGCCAACATACAAGTGTACACGAAGGGACTTGGATAAAATGAGTACAAAGTGGAGTGTGCAGGACAATACACGTCTGGTGATTTGGAAAGGAGAGACCCCGGTCCAGACAGCGTGAGTGATGAAATATTGATAATCTTTCCTTGAGAAGTCTCCATGTGGTGTCTGGCTGGACACATATAATAATACCCCATTCGTCTAGCATCATGGAAAAATGAGGTGTGTGGCTCGTGCAGACAGGGTTACAGACACCAAAGAGGATGCAACTTAGTGTTTGGGGACAGAAATTAGCAAACCCCAACATAGCGTTGGCCACCTGGAGAAGTACCACTTCACAAGGGATACTTGTATTGGCCAAGTGTTTCCCAGGTCCTCATCAAGAGAAGATCAGAGAATAACCTCAAACAGATACGGTGGAAATGTAGCTGATGGTCAAGAATTCGTAATCTACTTCATTGTCTTTTAACTAGTGCTTAAATACAAGTACTTCAATGATTACACACGAGAATTAGAAAATAAGAATTTGTCAGTGTTTGGGCTTCCCTGGTGGCGCAGTGGTTAAGAATCTGCCTGCCAATGCAGGGGACATGAGTTCGAGCCCTGGTCCGGGAAGATCCCACGTGCCGCAGAGCAACGAAGCCCGTGCGCCATAACTACTGAGCCTGCGCTCTAGAGCCCACGAGCCACAACTACCGAAGCCCGAGTGCCTAGAGCCCCTGCTCTGCTACAAGAGAAGCCACTGCAATGAGAATCCCGCACACCACAAGGAAGAGTAGCCCCTGCTCACCACAACTAGAGAAAAGCCTGTGCGCAGCAACAAAAGACCCAACGCAGCCAAAAATAAAATAAATTACAAAAAAAAAAAAAAAAGAATTTGTCAGTGTTTGAGAATTTGCCCATAAGAAATGGCAGTGAGATTCTAGCTGCAGGCCCAGCTTGTACTATTCTACTTAGTTCAATAAATCTTTCTTGAAGGTCTGATCTCAAGGGGTTCAAATTTTGGGAAGAAGACAAACGTAAACAAAGAAATTGTAATAAGATGTGTTAATCTCAATAGTGAAGGTAAGTATAAATTACAGATGAAAGAGCCCTTCATCTCTCTGGGTTTCTGTTTTAACATCTGTGAAATTAAGAGATTGGACCCAACCAATTACTCCATTAAAGTAAACGGAAGCATTTCCTTCAAATGCTGCTTATTTCCTTTATGTTCACCATCTGAAATGGACCAAGGTCGCCTGTTCTTTACTGTGGGGCTGCCCTTTCCTTGGCTTCAGGGGCCACCACCTCCCCCAACCCCCATCCTGAGGGCTTTGTCTTAACTCCTACTCTATCTGGAAAGCATTTTCTACCCCTCAGATGGAGTGAGATAACCGCACTCTCCAGGGACCTCTACCTCCCCCATAAAGAACAATGATCGGTCACATGTCTGTCTCTGCCATTAGACTACAGTCCTATCAGGGCAGGGACCACGTTTCTGTTTTTTTAAGTTTACCACTGTGTCCTTAGTACCCATCCTCAGCATGTTCTGCACGGCGGGGGCCTAACAAACACATCAGGAGCAACTGATCAGTGGAAGGACTTTTGCTCACGTGCTTCCCTCTCTTCCTCTCTTGCCTGAAGTCACTGCAAAAATGTACAAGTGGAAACATTCAGAGGGTAGGGTAATGTTTGTGGTAGAGTCCACCCTTTCTCTTTTTCATTCCATCCTGCCTCTGAGGCTGAGTTTTAGGTAGGAGGCCTCCAGGGCAGAAGGACTTGCTTGAATGAAACCTGAAACCTGAATTAGACCTGAAATTTACGTACTCAGAATTAGCTTTTAACCCTTTCTTGATTAAGGCAGCCAGTGTCAGCCCTCTTGCACACACTTTTCAGATTACATAGTGTCATCTTGGAGTTCTTTTCACATGTTCAAAACTGTCTTTGAGATTTATTTCACCCTGGATACACTTGGCTATTTGGAGAAATGCTGGCATGGAGAATGTTTGCCAGCTAACACTCCGGCTCACAGAAGACTGGGTCTCGAAGTAAAACCTAATGAACAGCATTCTAGTAGCTCAGAGGCTCCTGTGCCTGGTTAAGTGCTTGTTCTCCAACAAGGGGAGGTTAAGCATCCAGGGTTCTGGATGCTAAAGCCGTGAATACCTTTTCCTTTTTTGTCCTCTTTTTTTTTCTTGGGCGGCTCCTTTTTCACTTTTTTATTTGCAGCTACCTGAGGAGGTTTTTCTTTTGCGTCTGCTGGCTGGTTTTCTTTTTCTTCTTCCATGAGCCTCTGATGAATTTCAGCAGCCACCTGGTTATATAAGAGCAACATTTCAGTTAATACAACATTTATGAACGACGACAGCCATTTGGATTTAGCCGTCACCCAATTCCATTGAAACCTCATTCTACAGCAAACATGCCATGTACTCAATCTTTACAGAAGATTTAAAAGATTCTACTTGAATGGAAACCTGTCCCTGTCCCAAGATGTAGCTTTCCTGAGGCCACCTGTGTGGAGGCCACTCACTTTCTCAAGCCCTGCCTGCCATTCGTCTTTAGTTACGCAAACATTTCTTTCTTTTTAATCTCAGACCCTATGGATTTAACACCCACTATTCTTCCAAGTTCCTGTTATTTCTTGGTCTTCAACCTGGGGCATTCCTCTATATCACTGTTTCTCAGGTTTTTTTTCATTATTGATTGTTTTTAAGTCAGTTTCTCCTAACCACATTCCCCTTCCTGAAATTTTAATACTGCAGAAGGGTATCTGCCTATGTATTTTATGTGTGTCTGTGCTTCATACATAAAACTAGTGAGAATTTTTCATGTCCTCCAACCAAGTTTTGGGGGCACATGCCCTGTATTTATTGGGCTCATGGACACTTGAATCCTGGGCTTCCATTCTATTTTAACACTAGACATCACCCCACCAAGGTGCAGTGTTCATGAGGATGACCTGTCCCACAGGCTAACTGCATCGCTGCTTCTTAACTTCCTCTGCTTGGGGGAAATTTCAGCTTCTCTCCATATCAGCACCCTCCTTCTCTCACTCTCATAGATTTCCTGGTATGAGAGATTAGTTGTGTGGTCACAATACAATAGCTGATGAAAGGCGGGCAGAGAGGGAGGTGTGTGAAGTGCGGCTGGGATCCCTCCATCTCGCCTATGAGGCTGGCTCTGCTCTGCAGGCAGCAGGAAAACCTTGTCTTGGGGCTTGTACAGCTGGGGCTGTGCCTGCAGTTAGAAAGACTGGACCATTTGAACCATGTTTTTCTCCGGATATATGCCCAGGAGTGGGATTGAATTTGAAAAAGAATAAATACATGTATATGTATAACTGAATCACTTTGCTGTACACCTGAAATGAACACAACATTGTTAATGAACCATGCTCCAATATAAAATCAAAATTAAAAAAATAAAAAAGAGAAAGACTGGACCTGCTAAAATAAGTTCACCTGCCCCTGGTGAGGTGAAGGGCGTTTACAGCTGTAAATCTGAGAAATGAGAGGTGAGACGAGACTCCCAAAATGAAGAAAGAAAACCCACACACACCACGGGGGCAGTAGCAACATATGGTTGAAAACTTAAAAATCTCAATAAGGCAGCTGGTGAGGAAATGGGGGTCCATGGGAGTTTATTTATTTATTACAGTGCTTTCTGTGTCCAAGCCTGATGTTATTTCTGGGGAGAATTGGGTGAGGGGCCCAGAGGAGAAACAGGAAGTTGCATAGAGGTGAATAGAAAGATGAAGAAGGCACAATCTAATCTCTACTCTCAAAGAAGCTTGCGGTCCTGCGGGTGCAATAGACCAGCCAATTCCTGTCCTCTCCAGATTCCCAGCACGCTTCATACCCACGGCTCAGCATATCACTGCCCACAACTGTTCTACGAGTGTTAAATCTTGCCCTCAATCTCCAAATGAAATGAGCGCTCCGGAGGGCTGAGCCAGCCCTGCTTCTTGGTTTTCTCCATAGCTTTTAGCATCTGTGCTATGCTCATAGAAGATGCCCAGGAAATGCTTATCGATTGATGGAATTTCTTTTAAAATAATCATATGCTACAGAATACACCCACAGCTTCTTCTGTATTAGCAGAACCTTGGAGGGATGCAGAAATGTTTCAGAGAGCAAGGCAGTTTTTTTGTGGGTGTGTATGCGTTTTTTTAATCAGATGTTCTTTTGATAAAAATGGATTTCATGATATATACTGTACTTTCAAATTCTTGGTAAAGCTGAAAGCAGACTTGTTAACATTCTTCCCTAAATTGCAAGCAATTCAGTTTTGAATGTGTTCTTGCAAACCACGGTGAGTTAGCAATTTCCTTTAAAATTGGATTTTTCTCCTCTGTAAACAACCTTGTGATGATGATGATGATGATAATTATCATCATCCGCATTTTTCTGGTCCACTTCCCTCAAACACCTCTGGGTCTCTTTCAAAAATTAACATAATTCACAGTACATCCAGCAATCTAGCTTGTAAGGCTGAAGAAACTCTAGAAATAATGCTTTGACGCTGTGGGTGTTAAACATGACTTATTTCTTTGAAATCATTGCACACCTGCTAATTACAAGAAAGTTTTACTAAAAATTCACATAACGTACTAAATGAATAGCTCTTGGTAAAACCGCTGTGTAGCGAAAAGCCCGTGTTAAAGTGCTCTCATTCCCATTGCCCTGATCTCGGCTGGTCCCGTTCTCCCTGCAGCAGTTTACTGAATCAGGCCTGTCTCATCTGAAACTCAAAGTTCACTTAAAGACATGTAATATCAAAGTCATAAAAGTCTATTAGAAATATAAAAGCAGGATTCAAATGTAAGTATTAGGAATATTAATTACTAAACAATCCTTCCTCCTATGCTTTCTAAGTGGTTTTCAAAGGTTCACTAGCAAAGTGGTACAGTTTTGAATAAATTTCTTAATATAATAATCTATTATGTTTAATGTCTAAAAAACTTTCATATACATTATTTCATTGGATCTTTTCAACCGTTCAAGAAAGGAAAGATAAGGTAGAATGTCTCCCATGTTACAGATAAAGAATCGAAGACTCAGAGAGGTTAAGTGATTTTCCTAAAATCACACAGCTTAAACAAGAAGTGTAGCCAGTGCTCTTTGTGCTGTATGATACTCTTTTTCTAATAATCTAATATTTAAAATCTCATTTCCCCAGGTAATTTTAATGGGATTCATAAGACTTGTAAGTTGTCTTTATGTTCAATTAACAGTAAGGATAATAATTCATCTACTTTTTTTAGAACTTCTAGATCCGGTTTCCCACTCTCTGGTGCTTGGTAGCTGTAGTCTTTGCGGTGATCCCCCTTGCCATGACCATCATCATTTATATGAACGTCAGTGTCACCAGCATAGTGGCAGCAACATCTCAAGAATGTGCTGAGGACTCAGTACTGTGTTAGATGTGGGCATCATGCTAGGTGTAGTGGATACAGAAAGTTTTAGAACCCAGTTAAATATTCAGGAAAACACTAATAAGGTAAAAATCACAAACAATAACCTAGATACTAAGAGTGAAGAGTGGGAGAGACAATAAATGCTACAAGGATTAGAAGAGCATGCAATCAGAGAAGGCTCAGGCTTCAGGAAACAGACAACCAACTGGTTTGGAATCAAGGTAGGAAGTAGTTCTGAAGACTTAAAGAAAGGATAGGCTGAATTTCTGACTTTAAAACTGGAAAATCTGGCCCTACTGGACCCCATTCTTAAATGGCAAGGTTGGCTAGGTGTCTCTCTAGATGGGGTTGTTACTTCCACTTGGCCACAGTCCCACTCCACCCTATTGCCTTATACTTAACCCTTCTCACTGACATTTCCTGCTTGGCCCTGTAGAGCCCTGCACTTGGAGCCCTGGGCCAGCATAGAAAATAATCTAAATGTTGGTTCAGTCCTTTCTTGACCTCATATATTTGCTGATTGAACTGTTTCACTTCTTATTTCTTTCAGAAAAAAAGGAAACACTTCTGGGAGGTATAGATTTATATTGTGAACACTGTGTAAATTTTCTGTTCATAGCATATTACCAGCTTTGGAATTTAATGAAAGGGTATTACTGAAAGGAAACGTAGTAACCAGCACTGCTTACCATGTGAGATATTGCTAACGAACACTGCTGCCACGTGTCCATCACCATCTTCTCAGCGGCCTCAAAGTTTAACTCTATGTTTTCCAGTGTGTAATCGATCTTACCCTTCAGTGTGGCTTTTGTTTTTGGTTTGGATAAAGCTGACTCTGGAGAATTGGGTCTTTGAGGAACTAGGGGAATTCTTGGGAAAACCAACAAAAAAGAAATATAAAGATTTTATTTAACAGAATTCTATTTTTGTGTCCATGTTACTTGGTGAATTTCGTTGTCCTGCCTTTTTTTTTTTTTTTTCGTTATCCTGCTTTAATCTCAATTTTCAAAGTTTTCTTGGAAGAACTCTTTAGATGGAGAAAGGACTATGAAAGGCTGTATTATGGCCTACACCTCCTAGAGAAATGGAAATAAAAACAAAAATAAACAAATGAGACCTAATGAAACTTAACAATTTTTGCACAGCAAAGGAAAACATAAACAAGACAAAAAGACAACCCTCTGAATGGGAGAAAATATTTGCAAATGAAGCAACTGACAAAGGATTAATCTCCAAAATTTACAAGCAGCTCATGCAGCTCAATATCAAAAACTCAAACAACCCAATCCAAAAATGGGCAGAAGACCTAAATAGACATTTCTCCAAAGAAGATATACAGATTGCCAACAAACACATGAAAGGATGCTCAACATCACTCATCATTAGAGAAATGCCAATCAAAACTACAATGAGGTATCACCTCACACCGGTCAGAATGGCCATCATCAAAAAATCTACAAACAATAAATGCTGGAGAGGGTGTGGAGAAAAGGGAACCCTCTTACACTGTTGGTGAGAATGTAAATTGATACAGCCACTATGGAGAACAGTATGGAGGTTCCTTAAAAAACTAAAATTAGAACTACCATACGACCCAGCAATCCCACTACTGAGCATATACCCTGAGAAAACCATAATTCAAAAAGAGTCATGTACCACAATGTTCATTGCAGCTCTATTTACAATAACCAGGACATGGAAGCAACCTAAGTGTCCATCAACAGATGAATGGATAAAGAAGATGTGGCACATATATACAACAGAATATTACTCAGCCATAAAAAGAAACGAAATTGAGTTATTTGTAGTGAGGTGGATCGACCTAGAGTCTGTCATACAAAGTGAAGTAAGTCAGAAAGAGAAAAACAAATACTGTATGCTAACACATATATATATGGAATCTAAAAAAAAAAAAAAAACAAAACTGGTTCTGAAGAACCTAGGGGCAGGACAGGCATAAAGATGCAGACATAGAGAATGGACTTGAGGACACGGGGAGTGGGAAAGGTAAGCTGGGATGAAGTGAGAGAGTGGCATGGACATATATACACTACCAAATGTAAAATAGATAGCTAATGGGAAGCAGTCGCATAGCACAGGGAGATCAGCTCTGTGCTTTGTGACCACCTAGAGGGGTGGGATAGGGAGGGTGGGAGGGAGATGCAAGAGGGAGGAGATATGGGGATATACGTATATGTATAGCTGATTCACTTTGATATAAAGCAGAAACTAACACACTATTGTAAAGCAATTATACTCCAATACAGATGTTAAAAAAGAAAAAAAATGTTTTATGGTCTAGAAAGTCTAACAAGAAGAAACTAGAGACAAGCAATGCTAAAATATAATTTTCAGGTCTAATTCTCAGTAATTATGAGGAGGGGGATTAAACAATGGCAATTACGAAGAAATGCAATTTTGAAATTTATCTGGGATATAAACTTCCGACAAGGTGTAAATCAGTCATGAAAAGCAAACCAATAGAACTGGACGTCACTTCTTTAAAATGACTAGCAGTTGGCTTCCGGAAGTAGACAGTTAAAAAGCAGGATATGACAGATGTGAGGTCTGCAAGGGGGTGTCCCATGGAGGTGTGAGAGCTCCCGCAGCCCTCCCCACCCTTGAGAATGGGTGATGAAGGCTGTCTCTGTTTTGTAAAGTGCTGTGGGAACACAGAGTTAAGCTCTCTCTCCCCCTTTCTCAACCATATTGCTGCCCCTATGTAGAGATTTTAGAGCTGCCCCTGGGAATGTTCTATCCCTGAAGGATCCCAGGATCTCAAAGGCTAACTGCAGGGAACCATCTACAGAGCAGAATGCTAACTGCGACTGGGATTCCCCTCGGTGATAGAACATAGGAAGAGCTTTCCGCTAGGGCAAGGAATGGGCAGAGAGGAGCTCCAAGGATGCCGTTGCTAAAATTTGAGGAGGAACAAGCATTTGGCTTGGCAGACTCAAGTTGCTGGGGACCAGAGCAGGGATGCAGAAAGCTGGCTGTGAACTCCAGCACACAGTTAGCTTGGCCTTGTTTTGAAGCATCAGACGAGGTTTTCTGAAGTTGGCTCTTTGAGTCTCATAGCGCTTGGAATTCTGACAGTGCACCATGCCTTATAAAGGCAACGTGTTGAGGGTCTACAACTCAGTATATGTCCACCCACAAGGACAGCTGATGTTTTAATAATCAAGTAGTGCTTAATCTCAGTCACTGAGACGTGAGATTCACGTGTCTAATAAGATAAAGGCTGTGTGATCATCTCTACATGTTTAATACGGGGCAATAGGCATTCCTAACACCTTGCTTTGGAGGACAGCAGTGGTGGCGTATCATTTAGAAAAGGGATCTGGATTTGGAATTCATTTACTGGGAAAAACTCTTGTCAGCTAGCTCTCTCACTATCAGTAGATGTATCAATAGATATGAACTGGGACATGTCACTCGACTTTCTGAGGCTCCATTCCTTCTGGAAAAATACAAATATAATAATAATATTGGTACACATTATTGGTTATTAGTTAACACCATTATTATTATTATTATTAGGTTGTTGGAGGAATAAAATAGACAAGCTATGTGAACATGCTTAACACTGCTCGTTTCCTGATACATATTAAAGAGACTGGTTGGTTGGTTTGTTGGTTGATGCCTTGATTGGCTGAGAGTTCCAGGCGATACTCACAGCAGTGATCTGAGGTTGAGATTGGTGCACATTGTTTTGCAAAAAGTAAGAACTGGCTGTTCTTTTGCCTGTTTCATTCTACTAACCAACATTAATAGCTTCCCCATTATGCCTGACTTGCTATTTTGTGCTAAGAACAGAATGCCCTGCTACTAGACATTGAAACTTGGCCTCTTTTGATGACTCTGATGGGTTCATATCACTTTGGGAAATTTTTATTGTTCTTAATTTCAAAGTTCTCTTTCAGAAGCTTGCTGAGTTAAACATTTCTCTTGTATCTGTGTCAAAAAGAGGGTTCAGACTTCTTGTGTGTTCTTGCTTACTCGTGGGACTGACAAGGACATGATGGGACCAGATGGAAGAAGCCTAGAGAGAAATGGGCCTCAGATCACTGTGGAATCCTATCGTGCACAGGCCATTTCAAATCCTTTCTGGAATAAGGGAGGGTAAAATGAGGAATGTAAGAACATGTGATACTCACAATTAAAATAGTGCATGTGAGGAAGAATAGCTTGTTGTCATATTATGCAATAATATGATGACGATAATAGTCATCACTTATTGAGAGTCACTGGGACTAGGTCTCAAGTCTTCTGACTCCCAGGCATGGTGCTACGTGTTTTGAGGATTTCATTCTCTATAATCTTCACAACAACCCTACTTTACAGATAAGGAAACCAAGGCTTAAGAGAGTTGGGGTGACTTTCCCAAACAAATTGTTTTAACTTAATTACATATAACTAGTAATTGCCTGAAAATGTCATTTTTCTTCCACCCTTACCACCAAGTTTATTTTCTTACTGGTGGGAATCTGATGTTAGACTACTACTAAGTTTCAGTCTCACAAAGTCATAATCACATATGACTGAGTCTTTACTGTTTCTCAATTTCCTAACCTGTAAAAGAAGACTCATAACACCTTCCATTGTCATTTATATAATGCCATGCACACACACAAATGCACACATACACACAGAGCATCTTGGGACCTTTCATAAAAGTGGTAGAGGGTCACGATCCCTTACTAGAAACCCTTGTGGTCAAAAGTGTTTCAGAATTCAGAATCTGTATATACTATACATTCCGTAATATCCCCAGCAGTCTGTTGGATGCACTCTGTAACAAAACACACTACATCTCTGCAGCAAAAATGAGTAGATATTCACTATAAGTGGGATAAATAATGCATATCAATAGTCTTGAGTCGAAGTTTTCAGTTTTTAGAGTTTTTTTTGGATTTTGGATTAGCAGATACAAGATTGTGGTTTTATTAGTGGTATTCAATTTAAAATCACAAAGCTTTATGTTGAGACTGATTACAGGGCAACGTGATAGCCCGCCTTACCTAAGCTGGAATTCCAAAATATCTTTACTATCCAGTTGGACCAATGGGACTCGAGTAAATCTCTTAGTGTCATCTGTTGGGATTTTACGTTCCATTCCCCTGTAATAATCTTGAAGCAGTCTCTTCGTATCTTGGAAACGGTTCAGTTCTGCCTTTAATAGAAAATATGAATGTTAATACCCAAGACAGAACAAGCTGATCTGTACATATGTTCTATATAAGCCCTGTAAGCACTATTTTATTTTTTAATAAGATTATTTATTTATTTATTTATTTTTGGCTGTGTTGGGTCTTCGTTGCTGTGCGTGGGCTTTCTCTAGTTGTGGTGAGCAGGGGTTACTCTTCGTTGTGGTGCGCGGGCTTCTCATTGTGGTGGCTTTTCTTGTTGCAGAGCACAGGCTCTAGGCCCGTGGGCTTCAGTAGTTGTGGCACGTGGGCTCAGTAGTTGTGGCTCATGAGCTCTAGAGTGCAGGCTCAGTAGTTGTGGCACACGGGCTTAGTTGCTCCGCGGCATGTGGGATCTTCCCGGACCAGGGCTCGAACCCATGTCCCCTGCAATGGCAGGCAGATTCTTAACCACTGCGCCACCAAGGAAGTCCCTGTAAGCACTATTTTAAAACATTTAGGTTGAAATCAGTTTTCTGGAAATTAAGAAAGACAATTGGCTTCAATTGTATATCTAAAATTTCATAACAATTAAAGAAAACTAGTGAGTTTGCTTTCTCTGTACTTAGTACGATTCCGCTTAACAAGATGACATTTCTATGCCTCTTAACAAAGTGACAAAATGTTGTATGAAGTCTGAAGTAGTGTATATTATTCATTATTTTGACATTAGGAATTCTTCCTGTGTCCAGTATTCAATCAACCAATATATTAACAAACATTTGAGTGTCTTCCGTCATAGGTAACATATTAGTTGATTTGGGAGATACCAAAAATATTATATATACAAATACATAATATAAATACAGATACAGATACAAAAAAACTGAAATGCAAAATAAGACTAGGTTTTGGTCCTATAGGACTATGTAATGTAGCTGTGGAGGAATAACAAATGGTGAGGTAAAGGGATAATGAAGAGTTCTCTTTCCACAGTTTCCATTCTTGCTCAACAGGAACAGAAGCGTGATCACTCGTCCATGCTGACAACGAAATCCCTCTGCTGGCTTTGCCAGTAGGTATCTTGAGGGACAGGAAACGGAGAAGCATAGAGGAGCATCGGTTATTCCCAAGTGACTCCCTTGCAGCCAGGTCGTTTCCCTTTGCAGTAATGGTGACATGCATGCACAATGAGACCCTGCACAGTGTCGATTACACAAACGTAGAGCATGAGTTTTCCAACCTGCTCTCCCATTAGGTGTCAGATCAGTTAGCATATCTGTGCTTCTCTCTGGTGGTGTAACCATGACCTCCATCCTTTGCTTTAGTTAGTGGGGCTACTTAAACCAGTACCTGAGGGTTTAAATATTGAAGCTCTTATTCAGATGTATTCCATAACAGTTAGTTAATTATAGAAAGCATCTTTTCTAAAAAGAACAAAACTGACCTGGTGTTCAAAGCCCTTTGCTGAACCTAACCCAGGATATTTATGACGGGATCCCTATATTCAGCAAGCAATTAATATGGCCATTTATTTAATAAAACATCAAGAAGTAGTCTTGTACTACCATATTCACAGTTTGGAACAAATAAACGTCTGCTCTGCATTGTAGTCTACAACAAAAGACAAGGACATTTTCAATAGGTTTCTTTTTGATACAGAAAAGTGTATGCCAAATTGCTCCTGAAAAGCTGTTCTCTGCATTATTAAACTTTTCTAGCTAAATGATTGAAACAGGAAGAAATTTATTTGGTTAATTTGAATCTATGTTGTAAATAAAATTACCATTCATATATAATCTTAAATAATAGAACATGTTTTAAATACTCTACTAGGATTTTAAACACATATATGTTTAACTTTTCAAGCTAGCATTTTGAAATGATTAGGAAAACTAAACATTTTTCTCTTTCCCTCAGAGAAACCAAATCAAGCTTTAAAATATTTATTTATGAACTAATCTCACAGTTTGACAATAAATGTTTGCACCTTTTGTGCTTAGATTTGGTAAAACAGTAGAGAGAAAATGATTCTTGTAAACTATACTCAAGAGAATCTGCACGATACCACATTTACAATGAGTAGCATGCAAATATAAACCCAATTTGGACAAATTGAGTACGGACTAATAACTTTGGGGAATTAAAGAGAAATGTTGTGAGGCTATAAAAGTTGTTAGTAAACCATAGTATTACATCATTTGGTAAATATATTTAGACATCAGAAAATTTTTCCTCCTTAACTTAGAGAACTGAACTCTTTAATTATGATTAAGTTTAGTAGATCCTATTCTATACAATTGGTATTCGAGACAGTGCTGGTATCCATGCCTTAGGCTAACCCTGTTATATTATTTTATATAAAATATTAATTTATTTGGGGGAACATAATTTGATTCATTATACAGCTAACTATGAATAAGATGCTGTCATATATCATATAAGCAGAATTGATCAAAAGTCCTCTCACATTTATGGTAACTAGTAAATAATGCTTTCTTACTGTTTCTCTCATCACAGAAACTTAGTTTTGAAAGAAATCTTAGAAATCATTTAGCATAGCATTTTCTAAAGTTTATTTCGTAGAAGCTTTGTCCTATAAGCCCTTAATGAGCACCATGCAGGGGAAAAAACAAACAAAAACTTTGCAACGTCAAATAATTTCAGAAATGTTGGGTTAACACACCAAAAGACTTTCTTTATTGCAGGGCATCTTAGTATCTTAATATGTCAATATGCTTGTCAATCTCCCAGGGAGAGGGAAGGGTAGAGTACATAGCCCTTCCCAAAGTCTTCTGATCATCAAGTCCTTGTTTTGTGAAACATCTTGTAGGACTAGTGTTCCGTGGAATCCACTTTGGGAAACACTTATCTAGGCACAGGCCCTTGAAAACTTTCATGAAGATTCTTTCCCCTCCATAAATATGTGCAAGCTTCTGCTTATGAGCTCCTGGACCAGCAGCTCAAGTGCCTGAAAAGTCTGTTATTCGATGGAGAGTTCCAATCATTAGGATCGTTCTTCATTTATTGAACTGAAATCTACTACTCTCCTGTAGTTTACAGCTTTGGGATTTTATATGATCATGCCAATCAGTGCAGAACTAGGCTTCTTCTGTTCTAGGTGGCTAGCCTTTAACTATGTGAACGCCGATGAAAAAGCAGTGGTTAGGGGTACTGGCTCAAGAGTTAGATTCCCTCAGTCCAAATCCCAGCTCTCCTACTACTGGCATGTGGCACTCGGCAAATCGCTTCATCTATGGTTGCCTCAGTTTCCTCATCTGTGAAATGAGGATTGTGAAAGAATTCACAGCCTAGGGTTGTTGTGAAGGTTTAACCTTCACATGAAGAGTCCTTAGAACAGAGTAAGAACTTAATAAATATTAGCCTTTATGTCCTTTACCCTCTTTTTTCCTAGTTGGCTTTAGATGTGGACTCTGTTTCTCAGGGAGAGGGTCTGAAATGTAGGTCTTGTGGGGGGTAAGAGTTATACCGTTTCCAAAAGAGGCACATATTGCTTGGACTAATGGGAATGATTTACAAAAATTCTCTAATCCCTTTGCCTTCGTTATTGGGTTTCAGTTATTTCTACCATAAACTTTTGAAACAGCTGTTCCAGCATTCACTCTCCGCTTACCCAAACTGGTGTCCCGGGGATGTTACCCAGGCAGGTTTAGGCTGCTGCCTGTCTTGCCTTCATCCTCAGCACAGCCCATGCCTTGTAGCCCCCACCTGGATCCCAGAGTTAGCAATCAGCGAGGCTGCTCCTGCTTCTCAGGCCGCTGCCTCCCGTGGTCCAGCTTGCCCCCGAACCCCGGGCTTGTCCCTGTGAGTGCTGGAAGTACTCGCATCCACGGTCATTTGTTGAACAAGGATTTATTGAACACCTACTATGCGCTAGCTCTGGCGATCCTCAGCTAAATATTCTCATTTCCCGCAGTAACTCCTCCTGTAAGCTAATCAGTTCAAGACCTGAAAGGTACCCTTTTCCACTCTATCCTCACTGCTATTTTCTTAGGAAAAAATACTCATGTAGACACAGCTTGACCAAGACAGCCTTCATAATCCTCTCAGCATGACTAAACTATAGACAGGTTTCTTCCTAACTCCAGACTCCTGACCTCCCTTTTCTTAGAGTATTTACTTTAGAAAACTTGTCTTTGAAAGTCCATTCTCTGTCCCTTTGAGATGTAAATCTTTTCAAAATCTTCCTGTTGGTTTTAGAAATCAGAACTGTCTCTCTGAGAAACCTGGGAACCATCTCTTTGAAATGTAAGCATATGAAATGAAAATAGAACTCCTATGTCCTGGTCCTCTGGGAGGAGAGGAGTCTGACTTAGGAAGACACCTTGCTCCAAGTTGTAAAACTACGTGCATCAAGAAGAGAAGGGAGAGTTTACTTTTCCTTTAGACGAGGCCAATCAAGCAACACAGGTTGCGCATGACACCCCACCTTGCCCCAGTTCTTAAAAACTCTCCAGCACTTATTCTTGGCAGAGCTGGGTCTCCAGACTTGGTCTGTGCTCTCTCCCCTATTGTTGACAATACCTTGGCATAAAATCAACGTCTGTCTCTTCAACTTGTCCAGTGCAATTCATTATTTTAACGGGCTGCAGAAATAAATTAATCTGATTGTTCCGATGAATGGTCTCTTTTTCCAATCTGGACACAAACGTTTTTTGGGAATCAAGTGCCTGCTGAGTCTGATCCAGCCCACGCTCTTGTGGCAGGGCTGCTTTCCCGGGGACACTTTGGGTGTCCGCTGGGAGAGGCTGGCGTGGTAACGACCCAGGACAGACACCATCTCTGCTGCCCCCTCCACAGCTCTAGGCCACCTGGAAACAGCTGGTGAGTTGTAGCTTGAGATGCTACCAGTTCTGGTGTTTGCTTGGCCGGGGACAGAATGGGTTATTTCAGCTAACCTCCTTGGCAAGTTGGAGCTCAGGCTGGGCAGAGTGCTGTGAGTAAAACAAGCCCCTCGCACTCCCAGAGGAGTGGTTACAGGACGGACGTGGCCATGGAGAGAAGAGTCTGTGTCATCCTGACCGGCCGCTCTTACCTGCATCAGTGAGAAGAAATGGTTCATCGCGATTCCCATCGAGTCCTGCAACCAGCTCTCGTTAATGATGGCCAGACGTTCCTGCTCTGCCTCTTCCTTGCGGGCATCACAGATGTCCCACAGGCGGTCCCGTAAATCCTGAACACAAACACTGCTGTGAGGTTTCAGAATCACAGCTCAGCTGACCTCCGTATAATAACACTAAAATCCTTTGCCTGTCTAAATGTGCCTGAAGAAAATTTAGACCTAATACACTCATATATTTTATCCCTTCAGTCAACAAATATTTATTTTGCTTCTACTCTGTCAGGCCTTACCTTTCTAAGACCCCCTCAGCACACCTTGTGCCCAGTTCCGCAGTTTACTTTATTCATGGGGTGCTATGTTTTAGGTATTCTAATCCTTCCTCACAAGATCTGATTGGCCGAAAAAGACCTTTCAGGGAATTTTTGAGGAAATGGTGTATTGTTGGTGGAAGAAATATGCTGCTTTATTGAATCCGAGGGCATAGGCTTGTTAATTAATCATGAGTGGAGCATGTCATTCTCCAAGAAATAGGGTCTGAGTTTAATAGGATTGTCTGAAAATAAGCTTTGTATTACAGAGCTAGCAGTGAAAAAAAAATCTTTTAAAGATCCCAGCTCTGCCACTTACCAGATCCTGAGGAATAATGATGATAATACCTTTCTATGTGTGTCAGTGTTCAGAATATAAGTCATTATACTTATATTGACTCATTTAATGCCTCACAACCACCTTGGGTCCTATTATTTTCTTCATTTTGCAGATGAGGATACTGAGTCAGTCACAGAGAGGTTATTTTCCTAAAGTCACATTATGAGCAAGTGGTGGAGCCAGGATATGAGCCTGTGGTCTTGTCTGTACCACTAGATTAGGGCTCAGTTCCTTGACCTGTGAAGTGGGGATATTATTTACCCTTTGGATGTGCTGCAGTTAGCCTAAGCCTATAAAGCACTTAGCACAGTATTTAGCACACAATAATTCCTCAGTTATAAACAGTATCATAATCTTATTCATAGCAATAAAATATCTGTTTAATTAAAATCCCATTAAGAAAATATATACAGTCCAATAAAACTTGACAGTTTTCACGCTCGTAATAATTTATTGAACATTTACTGTGTGTTGGGCATTGTGTTCAGTGCCTGATGTTGATTACCTCACATATCCCCACAGTAACCAAGGGAGAAGTTTCTGATGAGAAATTTGATGCCCAGAGAGGTTGAGTCACTTGCCTATGGTTTCAGCGTGGTGAAGGCAGGAATTCGAACGCAAGCAGTTTGATTCCAGTGCCTACAGTGGATTTTACTTCTGTGATGCTGTGTTTATGGAACACTTAGCATTTTGGTTTGTTATCTTGCGGGGGCTTCACATGAAGTGAAAACATCACAGGCATTTTTATAGCTCTACGCTAATATCAGAACAGTACGCCGTTCTTTTAGAGCTGATCTTGATGTCCCCCTGGTCTTTGCACAAATGCTATATCAGACATCAGTGAGGACAGGCTTCTGCTCCTCGAACATTTATACATTTTCAAAAGACAGGAGAGGAAGCAGTTGAGGAGAAAGTACAAAAGCAGGAGGCTGGGACCTCGTTTCTAGTTCTCTTTCTGCTCCCGACTCACTGGGAGGCCTTAGCAAGTACCAGTGTCTCTGTGGCTTGGTTTTCTAATGGTAAAGTGAGGACAACATGATAGCAGAACCTTTCCATTAACTTCTTAGGACTGGAATGAAAGAAGCCAAGAACAAGGAATATTACCAGGAATAAAGAGGTTAACTACTGGCAAATAGGATTATGGATTTGTCATTTCCAATTTTGCTTCTTTTAAATATCTAATCTGTCTCCAATAAACATATGGTACTTTTGGAATACAGGAAGGCCAGGATTGTGAATAGGCAGGAAAGAGATAGGAAAGGCAGATATGTTTTAGGATTACCGTTTGAGGAATGTCTAAGAACAGGTAAAAGACTTCAGTTTACTGGGACATTGATTAATTCAATACCTCCTGGATTAAACCCTCCAGCACCCTGGTCATCCAAGTTACCATAATGCCTTCACTTAATTTCAATAACTTCCCAGTTGTTTTTCCAACTGCTCTCAAACACACCAAGCGTCCTCCCTCTTCAGTGCCTTCGCTTTTCCCTATGCCTGATACACTCTTCCTCCCCAAATCTGCATGGTTTATCTGATTCAATCTCTCCTGTCCTGAGTTTGCTCAAATATTGCCTTCTCAGTGGGTCTTTCCACAACTATCATATACTAAATGGTACATCAACGTTCCTTCCCTCCCTGCCCTGCTTTCCTCCTTCACATAGCTCATATTATCAGTGACATACTCACTATACATTTACTTGTTTATTGCTTATCCTTTGCATTCTGGCCCCCAGAACATAAACATCCTGAGGTCATAGGCTTTTTGTTCAGTGTTGAATCCCCCGCACCTTGTGCAGTGCCCGGACCATGGTAGATGCTCAATAAATATTCACAGAGCAGATGAATGGGTCATGGGGTAGAGCTTGGGAATTTGTTGTTGTTGACAAATAAATACTGAGATTATAATCAGATATGACTACTAGTAGCCTATACTTAAGGTTGTGGAAGGGGAAAGAATTCCCTTGACAGGATAAGGGGCTCTGTAAATCTACACAGGAAAGACAAAAGGTGAGAGATTGAAATCAGGCTTCATGTACATCAGAGGACCTTTTCTAAAGCATCAGGGTAATATAGTCCATTTATGAATTTATCAAAATCTGCCTGTCTACCAAGTGCCAGGCACTGTGCTGCTGGAATACAAAGATGTATGAGATTTGGTACCTTCCCTCAAGGGATCTATTCAATAGAGGCAACACTTTAGGCTTTCTGGGATGTTCCCTCATTCCCCTTCTGCCTGACATCAACCAACCATATAACTGTATCCAAGAGAGGCATGTACTTAATACCAGGCTTGGACACACTTACATGACCCAACAAAAAGGTTAGGAGTCTACAAAATAGATGCCCAGAATGCTCTTGCACCGCTGGCCTTGGCTTCTCATTCCAGAAGCATTGGCTACCATATTCTCATTCTGAACTCAAAGTACAGAAGAGCGATTGTTCTTGAAAGTTGGCAGGTCAGTGTTCAAACCATTTCCCTCCTCATCCTCACACCTCATGAGAATAAGAAGGGGATGAATTAGGCTTTTGAAGTACAAGATTTGAGAGTGTGGAAACTCTGGCCCCGCGGGTCATGGATTCCCTTACATTCACTCTTTGGTGTAGTTCAGCCTTCGTTTCCTCATCATTCCACAGGTCATCAGGAAGAGAGTTGAAATCAGCCTGCCACTGAGATACAAAATCTTGCTTGTGGTCCGGACGCCTTAGAAACTGCTGGAAACCTGTTCTGTAAGGCATTCGGAGAATCAGACGGAGCTTATCTGTCCCGCCTGTAAACTACACGGTTGTAACTTTGGAAACTTTACTTACCTAATATCATATAAGTAAGCAATCACCGTATGCTGGCCTTCTCTCAGGTGCCTGAGTACTGTTTTGATGGAATTTATATATGAATTTTCTATCAGTTTCCAGTAAGGTACTAAAAACGATTGTATTTCCTGTTAAATGGTAAAGCATAACAATCATAATTTCAAAGTGAAGATTATTCTGTGTAATTGAGTCAAAAGGGCACTACTAAGCAAGAAGATCAAGATGCAACTGCAGCCACTTAAGGCATCTCTGTGAAACTTCTTGCTCCTCCTTCCTCCCCCTCCCCCAGTTAAGTCCTATTTCAAATCATTCTTCGTGTCTGAGCTCAGACATATTTTTTTCCAGAAATCCTTCCCTGATCCAACAATTGTATAGGGTCATCCTCTGAAGTTCTGAAGTCCCACCTTAGCACCCTGTACTTCTCTCATTAGAGAACTGATGGCATTCATTGTAACTGCTTATTTATTTGTCTGTATTCACCTCTAGAACAGCAGTCTCATAAAACCAGGAAGAATTACTATCTTATTCACCACTATAAACAGTTTTTCCTATAATTACCACAGTGTCTGGGACATAGTAAGTGCTCAAGAAATATTTATTGAATGAATGAAATGAATAATCACAGACCTCACATTTTGCCTAAGTTGGAGAACACCTAGGGTTCATGTCAGGGTGATGATGAGTTATTTCTCTGAATTCCCCCTTGATGTTTTACCTTTGCTGTAAATTGCACCATGAAAATCAGAAAGTTTCTTTTACATTATCTTTAATGATACAAATAAACAATGAAAAATAAGAAGTAATCAAATTGAAATAAAATTGAAGATACATATTATATTTTAATATAAACTTGCTGTACTAATTTTTCCCTTATTGGTTATGCATTTATTTATTCAGGGACTTGCACATGGGGACCTTGGAGGTCATCTGGGCTAACTTCCTCTTCAACTGAGAAATACCAAGAGATCTAGAGACAGATTATCCAATCTCTGTGGACCTCACTGATACATTAGGCACATTTCAATGCAACCCCCTCCAGGGTCACACAACTTGTGTTAGTGGAAAATCCTTCCTGTGTTGAGCAGAAATTTGCCTTTCTGTATTTTCTACTTATAAGCCCTAGCTGTGCCCTTTGGAGAAGGACAGTCTACATTCACACCATCTTCCCTATGACAGCCTGTCAAATGTTTGAAGACATTGATGAGGAGAAGTAGGCTGGGATTCAGGATGAAACTCGCTTGCTTTTGTATTTCCAGCATCTAGTACAGCATTTGCAAATAACAGGTACTCAACAAATGTTAATATAGATGTAAGCAGAGTCACCTGAACCCAATTTTATCATCAGTTAAATTTTCAGGAGACTGGATAGCTTCATCTGGTTCTAAAGGCCTATGATTCTATGTCCAACCAAACTTCAAGTATTCATTTATCATACACATTTACAGTTCTTTCAATGCTCCTCTGACATTATTTTAACACCTTTCTCTTACCTAGAGCCCCTCTATGGTTTCTAGTTTTTCATGATCTCTCTTAAAAGATGTGGTATCCAGAGTGGTGCTGAAGACCATTTTAAGTAAGCTGACTACTAAACCTCCCTCCTGGTGACTTCAAGCCATTAATTAACATTCTGTGCAAGGAGAGTTACAACCTAGGAATGGACCTAATTGAACTAACATCCTGTTCACAGTTCTTATTTACTTACAAGAACTTCATGAGAAATTGTCAAATACTATTTTGAATTCAAGATATACTATGTTCATGGTACTTCTCTGACTCACCTACTCAACCTTGCTATCAAAGAAAAGGAACAGGCCAGTTCAGCAGGACTTAGTCTTAGTAAACCTGTCTGACCTCTGGGTGATCATTTTGTATGTTACAAGTGCTCAGAACGCATGTGTTTAATAATTTTCTTTCAAATTTTGTCAGGGATTAACATCTGGATCATTGGTCTTGTATGCTACTAAATCCCATCCACCTTTTGTTAAATATTTAGTCATTAGCCCACATCTGGTCTTCTAGATTCTCCCGTATCTTCTGTGATTTCTATGAGTTATCGACAATGTCCCATCTGTAGTTTATTTAATTCTCTGGGATGTTATTTTTCTGGGTCTAGGCACTTGAACTTATGTGATGTGACTAGATGTTAAGACCTATCCTTTCCAATTAAACAGTCTTCTCTTCATTGACTGAAGCATAATAGGAAATTGGGTAGCCAAAGCAAGTATCCTCCAAGCTTCAGAAGCTAGAAAGAAATGACCTCTCACTCCACTGCCTCCTTGGTGGTCTCTGAACCTTCCCTTGGGGCTGGCAAAGGGATAGGGACCCAGGCTCCCCTTGAACTTGGTTGCTGCCTCCACCTGAGAGAGCCAGATATGGAAGCAATCTCCCTCTTTCTCTCACTCTGTCTCTTTCCTCATGCCTATTGAGGTAAGGTATACCTGGGGTCCCTGGAAGACCTGGAACTAGGGTTGCCAGATAAAGTATAGGATGCCTATATATACTTCATTGATTATCTGAAATTCCAATTCATTTAACTGAGCATCTGTTTTTCCTCACCATTAGTAGGTAAGCTGTGCAGCTCATGTGTGAGAAGCTTAGAGTAGAAAAGGTAGGGTAGGTCATGTGGCCTGCTTTGTTTCCAGGTTCTAGGCTAATTCTGCTTGTAGCAAAAGGAGTTCTCTACATGGTTTCACTTAGGTAACTAGAGGTCCAGGCTGTATATCCTCCCTTCGTCCCTCCAGACCAACTCCCCATCCTTCTCAGTGATTGCTCTAGGAGGCTAACTCATGTGAACTACTTCAGGAAACTCCCTTGCCTTCCACCTCCCAGGCAAGAGATGTGAGAGCAGGAAGGACATGAGGTCTGGTTATATGCTTCCTTGCTTCTCTCTGCTGGTCACTGTGGGTGGCTGCATCCTCTGGGAAGGCCACAGCCCCTGGCAGGTGGCCCTCTCCATGCACAGGTCTTCTTGAGGTCTGGACATCTGCTCCCTGTCCTCACCTTCTCAGGCCTAGGGGTCATAATAGCTCCTGGCTATCTCTTGTTGAGGGTAACAATCTAATCCTTGTAGATTTTCTCATTTACTGGCCACATACATAAAAATCATCCCTTATTCAACTTTCTTTAAATTATCTTCTGTTTTCTGCCAGGATCCTGACTAGATGATCTACAATGGAAGCTGGTGCCATATCTCAGTGTGAATATTTATTTTTCACTCATGTTCTCTATTTCCCTCTTGCCCTCTATGAATTTATTTCTCTCAAGGGCTTCAATGTTAGGAATAAAGGGTTAGATTTTAATATTTTTGTCCCTCACTCTCCAACTCCTACCAAATAATATCATTTTAATTTTATCTCCTTCCTAACAACCACTTCTGTATCCTGCTTCTATGACAGTTTTTGAATATACTTATTTTTCAAAGTAGCTACTATTTGGCTGAGTGATATTAATTACACACATCTGTAATTCTATCATTTAATGTTCTCATCTTCAAATATTTTCTGTTCTAATTTCTCCCTCAATGCTAATTAATTCATCAGAGACTTATCAAGAATCTCTAACATACTCTTCACTGTATTTGATTCTGTATTGAATACAGTGAATTGTCCCACATGTTCCTACCCTCCCCCAAAGAGTTTACAATTTAACTGAGGAGATAAGTAAGACATTTCCCCAGGATTGCTCAATAATAATTGCAATTCATGATTGGGTCTCAAGTGCCTGGCACAGATGGTCAGGGCTAAGAGTTCATAAGAGTAAGAAACCATGGAGGACCGGAATTAAGAAGACAGGGACTGAGTCTTTCAAAAAACTCTTTGTCTTTTAAAAAGTTTTAAAAGAAAGACCATTCTGTGTGATTCTCCCAAGATGATTTATCTATTAAAGCAGCCCGATTTGCCTAGGTGACAACTGGGCTTTGCAGCTGTCAGAGCATAAAGAACTGAATGGAGCTTCCAGGGCTCACCTGCGTATCTCCTTGCCTGACACTAGGGTACCCATTTAAAGAGCTCAGGCCAGATAGCTCTCTGTTCTTTTATTAGTTTAGTTAGCTTCAAAATTTTCCTTCTATTTCTAAAAAGTCAGGGGTTAAACTTCACTTGAAAGCATTATGATGTGGGCATAAGAGCATGGTTGGAGGGCTATAATTTGCTGGATATGTGTTCTGGGGAAGATATTCTTCCAGGAAACTGCATCTCTGCTTGTCCCTGGGGTGAAAATTGGTCCTCAAAGAACCCATTTGTTCCCCTGATTGCAGCACTCAACAGCCGCTCAAAGCATGACTCAGAAATTTTAGGGAGCAGAGAAAGCATGGGATGTGATTCAATGAGTATTCACAAAAGATCACCTCGGCTTTTTGATGAATATATATATTACCAGCTACAAAAGGCCTTTCGGATGGTGCAAATAATGGTGTGAATCTTCCTATAAAGAGGAGAAAGAACAGATCCTACTAGCTTGAGTCTAAACTGCCATACCTCAGGAATTGGTTCATTCACATACACCCATTCTTCTGATCCTGGCTTAGATGGGGGTGGCACTGCTGGAGCAGGTGACACATCTGTAGAGTCAGCAGGTGATTTCTTTACTGGAACTTTCCCTCCTGGAGATTTTCCTCTGGGAGAACCTTAAACATGCATATTAAATCATGCCATTACAAGGAGATGAATGGGACCAGATTGTGGTGGATGGATAAACCTATGATGCCATGGATTTCAGGCAATTCATTAACTACTTTTTAAGCAACTTTGGGCAGCCTTATCAAATAAAAAATAAAAAACATCGTTCTCTATAGCCTCCAAATTAACCAATAATATCTATAGCAATTTTTTTTTAAAGCAATGCAACTTCTCTTGTCCAATTAGCTATGGAAAACAACTTGATATTTTATTTTCATCTCTGTCCTTGCTTCCACAATGAACACATGGTTTTTACAAAGTTTAGGCGCCAGAGAAAAGTGTATTTTATTTACTATTGCAAAAACTGGCAAATTAAACACTCACCCTGAATGAGAAAGAGGGTAGCTATAACAGGAGCAGTGCTCTTGGTGTTCTTTGAAACCCAGGGGAGGAGCAGGGAGAAAGAATGCTATTGTAGGAGTCAGTGAGGGATGTAGGGGAGGAGAAGGGGTACCTCCTGAATATTCCCACATTCCCTGGATGAGACAGAGGGCTTCTGAGCGGGGAAACTATATCTCTTTTTACAGTCAGGGTGTAGGGATGAAGGCGACTGCTGTGCCGTAGGTCTGGCTGAATTAAGACATGCGGGGGAGGGGAGAAGAAGGGAGGGGAGAGAAGGAGAGGGAATAGGAAAGAGAGAGGAAGGAGGAGAAGGACGAAAAGGAGGTGGAGGAGGAGAAAGAGAAAGAGGCCTAATTTCAGCTCAGAATCCAGAAAGGGCATGTACTCCACTCTCTGTGAGAACATCCAGGGGGAATCTAGACCCGCGAAGCAGTACCCTTATGGTCTGAAAGGTCTTGTGACTGATCAAACTACCTTAACTCAGAAAGCACTGATATTTCCTTAAAGGATCAAAGTTATAGTTTAGAAATTCACTCAGTTTAAATTCCACTTATTTTCAGTTTCCTTATTAAGATTTTAGATGCAGTTTATAGATGCCTGCAGAATTTGCAGCACTTTCTTTCCCCAAAATATATTTCTTTAATGAGTATTATTTAACGATAATGCTGTTTAGAAAAGTAAATATATCTTCCACTTTTATACTAGTTTAAAATATGTGGATTATAAGTAGAGGGGATATTGTTAATTATGTCATATGAACAGTTTAAATGACTTCTACTTATACAATTAAAACCAGTATTCATCATCTACAAGTTTAAAGTTGCATCTAGGTTTTTTTTAATTAGAAAAATTTAAGAGCATCTTTGTTCAGGTGAAAACCAAAAATGTTCATAACTTGATATATTTTTCTATATGATAATTTTTCATTCTCTGAACTGAATCTCTGGTGAAATAAAAGTGACAATACTATGGCCACTTTAAGATGATTTCTCAAAGGAGAATTCCTAAGGAGAACTTTGTAATTATAAATGTGAGACTGGAATGAGTTTCTTTTTCTTCTTTTCTTACATATCAAGGACATTCAGTGAAAACTGAGGGAGCCAGGGAACATTTTTGGACAATGTGCTTTGATTTCATTTAACTTTTATCTAGTTGTTAACAATGAAAATGCTAAAGGGTAAAAGATTTGAATGAATAAAAATGTATCTATGTCACCGTGAGTGAAAATAGGTGCCACTTTTGAACAAAATCTATCGACATCTCAAATGTCATGAGGGTCATTCCTTTTTAAGTACCACCCATGCAACCATGTGAAGACTTCAGTTTCTAATAAGATATTTGCTTTCATTTGGAAGTTGGATTACTGAGTCCTCAATGTGGCCATTCTTCATGCATAAAATTCTGGAGAGTAATCTATGCTTGGCATATAGTAAAGATAGATTTTAGCAAATTTTTTTTCCCAGTTATAAGAACTTAATGGTATTACACAGAAGCACATGGAGTGAGAATAAGTATAAATAAAATGAGGTCAAAAGAAAAATGCAATTTTAGGACATGGGATTTATTTAATCATTTTATCAGTAAAGAAATGGTCAAAGTTGAAACGATAGAGCAATAGGCTTGAGCAAAGAAAATAACATAGTAGGAGCTCAGTAAAGGTAAGAATAAACTTCATCAATTGATGAGAGGACATTAAGAAAACTAGAACACTTTCAGATTAAGTTGGCACTACTCAGGGAGATGAGAGGATTGTAGGAAGAAGGAAAAGATGTGAAAGTCTGATTTTTTTTAAAAGAAAGGCATTATTATTACCTTTCAGTCCTAAAATATTTCCTAGTAGGATCTGAGTAAATTAAGGGCTTCCCTAGGTAGAAGTTAGAAGACTGGTTAACAGTGATGGCTTTCTTATTGCCTTGCTTCAGCGAAAAACGACTCTGGGTGGTAACTGAAGTGGAGACTCAGGATGCCTTGGATAAGATGAAAATTTTTGCTCTGCAGCAACGTGGCCAGGAAGAGAAAGAGGTCAGTGCCAGGTAAGGAGCCAGAGATGGAACATGAATCAGCTTATTCTCTAAATCGCTATTGAGAAGCTATTTTGGAAAAGTTTTCTCTCCTTGGTGTCCTAGAGTTCACGTTGTTAGTCTATGTGGAGCTGGAGATATGGAACATGGGCAACTATAAAGTAATGAGGACTGGTTATTTGGAATCCTTTATAGGACCTGATTTTAGTATAATTGTACTCAGTGATAAGCGTTGGAAACTCCTTAAGTCAATTTTGCAAAGGATTCCCCTTTTTTGCCCACAGTCTTTAATAACTTGGTCTGGAGTCAATAATCATATCCCATACTTATTTAGTCCCATTTACTCTGAGCCAGATTCTGTTCCAGCTGCTTTTTTGTATATTTACTAATTCCTTACTACAGCCACAGAGAAGTTACTTTTATGACCTCATTTTACATACGAGGGAACTGAGACTCACTAAGGTCAAGTTACTTGCCCTAAGTCACTTGTATGGTAAATGGCGGAGCTAGAATGTCGGCCCAGGCAGGCTGGCTCCAGAGTCCATGCATTTGACTGTCATACTTTATTGCCTTTTAGTGTCTATTGATGTAATTCATGTTCAAAAGTGTTCATTAGATTGATAGTTAGAAATTTGCAAGCTAGAGTAGTTCTTTTAATACTATTTGCTTGGCTCATAAATTGATTTTAAGACTGTGTTCTATTTACATTGCATTACAATTAAATTACAATTTAATTTTTCTACTTGTGGTGAAACTTTTATTAAAAGCTACAGTCTGAGAAATCAATTCATTGAAAGACTCATACTAAAGAGTATAAATAATATCATTTAACTCATTTATATTAGATGATGGTATTAAGGCAAAATCCAGGGAAGCTATGAGAATAGTGTTGAGAGTTAATATGGAGTGTAGGTTACATTCGCCAAAGTGTAAAGAGGCTCTAACTTTTCCTTCTCATAGGTTAATGATTCCTAACAAAACACTACCTTATTTATTTTGACTCTCAATTTCCTCATCTTTGAAGTGGGAAATGATCATTTACGCCTCACAGGTGGTTATGAGGATTATGTGAGATTATAAAAATTATCTTGTATAGTGCCTGGCATAGGGTAGGTACTCCATAAGAGGTAGTTTGTTACTATGGTTATGAATTATATTATCAAAGGAGATTGTTGAATTTTGATATCTGAACCATGATTGTAAATTAATCATCAACTTTCTGATGTGTGGCATCAACTTTCAGATGAAACCTAACATGTTTTGCATGTGCTCTAAAATCTATTAAGACCTTGTACATTGCACCACATACTCTCCTCTGTTTAAGGTCCCAGGTGATAAAAAATGTATTTTAGAAATTAATCCTAGAAGAACTTAAGGATTTTAATTTCTATTTCAAAGTATTGTTATATACATGTTGTTTTTAAAATTTTAATCCAACAAATATTTTGGGCAACAGGACATCTTATAAGTAATACATTAGAAATAACTGAATGTTTCTGATATTCCAATGGCTAAAATAGAACAGTAAGTCTTGGGCATCAATATAGTAATTCTTCAACTTTAGGGATCACCAGAATTCCCTAGAGGGCTTACTAAAACACAAATTGCTGGGCCCCTCCAGGAGTTTCAGATTCAGTAGGTCTGGGGTGGGGCCAAGCATTTGTTTTTTCTAGTAAGTTCCCAGGTAATGCAGACGCTGCTGGTCCAGGACTGAGCTTAAAGAGCCACGATGTTAGTAGATGCATCTAGGTATTTCAATTCCATTTCACTTTCATCTTTTTTCTCTGTTCTTCCATGTCTTTCCAATTAAATGTTATTAATGTTTATAACATTGACATAACATTTATTGCTACGTGGCCTGGTAGCACCTAAAGTTTACGTCAAATCAGAAGGCAAGCACTGGAACAGTCCCAATACTAATACATGGACAGGCCAGAAGAACTAAAGAGGACATGAGTTCCAAACATTTATCCCACAGATCTCTAGTCTCAACAGATACCCCTCCAAGAGAGAGTTCTGCAGCCACAATGTTTTGGGATATTACATAGTGTATCTCCTACTGCCTTAGAGATAGATGATTACAGGAGATACATATCTATATCGACATCTATCTCAATTGAGATTAAAAACATTTTAATTTGGTGTAATTCAGCATTTTCTGAAATTGGTTGATTAAGGAAAACTCTTAATTTAGCCCTTAATTAACACCTCCTATGTAAGGTCATAGAGTTGAAAAGCCCTTATTTTATGAAGGAATAAAATGGGGCCATGGCAAATGGTTGAAGATAATAAGAAATGCTTTAAGAACACCATAAATAGAATTGCAAATGGCATTTCAGTGTCCAGATTCTGGAGGGAGAAGGTTGGGATTGATCTAATACACAGAGAAAAATAGGGATGAGTCAAAGATGCCAATAGCAGGAAACAATGATAAGTCTGAAGGAAGGAAAAAGGAGATGGTTCCTCAAACCATAAGAGATGTTTTCAGTTTAACTGGTATCAAACAGCCTGTGAGGTAAACAGATAACCAATGACTAGTGTTCACTCCTAATGGAATTAGTTCCAAATATTAAGAATTAAAATCATTAAGACTTCCTCTTAATGAAGGAAATCCTGTTATACATGCCAAAACAACAGCATTTCTATGTAAAAGAAAGACTTCTAAATCTTGATCGAGAGTTTACCTATTTCAAATATTATTGAACACAGTAGAAATTGTGTTTATGGAAATAGAAACACAATAGTAAAATAAAAGCAAAAAAATGTTTGAAAGTTCTTGAAGTTACTTAAACTGAGCTAACTGCATGACTCCAGTGAATATATATATTTTATTGGTTGAACTTGTAGTTGCTTATGGTTTGAGTGTGTATACTTTTATCTAAGGATGCTCTCAAAGCATGTGAATTATTATGTCTAACGATGATTTGGCACCTAATATGCATAAATATATTTAATTCCTATTTTTGATGATCCTTCATTTGCTTTTGCTGATCACAATAAGAAAGCAAGGGATGCATAATGTAAATGTGAAAATTATTCTCCTATTTGTAAACAGGTGAGATAGAGCAGAGCATAAATTATAGCCAAAATTATAGCTAAATATTTCATCTCAGTGCTAACTCACCAATGACTCTAGTTATATAAGCCTATCAGGTCATATAATCAGAGAAGGGTAAGATTCTTTGAGAATCATGGTTATGCATATTTAAATGCCAAAATAAAGATCCTTTTAAGCCCATCATTTTGTGAACATGGCACAATCTTGGGCTGCTACTACACTGGCAATTTGTAATGAAAAATTAAGCAAAGGTACATACTTCATGACAACCCCCTTTGTATGTACCCTGCAAAAGTCAACTGTATGTGTCCATAACTGCATTTCAATCTTTAATTGGTTGGTGTAGCAGCTTCAATGTACAATCTAACTAATATGCTTTTTAAAGCCTATTTTCTTCTACCAACTATTAATTATTTACAAAATTTTATCCGCCTTATTTCACAGAAATAGTTAAAATAAAATAGAAAAGAAAAAGAAATTAGGGTCAGGAAAAATACAACTTAAAGTAGAAGGTCAAAACCAGAAGAGGAATTAGAAAGCAGACTCTGGGATCTAGGTCCTTGCACAGATACTAAATCTTAGACACTAATTTGTTTCTGTACTTCTAGATAGCCAAAACAGAAAAGGAAGTGCTATCATTTAGAGGTGCTAATTATCTAGCCATGCAGAGGAAGAAAGATTTTCCAGTTCCCTGATTCTGAATGAAATTTCCCACCTACGATTTCACATAGGGGCGACTTAATGATATAATGGGCATACTATCCCTTCAGAAAATAAAATACCAGGTTATTATTGGTATAATAAAAGTTTTACCTCCACTGCTATTGTATTGAGGACTTTATATCAAAGCGCTTATCAGTGAAAGCAATTCCATGGGGGGTCCAAGAAAATACGGTTCAGCATGTAGTTTTCTGATGGCGAAGCTTAGCCCAAGGATAACGCCTATAATATCTATGACGAATGGATATTCTGTACCTTAGATATTCTCTAAATTATTCCTCACAAGCCTCACTTTTCTCAGCAGGACCTTTGCTAAGACCCAGGCTACAGAAACACTGAGGTTCTGTTTTATTGGCAAGGGCTTATGGTTTACAAATGCCTGAGAGAGGTATTCAGTGTATACTACTACATGAATATAGCTATTTTCACGGAAAATTATAAAATGCAGAATTATATTTAATCATATCTATCTTGATCTGTACCTTTTCTTTTGAGTGAAGTTTCACTTTTCTTCCCTTTTCCTTCCTGAGGAGATTCTCGATTACCATGCGGGGGTTCTAAACAAAATTCAACACATAAATATCATTGATGATTTTCTTCAATATTCTGGGCTATGATTTGTAAGCAATCAAATGTTATTTCTCAAAAACAGTTATATTTGTGAACTGCTTAAAATGGCTTAGGCCTTTACTGTGAGTTAAAATTAATCTGAAGACAGACTGTAGATTGAAATTTCTTGAATGACAACCCTGATAGTACTATTCTATTTTGTGACATTGAGAGGTTGAGTCCTAAGCTTAATATCAACATTTGGTAGTGAATTTGATTGTAAACTCTTTCATGCAACATAGTTGCAGAATTTTAAAAGTTAGTCACAAGTCCATTTGAAGTAGATGGCTCTATTTGGATATAGTTCACTGGAATGATCCCTATACAATAAGACAACTGGGTCTGTGATAAGAATCATGCCAAAACACCTTGAAGAAGAGTTAAATAACCACATTGCTTTGCTATGAAGCATCTTTGAACTTCTATTGACCCCACACTTGGTTGCCTTGTGACTTCTACATTCCACTGTGCATTGACTGTAACTTGTAATGCAAAGGATGGTTTGGGAATATATACGTTGGGTTCCCCGGAATCTAATTCAAAAACATATTGGAAAGGGGAAAATGGGAAACTGATGAACTGGAGGTCAATAAGATGTCCCAAATAATCATTAGTTCTTTGAAAAAAATCACTACATCCCACATAATTTACCAAACAAGTTCAGTCGTCTTCCTCCCTTTGCCCTGGGCTACAGTTTTTTTTTTTTTCCTTCATTGGAAGAATGTACATATGGGACAATTTAAATGCTTGTGATGGAGAGATCATCTGACCTATTCTTTGTATTTAGAAGTGTTTGTTAGTTATAAGAATGTGTAAATACATAACTCATATCACTTACATTTAGACATCTCAGCTCCAAAAAACAAGATTCCATAGAAATAAGACAAGTGAAGGAAAAAAGGATTAACCCTGAAACTTTGTTAATCTCCATAAAAGGACTTTTAAACCTCCAAATAGTTGAACACCAAACTCATTCATAAATAAATAAATAAATCCAAACATTTGAATTAGTTGCTTTTTTTTTTTTTTCTTAGAAATAAGCTTAATAAAAGAAGTCTAGATCACCTCTTAGTTCCTTTAATAACAATACTCTGGGTAACCAACCATTTAGCTCTAAACTTTAGCAACAGGCAACAGCAAAGAAGGTAAAAATAGAGACACCTAAGACGTTAAACTTATAAAGTATTGTGAGCAAGTCTAATTTCTGCTGGGGATAGCACACACTCTGCCTATTTTTAAAAATTATTTCTAAAATGTATTCTGAAATTGCAAAATATATTCCTAGCAGCACGGATAGATAGCAAGCACTACCATACTTTGTCACACTCAGAACTTTAGTTTTAAATTAAATTCTGACATTTGGTAGTAGACTTGATAATAAACACTTTAATGGGACATAACTGTGAAGTTTTTCAAATTTAATCTCAAGTGCATTTGAAGCAGATATAAAATACAGAGCTGTAAAAAATTAATAAACAGAAAGCACAAATAAATAGAGTCAGGAAACCAGAAGGGGGAGCTCTCGTGCCCTAAGAGGACAGCATTGCCCAACAGGAGGAAGGAAGACTCCTCTTCTTTCCTGGCAAGGACTCAGCCAATGAAAGCCATGGACTCATCAAGTACTATGTCCCTCCCAACTTCCTTCTCCTCTATAGAAGCATTCTCCTTCCCTTGTCATGCGGAGACTTGCACATGGCTTGCCGTGGTTGCAGACCCCGAATTATAATCTCCTGCTGATTCTGAATAAACCCATCTTTGCTGGAGAAATATCTGGCAGTCCATTTGTTTCAGGTCAACAGACCCATATACAACGTAGAACTATATTTGGACAAAATGACTATTAGTACGCAGTGTACTTCCTTCTTTACCCTATTTCCAACCCCTTTTTTTTTTTTTTTTTTTAGTAAATAATTTCTCTTTTCTTCTCAACTTTTAAAGGAGATTGTAACTGGATGTTTGCTTTGGGCTTGTTCAGAAGCCTTAGGCTTTTAGTTCTGTAAGTATGTTCTTTTGAAAAAAACTGTAAGTTATTTATATAAAAATAAACAAACCTGGCAACTTCCCTTCCTAAAATTATTTATCCCAGCTTCCCTGAGCTGTAAGGGCAGCGCAGCCTGCGCTATTGCCTCATCAATGTCTACTAGCACTGAGATCCCCTTGCAAGGATGCGTTGCAGTTGGAAGGCAGTAATTGGGCCCCTGGGGATTAATTCTTCTGTACATTTTTAAAGATCAGGCACTAACCCTGCCCTTGGTGGAAAAAAGAGACAGATACAACCACTCTTTGAAGCAGCAATAGCTTTATTATTCCTCCCATGCACAGTATTCAAGTATACAATTTTATTTAATTTCACGAGCAAACTTAAGAAATTTAAAGGCTGAACCGTGTTGTAACCAGAAATGCTGAAGATGGGTTTCAGGGAATGGCTCCAATCCACAGATACTCCTGACTGTGAGGCCGAGGGGAGGAAAGGGAGGGGAGGCCACGGCCATAGGTTAAAGGCCTAGATGGGTAACTCCAGGCTCCCTTGAGCCTCTGTGGAAACTGTCTTCCCTGGCTAAACAGCATTTTTAAGGTTTCCATTTGTCCTTCAGACCACTGCTTTGTTTTTCTAATGGGGAAAGTATGTACGGTTAATTAATTGCTTTGTGCTTTATTGTTTCATATGATAAAATATTTTTTTTAGAATTTGCATATTTTGCCTTTAGTTAAGCCCCACTTTATTGGAGTACAATGGTCTTTAAGAGACCATAACATATGTTATTAAAATTTTCAAATGTATTTGTTTAATATAAATAAATTGAATTAAAAAAATCAGACCCATCTCAAACCTCCATGAAGTAGAAATATTATGGAGTTTAGAAATGCAATCATGACACAATATCAAGAATACCTAGGTAGACTTGTGTAACTGCACAGCCAGCTACTTACAAAGCTAAAACCAGCCACTAGAGCCACATTTGTTTCATACACACATCACCAAGCTGATCCTGGCATTCTCCCAATATCACACATTTCAACAATTGAGGATTTTACTTTTGTCATTATATTGTCTACCACTTGACTTAATGGTCCTTAGTGGTTAAGGATCTAGAAAGAACTTAAGCTAAAAAATATTCTCTATAGAAACTCTATTCATGTATGTTATATATTATAAATATACAAGTTTACTGAGATGTCAGGTGCTTGTTCCTAGCCTTTTATAATCACATAGCACTGAAGAGTGACAGTTACATATAAATTTTCATCTCTAAAGAATGCTGTTGGTATGTTTCCTTATTCCTGTGGACAACAGGTTGTGCTAACTCTCATTTTCTGACGATGGTCTCTCTTTTTGCAAAAACACAACCCTATCACTCTGCAAACAGACGTCTGTCCTCTTGATCTGCTCTAATCTCCTTCTGGTTATTCTCTGCGCCCTCCCTCCTCTCACCTGTGGTCTTATTCTAATCAGTAGATCTGGGTGTCAGGACTCCACATTCCTTCCCACACAGTAAAGCACCTCCGCTCTGTGACAGCTGTGCTCTCAGTGACTACTGCTTTTCCTCTTCATCTGAGCAGACAGCTTGCTTTCATACGACTGAAGTTGCTCAAAGCCTGAATCTAGATAAATGGACTGGTACTATCATTTATAATTCTTTTCTAAAATGAACATGAGAAACTGGCAAACAGGATTAGAAATCGTTCTGTCAATCACCTGATGCTGGTTTTCCTTTTGCAGCAGGAGTTTTGGAACGCTCACGCTGAGGGTGGACTTCCTTCTCTTTTTCTGGTTCAGGAGGAGGAGGGGGAGGAGGGAGAGGTGATGTAGCCTCAGTTGGGGAAACTCCTTCTTTTTCCTCAGCTTCCTTTTCTTCTAATTTCTTTTTCACTTCAAAAGGATGATAAGAATGGACCTTTATTAGCGGCTCCAGACACCTACTATTTCACTTGAACTAAGATAAACCTAAATTAATATAAAACTGCTCTTACTGAATTAGGGTGAAATTCATGTTTTAGGGCTCTCCTTTAAATCATTCAGTCTTTAAAATTAAGATTTGAAGTCTTCTCTGCCTGGTTAGAAATACCGTCTCCCCTGCCTCTGATGGGGATGATATGTGTGTGTGTGTGTGTGTGTGTGTGTGGGTGGGTGGGTGGGTGTGTGTGTGCATCAGGTGGGAAGGCTTGTTGAGGGGGTGCCATGTGTAAAACCAACAATCTAGAAGTAGCTGGTGTGTTGGGATAGAAAAATAAAAAATTACGTCAAAATTTCCAGGGGAAAAACAAGGTGAAAAAGCACAAAGAGAAGGTGAAGAGCTATGTGACAGAAGAGGTGAGGGTCGGGAGGACACGGAAGGGAAAAGAAATGCGTGGCACCGACATCTAGGGGTAAATACATATGAAGCATTTAGAATGATGCTCAGTACACAACTAAATCTTAGCATTTCATTCATTCATGCAGCAACTACTTATTGAATCTGAGTTGTGCCGTGAAGAAGAGGAAGGGTTATAACAATAAGGTAAACTACACCAGTACTGTCAGTAATAATAATAATAAGAAGAAGAACAATGTTAGGCACAGTTGTGATTGCCAGAGATACAAAAGTAAAACAAAAGAGAAAAATCACTGCCTTGTGAAGCTAAATAGAACAGAGTAAAAGGGGTCAGGAGTGCTGTGGGGCAGCTCTTAAAGTTTATTTAACCAGAGTGCTTTGCAGGAAAGACCCGCTGAGAAGGTGGCATCTGAGCAAAGACTTGAACAGGTTCAGGGAACGTGTGCTCCAGGCAGAGCAGACAGTCAGCCCAAGGGGCTTGAGGGGCGGAGCAGGGCTGGTTCCTGAATGTCTAGGCTCCTATCGTTGTTATGGCCCTTTGCCTTTCGGGATTCAGGCTCACCCTTCCCAGCATGCCCTCCCCACCCTCCCTGACTTCCCAGCCCTCCACCCTGGAAACGGCCGCAACTTTACCCCTGTAGCAGGGGCAGTGAATAACTGCACCCATGTATGGCTTTTTTATCCATACTCCCTTTGCCCTCAGATTATTCTTTTCAATTCAGCAAGCCAAGGAGGCTTCGTTCTATTAGATTTTTTTTTTCAAACTGGAATTTTTTTTCTGATTATAAAAGTGATATATAATTATTGTTTTAAAAATTCCAACAATTTAGACAAATAAGCAGAAAGAGAAATTCCCTGTTAAGTCTCTTTGTCTTCCTCCTTCTCCCTCATCAAGGATTGTACGGCTAAAGAGAAAACCACAGGCCCCAAATGGCGTCACTTGCACTAAATAAAACCCATGATACCAAACCTAGA
The DNA here is from genome assembly GCF_965194825.1 of Balaenoptera physalus. Classification (NCBI taxonomy): domain Eukaryota; kingdom Metazoa; phylum Chordata; class Mammalia; order Artiodactyla; family Balaenopteridae; genus Balaenoptera; species Balaenoptera physalus. The sequence goes on from NC_138890.1 coordinate 147,951,138, forward strand.
CTTACTACCTGCCTCAGTTGCAGTTTCTACCTACTTCAGAAATGTAATTTTAATCCACCAGCTTGGAATTTTCTGGTCAGCACCAATGAGGTGATCTGTCATGTGGGTCCTCTCTATATCTCCCCACCCACCCAAAGAAGAAGAGGCAATCTGCATGGTAAAGACCCTTGCAGTCCCCTTCCTCCAAAAAGAAGATGTCCTGGCCCAAAATAACCCCCCTTTTTTTTCCCCTTTTGCTAATGACTTCCCTGCCCCACCCTCCTATCTAAAAAAGCCTTCCATTTGTACCGTTCCTCAGAGTGCCCTTCTAGTTGTTAGATGGGACGCTGCCCACTTCAGGAATAGCTGAACAAAGCCAGTTAGAGCTTTGAATTTACTGGGTTGATTTTGTTTTTTCTTAGCATATATTGTCAGACTCTTTTCTGTGCCTATATATTTAATAATAGACATACTTTTAAAAACAAAAAAGGGACAATTTAAATATAACCTGATTTTCCCTACTTAACAGTATATTATGATCATTTTTAAACAGCAGAATATTCATAGAAGTACCATATCCTTTTATTTTTTGTTTTTAGCTTAATCAGGATGTTTAATACAGAACACTGGGCTAGGTAAATGTTTATTATTTTAATGACAAAATATTTATTAAAAATAATTAACTGATTGGAATGTAAATCTTAAATAAGTGGCAGTAGAGTCTGTTAATGTAATAAGTGACCAGAATGTAAAATCTTTAGGAAAATGTTGAAGTGAGTCTGATAGCTGGCAAAAACACTGATTCTAATTGGTAGATGTTTGAAGGTACAGACTAGAATCAGTTTGCTTTTGCCTCCCAATCAAGACCCTAGAGGTTTCCTCCCTCCTCTCAGCCTAATTTCTGAGTGTTAAATAACATGTTAAGCCTCTTATATAATATATGGGTTGATTTTTGTTTTGTCTGAAAGCTTCACATGGGTGTTTTTGGGGAGCAGACATTTCGATGTGGATGCTTGTCTTTCTAAGTGTGAGCTCCTGGGTCCCCAAGGTGACTGTGGCTTACATCTATGCACTATTTTGGTGTCAGTTCACCGATACATTATAGTAGTTAGGTCATAAATCTAAGGATGGGAGACAGCATGCTACCAAGGCAGTTTTAGAATCCTTGTGATATTATTAATTTTGACCATTTTTTATTATACCAAGATATTGCAGTTGTCAATATAGTCGGGGGTGATTGATAAACAAAAGGGAAAGATTTATTTCTGAATTCATTTCTCAAAGGTAAAATCTCCATTGAAGTCTGGCATTGGCAGTGTATGAGCCTAAAATTCCTTTCAATAACAAATTCCAATAATACTATGAAAAGTTAATGGGCAATTACTATTGGTTGAATGAAGGAGGAAGGAGGTCGGGATGGTTTAATGTAGGTGAGATGCACCCAGAAGCAGGCTTATAAATAAGTAGTTAATAGTCAGTAAATTCATACCAACACAAGAAGATTTGGGGGGAATAATCTGCCTAGTGTTTTCATCCTAAAAGGATAATTCACTAATTGCTTCCTTATAATGCTGAGGTCAACAGATTGAAATCTTTACTCTTCTCTATAACATCTTTAATTTTAACTCTGCTATTTTTTTCACCTGAAAGTAACCTTTCAGCAAGATGACCTCTTTTGATTAAATTAAAGTGAAGAGAGAAAAATCTTTTATTTAGAAACATTTGCAGTGGAAAGCTAAAATCAGAGGTAGAAGATACTTATAGATGGTATGATCCAAAGAGAAGAGAGAAATTTGCAACCGCATTTTCACTTCCTCCTAAATTCATTAAAACCACACATTTTTGTTACGTAAGCTCAAAATTATAAAGAACTGTAATTACCTTTATTCTCTTTTTTCATTATTTCAGTCATAAACATTTCCTTTACTTTTTGGCACAAAGACTGTTTATCTATGGCAGCATTAATTTTTATCAAAATGTTTTCTGGCTCTGTAAACCATTGCTCCAATAAAGGCCAGTTGTCCAAGAAGCCTACAATTCTGCAAAACCCAAATGTTATATGAATATAACATACTGACTGAAATATTAGAGTAACATTAAGCACGATTTATCTGATGTACGTAATTAAAAAATAAGCTGCCAAAATAAATCTGAAAAAGCGACTTTAAGAAATCTACAGGCAATGAAATACTATCCACTTTAAAGCAGAAATCATTTAATGCCGTCTAGCCATATATTTTGAGGTATATGAATGAGTAAAAGAAGATTTGGCAATTCTATCATTTCAGGAAACCTTTAGTGTGGGTTCATGTCTCTAAGTGAAGATCTAAGGAAACATCACCTATACTCATAGCAGACTAAACTCTGAACACCCTTCTGACGGTAGCTACAGCCTGGGCCACATAGGTCATCTACTTTTTCTTAGAGAAGTTAAAGAGACCTTTGAGTAAGTATAGATGGCTCTTACTTATTTGCTTTACTCAAATATACTCTTGGAATGATTTTTGAAACAGTCTTGTCTTCCAAGAGTAGACAGGCTTAATGTAGCTCAAATTCCTCTTCCCTGGTTCACTTCATATTTTTAGAGTTCTCAAGGTTTCAAAAAATTGTCTAATTTTGTCTAATTTCTTTTTCCAATGAGCAAATTGCATACGATCGAAAGAAGGTTTTTTAAGCATAACTTCATTTTAGTAACACAGAAGTAGTTTTAGAATTACACTCTATAGTCTGATGCCTAGCTCTTTGACATTCCATGATCTTCATTGGCATTTGCTGAATGAGGGCTGAATTAGGATTCTATATAATGAACTTGTAAGTTCATGTGGCCATAAAGAGAAATGTTGCCTGATTTAATTCTTTTCTTCCCAGACTATGATGACTTTTGCTCTGAATATAAAAGCTAACACATAAATATTTCACTCAACATCAAAGCTACTTAGTTTTGTTTTACCTGTAAAAGACTGAATGCTAAGAAATACATTTTTTTTCTAGATCTGATGATTCCAAAGTGACTAGTTGTCAGTCTGTTCAAAGGGTAAGAAACAAGAAGCAAGACATTGAGTTTTAAACTAACCTATGCTGTATTTGATCTCTTAAATTCTGGTCCTCATCCACATCTTGGTTTTTAGCAGCTACACGTTGATTGATGTCTTCATGAGGAGTTTCACTTGAAAATGCTTCAGCTATGTTATGGAAATTACTTAATTAGACAATTTGCTAAAGCAGTCAAAGTTGCAGTAGCACTGCTAAAATGTACTGATACAAGAAAGTCAAATAGACATGGTCCTGCCTTTGGTCCAATATTAATTAAAATGTTTAACAAAATGTTGAAAAAGTATAGCTTTGGGATCAGAATTCAAATTTCCCTTGGAAATTGGGGAAAAGGAGGTAAAATACAGAATTAAAGAGGAGCTGTAGTTTTAAGGTAGAGCATCTTGGGACTGACCATGAAGAGATGAGAATAAAAAATGATGGTTTGTCATGAATAACAAATTAGGAAACAATTAGAAAATCAACACCATGCTGTAAAAGCTAAGAATGAAATAGCAGGGTGGCCATAAAGTCAAATATGCAACTTATTTGTGGATATTATATTACAGTACAATAAAGTGATTTATCTTTCTAGACTTTATGATTTTTCTAGAAGAGACATAAAGGAATATACGACAAGAGACCAAAACCAAAAACGATCTCAACTTCTCTGATTGAGTCCTATTCAGGATTAAGGTACAAAGTCCAGAATACTCATGAATTCAGAATAAATGGAAAATCATAAAGAGGAAAAAAAGCCTTGAACTAGATTAAAAGGAATTAGATTACTCAGTCAATGCAAGAGAACATTGAAGGGTGAATTAATAGTGTTCAAGAAAATGAAGGACCTTCACATGATATAGCAATCAATTGCTCTCCCTTTACATTCATGATAGAAAAAGAGGAAATTACGTATTATAAGTAATCTAGAGATGACTTAAGTTATATGGGAGGATATGCATAGGTTCAATGCAAATATCACACCATTTTATATAAGGCACTTGAGCATCCTTGGATTTTGGTATCTGAGGGGGTTCTGGAATTAATCCCCTATGAATGCTGAGGCAAGACTGTATTACATTATTTTATATTCACAACAAAACTTGTGAAGTAGGATTGTGATTCTAAAATTGTCCCAAATGGCATAGTTCATAAATGACAGAGAAAGGATTTGATTCTAGTCAATCTAATTCCAAGCTCTGAACTTCTTTTTTTTTTTGAACTTCTTTTTAATTTTTAAACTATTTCTTGAACTATACCTGCCAAAAAGAATGCATACATGATTATACAGCTCAATGACTTCCCAAACTGAAAACAGCACCCAGATCAAGAAACAAACATTATCAGCCCTAGAAGCCCCCTCATATTTCTTTTCAGTCACTATAAGTGACTAAAGTTATCCATCCAGAGCCTGCACTCAAAGCCTCTCAGTACCTCTCCCCATATTATGAACACTGCTCTTCCCTCTCAGGCTGACCACTGGCCCAAGGCACTGGCTAAAAACCCAGGCAGCCACCTATTCTTCCCTTCTGACAAAAGCTTATGCTCCCACACTGGCTGAACCTTCTCCTTAGGTCTCCTGGTCTCAGTTGGCTTTGAGTCTGGGCCACTCCTCTCTGCCCAGCCCTGGCAGGACTGATGTTCAGTCTTTGAGCCCGCTTGGCTTTGGCTGCATGAAGGCTGCTTCCCTGTGATGACATTCTTCAGGCTTCTCCACGGACCCCAAGCATTGCAGGGCCATGCTGCAGCCAACGCTGGTGACTGGGATCCCATACCCCAGCCCAGGCCTCAGGACCCCAGCCCACTGGTCTGGGAGGAGGAGAGAATAACACCTTTATTTTGAAAATCTGTCCGCCTTTGGCTTATATGACATTACTCTCCCTGGATTTCTTCCTTTCTCTCTAGCTGCTGCTTCTAAACACTTCTTCCTTTGCTCTCCCCATTGGCTGTCTTGGCTGTCATCCTGGGTATTTCTTAAAATACACTTTTCTTCCTAGATGATTTGTCTTACCTTCAAGCCCTTAACTTTAGTACACACTTCTCTCCTGACATCGAGACCCATCTATAGAACTGCCCTCTGAACATCTTAGCTTAAAAGTCCCATAGGTACCAGGTACTTCAAGTTCAACATGTCCCTAAAGAAACTCTTGTGTTTCTTTCCATATTCTCTAAGTGAATGGTATTATCATTCAAAAAGTTGTGCCAGTCAGAAACTTGAAGTCACCCTGTTCTCCCTGCACTAAATTCACAACAAAATGAATGCCCCCATCCCAACGGATCAGTAAGTTCTATAGTTTCCCCCTAAATAGCACCTGAAGCTGACTCTTTCTACCTTGCCTCTCTAGCTGTCTTAATGCCTTTGTTGCTTTTCAGATGGTGATAGTTTTATAACTCATTTCATTGCTTCCAATCTCACTCCCCTTCCAATGCATCCTCCACACTGCAGCTAGAATGACCATTACGAAAAGCATATTGAATTGCATTAAATCTCAGCGTTAATAGAATTCAGTGACCTCACATGGCTTCAGGATAAAGTTCAAACACTTTAACTTGGGGCAAGACTTTTCAGTTGGCCCCTGCTTACCCTCCAGGCTCATTTCTGTCACTCTTCCACACCCTGCTGCCTCTCCATCCTAATGATAATCTTGCTGTTCTCTAGATAGACCCTGCTTGCCGATTCCCTCGCCCTTCCTCCCTGTCTTGGTCTGGTAAATCTCTTCCCATGCTGGGTTCACCTAGTATAGCATATAAGTGACTATATTATAATAATCAGCTTACTTCTGTTTCTTCTCCCACTACTTTGTCAACTACTTGAGGACAGGGACTTGCCCTTCATTTCTGTACTATCAGTTCCTGGCATGTTATAAATGTTAGATAAATATTTACTAGTGGCACCCTTTTAGCTCCCATCACTCTATAACAGTGTTATCTGATAAGACAGACCTTTCTGAGATGATGAAAACGTTCTGCATCAGTGCTGTCCAGTATGGTAACCATTAGTCACATATGTATATGAAATGTGGTCAGTGTGACTGAGGAACTGAATTTTTAATTTATTAATTTTAAATCATTTAAATAACCACCTGTGGCTATTGGCTGCCGTGTTGGAAGTACAACTCAATACTATAACTCCTTGGTTCCTTAGCTACAATTTCCACTAAATTCTTTGAAGTCAGGATCCATTTCTTCTTTATTACAGCATCACCAGTGCCAATCACGGTGTCTGGCATTTAGCAAGGATGCAATAAATAATAAATGAATTATGTGAATGAACAAGATATTTTTGAAGGATAGAATTTCATCTGTCCAAAAGAATTCAGGTGGGGTCTTGCTTAAGAAGAGGAGAGCAAAGTGGCAAAGTGATCTTTCAATGGCCATTCCAATCTTATATTCTAAAAAACAAAAATCTTAAGATATGTAAGAATCACACTTTATCTTAACTTAAAATACTTGAACATAAAAGCTGCAGATAGATTTTCAAAGTTGTGGACATATTTAGCCTACTCAGTTCTGACTAAAACGAGTAAGAACTATAAACTCAATGATTTCATACTAGTTTTTGTGATTTAGAAGAACCTAATCTAGTAGTTGGCTCAGTTCACTTCAGACCTAGAATATATATGATTAGAAATACATATAAAAATAAAAAAATTAATTGTGCTTTAACACTAAGTTCTGAGGGTAGATAAGTAAGATTATTTATGTGTATATGTACAAAAAACTTGACAAAAAAAATTCTCCCTGTCATAGTGAATAAAGGGCATTTCTGAGCCTAGTTATAAGTAAGTGGCCTAGAATTAAGAAATTAAACTAGTTAGATGCTAACATCAGCTTTGATAAATTTTCCAGAACCATTTGTCATGTAATTTTGATAGGGAATTGAAAGAACTCAAACTGGATTGAGTAGATTTCTTGAAAAATTTGTGCCAATTGGTTTCCTTCTATTTTTTGAAACACACAACAAATGTTTCCTAGGGATCCTCAAGAGGGCAGGCAAAACTTCTAACGCCCTTGTAGGATTATAATCAGCTTTCAGGGACCATCTCACCCACAGGTCTTTGTGTGTACTTAATAACTCATCATATCTTGAAAGCAAGTCAGACTGATTTGAGTTCAGGGCCTTATTCTGTCAGTAGATGGCCATGGATTGGCAGTATTCTTTGCCAACAGTCAGATGATCCTGAACAGGGATAAGAATTTGGCTGAAAAAGCAGAATCATCACTACTGTCAGCATAGCTCTCTTGTATGGAGAGAAGTAAATTCTCCCTTTTGAGATCTGATGGACAGCATCCAGTTTAAACTACTGGGCTCAACAGCTGAGGTCATATCTAATGGCTTTGTCATTTTATTTAAGTAAACAATGAAAGGAAGATCTCAAGATTATACAAACTCAAAATAAGGAAGAGTGTGACCTTGGACGAGTCAAGTGCTCATGCTTTAAATTTCCACCTATAAATAAAGGCACTGGAATAGATCATCCCCTAAGTCTCTCCTAGCTCCGAATGTCATTGTGTTAGTAGTAACAGCAATAATGAAAGAATGATGTTACCATTTGTTAAAGGGCAGTTTTTTAAAAAGGTAAAATCAAGACACTCAAACAAATGTAAAATGACATCATCTAATTTTTCAAGTAATGAGGGAACCAGTAAGATGTGACGTTACAACCAGTACAAATGACAATCTGAATAACAGACCCATTTACAGGTAGTCAGGAATGCTGAAATAGATGGTAATAGATGAAAGACTGGTTACTGTGTATACAGCAATGTAATATTTGGAATCATCTTTTCAAAGTATAGAAATTAATTTTATCTTAATTAAATCAAGTTCATTTGCATGTCCATGAACCAGAATCATTTGAATTACTATTAGTCTCCTACAATTTATAGTTACAGAAAAGCCGAGTCAAAGCCAATGAAAGGCATAGACCCTTCTGAAACCAGACACTCCTCGGGGTCCAAAAGACAATACTCAACCTTCTATTGAAAGGATATCCAATAATCTTTTGTTCATTTCAAAGTCTTCCACTATTTTTCCTAGCGGATACTATGTGCTTAGTATCACGTACCAGATTCTATCCTAAATGTTTAACATTTATCTCACTTAATACCTGTGATATTGTGATATAATAAGAAATATATATTTGGACTTTGGCTCCTGACACAGAGCTCTGAAAACCCTTGTAATTTCCTGAGTGATAGAGGTAAAAGGAGCATTTTTCTTCATAATATGCCCCTTTCAACTTTATCTGAGTTTATGCCCAAGAGGTGACTCTTGGATGGTAGGACCCTGTTGCCTGAGAAACCAAGTGACTCGAGGGCTAGAACTTTCAGTCCTACCCCCTGATCTCTAAGGAGGGGAAGGGACTAGAGACTGATCACCAACCCTCAATGATTTAGTCAGTCATGCCTACGTAATGGAACCCCCATAACAACTCTAAAGAAGGGATTCAGAGAGCTTGTGGGTTGGTGAATGCATCCACGTGCCAGGAGTGTGGCACCCCCCCCCCCGAAACTCCATGAGCATAGAAGTTCCTGAGCCTGGGACTCTTCCAGACCTTGCACTATGTACCTCTTCATCTGGCTGCTCATTTGTATCCTTTATGGCATTCTTTATAATAAAACAGTAATAGTAAGTAAAGTGTTTCCTTGAGTTCTGTGAGTCATTATAGAAAATTATCAGACCTGAGGAGGGGTCATGGAAACCCCCAATTTGTAGTCAAGTCAGACAGGAGTGTGGGTAACCTGGGTATCCACTACTTGAGACTGGCATCTGAAGTAGGGAGAAGTCTTGTGGGACTGAGCCCTTAACCTGTGATAACTCTGGGGAGTTAGTGCCAGAATTAGCCTAAATTATAGGACCCCCAGTTGGTGTTTCTCAAGAATTGGAGAACAGGGTGCTATGGAAAACCCACACACCTTTGGTGTCAGAAGTGTTGTGAGTAAAGAAACAGTTTTCCTTTAATATCCAAAACAATACAGTGAAGCATTCTATTATATAGGATGTGAAATGGAGGTTTAGAAGAATGAAGTACCTTTCCCAAGGTCAAATGCCTAATAACCTGGAAAGCCAGGGTTCAAGAATATGTGCTTTTACCCATAACCACTGAATTTGTGGAATAAAGTAATGTTTTCATTTCAACAATGAAAAGTAGTTAAATAAACCATGAATCTTGGCAAGACTACTTGACCCCAGTGTGGAAGGACTGCAGCCAACTGATACCTGCTCCTCAGTAAACACGTGATCCAAGGGAAGGATGTTACCAGATGCTTGCTTGCAGCACCAGTGTGGTTCATGAACTTCATTTGGGTGGCACACTAAGATGTACTAGATAGCTACAAGGAGCTCCTCCACGTATGCAAGTCTCGAAAAGGAGGGCGCCTCTGGGCCAGGGGAGCTGCCAATTTGATGGAAGGGTTGAATGAGATACTTGTAGTTGGCATGGAATTCTCCACGAGCTCCAGGCTTGGGCTACAGTGCTGAACACTGACGGAGCCCCAGGAGGCAACTGTGCTGTACTAGGTAATTCTTTGGAAGCCTGAAATGGATTCTTTATTAACCACTTATAATTGTAAAGGGCCTTCTCCTGAAGGCCCTGAATGGGAATATTCACCATTTCAGGCAAAGAAAAATAAAGAGCTCTGAATTATAGAAAAGAATATTTTAAAAAAGGTGTCCAGCTTACCCATGATGTCATTCATGCGATTCAGTGAGGAATTATCTGAAATATCTAATAACATAACAAAATCAAATGCAGAAGGGGGAAGAGGCACTTCTCTGGAAGTTGTAGGGTCAACAGCCAATGTGGATATTTGTGATTTCTTTCCCTCCAGTTCTATGAGGTTTCTGTTGCAGCCTGTGAGGGCTTCCTCCAGAAGCTTCGCTTGGTTTAATGTCATTGGAAAGCCATCCAGGACCCAGCCTTTATGTATAGGTATCTGACTAAATTAGGAAAGGACAAATCATTAACATTTTGATAGACACAAGTCCTTCAGAAATAATAACACAGTGAATCTCGCCTTTATCTTTCTTTCAATTTCACAGTAACCTCCTTCTGCATGAATTTTATTTCTTTACAGCCAAAATTAGGTTTCCTAATGTACCACAATCGCTCCCTTGCTCAAAATCCTTCTGTGGGTCCCTGCTGCCCTCCAAATCTATTCTAGAAGCCATAACATGGTATTTAAAATGAACTGGCCACAACTTACTTCCCTATAACTTCTCTCACAATTCTGAACCATTCACTTTGAACACACCAATCTCCTCCCTGTTAATGTGAGTATAAATTATACGTCCTAGCGGTGTTCATAGGCTGTTCCTCTTTAAAACCTCAATTTCCTCATCTATACAGCGGGATAACATAACACACCTCACAAGATGCTGGTGAACTGAAATGACACATTTTAAGAACCCAGCACAGAGTGTAGCATATGGTGGATACTCACATCGCCATCCTGGAAATTTCTTCCTACCCCACCCAATCCAGCATGGAGTCATAACAGCCTGATCTGAACTCCTCTGAACCCTCATTCACTTCACCACACGATTTGTAATTCTTATATTTCTTGACAGAAAAATTCAAGTGAGTCTTCTTTATCTCAGTTAGATTATAAGTTGCTAAAGGGCACGGGTCATTTCTTTGGTTTTTGTACTTAGTGCAGCATCCTCTATAGAGAATAGGTGCTCCAAGAATTATTTTAGTTCTTTAAATTGGAAAAAAACTTCAACTTTGCTCTTCCAAAACCCTTCAATTATGTAAGATTAAGATTTTGATTTTTGGGTAAAAAGTTATGATTTCATTTCTTTCTCTGTTAAAACTCATTTAAACAATTAGAATCCCTTTCTAAAGGCTTGGAAGTCTGCTTTGGTGCCTGTACATGATCCTTCTATCAGTGTGGCAAGGAAGAAGGGGGAAAACCAAAGTTCAGAGAGGTTTTATTACTTGTTCAAAGTCATAAAATTGCAAGTGACCCCAAATCCAGTGATCTTTCCGCAGTATCAAGCTGCCTTCAGGTCACTGCTTCTATTACCCCTACTAGGCTATGAAGAGCAAGGAAAGCCTACATTTTGCTTTTATAATTTGTCCAGAGTGTGGTAAGCATTCTGCACAGAATGAGCTTGTTGATTCATTGGCCTCAGCTAGAGGAGAGAAATTTCTTGAGCACTTTACCAGGTCTGAGGGACCTCTTCTCCCACCTCCAGTCTCAGGAGCTACTTCAGAGGGAGGAGAAGGTCAGGGCCACACTTGTCACGCTGTAGTGTGAGGACACCAGACAACAGGGAGTGAGGAGACCTGGGCTTTGGCTCTGGCTACGCCACTAACCAGATACGTGACTGGATCGCCTAACTGAGCTGCCACATGCCTTCCTTTCCTCACTGAAAAAGGACGCATTTGGACTAAATGAAAGGATGTCAAACTGATGACAGTTCTCTAATGGTGCCTCAGGGGCAGAGGGGATGACGGTAGTGGTGGCGGTGGTGGGAGGGTAGTGGAGTTCTGGGGAGGGGATGTAGACGCTCCAACTTCAGTGAAACCACAGCTAAGATCTGCTTTATAGCTGATGCTTTTCGTATACAATTTTCTTTGAACAAGGACTCCCATGGCTTATTCCAGTACTGAAAAATGTTGCAACTATTAGAATGACTCCAGCTTTGAGAATAGCATCACTGTGGCCCAGTTTCTTCAGTGTTGCATTCAAAGACTAATCAGTCCAAGATACATTACAACTGAGAGGCAACTTAAATCTTTAATGAGGTCTCTGAAGAAAACTCTAAAGGGGGAGTCCATTCCAGATGCCCGGCAAAACTTCTCCAAAACTTCCTGTTCTCACATCTCTCAGTCTTAACGTTTCCCAGGTAGCACAGCTACCCCAAACCCCTCACTCACTCGAAGCTCTGCAACACCCTGCAACAGGAGCCTTGTTGATTCCTTTTTCCAGCCTGTTCAGCCTCATTTCTTTATTACACGGATCAACAGAACCCCTATGGATTCTTTTAATTTCTCTCTTTTCTGTATTGTAAAGGAGGGCTGAGGAGAATCCTCTATCCTTAGAAAGGAGGAATTACAATATTATAGCCTACTTAAATTTTTTCTTTACCCTTATTGCACATCATCTCTGTGCTATGCATGTATGTGAGTCCTTGCCTGTGCAACCTCTACTTTCTCATGGCCTTCCTACCCTGCACTGCCCAGCCTTTGAGTCACAGGGGTCACTTCCTCCTCCAGAAACACAATATGAAGAAGCACACTGGCCCGTGACCATATAGTTAGGGTCTCCCTTCTCCAAAATCTGTCCCTTGGCTTTTCCAAGTATCTAATGTCTCCTTGAATTCCCCACACGGGATAGAACTTAACCTGAATTCACATCTGGGTGAATGAAGTCAAGGTTGGTGAAGGGTGGGGGGGGAGTGAAATATAGACATGTAAATCACAAAATTTATCTTTATCTTGCTGTGTTTACTTAGGTAAATTCATTAGATGCTGAACATAAAAATATTTCTGTATTATTCTTTATACAACTCTATTTGATAAAGAACATATTAAATAGATATAAAAGAGAAAAGTGTGATAACATACTTAATAGCATTTACCATGATGCTGACTAGCAACATATCAGATATGCTCTTTCCTTTCTTCAGCAACTCTTCTGATTTTGCACCAAGCTGAGCACGCACAGTGAGCTGTGAAAATAAACAATGGTAGGGGACAGCTGATTTAAAAGTCAGATTCCAAATATTTGGAGGGAAAAAAATTAAATGGTCGTGTTCCCTGGTGAAGACACTGATCGTTTAGCACAATTTTGGAATCAGCCAAGCGTTTAAGGAAAATGTATATGCAGATTTCAGGACTCCTCCTCTGGCTCCCTCCTTTCCAAAATCTTCCTCTTTAATTATCAGCTGCTCTGGCATCCCCAAACTTCATTTTCTAGTATCTTAAATCAAAGAGATTAGGGCTTTCTGCTCGGGTTCTAACCACTCATGGCACGCAGATGCGGCATGTCCTCTGGGGTGACTTGCATAAACCTGGCTTCTGCCCACTGAAGTTTTCTTCTGTCAATGGTCAAATCCCATATATTTTCTGCCTGGCTTTTGCTGTTTGCTTTTTTGCTGCCTGCTTCAGGCCCTCAGATAATTAGGTTTTGTATTTTGTCCAGACTTTATCTTGTTATCTGTAGAGGGCTAGTCTAATTTAGCTACTCCATATCCACAGGAACAGCCCTAGTGCCTATTCTAAAATAGAGTCAGTCACCAGAGTGAGCATTTTATAAGCCAAATGATACTCTGTCTCTACTGAAAACCCTGCAAACGCTCCTCCTTTACTCCCAATGTCCTCCTCACTGCGTATAAGGCTCTGGCTGCCCTGAGTCTTCTCCCTTTCCACTCATCTCTCTAACCTCATCCCTTCTCTTCCCCCACCTTGCTGGCCAACCACCTTTCTGCCTCAAGACTGTCGTCCAGCTATTCTGGCAGCCTGAAATGGTTCCCCAGATCCAGTGGGTGATTCTTTCAATCTGCTTAAATCTCACTCTCTCAAGGTGATCTCCTTACCCTACTTTTTCTTTTCTGATGGCATCATCACCATCTAATGGTTCATATAATTCATTTATTTGTGTGTTTATGGTTTATTATCTCGTTCCATCTTTTAGAATGTAAACTCCATAAAGTCCAGGAACCCTGTCTTTTTTGTTCACTGACATATCCACTCCCCCTTTACAACAATGCATGGAACAAAGTATGCCCTTTGAACTGAATTGAATATGGAATTTGGGGGATTTGTAACTCAATAAATGTAAATATAAAAATATACTTAGTCTTTCTGCTAATTTACTAAAATACACAGAGTAAAAATTATAAGTCCCCCTTTATCACTTTCTCTAAACCCATTTCTCTCCCCATAGGTCATCACATTTACAGGTTGCTGTATATTCTTCCAAAACTTTTTCTATCTTTAAGCAGTTTTGAAATCTAAAATATTATGGAACTGGTTTCCTTGATGAAACAAACAATAAAGGTAATCAAATATACTTTATTTCCTTTAGTTTTATTTAATAAAATCCCACTTGATTAATCTGACCGTTCTATTTGATGATCAAAAATGTTTCCAATATACAGTAAAGCAATACTATATATAGAAATATTAGTTTGCATCAGAAGCAATAGCCTGTAGATTGTTGTAAATATTTTTTCAGGGATTAATAAAAAATTCTGCAGAGTCAACAGTAAGTCTAAGGATAAATTCTGGAAAAAAAATCTTTAAAGGTAAAGAAATTGTGAAAGGAAATAAAAGTCATAAATTAAGTGATAAAGAAAAATACATAAATATAAATTTGGCATAAGTCTAAAATTTTTAAAAGCATGTGTTTACTTTCTTACCTGGCAAAACTGAAAGCAATTTCCACTGCTTTAGATTCAAAGAATATTAAGAATATAAAAAATATCAAGTAAATTCAGGCTTAGCTAATTTCACCATCAGATTTATCTTAAACCAAAGAGGAGCACATTGCTATTTCATTTCATTTGAAGATGAAAATGCTGTGAAAAGGCTATGAATCAAAACACATTTCAATACACTAGTAGCCAAAGTTAGGTTATAGTACTTACTTCAGAGAAACTCTCACTTGCTACGACTTCTTCAGCTTTTGGTGTTTTTCTAGTATTGGTACCTAGCAATAGAAAAAGTGGTAAGAACATACTCCGGTATTTACAGCTAACAACCATGTTAACATTTGACCATCTATGGCTTTGGACATGTGGGTTATTGGATTCAGCTATGCCTGAGATACTCAGAGGAAAGGAGTAAAAGCATCAGCACAGCACGGCGTTTACCTTCATTCCGCAACATTAAGTCCTGGCCACTGTGTGGTTTGGTGTTTTCTACTTCCTTCCAGTATGGCTCACTCAGAACAATATCATTAGAAATACTTTAACATAGTTTGGGTTCTCTTTTCGGAAAACAAGCCAAGATCTCAAGAGAAGTCATTAAGATGTTAATTTGTTACGTTTTTACTTTCCTGGATTATCAAGTTGTAGGTAACAAACACTTCTGAAAGTGGAAAACTCTAGAAGTCAGGGGGTTTTTTAGTTAAATTTCACAGAAAAAATAAGTTTTCAGAGTCTGTTTATAATTTACTGGACCTCTGTAATAGAATATGTCACAAAATATACTTATGATAGTTTAAAAAATCAATTAAAATTATCTTGTAAGAAACAAATGACTGAAACAAGGGACAGGTTATATTCTTTTAAAGGGTGGGAAATTTGACTGCTCTGGTGGTGTTGCCTGCTCATAATAAATGTGCACATTGTCCAAGGGTGATAGCAAGAATTGTGATGGCACAGAAGGAACCGATTTTATGCTAGAATATGAGGCAACAATTGAATATGGCAAAGCCTTACTAGCACAAATAGAAAAGATATTTAAGATTTAAAATTGTTTTCCTTCAATGGTTCTACCAAGGATCTGAAGGACTAAAGCCCAGATCCCAAGGGAGGTAACGTTTCATTGGGTTTGGGAAGCTTGGTTCTATTTGCTTTGCCCAAGGCTGGGAATAAACTTAGCTTTATCTAAGGAACCACTGCTCAGGTGGGTGGAAGAGACAGAGCCGCAGCCTCCCTCATCACAGTGAACAAAGCAGCAGCGTGCAGAGAGCACAGCAGTACTCCCCCCAGCTGCATAGGTGAGAAGAAACCATAAACTACTGTCTGCCTGCAAAGCCAGGAAGAGTGACGATGATTTAGCCTGGCTGTTTTCAAAACCACAGCAAAACTGAGCAGCTGCTTGAAGGGGTGTGAGAAGATTCCTTTGAAATTGTCATCTCTTACCCCCAGTTGTAGACAGTGGTTAGGGACGTCTGGGTTTATCTTGCTGTCTCTGTCACGTGACCATGTAGACAGGCATGCATCCCTCCCCGTCTCCCCTTTCTTTCCCTGAAAGCTGGTTTGTGCTCACATCCATGTGCTCTTACTGTTCGTCTATCTGTCTTTCTCATGAAAATGATGGATTATTTGTTTCAATATCTTACTTACTAAGTCTGCTTTTATCTTCTGTTTCTGGTAATACTTCAGCTGAAAATACATTTTGCAGATCCTTTGGGGAGGAAACACACGTGAACACACATGGAGAGATTTTAACATTGTCATATTTTAATAACATTCTTAATTTTATGTCTATAAGTAGGGTTTAAAAACATAGACTATTTTATCTAAAACATTAATGATATTAAGAAGAACTCAGTGAGTTCCGGAAGCAAACAAAATTTGATAATTGTACTTATAGAACTGCCATTTTGAAAGTATAATGGAAGCTGAGAAAGAGGTAGAGTTTATGGAAAACCACCTTAGAAAGAACAACCTTAGAGGTGTCAGTCATAGCCAAAAGGGAAATAAAGGAAAAACATGTACATTATCTATCACCCTATAGATTAGAATACAGAGTACCACAACAGAGAAGAAGAGGCAGCCCACCGTGAAGAAAAACTCTCCCAGTTATTTCCAGAATCACGTTTAAATGGTATTTATTTTGCAGCTCATGCAAATGACCTGGATTAGATTCTCCGCTAATTTATTCAATTTCAGAAACAGGATAAGGCAGGGAAAAGAGTACTGGATTTAGAAGCTGGGATTCCAATCACAGCCTAGCCGTCAACAAGCCTCTGACCCCAAGCAAATCAACTCATGCTTAGGGTCTCTACTGTCTCCCTTTAAAGTGAGCAGGTTGGACCACACCATGATTCTCGGGGGGCGGGGGGGGCACATTCTCCTAATTCCTGCCCTAGAATCTTTATGTAATAATGTAGCAAGATGCAACACTGACGGAAACGGTAATGCAGGTAAACCGTAAGAGACCTTCCCCTACCAGCCACCCCTCAAAACTGAGATCTACTAGTCTAGGTCAGAGGTCTGCAAACTATGGTCCCTGGACCAAAATCGGCTGGCTGTTTTTACACAGTCTTTGGGCATCACTCCACAGGATAGCATTGTGAGGACCAAGCCGGGCGCCCCCCTCGCCCTCTGTCTGCTCCTCTCCAGCACCCTCCTTGGCTGCTGCCCAGGACTGGCATCAGGCTGCATCTACGAGATGGGGACTTGCTGTTGGCCACTGTCAGGCTCTCAGGAGTGGAACTCCATTCTGAGAGCTGGTGACGTGGTGAACTCGTCCAAAACACTCATACCTCACCCCTCTCCAAGCCCTCACAATTGGGCCCCTCCACCCCTTTACCAGCTTTACCAGCTGGTGGCTCTTTCCTCAGGAGAATGTCTCCAGCTTATGGTAACTGGGCACAAAGCCAGCCCACCACCCTGGATGGCCCACCTAGGTCAACTGATGTGTGTGTATGTATGTGCGGAGTGGAGAGGGGGGTTGAAATTTTCTCTCGTTATGTAAGTACCTATGTAATATCCTCGATGTTGCTTCTGGGCCCATAAAACTTAAAATATTTACCCTCTGAACCTTTACAGAAAAGTCTGATAACCTCTGGTCTAGAGGATCTCTTAAATGCCATCCAGTTGGAAATCTCTAATGTACAAGGTGAAGAAAAGAAAACTAAAATCTCACTTGCCTGGCTTTCTTTACTACTCTCTTGCCTAACTGGTAGAGCCTTTTCTTCGGCTGCTTTCTGAAGGGCTCCGCTGATCTTCTCGTTGTTGTGAAATGCTTGGATCGCTTCTTGGACGAGAGTGTCAATAGAAAGTACCTGAATAGGAAAGCCTAAAATACAAAAGACAATTTTATTAATAACTTTTCATTTAGGAAATTGACATCGTTGTTCTTCTGTGCTGGCTTCACCCTTAGAGTATACTCTTCAGGGTGCACATAAAATTCACATAACATAAAATGAACCATTTTAACTGTTCCAAAAGATATTTAGGTCATTACAATGTTGTCCAATCATCACCACTACCTTTTTCCAGAAAATGTTCATTACCCCAAAGGAAACCCTGTATCCATTAAGCAGTCACTCCCTATCTCCCTACTCTTGCCCCCAACAACTAATTTGCTTTCTGTCTATGGATTGGCCTCTTCTAGATGTTTCTTATCCATGGAATCATACAATATGTGGTCTTTTGTGTTCGACCTCTTTCACTTAGTATAATGTTTTCAAAGTCTATCCATAGCACATAGAGTACTTCACTCCTTTTATGGCTGAATAATATTCCATTGTATGGATATATCACATCCTGTTATCGATTCAGCAGGTGATGAACGTTTGGATGGTTTCCATCTTTTGTCTACTATTAATAGTGCTGCTATGAACCTTCCTGCATATGGTTTTTTTTGAACACCTCTTTTCAGTCCTTTTGGGTATATACCAGTGGTGGAATTGCTGGTGTCATATGGTAATTTTTTATTTAACTTAATGAGGAATCACGAACTACTTTCCATAGTGGCTACACCATTTTACATTCTCACCAGCAATGTATGAGAGTCCGACTTCTCTATATCCTCACCAACACTTTTTTTCCAATTTTTAAAAATTATACCCATCCTAGAGGGTGTGGAGTGGTATCTCATTGAGCTTTTGTTAGGCTGCCTTTTAAAGAGGTCTATTTAACCTCTCAATAATGACTTACTGTTCTCTGCCTTGGACTGTTACAAGACAGCCTGGCCTCAGTGAAAATTTTGATTTTTCCAGTAAAAACAGTAAAAGGTAAGTATTAGTGAAGAAAAACTAATTAAATAGATGGAAAACTAAGATTTCACTTCTAACTGAAAGAACTTCTAGATAAAAAGCCAAAAGTTCATTAAAGGGAAAGAACTCAATCAATGTGAAGAATTAAAACATTTATAATTTTAAGTTGATGTCTTGTCTTTCTTTTTTTTAATTAATTAATTTTTGGCTGCGTTGGGTCTTCGTTGCTGTGTGCGGGCTTTCTCTAGTTGCAGCGAGCAGGGGCTACGCTTCTTTGCGGTTCCCGGGCTTCTCACTGCAGTGGCTTCTCTTGTTGCAGAGCACGGGCTCTAGGTGCGTGGACTTCAGTAGTTGTGGTTTGCGGGCTCAGTGGTTGTGACTCACAGGCTCTAGAGTGCAGGCTCAGTAGTTGTGGCACATGGGCTTGGTTGCTCCACAGCATGTGGGGCCTTCCCGGACCAGGGCTTGAACCCGTGTCCCCTGCATTGGCAGGCAGATTCTTAACCACTGCGCCACCAGGGAAGTCATGATTTCTTTTCTATTTGTGACAAATTATTACTTTCCTACTTCATCTATTGGTAAAGTAAAATCTATGATGAAAGTTTAAGTAAAGTTTGAGACATTATTTCTCTTTATACCGTGCATCATAATTATATAGCAAGCTCATATATCCGAGTTTCCCTGGGACAGTCCCAATTTATGAAGCTCTACTCCTAAAAGTGTCTGACTTGGACAATAAATTATGTGATCACCCTATTACAAAATTCTTGATGACAGAATTTCCCAATATATTTGCAGATTCTCATGTATGTTTTCTACAGACATAGCCATTTGCAGCTACAGTCATTGTAAATAGAATCCAATAAAGGAAAAAAACACAAACAAAAAAGAAATTTTACTTTTCTCTAGAGACTTTAGAGCAGTAGTTTTTCCACTAAATGTTTTTCCCAACATGCATCCTTTTATAGCAAATGAAGGTAACTCAGGTACTGTTGATTCAACTTGAGGAGGAAGAGAACTTTCAATTAGTCTGTGAATCACATGGCCCAATATGCAATTGTTGGAGGGTGGTAAATTATCAACCATTTCTTCTGGTAAGGTCCATTCTCCAACCATGTTCTGCAAAAATAATAATGAAACAAACAAAACAGAAATATTCTTAAAAGTGGAATTTAAGTATGTAGGAAATATGAAAATTGAAAGTAAATACAAATTATAGCAAACAAAAGTGAATCAATAATTACATTACATAAATGAGTAATAACATGAATAATACTTTCATATTAGACAGTGAAAAATGAGCTTCCCATATAAAAGTAAAAGAAAAAAATAAACCAAGCCTCTAAAATACTTAACAGTTTATGAAAGTAGGCATATTGAGTTGAAACAAATTGTAATGAAAGTTGAGCATTAAGACACTTAAATTGATATTATCGGTAGAGAGATAAAAGACAGTAAGGGTTATTCGGCTACCCTATTCAAGTACTAAGCTTAGTTTTACATATTTTAAAGTAAGATAGATAAAAGAGAATTTTCATGCCCAATATGTTGTCCTCTCAGTTTACTATGTTCGACTTCCAGTTTTTTTTGTTTTTTTTTTTAACATCTTTATTGGAGTATAATTGCTTTACAATGTTGTGTTAGTTTCTGCTATATAACAAAGTGAATCAGCTATACATATACATATATCCCCATATTCCCTCCCTCTTGTGTCTCCCTCCCACCCTCCCTATCCCACCCCTCTAGGTGGTCACAAAGCACGGAGCTGATCTCCTTGTGCTATGTGGCTGCTTCCCACTACCTATCTTTTTTACATTTGGTAGTGTATATATGTCAATGCTACTCTCTCACTTCGTCTCAGATTACCCTTCCCCCTCCCCATGTCCTCAGGTCCATTCTCTACGTATTACTCTGCAATAAAAAGAAACAAAATTGAGTTATTTGTAGTGAGGTGGATGGACCTAGAGTCTGTCATACAGAGTGAAGTAAGTCAGAAAGAGAAAAACAAATACCGTATGTTAACACATATATATAGAATCTAAAAACAAATGGTTCTGAAGAACCCAGGGGCAGGACAGTAATAACGACTTCCAGTTTTTTCACGTTTCTTGCTTAAATGATCAAACAATTAGAGGGAAAGAAAAACAAAAACAAAAATTGTACAGTCCACATTCTCTGACCTCTGTGTAATAAAACTAGAAATCAATTTTAATTTAATTTTAAAAGTTAAAAACAGTCTTTTTGAGTGATTCTTAGATTAAAGAATAAATTAAAGCTATAAATGTCTATAAACAACAGATTAAAACAAAACATTAAAAATAATAGATTAAAAAATATGAGATGGGATCAAACTGTACTCAGAGGAAAATTCATAGTCCCTTAGCCTAAAATGCTTTGATCTAAAATAAAAAAGAAGGAAAATAAATGAACTAAGCATGAAAATAGTAAAAGACAATTTAAAAATAACCAAAAAGGAACAAGGAGGAAGAAACTCATGATAATGGAAGTTGACAGAGAGCAAAACTGTTGAGATACTTTTTATTAATGTATTTCTAGAACTTATCCATACTAATCATAATGAAATTGCTACCAGTTCTGAACAAAGGTGAAGAATAGCAAGTATCAATTTTGTAACATAGGAATGAAGGCAACAACAGATTTTAAGGAGACTTAAAAATCCTTAAGAAAATATTATGTACAACTCTACCATAATAAATTTGAATTTATTAATGTATGGTAAAAATGATATTTTAAGAAAGTACAAATGATTAAAGTTAATTTAAATGGAATATTTGTAAAGGTGAAAGCCATGAAAGAAATGAAAACGTTGTCAAAGAACTATACCTAGCAAATGTGACGACACTGATGGTTAACAGAAAAAAACAGAAAATTTTTCATTCCTTAATTAAATAGAAGTTTAAATGTTATTTAAAGTCTTCTGAAATATGGAAGAAGATAGAAAGCTTTCCAGTTCACTTGGCAAGACTAACAAAACACTGATACCAAAAAGGTGTCAAAGATAATTGACAAAGACAGCATCCAAAAAGAAAATGACAAGTCAATCTCATTTGGAAATATATTGCAAGAATCACGCATACAATATTGACAAAAACAGTCTATATTAAGATAAAATAATTATATTAATTGACATTTATTACACACTCAGTATATCTCATATATTGTTGTTTTCAGGAATAATCTCAAATGATTCTCACACAACTCTCACATAAGTATTATTATCTTGCCAATTTTGCAGAAGAAAACCCTAAGAATTACAGAGGCTGTTACTTGTCCATGGTCACAGTAAATAGTAATGGCAGAGCCTAAATTAGGACCCAGGCAGGCAGATTCCAGAACATGTGCTCATAACCTCTATACTATATTGAAGTTGTCTCACCATGACTGAATAAGAGTTATTTCATGAATACAAGGAAGGGTAAATATTAGAAAACCTATTATTATATCACATTAATAGGTTAAAATAAAAAAATACAAATATATGATAATTTTGACCAAGAAGCATCTGATAAAATGCATCTGATAAAATTCAGAATTCATGAATTCTCTAATGAGAAAAAAATTTAAACAAAACAAATCTCTTAATATGTTCTGAATCAAAGATGATTTCCCTGACATTTTTACATATCTTACCAATATGTAATGGTGAACCAAAATGAACAACACATTTTTTCACTAAAGGCAGGAGCAAGAAAAAGATGCTCATCATTTACATTAATAGTCATATTATTCTGGAAGTTCTAGCCAATGCAAATAAGATAAAGAAAGAAGTAGCAAGTGAACATATCTACCAAACAGAAACAGACTCACAGACATAGAGAACAGACTTGTGGTTGCCAAGTGGGAGGAGGGGTGGGAGAGGGAAGGATTGGGAGTTTGGAATTAGCAGATGCAAACTATTATATATAGGATGGATTAACAACAAGGTCCTACTGTATAGCACAGGGAAATATATTCAATATCCTGTAATAAACCATAATGGAAAAGGATATGAAAAAGAATGTATAT
The DNA here is from genome assembly GCF_965194825.1 of Balaenoptera physalus. NCBI lineage: Eukaryota > Metazoa > Chordata > Mammalia > Artiodactyla > Balaenopteridae > Balaenoptera > Balaenoptera physalus. The sequence goes on from NC_138890.1 coordinate 147,973,803, forward strand.
ATATACATGTATAACTGAATCACTTTACTGTACAGCAGAAATTTACACAACATTGTAGATCAACTATACTTCAACAAAATTTAAAAAAAAAAAAGAAGAAAAAAGAAGTAGCAGTGTTCCTAGAAGTAACAGTTGAGTTCCTGGTGCAGAGGTAGCTGCTGCAGCCTGAACCTCTAGTGCTCCGTGGTGGTGACAGTTTTCTCATCAGAACTTGCTGTGATGGTTCTGATCATTTTCCTTGGAAGTTTAACATTGAGCCTGGTTCTTGAATCTACCTACTGATTCACTAAGCTACCCAACATATTTGAATGTGTTTTCTGCTTACTCAGCATAAGTCAACTTTTTTGCTTGCAATTAGAAACTTTGACAAAAATCATTGGAATTGACAAGAAATAGAGAACCTATATATAAACAACCTCATATTTCTACTGAGGAGTGTAAGAAAAATGACTTGAATAAAGGGAAAGTCAAGAAGGTCCAATATTATAAGCCATTTAATTCTTCTCCAAATTAATCTGACTTAATGAAATGAAACAAAAGTGCTAGTGTCATTTTTGTTTTCCTTCAGGATGACATCCAAAATGGTTCTAAAGTTAAAGCAGAAGAAGAATTGTAACGGATAAAAACATTCACTTAAAAACTGAAAAAGAAAAGTAGTATGGGAGTGTTGCCTAACCAGATATTAAAGTACTTATTAAGAACAAAGTAATGAAAAGAAAGATTTGCAGAAACAGGGTATTCAGTGCACAAAAATATAAATTCTAGAAACAGATCTAAGTGTGTGTAAGAATTTAGTACCTAGTGAGATTTATATGTCACATTAGCAGACAAAAAATTAGATTATTTTACAACTGGTATTATTTGGTTTGGTGCCTGAATTTATGATATGAGAACACAAGAGATAAAGAAATACTTTTTGAAACAAATAAACAAAAAAGTATTCATAACAGGTTTTTCTTTTAAATTGGTAGAATTTATTAGTATATACATATATTTGTCACTTCTATACAAACTACCCTTTATTTGTAAAATTTATTTTGTTTTAGTTTAATGCCTTTGGTTTTTCTAACAACTCTGTGCATAATAATTGCATGCATTATTCAAAATTAGGTAAATACTGAATTGATTTGCATAATTACTGATTATTATGATTCATTACTTGTTTCTGCTTTCATTCATTGGAATCATTTATACTTCTAACTAGACAAGTGATAATTATTCTATGTAATGTGACAATCAGAAAATAACCACATAAAAAACGGAAACCAGAGAAACTGTGCTATTTTAAAATTAAAAAGGCTATAAGTCCAAGGTCAAGTTTAAGTGGAAAGTTTGAATGTTCTAATGATTTTTGTGCTATGCAGTCATTTAATTCATTCTGAAGGAAACAGTCTAGGACTTAAATCAGATGACCTGGGTTCCCATAATAGTTCTCCTACTTACTTGTTTTGCACCCTTGTCAATTCCCTCATCTTTGTATGATAATAGTATCTATCTCACAGGGTTGTTGCAAAGATTGAGTGAAAGGCTTGTGTAAGTAGCCTATATGACCACTGACTTTAAATGCTTAACTAGAAGTTCTCAGGCTGCTGCTGCAGGCACATACTAGTGCCCTAAAGGAGGGGTGACAGCAGTCACATTTCTGCCCAAAGGGAAACCACGTCCAGCTTGTGCCACAATCAGAAAGGCGCACTTCCTCACAAAGGGGTCAGAAGAAAGCCCTATTTTATCACTGATTAGTTGTAGAATGTGTCCAAACACAATGGGATAGAATGTTGACTGTGAAGAGAACTGAATGCTGAGGTCAGGGAAAGGACTGAAGCCTGACCATTGGAGATGGACAAATCGAGGATTTGGTAGAACACATTTTACAGCATCACCTTAAAGATACAGTTGTGAAATTCCTAATAAGACTAAAGATAAAGGATAAGTAAAGGGAAACATGTCAGGTTGGAACAAGAACATGATGAGGGAAAAGGAAGTCAGGAGAACTGAAAAAAGAAGGAAATTAGACCAGAATAAAGATGACCAGTTTAACGACAATGAGCTAAAGAGATTTTACTAGTTCATTAGTGAACAGGAACAGAAATTTTTACCCGATCCTTATTTTATATGTTTTTTATATATAATTACATTAATTATATGATAAAATTACATAAAATTATAAAATAAAGTATATAATTCTTATTCCTTCAGGTATTATTATAAATTGACATCTGACTATTAGTTTCAAGACTTCGATGCCCAGAGTGGGCAACACCAGGTAAGTATCACCTGGTACAAACTATTAGTTTACCAAGACACTTTTTCTGTGTAGATGTGCTCCATGATACTTGCCCTTGATTACTATAAACTGTCATGAACATATAACAAATAATTATTATCTCTTTATTTTAATATTAATATTTTTATTGTACCTGCATAAATATCATCTGTATGCATTTTTGAGAAGGTATAAGATCCACCATCACCTAGAGTCCACCTGTCTTTGTGAATTCTTGTCTACCTACACACAGAGATCATGAAATACAACAGAGAATAAACAGCCTCTGCCTTTGGTCACAACTTGTTCACCAGTACTGTTTTTATTAATTTACCTACACTGAATTTTCTGGAAAATGAATCCTGCCTTGAGACCCTGGTATCGACCTATTCTTCCCATCTTCACAGACTACATGGACCTAACACTGTTTTCCAAGCTGGATCCAATACACTCACATGCTTCCCTGTATTCTGTTGTAGGTACCACATGGTTACCCAGACTTCCCACTCTGGTTACTTCCACCCTGTCAAATCCTTTTTGTTTCCTGTGGCCTAATGTGTCAGCATCCTTGGTCCTCTTGTTAGTAATCATGGCTAAAAGCATCATGAGTATTTACAGACAGCATCAGCTCGGAACCAATGTGCTTGAATGTGGGCTGAAGTGCACACTTCAAGGGCAAGCCTAAGATTGTCCATGTGTTCAGTCCACTAGATTCCTCCTTGCCTGAAACATTGCCCAAGTGGTTGGATAATGATGCTGGTGGAGCTGCGTGGTTTTCGCAACAGATTCTGATTATTTCCCTGCACATGATTATCCCTGGACCAAAGCAAATGCGTCTCATTCTCATTTCTTGCCACTTCTAAAGATTCAAATTGGAAATACAGCTTTCTGATCTCCCCTTTAAAGAGGGGGAGATGTGGTTCACTTTGACCAACTTACAGAAACAGAATCTGGGCCTTGGGAGATATTCACTAGTCCATAAAGTCTGAGTGTCACTAGCACAACATTCAATAAAAAACATTGGGCTATGCCAGTGATATTTAGCAGTGATATTCAAATGTGGCTTTTGGAGAGTGGTGGTACTAATTTGAAAGTACACATGATCCAGTGTTTGTCCTCATAGATTGCTAGAATTTATCAACATCTGCATGACCTGAAGTACCCCAGATATTCCCAGTTTGGTAGGCTCCAAGTGTTTCACAATTCAATTACTGACGCATTTGGAAAAACAGGACAAATGCCTTTTCTCCTAAGACGGAGAAAGAACCTCCTAGGGGATAAAACACACTGTTTTTGACACCTGCTAGTTTCCTTGAGCTTTCCTGAAATGCAGTCTTCTTACTTATAGATGATAAAACCCAACAACAGACAGATTATATTGACGCAATGGCCAAAGGACTTAGGGTGAAAGCTTCAGATAAACCGACTTCAAGAAACAACACAGGTAGCAACTCCACAAATCAAGGCTATGCCCCTTTTAGAGTACAGCTTACCAAGACCTTAATACCTTAATTCTGCTTTTCCCATGGCTGGCTTTCTCTTGGCATACCACTCTGCAGGCAGTGAGGAAGAGATGACCCTTCGTGATACCTGAAATACAACTAAAGCTTGTAGTAGCAGCAGCCTCAGGGGTTGTTGTAGCTATCGCCAATCCTCAAGTTCCAGGGGACATTACACTTATATTCATCATGATGGACTTCTCTCTAGCCATTCAAGGCTTCTGGGTCAACCATTTCACCTAATGTCTCCATTATTTATTGGTCTGAACCCCTGTGAGGGTACCTCAACCTGCCCAGCTTCTCTTGTTGCACAATTTCCACTTGTACTGCATCTTCTAAGACATTTTTTTTTAACCAGTTCCTTCCATAAAAAATACATTTTTGCATTGTTACCTAGTATTTGTATACAGGTATATATAGAACAGAAAAGAAAAAGTTTTATGAAATGCTCATCCTTACTACCTGGTAATGTGCTTTATTTTCTATTATATTGCATTGCATTGTATTTCTCTTATTTTGTTGTGTTTTCATTTTTTTTAATAAATAATGGTTGCTATCCATAAGTTAATTTCATAATCTAGTCTCAATCCATTGTTCGAAAAATAAAAAATAAAGGATCTTTTATTCGACAAGACATCAGGAATCCTCAGTTCTGATTTCATGTCTTTAAGTACCACCTTGGATTCATCTCTTAGATATCTGCAAATAGGAAGAGTAAATGCTTAACTTTATACTAATGATGACTCAAACCAGAGAGGTACAGAGTAGATATTTACTTATCAAATACATTTTTAACATAATAATACAATTCTCAGTGAAATTTCTCATAATTGCTAATAATTAAAGATCCAGCTCATATTTTTAGATCTTATTTTGTGTGATTTAGATCTTAGTTTAGCTTGCTTATTTTATAGTATCTTAGAAAATAGTTCTTTGTACAATTCCTGTTTTTAAAATTTTTTCATAATGTAAATCTTTAAAAACTATTACCAATTATTTTTATTACTCAAAATGAAATAAAATTTTCAGGCCTGTTGGAAAACAGACCAACTAATAGCTAAACTGTATCCAAAGGAAAGGTTTTTGTGAGTGGGAGATGAGGTGATTTGTTAACTCAAGACCAAATGCCTTGGACAGGAAATGATGTCTTAACCAGGTACATTTGCCCAATTGTCCATTTATAATATTTAAATTCACTGGAAAATCTACATATTTCTCTTTAAAGTTTTTTGGACATACTCAAGGTGATATCTTTAGCAGTTACTGAGAAATTCTGATGAGGCAGGTGACTCTTAGTTAGGACACCCAAAATACTTCCTGAGCTTAGTTTTGTCTACATGCTTGAAATTAAATGAAATCATGGAGAAGATACAAATATAGGGAGAGAGTACAAGTATAAGCTCACAGTTCATAGGATTAGGTCAGTTTTGAGTTAATACCTTTAGACCAACTGACATCTACTCATATTTCACAATTCAGTTGAAACTCATCCCTTCTAATGGGCCCCCCATAACCTCCTTGTTTATCCATACTTAATATCATGCTCTGGAATGGTTTTTCTCTCATCTCCACTAAATTGTGAGCACCAAGAGGGAAGAATCTCTATCTTAATCAACTTTATATCCCTAGTTCCCAGAACAGTGTTGGAACATAATAGGTGTTCAATATTTATTGACTGACTGACTGACTGAATGAATCAATTAGCCGTATAGGCTCAATATATGTGAACTGAACAAATGAGTGAACGCATGGATATTGCATTTTATTAATTTTGATTAAATACAAAGATGAATTAGTTCTCCAAATAAGATAGGCACAACCCAACCTAAAATCTAGGAATAAGATCAGAAAGTGTCATCCTCACAGATGGAAGTTAGCAAGAATCCACACACTATGTATGAAATTAGCTAACCCTGGAAGCATTTCTAGAAGTAACAGCTTGTAGTATGATTTTGAAAGAGCTTCTCTATTAAATCAACCCATCCTTTTTTATGGCAGCAGAAAGCATCTCAGTTAAAATGTACTAAATTATAAATAATTTATAAATTGGGACTTGTAAGAAGTTCTGCCAGAGATTTTAACAGGGTCCAGAGGGGGTAAGGAGCAGGCTGAGTGAATGGATAGGTAAGGTCTGCTCTATGGCAAGCTGTTATGACCTGGTTACTTTCATAATCTTAACTGGATATTTGTCTTGGGTCTCCTAAACTACGTTGACCCAAAGGTGTACCACATGACTGGCAGATAATAAAAATAAGCTGCAAAAATTCCAGCTCTGTTTGTGGCAATTGCCCAGGGCCTCCTTACTTAACTTCCAAGCCTTTCATCTGAGTCCTGGCCTGTTCCAGTACTGCCTAGCTTCCAACCTGCTGGTTTCGTTTCCACTTTCTAGTCTGGTTCTTATCCATTCTCAGCTTTGATCATTGACTTGCTCAAAGGACTTGGCTTGATCCCACCTCTGCCTCTTCCAGTTTCTGGCTACTTCAGGTAAATTATCTTGACCACCTTGGTTCCAGCTCTAAGAACCCAACCCCTGGCACTAGCTCTCATGGTTGACATTCTGTTGGGGTCTGTCCTGTCTCCTACCAGAAGGAATCAGATATAGAAGCACATCTATTATTATGGCAACATGGAAAGTCTAGTGGCTATATTCCAGTTACCGTGCTTGGGGAATTTGGCACTCAGGAAAAAACCAAACTTCACAGGGAAGTACTGAGGTAAAACTTTGTAGCTTTTGAAGCCTCTGTTCTTTGCCTTCTCTTCCCAGGCTCTTTCTCCTCCAACCACCCAAAAACCTTGAGAGAATCTGGAGGAACTGCTTAAATTTGTAATTCAGCTGTTAAAATTCCTCACAATTATCCATGGTTCTCAGGAGAAGAAGAAAGGATGGTTGGATATCTTGCCTGATGGGGAGTTCAGCTCATGTAACCTGGCAGCCCTACAGGGCTTCTTGACCACTGTGTGGGACTTGTTTGATAGGCAGGTTCCTATCAAAGATTGGCAAGATTGATGGAAAGATGGATGCTGCCTTCTACTGCCTCTGACAAGGAGGAAGGGAGGACGGGCAGTTAGCTGATGTGCAACTCAATCCTGACCTCTTATCCAAGAATTGTCATGGAACGGGCTCTCTATCGGGACCCAGTTCCAAGAAGCCCTCAGAACAACCTGAAAAGATGAGCTGGCCCTGCTGAGTGAGTTTGGCAGCCTTTCCAAGTCACCTGACCTCCAGTCAGGTCAGAGTATGGTCAGCTGCCTGGCCACACCTTCCTGCCAGACACTTTGGCCTTCAGCTTCCAGAGAAGGCAGGGGCATGGTGATGTACAGTTCTCACTGACTTTGGCATGGTAGGTGCATCTGCGGAGAGGAGGCATGCCTCTGCACTAGAGTGCTGAGTGTGGACCACATCTTATCTATGGCCAGGAAGTGCAAGCGTCGCCCATGGTAACGAGGGAAAGGCAGATGTTATCACCACTTCACCTGCTATGCTCAGCTGAAGACTGTTCGGGCTAGAAGTAGCATTGTGAGTAGCCAATGCCTTTCTATAGGTCGATCCCATGATTAATTCTGGCTCATCAGGAAATCTGAAGAATGGTCCGAGTCCAATAATGGCTTTCATTCAGCAGCTTGCTCACTTCTGTCCCAGCAGTAGCCTTCCCCAGTCTGCCCTGATCTAATACTATGGAAACAGACATATTTAATTCTAGTCTGTCACAAAAGAAGACCCAGGACAACAGACTCCATCTACCTTGTGGTTATTTTTGGAGGGAAATTCAAATTGGCCATTGTCAGTTAGCTAGAATGTGACAAAGATCACTCTCAAAGCCTACAGGCCCACACTCGAGGGAGCCTGGCACCTCCCTATGCAATCCAATAGCTCTAGCTTCTAACAAGTCCAGAAGTTCAGAAAGCTCAGCAGTTGTGAGCAATGGCAGGCTTCTTTTTCTAAAACTCCAAGCTACTGATTACTTGTAAGTCAGGCAGCTAGAATCACTGGGCTGATACTTTGTCTTACAGGTTTGATTACCAGGGGTAACTGAGACTAAGCCACTCTGAGAGATCCTCTGTCCTGAAAACTTACATTTCAGTGCTGCTGTAATTCAAGGACAAATCAGATGCAAACAGTGGGCAGGGGCTTCTGCTTAGCACTCTGATTTGACACGCGCAAAGTGACACACTGAGATCGTGTGGAAGAGTAGCTTACTTGCCCCCACATGACAGGCTCCTACTCCTGGTTCCATTCTCTGTCCTGGAAAGCCACATGGCCCTCCAAGGCATTGATCATGGCACACTGGGAGCTGCAGCAGCTGTGCAGCTAGCCCAGTGCTTTTCAAAGCAGAATTGCCTGGGTCTAAAACAAATTAAGACTAAGGCTACTGCATTTCTCCTGATGCCCTAGTGCCCTTGGGACAGCATCACACTGGACTTTATATCACATCTCTCCTTGTGCCATAAACAATTCTGGTGGTAGTGGCCATCCTTATGAAAACAGTAATCTCATTCCTTAGATGCTCAAACTACGCTCTGTTCATCATCAGGGAGGTGGTAGTCTTCCTCAAGATCACTTTTTTACTAATTTCTGTGGTCTTGCGGACCACAGAAAGAACTTTTCCAGAGACTTCTACATCCAAATTCACCTATCTGTTGCCACTGACCAGCCAAGGACAGTCAGATAGGCTTGGTTAAAATTTCTTAAATGTCACAAAGCATGGAGACACTATGACTTGGTCTAACTATCTTGTCACTGCAAAATTCACACAATTTTTCCACACAGAATACCCTCTCTCATAATAATGACCACTGTCACTCTCTCTATTTTCTTTGTTTCACTGCTAAGGTTGATACCTCAAAGAGGTGTAGAGCACCCCAAAACAGCTTAGAAATGGCATTGACCAATATATGAAAGACTACTCCAGGACCAATGTACTAAAGAATACGGCTGACAGACTCTGGGTACTGGACAGGAGTGGTAGGGTACGGGGTCTTCTGGATGGGAGTTTCTCTGGTTCTCAGTCCAACACATCTGCCCAATACCAAAATTCAAAGACTTTCTTGGATCCATTCAAGTTTCTTGTGGTTACCAACCCCAATGTATTCTTGCCATATTTATCTGCCAAGACATAGCTTTAGTGTTCAGATCCCCAGAGCTAACTCTAAAATACTAGATGGGAAGTCTGAGCAATTGATTGAAGAGAAGCTGGACTTGAGGCATAGAAGCTGGCTTCCACAGTTGTCCAAGTAGGTAAAGGATGAACCAGAAAATCAGTGGCAGGAAACCCAGGGAAGACTTGACCACTCTCTGTCTTGATTGGTCCCAGATGAGAGGGAGCCTGGGAGAGAATTAGATTCTCCCTATTCTATGTGATCTAGAGCAAACAAAAATGAGTGGTGAACGTTTACTCTAGTCTCATTCATATCAGTCACCCAGGGATCTTCTCGTTGGCTATGTCCTTCTCACTCCTCTTTCCATTCCACTTCTATCTGGGTGCCAGTTCTTTAACTCTGCAAACCATTTCTCAATTCTGGTCTAACGCCTTGAACCTGACACCTTAATTCAACTATTCCTACCATGGTTTTCTAATGAACTCAGCTTGTCTTCAGTTCTAGTAATTTGAAGCCAAATACCCTTCCCATGACCCAGGCTTCCCTTCTATTACACAAGACGCATACCCGATAGACACAGCCCCAGACCTCTGCCAAGCCTACTCCAGCCATCTGAAGTCCTTGGCCCACAACAGTTAGAAGACACCCTTGGGCCTAGGGCAACTATAGCTCCCTTTGAAGACTAATATAGTGACATTTTGTTTTGTGAGTTAGTATCACTATGCTTGATAACCATTAATCAGTATTGTAGGGCATAATGGTGATTCCACCAAGACACAGACACACAATGAGGTCTAACCTGAGAAAGCCTTACCATTAGAGGAGAAATTTAGTGAGAGCCTGAGTCAAAATGTAAGCAAAGGGAGAGGAAAATTACAGCAATGAATACATAGGATGAACCTGGGAACATTCCTTTCAGTACCAAACTTCTTTCTTAGCTCCTATTTTGGAGGCTGATAATGGTTTTGTTACCTATCTTGAAAAATGTTTGTATTTTAGCAGATGCATCTGACGTCTCCATCCATGTCTTTAGCCCACATAATAATGTGGACCATCAGGTACAATGGCAGGCAGGAGTTCTAAAGCAGAATGACCTGATGGAAAATCTCAACTCCCTTCATGTAAGCAAGTGCTTACTCTACCTACTTAACAGTCACATATATTCCTGCATATCTGAAAATAAAAGATATAACCATCATAAATTCACAGTCAAAAAGTAAGTCATTAAGACTTCTTAGCAGGGCACAAAAGAGGCCATGAAAAAAAAATTTCATTTGAAATTAGGGGTTCCTTGCTTGACTAGTAAGTTTGCACTTTGCGACATTTTATAAGTGTCCTGAATAAGCACATATGTCATAGACTGAATTGTGTCTCTCCAAAATTCATTTATTGAGGCCCTAACCCCCACTGTGATGGTATTTGGAGGTGGGGCCTTTGGGAGGTAGTTAGGTTTAGATGAGGTTATGAGGGTGGAGGCCCCATGACAGGATTAGTGTCCTTTTAAGAAGAAGAAGAGAGATCAAAGTTCTCTTTCTTTCTCCTCTATGTGAGGACATGACAGGAAGGTGGCCGTTTGCAATTCAGGAAGAGAGTCCTCACTGGGGAACCAAATCAGCTGGGACCTTGATCTTGGATTTCCTAGAACTGTGAGAAATAAATTCCTATTGTTGAAGCCACCCAGTCTACAGTATTTTCTTATGGCAGCTTGAGCTAATACAATGGGTATCTTTAAACACACACACACACAACAAAAACAACAATGATAACTGCCACAAAAAAAATAAGATGATCTATTCACATGACGTTAAGACTCATCTACTAAAATCTATCACTGTGCTTGGGTCAGTTATCCAGTGACATCGCTTGAGTGATACAGGCTTCAAACTGATATTCTGCCCACAGGGAACTGATTAAATACTAAACTATGAAAATTTGGGTCATTCATTGGGAAGCCAGGGAGCAAGGCAAGAGCTAGGCTGGAGAGTCCACTGTCAGATGTCAAATCTAAAAAGCCACTGGATCAACGCCAAAGGCTGGGATTGGAGAGTAAGAAGAAGATAGTATCTGGATAGTGCCTTTAGGTCAAACAAGTCAGATGAGACTTACATAGGAAGACAAACTACCCAATGGTGCATTTAGTCCCACATTCCTATTCCCCAGTGGAAAAAGACCTCGTGATAATAAATGTCATTCTATAAGTAAATTTGGGGATGGGTAGGTATACATCTGCTGTAGTGACAAGAGTATGAATGTTAAACCATAACCTATACGATTACATCTTAAAGTCTAGTTAAGGGAAAATCATAAGCCAAAAGTGCGGCTGATAAAAACGTGCATTTCAACACACACTGTAGGGTTAGCCCAACAACCACAGCAAACTCACGTGATCATTAACTTCAGTAGTAATTTTCATTAAAAACAAAAATAACAGCAATTAAAAACTATGACCAGCTTCAGACAACACGAATGATGTACTGGACACAAAACATCCTTCCTCCAAATTGTAGGAATTCCAACTACAACTTGTTCGTGAGCATGCGCAGTAGAGCCCTGCAAATTGCCAAGTGCTTCGTGGCATGGACTTCTTAGAAAAATCTGCATCAGCAGGAAACCGTGGCCATGAGCTAATTTTAGTTTATGAACACCCCATTTTAATAACTCAAATTCATTCAGTAGATAACTGCTAATAAGCAACTTATGTTAAAATAAAATGCTATGGAATTGTGAGTCATTTGCCAGGAAGAATCATGGAAAGGATTTGCATTTGGGGGAGTCTGGGGTTTACCAGGAGGAGTCCACTGCATAACTGAGAACCAGTGGCTGCTATGTGAGGGGTATGCTGTTAGCTGAACTGGAGCAGCTGGGCTCCTGGCTTAGCCTGCTGCCGGCGGTCCATAGAATTTCGGGGCTCCTCCCCACTCTCTATTGAACAACTCCTTGTTATCCTATGGCCGTTGGCTGGGAATCCCAGTAGGCTTTGGCTGCTCCATGATGCTGCTTCTGCCTCCTTCTTAGAAGAGATAAATGATAGTTTTGGCCACACCATTCCTGGGCTACAGCTCTCTCACATGTAGCCAGTCTATAAAGAGAGTATGATGATTGGGAAATAATGTCAAATTTTTGGCAGCTATATATGACATGGACATGAGCAAAATTGTGTTTTTATGCCAGTTTCTAGGTGTGATATTTAAAAATTTTAAACATGATAGCTTACTCTAACAGAGCTTTAAAAGTATGATCTCAAAACCAGGAAGCATCAGTTCTACACTGATGGTGGGTATAGGCATTAATAAAGTATGCTAAGAATGTAAACTTTTTGAAGATCAATTTCTAAGCTATGTGTTTGATTGACGGATTAAAAATCCTAAGCAAAGTTAGCACTTTGCTAAAACTGTTCCATGTTTATTAAGCCAGATGTGTTGATCCTCTGCCTGTTGTGAAAGACTATTTAAGCCAGATAATGTATTTTCCAAGTTGAAACATTTATTTTTTACTTAAATGCAAAACATTTAACAAGTATCTGAAGAGACAAAAGCTATAATAATAGGGAATGATAATAGGATAGTTTACAGTATATGCTAACACCTGTATGTGGTATATTTTTCATCATGTAGTCAAAATGAACACAGCATATAAACACATATCAGAAATCCTAAGGTAATATTCACTTCTAGGACAACAGCAAAGGTCATAAACAAAATAAACTGTATTACCAGACATCCACGTACTCCTAAAAAATGTTTATAATTTTTTGCAAAAGAAACGTACCGGCTGCTTCAGGATGTGGGTGAGACAAGCATGTTCCTGTGGTAACAATTTCCCAAACAAGAAAATAGTTAAAAAGACAAATCTTTGCTAAGTTGCAGACTACCAGGTCTCCTGATTTATGAAAGCAACAAGGTAGAGCTGGTTAAGAAATAACTCAGAAATAAATATTTCATGAATCAGCAAAATCTGTCAAGTAAAATGACTTGAATTTACAATGGACAGAAATACGTTCACATAGTTTGACACTGTCAAAGCATTTTATTATGTAGCGTTGAACTTTAGGTTGACATACTAGATCTAGAATATTCTACAACCATGCAAAATAAATATGCACATATATCCCGTAAGGTTCTGGCCAATCCTTAATAAATAATAATTATTTTAGTGATCCAAATATAGATTCATCCAATTAAAATATGGTGTACGTTTAGTTTCTCATAATCTCATTTTCTTTCCTTCTTTTAAAATAAGCTTGTCTTCTTCAATAGTTACATATTAGTGCTATTTTACACTTTGCCCTGTTCATTGTCATTCATTCATTTTATTTGTGAATTCTTTCAACAAACATTGAGTATTTGCTAAATACCAGTGGATGATCGGGTCGAATCATCTTTTCTTTTTTTTTAAAATTTATTTATTTATTTTTGTCTGCATTGGGTCTTCGTTGCTGCGCGTGGGTTTTCTCTAGTTGCGGTGAGCGGGGGCTACTCTTCATTGCGGTGCGTGGGCTCCTCATTGTGGTGGCTTCTCTTGCTGCGGAGCATGGGCTCTAGGCACGTGGGCTTCAGTAGTTGTGGCACGCGGGCTCAGTAGTTGTGGCTTGTGGACTCTAGAGCGCAGGCTCAGTAGTTGTGGCGCACGGGCTTGGTTGCTCCGTGGCATGTGGGATCTTCCCAGACCAGGGCTCGAACCCATGTCCCCTGTATTGGCAGGCAGATTCTTAACCACTGCGCCGCCAGGGAAGTCCCGTCTTTTCTTTTTTTCATGTTGAATTTACTACTCTTCTGAAACTCATTCAATAATATTTCTAATAATTAAAAGCCTCATTCTTCACCCCATTGCTGATGATCTACCCAGAACTTCTATCCTATAGCCATTTATTTCACATCTTTTCCACTAAAGGTGAGATGAAGTGGGGTAGGGAGGGCAGGGTGGTGAGGAAAGAAACTGGTACATATTATTTGCATCCAACACTCAGTGCACTTGGTTAAGTGTTTAACACATATTATCTTAAATAAGTTTCACAACAACAAAATAAGGTAGTCATATTATTATTCTCATTTCATATATTGTGAAACCGAGACTCTTAGCACTTAAGGGACTGGCCACCTAAGGTCTCACAGTTAGCAGTTGGCAGTGCCAATAATGGGACCTTGGCATGTTTACCCCAAAGGTTTTTCAGCAGCTCTTCTAAGAAGCACAGTTGGCACCCCATACCTTTTAAAAACTCATTGAATAAAACTTTGTTTGCATCTATGCTACTTGGAAAACTCAGACCTCCTCTTCTTCCATTTTCCTCCAAAAACAATATGCTATTTAGATAAATTACTAGAAAAATACATTTAACCAGGGGTTTTGAAGCAAAGGTAGACAGCTCACACAAAGAAAATTGCTAATGAACAATTAAAAACTTTAAAATTCTGAAATCTACCTATTGTATTATGTGTAATTTTTTTTCAGACCACCCTCTAGTATTACTGGAGGTAACAGATAATAGATTATGAATAGGTTAGGTATTTAAAAGTTAGTGCTATAAATACAAATTAAACCAAGGGAAAATGCAAACATAAAATGCCCAGTTTTATTAGTAGAGATGAAAAGAAATAATATCACAAAATTAATGCTAAAGCAACACTATTTATTATGTTGCATTCTCTTTAATTATTCCACATCAGTAGGTACCTTATATTCTTCGTAATCATTGTTATCTAGCAAGTCCCTTTTCTCCAGTTCTATAAGCTGTTCTGCAGAGAGCTTAGCTGGCAGATGCTTAAGAGACGCTTGCTCATATATGGGCTTTCCATTAAAAAACAGTTCCTTCCAATCATGCATCAACTTATATGGAATCAGGCTACAGCAAAAAAGAAGAAAAAAAGGTCGAGAGGAATCAATGGTTAGTTAAATACACATCTTAAATCTTAGTCTTTCTATTACCATGTTCATTCACCAGGATCTGCTATTTGAGGCCAGAGGTTCCTCTTACTATGACATTTCTAATAGCCAGTAAAATGGCTGAAACTTAGTAGGTTTGAATGAATAAATGTTACCTAAAGCCATTGGTTCTTCAAATTTTCTTTGATTGTGCACTGAAAGCACAATATATCTAAAAATACTGACGACTATCACAAAACTTAGGTTCTTTGATTTCCGGCTGTGATACTAAATGGCTGTGCAAGCTTTGGAAATCAGTTAAATGCTCCAATATCAGTGTCCTCCTATGCAAAATGAACAGACTGAATACTTTCCAAGGCCTCTTTAAAATGACAGTTGGTTTACATATTTTCAAATAACTTGTAACAGAAAAAAAACCTAATGTTATGGTAGTCTTATTGTCATTGCATGTTTGGTAACCCGTGCAATTATTTTTCAGTACTTTTTCTATTTAAGTCAGATGAATGACTTGGTAATCAGGACAGAGCGATGGGAAAGTAGTTCCAAGAGGAACAAAATGTGCAAAGGAAGGAAAGAGCCTGACATGATTCAGATGCATTTCTCTAAAAATAGTGGGACTAAAGCTTGAAGTTGCAACTTAAAAAGTTGTATTTCATTCTGATACATGCTACAACATGGATAAACCTTGAAGACATTATACTAAATGAAATAAGCCAGACACAAAAGGACAAATATTGCATGATTCCACTTACATGAGGACCCTAAAACAGACAAATTCATAGAGACAGAAAGTAGAACAGAGGTTAGCAGGACTGGAGGGAAGGGGAATGGGGAGTTATTATTGTACTTAATGGGTACAGCACTTCAGTTTGGGATGATGAAAAAGTTCTGGAGGTGGATGGTGGGATGGTTGCACAGCAGTGTGACTGTACCTAATGCCAGTGAACTCATAAATGGTTGAAAACCACTTAAAAACGGTTAAAATGCTAAATTTTATGTTAGGTATGTTTCTCCACAATAATAAAGTAGTATTTCAATTAAATGTGAACTTCAAATATAATCATTGTTCTCCATTAATGAAATATTTATATTTGTTAAAGATTATAGAGATATGAAGTTTAGAAATTAATAGCTTAGGCATAGAAAAATTCTTTTTTTAAAAATAAAGCCCTATTTGTTTTTTTCTGGGTTTTTAAAATTTATTTGTTTATTTGTTTATTTTTGGCTGCGTTGGGTCTGGGTCCTCGTTGCTGCACATGGGCTTTTCTCTAGTTGCCGTGAGCGGGGGCAACTCTTCGTTGTGGTGCGTGGGCTTCTCACTATAGCATTTTCTCTTGTTGCGGAGCAAGGGCTCTAGAGCGCAGGCTCAGTAGTTGTGCCGCACGGGCTTAGTTGCTCCGCGCCATGTGGGATCTTCCCGGACTAGGGTTCGAACCCGTATGCCCTGCACTGGCAGTCAGATTCTTAACCACTGCGCCACCAGGGAAGTCCCACATAGAAAAATTCTAACATCAGAATTATTGAAATGGCATTGGCTCCTCTGGTGAAGTAAATGATTAACAACTTATATATTGTCCAAAACTTCATGTTGCAATTACTGAATTAATATTCTATTATCTGAATATCAATTATTTTATTAAGGAGCAGTCTTAACAAAAGTCAGTTCATGTAAGTAGGCTGATACCAAGAATATCTCTGTGCTTTAGAAAGAAATATATATTGATAACATCTTGTTTAGGGAAGTACATAGAATAATGTAAGTTTATCTCGATTGTTAGTAGTGTAGACTAAAAAGATCTTAACATATACGTGTAATCATTGTATTCAGCTGCAAGTAAAAGACACTTACAATTTCAAAGTAAAAGACCCCTTCAAAGTTTACGGTATCAATACATCTGGAACTTTAAAATTTTTTGTATTTTTTCATTAAAATAAAAATGGTTTCATATAACCAATATATTCTCAATATTAATTTTCACGAAGCAGGATTTATAGAGTAATAAAAGGCAGACTATATATGAGTCTGTGAAATATTATATTAGTTAAACTCAATACACACAGGAGGTCCTCAACTAACTAATAAGTTGTGCTCTGTAAGGGGATTTTTAGGTCACCTATTTGACACAGAAATAATACTTCTAGGACAGCTGGTTACCATCTGATTCCTTTCATGCTGGCCCCCAGCCAGTGCTACTGGGACTATCTCCACGACCTCTCCCAACAGAAGCATTCACGGAACTGGGATTTGAGGAATCCTTTTCCCACAGTCTTCTTTCCAGGCTCTCCCAGGCTGGTGTCATGGGGATCTCTGGCATTCTCTGACTGGCAGCTGCATGACCCTCTGCCGTCGTTGTCACATGGTGTCCTCCCTGTGTGTCTCCTCTCTACTTCTTATAAGGACACCAGTCATATTTAATTAAGGTCCCATCCTACACGAGTATGACCTTATCTTAACTAATCTATCAGTAATGACTATTTCCAAATAAGGTTACACTCTGAGGTATGGGGGATTAGAACTTTAACATATCTTTCTGGGGGGACACGATTCAACCCATATATAAGCATCTATATATTGCCTTTTAGACACTTAAAATTTCAAAGTATTAATAAAAGCTCCCTTAAAAGTTTACGATACCAATACCTCTAGAACTTTAATTTTATATACTCAGTTTTTACATTCAGTTTGAGCTCTTCCTGGTTCTTGGTATGATGCATGAGTTGTTACTGAAGTCTGCACATTTGCGGATTATGTTGCAAGACTCTGAATCTTGCATGAACCTTCTGTTCTAGCTGTTTTTCTCTGACGTTGCTCAGGCAAGGGAAAGAGAAGGGGCCATCGTGTTACTGGCAGGAGTGGACAGAAGTCCTCACGTGGCCTTCCTCACAACCTGAGGGGAGGGCATCCTTGTTACTGTAGGAGAAGGTAGCAGTTCTGGCCCTCCACATGGTCTCCACTGCAGTGCGGGTGGCCTTGTGACCACTGGGCGATGGTGAAAATCCTGACCCTCCCTAGGCTCCTCTAACACCGCCCCAGTAGGGAGGGGAGGAGTGGCCAGTACTGCCAGGTGGGGGTGGAAGTCCATGCTTCCTACTTGGCCTCTGGGACACCACCCTCGTGGTGTCCCCGAGGTCCCTCGTTACAGCCTTGTGAGGGTGGAAGACAGGCTCTCTACTTGGCCTTTGCTGGCACGGGTGGGAATGGGGCTACATTTTTGTGTGTGTGTGTGGTATTTGGGGAAGAGTGGTTATTGTCTAAAAGTTTTCCATCTTGCTAGGTTGCTCCTTAACTGGTTCTTTGACTAGAAACAGCAGGCTTCTGTTGGGGCTATTTTTGTCTACACCATTGGCATGTCTGTTGCCAGAATATTCAGTTCCAATCTGGGATGTGTGAGGACAAGGAGAACCCAGGAAGCTCACCACTGTGTCCTGAGGTCCCCAGCCAGTCTCACTTTTTCTGTCCATCTTCAGTCTTCTTGTTTGTTTCACACACAATGTTCAGGGCTTTTCATTGTACTTAGTGGGAAGAATAGGGAAAAACGCACTCTACTCCATTTTCCCAGAGCAGAATGGGATTTGCATTTATGTTTTAATTTGGAATTATGAGCCTTTATTTGTTTAGGGAAATCAATCTGTACTTTTTTTCCCTCTGAATTATCTTGTGTTATGTTTTTATATTTAAATCCACTATATTTATCTTCTGTAATTTAACCTATTTTTTTTACCATTATAATGCATTGTATCACCTTTCCTTTTTAAACTTTTTATAGATTACCTTCCTCACAGTTTTATTCTTATAATTTCTGAACTTTTGAATTTATATTAATCTGAAAAGTATTTTTAAACATTTACTCTTGAATTCATTTCAATTTTTAGTCTTATTTATTTCTTTTCTCAATCTTGTACCCTTATAGTTTTATCTTCAAACTGTCCTCATCATTATGTTATTTCATTTAGTAGTTTTTATATGGCAGTGCATCAGAAATATAGCTGTTGGGGTGAGAGCTGTGGAGAAAGCTCCTATCAAGTCCAGGGGTGATGGGATGGTTTACCCATCTTCTACCTGAGCCTGAATATCGTGTGGCTTTCATTCTTTTCACTGTGGGTTCTCAAGAAGATCTCAGTCTGGGTAATATTAGAGGTCAAAACTTTAAGTGGAGTGACTTATCCTTGTCCTTGCGGAGATGCTTTCACTGAGATCTGTTGTGATGTCATTCCCCTTCAGCTTCCAGGAAAGGACATCACAAGAGATAGGTCTCTGAAGCCAGATGCCAGAATGCTGAGGTCATTCTCCACCAGACCTACTACACTACTCATTATACCTTAGGTGGGGCCACATGAGAAAATCATTGTTCTAAACTGAGGACCAAGAAAAGTTTTGTATTTTGTAAAGAACTAGAATGGAAAACAGAAATCATAGGACAAACTGTGTTGCCCTTTTTGCTTTGGCCACTTGGAAGCTCAGATAAAATTTGCAGCTCAGTTGCAGTATCTGGCAAATCTACTGGTACCAGTGTAACTGTGTTTTCATGTATTCCTTGTTTTTAACTTTCTACTTTATTTGAATTTTCTTCTTCTTCTTTTTTTTTTGGTCGCACCATGCAGCTTGCAGGATCTCAGTTCCCCAGTCAGGGATTGAACCCAGGCCACGGCAGTGAAAGCCTGGAACCCTAACCACTAGGCCACAAGGGAACTCCCATCCTTTGTTCTTATTTTGGCATATTCTTAATCTTTTTTGTATTGTTAAATGTTTCCTTACAAATAGGTTGACTCCTTTTAGAAAGAAGGTGCAATGAAAATCGATTTAATGATTAGTAAAATAATCTTTAAGTAATTCCTGTCTTCTAGGAAGTTCCTAGTGTTTCAAGTAAACTATCATAGCTGTCTTTGTAAATTATAGAGAAGTTAGACACAAAGTTTAAATGTTAAAAGACATAAATACACCTTATATCAGGCTAGTCATTGGGTGAATTAAGTCTGTAATCAAGGTATCCTGGACCCCACGTCTTAGTCTTCATTTCACAAAACATTGTTATCTCTCTTTACTTATCAACTTAGTGCTTACATCACAATCTTACCCTTTTCTCATTTGCTGTGGTGTCTCTATTGTATTAACTATTGTAATAAAAAACAACACTTACTTATTTGTCAACATTCGATATTCCGCCACTTTAGTGGACAAATCAAGGATTTGATCCAAAATTTCTGCACATATTGAATAATGCTTTTTGTAATGAGCTTGAATCCTTTCCACGGCAATTTGCTCATGAATTTCCTTAACTCTGAGGGCTTGTTCTTCAAAATCAATCTTGGCTTGTCTGGCCAAAGCCTAAGAAGCAAAGACATATTTTTAAGTCACTGTAATTGGGCAATGATTCAAGTAGAAATAATGTCATCATTTCAATAGCCAAAAAAAAATCTCTAAATAGAATGAAACTTCCTTTTATATCAGGAAGAAATAAATCATGGGAGAGCACTTTCTCCTTAATACATTAAGTACTGATTGTGATGGCAAAGACAATATCGGAAATATCTCACCCTTAGCTTATGTTATCAGCAAAACCCAGTACAGAGAGAACTGTGCTATGTGGATTAATGATAAATTGGATCTGAAGTGTTTAAAAAGAAGTCCTGAGTTCATGGACTGCAAATAGAGTTGGGGATCACAGAGAAACAGGCAAGCATAGCTGGCTCCCAAGCATAGCTGGCTCCTTTGTACCCATCTCAGGAGCCTTAACCTGGCACATCTGCTCTGGCCAATGCCCTATGTCTTTTAGTGGGAGACTTCTAGGATACTGATTTATACTTAGAAAATATTTTGGAAATTCCTTGAGAATGTAACACATTTGCCAACAAATGTTAAATGTGTTTAGACAACAAAACCTTCTGCTGTTACAGCCTTAATAAATAGATAAAATTCATTCATAGAGACATGTATTTCTGCAGAAAGTAAGAAAATACTTAAATAGTTTGGCATTACCCTCTGTCTGCTTTGCACTATTATTTTGTTTAGGGAACCCACTCTTCACACTAAGTACAAAGGTCAAACTTGGCATGACCAAATGTTGCTTTTCAAACAGTTATACCAACTCCTTGAGAAATTCTATCCTGTGCTAACGTGCTCCAGAAACAAGAGCTGCCTCCTGAAACTTAACCCAACAAGTGTACGATGGCGGTAAACATGGGTCTGGCGGAGCTGTGCTCGAATTCAAGCCTCAGTTTGTACAGGTGTCAAGTACTAGCTGCGGGACCTTGGCCAAATCGGAGCTTCCCTATGTCTCCACTTCCTCTCTGTGAAGCGGGGATGGTCAAAAGACTTGGCATGAACAGAAATTAACTGTCAGAGCAAATACCTATGATACTATTCACAAGTAACTAAATGCGTGACAATGGGCTGCTACTGTCCACTGAACCAAATGGAAACTTCATTTGGTTTGTTATTGTTGTTTTATTTTGTTAGTTTGCTTTATTTTTGTTGGGAAAGAAGTTGGTCTGGGTGACCTCTGAGGTCGATTCTGTACATTTGGCACGTTCAGGAATGACACCAGAATTTGTTATTGTTGTATTGTTTTGTAGGCCCTGTTTTCACGGAGAAAGCATCCAGTTTGAGTACAGAGCCTTACGGCATGCTTCATGAAGTGTGAAGAGTTCAGAGGGAAGAGGAATCTGAGAGAGTAGGAGCAGCCAGATGAGAAATTACGAAGCGAGCCAGCAAAATGGGTTGTGAGGCTGGTTTACTACTGAGTGCCTGGAAAGCATGTGGAAATATTTAAGATGCCATGGAACCAAAATCTTGACGGGAGCCCAGGAACACCCCCTGCAGGAATGGAGCAGCTTTCTCCCAGTGTTCTCTCCCTCCCTCCCTGCTCCCTCTCTCCTTCCAGGCCTTTCTTCCTTCTTTTTAGCCATGGAGTCTGCTATTTCTACCCTCTCCCCATCCCCCATGCTAAACCCACCACAATTTCCAGTCCCATTGCAGCAAAGTGGCTTGTAGCCCTAAATAAAGAAAGAAGGAAAAGGAAAAAGAAGTGCGTGGGAGCTAGTAACTCTCAGCGGTGATGAGCCTGGACTTTAGCCTCTGAGAACCGCTGTGCTAGGGCCACACCACCAAGCTGTGCTAGGGTCACACCGCCAAGCTGTGCAACTCTGAGCTTCCTGAGTTTCAGCTTCCTGACGGATGAAATGTACACAAGAACAGTATCCACTGCCAAATGGTGCTGTGAGAATTATAATGCGTGTAATGAACGTAGCTCAATGCTGGACTCAGAGTGAATGCTCACAAGCGTTAAATGCTATTGCAATGAATTACTGTGAATAATAGCAGGTGGCACTGAAATTTGAAATCAGCAAGCGTTTTAATTAATATAGAATAGATGCCCATTTGCCTTCAAAAGGGAGATCAGCAGATTTAACCTAAAAACCAAACCAAACAAACAAAAACTCCTGATGGTGAAAAACATGAAGTCCTCTTTCCCTTTCTCCCTCTCCTCCTCCCTCCTTACTTAGGAACCAGCCTAAGTACTCAGGAACCACTCCTTCTGGAGGACGTGATGCATTCAAACTGTGAAATCAGGCCATCTCAGAGGGAGGGGTGCCTGGCAAGCAGATACCTCAGCTTTGGGAAAGGTAATTGTGTAATGTTTTTTCAGGGGCTTCAGAGCCTCACAATTCTGGCCTCTGAGGCTCTAGCAGACCGAGTGTCCCGATCCTCTGAAGTGAGTCCAAGCCCAGGTAAGGAAAGAACAGGTCCTGCTTCTCATCACAGTGAGACCAGTCCTGCTCTGAGACCGGTGCTTTACTATTTTGCACTGAATTAACTGGGCTTGTGAAGCAAAAACAGGCACTTATTTCTAATGTAAGCAAATGCCACTCAATCCATTCAAATTTACTCTTGTCAAAAAAGAGAGATGAAACAATTATCCAGATAATTCGGTTATTAAAGACACTTGAGAGCATGCAGGTCAAATTCACGGGGTATGGCTCCCCGCTCCACTCCTAACGTTTTGGCTATGTCTGTTCTACAAAGGCAAAAGCACCATTTTCCTGACTCTGGAGAATACTATACTTTCCAAATGACATTTCTCAAAATTGCATACTTTTGGCAAAAAATGTGTTTCACTTTCATGGAATATCACAGTGGAAACCATGATGCTGATAAATAAAGCGTTGCCTTCCTATTATCGGTGAGGTTTTCTCTTCTGCTCAGCCTGGTTTTATGAATATTTTATGGCAGTAAAGACAGGCTATCTAAAATGCCACTCACATGAGCTTTATATTTCTTCAATCAAATCTGGCTTAACAGACTGAATAAATCTGAAACCACCCCAAGAGGAAAAAGACAAGAAGTGATTCATATAAATCCCCTGATAAAATAAATCTATTTTGGTTATTAGAACTGTACATATAAAGATAAGGAAAATGTTAATATCTCAAATAACTGAAAGATTAGATAATTTGATTTTCAGAGTTATAAAGGGCCTAGACACAATGATACCACGGTGGCCAAGAGCATACCTGGCACCCAAATCTTGGCTTCTGTAACCATTCTCAGCTACAGTGAACCAGGGTACCCTAGAAAAATGGTTTGTTCTAGTTCTGAGGAAGGAATAGTACAGTATGGGCCTGGGAAATCTTGTTTTACCAGAAAGCAAGGAATTGCTTATTAAAGACTAATGGTGTCTTATAAAAAGGAGGCAGCTTGAAAGTGCTCTCACTGCCTGAAAATAGCATTCACTTAGAATAATGAACACCAATAACATTCCAGTGAACTTAGTGGACTTTAAAGAAAAGGAAAGTCCTTTATGCGTCTAGAAAACAGGAGTAATGACTCAAGGAAACAAAATTTAGATTATCATTCATTTTTTTTTGACAGCACACTTTATACCTGAAGAAAATGGACTAATGTATTTAAGATATTCAAGGAAAGAAAATGTGAACTAAGGATTTTATATACAGCAAAACTGACGAGTATAAAAGGCACATACTGTTGTCAATATGCACGCGCTCAGGGAATACTGTTCCCGTGAGCTGTTCTTGAGGAATCTACTAGAGAGCTGCAGACAACAGAAATGACCAGAGAGATGTGGACATAAGGACTGAGGGTGAGAATAAAATATTTGTAGAATCAAGACTAAAGGGAGAGAGTATAGTATGTAGATGCTATGTGTGCCGTCAGGGGAGATAATAGAGAGATCATACAAAAAATTAACTCATTAAATGATTGGCATCTAAACGCAGCCTTGTTTACCTTGACTTGGTAGGAAGGATCAAAAGTAACTTTAGGAGGGTTTTTAAGGGATATATTGTTTACCGCTTCTCGATCGAGAGCATCCTGGAAGTCTTTAAGCCGTCTTTCCTCATATTGTTTTTCTCTGAAAATTCTGTTTTGCCGTAAAACTTCCTTTTCGTGCCGACCGTGCATGAGCTGCACGGCGATCCTGCGCTCCTGCTGGGACTGTCGCATCAGCCGGTTGATGAGCTGCTCCTCCCGATAAGCCTCCTGGAAACACCATTGCGAGAGCCAATCATTTGTCAAGGTGATGTCCACATTTCCCACTGGGCTGAGAAGCCTACACGTAAACCATGTGTAAAAGGCATAGTATTCACCTGCAGAATTGATATTCTGCTATTTGATTTAAATGTGAACATGGCAAAAATCGAGTTATAAAAATGAAAATTTCCACTGACAGTTGTATAATTTTGGTATCCGGAAACACATGGTTTTGCAACTCCTTTTTCTAAATGAATTATTACTTCCTTTAAAATCGGATCAAAAATAGATTAGGTAAGTTTTTTCAAGGTTTTATAAACAAAGGGTGTAATTCTCCATTTATAAGCATGTTTTCAGAAACTTGGAATCGTGCTATATGCACTCTTAACATAAATACTAGTTGTAAAAACAAATGCAGACATTGTCTGGCTGAGGACGGCAGATCTGCTTAGTTCCCAGGGGGGCCATCTCAATTCCTACATGATAGATTGGGCAGATTGGAGAAGAGGCTAAGGGGAAATGACCTACAGTTTATCTTAGAAAATCTGAGTGGTTGTAACCTGAGAGAGAAACTAGATGCACTCTCTTGGCTCCCTTGGCTATTTTAAGAGAACCGAAGGGGAACCAGAGAACAGTGGAAGAAGCATCAAACTGGGAATCAGAGGCCCTTGCCAGTGCAGCCCCAGCTGTACCATTAACTGGCCTGCAGCCTTGGGCAAGTAACTTGGATTTTCCGGGCCTATTTCTTGACAGGGGAAATGAAGGGTTTGGGTAGAAGATGATCTCCAAGGCATCTTCAAGCTCTCACACTCTGTCTAAACAGAGACACCATGTGGAAGGAGGCGGTAATTAAAGTTCTCCAGGGAGAAGACTTAGGAGAACATCTAACTAAACATTGGGGTTGTCCATTTAACACTCAACAATCGAATTGTTCAGGAAGAAAATCTGGCATCACTAGTGACACTGTTTCAGATTGTGGGAGAAGTACTATATATATGTTCAGAATCAAGATACAAATAACAATAACACTCTGTGGAAAATACCAAAACTTGAACTTGGGGATTATATAAAAGTGTAGATTAAATAAAATTCAACTGAAAATAAATATGAAATATTTTCTGTTATTAATATATCAGATAAGAATAAAATCATGAACAACTTTGAAACATGTCTCATCTAGTTACAACATTCTAGAAGCTTTAATGTTAATCATTTGTTTCTTTTGAGGTCCAATAGTGGAGGTGAGGCAGAATGTAAAAATGGCCACAGATTCTTCAGTTTTCTTCATCCACAGCCTCCAATGCTATCCTGCAGATATTCCCATCAAAAAGTAGAATCTATTTCTTCACTCCTTAAATATGGGGTATGGGGTGACCTCTGACTTGAACTCACCAATGGGACATTAGCAAAAATAAAACAAAACAAAACACTTGCGGTCTGACTTTCTTAATTCTCTTGCGACCCTTGCCACTGTCACCACAGTTTCTGCTCAGCTAGAAAATGAGAAACCATAGAAAAAGAGACACCAGCCTTCTCAGCTGGAACTAATGAAACTCTTCCAGGTCAGCCAGCCTCAGCCAACCCACCAGCCGACCAAAGACATCTGAGAGAAGCCAGGTAAGACCAGCAAAAGGCATACATCTGAGCCCAGACCAAACTGCCTACCACATTTTGGGGGTGGTTTGGGATACATAAAGCATAGTTACAGCCATATTTTTTAAAAGTAAAGCCTTAATTTATTATTCCAAGTGAATTCTATATTGAATTTGGAATATATTCTATATTTGTCTGTGTCTACATGGCAAGGCAATTTGGTTGTTGAGATGAGAGCTGGTCATTCTGACCCTGATGAAGAACTGGGTTGGTCAGATATGCCTTGGTTATTGCTTAGATGACAACACATTATGATTAAAAAGGAAAAGAAAAGAAATTACTGTTGAATGGCTGAGTCAATGCTATGTATATGAAGCTTCAGTATGAAGAACCATCAAGTGTATTAAGACCTGCAACCAAAAGTTGAGTGGAAAATATTCTTATTTTGTTCCATTGTACAAGTAGTTCATGTTTTAGAAATATACTTTTTCCCAAAGTTTCATTACAATTTGGGACACATTTTCTCATAGAAAAATATGTTACGGTTAAGTGCTTAGGGCAGCCTACAGATGTCTGTTTAACCCTTAACATCGATGAAATAGTCTACATCTGCAATGAATAAAATAGAAAATAAGAGAAGTCACATTTCTCTTTTCAGTATATTTAATCATATTTGGGTAAGACTTATAGATACACAATCCAAAACATGCTCAGTTTGATTGCCAAGACCTCTACCTTTCCCATGAGTTGGAGCTAGGAGCTTACTCTGGTGCATACCATTGCTTTAATTCTCCAAAGATGCCCAAGTGGCTCTCCTGGAGGAATGGGGCATGGCAGGAAAGACGTGGAAGCTAAGTATTCAAGGGTCTTTTAGTTAAGAGATGGGGGTGCTGTCTGGTGTTCAAATGCCAGTTCCAAGGAAATAATCCAGAAAAGGTTCTGGGAAGGTAGAGTTAGTTGCTCTGGAATGAATCACAAGAACAAGCTAAGATGCTGGCCAAATGATCACACTACCAGTTGGGAGCCATATAGAGTTCACGGTCTGAAAGTCTCCACTTAAATGCTTATGAAGTACTTAAATTCAACAAGTCCTAGACTAAACTCACTAACTCCCCCTTAGACCTGGTCCTCCCCCAGTATTTTCCCATCTCCATTGATGACACTATAAACCTATGACTCGGTGACCTAAAATGTTAAGGTCATCCTAAGTCCATTCCTCTTGTCACCCTAATACAATTCTTGAAGAAGTAGTCTATTTTGCCTCCTATGTATGGTTTTAAATCACTGTCTACTCCATTCGGTACCTATTGACACTGCCCATTGACACCCCATAGTGGACAACATCAGCCCCTCCTTACCTTGCCTTCCCCCCAATCCCTCTCCAGAATCTATCCTCTAAAAAAGTTAAAGTGATCCTTCTAACCTTAAGTCTCATCATTTCATTCACATAATGACATCTCTTTATGGATAACTAGGCAAGATAGCAACCTGAGCACAGATCTCTGGCTCTTTCTTTATAAGCCCAACTAAAACAAGGGTCTGTAAACTCCAGGGGGAGATTGCAACAACTTGGAGGCTAGAGCAGATATTATGAGGCATTTCTGATAGATTCACTGCAAATGGAGCGAAATAAAAGTATCCAGGGCTGACACAAGATTCATGTCACGCTCCCGAAAAGCAGCAGATACTTGAGGGAAGCAGAGGAAATGCTAACCCTGACAAGTACCATTTTCTCTTTGGAGGAGAGTAGGATGGATGGGAAGGCAGACCATGGTGCACATTCCACCACTGTGGAGCAGGGGCACTTGGGTCAGCGGCACAGGCAGGTGGGGACACTTAATGGGAAGGAAGCAGTGGGAGCGGAGGTCCCTTGCTGCATGACCCAGCCTGGTTCTAGAAGTAGCAGCTTACCCAAACACAGAGAAGAAGCAGCACAGAGATGAGCTCCCTTGGTGGAAATATCATTAGTTAGAGCACCGACCTCCTTCAATGTCTCTTAGGTTGCTGGATCCCTGAACAGATCTCCAGCTAGAGCCTTAAAAAATCAATGCTAAGAGCATCCTGGTTGAAAGTGAGGAAAGCTAGAAAGAATTCATTCACCCCACTTTCTAGGTAAATATCAATCATGGATTATAAGCAGAAAAATAGAAAGAAAAAACCTAGCAGCCAACACACAACTGTTTTGTAAAATAAATGAAAGTGTGTTCAAAATCCTATTGCTAGTTAATGAAACTTGAAATAGGTAGTTATTTTAAAATCTACTTTTTTTTTTTAAAGACAGCTTTTCATCTTCTTTTAATTTTATTTATTTTTATTTATTTATTTTTATTTTATTTTATGGCTGTGTTGGGTCTTCGTTTCTGTGCGAGGGCTTTCTCTAGTTGTGGCAAGCGGGGGCCACTCTTCATCGTGGTGCGCGGGCCTCTCACGATCGCGGCCTCTCTTGTTGCGGAGCACAGGCTTCAGATGCACAGGCTCAGTAGTTGTGGCTCACGGGCCTAGTTGCTCCGCGGCATGTGGGATCCTCCCAGACCAGGGCTCGAACCCGTGTCCCCTGCATTGGCAGGTAGATTCTCAACCACTGCGCCACCAGGGAAGCCCCCTAAAATCTACTTTTTAATCATCTAATTTTCATAATTTGTAATTCTTTTAATTAAAAGAGTGACTATCAAGCTGAGTAAAAATATATGTGAATCTGAAGTAAGAAATAACCTTTTAGCACAAAGAGATGGCAGAGTTATTCTCTGAATTTTTCACTAGGAAAGGAGTGACCGCATGGATAAACAGTTTCACTTCTTCATACTTACATGAAGCTAGGATTTCTCTTCGGTTAACAGAACCACTGAGCAGACCAGATGTGGTCAGGTGAATAAAAGAAGTATCTTCAAATGGTCTTTCACATTTCAGACATACAGATTTGTCCTATTTACATTAACAACTCAAATCACCTTCCTCCCCAATTGCGTTCCTCTTACCATCTTCTGTATCACAGCAAATGACTCCTCCATCCACTCAGCTGTCCAAGCTAGACACTGGGCCCCTCATTCCACGTTTTCATTCCCCCATGTCTAATGAATCAGTAAGTCCCATTGATTTTACTTCTAAAATAGCTCCTGAAGCCACTTCTCTCCATCACTACCGCCACTCCCCTAAATTTAAATGGGGATAGTTTCTTACCTGGATTACAGCAACAACTATAACTTGGTTAGCCCTCCTGTAACATATTCTTAAAACTAAAGCCAGAGCGATCTTTCTATAAGGCAAATCTAGCCTTGTCACTCTTGTTCCCCTTTGCACTCAGGATAAAATCTCCTATTTGCCTCTTTATATCTTACAAGGCCTATTATGATGTGACCTCTGGTGACTCCTGCTTGATGACATTTAGTTTGCTAAAAGCCCTGAGCCTTTCCATATGATATTCTCTCTGGAGACACAGTTTGCCTTCCACCATTTTGGCTTCTGCTGGAAACTAACCCCCATCCCCACCCCCTAAAATCACCCCCACCTTCAATTAGCTAACTCCGACCCTTCCTCATGCTTCTGTGCTATCCCCCTCCAGAAATCATCTCTGAACCAGGCCAGGGCTGGTCTTCCCTCCCATGTGTTACCTGTCCCTCCCATCACCCTCATGGCTCCTCCACACTCCAATGTAGTTGCTTGTTTACAGATCCTCTCCCAAACAGCAAGGTCTGTGAGAGCAGATTTCCCATTATTCTTGTTCACTGTTGTATCCCGGAACTAGGACAAGTCCCCAGAGCACAGAGGAGGTTCAGTAAATATGTGTTCAACATAAGAGTTGATCAGTGATTCTCAATCTATAGCTGCATCAAATCACCTAGTGGGCCTGTTAACATGGATGATGGGACCTAATTATTCACATTCCTAAAAGTTTCCTGCTGATGCTCATGTTGTTGGTCCAAGAACCACACTTTGAGAACCACTGGAGTAGATCAAACTGAGAGGACTAATTAATTTTCCATGTTTTCATTTAAAAGTTCCCTTTTTGATAATATCAACTGATACAGAAAAAACATTTGAAACAATTCAGTATCTTTCCATGATAAAAATTCTCAACAAATTAGGTATAGAAGGAATGTAACTCAACATAATAAAGGTCATATATGATAAGCTCACAGTTAACATCATACTTAAAGGTATGATGCCAAAAGCTTTTAGATTTTCACCATTCCTCTAAGATCAAAAATAAGACAAGGATGCCCACTCTCACCACTTCTATTGGTACTGGAAGTCCTAACCAGGGAAACTGGCAAGAAACAGAAAGAAAAGGCATCCAAATCAGAAAGGAAGAGGTAAAATGTCTCTGTTTGCAGAGGGCATGATCTTATATATAGAAAACTCTAAAGACTGACTAAAAGAAAATGTTAGAACCAAAACACAAATTCAGTAGTTTCAGTACACAAAATAAACATATAAAAATCATTTGCATTCCTACACACTAACAATGATCTATCTGAAATGAAATTAAGAAAACAATCCCATTTACAATAGCATCAAAAATAATAAAATATTTAAGATTAAATTCAACCAAGGAGGCAAAAGATCCACACTGAAAACTATGAAACATTAATTAAAGGAATTGAAGAAGACACAAATAAATGGAAAAGATATCCCATGTTCCTGGATTGGAGAAATTAATAATGTTAAAATGTCCATAATACCTAAAGTGATCTACAGATTCAATGCAATTCCTATCAAAATTCCAATGGCATTTTTTACAGAAATAGAAAAATAATACTAAAATTCATATGGAGCCACAAAAGACTCCAAACAGCCAAAGCAATCTTGAGTAAGAAGAACAGAACTGTAGGCATCACACTTCCCGATTTCAAAATATATTACAGAGATGCAGTATTCAAAACAGTATGGTACTGACATAAAAACAGACGTATAGACCAGTGAAAGAGAAGAAAGAGCCCAGAAATAAATCCACATATGTACAGTCAATTGATCTTCAATAAGGGTGCCAAGGCTATGCAATGGAAAGGACAGTCTCAACAACAAATGGTGCTGGGAAAACTGGATATCCACATGCAGGAGAATGATACTGTACCCTTATCTCACACCATATATAAAAATCAATTCAAAATGGATTAGAGACTTACACATAAGACCTAAAACTATAAAACTACTAGAAGCAAATATAGGGAAAAACATTTCTTGACAATAGTCTAGGCAATTATTTTTTTAACATGACCCCAAAAGTACAGGCAACAAAAGTAAAAATAGACAAGTGGGATTTGATCTAGCTAAAAATTCTGCACAGAAAAGGAGACAATCGAAAGAGTGAAGAGGCAACCTACAAAATGGGGGAAATTACTATTTGCGAACCATACATTTTGGTTAATATCCAAAATATGTAAGGAACTCAAATAACTCAATAGCCAAAAACCAAATAACCCAATTTAAAAAATGGTCAAAGGACCTGAACAGACATTTCTCAAAAGAAGACAAACAAATGGCCAACAGGTATTTGAAAAGATGATCAACATTACTAATCATCAGAGAAATGCAAATCAAAACCAAATAAGACATCACCTCATATCTGTTAGAATGGCTATTATCAAAAAATGTAAAATAAAAGCAAGAGATAACAAGTGTTGGCAAGAATGTGGTGAAAAGGGAACCCTTGTAAACTGTTGGTGGGAATGTAAATTGGTACAGCCACTATGGAAAACAGTATAGTGTTTACTTGAAAAATTAGAAATAGAACTACCATATGACCCAGCAATCCTACTTCTGGTACATATCCAAAGGAAATGAAATCAGTATCTCAGAGAGATGTTTACACTCCCATGTTCACAGCAGCGCTATTCACAATGGCCAGCCATGATATAGAAACAACCTAAGTGTCCACTGATGGATGAATGGATAAAGAAAATGTGAGACACAAACATACATACATATGTGTGTGTATATATATGGAATACTGTCAGCCTTAAAAAAGAAGAAAATCCTGTCAGTCTGTCAGTTGTGACAACATGTTTGAACTTGGAGGACATTATGTTAAGTGAAATAAGCCAGACATAGAAAGACAAGTACTGCATGATCTCACTTAAATGTGGAATCTAAAAAAGTTGAACTTATAAAAATAGATCTTAAGTATTCTCACCAAATACACACACAAAAATGGTAACTATTTTTTTTTTTTTTGGTGAGGTGTTGGGTGTGTTAATTAGTTTGATTATGGTAATCATTTCACAATGTATACATATATCAAAACATCATATTATACATCTTAAATATATACAATTTTTATTTGTCAATTATATCTAATAAAACTGGGATGAAAAGTTCCTTTTTACCTCTAAATGTAACAATAGATATACATGGCTGACATAGATTTTAGATTCCTACTTTGTCAGTATTTTTTATTGTGGTAAAATATGCATAACATAAAATTTACCATTTCAATTCATTTTTAAGTGTACAATTCAATGTACAATTAAGTAAATTCACAAAGCTGTATAACCATTACCAGATTTTAGATTCTTTAGTAAATGTTTTATGTAGATTTGTTTTCTGAATGTTATTTGCTGTTATGATGTGAGGATGTGACATTGATTCAGAGTAGCACATAATACATACATAAGATACACATACGTGTGTATAAAAGACTACATTTTGTAAAATCTTCCAGCACCATTATTCAATCAACAATTAAATATCTTACCTCTTGTGCTTCGTGGGCTATTAACTGGTCCATTAAGAGTCTCCGCCGTCTTTTCTCCCTTTGCTCTCGTGCAAAAGCATCTTCTTCGAGGCGCTTTTGGATTTTTTTAATGTAGTCATTATCCGAATAAGTGTTTAACAAATCAGTGGTTGTCTGGTCTGTTGTATCTAAAGAAGTCTTGGATGCACTAAGGACAATAGTTTTTATTTAAATTTTAGAAAATAACTCAATCACACACCACTACTTGTGACTGTGGAGGAAGACCTCTGGAGACGGCTCCCTTGAGTGCTCTGTTCATTTATTAATACAAGCATCGAAGCAAATATTAGAACTTCAGTGTGAGATCCACAGCTTATCAACAGATTCCATTTGCCTCACCCCATTTCTGGACTCTGTATCTGTGAGGTCCTTAGAATAGCCTTCTTTCTAGGCCTGGCGCCTACTTACTCTTTTACTTCTCATGACCTTCACTGTGCCCAGAGATTCTGGATTTCTCTCCCTCTTCTTCCTGCTGGCTCTAGGCCTCCTGCCTCCCTTGCTTGGAGTCAAGAGTAAGGCAATATTGATAACCCAAGTTTCAGGGAAGGCATACTTCTACAAGAGTCGGCCAGGTACACTAATGTGAGGACTAAAGACTGACTTTCCCCCTTCCCTCTGCAGAAACGTCCATGGATGGTTCTGAGAGTACGTCCATGGATGGTTCTGTCCACTACAACTCTCCTCTCACCTATGTGAATGCAAGTTGCTCTATGAGCTCCCAGTAACTTCCGACTCCTTAGGGCAGCAGCCCAGCTCTTACTAGAAGCTCAGCAGTGGAGAGTTGACTTGCACCACAGGTCTGACCTAGCCTCTTGCCCAAGTCCTGGAGAACCAAGTGAGAAGATCTACCTTGGGGCTCTTGTCCTACCTCATGTCCAGAACTTACGGGTCAGGAAGAGTTGGTGGTCTCACCAACAGAAAGCAAACACACTCAATTTAGTGAGGCAAATGGTGGCTTAGTACAGAATTTATAGATTCATTCAAAAGTTGCCTTTAAAAGTAAAAGATACATTGTTATGTACATAAGGATCAAATAATCAATTCTCATCTGCATACTCTTTACAAAATAAAAAAATACAACAGTACAATGGTATAAGATATAACGTTACTTGCCAAGAAATAATGAATTTTAATATTATGAATAATTATTATCCTTAATGTCATAAGTTATTGATGTGTTCAGTTTAAAATATAACTTATAATCTTATTCAAAATACAAGGACACATTATTATGGTATGCAGGGATTAAACAGTCATCAATTCTCATATAGACAGAAGTGTTCTTATAAAAGCATAGCTAATTCATGTTTAATGAATAATCACACGTGTTGTTTTTAATCTGTGGCCATGCAGTTTCATTAAATCAAAGATCAAAATCATTTACATAGTTGAATTAAAATTCTTAAATTATAATTAGTTCTGTTTAATAATCACATATTTACGGTACGGATATTTTATTATAGTTCATTATTTGTACATTTGCTGCTTCCAGTTGAACTCTGAGCGCAGAAGAAAAGTATCCTAGTTTACTCTCCTGTGTACCTGTGCCTCATAATCCTGACATGTAGCTAATGTCTGCTAAATTTCAAATAATATGCTAAGAAGCACTGTACAAGTGTAATATAACTTAAAAAATCACACATTGAAATTCTGGTTATTTTATCAGCAGGGGCTCAACCTTTGATTGTATTCTGTCACTGAGAGTCACTGAGCAGAAATTGTGTAGCTAACAATGCCTCAGTAAGGTCAAAGACAAATTTTAACCCTATTTATTTATTAAGATTTAGTGCAATTATTTATGAAAATTGTGTGGCATAACTTTTTCAGATCCTTCATCAAAATCCTTACTATATTTTTACTTAAATGTGTTGTTTAAAAGATTTTGCCTCAGACTGAGCACGGGTTAATAGCTCTCTCAACACTGTATTTATGCCACCAACAATGTACTTGAGATACTGGTTCTCCTTTGTTCATCAATCAGTCTGTCCAACCATCCATACATACACCCATCTGCTGTCTTATGCCAATTAAGGCCTGAAGAAAGCTACGTGATATTTACTTGAATAAATATTCATCTTACTGAGATGTGGGTTTCTTGAGGGCAATAATTATGTTTTCTTTATATCTGTTTGCTTGCCAGGCCTCCATAGAGTTAATAATTGTACGTGTATGAATTATTAGTGATAGGAACTTTGGCCAAATTTGTGTATATATATAAGCAGTTGCTAGAAGGAGACTAAGGTAAATCTGTGAATCCAAATGTCAGATTACAGCAGCCAACAGCCTCAGCTAAAGAAACAAATAGCAGATGGCATTTATTATTTGTCTTAAAAAATAAAGAAATAGTTCATGTGATGAAAAAGCAGCAGTGGCTGTTCTTGCATTGCTCTCACTCAGACATCATTTCATTCTTTCACAAAAGAGAAAAGATAGACTTTGAACTGACATCCCTGGGAAAGTCTTTCACGAGCAGGCTGTGAAAGGGGCAGCTGTAGAAATTGCTCCTAAGGTCAACCCAAGAGATGATTTTAGTGCTCTCTGTCATCAAGTAGTGTGAAGTTTCTGGAAAAGCCCAGAACATGCTTGATTCTAAGCTAAGGATTCAGAATGAACTAAAGAAGCAGTGGTCAATAACAGAGATTAAGAAAGGCCATATTGTACCATAGCTCTTTTTTCTTTAAAAGTTTGCTCTAGACCAGTGCTTCTCAACATTTTTTATTTGGGGGCCCATCAGAAAAAAATGTCCTTTTTGAAGTGTACCGGAAGGGATTTGGAGTCACAGATGGGGCTGCTCACAGCCACAGGTGACTGGTCCAGGGACTCTAGCTGCCCCAGGCCCTATCCTGCTGCTCTGAGAAGTGAGGATGTCCATATCTCACGGGCCCCCAGTGGTAAATCTCTGGCAAGACCAGGTGGAGGCTTCTGCAGAGAAAGGACTTGTGATAGACACTGCTATTTCCCTCCCTTTTCCCTCAAAACAGAGCCACGGTTTTATTCAGGAAAACAACTTACCCAGCTAAAGTCTACAATTCCCAGCCTCCCATTCTGCTAGGTATGGCCATGTGACTGAATTCTGACTAATAAGGCATAAGCAGAAATGTTATATGGGGCTTCTGGGAAGGCTCGTATAAGGAGCGATTTCAGATGGGATATCCACTTTTTGCCTCTCCTCCTTCCTGATATTGGAACGTGGGCCAAATGGCCGGAGCCTCGGAAGCTATCTCTTATTTGCGAACGTGACTTTGAAGACAGAAACCACACATCAGGACAGTGGAACTAAAAGGAAGGCTCAGTCCTTGTTGACCTTGGAGCAGCAACACATGCCCTGGGCTGCTTACCTTCGGATTTCTATTAACATTATAGGAGAGAGAAGTAAATATCCATCTAATTTAACCCACTCTGGTTTCGGGGTTTCTAAGCTAACTGATAGAGAGGCCTAGGTTCAGGTTGGGCAGGGAAGGCAATGAGGATCAGGGTGAATGTTTGTACAGGAAGGATCTTTAAAACATTGAACCACGGACAGGGCAAGGACACTAACGAATCAGAATGGATGCTGCTACAGGGATGGAAGACGCTGTTGTGCTTGGTGTTGATTCTGGTTGCTGAACTGTGTGGAAATCGAGGCGTCCCAAGAAAGGGGTGGGCTGCGGGGCTGCAGAGAATACCATTCACGAAAAGCAACAGAGTGTTTCAATATCTTAAGATAGTCATTCTGGTGGACACAGTCCGTTTATCACTCCGGAGCATGTGGCTGGTGAGATGTGTGAAAGAGTTGGAAGAAGTGGAGTGGTTTCATGGGCCAAGGTCAAGGGTGGGCGTGGCGGGGGTCAGGTGGCAGCTGCATGGGGGAGTAGGCTTGGGCTGTGGTTATTTTAGGAGTGAGGTGAACACTGATGAATATGGGGAGGGCATCAGGAGTTTCTGCAGAGGGAAGGGGGAAAGGCAATTAATGTATACATTCTTCATTCTGCTTCACTTTCCTTTCACACTTGACTTCCTCTCCACTTCTCCTTCTAGCTTATTCTTATTCCTCCTCATTTGACTCTATTCCCTCTCCTCAGAAATATTAATATGGAAATGAAGTATATAATTCATGTATATTTTTCTTCTTTAAGAGATTTATTTCCTATTCTATAAAACATAAATGAGTAGAGTTTAGATAGTTTCCATGAAAAAAATGCAGAGAAATTCAAGCTGTTCTTATATGTGTACTCTCTAATCAATTATTTTCTGTGAGTCAATGACCCGTAATAGGAAACAAAAGGGGAGAAGATCTTTATCTTTAGGAAGAAGAAGCCCATTAACCAGGCACTTTCTGTAAAGAACTCATTGAACTGTTTTAGTGACATTCAGTCAACAAAGTCATTCAACAACTTTTTACTGCTGGTCCCTCTGCTAAATGCTGAGGATGCAACATGACAGCAACCAAACTAGCGTCTAATAATGGCTTTTTTGTGACAAATGTAAATTAATAGTAACTTGAAAAAGTGTTAATGAGTGTTTAAAAAATATGTGTGAACTTACAAGGGTAAGTAAAACGTAGAAAAATAAATTAACCTCACATCTCATAATAGCCACTTTCCCTTTTGATCTTTACAAAAATTGTTAATGAACAACTAATCTGAATTTTAGCTCATTTATCTTCATTAATATACGCTCTTAATTAAGATTCTACAAGGTGAAAACATCTTTGGAACAGCTATTTCAGGTAAACTATTTCTAAATATTCAAAAGTTAAAGTAGAACGGAATGTAATTTTGTGATTACTGAGATAATTTGCATCCCACCTTTCTTTTGCTTGGAGATCCTTTTTTATTAATGCTTCAAACTTCTTAATCTCATTGGCCACATCCTTTAAAGGAAATTCATTATCAGTTTTTCACCTCTAAAAAAAACATTGAACATTTTCATTTACCCCAATCATTCAAACTTATAAAGTGACATGCATTACTAATTCAATCTAATTGGGAAGCAAGATCTGAAAAGCTACATTCTAGAATATTTTTCTATTCTGATTTGTTACTTTTAGACTAGGCTAAATATATCTAAAAGATGGTGAAAATTGCCTAACCCGAATCATTCAGTTCACAAGTCTAGCTCTGACAGTACATCAAAGGGCATTTAACGAGAATAAAGATTATCAAACAGTCAGGAAGTGCATTGTTAATTACAATTCTTTTAAATGAGAATAAGCATGTTTTTGGACATAAATATTTCTTTAAAATCATCTTGAGTGCTTTAAACATTTAAGGTTGTGCAACCTTACCTACACTATTAATTTGCTCTATGAAAATTAAATGTAGCTGATCCTCTGCCTCCTGCAAATCCTTATTAATAAGCTTTAATCAACTCAGGGAAACAGGAGAATTAAATGCTTTTACTAAAATGGGGTCAGGAAAAAAGCCTCTGTGGGTTGTACTTTTTAGAATCTAACTATAGGATTTTTTAATATTAAAAAAATGTGAATTAATATAAAATGCAATGGATTTAGAAATCGAGAGACCTCTCAATCTCTGCTTTAACAGCCTTGAGTACTTGGGTAAAATATGTCAGTTTTCTGAGTCTCATTTTCCTTATCTAAAAAATGGGGAAAATAATACCCTACTTAGACAATTATTTACGAATTAAAGATGATGTGAAGCGCCCAACCCACAGCCTGGCATATAGCAGATGATCAATAAATGGTAGTTATTAATCTTTTTTCTTAAGGGAGAGAATATCCCTAACAATCATTATAGAAGTATGCAGTGTAGATTGCAGGAATTAGTATCAAAATGTAGTATTGTTCCCTTGTGAAATATAATGAGATTGTATCCTATTGGAATGACTGACAGCTGGTATGGTCTAGTAAAATATCAATAGTGTAAGTATCTTAAATTTAAATATGATGAGAGCAAGCAAGTTGCTTAACATTTCTAGGATTCATAGAAAGACAGTGCAACATGGGGAGGAGGGTATTGAGGAAAAGCAAATAGTAGGAATGGCACATGCATGGTATGGGTACCTGAACTGGCCCCTGTTGTACCCATGGGTATCATGACCCATTACAACAGCACCCACTCTAGCATAGTTTGTTAGTGACCACAGAATCCACAACACAGGAAGAACACAGGTTCTGTCATTTAATAGAATTTGCCATCCCTGTCCTAAAGCTACATTCTCTGTTTCTGAACAAATAACTGTAAAATGGATTGGATATGCATATGGTGGAGGAGTTTTAAATGAGAAGGGACAATACCAGAAGTAATTTGAAAAGGAAGTAGGGAGTTCAGGGAAGTCTCTCTATATGTTTTAGGGAAAGATCATCCTTTCATTAAGATAAACACAACACATTATTAAAGGGTTATCACTTACCTCTGCCTCTTTTTTCTTTTTCAACATTTTTTGAGTGTCAAGTGCTTTCAGAATACGGTTTGATGCGGGTTTAGGAATCTGTATGATAGCTGCTTGGATTTTAGCCATTATTTCATTTTGTCGTCTTCTGCTCAAGCGTTGCTAAATATCCCATACACATTAGTTTAGTTATTCAGTTCGTCAGAATAATATGCAATGTTATACACTCACAGGTACACAGATATACAAATTTTCCATTGAAATTTTTGGAACTCAGCAATTAACCAATGGACTGGGTGTTACAACTGTGTAATGTTAGGAAGCAAGGGTCAATATAACTTATTTTGAAAAGTATGATATTGAAACACAATTTTGGAATCCCCAAATTATGCCGATCAAATGTGTGTATTTTCATTCTGGTGGCAACCCTCCCCCATATCACGAAAGCATCTGAAGCATTCATTTCTACCAGACAGCTTAAAAAGAGGTCAAGTTGTCCCACTGTTCCAAAGAATGGCAGTTCTAGTTCTTAGTCGCAGGGAGATGCGACCATCAGCAACGGTGGAGACAGAGAAAGGGGAAAAGTGAGGGAGAGAAAGGTGAGAGCAGGCAGAGCATGAGTCATGTACCGGGAGCTGGCAGCTCGAGCTGGATTCATGCTTATGCAATGCGTAATATAGACATAAGTGGCAAACAATATACTATGCACTAATGAGTTTCTGGAAAAATTGTTCTATAAAAACTTTTAGATTTTAAAAGATCTTTGTTCTTCCTGGAGTTTTTGAAATTTTTCAAGTTTCTCAATATGCATGTGGACAAGATCTTCGTTCGTGTGCTTATATTTTTCTTGAAACCTAAGTGTAACCTGCATCAGATTGAAATCAGTTTGACGTGGTATCAGGTTTCTATGTCTCCAAATGAAGAAAGCATTTCAAGAAGATTCCATTATTAGAGAAAAAAGAGTATATTGTCATTATAAGCACACATAAAATTTGTCTTCAAAATAAAATTTCTGTGAATTACTACTGTTGATGGCTAAAGCAAATTCAAGTCCCATACCAATCACTCACACCCTTAATTGATGTAAGGACAATAAAAATGCATGATTTGAATGCCTTCTTACAAAAGTCTCATATATACTTTTTATAATTAAACTTTTTGCCCTGAGTTTAATTTTCAATGAATGGTATTTGTATCCTTACAAATACATTTTCATAAAAATAATTTATAAAACCAATTTCAACATAAAAGAGATAATATAAGAAGCTAGATTCTGTCTATTACTTAAGCCACTTCCTAGTAAAAAGTGAAGAAATAATGAAAACTTCCAGGCCACTGGCAATGAGGGTACAATAGTAAAAGAAAATGAACTCTCAGTGATGATTGTGAAGTGGGACACAGAGCAATGGCTAACGTATTTAACTAAAACTTTTATATTCGAAAGTAATCTACTTAGAAGCTGATGACTTACTAAAAAACTTTTTTAAAATGATACCATTGCTCAAACCATTCTTGGTCCTTCTTTTCTAAAACTGCCTCAGTAGATACTGACACTTACTCAGAAGATCAGTTAAGGCCCTGTTAAAAATGTCCTGGCCTCCATCTTCACAGTGGCAACGAACATGTAAGGTCCTTCAACATCCTACCACCCCACTGCAACATATATATATATATATATATTTTTTTTTTGTTCAACTTAATTCTATTTCCCACCAGCCCAGGAAATATCCATTGAGCCATCAAATAGCCTGCTGTTAAATGCGTGGAGTCAGAGTGCCTAGGTTTGAGGCTTAGCTCTACTACCTACTAGTTTCATGAAGTTGAGCAAGTTACCTAAGCTCTCTCAGTTTTATCATCTGTAAAATGGGAATAATAAAAGTACCTATCTCATAAGATGGTTGTGAAAGTCAAATGAGATAATATACATAAAGCACCTGGAACAGGGCCTGGCATCTCACTATGTATGTTCAATAAATTTTCATCATTATTGATATTAACATGTAATAGACACCTGCATCCTCCACCTATATCAAAGAAAAAGGCATGTCTACTTTTTTCATAAGATGTCTCCTCCTTCATCTGAACCATTGATTCATTCTTCCTCTTTTCTTCCCCAGAGGGTCTCCTTCCACTTGGGTCCTCACACCACTCAT
This sequence comes from Balaenoptera physalus, assembly GCF_965194825.1. Lineage (NCBI taxonomy): Eukaryota > Metazoa > Chordata > Mammalia > Artiodactyla > Balaenopteridae > Balaenoptera > Balaenoptera physalus. Next base: position 148,014,838 of record NC_138890.1, read on the forward strand.
CACCTGCCACTGATTCTTTTTCTCAACTGCCAAGTTGTTCCAGTCTCCATTTCCATAAAATGAACAAACAATCTCACACTGCTGTTGAGCTTCTCTCCTGCAGCTACTGTTATTCTCTCTTCTCCTTTATCTCCACATGTCTTGAAAGAATAGTCTGTGCTCCATTCTTCCTCATCTCCACTGCAATCCACACCACTCTGCTGAAACATTTTTCTCTCCCCAAAATGTAAGCTCTAAGAGAATTGGGGGTTTTCCTGTACTACTCACTGTGTTGGTGCCTGACATAAAGTAGAAGCCCAACAAATCTTTGTTCAATAAATGAGTAATTGACTTTGGAAGGTCACCGTGGCCAACATTAAACCCAATGGTTTTTTGTTTGGACTCAGCTCCACAGCACTTGTAGCACTTGTTTACACTGACTGTTTTATACTTTACAAAGAATTTTCTTATATACTGTTTTTCTTGAAGTTACCAAAAAACCTAACTCTCAGGCAGGTAGAGATAAACATCTTTGTTTTTACAGTTGGATAAAGTGAGACTGAGACTGTTCCAGGGACTGACCCAAAGTTAACCAGCTTGCACGTGAAGGAAGCAGGATGAGACACTAAGTTATTGACTTTCAGCCTAATCTAATTTCTAGCTCTCTGTGGGTGCTGAGTTCATTCTGCTACCAGACTCATAAGGATGTCCACCAAGAGTAGACAATCTAAAAGTGGAAGTAGCTCTCACATTTATTGTCATTGTTGCTTCATAAATTAAAATTTAAAATTTAATTATTTTCATTTATTTTTATGCATTACATCAGTACAGTACTCCCCATTATCCTACAGACCTGGAAAAGTTAATGGCCTTCACTTATCATAAGGAAACAGCACAGGAACTACAGAGATTTGTCAACTAAAGAGTTGTATCAAATAATCAAGAGACACTTCATGAGTATTTGCAATGTTGAAAGCATTGTACTAGGCATATTTCTTGAACTTGAGGAACTAAAAATCTTGTGAGGCCATATGACAGATAAATAATGAAAGTTAGTCAATGCTATCAGCAAGAGGAGGTTAACACCAAAGAGTAACGATTACCTGTGCCCTATGAGCTCCGCAGAAAGAGTCCACGTATACTGGGAAGGTTGCACAGAGTAGACGGAGGAAAGTTTGGGGGAAGCGGAGAGAGGAGAAGGGTGAGCTTAGGTGGTAGAGAGGGAAGAGCAGAAATATACAAGTCCTATTCAAGGACAGGCTGCCAATCAATGTAGAAGAAAGACTTTATGCTGAGGGTTATGAAGAAATAAAGTTAGAAAGACAGAATGAGACTCTTTAGTGAAAGAACTTGGATGCTAGTCTAACTTGGTGACAAGATTATTTGTAAATTAGCAGGTTTCTGAGCAGAAGAAACCAACAAAAGTGGAATTGAGGGCAGATTCACCTAGCGGTTGATTAACCTCCAGTAGAAAGCGTGAAGATCGGAAGCCGCGTTAGTAGTTTACTGCAGTAGCTCAGCAGGAGGTCTGAGCAGATAGGATGGGGTAGAAATGGAATGAGAGGAGCAGGCATAGAAAGCACTGGGAATTAGGAGCAAACGACTGATAAGTTATTGGCAATTGGTGGATAAGATGGAGACAGGCATCAAAAATGGATAAATGAATTGAAAATATTAATATAAAATAAAACCCAAATATGGCCAGTAGCATACATCAGGGACATATATGCTCGATGGGGCTTCTTTGAGAATGCAACATCACTGCTGTGTCCCTTTACCAAGCTTTATATTGTGATATGCTTATAATGTTTCTTTATGTACTTACATCTCGGAAAGTCTCGCTTTTCACGTTTTGAACTTTTGTATTTGTCAGGGGTTGCATGGTTTGCATTTCCACTCCAGTCAGCACACCTTTCTTTTTTCTTTGGAGAGCAATGTACAACTGATATAAGAGTTTCGTGGCCGCCCCAGGCTTTTCTGTGATGATACTGTGGGCCACATTCTGATCAAACTGCACACCCAGAAGGTGAAGTGTGGGCTCCAAGCGAGAAAAATTATTAAGTTTGGCACTTGAAATCCTAGGCATTAAAATATTTTACATAATTAGACACTGAATTAAAACAACAAATATCAGAGGTATTACCATGATCCCATATTATGAATTATCCCATGTTCTTTTAAATATATCAATCCTCTCTAAAACCACTTAATCAGGTAGATACATTGAGATTTGGTGTATTGTCCTAACTCCATGCATTTATTTCTCTTGAATGGCTAAACTAAAACCCATTAATTTCATATACTCTTCTACTTAAATAGATGTTAGAATTTCTGCAAGAAGCCAGTACAAAAACATAACTAAAGGCCTTCTTCTAAATGGAAAAACTTAACTATCGTTTTGAAAAATATTTTACTCAGAAGACAAAATTGCAATTTAAATGTCCATTTCTTTAAGTGATGTCATTACTAGAACCTGAAAATAACCTTATTTTCAGTTGCAGTGACAACTCTCACAATAATCCCCTCAGGCATTATTAGAAATATTTAATTAAATAACATTAGCTATACAACTAAATTAGTTATGTAATCTTCACTGTACACTTCATATTACTTCTTCAAGAATCGCTAAAGACTTTCTAAAATATATGTATTATTGAATCACCTATTATCAAATTAGGCTCACATTCTAGAAGAAACTCATTAATTCGTTTATTAATTTACTCTCTCAACCATACCAATAATTTATTTAATTTAATAAATTTTTATAAATTTATTAAAATCTTACAAAGATAAGACACCCTGCCCTTTATCAGTTCATAGTGGGAAACAGATGAATAACAAGTAGTGATAAATTGATGTAACTGTTGTAATAGAGGTCTCAAATGACCTAGGGCTGTCAATAAGCCTATGAATCCAGTGGCAGAAAGAAAGCAAAAGATGTTGATGCATTTTCAACTTTTGTGCCTCTCTGTGATCAAACTGCATGCAAATGTCAATTTTAACCACTGGTCTATTTTCTCCTTACTTTAACTTCCAAACACTCAGTGACATTCTTTGATGGAAAAAATACACTGAATATACTTAAATATAAGTCAAAGTCACATCCTCTCCCTGAAAAAAGATGATACTTTAGAACAGAGGGAGTTGGCGGAATTTCTAATATAGGGTTACTCACTCAATAACTTCATTTTGGACTATAATATTATTTGGGGAAGATACAATGACCTTTAATGACCTCAACTGAATGTTTGGAAGCTGAAAGAGATCACTTAGCACTTCTTTTTAAAATTTATTTAATTAATTAATTCATTTTTGGCTGCATTGGGTCTTCGTTGCTGCGTGCGGGCTTTCTCTAGTTGCAGCGAGCAGGGGCTACTCTTCATTGCGGTGCGTGGGCTTCTCTTGCTGCGGAGCACAGGCTCTAGGCATGCAAGCTTCAGTAGTTGCTGCACGTGGGCTCAGTAGTTGTGGCTCATGGACCCTGGAGCGCAGGCTCAGTAGTTATGGAGCACGGGCTTAGTTGCTCCGCGGCATGTGGGATCCTCCCGGACCAGGGATCGAACCCGTGTCCCCTGCACTGGCAAGCGGATTCTTAACCACTGAGCTACCAGGAAAGCCCAATTAGCACTTCTTAAACTTTATATACGGTTCCTAGTATATTATTTCTCAAGAGATAGCTCTCAAGCAGTGGTTCTAAACCTTTTTTTTTTTAATCACATATACCATCCTTTGGAAATCTGATGAGAGCTATGAAACCTTTTCCACAGGAAAGAAAACACACATTCATGCATATACACAAAATGTGTATACCATTTGCGGGTATTTGTGAACCTCCTAAAATCTAGTCTAAAAGTGCCTGTTAGCTGCCAAGGAGGTGGATCTGGGGAAATATAGGAATGATTTCTAAATATAAATAAGGAGCCAGTATCATGGAAAGGCCAATGTCAAAAAATGTAGTGACACAAGACACTGAATTCCTTTTCCAGTTCTGTGGTGTAACTTATTGTCCTATTTCCTCTATTTGGTTAAGTATATTTAGTATGGCATACCACATCAACCAAACTTTGAATGAAATATTTTAAATTGATACAGAGAAACAGATCTTAGAGGGGATAAGAAGAGATAAGGAATGCTACAAGGTAATCTTATCAACAAAAAGGGTAAAACATTGTTTTAGGTCTTCTCATGTCATGTCCAGTTTTGCAATTTGTTCCCCCACAAATGACCTTACAGTTTGAGATAACAAACACTGGACTAAAATGATTAGGGTACAGCAGACCATGTTTTGAAGAGTCTTATTGTGACAGAGGATGGTCAAATCAAAGACCTGTGTTCACATTCCTTGGACGGGCACCTGGCATCCCCTTTTGATCTTCCATCTCAGTTCACCCTTTCATGTCCTTCCTGTCCTAGGAGTCCTGTGTGCCTTGTCCACTACACTTACTTGGAAAGATATGGTCTGAGAGCCACTTTTCAGAGATTTTGCCTGGGTCATAACCTTGGGCTTCAGAGGTTAGAGGCACCATAATTCGGGAGGGAGAATCCAAAAACAAACACTATTCATTTCCAAATTTTATCAAAATTTCGCCCTGTACCCAATAAAAGTGAAGAACATTTCCCCTCCTCTTTCTTGTATTACACAACCCCCAGAATGCAGTGTAGCCTACTAACACTAGGGTTCAGTGACACAGTAGGCTTTAAAATGGCTTTTATGGTCTGGCCGAAGTGTCCAGGTGTAATAGTATTTCCCTCTGGAAGCTTTTAATATATACTCTAAATTTCCAACCAAAATTTTGGGAATATAACTGGTGTGTAAATTGGTGGAGTCCACTCTTGTTACAGTATATGCTCAATCAGTATAACATGATAATCAACAGTTGTTTTTGAACCCAGAGAATCCACTGGGACATCTTTGCTCTGAAGACATAGCATATGATGTAAATGATGACCCCTGAGGGGATAAGGAATGTATTCTGGGAAAAGTCTCCCTCTCTACTTGCAGTCCTTATTTGCCAAGGGATTACCAATCTCCTCTCCTCCTTGCCACCTGGTGAGGGAATACATCTCACAAGGTAATTAGAAGCTGCCCTCCCAAGGGATATCCATGTTCCTTTACTTTTTATTCTTTTAACTAATCTGCTCATTTTTCACCCTCTGAGATGGACTAAAAATATCCCAAAACAGAATTCTTTCAGAGTTAGATGAGTTATTCTTAGGATTAAGTAATTCCCAAAGCAAATAACTTCAAATTATTAGCAACATAGATTTAGTTTACTGTTAACATTTTAGACTAAAGACCCTAAAAAATATTACACAAAAATCCCCAAATCATGAGCTCTGGCACTAGCTAGCTGTCTAAAAAACAGGCTTTACAAAGAAGGGTTCTTTTCCCCACTAAATACACTATTACAAAGATCAGATCCACAGATTTACTAATTCTTGCCTTCTTTAAAATACCATGTGCCCTGGAAAAAATGTGGGTTGTTCCAGGAACTAAAGATGGATAGTATTTGGTTGTCAGGACAAGTAGGTCCCTCTCCCCATGTTAAGAAAAGTAATGACTCAGTGGAACAGAAAGTGAGTCCTCTGCAGTGAGTGAAGGGCAGGACTGCTACACATGATAATACTCAGGGCACACACCTGTGCAGGGGCGGGGCATACCTGGCATGAGGTTGTTTCATCCAAAAAGGGGCTTCTTTTTCTTTGCACAGAGGTCTCTCTGTTCACTAAGACCTGTGTCTTCACGGTTACCTCCATCCATATGGGGTCTCTATTTCCATTTCACACAAAGGCCTCCATGGCCTGGCTAACAAGAGCCAACTTAGTACATGTGAAATACTGCATGCATGATCTGATCAGTATGGTTCTTTAAGTTTTCTGTACCGAACCAGATGTACTTTCTGAAATCATTCATTTATTTAATAGAGAAACATTACTGTGTGCCTGCTATGGTCCAGGGACAATGCCTGGAGCACAGAGAATAAACATACTACACAACTTTGAGCAACTTTGCAATCTAGTTAAGGAGTAAACATTCATATATTCATTATCAAACATTATTTGGGCTCCTTCACGTGGCAGTAACTCTGATAAGAACTGACATATAAATAAACGATTATAACTTAATGTGATAAAAAAGGGATGTCTAAAGTGTTATTAAAACAAAGAGAAAAAAAAAAAGAGGAAAAGAAAATTAAATCTGCTAGGGGACCAAACACAGTTTAGAGAAGGGGTGGATTTTTAGCTGGATCTTAAGGATGAATAAAAGTTTCTCATGGTGGAAGTGAAGGACGAATGTTAATATGCAAAGTTGCAAGGCATAACAAAAACACATGACATGTTTCTGGACCAAAGCAGTTTATGTTAGGGTTCCAGACTGGTGGAAAAAAGTTCAATAGAAACTCTCTGAGGAAGCCCAGATGTTGAATTTATTAGACAGAGACCTTAAGTCAGCTATTATAAATGTTAAAAGAACTAAAACAATCCATTTTTTAACCATTAAAAAAGAAAGTATGAGAACAACATCTCAACAAAAATAGAATAAGGAAATCGAAATTATAAAAATAAGAACCAAGTGGAATTCTAAGGCTGAAAAGTACAATAACTGAAATGTAAAAATTCGCTAGAATAGCTCAACAGGAGATTTGAGTTGTCAGAAGAAAGAATTGGTACACTCATAGATAGATCAACTGAAATTATTCATAGGAGAAACAGAAAGGAAAAAGAATGAAGAAAAATGAACAGAATCTCAAAACACATAAACTCATTCTAATCATGAGAAAAAATATCAGACAAATTCCAACTGAGGAACAATGTACAAAATACCTGACCAGTTTTTAATTTTTCTAAACTGTAAAGATTATCAAAAACAAGGAAAGTCTGAGAAAGTATCTCAGCCAAGAAGAGTCTAAGGAGACATGGCTATAAAATATAATGTGGTATCCTGGTGAGATACTGGAACAAAAAAGACAATAGATAAAAATTATAACAAATCTTTGGTACAAAATGTACCATAAAAATATAAGATGGTAGCAGTAGGGGAAACTGGATGTGAACAATATGGGAACTCTCTGTACTATCTTTGCAATTTTTCTATAAATCTAAAACTGTTCAAAATAAGAAGTTTATTTTAAAAAATCAACAAAGTCTCAGAGACCTGGGGGATACTGTCAAGTATACCAACATACACATAGTGGGAGTCCCAGAAGGAGAAGAGAGAGAGAAAGAAATGGACAGAAAGGACTTTTGGAGAAATGATGGGTGAAAGTGTCACAAATTTGATAAAACACAGGACTGCAGGAATACAGAAGATATTAAAATGGGGCCCATCTAGAGATGAGGGCTTGCTGCAACCTTATAACTTTCTCTCCTTTGTACTCCTGGGACAATGAAGTATGTATATGTGAGGAAGCAACAATTTCCATACCAATGGATGCTTGTCTGGTTTAGGGGAATCTTGTGATAAATGATTCTTTAATGTTAACTTTGGGCTAAAACCATCCAAATGCCAAAGGAATTGACCTTTTTTAAAGTAAGGAATAATCTCACTAACCTGCTTTCTGAAAATTCTGCAAAATCATCCTGAAGTGCAAACTTGTGCAAAACTTCTCCAATTAGATAGCCATTGGAAAATGCCTTTGCAAATGACTTGGGACCTGAATTTTAGAACATAGAGATTAAAAAAGGTAAATATAATGTTGTACATAGAGCTTATATATTTTCATTATATACACATAGAGTAAAACTTCATAATTTAACTTGAACTCAAAATGCCATGAAAATACTTCTAAAAACATCCTGTAATAACCAAATGAAAATATTGAAGTTTAACAGTAGACATCTTATAAAGACCCCTGAATAAATGTAGATCAGTACTTGATAACATATGACATTTTGAAGGAAAAGACAACTTTTGATCAAACCAAACAAAACACAACCAATAAAACATATAACCTTAGATCTAAAAACAAACCCTCAATATATTTTATAAAATTATACTCTAATACCTTAGTTATCAGTAAAACCTGTGGATGATGATTTCATATTCTGGCCAGGTAAGGTACAATCTAACTTCTTTAAACCTCAAAACTTAATTTTAACCATTTTGCAATGGAAATTTTACAGAAATCATCTGCACCTTCTTAAATAAAGCCTACTGAACATAATCAAGGTTTTCCTTGTTGGCTCCAGGGTTTACCCCAGTCTAGTTGGTGTTCTGTGTAATGATGGAGAAGCCCAGAGGAAGACAGACTTTGGAGCCAGAGATATCTATGCAGGAATCTTGGCTCTGCCTTTTACTAGCTGTGCAACCTCTTCCAAGCTGCTTAAGCTTCCTGAGTTTCTGTCCCCTCATCATATCTATATCTATCTTGGAGAGCTATTTTAAAGATTAGAGGTAATGTATGAGAATTCCTTGGTACCATGTCTGCTACATAGTATGCACATAATGATGAGTGCAGAAAAAGAAATTAAGTGTTAAACAGAATTTGCTTTCTTTAAAAATGTCCTGGGGCTTCCCTGGTGGCGCAGTGGTTGAGAGTCTGCCTGCCAGTGCAGGGGACACGGGTTCGAGCCCTGGTCTGGGAAGATCCCACATGCCACGGAGCAACTGGCCCCGCCCGTGGGCCACAATTGCTGAGCCTGCGCGTCTGGAGCCTGTGCTCCGCAACAAGAGAGGCCGCGATAGTGAGAGGCCCGCGCACCGCGATGAAGAGTGGCCCCCGCTTGCCGCAGCTGGAGAAAGCCCTCGCGCAGAGACGGAGACCCAACACAGACAAAAATAAATAAATTAATTAAAAAAAATAATCTGTTAAAAAAAAAATGTCCTTAGTTTGGGGTCCCTTGTATTTTTCTTATGAAGTGAAGGATATAGGGTTACATGGTGTTCAAGAATGATATACAAAATCGATACATAAAATAAATATGTATAAATAAATATAACAGGACAAAGCCATCATCTCTCAAATGACTTCAAAATCGTCCAAAAATCTTCAATGTATTTCTATCAGAGTCCTTTAGGCAATAGCAATACTAAATATCTATAAAATATTATATATTATCATAGTATCACAAACTCATTCATACTGAATTATCCTCTTTTATCTATTTGACTATTAATAAGGTGGCTATATGAAAATGAAGAAAAAATAATTTCTTTATGATTTGTAGAACTGATGCTTGGTGCGTGGTTGCAGGGAGGTGAGTTGAGTTGCTCCATAAAGGCCACTGTACAGAGACCTTACTCAGAAGACTTCACATTATCATAAGACTCTTGCATATTTGACACCAGCCCACAATTTTGCCCAAAGCTTTCTTAATATCTGTTCTCAAAGTATTTTATACTCAATAATAACCCAATTCTTAGGTTAAATCAATATAATTATAAAGTAGTTTAAAAAGATGTCAACTATGCCCACTGATTCTGTTTACTTGGGGTGAGCCCCTAAGCTATCTAGCACTAGATTCTATTGACTGCCTTCTGGCATCATACAGCAGTAGTCTTGGAAGCAACTGAAATCCAAATAGCTCCTTCTGCCCCCAAAAGGCAGAGGTGTGCCATCTCCTCCTGCTGAGTCACTGCAGATTTCTCCTTTCCTCAGAGACTCACCACTGCTGGCCTCCAACGCTGTTCCCTGGTTTTCGCCTGCCACCACTGTCCTCACTGTGCCATCTGGGCTGCTCTGGCTGTGCCTTGCACCTCTTCTGTCTGTTGCTTTCTCCTTTCTGCTTCTTTCCTTTCTCTATTCTATAGCCCGTCCCTATTCTTAGCTTTCTGAAGTGCCATTGGACATACAGTCATTGTCAGACTATGGATTCCTACTAAAAATCTAAGGACTATTATTTTGTATTCAGGGGCTACTGCTATGTCACCTTTGGGTGGCCTCGTTCCCCCACTCTCACTGGATTTTGTACTTTGCCTATTGTTCCTGTTGACTGAAGACCTGAAATCTAGCCTGTGAATAACTGGGGAATAACTATATCCTAGTTCATCACTCTCAATTTATCAGGCAAATGGTCTGTAGCAAACTCTTTGCTACAAAAAGTCACTAGAAAAATAAAATCATAATTCACTTCCTTTGAAGTGGCAGGACTTATTAATAAGGCAATTCTGATATGGCTAATATAGGGGCATTTTGGATATAAAGGTCAAAGAAGAACAGTAAACACATTATTTCACTGTCAAGTAGTTTACTATAAATAAGTATGAAAGCACGTGTCTGCAGCTCTGTGTGTATTAGACACTTCCAGTTTTGTTTTTTTTTTTTTTGCGCCAGAGGAACACAGAAGAGAATAATGAGTGAAGAGCTATAGCAAACAGCAAAAGTAACAGAGAGAAAACACATAGAAAAAATGAAAGTGGAGAAAAAAGAAGAATACATGCAAGAAATCAGATGAAGAAAAAGCAGATAAGCCAGGAATATGTAGATTAAAAAGTATGGCAAGGAAGATAAGAAGCCAGAGAGAGAAAGAGAAATGGAGAGAGGTGAGGGGAGGGAAACAGTAAGGAAAAAAGGAAACTCAAAGGAAAGATTATTTTTTTCCCTTTGGTTTATCAAATTTTCCTTCCCAGTAAATGTTCTGGAATACCATGACTAACTTCATGACGGCCACCTCTATAAGTTAATTTGCACTCACAACTGGAATTACCTACAGGAAAGAAGAGGTGGGTTGACTCTAGGATAAGGAGCAATGCAGAATATGAGAAATACATGAACCAAGGGAGCCCAGTGACGTTCTTCACCCTGAGCTCTAAAATGATCTACATCTGGGAAACGTTGTTCAGCAGCCACTCAGCCATGCCACCCGTCTTCCAAGCCTCAGATCTGATCCCCATCACTAATGTTTTCATTTCCTGAAATCTTTGATGTGGGCCTTTGTCTACCTTAGGCTGGGACAGAGGGCAAAATGGTCTATGTGTTTCTCCACCTGAGCCAGCTGGAGAAGGCACAAAAGAAGATAAGCCTTCTACATTCCAAATGGTAATGAGGAGAGCACAGGCTCTGGAGAAATATTCTCTAGTTTGACTCTTTGACCATTTATAAGTCCCGGGACTTTGGATAGTTACACAGGCTCAGTGTCCTGTCTTTAAAAGAGAGAAAGTGATGGGTTCTACCTCCTGAGAGTTGGTTTGAGAATTAAATGAGATAATTGCATGTAAAGTGCGTAGCATAATTCCTGGCATATAGTAAGTGCTCAGTGATCATTTTATTGTTATTATTACTGCCTCCTAATCTAAGACAACAGGTTATATCAATTACACAATTGTTAAGCTCGGTAATAGATCCTCAATGACTACAGTACAAACATCTTTATTTAAAGGTAAGGTAACTCAGTACTCAGAGAACAAATATTTGACCCTTAAATTCAGATACAGGCCTGCTCTTGGGGCCAGATAAGCTATAACACTCTCGCCAGTCTGGGGAAGCACATGTAATCAAACATAGTTGATTTTTACAGCAAACCATTTGAGTGGGAGAAATAAAGACAAAACGTAGCCTCACAGCATTTCTGGTCAAGTTTTACCACTAAATGACTAAAGAGATTTGGGGATTTGGGGATTGTAGACAAGGGGCTATAGACCTACACATTCTATGCTAAATGTCCTTTGCTCCTTCTTCACTAGAAGATCAAAGACCTAGCCTAGGTTATCAACCACATTTTAAAAGCCAAGCAAATTTACTTTCATTTGAGAGAGAGAGAAAAGCAGCTGCTGGTGGCTGGGTACTGGCCTGGCCCAATTAGGCCCTGGTGTTCCTAGGAGTTGGCCCAGCACTCACAGCTAGACCTCGGCCTTCTCCTGCTGAACATAATCAATTTCACATCACACCAACACCGGACAAGGCTACTCAGTGACCCTGATGGATTAAGACAAAAACAAAATCTCTCTGTAATCATGTCTGAACTCAGCCTGAAACAGTATTGGCCAAAACACAAAAAATGATCAAATATTATCCCCCTATTCTGATATGAGTGGCTGCTGCTTTTTCTTTTTCCTTGCTTTGCTCTCCCACTTCCTAGATACGTTTTTTTTTTGTTTTTTGTTTTTTAATTTTTTAAATTTATTTATGGCAGTGTTGGGTCTTCGTTTCTGTGCAAGGGCTTTCTCCACTTGCGGCAAGTGGGGGCCACTCTTCATCGCGGAGCGCGGGCCTCTCACTATCGCAGCCTCTCTTGTTGCGGAGCACAGGCTCCAGACGCGTAGGCTCAGCAACTGTGGCTCACGGGCCTAGTTGCTCCGCAGCATGTGGGATCTTCCCAGACCAGGGCTCGAACCCGTGTCCGCTGCATTGGGAGGCAGATTCTCAACCACTGCGCCACCAGGGAAGCCCCCCTAGATAAGTTTTATTAAGATATCCAGTCATAGGGTTGTCTATGCTCCCTTTACAGGATCCAATTCAGAGCAAAGCGCTGCTTCCTTGAGCCCTCCCCAAAAAACCCTTAACACAAACCCAAATGCTATAAGGGCTTTCTAACATCCTCTTCTTGAGATGCCCCACAGTTCCTCATGGTATGTGTTGCAACAAGTCAGTAAACTCAATTTTGTTCAACTATAGGTTTATCCTGTGCTCTTTGGCTGGAGGACATTGACAATTTCTTTTCTTCCATTACCAGAATAGGATGATCAATTTTTATAATTTTCTCCTTTGAAGACTTCATCATAATTCTCAAGATTTACTATCTGAAACAAAAATCTCAATTGCTATATTATATAACCTTCTTTAATGGTTAAAATTTTGGGTGGCATTCTTGGAACTTCATATCTTAACATTTTGACATTGATTTATACAACAGTCTTCTGTTATTAGATTTGCTGTCTCAATTTCTAGTCAACAGAGGCCAAATTTCAATCAAGGAAAATGCTGCTGAACTAACCAGGAAATATCAAATAATTTGTTACATTACATGACAAACCATGTATTTCCTAATGACCCTGAAAGGCTAAAGTATGAGAAAATGTGTGGTTTAATAATACCTGGGGGAAAGAGGAATGAACTAAAAGTCAGCGTACTCAGAATCTGCTACTAACTTTCCACTACCTAGTTGTATAACCCTAAACAAATCTCTACACATATCTGATTTGATTTCCTCATGTGCCAAAGAAGAATTAAATGATGTCTAAGATTCTTTTTCAGATCTAAAATTTTATGTCTCTATGATATGGTAAGGTCACAGGCTAATAAAAGGTCATTACAATACATTATAAAATATGGTATATAATAAATATTCAATACGATTTTTTGATATCTCTATTTTTTTCTTAAAATAAAATTTGGTACTTTTGTAAAAGTGTGGACATAAGACCTTTAGTTAGTGTACAAGGGAACCCAGATTAAGTATAGTTAGTGCATAAGGGGTTAGTTAGTCAGTGCACAAGGGGGTCCAAATTAAGGATGTCCCTAAAATTTGGGACATCAGTAGAAAATACCACTCTCTAAAACAAAAACTACTGAGATTTAATACAAAAGGACAAAATTAGCCACCTATGGAAAACCACTTATAAAAAAAAAACCAGTTAACAAGGAATATAGGCCATCTCTCAAAACTCAGAATAATTTACCTATTTAAATTTTTTACGCATCATGTAAATGATAATCTTGAAATGTATTAGTTAAACTTATTCAGAATAGAGATATGCTGCAATGGAAGAAAAATACACAAATATCATAATTTTAGAAGCTTTTGTAGTAGTAGTAACACTGGAAAATATCATTGAACAGTATGATTCCCCCAAGCGCTGGGGGAAGAGAAGGAGGAGGGAATCTGACTTTAATCTAATCTAACTTAATCTAATCGAATCTAACCACTCACTGATATCTAGATAAAATATCTCTAGAGCAGAAAAGTAAAACACATCAAATATTAGCTTGATTTGAGGATTCTTTTGGTAATGTCTAATTTCTAACTGTCAAGGAGCAATCCGATCTGTAAATTTGGTCTCCTCCTGAGTGTACCAGCCCACCAAGACTTGCATTACGTTCCATTGCCAGTATACGTTATTCTGCTGTCCTTTTCCACATGATGAATTGGTACTGTAGCTGATAAAATCAGCAGAATGTAACTTCTGTTAGCATGTGACAATTCCTAAGAAGTTGCTTTAAGTAATAAAGCAGAGCTTTTGAAATCACGAAGGTGAGGATCAAAGCACCCAGGGTGACCTTTTCGAGATGAACATATCCATAAGGTTCAGTCAAAAACAATACTTTACCCTACTTTTGTCTCATTCATACAGTCTCATGTAATAAACAATTATTTACTAAGTGCTTATTATGTGACAGACACTATAATAGACATACTTCTAAAGTGAGCGGCAGAAAAGTGGTTGAAATAATATTTGAGTATCTAGCTCTAGTATAGATGATAGGCACTGTGGTAGATATTTTCCATTTGCAATCTCATTAGATACCCTCCCAAATATATAGCAATTATTATTATTACTTCTCAGGGTATAAAATTGGGACTAGAGATCATTATTTATAATTTGGCTACTACAAAATCAAGACTTAGGGATACTAAACTTTATTAACTCAGTTTTCTCTTTATTGGTTCCTTGTTACTACTGATAACAATGTTTAAGACTATTGAAACAATAAAAGTATGCATAATAAGGTATTTACAATTTTCAATATAGCTCCATCCAGAATCGAAAATAATATGGACTGTCTTACACATCCATTTTTACAAAGAATCTGATCTGTTCAGTACATGGAATTCAAATGCTTCTACTCATTTGTGGAGAATGTTTAGTTCTGACATTCTGATGCCAGTTTCCTCTTACAGTGTATTCACAGGCGTTTTGTAAAACAGAGGCAATGCTTATTCTTGAAAATAACTGAGAGTTTGTAAAGAATTTTACAGCAGATCTCGTAGTAACATTATTCTATATTGCTTATTTTTGTTATAAAAATAATTGCTTGAATTTCAGATGTGATTTTGTGTTGAACAATTTTTTGTATTTTAAGACATTTCATTAACGTATACGTCTAAGCATTATTTTCCAGGACAAACGGTTTAGTTAAACTTAACTCACTGGAGATCCTTAGCTTTAGTAACGTAGATCTGAATCTTCAGGTGTTGACACTAATCAAGCCTCTGGTGACTCCCAGAAACCTCATTAAGTGGAGGGAGACCATTCTCAATTGAGGATCATTGAAATTCATTTTCTTACTGCTGATATTCAGGGTAGTCCAGACAACGCAAAATTCAACATGAGATGCTTTAACCAAATTGACTTCTACCTTTCAGAATAATCCAGAAATCAATCGGCTTTAGCTACCTCTCCAATGACAGCAGTGCATTCACTTGGCATTCTCATTCTGTTTTCTTTGTCCCAGCAAGCAACATATGGACTGAACCACTTTTTAAAAACACCAATAAATCCACCTTTGCCATTTAAGCATGTAGGAATTAGGTTATCCCCTGTGAAGTTACAACATGCCTGGGTGGTTGAATTTCTGTACTGCTTGTGATTTCAAATTGAACAATAATCCTCATTAAAAGGAGCTCAAATGAATACATTTGGGAGGGTAAATTTTTAAAAAAATATATTCCCTAAGCATAAACTCTAATATATAATACAGTGCCTAAGAGCACTAGTCAAAGATGTAGCTTCAAATTCTAGTTCTAGGACCTACTAGATGGGTGACCCTGAACAAATTACCAAGCTCACTCAGCCTCTTTTACTCATCTGTACAACTGGGACAATGCCTCTTAGAGCTTTTTTAAAGATTATAAAAGAAAACCTATGTAAAAGGCTTAGCACAGCGTCTGGTGTAAGTACCTAAGTGCTCAAGAAGGGATAACTTTAATTATTCTTCTTCTTCCATTTATAAACTTTATTAGAGAAAATAACTCTTATGTAACCCTCCAATACTTTAAGATACTTACTATATTTCAACCAAAATATTAAACCTCTTTTTCTCCTATTTTGTCATGTGATGTTTGATCTACTTCTTTGATTTTATATTTGTAAGGCTATATTGTATTTTCCTTTCAAATTATAAAGGCAATACAAGCAAAAAGCCAAATAACACAGATGTATAAAAAAGAGCCAGCAATCTTTCCCAGGGTAACCAATACCAACACACTGGTTTATATCCTTCCACACTTCTCTCTATGCTTACACAAACCACAAAATGAAGAGTCCCGTGTATGTCAACAGCCCAGTATATGCCTCTCCGCACTTTTCTCTCACACATCCTCATGCAACAATGAAATTATACTGGTTACAATAAGCTATAACTTTTGTGTTTTACTTGAGCATTCTTTAGGTCAAAAGTTATAGCAACTAACTCATTTGTTCTAACAACTGCATAACAGTCCATTGCATTATCTACCCAAGTATTCTGCTACTGAAGGGTATTCAAACTGTTTCCATTTTTTTTTTTCTTTTTGGCCCTACAATCCATGTAGCAATAAACATCCTTGTTCAAATGTCCTTACATATTGGTGATTTTATTTTTGTATGATAGTTTCTGTAAAGTAAGATTTGGCATTACTATGTCTCAGGGACTATTCTAAATGTTTTACATTTATTATCTCATTTAGTCTTGACACAACTCAATGCGACATTATTATTACCCCTATTTTGAATATCGTAAAATTTAGGTAACTAAATTGCCCAAGGTCACTAGCTAGTAAGTGTGAATAAGTGATTTCAACCTAAACAGTCTGGCCTCCAAATCCTTGCTCTTAACAGGACCCTTATCCAGCAATTGCCCAATTACTTTCCCCAGAGGTTGTACCCACTTAACAGTCCTTCCATGAGAGTTCCTCTAAACCATTCTAAGCCTTCCATTGTACACCATAGGATGGCTTATCTAACGACAGAAATCAACTGGCAGTGTGCTTCTTAGGTGCACAAATCCTATCTTGTTTGTTTCCAAACACAGTTGAATGTGTGCCCTACAGTCAGAAAAGCCTTTTACAATATGGAATTTGGTTACTTAGGGGATTGTCTCTCTCTTTTTAGGCTCCTCTTAGCAATTGGGATCAAAAAATGAATATGTATTGCTAGTGAATGGGATGCAGAATACTGCAGCTGTCTCTGCTAACAGCTTCCAGCGTTATGCTTCGGGAAAGCAAACACTGGGAATTTTCCATTTATAGTTTATGTTATTTAAATTCTTACTTAAAAATTCTCCAGTCTTTTAATATTCACGGAATGAAGTAATTCTTCCTCCTCCTCTCAAAGCCAAAATTCCCAAAATGATTACAATTAGAATGGCATACTACTGTTTTTATATATTTCTTACGAATTTTATTTACTTTTCTCAAAAGTGTTTCAATATACAACAAAGTCTTAGGGACTTGAGCAAAGGGTGAGGTTTTTATTAATCAAGTAAATAAACCAAATTAAACTCAGCAATTTGTAACTGCTTTTCTTCGCAAGAGTATATCTTAAGGGCATGTTATTACATTTTGGCTCCTATGGTGAGAAAGAAATATGAAAAGAAAAATGCTAAACGCCATCCTGAGATCAGCATCGTATTTTAGGTGAGGAACAGTCAGAGACACATGGGATGATCATAGAATCCTGGGGAAAAAAATTACTGCGGTTCCCAGGGCTTGTGCCGGTGGTGGTTTGGCAAAGAAAAAATCCGGGTTTTATGCCTCAAGAAAGGCAACTGGAGAAGCTCCAAAGTTAAAGATCTTAAACGCTGATAACAAATACTGTGCGGCTGCAGAAACACTACTGATCTAGCAAATTCTGTGGATGACTTAAGACTTAAGGTTGAGTTGGCACTATTGCCCCTCTGGTAGCAAGTTGGCATTATGCAAGGATGAAATGATTCGGTCTGAAAACCTCTTGCTTTGAGCAAAAACTGTACCAGCTGGAAAATGAACTGCTTAAGAGACAACAGAAAGAAGTTGAATGGGGTGTAGTGCTATTCTGGAATTTTGGCTGTCACAGAAGGTGCCAACATGTAAAACTGCCTCTGTGGTTGTGAGATTTAGAAACTTGGGGCGGCAACTTCATGGCTCGGGTAAAATCAGGTTAGTGAAGAAGGTCAGCTTTGGGAAGAGTGAAAAGTGGTCAGAAGCAGCTAATGCGTACATTTGAGCGAAGACTGCTGAAATCTGTAAAAGTTAACATATTCTGCATTAACTCATTTCACACACCCTCCTCTCCTGCGAGGCAGTTAGGTATGGCAAGTATGACTGGATCTATTTTATACTGGAGGAAACACAATGGAAGAAGGAGAGGCTATTGTAACTTGTCCAGGGGCACACATTTAGTAGCGCGGTAGCTGGCTTTCAGGCCTCATATTTCGTTGGCTTAGTAGCACACCACGCTTGAGTGTGAAAGGAGCAATGTCAGGGCCAGACGATAGAGTCCAGAAAATTCCTCTCTCCAAAGGAGCAAGGGAGCCCTCCTGAAGCCTCTGATGGCTGAGCACCACGGTAGGTCAGAACCTGCGGGATTAGGACCACCGTGCTGATGGATAGCTCTGAGCGGCAGGGCGGAGGCGGGAGAAGCCCTGCAGCGGCTGAGGTGAGCCGGAGCGGGCAGCTAGCGCCTGCCCCGCCACCTTCCATCAGCGCGCCGCGCTCCAGGCTCCGAGCCCCGCTCGCCCCCGGCCCGCTCTCCCCAGGCTGTGACACTCACTCACGGTCTGGGACACCTTCAACTCCTGGTTGAGCCACTGGCACAGGATCTCCGACATGGCTCGGCCCGCGCCTCCCACCGCAGGCAGGTGCCAGGAACGCGCGGGAAACCCAATCCTCCCGCCCGCGTCCTCCTGTTGCCAAGGGCGACCCGTTGCTAAGGAAGCGCCTCCAGGCCAGAG
The DNA here is from genome assembly GCF_965194825.1 of Balaenoptera physalus. NCBI lineage: Eukaryota > Metazoa > Chordata > Mammalia > Artiodactyla > Balaenopteridae > Balaenoptera > Balaenoptera physalus. The sequence goes on from NC_138890.1 coordinate 148,033,605, forward strand.
CTAAGGGAAAGGCTGGGAGAAGAAGGGCGCCAGAGCCCAGCCGAGGAGTACAGAAAATCGTGACTTGCCCCCTGCTGGCGGGTAAGACCTGGATGTGCGCAAGCGCAGTGGGCTTCGAAGGCCGGGAGACAGCGGTGCGGACCCTCAAGAGCGCTAAGTTAGCAGGAGTGGGGTGCGGAGGGGCGAAGCGGGGAAGCTAGTGGACTAAGCAAGGGGTTCTTGGACAAGCAGAAAGAGAAGGAAAGAGGCTTGATTGAAAGGGAATTTTTTTCTTCCTGTTTGTCTCTTAAAGAAACCTATGGAAGGTCCTACTCTAATGGCCAGTTTTAATTGCTACATTGTATGGGCTACCCAGACAGGAACAGAATGGGTCTTATTCATCTTTTAATCCCAGAACTGGTATAGGTCCTGACCCGCAGCAAGCATTCAAGTTTTGTCGGTGGTGGTGACAGAAGTAACATTTAGGGTAATTCACATCTTTATATTGTTTTGAGAGGTGAATATTTAATGAGCTTCTTTTCTGGTCAGTTTTGCCTTCCAGGTAATATTTTTAAATTGTAGTTTGAGAAAGACTCTCACCTTGCCCAAACCCGAGTCAGCCTCCTCTGAGCCCTCTTCCCTCTGAGCCCTCTTCCCTCTGAGGTCCCACCTTGAACTCTGTCCTTGGCCCCTTGGTCAAGTTTTAGCAAAAATCCTGCTGGGTCAGTTTAGTGAAAATCCCCCACCCATATCTGATCTAATACCTCATCCCTCACCCTTGATAGCTGATCATTCTGGCCTGTCTTCAGCAGGGATCCTGTCAAGTCAGTTTAGCCTTTAGCCCTGCTGTTTCCTCTTAGTAGTTGTCCCCCCATAGACTCAACCCTGCTCCTTGGCTGTAAATCCCCACTTTTCCTTGTTGTATTCAGAATTGGGCCCCAACTCTAGCCCCTACTGCAAAACCTCACTGCAGTAGTCCCTTGAATAAAGTCTTCCTTATGGTCTTTAACAATGGTAAGAAAATTTTCCTTTAATAATTTCTACAAGTTTAGATAGAATAATGGGAAAAATTATATACATATACAATAGTATATATATGTATGTCACAAATATAAGGAATTTTCCCCCCCAAAAGCTTGGATACATCAAATTATGATTCTTTTAAACTGTAAGAATAATAACAGTAATGTCCTAATAGAAGAAATGTCTTTTAAGATTAATCTGAAATTGATCCATGTGTCCTGATTGGATAAAAGTTTAGTACTATTTCACTGTTGGCTTTACTTAACTTTGAAATCTCCTATCCCATGAGTTTCCTCACACCCAACACAGCAGGCATAACTAAATACAATGGGAATTCTGAGGGAGATTTATTGCCAACAGAATTGGAGCCTGATGCATTTGCTATGTCTCACATTAGAGTTATCCAAATTCAGGAGACTATAAGATTCTAAACAGCCTCTACAGCTTGGGGGAATATATCTAGTAAACCTTTATCCATTGGAAATAAGTCATCCCTGAAAATGCTTCTAAGGGATGAATACCTGCCTGGAAATGACCTCCAAGACACTCCTGTTGCTTGTCATCCCAGTAGTATATTTAAACTGAAGACTAGTGTTACACATTTATTAAGAAGTTCCAAGCTTTAATTTCAGTCTATAAAGCCTGGGGGATAGAAACCAATGTTTTCTAGATTGCTGAGAAAATTGCTTTTGGGGAAGGATGTAGGTGAGGGTGCATCGAATTCCACAGCTGCACCAGAAGAGAATGCCTGAGCTCATAAACCATCCATAGATATGTGCTATTATTCGCACGTCAGAGCAAAATATTTCTGTGCCCATCTGTAGGAGCTGTTTGGTTGTTGTTTGTTTCAAAGAGTTATTTGTAGTCTTTGTCTTTGGAACCCAGGTCCCAGTCTGCCAATGTGGTATTTTGGAAAAGAAGTTTTTATACAGAATTTAGATAAATGAAGAACAGACACTACAAAATTAAGGCAAAGTCTTTCATTTCACAAAAAGAACATGATAATTTTTTTCAGTTCCTAAAGCATCCCAGTTGAAAGTGATCTGACATTAAAATATTAATGAAAAATTTGAGCTATTACTGAAATACATGCATTTTACTGTGTGCTTTTTCTTGAAATTGCTAGTTTAGTTATTATTCCAAGTTTCCCATTAAATCTATTGTCTTTCCATTGAAATCCCAGCTCTGGGCAAGGTTTCTAGCACTGCTCATGTTGGTGTTTTGCATTAATATGATATGTGACTTGTTTGTTTCCCCATGTGGAATCAGTTGGGAGAGGAGATGATTAAAGAAATGGACAGTTTCCCATCTGTTCTTGAGATGGCATCCTTACTGTTTTTTAATTAAATTTTTAGCGTATCTGGATCTTGCATTTAATCGTAACTATCACAGCAATTTTAAAACTAAATTAAAAATTTATTTTTTAAAACATTACCTGTCATTTATTTATAAATCCTTATTTATTCTTTGTGAATAGTCAAGGATGGATTACAAAGAGATATTTTGAGACCACAAGTTGGCTTGAAAAGTCCTGCTGTGTACCGAAATGAAATACACCTTATTCTTTTAAAAAATAATTGTAACATTTTTTCATAAATAGAATTTTACACTATCGATAAAGCCCAAGCTTTGGAACCAGACACACCTGGCTCCAGATGTTTGCTTTTGATCCAACTAGTTTTTTGACTTCGGAAAAACTACTTAACTTCTGAGGCTCAGTTCCTTATCTGTAGAACAAGGACATCAATATTTGTTTGACAGAGTTATGAGGATTAAATGAGAAATTGTACATATTAATGTCTGACTCATGGTAGATGCTAAACGTTTCTTTCCTTTTCTCCTGAGGCTCTATGAATTTTTCCATTACATTGATGGTTGGCTTAGTTTTGAATAGTTTAGATTTGCTTATAATATTTCAATAAGTTTTTGAGACATTTATTTCATAAATCTGCTTTGATTTTATTTATTACTAATTCAATATTTATACATACATAAGTATATATACATAGATGGATTTTTAGAAAATCTTATTTGGTCCTCTACATATGTCTTGCATGCATTTCTTCATTTCTCTCTCATCACCTTAGATCATTCTCTCATTCCCTCTCCTTGACATGTTTTGCAATGTCCTTCATCACTTTATATTCATTAATTCAACAAATGTTTCCCCTAGTGCCCACAATTAGCAGCCAAGCCAGATTTCCCTGTCTCTTCCCCTCCAGTCACTCTCTGCAGCCAGTCCAGTTCATATTCCCTCTCTATTCTTCAATTCAGACACTTTCATGAATTTCACAAGAGCAGCATTTACTGACTGTGGGATTTGACCTCTTAAAAGAATATGTAATTCCTATAGTGGATCATGTCAGAATTCTTTAAAAATGAAACAGTGAAGAATACAATGGAACAGAAAATATCAGAGGGCATTTCATGTAGGGAGGGTGAAGGTGGGGTGGGGCTGGAAACATTTTTGGAGCCACTGTCCTGGAGGAAAAAGACCCCATTGGAGGTTCTTTACAATCTAGCTTCAATTCAAACTTAACTGTAAGCCACAAATTCCCTTTGCACAACTTGCTCACATTTCTTTACTATATCCCACTTTTCCCATCTCTACATCCTCTCTTTGCAAAAAAGGCAGCTTCCTATCTCAGCCAATTCTGCCTGTCCTTCAGGGTCCAGCTCATCAGTTACCACCTTCACAAAACCTCCAATTCTCTCCATCATCCCAATCCCTTCTCAATTCTGAAAGCTCAGAATAAGTGCTTTCCTTTCAACTTTCATCCAAGACACCTAACTCTTACCAACTACCCATAACTTGGCCAACAACTCAGTTTTGCAATCTTCTAATGGCTTTCTCAACACATTTTCAAACAAGTATTGATTTAGGTTCATATTATTTGTGGCAAATAACTATAATGCTGTGAGAATTTAATTCTATTTCCAAATTCTTGAGGTCTTTTCTGTTGAAGCAGATATGACTTTTTCTTTTATGTGTCATATTTTCCAGGCCACATGATTTGTCTTATATATGAGTTGTGCCTTTCTCAGGCAAACACTTAAATTTTCAATCTTAGAGAGCAATCAGATTTGAAACAATATCAAGTTAAAAACAAAACAAGACAAATAACTTGGTACCATATGAGAAAGAGTGAGTCATATGTTCTATGACTGAGATAAGCCAAAGTTTATTTGTCAGAATTCTTGCTTTAATTTCTTATTTTCCCATATTGAAGTTTTCAGAGAAACCAAAACACCTTTAGTATCTTAAATTTAGAGCCATGAATTCATTTCTTACTTTTTCCTTCCCCAGAAAAAAAATAACCATTGCCAGTAAACCCTTAGTTTCGCTGAATGTGATCAAATTATTCTTATTGCAACATTGCACTTGTGCACATAGGCCCACATCTTTATCTCTCTCATGGAATATGCTTTAGAGCAAACTGGATCTCTACATGTGCCAAGTTTGACAACTAACTCCACTGTAGTTTCTCTATAAATGAATAATTTCCAGAGAATTACAGTTTTGATTAATTGAGTAATTCTTGAAAGTCATTATCCTCTATACTTCTACTCTTTTTTTAAAAATATATTTATTTATTTATTTATGGCTGTGTTGGGTCTTCATTGCTGTGTGTGGGCTTCCTCTAGTTGCGGCGAGCAGGGGCTACTCTTCGTTGCGGGCTCCCATTGCAGTGGCTTTTCTTGTTGTGGAGCACGGGCTCTAGGTGCACGGGCTTCAGTAGTTGTGGTGCACGGGCTCTAGGGCGTGCAGCCTGCAGTAGTTGTGGCACGTGGGCTCAGTAATTATGGTTTGCAGGCTCTAGAGTGCAAGATCAGTAGTTGTGGCACACAGGCTTAGTTACTCCACGGCTTGTGGTATCTTCTTGGACCAGGGATTGAACCCGTGTCCCCTGCATTGGCAGGCGGATTCTTAACCACTGCACCACCAGGGAAGTCCCTATATTTCTACTCTTGATGGGATCTTTTTTTTATTATGCTTCCAATTTTCCATATGCAGATAAAGACTTATCCTGTTATTTCTGAATACTTCTGGCAGTCTAATCTTCCTTCATCATGCTATTCCTTCCTTATACATTACAAAACTGCAGTGGTTCCCCACCTCCTGTTAAAAGTATATGCCAGATTTTCCAGACACTCCAGAATCTCTAATTCCACACATTCCATCATGAATAACAATATACTGTACCAATTCCTGACTCTTCTTCCTGACCAATTGCACCAAAGCCTACTCTTTCATTCAAGTCAGATTTCTTTCTTAAAATTATTATTGACAGCCCTAATTGGCAACCTTTTCCTCTCAATTCCAGTGGGCTAAAATGTACCAGTAGAATCTCGGATATCTGAATACATGTACTGCTTTTCATTTTCAGATATACAGAACCTAGAAAAATCTTCACAGACCCAAACCTAGAACTGTCAAAATGCTCACTCAGTAAATATTGTGGGGTGAATCTATGTATGCCAACAGGATGTTTAACATGTACCACTCATTTTAGCACCTATATTTATGTTGTATAATTTGTTTTTGTTCTGTGTCACAGGCTAGGTCCCATTCCTCTGTACTTAGGACAATGATGATCACAAAGGGACATGTGAACATAGGAATTGCTTCTTCCCATGTTCTGCTTCTGGTTATGACCATGACGGAATTAAGAGTATCATGCTTCCCATCCACTGTAATCAATTATAAAACTAGAAAAATATATAAAGCAAGTTTTCAGGCAGTGGACATATAGTGCACAGTCTCCCCAGATTTCTTCCTGGGGGATATTTCCTGACTGTGACTTGAAGAAATGGACACTAAACAGAGGGAAAATGTCTCACTAAGTGGAGGAAACAGAGATTGGAGTTTCAGGATGAAGAAGCAGCTGGAATTTATGGGATCGAATAATGGAGTAGAAGAAGCTATGTACAGAAGTAGCTCTAGAAATTAGCTCAGTGTCTCCTTGGATCTGATCAAAAACAAGCCTTCCCATGCACAGGGGGATTGGGAGCTGATTGGAAGTTGCACACTTCTAGAAGTGACTGGAGTTTCAACCAGCTAAAGTGGAGAAACCTCACTAAAGACTCTGAAAATTAGGTTGAGAACCCAGAAAGAGAAGATGTCTTTCATTGTAGGGATACTTTAACCATAACATAAGAGTTAACAAAGCCTAAAAAGAAATTCTAGTAAGATAAAGTTGATTATCCAATAAATTAACTGCCAACCAGAAAAAAAAAACCTTAATCTTTACAGGAAGACAACGAATTTTAGAGTTTCAACAATGTAGCATCTTTGATGTCAAACAAACAGTCAAGAAACAGAAAAATGTGACCCATAATCAGAAAAAAAAAAAAAATCAAAAGAAACAGACTCAGAAATGACACAGATGTTGGAATTAGCAGACAAAGACAATAAACAACTGTACAAAATATAAATATTTTAAGGATGTAAATGAAAATATGGATGTAATATGTGAACAGATACAGAAGCCAAGCAGTGCAATGGAAATTAGTTTTTAAAAAATAGATGGAAGTTCTACATCTGAAAAATCTTTTTTCTAAAATGTGAAATGTATTGGATGGACTTAACAGTAGATTGGAGACTTTAGAAGAAAATATAAATGAACTTGAAGTAAGACACTAGAAACTATCCAAACTAAGCACAAAGAGTAAAAAGGTCTGAAAAAAAAATAAACAGAGCTCCAGTGACCTATGGAAAAATATCAAAAAGTCTAATATGTGTGACTGAAGATTCAAAAGAAGAGAAAAGAGATACTGGTGCAGAAAAAAGATCTTTGAACATACAATGGCCATTTTCTGAAGTTGATTAAAAATATATATACATATACAATTATAATATACATATAATTTCACAAACAGGAAAAACACAAAGAAAAACTACACAAAGGCTTATTGTCAAATGTCAAATTGTCAAATTGCATAAAGATAAATGATAAGAGAAAACCTTAAAGTACATAGAGAAGAAAAAAATATTACATACACTAGAGGAAAGCAATGAGAAGAATGACAACTGATGGGATTAAAGAAATGCAAACCAGGAGACAATAGAATATCCTTAGAGTATTGAAAGAAAAAACCTTCAACCCATAATTCCATATCCAGCAAAATTAATCTCTCGACAATGAATGCAAAATGAAGACATTTTCAGATAACAAAAGCTGAGGAAATCTGATACCAGCAGACCTGCACTGTAAGGATGTTAAAGTAAATTCTTCAGGCTTAAGGAAAATGGTACCTCATGGAAACTCATATCTACATAAAGGAAGGAAGAACACTGGAAATGGGGAATGTATTAGTTAATAAATATGAAAGACTTTTTTCTTGTCTCCTATTTTTTAAAGGCAATCAATGAATGCATGTACAATAACAATGTATTTTGGTGTTTATAATATATATAGAAGTAAATATATATGCCACCAATATGGCACAATGAAAGAGAGGGGAGTAAGTAGAACTATATTATTGTAAAGTTCTTAACAATAACTTAAGGTACTGTATAATATAAATTAAGGTGTATGTTAATAAATTCTGGTTACATATTTAACCCCTAAAGCAACCCACTAAATTTTTTAATGATATAGCTAAAAAGCTGGTAGAGAAAATTTAGGAAAACTAAACAAATACTTAAGTCAACAGCTTGTAGGAAAAGAGGGAAAAAGGAATAAGAAAAAATGGGACAATTATAAAATAAGTAGCAATATAATAGACTTAAACCCAAATGCATCAATAATTCCATTGTACATGAATTAAACAATTAAAATACATAGATCATCAAATTCAATTTTTTAAAAAAACAAGACCCAAATGTATATTGTTTAAAAGAAATGCACTTTAACTATAGAGACACAGATAAGTTAAAAGTAAAATTGTAGAGAAACACTTTATTATGTTAACATCATTCCTGAGAAAGCTAAAGTGAAATCAATTTCTGACAAAGTAGACTTCAAGACAGGAGTATTGCTAAAGTTAAAGAGATACACTTCATAAGATTTTAAAAGTTAATTAATCAAAAATATATATAATAATCCCAAATACCTAAATGTAAGGCCAGATACTATAAAACTCTTAGAGGAAAACATAGACATAACACTCTCTGACATATACCGCAGCAATATATTTTGTGATCCACCTCCTAGAATAATTAAAATAAAAACAGAAATAAACAAATGGACCTAATCAGACTTAAAAGCTTTTGCACAGCAAAGGGAACCATAAACAAAATGAAACGACAATCCACATAATGGGAGAAAATATTTGCAAATGAAGCGACTGACAAGGTATTAATCTCCAAAATACATAAACAGCTCATGCAGCTCAATGTCAAAAAAATAAACAACCCAACTGAAAAATGGGCAGAAGATCTAAATAGACATTTCTCCAAAGTAGACATACAGATGGCCAAAAAGCACATGAAAAGTTGTTCAACATCACTAATTATTAGAGAAATGCAAATCAAAACTACAATGAGGTATCACCTCTCTCTGGTCAGAATGGCCATCATCAAAAAAATCTACAGACAATAAATGCTGAAGAGGGTGTGGAGAAAAGGGAACCCTCCTACACTGTTGGTGGGAATGTATACAACCATATGGAAAACAGTATGGAGGTTTCTTAAAAAACTAAATATAGAACTGCCATATGACCCAGTAATCCCACTCCTGGTCCTATATCCGGAGAAAACCATAATTCGAAAGGATACATGCAACCCACTGTTCATTGCAGCACTATTTACAATAGCCAAGACATGGAAGCAACCTAAATGTCCATCGACAGAGGAGTGGACAAAGATATGGTACATAATATACAATGAAATATTACTCAGTCATAAAAAAGAATGAAATAATGCCATTTACAGCAACATGGATGGACCTAGAGATTGTCATACTGAGTAAAGTAAGTCAGACAGAGAAAGACAGATATCATATGATACCACTTATATGTAGAATCTAAAAAAATGGTACAAATGAACTTATTTACAAAACAGAAATCGAGTCACAGAGGTAGAAAACAAACTTATGGCTAACGGGGGAAAAGGAGGAGGATAAATTGAGAGATTGGGATTGATATACACACTACTATATATAAAATAGCTAACTAATAAGACCCTACTGTATAGCACAGGGAACTCTACTCAATATTCTGTAATGACCTATATGAGAAAAGAATCTAAAACAGAGTGGATGTATGTATAACTGATTCACTTTGCTGTACACCTGAAACTAACAAAACATTATATATCAACTATAGTCCAATAAAAATTAAATATATATATAATAATCCTATTTGTCACACAACTAATAATAGAAGCAAAAACTGGCAGAACTAAAGGAAAATTAAAATTATATAAAATTAAAATGAAAAGTATATAAAATTATAGTTGAGACTGAAAATTTACTCTTAATAAAGCAGATAAAATATTCTTTAAGGATTTAGAAAACCTGAAAAAACACTATATCAATCAAATTAACATAATTGATATTTATAAAGCAATATACCTAACAATACACATTCACTGCCCATTTTGAAAGGAAAGAGCCATTGAAGGCTGATTAACTACACGGTAGTACAACTAGAAATAGAGGTAGTATAGATTAGGTTGACTCTCTGATGACTTCAAAAATCACATGGAGAAAGTTACTTTTAATTTTTCTTCTCACTATGAATCTGTATTTTCATCACGATGCATTAGGTTCTACACAGTTAAGCTCTCATTGATTTTTCAAACTTCATCTGTTCACATTTTTTATTGGTACCTTTCAAATATGTTATCAAAAATTCCCATTTCATAATCATTTCCCTAGATTACTAGAAGAAAAGTTTATTGAATTATGTGATATTTTTAGGTCAAAGGAAATCACAATACTAATTTTATAGGAAATACGGGATTAGAGGGAAAGAAATATGATATCTTGGCAGCATTTCAGTTATCCATGTACTTCATGAAATAAGCTATAACCATACTACAGTTACATTCCCTCTTGATTCTTTATTTACTTTTTAGCTTGTTTTTTTGTTTGTTTCGTTTTGGGTTTTTGTGAAGGGAACTTCTCTGAATGGACAGAGCAATAACATAAAAAACGTTCTTTGGAATGGTTTATAAAACCAAAATAATAATTCCCTTTCATTTAGCAAGAATGAAGGAAGGATGTGTGCTCCATGCTCCAAGTGTGATAATGATTTCCAGACTCTTGGATTTTCCAGCTGGTAATATTTCAAGAGCAAATTTGAAAGCCAATGTCAGGTTGCCAATTTTCTTTCTTTCTTTTTTTTTTTTTTCAAGTAAAAACATAAAAACAAGCACCATATCTTCTCTGGCCATCATTTCACATAGGAAAGAATGTTTTACACCAAAAGAAGTAAGAATCAGAAAATTTGAGAATGAAGAACAGTACTTTAAACTGAATAGACTTTATGAAAAGCCCACAGTATGTTATAATAGACTTGCGAATGTCTTTATAGATTGGACCTATCGTTGCCAAACTCTGTCCCAGAACCTGATACCTAGGTACCACTTGAATCTGGATCCTCAATCTCCATGGTATTTACAACCTTTCCACATTGGAATGCTGGAAAGCTGGGAGGTTTGTGTGTGTGTGTGTGTATGTGTGTGTACATGTTAAAGGCAAAGTATCTGTGGGTACTTTTTTCAGCCTTAGCCAGTTTCTTTTTTTTGAGTATTATCTATCTTTCTATGTCCTCTAAAAGAATAAATAGAGGGTTAAATGTTGGGGGGAATATTCTTAAGGCCTACATGAAGATTACAAACTTTCATAGAATTTGAAGGTCTTCTCTAGGATCAATAGACACCACAGCCACAAACTTTACCTGAGCATTCCACAAAATTCCACATAGTAGGAGACAATTGCCTTTAATAAGTCAAATCCCCAAGGAGATAACAGTTTACCTTCAGATTATGTGCCACCTTGGAGACAGCTGAATTCTTGTACTACTAAACTGGAGGTTTTAAATCATGCTATTTTGAATTGCATCAGGAAGTCCAATCCAAAGTAAGGCCTGTATTTGCTCTGGCTACTAGTAATTTCCATACATATTCTTACATATCTGATCTAAGCATGTGATTAAACTTTCAAATCCTCTAAAAGTTTGAGAAGACTGGCTAGAGCCATGCAAAATAGATCCAGACATTTAAATGAAGCATGAAGTTAACGTCAGTCTTCTTACTCAGTTATCATCTACGGTATTTCACCAAGTTAATAACAGGTTTTCAAAAATGTTATTTATTCCAAACCACTCAGATGTGAGGAAGGCAACTGTGATGAAGTTATAATGAAAACACATCGATATTTGTTAAGAAATTGATTTTTTATGCTTAATTAGTTTTTGAAAAGTGGAACTCAGTGTCCAAGTACTATTAATAATTTGATATATCTACCAGATGGAACTCTTCTTATATTAAATTCCTGCTGGCTTGCCAAATAATTCCTATTAAAGATACTTAGGGTGTCTCCAAAGACAAGGCAGGATTTTAACAGCATCAGGAAATTAATGATTGTAATGTATGCTAAAATCGTGATGATGTGAAGACCAATAATTATATTAAGTTCCATTGCTTTGAAAGTAACATTATTTCGTTAGTCAAGGTGGAATTTTTATTCTGACAAAATGTTCATGAGGACAAGTCTACTGCATATGAGTTTAAATAAATTGTCAGTAGAAAATGAAAATATGTTATATCAGGAAGTCATATCCAAAGAATGGATTCTATCTTTGCCTCTTCATGCTAGCTACTAGCAATTTCCATACCATATTCTTTGATATGTGTATCCATATACATATATATTTATATGTGTGTGTGTATAAAACCTTGCATAAAAAGTGGAAAGAGAAGAAATCACTGTGCTTATTTCTAGTACAGGTTGAAAATGCAAGAGTATTTGGAAGCACAGAATAGACTAACATTACATAAGAAGCCTGTTAAAATATAAGCCCAATGTCTATCACATAATTCTAAAAGCTGCTTTTCTTTGAGTATTTAAAGTTTTTAGAAATCAGGAGCCCTCTCTTAACCCAAAGACCGTTGGAAACTTAAGGGATCACATCTTAGACTTTATTCCACTTACACCATAGTTTTATGTTAATTTCTTTAAAAAGATTAGCAGAAAATGGGATGCAGGAAGTTGTAGATGAGCTGAGTGTAATGAAAGAGATAGTAATCCTGGAAATGGAAGCGGGGACTGATAAAGGGAAGAAGGAGAGACAAACTTTTATTCCTTGTGAAATTTACATAAGATTAAGTCTGATCTTTAGGGTGAAATCTGGGGTCAAGAGATGCTACATAAGGGAAAAGTCAAACAAATTCTGGTTAAAATATAATATTGGGTTGGCCAAAAAGTTCATTTGGGTTTTTCTTTATGATGTTATGGAAAAACCCAAACGAAATTTTTGGCCAACCCAATATTAGGACTCCCAGAATTGATATCCACTTTGAACTACCATGAATGACTGCATGGGGTGTGGGGCAGGAAGGGAGCCAAAAGAACCTTCCGACAAGGAATGGGCAGAGAAACTCAAAGGTGAATGATGTAATATATCTCTTTTCTCCATTATAGCCACAAATACAAGAGTGAAAGATGTGGCAAGAGAGGTAAAAGTCAAGAACCCCAATGGAGAAAAAAGCTGTTAGTTGTTTAAAAATTCACCCAGTTACAATTTGATGTTGACTTGGCATTTTTCTCGATGCCTTACTCATATTACGGAAATAGCTGATGAGGGAGAAGACCAAAGATGGAAAATTTGATATGGTGTTTTCCTTTTGCCAAAAACATCAATCATGTAATTATTATCAACAACAACAAAAATATGCCAAGTGACCGAATTCCTTTATATAATATGAATCCTTGCAACTTCTCACAGTTTCTCAGTGAATGTACCATCTGACCATGCATTCCCCTCCAAACCTGTGAATCTATTGACAGTTTAGCACCCAGAGGTAAGTTGGTTTAACCAAATTTAGGGTTCTAAAGCTTCTGCAAAGTGGAAGAACTGAATCTGAGCCACTGACATAAAGCCAGTAGCCTCAAAGTACTCCCTCATGGGCTAAAAGATTCCACCCACCACCTCAGAGAAATGCTGAGAAAACTTACATGTTTTTGTGTGTTTTTTAATCTTTCAGACAGCTGGAGGTGTGGGCAAAGTCATCCAAAAAAAAAAAAAAAAAAACCCCAAACAAACAACAACCAAAAAACCCCCAAAGCCTTAAGACAATACACTATGTGTCAGATTTTCATTTATACAACCTGTGTGGTGGTAGAACTGAAACAAACAAAAAATATAACATAAAAACAAATGAAAGGCAGTAAAACATGATATGGTCCAACAATAATACATTCTGGAAAAGGCAAAACTATGGAGACAGTATAAAGATCAGTGGTTGCCAGGGGTTTAGGGGGAAGGAGGGATGAATAAGTGGAGTACAGAGGATATTGCAGGCAGTGAAAATACTCTGATACTGTAATGGTAGGTACATGACATTATGTATTTATCAAAACTCATACAATGTACAACACCAAAAAATGAACCCTAATGTAAACTGTGGACTTTGGGTGATAAAAAACAAACAAAAATCCAAACAAAATAAACCCTTTCCCCACACAATATGTACTTGAAAATTAACCAGAGGTGTACACGTGCACACACACACACACACACACACACATGCACACGCTTCTATATAATTAGTGCATCAGAGACAAAATCACAACACAAATTACAAAATATTTGGAACTGAGAAACACTTAAAGAACTACATATAAAAAATTGTGGGCTGTAACTAAAACAATATTTACCAGAAAATTTATTTCCTTAAATATATATATTAGAAAATAAAAAATTTGGAAATCAATGTGCCTAGGCCTTTCTCAAGAAACTGGAAATTAGAAATGTTTTTTAAAAAAGAAAAGAAATAATGTGTTAGAATTGAATTTATTTTTAAAAATGGAGCTGATCAAATTAGAAGTGTGCATGCCTATAGTAAGGTCTCTGTGACTGTGAGTTTTTATTATAGTTACTTAATTGTAAAGAGGTAATGGAAACATTTTATCTACTTAGGGTCTGGAGATCTGTTTTCTAGTTCTTTTTATTTAAATGACTAGATATTGTGTCACTTGGGTGATTCACTTTGCTCTTCTGGACCTTGATTAATACTTAATTAATGTAAAATGAAGAATCTGGAGGAAGAGTCACACCCAGCTCTTCTGGGATTCTACTTTTCCAGGGCTCTCGGGGAGGCAACACTTTGCCTGATAGAAAATTCAACGTATAGAGACTATTGTTGTCAAATGGACCGCTAGTGCCTGCTTGGGAGCCTGGAAAGTGAAACAGTGAGTTCCATCTACACAGTGCACAACATTATTATTATGGTTAGTAGTAGCAGTGATGGTGGTGGTAATGGTAGTAGTGTAACATTTATAGTAAAGATGACTCTATAGCTACTATTATTTCTTTCCAGTGTGGTCACAATTAGTTCATAACTAAATTCTCAGCACTAAAACCCAAAACCTTTCCTCTCTCTACAATATTTTCAGTAAAATTTATAACTCTCTTCCAAGGCACTTTATAGAAGTTCCAAGTTGCTGCTAAGTGTTCCTAGGGCAAAGTGGCTGACAATTGTCTTGTTAAATCAGTATTGTGTTCAATTACTCGAGACTCTGGTCTGAAAAAATAATCAGGCAAGCTCTTTCATTTTTCTTACCATGAGAGTAAAATAAGAATCTTTCTTTTTCAAAGTTAGAGAAAAAATTCACAGTGCGTTTTTGCTCATAATGTAGAAAAGTCTTCCTTCACTTTCTCTTGCTCCTTCCCTTTTGCCACATTGTAAAAAAGATGAATGACAGCTAGGAACATGATACCAGTGGACCTACTTTTTCTCCCCTCTCTCCTATCTGTTCTCTCTAAACCAATGGTTCTCAGTGTATTGTCAGAGACCCTTCCAAGGGGTCTGTAAAGTCAAAATTATTTTCCTGATAATACTAAGACATTATTTGCCTCTTTCATTCTCATTCTCCTATGAGTGTACAGTGGAGTTTTCCAGAACTATATGACATGTAATGTCACAGCAGCTTGAATATGGAAGCAGATGTGAGAATCTAGCTGTCTTCTATTAAACCAAAGGTTAAAGACACTTACAAGAATGCAAAACAATGCCATTCTTCCCACAAAGTATTTCTGGCTTTGAACATATGTTTTTCATAAAGATATGTTCTTTATGTTAATATGTCAAGGGTGTATTATTATAATATATATTAATGTACTATACATAATTTTAATGTAGCATTTATTTATATATTTATTATATAAATAATAATTATATTTAAATTAAACTAAGAATTATTATATACATTTATTATATATTTAATTTATTTTGATATATATTAATAACTAACTTATATAGTAAGTGAATAATTCTCCATTTTAATCTCAAAGGTGGTAAATATTAATAGATACTAATCCACATGAACAAAATTTCTTTATAATGTTAAAGAATGTAAAGAGTTCCTGAGATCAAAAATTTGAGAACCACAGCTTTAAGTAGTTCCTTCTGTAGCAAAGAAGAAAAATAGAAAATAAATGAACCTAAAATCCAGAGAAAAGGACAAGAGGCACTTAGATGCTGAGCGAACCCCAAAAAAGAGGATAATGCACTTGGAAAATTTCTCCCAGCCTCCATAATTGTTTAGACTCAATGTGAGTAACAAATAAACTCTTTAATTCAAAATCATGTATGAGATTAGGCTGGGATGAATAAAATAAAAGAAGAGTTAAGGATAAGTGCGAAAGGGATCAAACTGGACTCTAGATTTTTAATGCTTTATAAGGCAATCTTACTGCTTATCTTAAAATATACTATTTGCTTAATGCTCCATGAATCTGTGTGTTTTAAATGCCTGGGTTGTTGTATGTGTAGCATCTGTGAACATGGTTTAAAGTTTACTGTTCAGAACATGTAGCCCTGTCCTCCAATTCTGGATGGGGATGGTAGCGTAGCCTGTAAAGGTTCAGAGCAGAGATTCTGGAATCAGCCTGGCTGGGTTGAATCCTAGTCTTTCAAGTTACTTAGTTTCTTCATCTATAAAATAAGGTTGATAACAGTAGCGACTCTGCCATGGGGTTGCCATGATGAAAAAGTGAGTTAATATTTGTGACTACTTGATAAGTACTTAGCACAGTGCCTGGCCCACAGTGTGTGCCATATGCATGTTGAATTAGCAAATAAGCATAACCAGAGCTGCCCAGGTTAGATGCCAGGAAAAAACAAGGGCCGGGGCTGTGAAGCAAACACAACCTGGGGGAGCAGATCGGAGTGAGTTGCTAAGTAGGAAAAACAGACAGCAGCCTTTGGGGTTAGAATGAGTGGGCATAGACAGACCCCACAGCAAGTCGTCAGAGCTCAAGGAGCCAAAGAGGCTTTAAATGAGGGGGCAGGGCTTGGGTTTGGGTCAAACACACTCTCATGAGAACTGTTTCACGGAGACTGAGCGTCGTGTGAAGGGCCGAAGGAGGCTTTGCCCCTGCTAGCTGACTTCCCAGGGCCAGAGGCACCACCCTCTGAACCCAAGCATCTACTCCTCTAGTTATAAAAAATTACCACCACCGCTTGATGGCAGTATGTTCAAAGCACGCACATCACACCATTTTCCGTTACTAGATCATTTCCAAATGCTATCCTAATGCACTGAAAAAATGTGTTTGAAATATTCTGAGATCCAAAGAAGGCAGAGACTTTTTTTTTTTAAGTCATGCCACATTTTTCTTTCCAGGGGAAATTTAATTAAATTTGAAAAAAGTGAACTTTGATTTACCCTGGCATTTATATTAATCTGTTCTAATCTCATTAAGAAATCCAAATGCTTTTGAAAACACCCTTGTTAAGTATTTTATAATAATTAAATTTTAATTAAATGTACTATTTATTTAACTAATCTTGTTCAAAAATTGGGCCTTGCTAATATATATTAAATGTATAACTCACAGTTTGGCATGTATGGTTGTATACATTTTTTTTTTAAACACCAAAGACTTTTAACCATTGTGTATTCAGAAGTAAATACTTGGCTTAATATTTTAAAGTCAGACACAATTTAATTTCCAGTAATTAAATGCGTCACAATAGCTAAACTTCAGAGTTGCAACGGAAATCCATTTGTTTCTATGAAGCTTTAGATAGTTGAGGTAGGAGGAATTATTCTCCGACCACAAAGTGCCTATAGTCTTTTCCACCCAAATACAGGATCAAGTCACCATCTTTAAGCTTATGATATAACTCCAGAATTGCAGGATTAAACTTTTGGAGAAAGATTAACTTTCTAGTATGCACACTTCCTGTAGCTGGAATCCAGTAAATGTACAGATAATGATTATAATCGGAAGGCTTCTTCTAGAAGCAAAGTAGAGGAACACAGCCTTCCAAAAGTTCCAAGCTGATTTCTTCTCGGTGCTATTATATAAAAGAACGCTGATGCTATGTACTAGGGAGTGGCTTGTTTTCCTTCTGTTCCTCTTTAAGAACAATAAGGAGGGACTTCCCTGACAGTCCAGTGGTTAAGACTTTGCCTTCCAATGCAGGAGGTGCAGGTTCAATCCCTGGTCGGGGAGCTAGGATTCCCACATGCCTTGTGGCCAAAAAACCTAAACATAAAACAGGAGCAATATTGTAACAAATTCAATAAAGACTTTAAAAATGGTCCACATCAAAAAAACAATCTTTAAAAAAAAAAAGAACAATAGGGAAAAGTTAAATAGGTATATTTGCTTTCGTTGGGAGAGGAACTTGAATTGAATACTTGTGCTTTGAAAGTGACATCTCTGCTGAGCGCTTGTGAAGTGTTTTGTATGTATAAATTTTTAAGCAGCCTCTGGAACGAAGCATAAGAAATACAAGGATTATGCAGGTTATGGGCACGCCCCTGATTCCTTCAAGAGCAAACTCTTCTAGAGAGTTTAATAATGAATTCGTAACACCTGAGGACAAAGTCAGTTTCGTTTCTAAAGGAAGCTTTGAAAAAGGAGATTTTTGAGGAGAACATTATGTCTTCTTTCCCATTCCTTTCTGTTCCTTGGTTGTCCTTTCACTTACCTCCTTGCCTAAGGGGTATTCATTCATTTATTCAACAGATATTTGTTGGGTACCTATTCTATGGCAACCACTGTTTTGGGACTGGCTGACAGTGTTGAATTTTACCTGGGCCTGGAAAACAGGATTCTCCCGGACAACAGTGAGTATCTTTGAAGAGAAGATCCCCACACATGCAGTAAGACCTAAGGAATCAAATTCTTGTCTTCAGGTCCAGTAGTAGTGAAATAAGTCCTAAAACTGAGTTCCTCTGATGAGTTTATTATTAACTTCTCTATCCAAAACTTTATTCCCTTTCTTGTCTTACCCCTATTCCCCTCAGGATTGAAGAGTGTTAAAGAAAAGTGGGGATAAAAATGAAAGGGCCCTGTGGAGCCCTCCTGGTACAAAGCACCTTTGTGCCCCACATTTCATGTTTGTAGAAAAAGGCATTAGTCTCCTAGGTCTTCCCTGACTTCCAAAGAGCAGACTAAGCAGTTATTAATTAGGGAAGTGAAGGAATGCAGAAACAAAGGGAAAGCAATCAAGCAAGAAAAGGAATGATAGCTTAAACAATAGTTCAGCAATAAAACAGAGTCCTAGTTCCTCAAGGGATATGCACTACAACCTGCCATATATCTTTGAGTTGTTCTGCAGAAACTAAGACCCCCTCACGCAGGTGGAGGATGGTGACTACATGCTGACCACTAGCACATAGACCCCAGACTGGAACCAGAGGTTTGATGATTAAGATTCCTGAAACATCACCCTATTACCTCTTACCTCACCACCAACCAATCAGAAGAAAGTCCACCAGCTGCAACGCTCACCCCAAGTGTTGCCTTTAAAAACCCTTTTCTGAAAGTCATCAGGGAGTTCAGGTCTTTTGAGCATGAGCTGTCCATTCTCCTTGCTTGATGCCCTACAATAAACACTGTACCTTCCTTTACCATAGCCCAGTGTCAGTAGATAGGCTTGGCTGAGTGGGGGGCAAGCAGACCCAAGTTTGGTTCAGTAACAGTAGTTCAAAGCCAAGGCTTTTGACTTGCAAGGGCCTGATATATATATATATATATATATATATATATATATATATATATATATATATATATATATATATATATATAATATAATATATTATATTATATATATTATATAATATTATATATTATATTATATATTATATATATATTATATTATTATATTATTATATATATAGAGAGAGAGAGAGAGAGAGAGAGAGAAATGCCTGATGGTCTTGCCACCACAGACTAGATAAAGACCTTACTAGCTTGAGGGTAAAAGGAGGATGAATAATGGAACACAAACAGGGGAGTCCCTGTACCCTGCCCCTCTATCTCTTGCCTGAGGTTGAGTCCCAGTTGTGAGTGAGGTAAATGATAAAACCTTTGCATGTGTTTGGGAATCTGTGATCTGAGAATATCTCACTTCTTTTGTGGAGCCCCCCAAAATCCCAAACTTCTCAGGTTAGCCCCTTCCACTCCTCCCTGTTCCCTCACACCCAAGCATGCTGAAGCAGCCACAGAGGAGAAATGGTAGCATAAAATGTTCAGGCAGAGAGGGCTGAGGCTCTCTCCCCATAACCTCGCCCCACCCACAATATACACAACCCAAAAAAGAGCAGAAGAATGAACAAAATTTCTCTCCAGCTTCTGTGTGTTGGGAGGAGGTGTCTGGGAGTGAGCTGCAGTTCGGGAGTGGTCTCCCAAGGTTGAGGAGAACTCAGTTCTTCACAGGCTGGTTTCTGCAGAGCAGAGAGAGAAGGAGCTATTGCAGCAAATACATTGAGACTCAGTGGAGGAAACCAGATGGGACAGATGCTGATGACCAGGCACCAGAAACCTCTCTCCCAGTGATGGTAGGACAGTGCATGAGTTACAGTTTAGGAATCTTCTGGGGAGAAGAGGAGCAGGGGGATTAAAGGAGGAAGCCCTGATTTCACTGAGTTCATACAAGAAATAATGGAAGCAAAATCTATATACCCTGAATTGATGAGACTAGGTTTTCTACAATCAGATGAAATACAATCTTAAATAGAGATTAAGCTGAATATGCGGTCTGAAGTATCACACTAGTTCCATTATTTTATAGTATTAATTATTCTTAGTATTAATAAGTAGTGAAGCCATCCCACCTTAGAGTGCTGTTTCTCTGATTCTATATTTTGTTTCCCAATATCTGGCAGAACTTCTGGTACTGATGTTCAGCTCTTTAATTTTGGACATTCAGTAAACATCTTCTTGTTTGGCTGTTAGTCTTTTTGTGTCTTCCTCATGAAAATTCCCTTTGGGTATCCCTTCACATTAGCCAGAAGGGGACCTGTGCCTGCTAGTCAAAGAGAATAAAAAGTTCTAGAGTTGCACCAGTGTTATTTCACTGTACAACTCCAAGGGGTGACACTTATATTGATTCTATGTAAATGGCACTTTCTTGAGTTGGGCAACATGAATCTCACCACTCACAGTCCACCACTCTGTAATGATCTGGGTATATTCCCTTCCACCCAGCATTTTTGTATGCATACTTCATACTCTTTGTAAACATTATTTTAATCCTTGCTTAATAATTTTAATATATATGACATAATTTACATAGTTTCTTTATTTTTTTTAGAGAAGTATGTTTACAAGATTCTGCTATTAAAAAAATAAATGTATAAACGTTCGCATGTACAATTATGTCTCCACATTTTGAGTTGTTGCTTTAGGATAAATTCTCAGAAATAGGTCAAAGGGTGTGGACATTTTCAAGACTCTTAACACTCAGCTAAAAATTGTTTTCCAGGAATATTGTTCTGATTTACTCTTCCATTAACTGTGTATGAGCGCGGCTTTATCATGCAACTTTGCTAGTACGAGAAGTCTCATTTATCAAATGGCAAATTGGCAGAGGTTAAGACAGTGAGTGAGCTGGAGGGAGCAAAATTTTGTACAATTCAGGAAAACAATTTGTCTTTGTCTTTCTGAAATGATGTACGCAAGGACACTAGAAACATACACACCATTTGAACTAGTTATACCAATCACAAAAGTTTTTCCTAAGAAAAAATGGACAGGAGGGCAAAAATGAGCATTTAAAATGTTAATTGTGGTGTTACAAAATAGTGAAAAATAGAAGCAAATTATACAGGGATTATTGAATAAATTGTGAAATAACTACATGATAGAGCATTATAAAGCTACTAAAAATGTACAAAAATATTTAACATGGAATGCTAATGGGTACTAAGCAAAAAAAAAATCATCTAACCTATCAGTAAAAAAACATTTTTGAATTTAAAAAAAACTATATGTTGATTTTTTTAAAAAAAAGTCTGGAAAGAGATACCAAAAAGTTAACAATGGCTTTTGGGGTGTTTCGTGTTTGTTAGTTTTGTTTCTCTCATTATGCTTTATTTCATATCTCATCTTTGTAGAATAATATTTTAAGGGAAGGACATAAAAGGATAAAATCCTTATTTCTGTCTATAAAACTATTATCATTGGTTCAAAAACTTACCAAAACCCATTATAAATAATATTAGCATTTTAAATACTGTTATTTTCCACATTAATCAAAGCCATTGTTATCCACTTTGTTTTTATTCTTGGGAAAATAGCTTTTCTTCCTCAGCTCTACTAATGTGTTGAATTATTTTTTATCATGCCTTTAACTGCAATTATGAGTGCATGCAATGCTTTATATTTTACCTAATTTGTTTCATGAAAACTCATAAAACCTGCCAGTATTTCCATATGTATTTCCATATATTTTACCATTAATAAAGATTAATTGGCTTTTTAAAAATCAAAAAGTTTAAGATTTTTAAATACATTAAAATGTGTGGCTCTTGGCAGTCCATCTAAACAGGGAGTGAGTCTTTGCCAGTTCCCTTTCCCAATGTCTCCCTCTCAGTCAAATCTAATTATTGCTAAGTCAATGTACCCTTTTGATGCTCCAGATGTGGTCTGTTAACCAGTGGCATGGCTGTCTCCAGGGAGTTTTTGAAAATGCAAAATCTTCAGCCCCCATTTTAGACCCACAGATTGAGAATCCATGGGTTAAGTTTTCCAAAAGATTCATATGTACGTTAACATTTGAGAAGCACTGGGCCAGGAGTGGTGAGAATAAACTCTTTCAATCTTCCTCCACTTTTTGTTGTTTTTTATTTGTTGAACCCTATTTAAACCTGACCTTAAAGATAAAAACAAGTATTATAGTACTTTTCTGCCCAGCTTGAAACAAACTTTTTTTTTTCTTTGACTGACTGGGGACAAGTGTGGCTGCATGATTTCAAACCAAACAAATCAAGACAAAGCTGAAATTTTCCTGGAAAATTCAAAAGTGGAAAAACAAATCACAGACAATTGTTTAAGTATACCTGTCAAAACTAGATATATTTTTCAAGTGATAAGATTTCTTCTTTCTATATCAAACAAAAACATAAGTTCCTGTACATAAGCAATTACTGCATCACAATTTATGGATGACATTTTCTGCTGCCAGGACTTCTTTCTAGTGAAGATGGGTTTTGTCAAAACTATGCTTTTAAAAAATATGAATATTTCAACTAAAACAATTCAGAAAAATAACGTGACACTATTTGACCACTTACACTGAACACATCTGGTGGAAAATAATACCCCTGGTTTAAAAGAGCAGATGGAAAATTTTCTCCTGGAAATCAATGTTCATAAAACAATCTTTTCAGTCTTTCCAAGAGTTTCACTATGTATACACCTGTGAACAGAATAACAGGGAAAAATAGGATTATTTTCTTCCTATGATCCCAGTGGAAACAATTACTAATCAACCTATAAGGAGTAGAGAGGTAAAAATCTCTGAAACAAGTTCTTCCACAATTGGTGTATCTTTTCTGAAAGGGGTTCCTGTGACCATTCTAGAAGCTGGATTTTAGGTAGCTAATTGAGCAATACTTGGCAGATTAAGATGTCATAAATTCTTTGATATTCCTCTTTTCAAAATGTGAGGTCTAATGCCCCTCTCTTTGCAGCTGGGGTGACCTTGCAACCAATAGAATTCAGGGAAAGTGACACTTGTGCAGTCCAGGGCTAGATCCAAAGAAACCGTGCAACTCCTGCCATGCCTCTTGGAATCTAGGCTGTGTAGATATTTCACATTGGGTCTCCACTCTTGAAACTCAGTTTCCACACTGCAAGAAACCCAGGGTATACAAAGAGGCCTTGTTACATTGCTCTGGGTGACAGCCCAGCTGAGAGTCCTGTGAGTAAGTCATGTTGACGTTTGTTGCAGTCAAGTATTTAGATGCCCAGAGCCCCAGCCAACATATGACTGCAACAGCATGTGAGGCCATAAGCAAGAACGTTCTGAGCTCTTCCTGAATTCTGGACCACAAAATTATTGGCAAAATCAAATGGTTGTTTTAAAATGCTAAATTTTGAAGTAATTTCTTTTACAGCAATAGAAGAAAACAGCAGCAAATGCCCACAATCCCCATATGTAGAGACTATGCTTTCCTTTCCCTGCTCCATGTCTCACACAGCACTGACTATGTCTTTAGCACTACTATTAACCATAGCTTTGTCTGGTCATGAATAACTTGATCTCAGGTTGCTAAAATGTCATTTACCTAATTTCATTTTGTATTTCAAAACTTAATAAACTGATTGAGTTAAATAATGGCAAAAATAAACTTAGAGAATATTATTGCTGTTGCTAGGATTGGACTGTAGAATGAAGGTAATAGCTTTGGGTACCTGGATCCATGAAAAGGCTAGGTACAGGCTCAAAAGAGAATTATCTAAGAGGTAAGCAAAAACTGGTGAATGAGAGCATAAAAACACTGTTGGCTACTTATGCAGAAGGCTTTTCTAAATAGGATGTTGTTCCATAATCTGTTCTAGAGCAAAACTATTTTTACCAAGAACTTTAACATTTATTTTTGTGAAAACAGGCCAACTGTTTTCAGCTACTAAATTGTGTTGATGTTGATTTCTAATGCATAGAAAAAGGAATTTCTAATTTGAAATTAAAGTTTGTTTGCCTAAGTGACAGGTTAGTTTCAGGCTACAGCTTGGTCTTCTTGACTTAAACTATAACTATATGAAATGTTAGAAGTAAAGACCTCAATCATTTTATGCCATTTTTAACCAAAGTCCATATTTATCTTTCCTGCCCCTGCAGGCCAGCTAATCCATCTCCACTCTCTAAATATAGAATATACTAGAGGCTTGCCGTCTAAAATCCTTACTTCTTTCGGTACCCACCTGGGCCATGTTTTGGCATATTCAAATAAGGCATAGGAATCCTGGATATTGGCAGTAGATCTGTATCTCTTTTAAAGCTGAGGGGTGAGGGGATTTCAGGATGTTATAAAAGGCCAGAAGATCTAGAAGTAGCTAATTTCTACTGTGAGGTCCCATGCCCTCATCTCTCTGGGAGGGTCCACTGGGATTTATATATTCAGTGGGACAATGACAAATGGGAAATCAAATCATCACTTTACTGTGAACTAGACTACTGCCTGATACCATAATATAAGAATCCCCCATAAAGCTGGAAAATGCAGCTTGGGCTTAAGGAACAAGCAGCTCTCTCTTTTCCAAGTCCCTAGGTCTGCTTTCAATCCTAAAGTAATGCAAGCTCCCCAGGGTCCAAGTGATGTTCAAAATGAGCAAAGAGGAAACACAATGACTAGCCCATTAGGATAACCTATCCATCCTACCTCATGTAAGCAAGAAAGTAGAGAGGACCAGAGTGAGAGCAAGGTTCAGGGCCATACCAACTTATGTTATCTGAGCACATAGAAGCTGGAAGTCAAAGGCCATGAGCTAGACCTTATAGTCACTCACAGCGGCCATGCCAACTGGGAAAAGTGGCTCAGTTGTATTAGCAACTCCAGTCATTATCACCTGTATCTTCCCATAGTCTCAGCAGAGTGACAAGAAGAAAGTAGAAAAAGAGAAGCTCTCTCAGCTTTATTCATGTGAGGAAAGTTTTTCTTCCTCCTAAATTTGTGAAGCAGGAACTGGTATATATATTGATCCTCATCATCATCCAATTAATGAAGTTAATAAAATCTCTATGGCATAGCTGTGAAAATTAGCTTTATTAGAGGAGTTGATGTCTGTGGCTCTTTAAACTTCAGACATAGTTTCTTTGATTAAAATACTGATCCAATGGTAAAATCAAGTAATACTTTTTTAAAAGAAAGTTTTAAAAAGTATTTAATAAATGAGTAATTTTTATGATAGATGATTAATTATACTGATCATGTAAACATTAGGTGGCTGGCCTTCCTAATGGGATGTGATGTCTCAGTGTCCACAGACTTGTCTGTTTTCACTTATCCCTTAATACTTTTGACTTTACAACTAAGTATTACTTAATGTTCAGTTTTGTCACGGTTATTAATCCATTACTTTTTACTTCATTAACTTTTATACAAGCATATAAGATCACAATGGGATGAAGGACAAAGAGGGTTCAGACTCATAACTTTGACCTATGTCTTTGATTTGTTTCAAAATTATTTTTTCCTGTTTTATATATAAAACACAGGGCAAGCTTCTTGGCTACCCTCTATCTGAGTCTCTCCTCATCAAAATGAGAAGTAAAAAGTTTATCATTCCAAAATGTGTATTGAAGAAGTATTGCAATATTTTAAGTAGACCTTCTGAGGCAAGCTCAGTTTTGCTAGAAAGATATGCAAACAAGGGTATGCCGCTCTCAAAATTCCACTCAGGGAAATACAATGGAATGCAGAATTTCCTCCTTATTGTATATTTTAATACAAATTTTCTCATGGTGAAGAGCAGCTATAATACTTTACAACTAGTATGCATTTATTTTGTTTACCTTCTTACTCATTCTCCATCTGTTTAATTATTTACTCATTCTACATCTGAAAAGAATTCAAAGTTGTTGAAAATAAAAGTAAACAACACAATAAGAGAATTAAAAATAAAACAAGAAAGACCAGAATCCATACAATGGTAAGAAACTTCAGGTTTAGTTAAAAGTTAAAGAAATCACATGGACACTGGGTGAAACTGAAATACTGCTAGATAGAATCAACACAACTATCCGAATATTTATAGTTTGGTCCATATCGTAATAGCAGATGACCTTGCTTTTTCATCTCACTGAGAAAATGGGAGCAATCAGAAGAGAACTTCCCTGTCCTCCCAGACTGTGGATTATATCTGAACCCATATTCTTCTTTCCTTTGTGTTTCCGTAGGTAATTGGTGTCTCTCATCTAAGGGCAATCACTCTTCCAGTGCCTTGGATTCCATGCATTCCTTTCATCTAGTGAAGGACTTGGTTCCTGCAATTATCCTCTCCCCTGCATCTTCTATTATTTGCTCCTTACTACTGGACCATCCTATTACATACAAATACACTGTCATAGCTCCCATTTTAAAAAAAACAAACAAAACAACCCACACCTGTCTTGACCCTACATTACCCTTCATTGCACTGCCATATTGATTTGCTGCCTTTATAGCAAAAGCTATTGAGAATGCTGTCTCTACAGGCATTTGAAACACCTAGTAAATAATGCCTTGTTTCCTGCTCCAGGTGAGATCCAAATTGAGAGAGAAACAGAGGATCTAGAGAAACTGAGATTGATGACAAAAAGAATATGGGAGATCATAGCTTAGGTCCTCTAGTCCATAGGTTGGCTAATATTTCTCTACCTAATTAGACAGGCTGACACCCCAGTCATTAGGTGGGACAGGCGTAGGCTTCTCCTGCAAGGGCAGCCCCCTTTGTCTCAAGAGAGCAGAGCAGAATGAGTGTGCTCTGCAGGTCGGAAGATCCAGAGTGGGGGGGAAGGGAATATGGCACCTCGTCTCTGTTCTCTCTTTGCAATTCAGCATCAGGTCAGCTCGTTTCCTGGGGAAGAGTGAAGAGGCAGAGAGAGGCCAGGAATGTGATCCTAGAGAAGGCCTTCTTCTGGAGTCAGGAAACAAGGGGAAGCAGGCTCCTTCCTAAACTCACTGTGTCCACTTCTTCCGAAGTTTCTTGAGTCTAATCCAATCCAGCTTTCACCCTGCTGGTCCACCAACACTCCTAGTATCCAGTCCCCGGTGAGTGCCAGTTTGTCAGTAAAAGCCCAGTGCCGATGGGGCACAGCTGCAGTGAAGTCATAGTGATGTGTCGTGTTGAGGCATGGGAGGACTTGAGGCAGCCCCAGCCTACTTCCCCTTAGTTCCTGTGAGGTGTGGAGCAGATCCAAAAAGTTCTTTGTGGGACCTCTGTGGGGCAGGAAGAAGGAGGAAAGAGAGGATGTAGAAAATGACTCAGAATTAAGCCAGGGTGGTTGGAACGGCACAAGGGAGGGAATATAGTAAGGCTATGGAGTGGAGAGGCCAAGGTCTAGTGCAGCCAAGTCTCTGAGGTTCAAGGGAGGAAGGAGGGAAGCCCAGGCAGTAGGAGGAGATGGCTGTGTTTCCCAGAAGCAATTGCCATCACAGTTCTTGTCTGTGCTGAGAGCAGAGCATAAGCCAAAGAGACTTGAGCAGCGTCTCTAGCAGGGACAGAGTCCAGCACCCAAGGGCCAGCTAGAGACAGCAGAAAAGAGACACCTTCTCTGGAGCAGACAATAGACGTTTCTCTCTATACCCAGATGCCATCTCATGAAACAGGCAGGGTGGTCACTTCTTGAGACAGGCAACAATAGTCTTCATAAGGGGTCTGAACTTTGAATGAACTTCATAAGGATTTTAACTAAATATTTACTTGAAAAAAAGGCTTTAAACTATAAGAGACTGAATCACCTAAGGTGATCAGATTAAAGTTTATTCAACTATTATGGAATAATAGGTACCCAAGAGCAAGTCAGCTCATTTATATGATGTAAAGCTACTCTTCTGTACATTTTGTAGAAATATATTCTGAGCCCTCTGTAACTGCGTATACCTCCTAAGTGGACGATGAGCTGAAATTATGCTCCTATATGTGAAGTTTTGTTTCAGAAAATAGTAATGTCATTTGCTAATCACACTGCTTCATTTTTATACTCAATATTGACAGCTGAGAATTTGTAGCATCTCAAACATAAACACAGGTTTAATTAATGATGCAAAGCACAGGAAATAAAACTTTTAGCAGGAAATGACTCACACATGAAAGTGTGGGACCCATGAAATTGTTCCATAAATGGAATTTTTAGACTCATGGTATCAGCTCTTTATTTAGAAATCTAACAAGAGAACAGGGGGATTTTGGCAGGAATTTAGACACATCCTCATTATGACAGAGAGGATCAGTCATCTCCTATTAAGGGAGAGAGGTTTACTTCTGAACCTCTTTTCCCACCTGGACAGATATTCTGGATTTATACTGTGCGGGAACAACTAATAAGTGCTCACTGTAACTCTGCTGTTTTGGGAAGAGTGTTGATCTTCTCATGAACAATGCTGCTGCATTGCCCAGGAGTGGCCAGGGAATAATTGGACTGTATTTCACAGGAGAAGGTTAAAATCAAAGACATTGCCCTGTAGGGCCTTGAACTAGGTAGAAGGCAAGGGACTCCCAGAAACATAATTTATAGCAATGTGCTATAATTACTAATTACTGGGAATTTCATCATTTTTGAAAAAAGGGGGAAAAAAGATTTACACAATTAAGGTACATCTTCATATCAGTGAGTCAGAGCTAGAGTTGCAGAATGAACTCAAAATATAGGTGACAGGGGTATTGAACATGTTAAAAAAAAACCTTTCCATTTACAGTTATTTGAGTTTAGATGCTAACTCACTTGTTTTCGAATATGACTACCCATAAATCAAAAATAAAAAGAAATGAAAGCAGCAATATAATAAAATGTAAAAGCAATTCAATTGTATAAATTCATTTTGGTTCCTTGATATCTGTAATACAAATGATAATCTCTAAACATTTTATTTTATGTTGTCTGTGTCTCCAACTCAGACTTCTTTGGCATCCGATGAAGTAGTGGTGCCAAATTAAATGCTACATATTTTGAGCATCTTTTCATGTGTTTGTTGGCAATCTGTATATCTTCTTTGGATAAATGTCTCTTTAGGTCTTCTGCCCATTTTTGGATTGGATTGTTTGTTTTTTGATATTCAGCTGCATGAGCTGCTTGTAAATTTTGGAGATTAATCCTTTGTCAGTTGCTTCATTTGCAAATATTTTCTCCCATTCTGTGGTTTGTCTTTTCACCTTGTTTATGGTTTCCTTTGCTGTGCAAAAGCTTTTAACTTTCATTAGGTCACATTTGTTTATTTTTGTTTTTATTTCCATTTCTCTAGGAGATGGGTCAAAAAGGGTCTTGCTTCGATTTATGTCATAGAGAGTTCTACCTATGTTTTCCTCTAAGGATTTTATAGTGTCTGGCCTTACATTTAGGTCTTTAATCCATTTTGAGTTTATTTTTGTGTATGGTGTTAGGGAGTATTCTAATTTCATTCTTTTACATTGGGTCCAGTTTTCCTAGCACCACTTATTGAAGAGGCTGTCTTTTCTCCATTGTATATTCTTGCCTCCTGTATTAAAAATAAGGTGACCATATATGCGTGGGTTTATCTCTGGGCTTTCTATCTTGTTCCATTGATCTATATTCCTGCTTTTGTGCCAGTACCTTACTGTCTTGATTACTGAAGCTTTGTAGTATAGTCTGAAGTCAGGGAGCCTGATTCCCCTAGCTCCATTTTTCTTTCTCAAGATTGCTTTGACTATTCGGGGTCTTTTTGTTTCCATACAAATTGTGAAATTTTTTGTTCTAGTTCTGTGAAAAATGTCATTGGTAGTTTGATAGGGGTTGCATTGAATCTGTAGCGTGCTTTGGGTAGTATAGTCACTTTCACAATGTTGATTCTTCCAATCCAAGAACATGGTATATCTCTCCATCTGTTTGTATCATCTTTAATTTCTTTCATCAGTGTCTTATACTCTTCTGCATACAGGTCTTTTGCGTCCTTAGGTAGGTTTATTCCTAGGCACTTTATTCTTTTTGTAGCAATGGTAAATGGGAGTGTTTCCTTAATTTTTCTTTCATATTTTTCATCATTAGTGTATAGGAATGCAAGAGATTTCTGTGCATTAATTTTGTATCCTGCTACTTTACCAAATTCATTGATTAGCTCTAGGAGTTTTCTGGTAACATCTTTAGGATTCTCTATGTATAGTATCATGTCACCTGCAAACAATGACAACTTTACTTCTTCTTTTCTGATTTGGATTCCTTTTATTTCTTTTTCTTCTCTGATTGCTGTGGCTAAAACTTCCAAAACTATGTTGAATAATAGTGGTGAAAGTGGACAACCTTGTCTTGTTCCTGATCTTAGAGGAAATGGCTTCAATTTTTCACAATTGAGAACAATGTTGGCTGTGGGTTTGTCATATATGGCTTTTATTATGTTGAGGTAACTTCCCTCTATGCCTACTTTCTGGAAGGTTTTTAAACCTTAACAACACTTAATCAGTGTTGAATTTTGTCAAAAGCTTTTTCTGCATCTATTGAGATGATCATATGGTTTTTCTCCTTCAATTTGTTAATATGGTTTATCACATTGATTGATTTGCGTATATTGAAGAATCCTTGCATTCCTGGGATAAACCCCACTTGATCATGGTGTATGATCCTTTTAATGTGCTGTTGGATTCTGTTTGCTAGTATTTTGTTGAGGATTTTTGCATCTACGTTCATCAGTGATATTGGCCTGTAGTTTTCTTTCCTTGTGAAATCTTTGTCTGGTTTTGGTATCAGGGTGATAATGGCCTTGTAGAATGAGTTTGGGAGTGTTCCTCCCTCTGCTTTATTTTGGAAGAGTTTGAGAAGGATGGGTGTTAGCTCTTCTGTAAATATTTGGTAGAATTCACCTGTGAAGCCATCTGGTCCTGGGCTTTTGGTTTTTGGAAGATTTTTAATCACAGTCTCTATTTCAGTGCTTGTGATTAGTCGGTTTATATTTTCTATTTCTTCCTGGTTCAGTCTCAGAAGGTTGTGCTTTTCTAAGAATTTGTCCATTTCTTCCAGGTTGTCCATTTTATTGGCATATTGTTGCTTGTAGTAATCTCTCATGATCCTTTGTATTTCTACAGTGTCCATTGTTACTTCTCCTTTTTCATTTCTAATTCTGTTGATTTGAGTCTTCTCTCTGTTTTTCTTCATGAGTCTGGCTAATGGTTTATCAATTTTGTTTATCTTCTCAAAGAACCAGCTTTTAGTTTTATTGATCTTTGTTATTGTTTCCATCATTTCTTTTTCATTTATTTCTAATCTGATTTTATGATTTCTTTCCTTTTGTTAACTTTGGGGTTTTTTTTTGTTCTTCTTTCTCTAATTGCTTTAGGTGTAAGGTTAGATTGTTTATTTGAGATGTTTCTTGTTTCTTGAGGTAGGACTGTATTGCTATAAACTTCCCTCTTAGAACTGCTTTTGCTGCATCCCGTAGGTTTTGGGTCGTTGTGTTTTCATTGTCATTGTTTCTAGGTATTTTTTGATTTCCTCTTTGATTGCTTCAGTGATCTCTTGGTTATTTAGTAGTGTATTGTTTAGCTTCCATGTGTTTGTATTTTTTACAGATTTTTTCCTATAATTGTATATCATAGGTTTTTGAGAAAAGAATATGAGATATGTGTGTAACATTTCACACAGTGCTTGTCATGTGCTCAGTAAATGTCACCATTGTTATAATTAACAGCATTACTGTTATTATCTCAATATTTTCTAGGGGTGGAAAATGTTTTTATTCTTTCCTTCTAGGTTCTTTGGCTGGCCCAATACAGGCAAACCTCGGAGATATGCAGGTTCTGATCAAGACCACCTCAATAAAGCAAATATTGCAATAAAGTGAGTCACACAAAATTTTTGGTTTTCCAATGCATATAAAAGTTGTGTTTACACCATACTGTCGTCTATTAAGTGTGCAATGACGTGATGTCTGAAAAACAAATATATATACTTTAATTGAAAACAGCTTTATTGCTAAAAAATGCTAACAATCATGAGCCTTCAGTGAGTTGTAATCTTTTTGAGAGTGGAGGGTCTTGCCTCGTTGTTGATGGCTGCTGACTGATCAGGCTGGTGGTTGCTGAAGATTGAGGTGGCCATGACAATTTCTTAACATAAGACAACAATGAAGTTTACTGCATCAATTGGCTCTTCCATGAATGATTTTTCTGAAGCATGCAATGCTGTTTGACAGCATTTTATCCACAGCAGAGCTTCTGTCAAAATTAGAGTCAATCTTCTTAAACCTTGTTGCTGCTTTATCAACTAAGCTTACATAATACTCTAAATCTGTGTTGCCATTTCAACAATCTTCACAGCATCTTCACCAGGGGTAGATTGCATCTCATGAAACCACTTTCTTCACTCATCTGCAACAAGCAACTCCTCATCTGTTAAAGCTTTATCATGAGATTGCAGCAATTCAATCCCATCTTCAGAACTTCAAATTTTAGTTCTCTTTCCACCACATCTATTTCCACCACATCTGTACTTATTTCTTCCACTGAAGTCTTTAACCCCTCAAAATCATCTGTGAGGGTTGGAATCAAATTATTCCAAACTCCTGTTAATGTTGATATTTTGACCTCTTCCCATGAATCGTGAATGTTCTTAATGGCATCTAGAACGGTGAATCCTTTCCAGAAGGTTTTCAATTGACTTTGCCCAGATCCATTAGATAAATCACTATCTATGGCTGCTATAGCCTTACAAAATATATTTCTTGAATAATAAGACTTGAAAGTGGAAAGGACTCCTTGATCCGTGGGCTGCAGAATGGATATTGTGTTAGCAGGCATGAAAACAACATGAATCTTGTTGTACATCTTCATCAGAGCTCTTAGATGACCATGTGCAGTGTCAATGAGCAGTAATATTTTGAAAGGAATCTTTTTATCTGAGCAGTAGATCTCAATGGTGGGCTTAAGATATTCAGTGAACTATGTTGAACAATTGTACTGTCATCCAGGCTTTGTTGTTCCATTTATAGAACACAGGCATAGTAGATTGAGCATAATTCTTAAGGGTCCTAGGATTTTCAGAATGGTAAGTAAGCATTGGCTTCAACCTAAAGTCACCACATGCATTAGCCCCTAACAAGAGAGTCAGCCTGTCCTTTGAAGTTGGTTTCCTTCTCTCTAGCTGTAAAAGTTCCAGATGGCATCTTCTTCGGTATAAGCCTGTTTTGCCTACATTGAAAATCTGTTGTTTAGCGTAGCCACCTTCATTAATAATCTTAACTGGATTTTCTGGATAACTTGTTGCAG
Organism: Balaenoptera physalus; assembly: GCF_965194825.1. Lineage (NCBI taxonomy): Eukaryota > Metazoa > Chordata > Mammalia > Artiodactyla > Balaenopteridae > Balaenoptera > Balaenoptera physalus. The sequence goes on from NC_138890.1 coordinate 148,066,932, forward strand.
CTTCTACATCAACATTGCAGATTCACCTTGCACTTTTATGTTATGGAGATGGCTTTTTTCCTTCAACCTCGTCAACCAACCTCTGCTAGCTTCAAACTTTTCTTCTGTAGCTTCCTCATCTCTCTCAGCCTTCATAGAATTGAAGAGAGTTAGGGCTTTGCTCTGGAGTAGGCTTGTTTATGCGATATTGTGGCTCATTTGATCTTCTCTCCAGACCACTCAAACTTTCTCCATATCATCAATAAGACTGTTTCACTTTCTTATCAGTTGTGTGTTCACTGGAATAGTGCTTTTAATTTTCCTCAATAACTTTTCCTTTGAATTCACAATTTGGCTAATTACTTGGTGCAAGAAACCTAGCTTTTGGCCTACCTCAGCTTTCAACATGCTTTTCTCAGTATGCTTAATCATTTCTAGCTTTTGATTTAAAGTGAGAGATATGCAACTCTTCCTTTTACTTGAACACTTAGAGGCCATTATGGATCATTAATTGGCCTAATTTCAATATTGCTGTGTCTCAGGGGCTAGAGAGGCCTGAGGAGAGGGAGAGAGATGGAGAAACGGCTGGTCAGTGAAACAGTCAGAATACACACAATGCTTATTGACTAAGTTTGCCATCTTGTATGGGTGCAGTTCATGGACACCCCAAAACAATTACAATATTAACATCAAAGATCATTGATCACAGATCACCATGACAATTATAACAATAATTAAAAAGTATGAAATATTATGAGAATTACGAAAATCTGACACAGAGATACGAAGTCAGCAAATGCTGTTGGAAAAATAGTGTCAATAGACTTGCTGGATATAGGGTTGCCATAAACCTTAAGTTTGTAAAAACAAACGAATATTTGCAAAATGCAATAAAGCAAAGCACAATAGAATGAGGTATGCCTGTAATTAAGTTGACATAAGACAGATTAACAGGAGAAAAACAAATTTAATTCTCTATGTATGGGAGCATTATAAAAAAATATTAGACTCACAGAAGTGACCGAAGCAGGCAGCTTTTATACCTTTTAAACAAAAAAACAATAAATTTGTGAAAAATTGGCAAGACAAAGAAGTTTGGGCTTGAGGTAGTAAATTTGTTAGGAAGTAACAAGTTTTGTTATACAGCCTTCTTGGACCTAAATTCCCTATTTCTGGTGATAAGGAAGCCTGGTACAGGGAGGGTACCTTTCACATGGCAGAGTTACTTCCTGTTTTCAGGGGGACAAAGGAGGGTCAGAGTGTTCTTCTTGCACCAAATGTTTCTTAAGCAACTAATTCAAAATAATCAATATGCCAAAATAGCATATTTGGGGGGTGGCATATTCTGCTCTCCTTCAATTTTAAAGTAAGAAAGTTCAAGCTAGAGAGGTTAAGTGACTTGCCAAAGGTCACACAATGAACAAATAGTAAGGCAGGAAACAGAATCAAATTTCTAGTCTCCCACAAGACATTCTGCTTTTCATCTCATTGTGAGGCCTCCTATGTTAGAAAAGTATATCTATTAAGTTACCACTGTCAAGGACCCTAAATTTTATAGAGTTTCTTTTCCACTCTCTAAAGTAATGGCACACCAGCCAGTATTTTGATTTAACTGCTCCTTCCTTGTAAGACATTTGTTTTACTTTTCAAACACTCACATTTATCTTCATGTTTGCTCCTGAGGAAGTGGTAACACAAAATAAAACCCCCCAAACTCCATTTTAAGAGCTGCAAAATTGAAAGCAAAAAACAGTAAAGGCTGTATATTTTGTTTTTTCAGATAATAACTATTCTGTCTTCCTGGCTGTCAACTCACTTCTTTTTTCTTTTCACTGTTTTCTTACAATGAGAGGAGAACCAGAAAGTATAGAGCTACACGCCAAGGGGAGAGCTTGGAAAATGGGGAGTGATAATTCAGAGAACATTAGGGAAGAAACTACCCCATTTTCACCCCATTTGCTCCAATTTCCTAGCTTCTCCACAAACTGAAGCAGCAGATAATTTTTATTGTTCCTGATGATATCATAGATGTCTGGAAAAACTTATTTCACATGAGTTTTGTTCATAATAGACTGAGCTGCTTTGATTTTTATGTTTTGTCCTGACCTTTTGATTTCAGGACAAGACTGGTTGTTAATTCTCACAGCATTTCCTAGCAGAGTTGTGCTATGCAAAGAAATGAAGCTTTCTTTGTCAACTCTGTGTCATTGTGCAGTGGAAATCATGAAATGTGGTATTATTCTTTGGTAGAGTCATCTCCCAAAGAAGTAATGTTCTCCCATTAAAATTTAAAAAATTATTTTAGAGACTTAGGGCATTGGAATTGCCTAAAAATTAGACAAGCTGGAAAAATACTGTTTCTCTAAGATTACCAAGAGCTTTTTCAGTCAAATAAGTTACTGTGTCCTCATCACAGTTCCCTGCAATTTCAGACTCAGGGTGGGAGAACCAACACAGAAATTGACTTACCAGTGCCCCATACCAAGTAAACTATGGGAAGAATAAAATCCTCCTACAGAGCTGAGCACATCCATTGATATTTACAGTGGTTTGAATGATTGATTCCTGGAAATCATTCCATCTCAGATACACAGGCTATCGGTAGTGCTATTTCCCTTACCAGTGGTTGGTCTAGACATGGCTATATGATGCCATTGAAGCTGGTGAGGCAGGAGGGAAAGTCAGGAGGAGGTGAGGGAGGGGGTATTCTGGTATGAATGAGATATAAAGATTGTATCTGAGGCTGAGTTCCCTAAAGAAAAGCCTGAGAAGTGGATGCTTATAAAAGGTATTTACTGACAGTGTGGTCTCTGGAGAACAAGAATGAGGGAAGCAGAATAGGGTGTAGAAAACAGCTGAGCAAGAATGTGTTCTTAGTTGGTGAAGGGCTTCAGTCTGGTCCTATGGGAAAACCTGGAGCAAAAATTTCACCATGGAGTTGGTTCCACCTTGAGGTGAAGGGTGAAGGGAAATGAGCTTGGAGAGGTAGACAGGAGTCAGATGATGGAAGGCTTTGAGTGCCAAGCCAGAGAGCTTGTGTGTGATTCTGTAGTTGACGAGAAGCCATTAAAGCTTTTAAGCCAGTCAGATATAGCTACTGAATAAGTCCTCTGTTGCAGATAGGAGAATGGATTTAAGCGGAGATGAGAGTCAGGCTGACACGGAAGACATTTGATTGTCAAGGTTTGAACTGATGAGAGGCTGACTCAGGACATGACGTGAGGAGTAATTAGGGAGAGAAAGATTTGAGGCATAACTTAGAAGTGGAATCAGCAAAACACGGTGATTGATTAGAGTGGGGTTAAGTGAAAAAGAGGAAACAAGTAACATCCCAAGTTTTCTAGCTGGTGACTGCTGTGTCCACTGATGAGCCAATATCCAATAAGAGGTAGAAATGACAAGCAGAGATGATAAGTTCAATTTGGCATATGCTGAGTTTATGGTATCTGTGGGGCATTTAAGAAGAAATAGACAGCAAACATTTTACTATGGAAGCCTGAAGATCCATGAGGATAAACTAGCGCCGAAGACGCCTACGCAGTTGTCATCAGAGTATTTATTGCAGGTGACAGGCAAAACCAAAGGAAAGTCCGGAAGGGGTTGTGTGACTATTGTAGACCAATAATTGTCCCCCTAAAAATGTCTATGTCCTAATCCCTGGAACCTATGAATATGTTACCTCACATGGTAAAAGAGTTTGTAGACATGATTAGGTTAAAGATCTTAAGATGGGGAGACTATTCTGCATTATCGAGGTGAGCCCAATGTAATCACAAAGACCCTTAAAGAGGAATGCAGGAAGGTCAGAGTCAAGGGAGGACAGAGGTCAGAGAAAGAGAGAGAGAGAGATTGGAAAATGCTACACTTCTGGCTTTGACGGTGGAGTATGTGGAAACCAGCCAAAGAAGACAGACCGTCACTAGAAGCTGCACAAGGCATGAAAACAATTTCTCCCTCAGATCTTCCAGAAGAGAACATCCCTGCCGATACCTTGATTTGAGCCCATTAGGGCCAATTTTGCATTTCTAACCTCTAGAACTGTAAGACAATAAATTTGTGCTGATTTAAGCCACTATATTTGTGGTAATTTGTTACAGCAGCAAATGGAGACTATCACAGTGACCTTGCATTAGTCAGCTGACCTCCACAGACTACAGTTAATTCTGTTCTTCCAAAAATATGTACAGAATAGCTGTTCTGTGCCAATATGTAGCCTTTAGAAACCAATATATGAGTGGAAGAGAAAGAAACAGAAACAAATAATTGTAAATACAGTGTGAGAGAGGCTGAGATAAATGGAATTTTGTAAGGTCAGAAAAGGTGTAGGGGTCAATTCTCTAAAAGGTAAGGAAGGCTCCACCACTGTGGTGAAACTTAGCTGAGTCACAAGGGATGCCTGCAAAAATTACAAGATGATCTCTGACACTCCTCAAAAAGGCAAAATTCTGAGATTACAGAACTCTTTTTAAACAGAGTGACAAATTGCAAGATATCTTGAGAGATGGGCAGCCATGCTGGATTGAAGTAATTGGTTTCCTCAATTGCTCTTTCTCAACTTCTCTGACTCACACTTCTGTCTCCACACGATCCCTTAGGATGGTGACGTTTGATATAGATTGTCATTCTTAAAAACCCAAATAGTTAGAATTTATTATACTTCTATCTTTAGTTGTTGGTTTTTAAAAATGTATTAATGTATTAGTTTCCTACAAAAAACCTGGGTGGTTCAAAACAACAGTAATTTCTTGTCTCACAATTCTGGAGCCCAGAAATCCAAAATCAAGGTGCTGACAGGGCTGTGCTCCCTCTGAAGTCTCTAGGGGAGAATCCTTCCTTGCTTCCTCCAGCTTCTGGTGCTCGCTGATAACCTGTGGCATTCCGGGGCTTGTAGACACACCATTTCAGTCACATGGCCAACTTCTTCCTGTGTGTCTTCATATTGTCATTCCTCTGTGTGTGTCTGTCTCTGTGTCCAAATTTCTCTTTTAATAAGGACACCAGTCATATGGGATTAGAGCCCACTTTAATGACATATTTTTTTTAATCTTGATTACCCCTCTAAAGACCCTATCTTCAAATGAGACACATTTTGAGGAACTAGAGATTAGGATTCCAAAATATTTTTGGGAAAAGGACACAATTCAACCCATAATAATTGATAGCGTCAGTTCATTTATACTTATGAATGGATTAGAAAGAGCTATAATATTAAGAGGCTACTTTATCCTTTCCTATGCAGAGGAGAAAACTTAGGGTAGAAATTTGGTGATAAATAGGATAAGAGTAAGAACAAGAAGATAAAAGTCAGGGAAAAAATATGCAAATAGTGACAAAATCATTATGCTTTGCCTTTAAACATATTAAATTTTCTATTTGAATATTAAATATCGATTTCCATTTAAATAGAATTTTTAAATTCTATTTAAATATTAAATGTTCTATCTAAATATTAAAACAATTTTTTAAACTCTTTTAGAAGATGGTTTGTGATATCACCCAAGATTTTTGTAAGTACGAGTTATTTCTTATGGTAATCTGAATATGAAACCAAACTAAAAGAAATAACCGATGGATGTAGAATTCTTTTTCACATAAGGAAGTAAAAAAGTTCATCATGAGGTTGGCAAATGAGAGGAGGAAAAAGGGAAGAGATGATCAGTAACATCAGGTTATTCTGCTGCTTTTCTTCCCCTAGTTTCACCCACAAGAATTCAAGAGAGCAGGAAGGAAAACTTTCAGGAAATGGATTTTTTCATCAGAAAGCTATTAAAGAGGCTGCCAGTATGACACCCTGTAGTAAATTGCCCATGATCACAACTGCAAGGAACTCCAAGGGGAATGCCAAGCTGGGCTGCTTCTCAGGCACTGGACCACCCTGCATCATCAGAGCGTGGCCAAGAAAGAAATAGCAGCTCTAAGGACATAAAATAGAACAAGTTCCAGGCATACACTGATCAAGTGTGCTTTAGATAGGAGTTAAAATGGGATAAAAAGAGTTAAGAATTAATGACAAAAACACTTATTTTAATTTTCTTCTTCAAATCTGCTCTCTAGAGTTAAACATTTTCACTATTCAGTGTGTATGCCTTCTTTTTGTTTTAAAATAATGCAAGGAAATATGGAAACATGGAGTCAACTTGAAAAAAAAATCAGACTATTTAATAGATAAGGTCATCATCACCAAGGTACCTTCTCTCTTCTGTTGACAGAATTATCAAAGAAGTAATACATGGTTTCTTGAATATTTATTAGATTCCTATGGCTGCTGGCATTCTTCGACTTGTGGCCATATCACTCCAATACCTGCCATCATTTCCACATTTTCTTCTCCTCTTCCATCTGTGTCTAATCCCCTTGGCCTCCCTTTTATAAGGATACATGTGATTGCATTTAGGGACCTTTTGGATAATCTAGGTTAATCTCCTTATCTTGAAATCCTTTACTTAATTACACCTGCAAAGACCCCTTTTCCAAATAAGGTCACATTTACAGGTTCCAGGGATTAGGACCTGATGTCTCTGGGGGACATATCTACAAATACAGAGGCTGTTACAAATGCAGAGCTTACAAAACTAAAAATACTACACAATGATAGTAAACATGAAAGGCAGTATAAGGTCAGCTCTAGAGTCATCTAGACTTGAGTTCAAGTCCCTGCTCTGTATCTATTAACCTGTGTGATTTTGAGCAGATGATTTAACATTTCTGTATACCTCCCTGCTCTTATCTGTAAAATGTGGCCAATATTACCCCCTCCATAAAAGGGTTGTGAGGAGGAATAAATGAGGTAATGCATTTAAAACATTTAGTATGTGATTTGCAGAGAGCAAGCTTTCAGTATCTATTGATAAAATTATTAAGAATAGTGGTAAAAAAGCAGAACTCTGCAAAATGCCCAATATTATTGTCAAATATGCTCTTTAACATTTAAAATTACTTCCTCTTGAATCTCAGAAAAAGGGAGAGACCAGCTGAGTACTTTAAGAAAAAGACATCAAAATAACCTTTATAAAGTAATGGAATCAATACATTAGGAGAAAGAGGTGCCACAAAATGAAATACTCAATACAAACAAATGGGAACTTCAGTCTAAATCGTTTGCCTCATAGCAATACAAATACAAAACCGATTTCCAAGAAAAGGCACAAAGCAAATAGCAGATTGCTTTTAAACTTGTAGACGTTAATTGCTTAAAAGATGACTAAGGGAGAAACCATAATTTTAAAATAAATAGAATAAAATGGATATGATTATTAGTCTAAGCAGCCGTTTTTAGTGCCCATAGTCATTATGGTTTGTTTGTTTGTTTTTTTTAATGATTTAAAAAATACTATCACGGAAGAGAAAGGTCCTGTAGAACTCTCTCTTCTTTAAGACAGCAGTTTATGAAGCCACATGGGATGAAGAATGTCTTTGTCAGCAGGCAGAAGTGTGTGGTGCTTTCATTCTGGTGAAAATGATTTCCTGTCATTTCCTTTATTTTTAATTTAGAGTTGAAGAAAAATTTGAGAGAAAGACAGGGGTCCAAATCTATTTCACATGAACTGTAAATATGATTTTGGGGAGGAAGGCGTGGGTGAAGTTTTAGGGGAATAAAAATGAGGTCAATTTTAGGGGAAGAATTCTCCGGCACCACAAAATAGATATCAGAATGACTGAATCAGCTAAATATCACTCCTTATCAATTTTACATGCAAAATGGTTGCATTCAAAACGAAGTCCAGTTTTTTCCCCTGAAATTATGTGTGAATAGCAAAGTTTTCCTGGAGAACAGGATCTATATGTGAAACTGTAGTTCCTCCTTGCTGATACAAGAAAGAATGCTTCAGCAATCCTATTCTTTTTCCTGGTCTTATTTTTAGCAGTTCTTATCAATTTCCTTGTGTTTTCCAGTCTACCACAACCATTTCTCTGACACCAAATTCTAATGGGATTCTTATTGCTTCCCTATAATTGAATTATAAAATGCCTCTGGTTGTGATAATCAGCATACCTTTCATTATAGTCAACATTATTATTCATTCTAACAGGAGAGGCCAGGTTGTGAAAAACCTTGTAATAACTCCCATCTTGGAAGTGTCTGATTCAGTAGGTTTGTCCTAGTCTCAGGAATCTGGATTTCTTAAAATCTCTCCAGTAGCTTCATTTATATGATGTTTTCTGGTCGTTTAAATAAATCAATGTACAGGTTAGTATAAGTACCTTCTCTGTAGAAGAGTGGCATGGGCTGTTCTTTAGAGAGATACTATAATTTTGCTCCTTGTGACTTCTAGTGCCCTGCACATAGTAATATTTATAGCATGTGTGTGTGTGTGCAAATGTGCATGTGTGTTTGTTAGAATGTATGTAATAATGCCTATTTATTTCCAAACATTTGGAGAAATCTTGATTTAGACTATTAGTGGAAATGAAAAAGCCGAAAGTAATCCCCTTAACAACTCAAAAATGTTAAAATTATCTGAAGATTGATTATAATTCCAATGACAAAGATAGATTATTAAAGATACAATCAGAATAACAAAGCAGTGATCAGTCTAGACTATCATAACTAACCATATTCTTAATCTTATTCATTTCCTTCTAATTATGACATACTATGAACTGCATGTATCTTTGCAGCTCTTTTAAATACTTTTTTGAGCAAACTTGTCAATAACTAACAATGACAATAATAACAATACTGGCAACAGTCAACATTCATTTAACATTTATTAAGTTCCAGGCAAGACGGCAAACACTTTACATATAGTTTATCTAAGTTAACAACTACCTTATTGGAGGGATATTATTACTCTTCCTGTTTTATTGATGAGGGAAATGTTGTCACACAAATGAAAAGTAGTTGGACTGGGAAGATCTCAAGAAATCTGATTCCAAAGCTTAACACTCCATTAAATAAATAAAACCATTCATATTTAAAGAAGTGGCATTTTAGAGCACAGGTTTATTTACAACCTTGCAAAGTTTTGCCTCAGGACATAATGCCCTGAGACCAGATTTTCATTGCATCTTTCACTATTTATACTATGTCTGCTTCCCAAAGGAATCTGAGTTGGGTTACAAGAGAAGACACATTTACACTGAAGCAAAACAACCTAAGAACCAGAACCTTTAAGAACAGAAGGGAGGAAAAAAAAAAAAAAAAAAAGAACAGAAAGGTGTAGGAAGAGTTCCCACCAGATGGCCTAGTTGAAATGAAACCACTGATTCAAAACAAAATCTTGCCACTGAGGCACAAAAATGAACAGCATGAGTTTGCAGATTCACTTTATTTTTTTGTTTGGTTTCCTGAGTGTAGTGGGAAGACTTCTTGAGATATTAATCTCAGAGATTTTTCTTTTATGCTGTCCTTTCCTGTCTTTTCCTTGTCAGTCTGAGACATGTTCCAGCCCATGGCTTTGAGGGGAACAAGGGTTGTTACAGTATAAATGTAAAGAGAAAACAAAATTGTTTGCAGTAATCGTTTTAATTCCCACAGTGGGCTTCCGAGAATCAAAAGGGAAGTCTTGCAGGAGAATTTCTGCCACAGAAATGATTAGAGAGAAAATTGTGCCCCATCTCTGGGCAATTCCACCACAGCCTTTGTCTGGGGGATGGGCATCATGAATTTAGAGGAGGTCAGGGGTCTAAGGGAGATGAAGCCTGGCCACTTCCCTCTGTTCCTGAGCAAAGGAGTCACATCCACTGTCTTCAAAACACTTTGGGTGAGGGCCTTCCATCCCTATGGCTGCCTGCATGTCTTCTACAGCCTATCCAGCAGAAGGACCTCGCCTGTACTGCCGGAGACTTGCCCCATGAGAACAACAGCCCAGGACAAAAGACAGGTCCTTGATCCTTAAGGGGGATGGGAGTGGTGTGGAATTCAAAGCCTCAGCACAAGAACTAAGGGAAACCAATCCTACACTATCGCTGACAAAGGAGGATTTAGTGTTTCAGTACACACATATACACACACACACATACACACACACACTGATATTTTTTAAAGACATTGGTTATTGTCATAAAAAATACATCCTTTTATATTGCATTTTTCACTTAAAAAAACACCTTCTCATGGGGTCTGAATAGTGTAATAGAAATTTTAAAGATGCAGAAACCTGTTTCAATAAATAATTTCTCATTCCCTATTTTGATCTGTAGTTCATTGGAGACCTTTGTATAATAAGTTAAATTAGTCCTGTTCAGATATATTTCTTTCGGACTATTGAACTTAATAAGAAGTTATTGCTTAAGGCAGCAGTTACACATCAGAATCTCCTGGAGGACCTGTAAAAACACAGATCGCTGGCCCCCGCCTCCAAATTCAGTAGGTCTGGGGTAAGGCCCTTGAATTTGTTTCTAATGAGTTCCCAGCTACTGCTGCAGCTGCTGGTCTGTGATCATACTTTGACAAGCAGTAACCTGGGAGATTTAGAAACATGAATATTTAGCATATCCTTTAAGGTTTGTCTCAAATACCAATGGCCTCACTTTACAAGGCTGGGATTAAGCAAACATATTAAGTACTTCCTTTGGGTCAGGGAATGATAGCCCATAGCTAGTCAAAATTCAGATTGGGCCAAGATTTTTCTGCTGCAGAATCATATGCAAGAAAAGTCTAGGGCAATTAGGGAAATGTGGCCAACCATGTTGTCCCAGGCCAAACTGAATATTTTGTATAAAGGCAGCTAAAACTCGCACTCATATTTGCGGGGGACTCATAATGTGTACCACTCATTTATTTACCATTCTTCCATAAGCTGAAGACATATATCCAACAAGGATGAAATTAGGCTTAAAAATAAAGTGATTTTAAGGGAAGGACATAAAACACTAATGTTTTTTCTTTTTAAATCTGATTTTTTTTTCTGCCATTTGCAACAACATGGATGGACTTGGAAGGTATTATGCTAAGTGAGATAAGTCAGACAGAGGAAGACAAATACTGTATAATATCACTTATATGTGGAATCTAAAAAAATACAGCAAATTTGAATACAACAAAAAAGAAGCAGCCTCACAGATATAGAGAACAAACTCTTTACTAGTGGGGAGAGGGAAGGGGGGAGGGGCAATAAAGGGTAGGGAATTAAGAGTTACAAACTATTAGGTATAAAATAAGCTACAAGGATATATTGTACAACACAGAGAATATAGCCAATATTTTATAATAACTATAAATGAAGTATAATCTTTAAAAATTATGAATCATTATATTGTACACCTGTAACATATAATATTATATATCAATCTACTTCAATAAAAAGAGAATAATTATTGTGAATTATTTTAATATGGATGCACAGCTCAATGGAAATTGCAAAAAGTATTAATGAAGGAAATGTAGCAATTTCTCTACAAGTAATATATTCCAAAGAAACGAGTATGCATTTGTGCAAATATATAGCTACCAGAATGTTAATTAAGGAGTTATATATTATGTTAAAAAATAAAAATACCTATAAATCCACCAACAGGAAAAATAATTAAATCCATTAAGATGTATGGCGTTATGAAGAAAAATGATAAAGTTCGTAAGACAATAGGCTAGAAGAACATTCAACAACATAGAAAAATGTACACAATATATTTTAGTGAGAAAAGCTAGTCATAAAACTGTATGCATAGGGACTTCCCTGGCGGTCCAGTGGTTAGGACACCATGCTTCCACTGCAGGGTGTGCGGGTTCCGTCCCAGGTCGGGGAACTAAGATCCTGCATGCTGTGCGGCGTGGCCAAAAACAAACAAACAAACAAAACCCCAAAAAACAAACAAACAAAAAGAAACAAAAAAATTGTATGCATAAAAGAACCAGTTTTGTGAACATAATGCATATGTGTGCATATGCTTTTCTTCTAAAAGTCTTCAGAAAATCGTTTGTTCATTTTCTCCTTCATCAGACCAAGAATATGGATTTTTCTTGCTTTTTTCTCTTTCGACTTTTGTAGGGATCAAATTCCATTCTCAGGTTTGTATCTGGTGGCAAAGATATAGACAAGTCCCAGCACGACTACCAATTTTTGTCTGATAATCACTTTTTTTCAGTTTTGTCCTATTCTCCTTCTTGGCTCACAGATGACTATTTGATAGAACAATTGAAATAGATGAAACACTCTGTAAAATTACTGGCTGTACTTACTGTCTTAACTTTAACGTATAAACTTTACATCCGGAGACTACACTAAATTAGGAGTCGCTGCATTCAAACGGATCTAGAATAAAGGGGTGGAGGCAAGATACACTCCTCTCTCTGTCTCTTAAAAAGCAAAGTCTTTGTGGAAGAGAAACCAATCCCACGCCAGTCATCTGGTTAGAACTGTCCCTGGTGACCTAAGTCAAAGAGCACACAGTAGTAGTGGTTAAAAGATTCTCACTTGTTTTTCCCAGGTAGTCTACATTTCAAGAAGAGAAACTGGACAGGTCGTGAGGTAAAGTCTACATAGCTTTTAATCAACCCTAATCCATCTGCTTTATTATTACAGGCAAGTTCTGACAATTTCTGCTTTTTAAGGTGTGCATTTGACAATGTTCAGTGGACATTTATCAAGTCTCTGCAGTACGCCAGGGGCTGTGCTGTTTGCTGGGATAACAGTGGTGATTAAAAGAGAAATGGTTCTTGCCTTCATACAGTTTAGACTCTAATTTGTTCATCAGTTTTAATTTTTGTTTAAACTTTTTTTTTCCTTTCCTGTGTTCCCTTTGGTCTTTTAGTGGGAAATTGAGATGCCAGAGGTGGAAGGGGGAAGGGGGTGGGAAGTGCTCTTACTTAAAGACTAATTTGGACATGAAATCTCACCTCTTATGCATTGTCTTTAACCCTTGGTTTGCCATTTCACATGTGGCTGTCAATGCAACAATTTACAGAGAGAATGAATTATACACAAGACAGTGGGATGTTCACCAAAAGCCCCTGTATTAGTTTCCTATTGGTGCTGTAACAAATTACCACAAAATGACTTAAGAAAATACAAATATATTATCTTGCAGTTCTGAAGGTCAGAGTCCAAAATCAGTTTCACTGGGATAAAATCAAGGTGTTGGCAGAAATGCCTTCCTTCTGGGGGCCCTAGTGAGGGATCAATTCCTGTGCCTTTTCAAGCTTCTAGAAGCCACCTACCTTCCTTGATTTGTGAGTCATTCCTTCATCCTTCATCTTCATTTAAAGTTCATCACTCCAACCTCTCCTTCATCACATCTCCTTTTCTGACTCTGATCCTCTTGCCTCCATTTTACAATGACCCTTGTAATTACATTGCGTCCAACTGGATAGTCAAGGATAACCTCCCCGTGTTGAGAACCTTAACTTAATCACAGCTACAGGCTCCCTTTTTCCACAGTAAAGTAACATACTCACAGTTTCTATGGATTAGAATGTGGACATCTTTGGGGGCCATTTTTCTGTCCACTTCAACCCCGTTGCCCTACTTTTCTAGGTGAAATCATGCCTAGAATATTATCAAGTATACTCATTCCCAAAATCTCACTGTTGTTAGTACAACTGTATTAGCTATCTATTGCTACATTAACAAATTATCCCCAAATTCAGCAGCTTACAACAGCAAATATTTATCATCTCACAGTTTCTACGGATCAGAAATCTGGGCACAGGTTAGCTGTGCCTAGTGCCTCTGACTCAAAGTCTTTCATAATGTTGCAGTCAAACCATCAGCTAAGACTATAATCTCATCTGAAGGTGAGATCTACTTCCAAGCTCACCTATACCTTATTGGCAGGCATCGATCCCTCACTTGTGCGCCCCACACAAGGATGCCTCACAACATGGCAGCTGTGTTCTCCCAGGTGAGCAATCCAAGGGAGAGCAAGAGAAACATGCCCAAGATGGAAGCCACAGCCTTTTTCTAACCTAATCTTAGAAGTAACATCACACAGCTTTGTCATATTCTGTTTACTAGAAATGAGTTGATATATCCACTCTATATTCAAAGGGAATGGATAATGCATGAATATCAGGAGGTAGGGATCAGTGGGGACCATCTTAGAGGCTACCTACCATAGCTGCCCTAATACCTTGAACTTCATGGACTTTCAGTGCCAAAATTACACAAATATTTCTCTTCCTCTATTTCCACACTAACATTTCCTAATTCAGATATTGAATAGTAAATCTAGAATATTTTTAAATATTTTTAAATTAAGGATTTTTTTAACAGTCTGTACAATTATTTAGCTCATTTGAGAAGAATAGGAAAATGTAATTATTATGGATTTTCAGTTCTATTTTAACTTCCAGGTTTTTAAAAATTTGACAATAAAGGCTGGATAGGAAACATACAAGAATTAAAATTATTGCCCCAAATTGAAATTCTCTAGTGGATATTTCAGATAATAGGTAAATAAAAGTCAAATTGGGGGAAAGTATCTTTCTCACCTTAAACAAACAAAAAGTCTTATGCTAAAAAAGACCCTTGCATTTCCATCCTACAGTTGAATGAACTACTTGATTATTTTAAATAATGGATGATATATAATGCAATTTCTCCATCTCTTATTATTTTTCTTTCTCTTTCTTTCAATAATGCAATACAGATAGTATCCAACTTAGATGGTTTGACTTATGATTTTTTGACTTCACCATAGTGCAAAAACAATATGCATTCAGTAGAAAGTGTAGTTTGAATTTTGAATTTGATCTTTTCCAGGGCTAGTGATATGCAGTACGACACTCTCTCATGATGCTGGATAGAGGCAGCGACCCACAGCTCCCAGCTAGCCACGTGATCACAAGGGCCAACAACCAATATAGTTAAAACCATTCTGCATCCATGCTACCACTCTGTTTTCACTTTCAGTACAGTACTCAATACATTACATTAGACATTTGACACTTTATTATAAAATAGGCTTTGTGTAAGATGATTCTGCCCAACTGTAGTCTAATGTAAGTGTTCTGAACACATTTAAGGTAGGCTAAGCTGTTATGATGTTTGATAGGTTAGGTATGTGTTAAGTGCATCTCGACTTACAATCAACTTATGTGACTCCATCATAAGTCAAGGAAGATCTGTACAGCATAGGGATACATTTTTTTTTATCATTACAGTAATAATCTAAATTTCAGCACACAATTTTTTCCAATGGATTAATCAATGTTCTGACCTGAAGAATTCTTGTGCCCATCCACCAAAGAAAATCTGTCAGTAATAATTAATGTTGTTTACTCAACATGTTAGTTCTACCATGTTGGTTCCTCATCTAAAAAAATATAATTCTGACTTTTAAAGTCAGCACATTATATCTGTTTATATATAATTATTTCTATTATTAAAGAAATAGTAAAATAGTACACTAGGAAAGAAACAAGTGTTCGGAGTTTGAACACATAAAACGATAAACATGTTCACCCAGTTGAAGCCAAGCGGTGAAATCTGGAGAGATTAAAGTGAATAGTGACAACATAGTAACTGCAACCATTCTTAAATCTAAATGTCAGTAAAATGAATCATATTAGAGCTGTTGATTAGAGGTTTGAGGAAAGGAATGACATGCTTTAAATTTAAGGAGAAAACTACTACTTTTAAATAGAGGCACTTAAAATTAGTAAGCAATAGGATGCATGGGGGAAAAGGTCATGTGTCTATATTCTGTGTTTAAGCACTTTTGCAGGTTTGTTTTTAATTGAAGGCTTTAGTCTGTTCCTATATTCTGCCTGTAATCTCTTTCAGTTATTCAAGCCACACTTAAACTCCTCCAGGGTGACTGCACAGAGCAGTTAGTACCTGAGGAGAAAGTGATGCTGTAATAATATCAATACATTGCTTCCATAAAGTCAAACATTTTACCCTGTAACTTCAACTATAAGTTCTAGTTGCGCTATTGGGTCCCAAATACACATTTCTAGAGAATGGATTCTTGTGGCCTAATTTGAGTCAGCTATTCTCTCTTCAACTAATCAACTGTGGCTACGTGTGTGGGGTGGAAGGGTGGGGAGGGATGGGGAGATGGGGGGTAGGGGGAGAGTGAGTGGGTGGGTCCCTCTATACTAAAATGAGTGCCGTCAACCATGTAAATGAAATTAGGAGGGGGAGGTAGAGGGGGTAATTTCCAGAAAAGGGGGTCTCAGAACCCAGAAATAGAGGAGTTTGAAAAGAAACCAAAAGTTCCACTATAGCATAATATCTTTTAAAATATTCGAAGATAATTATCAGGCTTCCTATGAGTCTTCTCTTTCCCAGTTTTTACACCTTGAGATTTTTTTTTTAAATCTCCATAAAATTTTGAACACCTTAGCTTTTTTAACCTCTTCTAAATTTGTGAATATTAGATATAATGTACAGTAAAATCAACAACTAGCATAGTGCGTAATTCTATACACCTGTCTAATCACTACTCAAGGCAAGAAGCAAAATATTGTCCACAGCTTAAAAGCTTCCAATACAGTTTTGTTTTTTTTTACTTCCTTTAACCTCCAGAGAAAAACACTATCCTGACCTTTAGGGTCATTCATTCTTTGCCTTTATCTATTTAATTTTCGGTAGTTTATTCACCTAACTATAGATCCCTAAACATCATCGTTTAGTTTTTCCTGGGTTTTTTTATTTTGAGCTTTGCATAATGGACTCATACAATATATAGATCCATTTGTATCTTGATTCGTTTGCTCAACATGCTATTTATAAAACTCATGCATAGTGTTCCGTGTAGCTGTTTTTGTTTGTTTTTCATTGTGTTCCACTGAATGAATATGCCAGATTGCTTAGAGCCATTCTAAAATTGAGCCTTGTTTTGGAACTTTCCAAGTGTGGTATTATTGTGCACAGTGCTGCTCTGAACCTTCCAGATCATGTATCCTGATGCACAGAAGTATTTCTCCAGGGTATATACTTAGGAGCAGAAATTTGCTGTGTCATAGGATATGCATATCTTTAGCTTCACTAGGTAAGACGAAGCCTTCTTCTAAAGTGGTTGCACCAGTTTACAGCCCCTACCCTGGCAGGATATGAGAGTTCCGCTTGCTCCACATACTTACCGTGACTTAGTTATCACATTTTCAGCCCCTTCTTTGTGGTTATATTTTACAGGCATCCCCCATCTTAAGTTGTGGCCCTTGGAATTATACCCGGCATTTCAGCTGTGATCTAACCAGAGCACTGAGAACTCACTTGTCACTAAAGAGTATACTTCTGTGATTAACATAACCACATCAGTTTTGGGCGAATCTAAACCCTGATGTCTTTGGCTGATAAATCATGTCTCTCTCATATTGTATTTTTGCAATTGATTTTTTTCAGTCTAATTTCAGTACTTCATACTTATTTTTCTTCATCTTATCTGATTTAAACTCTGATTCTAGTTATGAAGATTGTTTAAGATAATGGCTCTGTCTCCAAAAATATTAGCTGTCTGGAAGTTTCAAGCAATTTATATCTAATTTATTAGTCTATCTTGTGGTAAGTCAGTGATATGTTGAGAAGAACAGGGTCTAGAACAGTGTCTTGGAAAATGTACCAGAAAATTTTCCCTAGGTTAAGTCCTGCCCACTACTCAGCCCTCTCACAATTTGGCTCATCAATAAGTAGCAGAACTATCCCTATTATTTTATTATCCAGGAGTTTTTACTTTATACCTATAACTCAACTTTTGGCTGCTATCTTTTCCTTGTTCTTGTTGTAATATAGGTAAAAAGAGCCCTGTGTGTGTGTGTGTGTGTGTGTGTGTGTGTGTGTGTGTGTACATTTTTCTTTCCAAGACTTAGATCATTCTGCGCTTTGACCATCCTGGTGTTTTTCTGTAGTATTGTAGTATCCCCTGACATCCCCTTTTGGTTATAGGCCCCTGTTTTTATCTTACAAACAAGTCCTTTAAAGTATGAGCTCATCTAAGGAGCCTCTTTTTTTCATATACTTACCCTCCATTTTCTCACCTGTAATTATGAAATCAGAATTAAATTTTCAAGAACTTCCCAATTCTCCGAAATTGACTTTCCATGGTTTCATAGATTCATGACATAAAGTCATGCCTACTTTTTCTCTGATGTTTTTTAATGGCCATCTTTCTAAAATCTAACACATACCTTTCATTGGCTCTCATGAAGTGTGAAATGCATGTCTTCTCCCAGGCGCCACCATTTCTTTTTGGTAAATGAATGAATCATTCCATATTGGCAGGACCAGCTTCATGGAGCATGCAACCTGTGTTTTTCCAAGGGCCCCACGCTTTTCCTAATGCTCTGCCATCACCATCTTGAAATTCTTAGTAAGTTCTGAACAAAAGGCCCACATTTTCATTTTGTATGGTACTCTGAAAATTATATAGCTGGTCTGCATTCATGATAGGAAATCACCTATCTGCTGTCTCTATTTCTTAGGAGATAAAATTGACTACAAGGCAAGTTAGGACATTTTCAGGTTTTTGTCAAATAATAAATCAAAAAGCATCTGCAAGGGGCTCAGTAATGGATTATACCCTCCATAGAAACCTTCCCCTTCAATATCCAGCTTCCTAATCGCTAGTCCTGTCCTCTTTGCTCTGATACTTATTTACCCCTAGCTCACTTTTTTGACCACACCATGTTTCTACTGGCATCTAGTGGGTAGAGACCAGGGATGCTACTAAGTATTCTACTATGCACAGAAGAGCCCTCCCCTCCCTCCACCCACGATAAACACTATCCAACCCAAAATGTCAATAGTGCTGAGGCTGAAAAACTAAGGTTCAGTATAATTCTGGATGCACTACTCAATACAATTAGAAAGGAGAAAGAAATAAGTAGTATAACTATTGGAAAGAAGACACTTATTTTTGCAGATGATATGATTGTATACTAGTCAACCCAAGGAAGCCATCTAAAACAGTATTTTTTTTTTTTTTTTTTTTTGTATTTATTTATTTATTTGGCTGCACTGGGTCTTAGTTGCAGCATGCAGGATCTTCGTTGTGATGTGCGGGATCTAGTTCCCTGACCAGGGATCGAACCCGGCCCGCTGCATTGGGAGCACAGAGTCTTAACCACTGGACCACCAGGGAAGTCCCTAAAACACTATTGATTGATTATAATACATAATAGAAAAACAAATTCGACTAAAATCACCCCCAAAAGTCATGTTCATTGTAACTTGTGATATTTTAAGGTATCAACTGTAAACTAGATGTATATAAATAATAAAAGGTAAATATTTGTTTCTTTTTATAATTTGTTACTTTTTGCAATCACTTTAATTTTTATTCAAGACTTTTTTGTTAACAAATGTGGTTTGGAATTTAATTTTTCTGAAGGAATATGCTTTGATGATGAAGCTGCAATGATAAGAAAACATTCTGAAGTAATTATCCAGATTAAGAAGCTGTGCTAGCATATAGATCAACATACTGCTTCCTTCATTGAGAAAGTCTTGCTATGAAAAATGTCGGCGGACCTAAATATTGTGCTGACTGAAGCATTAGACTGAAGCATTAAGAACTATGAACTACATAAAGGCTAATGCATTAACTTTGAGATTACTCTCTTTATTTTATTTACCATATGAGTTGACCATAAGCAACTGTTATTGCATACTGACATACAAGGATTATCAAGGGGGAAAATTCTGTTAAGAATATTTGAGCTACGGGAAAATCTCTTGGTGTTTTTGGTCCTAACATTTTAAAGATGCAAAAGAGACATCCGGCTTACTTTTCCATAGTCTCTTCTGTATTTTTAATAACTTTAATACTTTCATGCAAGAAAAGAATGCCACATGTTTTTCAATGACAAACAGAGCAGAAATGAAAACTAAAAGCTTGTTTCTACAGAAACTAAAAGTTTCTACAGACCATTGTGACATTTTCCATAATTTAACAATAATTAACCATGAAATAGGTGAAGATTTGAATATTGCACACTTACGTAAAGTAACCACTGAAAACTTTTCAAATTTAATAGGATGTTTTGAATTTTATTTTCTGTTCAAAGAAGATGCCTTTAGGGAATTCATTAGATTTTAATTCATTTCTTTCATCAAAAGATATTATAAGTGTATAACCTTAAAGAATAAATTGTTGGAACTGAGTACTGATGACAAATTGGCAATAGATTTTGAAAATATAGTTTCATTTTCTTCATTTTAGGAAAAAGTTATAAATTAGTACTAAGAAGTCGATGAAATTCCATTCCCATCAACATGCTTCTGAGAGACAAGTTTCTCTACTAAGAATGTTATAAAGTTTAGACATATTTGTCCCTCTGTGAGTAGTATTATTGTCAATCCAGCCCAGAGAAGATACAAGGAAGAAGCAAGTCCACTGGTCATATATAAAACTTGAAGTATTGATATATACAGTGTTCATTCAAAGTTTGTGTATTGACTGTGGTGGAGGACTAGATTTTTGTTCTATTTTAATGAGGCACTGATCCAATAATTCCCCAAAAGAGGAAAACATTAAGAAAGTTATTGAAGAGTCTTTCTCTCAAAAAAGTGCTAGGCCCAAGTGGTTTTCAGATGAGTTCCTTTAAACTCTTAAAACACATATAACTGGTGTAATATTTAAACAGTTTCAGAGTATAGAGAGAAAGAAATCATCCCAGTTCTTCCTATGAGGTCATCATAACCCTGATATGAAAACTAACAAGACAAGAAAGAAAATTGTATCTAAAAAATTATGCAAAAATCTCACGTAATATGGATTATAAGCACATATTAAAACAACTCCATTATGTAAGGATAATTCAATAATAAGAAAACTATTAATATAAATAATATTATTAATGTACTATATTAATAGGTCAAAGGAAAAAAAATAAGCATTATAGTAGATGCCACAAAGACATTTGACAATGTCAAACATCCAAACAACCATTACTGATTTTTAAAAATTGTAAAGGGACTTCCCTGGTGGTCCAGTGGTAAAGAATCCACCTTCCAATGTAGGGGAAGTGGGTTCGATCTCTG
Organism: Balaenoptera physalus; assembly: GCF_965194825.1. Taxonomy (NCBI): domain Eukaryota; kingdom Metazoa; phylum Chordata; class Mammalia; order Artiodactyla; family Balaenopteridae; genus Balaenoptera; species Balaenoptera physalus. The sequence goes on from NC_138890.1 coordinate 148,087,778, forward strand.
GTGGGGAGCTAAGATCCTACATGCCGCGGGACAACTAAGCCCATGCACCACAACTACTGAGGTCGCACGCCTCAACTAGAGAGCCTGTGTGTTGCAAACCACAGAGCTCACGTGCCCTGGAGCCTGTGCGCCACAACTAGAGAAGAGAAAACTTGCACACCACAACTAAAGAGGAGCCTGAGACACAACAAAAGATCCCGCATGCCTCAGTGAAGACCCTGCATGCCACAACTAAGACCCAATTCTGCCCAAAAAAATAAAGGAAAAAGAATCGTAAAATAGGGATAAATGTATACTTTAAAATATACATATATTACCAGAGAAGTCAGACACACAACACATACACACCATACACACACACCCCTCAGGTCAGGAGCCAGCATCATGTTGAATGATGAAATGCTAGAACAATTCTCATAAGCCTGGAACAAATAAACCAAGATCTTCTGTCACCGTTATTGTTTAATGTTTCCATAAATATCTCTTGGATATATTTGAAGCTCTAATATAGTTGCTACTGTGGTAAATTGAATAATGGGCCCCCAAAGTTTTCTTTGCTCTAATCTCTAGAAGCTGTAAAGATTACATGGTAAAAGGGAATTTGCAGATGTGATTAAAATTGCAGACCTTAAATCAGGATATTAGCCTGGATTATACAGGTGGGTCCAATCTAATCACGATACCATAAAATATAAAACAAGAAATCAAAGATTTCAAGTGTGAGAAGAATTTGACTCACTACTGTTGCTGGCTGTAAGACAGAGGGGCCCACATGTAAGAACCTGAGAGAGGCTTCTGGATGCTAAGGGTGGTCCCCAAATGACAGCCAGCAAGGAAACAGGGAGCTCCAAATGCAAGGAACTGGATTCTGCCAAAAACCCGAATAAGCTGGGAAGCAGAGTCTCTCAATAAAAACACAGAGAACGAAACCATGGTTTCATCTTTGTGAAACCTGGAGCAGAAAAACCAACCTAGATTTCTGACCCAACAGAACTGCAAGATAATACATTTGTGTTGGTTTAAACTGATGAATTTGTATAATGTGTTATGCCAGTGTCATAGACTGAATTGTGTCTCTCCAAATGTCATATGTTGAAGCCCTAACTCTCAAGGTGGCTGTATTTGAAGATAGAATCTTTAAGGAGGTAACTGAGGTCGTAAGGGTGAGACCCTAATCTTACAGGACTCATGTCCTAATAAGAGAAAGAAACACCAGAGATCTCTCTCTCTCATTCCATGCATACACAGAGAAAAGGCCATGTGTGGACAAGCAAAAAGGCAGTCATCTGCAAACCAAGGAGAAAGGCCTCAGCAGAAATCAACTTTGCTGGCACCTTGATCTTGGACTTCCAGCTTCAAGAACCTTGAGAAAATGTGGTGTTCTGTTATCGCAACCCTAGCTAACTAAAACAGGCAATGACAGAAAACTAACACAGTTTGAGAGCCATCAGTAGGGACTGACCCTGGCAATGTGAAATATCTGGGTTTTTTGTTTGATTGTTCATTTATACTTAGTTGACAGTATATATTTGCCATTTCAAATTCTGTTCATGTGATCAATTTTATCAGTCTTTTCTTTCATGGCTTCTGCATTTTGTGTCTTGCTTAGAAAGGACTTCAAATCTCTCTATCCACCCTCACTCTCTTTCTGACTCTCTCTAGAATAACTTTTGAACATTAGGATGCATAATGATCATTCTTCTCCTTTCCAACCTTGTTTTGCTTTTTAAAGCTCTCTTCCCTTAACTTTCCCTTCCCTGTTCACAGTTTCCCTGAATACCAAGAACAGCCCATGATATGTGATAGGTACAAAATAAATTTGTCTCAACTAAATGCAGTTATTTTTGAGAGATGCTCTATCTAATTGCCCTGTCTCAATTTTTGTTGATTTCTTTGTAGGTTATTTCTTCTCTCTACTGACTGTTGCAGACAAGAAGAAGGGAAATTCTACCATATACAACTTTCCACCATAACATATGATAATTATATTGATAGAATATTAACATTTACCTGTTGAGTGGACAGATCAACCACTTGTGTACCAAGTATCATGTGGCTGATTAAAATAGAAAGGCACTGCTTGAACACTCAATCCTGTTCAAAGCAATACCCAAGACATTTCTTCACTTATCCTTACCTTTGGGTATTATTTCAAATTTCCACTCTCCTTTTTTAAAAATTAGCCCTGATTCATGGTTCTTTTGACAACTTTCCATGCAGTCATGTAGTTACTATCTTACCTCAGACCCCGGGCAGTGTGTTGGAGCCATCTTGCAGCCATTCAATGCTAATTGTCTGCATCTTTTCCCAACACTGTGTTCAGTGAGGTCAAGTTGGTCACTTGAAATTAGTCTTGAGGGAGTACTGAACTCATGAAATTGGTAAATGTGACAAGCCAACAGTCTTTTTTTCCCCCGGAAAATGCTGGCTCTAGGATTCAGACTACAGCACTAGCTATTCTCCATGCCCTGGCAAGTTTTACCTGCCCCTGTGTGAGAAATGGAGGTACAAGAAGCCAAGACGATATGCTTGCCCCATCACTGAATAATATCTGCACAGATCACTCAGAAGATCTGGTGGCCCCTGGAAGGCCTTTTTCAACATGTGGATTATTGCAGTCTTATGTTAGCAATTATTTTTGGTAAAATAAAGATCCAAAAGGATGACTTTTATTTTGGTAAAACAAAGAGTTGAAACTTCTGAGCTTAAAATGTTATACAAGATCATTTTAATAAACTAAATGTCTATTAATAGGGTAACGTTAAATAACTTATATGAAGCCCATACTAAGGAATATTATATAATAGTGTAACAAGTATATATGTTCTTGGCATAACAACATTCTTAAGAGGAAAAAGTAAATGGCAGAAAATGTATATCTTATGTTGCATTTATGTACAAAAATTGTATGTAGATTGATATGTAGGGGACCTATGAGGTGCTGATAATGTTCTGTTTCTTGACTTGGGTAGTGGTTATATTGGCATGTTGCATTTGTGACAATTCATTAAGCTGTAAAATTATGACATGCATACTTTTGTATATATGTGTTATTCTTTAAAAAGTTTACTTTAAAATGATATCTAAAGACATGTATGTATAGATATGTGTGTGTATATAATTTCTTTGAAAAATCTCTAGAAATAATCAATTAATAACCATGGTTGCCTCTGGTGAGAGCTGTAGCATTTGGAGAATAGTGAAGGGGACTCAAATATTCAATTGTTTGAATGTTTTACAGTGAGTATATATAATTTGTAGGGACAGAAAATTCCCCCAAAGAACTATTAAAAATTAACTACACACCTACTCATTTTGCCTTTAAAATCAATTTTCTCTTTGCACATTCAGCTGTTTCTTGTGTTCTCCCTGAAGTTCCAGATGGAGGGAGAGCTACATCCTCACCTGCGTTTTGCAAACACATGAGTAAAGGAGACACATCTGAAACATAAAATCTGTGTGACAGCTTCCTTCAAAGGAGTCCCATTTGTCTTTGAAAACAAAGTAAATTACCTGAGTGAATACAAATTCCATCTTGTGAAGTCTTTGTTGAGAGGTAAGTGAATCATTGGTCAGGAGCCTACAAGCCTGTGCACCAGCCCTTACTTTCCCCCTGGGTGCACTGGGATAAATATTTTAGTTTTAAAACATTCTTAAAATGTTTTAGTTTTAAAACATTCTTAAAAAAGCATTCTTGAATGTCAGTATGAGAGAGTATTTAAGTAATATGTCCAAGGCTGGTCCTGATGAAGCTTTCTATGGGACTAAGAGAGACTTCTTCGTGGGCAAATTATACATGTTTCTTGAGACTCCCAACCTAGGTTTCACCCCACTGAAGAATAGGGTTTTTTTTTTTTTTAATTTTAACCTAACCAGAGCTGCTGCATACAGCTGTTCGGGTGTATGCTGAGGCCAAGGTGATGAGGAGCTGAAATCAGCTTTTGCTCCCCTTCCCAGCTGCTACTTGGGCAGCCTCCACCCAGAGAAGCCATCATTTTCTAATTCACTCAAAGCCATTATGCAGGCTAATGGTGGCCCTGCTTGGACTGTTCTTAGAGAAAGCAGGCAATTTCTTTTCCTTGGTCATTGGAATATAAGTCATTTGAGACCTTTACTTAAAATAATGTTGGATTAGGCTCATCTGTATTTCTGACACCTTTAGAGTCTTCCTAAGACATTTGGTTACTTAGTTCAACTTATAGTGAAACCATGGAATGATCTGGAGACCTTCTTTACTTTGGCACTGTTAATTTTTAAAGCTTTCCCCAGGTGGCCATTTAAAGTTTTTGATGCCTAGAATGGCAAAGGAGATTTATTGCATATTGTATTTTTAATCCCCTTAAGGTAAATCGATAATGAATGAATTTTTTGTTAGACAGGCCCCATTGGACTAGGAGTCTGTAATTTGCATTTTTGCATTCTTCCTGCCAGCCCTAACTTTAAGCTTGGGGGAAATCTTTACTCTCCAAATCCTGAACAATATGGCACTAACTTATGTCTATTTGGAACTTTCTGCCAACTCACCGGTTGGTCAAATCCTAATCTGTGGGGAGGATATCAGAGAATATATATCTGCTCCAAATGCTGACTAAACTCCTAGGCTTGTGGAGCAAGGCTGCATATAGAAGCAGAGACGTCCTTTGGAGTCCTTCTCAACTGCCACAGATAAAACTGGAGTCATAAAAAATTGAGGGGGGTGGGCTATTGCCCATCAAACTCTCCTATCTCTCAGGATCCCCAAGAGAAGGCAAGGGGTGGCCAAACTAACCCTTCCTTCTGGGGAGAAGGATGCAAATCTCTGGTACTATCTTAAGATTCAGGATACAGACTGCGTTTCCCTAGACATGGAGGTAGAGTAGGTAAAGAAAAACAAGAGCCATCTGTGTCTTAGTCATTCTGTCGTCCTCCTTCTGTCTGAGAAAGATATTTTGGGGGAGTTGGGAGATGGAGCTCTGGGGTGTCTGATGATTCTCATCTCCCTGGTTTTCATGTGTAGATGACTGTCATGGACCAGAAAATGTGTGCCCCTCTCAGAGAAGGCGTGGGCTTCTGCTCCACCATTGAGCATGCTGCTGCATTTGCACCTGGGACCCCCTAAGCTTCCCCCATCTGGGATAGGGTACTGGGCGTTGGTAGGAACCACAGGAATATGGCGGTTAACACTGTATGGCAGATGAAAAGGTACATATTCATGTCCCATTGACTACAGCTACTTCTTCCTTCCCCCCACCTCCACCTGATGTTGACTCAGCCTCTGGGCTGGGTCTAGGTCTCTAGATCTCTAGATTAGTTTATCTATGCCTCCCCCCACACCCCATTTTTACTTAAGGCAACCTTCCATTTGCTTTCCTTCTCACCTGCTTACAGCAATGTTCCTCCAGTTTATTAAACCATCAGTCTTTAGTCCACCTCATCTTTCTTGAAAATCAACCTGTCTACCTTCCCATTCACGCAGACGACCTCCCATGAAGTTCAGTTAAGAGACTTCATGTAAGTTTTGCACAAATCTTCAAAGCTTTCACTTCAGTATCAAAGGTCTCAAACTTGAAGGTTTGAAAGTGAAAATTTAATAGTCAATAATTCTAGTATTTCAATAAAAACTGAGAAAAATATACATTATAAATGTTTATACAGTGCTCATAGATATCTTTAACTCCCATATTATCTCCCATATTTGTTTTTTAAATGGCAACATTTTATAAAGACAATAACTCTGTAGTAATAAAAATCTGGTTTGAAACACTGCTCCTCCCCTTACTTAGTTCTGCTCAGTTAGAAGGGCTATTTACTGGTCTTAGAGTTTGTTTCCTTATATATAAAACGAGGTTGTAATACCCACTTTAAAGACCTGTTTTGAGGATCAAATGAAATAACATATGTAAAATACCTGGCACACAACAGATGCTAAATAAATGTTAGTTCCCCTATTCTGTCTTCACCCCAGAATAATATTTTTGCTTAAATCACTTCCAAAGTGGAATAATTAGATAATGGATGACCCTGCATGTCTCTGGGTATTTCATTAGTCCTTGACATTGTCATGTCCTCTTATCAGTGTGTTGACTTGCCCAGAGTTAAGCTTCAAACAGTGATTGAGTTCATTGGAATCCATCGTCTCATCTTCTTTCCTTGATCACAGCTTAATGACATTTTCTAGGTATCAGTGCACTCAATATGCCCTGAAACTTCTTGTTTTACAATAATCAAACAGTTTCACTCACTGCTCTTTAACCAAAGAAACTTAGAGTATTTAGGAAAAAAGTTTCTTCTCAATTTTTTTCTCAAAATTGGGAGTGAAAGGAACATGTGGGAATAAGTACAATAAGTATGAAACATTTTAAATACAAATAAGAAAAGGTTAAAAATAATTATAATCTCAATACATTGTAAGCAGAGTAAAAATTGACATTCTTACTTTGTTAATTAAGTCAACTTTAAATGTTCATTCCTGATCGTCTCTGTAGTTCAAAGCTGTTGAGAGTAAAATAGAGTACCAGGAGAGCCTTGCGTTGAGAGCTGTAATATGTACAATCAACATTTAAATACACCCAAATACTATTAATTTTTTTAAAAATATTTTAAAGTGAGGCACATGGATACAGCCAAATGTTCTGATTTTTATTTTTCTCATTTTGTCTTCTTTTTCACGACATCCAAATGTATTGAGTATCACTTCTCTATACTCATGACCACACCATTTATCTCTGTTTCCTTTGCCGGCTTTGTAAGATCCTTCTATTTTTATACCATCTTTTAGGACAACAATTCTAATAGACACTTTCTAATAAATAAATGTATGAGAAGTGAATTAAGACAGTGCAGTTCTCAAAAGCTTACAGATTAACTATCACCCAGAAATGCCTCTGATCAGGTTAGAATGAGGCTGGTGGTGGTGAAGTGTTTGCATATTAAAGTCTAATTGCCTTCCAGATGCTCCACGGGGTAGAGATTTAGCTGCCCTCTTTATTCTCCGAATCCAAATGTCCCCCCATCCACCCAAGTTTAGAAACTGAACAGGAGCCAGCTAGAGAGAGGCCTAACTCAGATGAAACAGCTTATACCTGGCTTATAGCTGCTGCTCAGTGTATGCATATGGAATGAATAAATGAGTGAATAAATGAATGTATTTTAAAGTAACTTTATGATTTTGCGAAGATCAGAGAGCCAATTTCCTCACTTTGTAATACGAGGAGGTGGGCTTCCATCCCTCTACTTAAATGATCTGAACTTTGATTACAGTTGTTAATTGTTCTCAGCCCCAGGGAGAATGTGTGTGAGCTCTCTGATCAACAATGGTTTGTGGATAGGGTGAATCCAGGTTTTGTGAGGTTGAAGTTCACACAAATTTGGGGTCCTTCTCTGAGAAAAAGAATGCCCAAATACAATATTTGGTACATAATATAAGCTCTTGTTTGTTTGTTTTTTTACCAATTGAATTGATTATATTTTACTTTTTCAAATGTTACGAAAATGAATGACCATGTAGTATATTGCCATGAGTGTTGGCTACTACCTGACCCCTTCTCCATGTCTGCTGTGTGAGTTGAGATGACTTAAAGGTTGGGCTCAATCTTAAATGACCAACTTAAAGGTTGGGCATTCATATACCTCTTTATGAATCTTAGGCTTTTGCATAGCATGGTGACCTCAGGTTGTCTGACCCCTTAAAGTAAGCTCAATACTTCAGAGGAGGCATCCCTTTGAACAAGGCAGAAACTTCAAGTTCTTTTATAACCTAGCCTCAGAAGTATTGTAAGTGTCACTTTCATCATATTTTGTTGGTCAAAGCAGGTACATGCCCAGCCAGATTCAAGGGGAAGAAACACAGACCCCACTTCTCAAGGGGAGGAGTGTCAACAAATTGTGGTTATGTGTTCAGACAGCCACAGGGGGCCAGTTAGAAACAAATCATAATAAGGAGTAAGCAGATGGCAGAAAAGTTTTCTTGCTGTTGTTGATTGTATATAACCTGGTCTGTATCCTCATTATATAGCTCCTTGCATATCTTAGTTCTCTGTGAGATCATCTTTAATTTACTGATTCTACTTTCAAGATGCTGAAATTATTTCATGGTCGTGGAACTGCACTGGAAATGCAGTAAATAAGAAATCATTAAGAGGTCTGACTCAGCAGCACTTAGACAGAAGTCAAGTCAATTTTTCTACAAGCAGTGTTGAAAGCATGAATGACTGAATTACTAATGCCAAAGTGATCCACTCTTACTAACGATAAGATTAGTCTGTTAACAGATTCCTGTAATGCAGACATTTGCCTTCCTAGAGAAGCAGAGAGAGTTGCTACACTCAAATGTCCAGTCTATTAGTAGAAGATTATTTGGAGTAGGGAGCAGTTCCACAAAGCCAGTTTATGAATTTTGTTCCATTAAGATTTTTTAAAATAGGTAGGCAGATAGATAGATAGATAGATGATAGATAGATAGAAAAAGAAACAGAGAAGGTATGTGTGTATATATATATATATATATATATATATATATATATATATACACATATATATACACATAGATACATATGTACATATAATATATACATATATATACATACTTTGTTTCTTTTTCTATTTATGTATATATATATATATATATATATATATGCACATATAATGGAGAGAGATAGAGACTGTATAAAGTATATGTACATGCCTACATGTGCCAAAAGCATTCAAAATGAATATTTAACATATACAAGAGCTTTTTTTTTCCATTCCATTCATTGATTGGTGAACATTTAGGTCACTCCCACCTCTTAGCTATTGTGAATAATGCTGAAGTGAACATCAGTGTGTAAATACCTCCGTGAGATTCTGTCTTCAATCCTTTTGGCTATATACCCATAAATTTGCATATGGTAATTTTAAATTTTTGAGCAATCTTATACCATTTTCCATAGTGATTATACCATCTTACATTCCCACCAACTGTGTACAAGTGTTCCAATTTCTCCACATCTTCGCCAATACTTTTTATTTTTATTTTTTGAAAATGGCTCTCCTAATGAGTGTGGTTTTGATTGGCACTTCCCTGATAATTAGTGATGCTGAACATCTTTTCATATGCTTGTTGGCCATTTGTATATTTTCTTTGGAGAATAGCTATTCAGTTCCTCTGCCAATTTTTTAATTGGATTGTTTGGGTTTTTATTGTTGAGTTGTAGAATTTTTTTAATATGTATTATGGATAATAATCCCTCATCAGATATATGCTTTGAAAGTATTTTCTTTCATTCTGTAGGTTGTCTTTTCATTCTGTTGATTGTTTCCTTTACTGTGCAGAAGTTTTTAAGTTTGATGTAGTCCCTCTTGTCTATTTTTGCTTTTGTTGCCTGTGTTTTTGGCTTCATATCCAAGAAATTATTGCTAAATCCAATATCATGAAGATTTCCCTTGTGTTTTCTTCTAGAAGTTTTATAGCTTCATGCCTTATGTTTAGGTCTTTAATCCATTGTGAATTAATATTTGTATATGGTGTAAGGTAAGGTTCCAACTTCATTCTTTTGCTTGTGGATATCCAGTTTTCTCAACACCATTTGTTGAAGAGTTTATTTTTCCCCATTGTGTCTGGGTATCCTTGGCAAAGATTATTTGACCATTTATATGTGGGTTTATTTCTGGGCTCTCTATTTTATTCTATTGGTTTCTATGTCTTTCTTTATGCCAGTACCATACTGTTATGATTATTGTAGCTTTGTAATATGTTTTGAAATCAGGACATTTAAATCCTCCACCTTTATTTTTTATTCTCAAAATTTTCTTGGCTATTTGGGTTTGAGATTCTACATGAATTTTAGGATTTTTTCTATTTATGCAAAAGGTACCATGGTATTTTGATAGGGATTGCATTGTGTTAGTAGATTGCTTTGGGGAGTATAGATATTTTAACATTAATTCTTCCAATCCATAAACAAGGAATGCCTTTTTATTTATTTGTGTCTTTTAAAAATTTTCTTTCAGCTTGCAGTGTACAAGTCTTTTGCTTTGTTGGTTAAGTTTATTCTTAAATATTTTGTTCATTTTGATGCTATTGTAAATAGAATTATTTTCTAAGTTTTTTTTGGATTGTTCATTATTACTGTATAGAAACATAACTGAGTTTCATGTGTTGATTTTGTATTCTGCAACTTGAATGAATTTTATTAAGTAAAACAGTTTTTTATGTGAAGTCTTTAGGTGTTTCTCTATATAAAATCATGTTATCTGTGAACAGAGACAATTTTAGTTTTTCTTTCTGATTTGGATACCTTTTATTGCTTTTTCTTGCCTAATTGCTTTGGCTAAGACTTTTAACACTACATTAAACAGAAATGGCGAGAGTTCTTGCCTTGTCTTATAGGGAAAGTTTTAAGTTTTTCACTTTGAGTATGATGTTAGCTGTTGTCTTTTCATATATTCACTTTATTATGTTGAGGTAACTTCCTTCTTTTCCTAGTTTATTGAGTGTTTTTAATATGAAAGGATGTTGAATTTGGTCAAATGCTTTTCTGCCTAAATTGAGATGATCATATGGTTTAGTTTTTGATATTTGTTCTGTTCTGTGGTGTGTTACACTGATTGATTTTCATATATTGAACCATCCTTGCACTCCAGGAAAAAAATTCCAATTGGTCATGATATATAATCCTTTCAATATGTTATTGGATTCTGTTTGTTAGAATTTTTTTGAGGACTTTTGTATCAATATTCATCAAGGTTATTGATCTGTTGTTTTCTTTTCTTGTAGTATTGTTCTTTGCCTGATTTTGGTATCCCGGTAATGCTGGTAATGATTTTGGGGAGGGTTCCCGCATCTTAAATTTTTGGAAGAGTTTTAGAAGGACTTGTGTTAATTATTCTTTAAATGTTTGGTAGAATTATTTAATAAAGCCATCTGGTCTTGGGCTTTTTTTTTGTTGGGAGGTTTTTGATTGCTGATTCAATCTCCTTATTGGTTAGAGATCAGTTCAGATTTTAACATTTCTTCACAATTCAGTCTTGGTAAGTTGTATGTTTCTATGAACTTATCCATTTCTTCTAGGTTATCCAATTTGTTGGCATATAATTGTTCATAGTAATCTCTTATGATCCTTTGTATTTCTGTGGTGTCAGTTGTAATGTCTCCTCTTTCATTTCTAATTTTATTTATTTGAGTCTGTTTTTCTTAGTCTAGCTAAAGGTTTGTCAATTTTGTTTATCTTTTTAAAAAACTAACTCAATTTTGTTGACTTTTATTATTTTTTTTTCTAGTCTCTCTTTCAACTTGAAAGACTCCCTTTAGCAATTCTTGTAAAGCAGGTCTAGTGATGATAAACTCCTTCAATTTTTATCTGGGGAAGTCTTTATTTCTCCATCATTTATAAAGAACAGTTTTGCCACATATAATAATTCCATATAATAATAATAATTAATAATAATAATGCCAGATATAATAATATATAATATATATACTTCTTGGCTGGCAGGTTTTTTCAGTACTTTGAATATATCATCCCACTTTTGACATATATATAGAGGTATAGGTACAGGTATAGATATACACAGAGACATAGATATAGATATGAGACAAACAGAGACAGAGAGATGAGGTAAGGAGAGAGATTTAAAAGCAACTGGCTCACGTGATTATGGAAGCTGAGAAGATCTGCAGTTGGCAAACTGGAGACGCACGAGAGCTGATGTGTAGTTCAAGACACAGTCTGAAGGCCTGAGAGTCAGGTGAGCTGATGGTGTAAGTTCCAGTCTGAAAACCAGAAAGCTTGAAGAAGGACAAATGCTTCAGCCTGAGTCTGAAGTCCAGAAAAGCCCAATATCCCACCTCAAGCAGTCAGGCAGGAAGAGTTCCCTCCTACTCAACATTTTCATTATATTCAGATCTTCAACTGATTGAATAAAACTCACCCACATTAGGGACAGAAATTGGCTTCACTCAGTCCAGGCAAGAAGACATAAGTAAGCTGACCACAATCTGAGGAATGTTTTTAATTTTAAAAGATACTTTTCTATCTCATGGCAAAGGTTCATGGAGAGGCATACCAGGTAACAATCCTTCAACAAAAATCATGACGAAGATATTATCAGTCACATTGCTCTTAACTCCCCTGGTCAGCAGATGCTGTACATTGTTGTTTATTAAAATGGGACCAAGGGCTCACCTGGGTACGACTCTCCTGGGTAATTAAAAATGTAGATTCTGGGACCTAACCCTAGACTTACTGTGTCAGTATCTCCTTAGGTTCTCTGAAGTATGCTGAATCTCATACATATCTTGGCTTTTGAAAGTAAAAACATTATTTTTTGGATGTTTCCTTCGGAAAGTGGTTTCAGGGAAACAGATAGAGGCTTGTCTAAAAGCTCTGGAGCAAATTCCCTGATTGTTCAATGTGGAGGGTGATATCAATTTCATTTGACAATGAACAAAGAAGAGAATAAGTTAGGTAGTCACAAATCCTTGCTCCATAATTGAATTCTGAATCTCTTTTCAGTAACTGGATCTACTGAATAAAATGGTTCATTTGGATACTTTTGCTTCTTGGGACCCGTTAGTGTAAGCAGAGTCATTTTTTCTTTTGTGATGTTCTCACCTCTGATTTCTAAAGTTCTGAGAAAAAGTGAAAGAAAAATAACCTAATATTTATTGAGTTCCTAAAATATGGCAAGCTCTGTGTTAAGCACAATCCTTACATTATTGCTAATTTAATCCTCACAAAAGCCCAATGGAATAAGATATTATTATAATCTCCATGAGGAGACTGGCACAAATATTTCACTCTGCCTGTTCAAGACCACACAGGTAGTGTTATTGAATTAAATCCAAGATCATCTAACATAAGGTCCAGGTTCTTTATGTATTGTATGTTAGATTAGGGCACAAGCTAGTCTGTGGGACATTTGCAGAGATACTCAATCTAAAAACATACTTCTCTTCATGTTTAGAAAGCTATTTGAATTGCTGAATATATATACTGTATATTGTGAAGAATGTCATTTGCGTTATTTCTATTGGAGTCTATATTAGTTAATAATCCTCTGAATTTAAAGGCATTTAGATGAAAGCCTGTGAGAAGCACTGTCCCAAGCTGTTCCCTACATTGTCACATAAAACCCAGACATGCTAAGAAAGTATAGCAAAAGTCTGAAGCGGGCACTTAAATAGATTTTACTCCTTCTGGAAAGCCTCAGAAGTGCAAATAATTCTGAAACAACCACATATGAACTGGTTTATATCCATTGTACTTCTCTAATTAGATGTATACTTCCATTTAATGGGAGTCAGAACAAAGGATTAATATTTGGTGAGAACTGCCCTCAGGAATAAAGTAGGCAGCAGAAATTAAAGGGCAGTTTCTAGCTACCTGCACGCAAGAAGTAAAAATAATAAACCACAGCTATAAAAATTTTGTAAAATGTATGAAGTTCTATACCTTCTTATTCTATGGGAATTTGCTTTTCTTTAGTTATTTCTCTACAATGATTAATTAGAAAACTCATAAAAGACAAAAGACCTGTGTACTTGTATAGTCTATACTATGGCAGCTTGAGAAAAATTCTGACTACTACAGCCCTGAGCTTCTGCCCCAAGGGAATAGCTAAGGATGCTCCCCTTCTGGTACCTGCCAAAACACTCAAGATGGACCCCAAATTGTAGTCTTTTTACACCAAGGAGAATAATTTTGAACAAGTGCATAAATGAAGACTATGAACGTTTTGCAGGTCGTTACAAAGTCTCTAAGTAAGGACTAACATACTGTTGCAGATTGGTGGGAGTGGAGAAGAGTGTAGGACACAAAAGAAGATCAATGAAACTTGGAGAAAAAACTTCAACCAGAAAAATCAGACACTATTTTCTTAATGGTTAAGTGTCTTTACCAATTTTTTTATATGAGAGGGAAGTGGAAATTAATATCAAATGACCACTATATTGAATCTATGCTGAATGTAATTATTCAGCATAAGTTTACCATAAAAAGAAAAAACATACAGTGTTCTATTTTTGGTGTCTTCAAGATGTCTTGAGTTAAAACACCCCTCTAGGTATTCCTATAAATTTTTTGACCTGCTTCTTATGCTCATAAAAAGAACAAAATCTTAAAAGCAGTAGTCCTTCAAAACATTGCATTAATAGGTTTATTTATACTTGCAAATGCTGTACTTTTTTCAAGGTAGAAAGAAAATCAAGAGCTGCAGAAAGTTTGCCTGTGCCTAAAATTCCAGGGTAAAGTTGGAGTAAGAATCCTAAGAGATTAATTAATGCTCAGGCAAGCATTAAAGAAGGTAAAAAAATCAGACTGTGTTTCTAGGGTAAGATTTCAGGAGGGAAAATTAATCTCAGGAAGTTGTCCTTGATCTCAAAAGTGGCCTCATGGACTTAACAATAGAATTGTCTTTGGAGATTTCAGACACATTAAGGTAAGGCCAACCAAATAAACACTGGAGGATTTTGAGGCAACTTTGGATAAGTCAAATATTTTGATACTTATTACAGTGTTGAAATAAATGGAGTATTTGGAGATTCTTAGAGATCACCATATGTAGATTCTCACCAGTGAGTTCAGTTTTTTCCTTTCATATCCAACTGACAAAAGTGGGGATAGACCAAGAATTCATTCACTCAGCAAATGTTGGGTAAGGAATTCATACCCAATTAGTTCAGCCTGGGTCAAGTGTCTAGCCCTGAATCAGTCCATTGTAATCAGGGAAGTGAGGGTCACAGTGTATGAACTTGGCTTTTATCATAACAAATTTCAGATCAATATTAGCCTTGGGAATCTAAACTGAGTGGCGTATGTAACGAAATTCCTACTAGAATTCGAAGGTTGTATATTCAAAGGCTCTGTGTATTCAAAGGCTATGTATGGGAGTAAGAAAGAAGGAGACTGGAGATTTGATAGTGGGGGGAAGGATGGAGTGCAAGTTGATGTTTGAGAGGCAGTAAAGGGAGTCAGACGGCAATGGTTATGGTAAAGGTGGCAACATATGAAATATGTATGAAAAGGTGGCCTTTAGAGCATCTTACCAAAATATACTATATGGATTTTGTCTGTCTCCACCCACTTAATGAAAACATGGGTTTGTCTGTTGTGTTCATAAATTCCTGCCACATGTTAGGCACTCAACAAGTATTTGTTGAACTAACAAATGAATGGATGCAAGAGTAGATGGAATGTGGCGAATGTAATAGAACAAGATGTGCCAATGTTATGGATGGTTTCCCCTGAAACAGTCTTTCATGAATATAAATTGAAAATATTTCTCATCCCAGTTGGAGAGCTAAAGAAAAATGAAATTTGTGCTTCCAGCCCCCTCACATTGCTGGGGTCTCAGTGGATCTCTGGTAGTATATGTTAACAACATGGCTCCACCTCTCTCAGGAAGTTACAGTCAGAAGAACTCACTTCCAAAAGTACATATTGATAACAATTCATTTAAAATCAGAGGGTGAGGGGACTTCCTCTGGGGAGAATAGAGAGATTCTTTGGAGGTACTTAATTTAGAAGCTGGTACTCCAATCTTTTCCTGTTTATCTTCCCTGAAGAGTCTCCTTGTTTTGTCTCCTCCTTTTCCCTTACTTCCCCACACACTTGGGCTGATATTTTCACACTTAAGACATTTTAATTATTTACAAAAGGCTCTATTGCTGAGGAACCAGCTTAGCTGCTCATGACTTTTTCACTAGCATGTTAGTTTTATGTTTTTTATATGCTACACCCTGAGAGTTCTCACCATATTTTGCTAGGTTATTTACCACCCATCGTTCATTGCCAGGGTTGGAAATGTATTCTTTTGTTTAATCTTGTTTTTTCTTTTGTTTAATCTTGGTTTTTTTCCTCTTTTTTCTCTGTGCTTAATTCTAAATAGCAAATTCATCATAGTACTTTATTCTTCTGGTTCTAATCTATTGACAACATAACTATAAAGACCCATGAATTCCTGCTCATGCTTGTTTCGATGAAGGTCAATATTCCATTATTTCATTACATGCCACAGCATGTTGTGGAAAGAGTGTGGGTTAGAGACCCTGATTTTTGTCCAAATTCTGAAATTTACCATGTCTCTGAATTTAAGCTAATCACTCAAACCCTCTTTGCCTTAGCTTCTTTAACTATCCAATGAGTTTATTAATACTATTCTTGAAAGATTGTTATCAAATCAACTGAAACAAAAGGCTGGTAATGTCTTCTGGAATAAGCAAAGCACTTTATCAATCTAAAACACTATTGCCAGCTGTTCCTTTCGTGAGGTTGCCCTGGTCACTGGTTTAGGTGTGCTGACTCAAGAAATATTTCTTCAGGTCAGGCAGAATCAAAACCAACCCCTTGGTAGAACCCAATTATTCAGTAATTCTTAAAAAAAATTATTGAGTACTTACTTTGTGCCTGACACTTTTTGAGGAGTTGAAAATACACTGGTTAATGTTAAAGTCTTTACTCCCATGAGTTTATATTAAAGTTAACATAAGAGTATAGAAAAAGAAGAATTTATACAGAATATAAAATATGTATGTGCAGGTATATTTATATTTATGTTTATACTGCAGAAGTTATGGTATATCATTAATGTCATAAACTATACATATAAATAAGTTGCCAAAAATATCTCTCATTCTTATTGTGTACGTGCATACCTTATAAAATTCATAGGCATTCAATAAAAAACCAAGGTGATGTTTAGCATGGGGGTAAGGGGAATGCTCTCTCCCTGAGCCAGGGCTAAGCCCTAATATGTGCTTTCCTTAATAACTCTATAGGAAGGCCATTTTTTCTCATCTCAGATACTGCCACCTTCTCTCCATCCTGACCCCTCTTTCTTGTTTTTCTTTTTTAATGAGAGAAAAACATGTTGCCTCTGACCTATGAAAGATTTTTTCTCCACAATCTCCATCACCCAACTAAGGTAAACAACTTTGACATACTGTAAAACCTCTCCTACCCCTCATGTCACAATAGAGACTATATGTATGCCCCTAAGCAATCCACGTTGGGTGTATTTACTCCTTTTGGTGGAAAGCAAAAGCTAGCTCATGCTTTGTCCTCATAGTGGTGGAGGACACATGGGTTGAAGCCTCAGATCCCAGATACACCTCTTAGAAGCTGTGTAAGTTTGGTCCAGAGACTTAGTTGTTCTTTCCCTCAGTTTCTTCACTTGCAGCATGAGATAATAAAATTACTCACCTCACAATGTTTTTGTAAGTGTTAAATGAATAATACATGTAACGTACTGTGTGATACAGAATGATCACACAATCAATATTAGATAGTAGTAGTATTTCTTGACAGAGTAATTCATAATAGAATTAACAGAGAGCCTGGTGGTTCAAAGAATGAAAGAGGTTTATTGGGTAAATATAAACTCATTTGGATCATGATTTTAACAGTTGGAAGCTATATAATAGATGAAACATTTGGGACCCTGGTAACTGTGACCCCAGGTAATTTATTTGATTTCTCTAGGGGATCATTTCTGTGTTGCTCACCAGTAACATGAAAGGGTTAGCCTTGGTTCATTTCAAGTTCTAAAAGTCATCTGAGAAGAAAGAATTATACTAAAAAACTATAGTGAGTACTTAAAATTATTCAGAGGTGAAACATGAATAAGAATCAAATGGAAAAGGTTTTAAGTTCATGGAAGGAAGGAAGAGAGAAAAGCACCTCAAGTCATATTAATTAGCACAGCCCCATGGCCTAAAGAGAAAAGGTAGTTTGAAAGATTTCTGGATCATGAAACCCATGAAGGAGAAAACAATTAACTCTAAGTGTCAATTTCCTGAATTTTGAGTGCATGAAATGACAATTAATTTAAAGTGCTTTGAAAATGATAAAAGTTCTTCTTTTAAAATGAGAGGCCATTTCAAAAATGAGCAGATATGCTCTTTCAATAATAGATATTTAGGACTGAGAAACAGGATCTCGTGTTGTGCTCTTTCCATCAGCATACTGTTGCTTTGGTAGATTTTAAATCTACCAAAGGTGTGGGGTGTATAGTCAGTCATTCCTTATTTGCCGTCAATTTAGTATTCGAAATAACACATTTCGTGTAAATAAGTATTCTTGGTCCTCTTCTTTTAAACAGAAGTTTTGACCTTTATTGTTGCTACAGATTTATTTTTAATGTTTTTCAGTGTCGCCTAGAATATGACTGCTCCTTACTCTTTCAATCTGTAGGTTTAGGAAAACTTGGACTTCCATTTGCAATAAATCTGCATAATGGTACAAGGAAGGAGTTGGAGCGGACAGTGCAAACAAACGCCCTAGGACCCTGGAAAATCCAAGACAGTTCATTCGCTGAAAAGAATTTGATCAATATTTTGACAGTTGCGCATTTACAAATTAGTCGACGTCAGACTCACTTTTAAAAGAGTTCTAAACAGTGCCAACAGTGGCGTTCAGTGAGGGTTTGGTTTTAACCAGAGTTGACCTGATTATGCTGTTCTTGCAAGAGAAAGTTTTCAGTTCCTAAGACAGTATTCCCCCCAGAAGCCCTATGCATAGATCACTAGCAAACAATAATGATTTTTCAAGATGTCTAAAACTGGCTCTTGAAAATCATCCATATACAGGGGGCCTGAAAGGAAGATTTTCCCAAGATATGAGAAAAGCCATCCAAAAAAAAAGTAAATATCTTACTTTGTCAACCTGCCCATTATAGTATTCCTTGAATTTTTTAAAATCTGAGTTATGCTTTCAATTACCCTTTCATGTCTCATCACTGTATCCTATTTTAGTCTAATACACATGGGATCAGAGACTTTGCTTTCCTCCCTAAATTAAGATTATGTAGATCTGGACGAACCAAGAGAGAATGAATGAAAGCTTCTCAGAACTTCTAAGTCATTTAGGGGCAAAAAATAAAAGGATCATATGATTTGAGCCCTTCTTGCAAGGAACTAATAATCCAAGTGATGAAGAAGGTTAGTCCAGGACCCTAAGTGTCAAATGGCATTCGTGGTAGGCATGTCCAAGATGGCCCCAATGATCCCCGCCCTCAAGTATTCACCCCCTCCACATCGTAGCAGGGCCAGTCTGTGTAACCAAAAGGATATGATGGGGTGATAATGCATCATGTCTGAAATTAGGTTATAAAAGATAAGCTGCCATGTTTGTGCTTCACTCTCTCTACCTCTTAGATAACTCCCTAGAAGAGAAGCCAGATACCATGTGGGAGCCTCTTTGATAAAGAGGCTTACAGGGAGGAAACTGAAGCCTCCGGCCAGGACCTGGGGCCCAAAACCAATAGCCACATGAATGAACTCGGAAAAGTTTCCCACAGCCTTCAGAAAGCTGCAGCCTAACCAGCCTCTTGACTGCAACTTCCTGAGATTCTCTGAGCCAGTTCCACCCTGCCCTCAGAAACTGTGAGATAACAAATGCTTATGGTTTTAAGCCTCTAAGTTTGGAGGTGATTTCTTATGTAGCAATATACAGCTAATGCCATATTCCTCAGACTAAAATTGCTCTCAGAATTAGGAAAAGATGAAGGGCAGTGAGACCTCAGCTCACGTGGACAGGCGGCTTGGAGAAAGTGTGACAACAGTGAAGGCATTTCAAACAGAGAATAGATTTTCTTCCTGCCTCTCACCCCCAGCCCTGTAGTTCTTCTCTCCAGGAAAAACACTTTACTGGTGTCTTGTGTGTCTTTCCAGCATATTCTGAGCATTTCTGATGTTGATTTTGAACATCTTTGATCTACATTAACACTAAGAAATTCTCCTTAATATATATGGAGGAGAGAATCATGTAAACTTGTGACAACTTTGTACTGTGTTTTTTTTGTTTGTTTTGGTTTTTTTTTTGTACTGTGTTTTAAACCCATCTACAAAGTGTGTTTGTTTTTCAATCCTAAATTTTAACATCTATTGTCTGAACATGCTTCCTTTTTATTCTGCTTTTCTACTTTGTTCAGATCCGTAGAACAAACTATTCAAAGTTGCATTTGGACTTGGGGCTGTTCCAGAATCACTTGAATAATAAACTTTTCTAAATGATCACTTTCCTTCATGCAACAGACTACTTCCCATTAGTTAGTCTTTCCTTTTCTGCTGGAGATATTTAGCTATCATTAATAATTCATTGTCTGTTTTAATAAAGGTACTGTTAGTTTTCATTAATGATTCATTATTTATTTTAACAGTATGCTCAGCTGAGGGTCCCTGAATAGCGAATTTACTACCTCTTAGAATTGTGAAAATACCTTGTTCTTACTAAATGCACACAGTAATTATTGGAATTTTCTTCTTGCTTATGAGCCTTGCAAGCTTCAAGACTTTCCAAATACAGGCTATCTGTTAGGTTATTCTTTTCTTCTTGGGAACTTATTTGTATTACATGTCAGCTTTTGGAATCATGTTGCCCGTATTCTGCTTCTTTTTTAAGCTCAACTTTCCAAAAAATGTAAAAGACAATCTGAAGTTTCAATGAAAATTTATTTCAGTCTCGGGCACATAAAAGTTCTTTATTTTATTTGCTGACAAATTTTTCTTTCAAATGTGACATTTCCATGTTTCTTTATCACCGTTTCCATGGTTATGCTTTACGTCTTCTTTGTAACCCCAGTTTACCTTTTAGCATGTGCTTCACTTCATTTTAAAGTTGGCTACATACTTTATTTTTAACCCCAGACCACAAAATGTATTTGCATGATTTAAAACACACATTTACATACACAATAAATAACATATTCTAAAAGCCATTAAAAACCATAGCAGTCATGCTGTTTTTCTTGGTCAACAAAGTGTACTTGTTTTTATTTTTATTTTTTAGAAGGTTCATTTTTGCCCTTAGCTATGTGTTTCTGGACTTTTTCCCCTGCTTTAGTTAATTCTAACATGGCTTTGCAGAATATGCAATATTGTACAATTCACAGAAATTTTCTCCAGCTTGCCCTCATTTCCTTTATGATGGCATAAGAATAAACATTTACTCCCAGGCTCTCCTAATTTCCTCCATCCAAATTTAACTGGCTAATTTCTGCTTCTGGCCCCTGCCCATGAAGTCAACCCCTAACAGTTTACTATGAATGATTTTCCAGGTGTTCCAATTTTCTTTTATCTGTCTTAACATTCATCATTTCAATATTGGTCCATCTATACACTAACACACAATGTGAATCTATCTCCCTCTGTGAAAACTTCCTGGATGGAATACACTTTGGGGCTTGATAAATTAATATCTTTAAAAAATAGTAAATAGCCGAGAAAAAGCTAATCCTTTAATAAGTAATGTTATTAGGAACAGACCTCATTCCTGGATTCTGGGAGGTTATGACAAAGATGGCAGCACATTGCAAGAAAGCCTACAGACGGTAGTTCTACAACTTTAGTGCGCTTTAGAAAACACCACTGAGATGCTTATGAGTCATGATTTCTAGGCCCTGCTCCCAGAGATTCTGATTCTGTGAGTCTGAGGTGGGATCCAAGGATCTGCTCCTTACAAGATTTCTATGAAATCGGGTTTAATCTCATTCTTTGGGAAACATTTCAATGAGTAACATGGAAAGCTCTTATAAGATCAGTATGTGTATGTCCATAGTATTGAAACAAGGAGGAAGATGAATTAAGTGTCTATCATGTATGGGAAATAATCATCCCTTTTTCTCAGAATTTCTAGAAGATTCTTTAAAGAAAGGGTAATTAAGGGAACCATTTAAGTAATTCAAGAGAAAAAAATATTTTGGGGAAACTGTCTTTCAAGGAATGTAAGGAAACATTTGAACTTGCTTTGACATGAAAAGACAGAAAACTCTGAAGGAAAACAGGCACAGTTGATAAGGTAGAAAAAACTGAACTAGTTAAGATGGAGGCTAATTTAAACCTTACAAGGCCCATTAATTGTAATAATTCAGTCTGCATGATTAGAAGTTTATGGACATATAGTCGGTTCCCATTTAATCTAGAAAGATATTTGAATTAGGTCTTTGCCTATAGAGCAGTGATTCTCACTGCTGGCTGACCAATAGAATTATCTGGGAGCTTTAATAAATATTGGGTTGGCCGAAAAGTTCATTTGGGCCTCTCAGTAAGGTGTTACAGAAATCCAAGATTTATGCCTGGGTTCCATGACCTACATATTGGGCTTTAATTGGTCTTAAGCACGACCTGTGCATCAGGATCTCTAAAAGCTTTTCTGGTGATTTTAATGTGCAGCCAAGTTTAACAAATACTGTTCTAGTTAACCTGTGAGTAATGCAGGAGTATGAAATTAACCCAAGATAAACTGATACTAGAGTAATTGACACACAATGAACAGTGCTTTGTAGTTTATGATCTCTGTCTCTTTTTCCTCTTTCTCTTTTTAGACCTACTGTCTAAAAAGAAAAAAAAAAACCACACACACAAAAAACTTGAGAGTGTTACTCAGCATCGTGTGAGAGAGAGAGAGAGAAAGAGAGAGAGAGGAAAGAATATGGATTTAAGAGAGAATAAACATCTGATCACTAGAGAAACCTTTTATTCTCTGAGTAGAGATGAGTTGCCAGGTTTCACCATGAACAGGAGGAAGTATTCTCAAGACTATCTCAAGACTCTTGGCTCTGGGTCCATAATCACTGCTCAGTTTTCTGACTATATTTTGGAGTCCCTGGAGATGTCAGTACAGAGAGAGTGCACTGGCCAGAAAACCTGTGTATCCCGGTGCCCTTAGTATTCATTTTTCTCTTTGTAAATTCATATGTTGACATGTGGTTTATAATGTTTTCTCCATTGAGTCTGGAGAGTATTAGCTGAGCCACCTGGCCCCAACAGCTCTTCTAATTATGGTGTCAAAATAGTTTCTTGACTGCAAACTTGAGCATGAAGACTCTCTGAGACTGAACTTAATTGAGCAGCGGTTCAAAGAGGTAACATGACAAGTCAAGGACACAGAGGAAGGACATTGATGAATAGGGACACGAAACTTTTGAATCTAAGGGCAACATTGCTTCCACAGCATTACAGAATCTCTCATGAATGACGCTTTCCATAATGACTTTGTTTTCATCAACTTATGAGACCACTGGGCTTTTAAGGACATTACACCTTTGTTAGGAAGCAAATCCTTCCATGGATAAAATGAGTCAATAATTATAGAAGCTTCACTTAGGGTAATTTTTCCCAAGGATTTACAGCTTCCAAAACCAATTTGTGTTGATGCATCATGGTACACTTCTTAAGGCTGGCATGGATTTCTTCCTTTTTTATAAGTCATCCCAAAGTGCCTGAGCATACTAAAAACCAGATAGAAAAAGAGAAACAAACTCACTTGGCTTCAAAATTCAATCTTCCCTACTTTGAAAATAACTCTCAAGCCTTGACAAAATGCTTATATTCTATTAAACAACACAGTCATCTATTAAACTTGGTTTCATACCACGAATGTGATTTACTTCCTTCAGTATTTAGACAGACCTCCTACAGAGTTGCTCTTCAATGTAATAGCCGTATAAAATTTATTTGATCTGTTTTGCTTCAAATTTGTTATGCTGTGTTTACCCAGTGCTTGCAGGGCTAGAGAATAACAGAAACCAGACCAGAAATTGCTATATTTTCTCTGGGCTCTAAATGTCATGTGTCAGAAGAGTCACTGGACTCCCACCAGCCTGTTGATTGGATTTAGATCATGACCTCCCCACTCATTCCATTTAAATTAGCCTGAACGTATGAGCTCACCAGCTCTCTGAGACAGCGTTGGCACAAGCTGGGTAAACGGCCCATGCTCAGAACTCAGGAATACCTCACCAATAACCCAGGAACATCTCTATCATAAGGCAACTTATAGGTTTGATGTAAATCATGCTTTCAATCACTTTGAGAAAAGCATTTATGTGACGTATTGCAGTTTGTGTCAACTGACAGAAAAAAATATGTTCCAAATGATTGTTCAAACCTCCTTTAAACCAGTGGTGTCTCTGAAACAGTGTGTTGGGATAAACAATGGTTAGGGACTTTAAAATGTAGGCTGTGCCTACGCCTTCCTTTCATGTCTGTTTTTCAGGTAGTTGCAAACCTCTCAGGCTAACAGCTTTCTTTTGTATAATTGATATGACAACTGGTGTCTCTGTGTACCTGGCTTATGTATTCACAGTGAAATGTATTACCAGGGTCAGGTCCCGAGAGGAAAGAAGAGATGTTAGTGCTTCAGAAGACACGAAGTTTAAGATCCTACAAAAATGCTCCCTTGGATTACAAGATGGTTACATAACTTTCTAACCTTAGAATGACCAGAAAGCCAGAACATAGAAAAGTTAATGAGTTGGTTACATTACTCAACATCCTCATATGTTAGAAAATGTATTCAAAATCTGATTGAGGTCTAAATTGCAACAAGAGCATCCCAACCAAAAGTAGGTGTGGCCAGAATTCTACTGTCCAAGTAGGGATCACTGAACTTTCTAGGTTCTACATGAAGCTGAGCAGAATTAAGGCCAGAGAAAGTGAAGATCCCTTATAAAATTGAGAATAAATTAATCTGCAAAGTAAATTAATGTGCTGCAGGAGTTTTAACTATTAAAAACAAGAATTGCACCTAGTGCCCACATCTTTGTTCCTAATACCATTAGGAAGGAAGGAATGAAGGAAGGAAAGAAGGAAGGAAGAAAGGAAAGAAGGAAGGAAGGAAGGAAGGATGGAAAGGAAGGAAGGAAAGAAGGGACAAACAAACAGACCAGAGCTCCTTGGAAAACTGGCTGATCCTAGGGCAAGAAATATGCAAGATGAACCTAGAATATTTTTTTAGTGTCAGAATGTAAGGAAGTACTCAAAAAATCCAAACATATTGATGGAGATATGTCAAAGGGACACGAGAGCCAATAGAAAGAGCTCCCAGTGGCCAAAGCTGGAAAAATTTGAGCAAACAAAATTAAGTAGTATTGCATTATAAGCCAAAGCATAAAATAAATATCCATCGGTTCATACTGACATAAATATGAATTCCAAATAATATATGTTGATACTCCACCTTCAAAGAAGTGGATCATAACTTTCCACTCCTTAAGTGTGCACTGCACATAGTAACTTTCTTCTGCCTTGATGGAATAGTGTGAGAGGGGGGCGTCATTTCACAATAGAGAAAGCTGACAAACACTGCCTCAGTCAGGTGACCAAATTTAACATCATCAGCGAGAAGTCATATTGATAGTATGTACCCTTGATGTCATGTGATGAAAATGGCATTTTACTTCTGTGGCCTTCTTCCCCCAAACCCACGGTCATGAAAAAACAACAAATTTTACAAAATACCTGACTAGTATTTCTCAAAACTTTCAAGGTCATCAAAAAGAAAACAAAACAACAAAAAAATAAGTGTGAGAAAATGTCACAGCCAAGAGGAGCATAAGGAAGCATGATGACTAAATGCAATGTGGCGCCCTGTATGGGGTCACAGAAAAAGAACTTTATGTTAAAAGAAAACTAAGGGGCTTCCCTGGTGACGCAGTGGTTGAGAATCTGCCTGCTAATGCAGGGGACATGGGTTTGAGCCCTGGTCTGGGAAGATCTCACATGCCGCGGAGCAACTAGGCCCGTGAGCCACAACTACTGAGCCTGCGCGTCTGGAGCCTGTGCTCCACAACAAGAGAGGCCGTGATAGTGAGAGGCCCGCGCACCGCGATGAAGAGTGGCCCCCGCTTGCCGCAACTAGAGAAAGCCCTCGCACAGAAACGAAGACCCAACACAGCCATAAATAAATAAATAAAAACCCAAAAGTTTAAAAAAAAAAAAAAAAGAAAACTAAGGAAACCTGAATAAAGTATGGACTTTAGTTAATAATGATGTATCAGTATTGGTCCATTAACTGTGACAAATATACCATGTAATGTAAGAGATTAAAAATAAGGGAATTGGGGTGCGGGGGGGTGCTATATGAGGACCCTCTATTATCTTCATAAGTTTTCTGTAAATTTAAAACTGTTCTAAAATTAAAAGGTTGTTTAAAATAGTATTAAAAAAAAAAAAATCCCAGAGTCTAGAGGGATAGCATAGTTGTGCAATGGGTAAGAAAAAGAAGGAATTAAAAAAACATACTTTGGGTAATGTGATTGGGTTTGTTGTGAGGTTCTAGAAACCTGGAGAATATTTCTAGGGACAGGGCCTGTCCTAGGTGTGACATTGAAGGTCCACGCACAGACATTTCAACAGTGAATGATGGTGCATGTTTGCATGTTAGAAGGTGATGAAGAAGAAGAAATGGATGCCAGAAACAAAATCTCTGCCTAGGAGTTCTAAGAGGGAAGAGTTGTGTTACTGATGTTTAGATGATGGGAAGAGAGTTTCTCTTTAACCCAATTATGGAGAATTTAAATCTCCGTGGTTCTCATTTCTGCAGGCTTGTCCTATTCTAGGGCTGTGAGCCTGATTCCGGGAGGGAGCTTCTCAGGGGCCCTTTTCATAATCAAGAAGCATCTGCTGAGCATCTGTCAGGAATCAAAGATGCAGAGATGAAAAGGATGAGGTCCGAGGTCCTTGGTGTCAGGAATCTCATTGAATAGTGGGGCGGCTCCACAGGACAGTAAGAGAATCACTAAAATAGAACGTGGAGTGCTAAGGGGCCATAGAAGAGAAGCATGTAGATTGGCCTTGGGGTCAGTGAAGACTTGAGCTGAGTGTGGAAGGATAACTTAAAAATAGGCCAGGTGAAGGGCTGGGCCTGGAGGCAAGAAGAAGCAGCTGAGCAAGGTCACGGAGGCATGAAACAATACTGGAGGGAAGGAGTAGGCAGGATGGTGGCAGGAAACGAGGCCAAGATGGTAAAAGGTGGGCAGAATAATAAGGGCTTGAGGAATGACCTCAGGACATAAACTTTTTCTGCAATATTACAATCAGGCTCCTCAGTCTCTTGTATCCCATTTCCAGGTATCCACAGGTGCTTTGCAATAACCTGTCAAATAATCCTATCTGACACATGGAGAGATGAACATAAGGTCAAACTAATGCTGTGAGACTACAGACTGATGTGTCACGGTCATTTTTATTGTACTGTATATCTCAATTCTATCATAAGGAATATATTTTAAAGGAAATGAAAACTCATGTGATGAATGTGCAAAATCTCTGCCTCATCAAGATGATAAAAGATTGTGTGGAATTCCTAAACCAGATGAATTGTGCCATAGAACATTTTTAGACATACCTACTAGACATTCTCAGAATGAAGATCTTGCTATTCATCTAATCACAGATTTAATTTTTCCATGGACCGTGAGTATTCTTTGAGTGCCTTCAGGGTACAGAAAACGGTACTTTAACCCAAGCATGCCCTTAGCAAGGATGGAAGAGTGTTATGAGAACTGGGAATGTTTCACTTGAGGAAGAGGAGTCTTAATGCACGTTGAAAGAAGGGTGGCATTCGGTTAACCAGGGGAATACGAGGTTCACAAGAGCCCTGTCTCATTTACCTGTATCCACAGTGCCTAGCAGATGGCCTCGCAAGAGGAGGTGCTCAGCGAGACCTGCTGGGCAGCAGGCGGGATGCAGGGATGGAGGGAGGATGGGTGGAAGCATTTGGGGTGATGCAGCCAACCGCATGAAGCCAGCACTCCTGGGAGAAGTGACAGAAGTTGGCTGCTGAAGGCCAAAACGGTGGCACGGTGTCATGTCGTTCTGAGAGCACGGGCTCTGAGACCAGGCCCCATGGGGCTGCTTCCTGTCTCTGTCACTTTCTAGCCTGGGATGGGCAAGAAAAGTCACCTCTCTGTCCTAGGTTTCCTCATCAGTGAATGAGGGATATTAAAAATGTAAGAATTATGTTTAGGGCTTCCCTGGTGGCACAGTGGTTAAGAATCTGCTTGCCAATGCAGGGGACACGGGTTCGAGCCCTGGTCTGGGAAGATCCCACATGCCGCGGAGCAACTAGGCCGGTGAGCCACAACTACTGGGCCTGCGCGTCTGGAGCCTTTGCTCCGCAACAAGAGAGGCCGCGATAGTGAGAGACCCGTGCAACGCGATGAAGAGTGGCCCCCGCTCGCCGCAACTAGAGAAAGCTCTCGCATAGAAACGAAGACCCAACACAGCCAAAAATAAATAAATAAATAAATAAATAAATAAATAAATAAATAAAAATACATTAATTGTCAAAACTAGAGTCATCATCATTATAAAAAAAAAAGAATTATGTTTATATCATATGGTTGTTGCGAGGATTAAGTGATATATATATATATCCCTTAATATATATGCGATTATAATTTACATATGTATTAATATGAATATATAAAATCAACTCCTAAAAGTTCTCAATTCTAACAGAACATGGCACACGGAAAGCATTAAAATACCATCTATCTATTTATTTTAAGGTGTCTTTCCTCTTTGGTACTTAAACTCTTGAACACTCATAACAAGAAGAAAAGAGAGACAAGATAGGGAAATGGTATGCAATGTTCCATCTTTTTTCACTCTCTCTTATTCTGAGTTAAAAGAAATGGAATGGGAACTATGGGAAATGATTACTGTTGAAGGAGTCAAATAAGTCTACCAAAATCCAAAACGTGTGGCGTGGTTAACCTAATAAGCTAAGGAGCTTTGCAGCTTGGTCAGCTGGGTTGACCTAAAGTTGAATTCACACGGACAGAAAAATGGAAGGAAAATAAGAGGTGGCAGAGTTTTGAAGACAAACTGGGGCGAGGAAAATGCGTTCTCATCGAACAATGACTCTTTTCCCTGCTTTAATCCTCGAAGAGCAAGGGGGAAACCAGAGCCGAGGGCTGCAATCCAGAGCTGGCGCTGCTCCGTGCTTCCATTCGGCGGCTGAATTCCTGCCGGCTTTACTCACCCTGCTGCAGGCATCTTCATATCACACTGATTCCAGGAACTTCTCATGGTCCCTAGTCGGGGAGCAAATTATCCGCAGCAGGTGGTGATTGCCTCCACAATGACACTCAGCTCTGGGCTGTCACAAAGGCGTCTCTCCCGCTTCCCCTGCGCACCCCTCACTCGGCAACCATGGCGCGGCTCTCATCACACCCAGGGGACCTTGCCTGTGTCGAGAGGCCTCAAGTGAGAAGATGGTGATTCGGCCTTGCTGATAAATCTCTGATTCTTGGAATTGTTTGGCAGGTGGATTTGCCGAACTAATTCCCCCTGACTTGAAAACAAGATGAAAAAAAGAGGAAGAGCTGAGATGCCTGATGTGGCCTGGGTTTGAAAGGAAGGCCGTCCTCAGGGTGTCTCCTGGGGTCCCCTAGAGGAAACGCTGCCGCGGGCAGTGCGGCCTGATCGCGAAAGCACAGCGGAACCGTCAGGGTATTTGTTGCACACGTTGCTGTGTCTCCCAAATACCCGATCCATCCTCGTCCACGGAGGAGTAAAATGCGTTTGGAGAACTGGGGAATTGACCTTAGTTTTTAAAGCGGCCTGTTCAGTCATAAGGTTTTCTCATCCCCTTTGCCAGCAGTTGGTGTTGGAATGAACATGTGACCCAATCTGGCTACAAGAAGCGTTTGCTGGAGGCCGTGGCTTCACCAGACATGAACAAGTCAGCCATCCTCTCACTCCCTGGGGAATCAGTTGATGCTGTGGATGGACAGATGGCAGAGGGGAAGCTGAATCCAGGATGGCCTTGTTAAACTGCTGGACTAGACCTGAAGTGGGTCCTGCCCTAGGACATCCTCCTATGAGACTTAATAAGTGTCATTGTTTTTCCAACCATTTTTAGTTTCCTTACTTGCTGCTAAAACATACTAAAAATATAGAAATCTACTTAAAATATATAACATGTCTTTTAAATTGCATTAAAAATGCAAAAATTACAAAAACTTGTAAAAATTACATTTTTATGTAAACCTACAGGATCAGCTTTCTAAGGAACACAAGTTTTTTTTTTTTTTTTTTTTTAACTTTAATGCTGAAGATTCCAGGATGGAATGAGGCTCTGGAATCCCCTTAGGCAAAAATTTATTTATTATTTATTTTTGGCTGTGTTGGGTCTTCGTTTCTGTGCGAGGGCTTTCTCCAGTTGCGGCGAATGGGGGCCACTCTTCATCGCAATGCGCGGGCCTCTCACTATCGCGGCCTCTCTTGCTGCGGAGCACAGGCTCCAGACGCGCAGGCTCAGTAGTTGTGGCTCACGGGCCTAGTTGCTCCGCGGCATGTGGGATCTTCCCAGACCAGGGCTCGAACCCGTGTCCCCTGCATTGGCAGGCAGATTCTCAACCACTGTGCCACCAGGGAAACCCACACAAGAGTTTTTGAATGAACGAATGAATGAATGAATGTTGGTCTAATCATCCAATTTTATCCATTAATTCTATAAGCCTTAGTTGAGTGTCCACTTTGGGTCTAGTACTGTACTTGACGGTGAGGGTAAGTGGATAAATAAGACCCTGTCCTCAAATTGCTCATATCTGCTGGAAGATACAGATGCAGGAAAAGAACATGGAAATATAATGTGATAAATGTGATAATAGAGCTATGCAAATATTCCTGGGTTCCAGAAAAGTAATGATGCCAGAGCTGTGTCTTTATAAGATAACTGGACCTAAGTCAGGAAGAGAGGAAGCAAAAGGGCATTCCAGGCACTGGAAACATGAACAAAGGCAGGGCCTCCATCACTCAGATTGTAATGTGAATGGTAACCCTTAGATTTGTGCAGTGCACAACCTGCCCTACTGTAGGCAGCAACCCTCAATAAAGACAAAGGAAACGAAAAACAGTGTGGGAATTCACGAACCCCAAACTGTCATTCTTGCTGCAACAGCAGACAGGCGATGAGGTTGGAGAGGCGCCCAGAAATGTGCATTCTTTTTATAGAGTCACCTTATATAGCACGTTAAGGAAACAGAACTTTATCCCATAGGTTAGTATTTCTCCCGAAATGTGCGCACTTGCAGCACCTGGTGAACATGTTTCAAATGCAGACATATAGGCCCAACTCCCACAGATGGATTTCATAAGTCTGGGGTGGAGCCAGGGACCTGCATCTTTAACACGATCTCCAACTGATTCCTCTCCCTCCTAAAAAAAGGAGAGGAGAAAAAAAAGTAGTGAAGGCAATGTGGTGTCACTGTAGAAGGTCGATCAATGGAGTGACACAAATTTGTTTCAAAAAAGACCATTCTAGCTACTGTTTGAAGAGTGGGTTGGGAGCTGGGAAAGTGGAAGCAGTCAGGAAGATGCACAGTCATTCACACAAAACATGAGGAGACGGACAAGGACGGTAGGAATGGAGGGGAGGCCAAAGATTTATGCAGATTCTCCGCCGGGCCCAATGGCCTCCATGCCGGGGGAGTGTCACGACCCTCACTCATTTTCTGGATGGAGAACCTTATATAGGAAGCTCCTTGCAAGTGGCAGGCAGTGACATAAGCCTGTGTAATGTCCTGAAATTGTTGCGGCAATTGACTTTGTGGTTCCCGCTAAGAAGATGCCAGTTCTAGGAGCTGAGGCTGAGGAGTCCTTAAGCACTGTGGTCCTGGGTACCATAACCCTCCCCAGGGCCCATGAACAGACAAATCAGATACATGACCCCAAATGTTTGCAAAATATCCCTTCCACTGCCCATTGGAATAGTACAAACTAAGTAGTTAAGTCTTAGGAAGACTAGAGGCACCAAGCAAAAAAGAAAGGGGAATGGGGAGATAGGAAGAATAGCAAAACCCATAGTTTTCATCAGACCCTCTTTCCCCCAGGAATCTAGTCAACCAGTTGAGGAGATGAATGAGCT
Source organism: Balaenoptera physalus (assembly GCF_965194825.1). Classification (NCBI taxonomy): domain Eukaryota; kingdom Metazoa; phylum Chordata; class Mammalia; order Artiodactyla; family Balaenopteridae; genus Balaenoptera; species Balaenoptera physalus. The sequence continues at coordinate 148,119,391 of NC_138890.1, forward strand.
CATTCAGTGATCCTAAACCAAGTGTTTAAAGACAACTCCAAACACCATCTGCCACATGCTAACTGTACCACCGTAGGTGACTTATCTAATCTTTCTGTTCCTCAGTTTCCTCATCTGTAAAATGGGAATAATAATTATACTACCTCAGAAGGTTGCTATAAAGGAGTTCATGGTCAAAAGCTCTTAGAAGAGTGTAAGCGCACTGTGTAGCAGCAGTGCAACACTTAGCCAGCCCTTGGAAGTGCTTATTTAAATTTAATTTAGAGAGAATATATTTAATAAATCATATTTAAGCTAAATTAAATTCAAATTTGAATAAAGTGTGCCCAGCACATCTGCAAAGACCTGTGTTGAGCCCTGGTCTCTACAATGGAGGTTTTGCTTCCCTGCTGGGACTGATGCAGTGGCTCATAAGATCTAGAACCACACAGACAGCTATGACTGTAGCTATACAGAAATCCATGCCCACATTCACAGTGCCACTTTGCAGTCTCTTACAGAGTCTCTTGTGCCATTATTGTTTGCTTAACATTGTTGAAAACTTCTGACACTTTCATTTCCCTGTGGGTTTCTAGCCTCTTCTATTTTAACGTATGGTTTCCAGCTTTTTTCCAACTGATTTAATGTCTAAACATACAGGAAAAAATATTGGTTAATGCACTTGTTATTCCAACCTCCAAAAGGAGCTTTTTCATTCTCTCTTCCACAGTGGCATTTCTGCAGAAAGCTATTATTATTTCTGTTTATGGTTCTACTCAGAGGTTAAAAGAGTTTTGTTTATGTACGTGAGGCTCAGCAATATTGTTAGAAGAAAAAGCTGCCTGGTAGACAAAAGGTGAATCTTAATTTAAAAATTTAATTCTTAATTCTATTGCAAAGAACTGTGAGCTGGATCAGGGTTCATTCCCACATTTCCGAAGGAGTGTTAGATGTTAAGACACTGCCTGGCAAAGCTACACTTGACTTAACGAATGTATTTTATGACAATAAAGAAACAGCAACAAAACGTCTAACTCCTTTTCAGGCTGAAACATATTTGTCATACTGGGAGGGAGCATTCTATAATATAAGGTTCCTCAAAGTGTGGTCTTTGCACTATGAACATCAGAAACTCCTAAAACGTTTGTTAACATTTCCAAAGCTCTGGCATAGGCCTAGGAAAGCAGTTTTCTGGGATAGATCCAAAGACCCCGATCTCCAGAATCCTCTGCTAATTTTGTGCATACTAAGGTTTTTGAACACGTTAATGAAGTCCCCAGAAGATGTTACCTTAATGATTCTGATATTTAAACTGAGGGAAGACCTGAATGAGGGCCAAAGTTTCAGAAATCAAGGTAATCTTGGGACAAGGAAACCTCTATACCTAAGATATTGGTTTATAAATAAGTATCAAACTTAAAGAAAGTATAACCCAACAAAAGGGATACAGAAAATGAATCAATTATTAGAAGACAAGTCCATAACAAGTGATAGTCAATTCAAGGGCTTTGAATTGACATATAAGCTTTGAGGATCACATTCTTCACAGGATGTCCCTTGGAGATGCTGTTGGAAATTGACCCCAAGGAGGCTTATATTTGATATTTTGAGGATGTAGTGGACTTGACACTATACTGTACATTCCCCCATTAGATTATAAGTCCTCAAGGACAGAAACTGGGTCTCTTGTATTCTTTGTGTCTCTGGAACTAACAGAAGCCTGGTAATAATAGATAATAATAGGTCTCAGCAAATGTTGAGCTTATATTGGCTGCTCAGAAAGTACTGGCTGAAATGAACTGGAGGAAGGATCACTTTGTTGGGAAGAGTCCACCATAAAGGAGGAAACCCAGACTAGTTCAATGAGATATGAAGGTGAATTTACAAAAGGCACACACGTCATTACTCAACATACCCTTGACATTTCACTAAAAATGTCTGTCAACATCACATTTTTCCTTTCTCTCCTGACAGTATTGCATGCAATTTTGTGTACAAAGTTTCATCACTGTCTCTCCCTATGGCCTTGGTCATGTCCACCCAGAATTTTGCTAACCTTCAACTGTATTAATTTAGTAATACAACATATTGAGTTTTCATAATACTGAACTCTGTTTTACAAATTACACTTTAAATAAACTTCTCTCTTTGGATTTATTTTTATCTCTAGGGCTGTTTTTTAGTTTATTTTAAAATGAGTATGGCTTAAAAATATTTCTTTAAATAAGGCTTTTTCTTTTTATCAGTTCCACTGCAATATTAAGATACAAAAGAAGTTCTTCCATTGGTTATGACAACCCCTGGTGTCAGGCATGATGACATATCCCATGGGTAAAACTGTACATGAAAGAGCAGTCTTTTTGACCTCTGACAATCGCCTGTGTTAAGGAAAAGAGAAAACAGATTTTGGCAAGTTTTATCTCCCATAGTAGTTGATCCCTTTTCAGGCGTGCAGAAGTTGGAAGAAAGATTTGACTTTAGTTATTCTTGCAAAATCCTTACTTCTGTTTCTGAAAGACAAGTTGGTGAAAGCAGCTTTTACACATTGAAAGAGCTTTGACATTTTTATGAATTACATAATAATATGAGCTAAGGGCAAATAAATGAAAAACACATAGACTAACAATCCTGTCAATCATATATGTGTTTTAAAATTAAGAGGAAAAATATGTTGTGATACAACACATGTAGAGATTTTACTGAACCAAAACTGTATTTGGGATGTAATTGACAGTATTCAGGAAGCCTCTGGGGATAAAGGCTTTCAGTACATTTTCTACAGCTATAATTTTTATCAGCCTCTTGGGCCTTCTTGTTATGTAAGCATGCAGGATGCAGTTATTTGTGCAGAAAGAATAATCTAAAGAAATCAACTTTACTTAGAGTCAGTTTATTGTGTTGGCCTACCAAAGTGAAATGGATAACCACATCCTAAAATGCCATGTTAGAAAAGCCCTTAGAGATTATTGGCAACCCTCTCATATTGATTTGGGGCCAAAGACTAAAAATTACTTGCCTGAGATTATACAGCAGGTAAAAGTCAGAATTAGGGCTGGTTTGAAACTCCTGACATTAATTCCTGCCAAAAAAGAAGAATTATTAGGCAATGAAAATGTTAGAAATGCCTGCTATTAGTCAGTTATATGTCTGTGAACCAAAGATTTCTCTGTAATGGTTTATAAACTCTGCAGCAGGCATTTAATGAAATTAAAATCTTCCACTTATGCAAAGTAGCTATGTGATACAAATATTTATTTTTTAATTTACAATGTTACAAAAGAGCTCTGAATATTTAGTATTGCAGAACTTTTATTCTATGATTAAACTGATCTTGCTGTAAGAATACATGCACTTGTTAAATATATTTTATGTATGTGAGAAATCTACCTTATTGGTGGATAACATTGAATGGAGAATTGATTCTTAGGTGCTTAAACTGTTTGGTTAATGCACTTAGTATCACATTATCAAAAGATGAATCAAGTTTGAACCTTGTACAACTATTATCATTCTTATTGTTTAATTTTTAAAAACAATTTTTGTAGAATGGGAGAAATGGCCTGGTATGAGATTTTTCTCTTCTAAAATCAAGATGCTGCTTTTATGTAATAAAATAAAATAAAATAAAGAATATAGAAAACATTTAAAAATGAAAGAGTTCACAAAATTTGTAGGCAGTGGGAGAAAATCTTGAAAGGAGAAGTGGGTTTGATTAAGTAAATCTTTGATTTATTCAGTTTGAACTATCCTTCATAATGTTATTTCTAAAAACCATTGTAAATTTATAAGAACTTTTCTTTCACTCATTCCTTCATATTATTATTTTTTTCTATTACCACTAACTATGCTTTTCTGGTCCTTTTATGATCCTTCCAAGTTGATGAATAAGTGTATGTCTTTCCTCTATGGCAATTTTTCTATTGTGATAAGGTCTTTATTTGACTAAGATAATTTATCCTCTAGACAGATCGTTAATGATGTGTGATGGCTGTGTGTGCTCAGAATACCCAGACAGTCAGGTATCTTATTGTGAATTTTCATGCAAAACTTCAAATTTAGGTCTCTAAACAGATAAACATTTCTCAGAGCCATTCAGTCTGCATATCTGTGTCCCATGTGTATATGCTTATCACATTCCAGATTCTTCTATTTCAAGGCCATTATAATTTATCACCATGAGCATCTGAAGCATGAGATTACAAAAGTTTTGTTCCAGAAACACTGTCAGCCTAGGAATTAATTATAGACAGAACAAAAAACAAAACAAAAAAACTTCACTTAAAGTTGAATCCAACCTATCATTGTCAAAAGGGTATCTCAACTCGAGTTATTATTTATTCCCCATTATTTATTTTAAGGTTTGAATTTTGTCTTTATAATGTCTTTTTAAATCATTTTATTAGTGTATTAAAGGAAAATAATAGGACTACACCAAACTAAAAATCTTCTGTATAGCAAAAGACCTTCACCAAAATAAAAAGGCAGCCATAGAGAATGGGAGAAAATAACTGCAAATCATATATCTGTCGAAAGGTTAATATCCAAAATATATAAAGAACTCATACAACTCAATAGCCAAAAACAAAAAAATTCAACTAAAAAATGGGTAAAGGATCTGAACAGACATTTTTCCAAAGAACACATACAGATGGCCAAAGGGTACATGAAAAGATATTCAACATAACTAATCATCAGGGAAATGCAAATCAAAACCACAATGAAATATCACTTCACATCTGTTAGAATGGCTATTATCAAAAAGACAAGAAATGACATGTTGGCGAGGATGTGGAGAAAAGGGAACCTTCGTGCACTGTTGTTGGGATTGCAGCCACTATGCAGAACAGAAAGGAGATTCTTTAAAAAATTAAAAATAGAACTACTGTATGATCCAGCAATTCCACTTCTGGGTATTTATTCAAAGAAAACAAAAACTAACTCAAAAAATATATACATCCCCATGTTCTTTGCAGCATTATTTAAAGTAGGCAAAATACGATAACAACCTATGTCCATCCACAGATGAATGGTTAAAGATGATGTGTGTGTATATATATATATATATATATATATATATATATATATATATATATACAACAGAATATTATTCTGCCATAAAAAATGAAATCTTATCATTTGTGACAACATGAATGGGTCTTGAGGACATTAGGCTAAGTGAAGTAAATCAGGCAGAGAAAGACAAATACTATGTGATCTCGTATATATTTGAAATCTAAAACAACAACAAAAAAATAGATACAGAGAACATATTGGTGGTTGCCCAAGGCAGGGGTGAGGGTGCACTAAATGGGTAAGTGACGTTAAAAGGTATAAACTTCCAGTTATAAAATAAATAAGTCATGGGGATGTAATGTACAGCATGATGACTATAGTTAATAAAACTATTGCATATTTGAAAGTTGCTAAGAAGGTAAGTCTTAAAAGTTCTCATCACAAGAAAAAAAAATTCTGTAACTACATAAAGTTACAGATGTTAACTAGACTTATTGTAGTGATCAGTTCTCAACATATACAAATATTGAATAATTATGTTGTACACCTGAAACTAATACAATGTTGTATGTCAGTTATACCTCATTTTTTTTTTAATGGAATAATAATAGAACAAACCTCATAACTTTATTGTAAGGGTTTAATGAGTTAATACATGTAAAGTATTTAGAAAATTGTTTAGCTGTTATTATTATTATTATTATTTGCCTTAACTTTATTATTATTATTATTTGCCTTAACTCAAACCCACTTCTCCTTAACTTTGGGGAGGTAGATTGCATTATTTTTATTTAATATTGAGGTTAAAAGTGTCCATCTTGAGTGTTAACCTGAGTTTTAACCCAGCTACTTGAGTGTATTACACAGCTTGGGCTGCCATAATCAAAATAGACTGTGCTTCTCAAATAATAGCCATTTATTTTCTCATGGTTTTGGTGGCTAAAAGTCCAAGATCAGGGTGCCAGCATGATTGGTTTCTGGTGAGACCTCTCTTCCTGGCTTGTAGACGCTACCTTTTGTTATGTGCTCACATGGTGTCCTCTCTGTAAGAGCTCCCAGAGAGAGACAGAGAGACAGAGAGAGAGCTCTGGTGTCTCTTTGTATAAAGACACTAATCTCATCAGACCAGGACACCCCCCTACATACACACCATGAGCTCATCTGAACCGAATTACCTTCCAAAGGCCCACCTCCAAACATTATCACATTGAGGGTTAGAGCTTCAACATATGAATTTGGGGGAGAGGGGGACCCAATTCAGTCCATATCAATGAACCTGGACAATATTTATTCTCTCTAAGCTGAGTTTCTCAGTTTGTAAAATGTGGATTAGAACACAGCAGAGTCATTGTGAGATTTAAATGATTATTTTCTTCTTCTGCTTGTTTGTACTGTTTTGTGAAGATTTCCCCCTGTACAGACATGTACTGCTTTTTGTTATAAGAAAAATAATAATAAGACACAATCTCCTAAGAGGAAAGGAAGGGTCTCTCTTCCGTTCTTACTGGCTTTTTGTTCTGCCTGTTTTTTGCTTTCAAAATCCTTCCTGATGCAGCCTCAGCCAATCTTTCCAGCCACAGTTCCCCTCTACTTCCCCAGGCAATGTACCTTCTCACCAACTTAGACTACTCTTCACCTCTGTGCTCTAGGTCTGATTGCCTAGAATATGCTGTTTAACCAGATCTATCACGTGAAATTTCACCTCTATAAAGCTTTTCTAAATCTCTCTCTAGAAACAAAGTCTCTCCTTAGAGCATCAGCAGTACTTTGGGTCATTCTTAGAAATATTTTTTTTCATCTGCTTTGTATTATACTTAGTTATGTGCAATCATCACATATGTCCCTATTGGTGAAAACTCTCTGAATGAAAGACAAACCAGATTCACTCCTACGGAATTTAGCACAAAATAAGCTTCCACTTCCTAAATGGATTGGAACAACTGCAGGGAAAGCTGCTGAATTGAAATTTTTCTTTGTACTTTTAATGTAAAAAGAGATGGTCATATTCATTATAATGAATTAAAGACCATGGAGGAAATGGCTTACTCAACAGAAACAACCTTGAGAAGCAGTAATTATACACTAAGTTGTTGCATTAATTTAAATCTTAGTCAAGTATTCATTAAAGTAAATTCCCTGAAGATCAGTATCAGGCAACTCTCTATTAGCTTAAGTTGCTACTGCATATACTTGAATACAATAAAAATATCTTTATTCAGCATTTAAGAGGTTACAAAGTACTTCCATGTATGTGGACCATCACATCAGACCTGTGAGATGGATAAAAGAATGATTTTTATGTCAGCTCTACAGAACAAAAATTCATGTCGAAAGGATGTGACTTGACCAAGGTCACAAGCTATTACACAATGAAACCAGGACTAAATTGCAAATCTTCTTGCTCCTGATCGTCTTTCTATAAGACAATATGCTATCTTTCACCACACAGATTGTCTTAAAAACTACTCCATAATCTATGCATTTTAACAAATCAGACAAGTATCTTCCACTACCCTCCTGCCCTTAATCAGTATGTAAATTTTTGCTACACTCCAAGTTTTCATTTGATTAAGCCTTCAGTGGAACAGATTTCATCTGATTACAAAAGCCTCAGAGAAAACCCTAATATGATTAGGCCAATCCTTTTTTTTCCTGTATGGTTTTCTATTACTTTAGTAAACTGCCACACTGCATTTGCCTAGTGTATTCAATTTATAAAAACACATCATCTTATTAATTCTGTATTTATTAAAAAAAAAACCTCTGAAATACAGCTAAAGAGATCAATTTTACAAAATTCTGACAATGCTTCCCTGAAGAACACATCAGTACATGTCAAATGATGTATGATGTATGACATACCACATACTAGTTTGTTTCTTGTTAAAATTTAACAGCATTTGATCAAAAGTCCATAGACTTTGAGCACTTCTCATTGACGTATTTGCTAATAATTGACTTGCTTGGCTCTGGGTTATTGTTTCCCTTTATTTTTTTTTTCTCACAATATGTTGTTCTCAAGCTTTCTTGCCAAAATTACTGTTTGTTTAATAAGTAGTAATAATTATAATTTCCACTGAGTAATAACTTTGATTATATTTCTCCAAGGAAAACTCACCAGTATTTAGAATTTTTTTTTTTTTTTTTTTTTTTTTAGAATCCTTAAACAACCCCAATTAAATATAGGCAGATGGAATTCATTAGGTGATTTCCTCTGGAAGATGATGTTTAGTTCATTTATATTGTGTTGAAGTGGATGCTACGGTTGATTCCTTTTCATGTGACTCTCGGTTTTTTGAGTATGACCCTCTTCTTTTGGAAGATCTGTGCTAACCTTTTAGACTTGCACCAGGACAAACGACCTCATCCTGGCAGTTAAGAGGCTTGCTCTGCTCTAAACCTTTGGCTTGGCTTCTCACCGTGATGTCCATTTGGCCTTGTTGGTGTTGTCAGCGTGCCGGTTTATAACAGGAAAAGAAAGCCCTTCAGATTATAAGTGCTACTTCATTTAGATTCCAAGATCAGACCTTTCCATTGAGTTTCCTAAGAAGTTGTATCCACTACACTCTGGAGTCAAAACTCTTAGAGACAGAGTTCAAAGAGGCGTTTTGCAAAAGTAGTGTCATGATCGTTTAGGTGGTAAATGAAAATAGCGTGGCTCAACTTTGGGACACTGAATGTCTTGTGGCGGCTGAATTACTTTAAAGATAAACACTTTGTGAGAGCAGTGTGTCATAGAAAGATTGAAAACTTAGGTTCTAGTGATGTGGAAGAGTCAGGGTATCTGGGAAACACAGTAGCAGACCTGCCACCTTGTTCACACCTGACAACAAGGTGTCAGGATGACATTGAGTTAAAGAAGCTGAATCTCAACCAGAATCTAAATCTGTAACTACAAAGTATAGTCTTTCCCATTTGGCTTATTCCTCCCAAAGAATGTGTGTTCTAACTGAGCCACATATGCTGAAGGCCTCTGGGTGTGACACTCTGGTAGAACGTGGGAAAGGTTCTTTGAAAACCAATTATACCTGGAATGTTATGGCCTTAGAAATCCCATGTTTACCTAGAATACCATTCTAAAACTAAAATGAATACAGAATTTTGATAAAATATAAACTCCATCTAATTGTTGGGAAGACCACATACAGATTGAAATGTGATAACATAGGGACAGATGTGCAATTGGAAATGCAGTTTGTGGGTTCTGGGTCATGTAAGCAAGCTAATATCAACAAATTTTAAAAACAAGAACAGAATCACAGCTGCTGTTTAAGCTGCTTCCTAAGAATAGCCAATCTGCATCAATATTTATAATGCTTTTTGAAAGAGGAAAGCGTACCTTTTTTTTCAATTGAAGTATAGTTGATTTACAGTGTTGGGCCAATGTCTGCTGTACAGCAAAGTGACTCAGTTATACACATATAGACATTCTTTTTTTAATATTCTTTTCCATTGTGGTTTATCACAGGATATTCAATAGAGTTCCCTGTGCTATACAGTAGGACCTTGTTGTTTATCCATTCTAAATGTAATAGCTTGCATCTACCAACCCCAAACTCCCAGTTCATCCCTCTCCCTCCCCCCTCCCCCTTGGCAACCACAAGTCTGTCCTCTATGTCTATGAGTCTGTTTCTGTTTTGTAGATAGGTTCATTTGTGCCATATTTTGGATTCCACATATAAGTGATATCATATGATATTTGTCTTTCTCTTTCTGACTTACTTCACTTAGTATGATAATCTCTAGTTGCATCCATGTTTCTGCAAATGGCATTAGTTTGTTCTTTTTTATGGCTGAGTAGTATTCCATTGTATATATGTACCACATCTTCTTTATCTATTCATCTGTCGATGGACATTTAGGTTGTTTCCATTTTTGGCTGTTGTGAACAGTGCTGCTATGAACATAGGGGTGCATGTGTCTTTTTGAATTATAGTTTTGTCCAGGTATATTCCCAGGAGTGGAATTGCTGGATCATACGGTAATTCTATTTTTAGTTTTCTGAGGAACCTCCATACTGTTTTCCATAGTGGCTGTACCAACTGACATTCCCACCAACAGTGTAGGAGGGTTCCCTTTTCTCCACATCCTCTCCAGCATTTGTTATTTATGGACTTTTTAATGCTGGCCATTCTGACCAGTGTGAGGTGGTAACTCATTGTAGTTTTGATTTGCATTTGTCTAATAATTACTGATGTTGATCATCTTTTCATGTGCCTACTGGCCATCAGTATGTCTTCTTTGGAGAAATGTCTATTAAGGTTTTCTGCCAATTTTTTGATTGGGTTATTTGTTTTTTTTGTTGTCATTGTTGAGTTGTATGAGTTGTTTGTATATTTTGAAGATTAAGTCCTTGTCTGTTGCATCATTTGCAAATATTTCTCCCATTCTGTAGGTTGTCTTTTCGTTTTGTTTATGGTTTCCTTTGCTGTGCAAAAGCTTGTAAGTTTGACTAGGTCCCATTCGTTTATTTTTGTTTTTATTTCTATTGCCTTGGGAGACTGACCTAAGAAAACATTTGTATGATTTATGTCAGAGAATATTTTGCTTATGTTCTCTTCTAGGAGTTTTATGGTGTCATGTCTTATGTTTAAGCCCTTAGCCATTCTGAGTTTATTTTTGTGCATCGTGTGAGGGTGTGTTCTAACTTCATTGATTTATGTGCAGCTGACCAACTTTCCCAGCATCACTTACTGAAGAGACATTTTCCCATTTTATATTCTAGTTTCCTTTGTTGAAGATGAATTGACCATAGGTGTATGGGTTTATTTCTGGGCTGTCTATTCTGTTCCATTGATCCATATGCCTGTTTTTGTACCAGTACCACACTGTTTTGATTACTGTAGCTTTGTATTATTGTCTGAAGTCTGGAAGAGTTATGCCTCCTGCTTTGTTTTTTTCCCTCAGGATTACTCGAGAAATTCTGGGTCTTTTATGGTTCCATATAAATTTTTGTATTTGTTCTAGTTCTGTGAAAAATGTCATGGGTAATTTGATAGGGATCACATTAAATATGTGGATTGCTTTGAGTAGTATTGCCATTTTAACAATGTTAATTCTTCCAATCCAAGAACATGGGATATCTTTCCATTTCTTTGAATCCTCTTTTATTTCCTTTATTAATGTTTTATAGTTCTCAGCATATAAGTCTTTCACCTCATTGGTCAGGTTTATTTCTAGGTGTTTTTTTTTTGGGGGGTGCAATTTTAAAAGGTATTGTTTTTTTACATTCCCTTTCTGATATTTCATTGTTAGTGTAAAGGAATGCAACTGATTTCTGAATGTTAATCTTGTATCCTGCTACTTTGATGAATTCACTTATTAGATCTAGTAGTTTTTGTGTGGAGTCCTTAGGGTTTTCTATATATAGTATCATGTCATCTGCATGTAGTGACAATTTTACCTCTTCCCTTCCAATTTGGATACCTTTATTTCTTTTTCTTGTCTGATTGCTGTGGCTAGGACTTCCAATGCTATGTTAAAGAGAAGTGGTGTGAGTGGGCATCCTTGTCTTGTTCCAGATTTTAGTGGGAAGACTTTCATCTTTTCACCATTGAGTATTACATTAGCTGTGGGTTTGTCATAAATGGCTTTTATTATGTTGAGATATGTTCCCTCTATTCCCACTTTGGTAAGAGTTTTTATCATGAATGGATGTTGAATTTTGTCAAATGCTTTTTCTGAATCTACTGAGGTGATCATGTGGTTTTTTTACTTTTCTTTTGTTAATGTGGTATTTTACATTGGTTGATTTGCATATGTTGAACCATTCTTGTGAACCTGGGATGAAACAGTCTTGGTCATGGTATATGATCTTTTTTATTTGTTGTTGGATTTGGTTTGCTAATATTTTGTTGAGAATTTTTGCATCTATATTCACCAAAGATATTGGCCTGTGATTTTCTTTTTTGGTGGTGTCTTTGTCTGGTTTTAGTATCAGGATGATGGTAGCTTCATAGAATGTTTTTGAGAGTGTTCCCTCCTCGTCAATCTTTTGGAAGAGTTTGAGAAGAATCAGTATAAGTTCTTCTTTGTATGTTTGGTAGAATTGCCTGTGACGCCATCTGGTCCTGGACTTTTGTTTGTAGGAAGTTTTTTTTGTTCTGTTTTGTTTTTTTACAGATTCTATTTCATTTCTAGTGATGGGTCTGTTCAAATTACCTATTTCTTCTTGATTCAACTTTGGTGGGCCCTATGTTTCTAGAAAGTTGTCCATTTCTTCTAGGTTGTCAAATTTGTTGGCATATAATTGTTCATAGTATCAGTTGAGATTTCTCTGAAGGAGGAAAATGTTCTTACTCTTCAAAGATATTAGAGACGTAAATTTAAGACTGAACCACAAGCACATGTCACAAGGTTATGTGACTGAGGAACAGTTCTTCTAGAAACTCTGTTACCTACGTGAGAAAAAGGAAATTGCAGGATCGTGTGGAGTTTGGTTAGACTTTGGTGTAGCCTCACAAGCCTTGGAAGTTGATAATGAAAATTCAATTCTTCAGAAGTCATACTTAGGTATTCCAGGATGATTTTCATTATCAAAATATGTATTGATTAAATCATGTGTATATTTTATTGAAAACCTTGAATGCGATTAGACATGGTAAATGAGCTCCCAGATGCCATCCAAGATGGCCTCCAATGAACTTCACCACCTGGTGTTCACGAATAGTGTGGAAATGACAGTGTGTGACTTCTAAAGCTAGGTCATTAAAGACATTGTAACATCTGCCTTGCTCTCTTGGATCACTCTGGGAAAGCCAGGTACAGCAACCTTCTGGAGAGGTCCATGTAGGGAAGAACTGAGGTCTCCTGCCAACAACAAGCATTCACTTGACAGCCATGGAAGTGAGCCACCTTGGATGTGGATCCTCCAGCCCCAGTCACCTTCAGGGGATGGCAGTGCCGTCTGACATCTTGACCACAAACTCAGGAGAAACCCTAAACCAGATCCACTCAGCAAAGCTGCTCCCTAATTCCTGACTCAGGAACTGTGAGATAATACATGTTTATAGTTTTAAGATACTAAGTATGGGGGTAATAGTTTATGCAGCCACAGAAAACTAATACAAATATGTAATGTATTGTTCTCCATAACCTAGTTCATCAAAAATGTGCTTCTGGCTGAGACTGTTGCAGACCTTTTTCAAAATGCTGGAGTCTAGATCTCAAAGGATAACCAATGACAAAAATGGGGGTAATGAAGCATTGTTCCAATTCTGCTTTAGTAACTTGGTCCTGGTCATCAGAGGAACCAGAAACGTCCTGCTGGTTACTCTGCTTTCCTCACTCTCTGTGGTTTGAGTGCCACTTAAATGGCACCCGAATTGGAAGAACTCTAGAAATAAACCTAATGGGTTCCAAACATTTTTGATTGAGAGCCCTAAATTTCTAGCTACAAAACTGGGTAATTCAGAGGTGAAAGGACCAGTGAGGTGGTAAATATTTAACAGCATTGCACTGAAAATGGCTGAAGAGAGAAGCAGGAAAAGGGTTCAGTCAGAGCCCAAGATTCAAAAGACTAACCCATTTCCAGTTCTCTTCAAATCCCTTGACCTTTATCTCATGTGCTAGGTAGCACTCTTGCAAAGTTGCAATGCATGGAACATAAGCTGGACCAGGCCAGGGCTGCAGGTACAATTGGCCATGTGAGAGGCATGGGGGATGGGCTGTGAAAAATCAAAGAGAAGATACTGCAAAAGGACACTCCTTTTGGGATTTAAATAGTCCATTACCGGAAGAGGCATAAACTTGGAGAATACATTCAAGGGTTTGCAGAAGAATGTAGCCATTACTTAGAACATGGGAAGTTGATAATAGGGGCAGTTACTGGGAAGAAAGACTTTCAGAGTACACAGAAAGAACCAGAGTACCATCAGGATCACGTGAATAGAAGTGACACCAGAGGGACATTATGCACATCTAGAGAACTTTTAAAACATCTTTTGAGAAGAGAGCGTATGGAGGGTAGCCAGAGAAGACAGAAGAGAATATCCCAACAACACATGCTTAGACCCTCGCGGCACAGTGCCATAATCCCCAAGGGAAAGGTTAGTCTCCTAGGGTAAGAATGTTGGTTTGGAGGGGTCCTGGACAGATGGTTGTTGAATGCCAGCTTTTCAATAGTTAAATTGATTAAACATACAGATAAAACATAAACACTTCTTTTAAACATCTTTATTGGAGTATAATTGCTTTACAATGGTGGGTTAGTTTCTGCTATATAACAAAGTGAATCAGCTATATGTATACATATATCTGCATATCTCCTCCCTCTTGCATCTCCCTCCCACCCTCCCTATCCCACCCTTCTAGGTGGTCAGAGAGTACCCAGCTGATCTCCCTGTGCGATGCAGCTGCTTCCCACTAGTTATCTATTTTACATTTGGTAGTGTATATATGTCAATACGTAAACACTTTTGATAGCATGTATGAAGACAACAAATAACTCTTTCATATGGCTGAGAACTTCCTCAAGAAAAAGAGTTTGTCTGTGACATCTTTGTGTGCTCAGCTACCTGGCATAACCCCTGGCTGTGGTTGGTATTCAGTAATAGTTATTCAAAGACAAAATCAAATTTTAATAATTTCGTTGGGCAAATTATGTGGTTCATCTTTTTGACCCCCTGAGAGTCTCGGCAGCTAACATTTTCGCTTTGGGTTTGGGGTTGGTTTGACCTGTTCTTGCCACAGTTGCTGGAATTTTCCAGTTGGAACGAACAATGGTTTCTCTTCCCCCCTCAGGGCCTCATATTGTTCACATAGTACTGGAGGATCTCTCCTGTCCCAGGCAGCTCACCATTTAGTTCTATGCAGTTGCTCCTTTTTGCAAATGGAAAATCTGAGAATTTCACCAAGACACACAGCTAGTGAAGAGTGCAACTGGGTTGGAACATTGACTTCTTGGCTACACCCCAGTTCATCTGACAACCTTATCAATAGAAATATATCCACCTCACTCCTGATTCCTGCCTCAAAATCAGCAGTAGCTGACCATGAGGCATGAGTTCTTTGTGAAATATAGAATTTGGAACGTCAGTTTGGGTTCTACTTAAAATTGCTGAGTGTGACAATGGCTTGGAGGATGAGATGAATACCCTGGGTAATAGTACTTTCCTTCTCACCCAGATATTGGCACTGTGGATTCTAGTCTTCTTTGCTATGCCTTTAACCAGCTATAGATATCTAAGAAGCATGCTACGGGAAAAATAAGAAAGGTGACTCTCAGAAAGAGAAAGACGAATACCATATGATATCACTTATATGTGGAATCTAAAATATGACACAAATGAACCTATCTCTGAAACAGAAACAGAATCACGGTACTAGAGAACAGACTGGTGGTTGCCAAGGGGAGGGGGTTGGGGGAGGGATGGAGTGGGAGGTTGGGATTAACAGATGTAAGCTATTATACATAGGATGGATAAACAACAGGTCCTACTGTATAGCACAGAGAACTATATTCAATATCCTATGATAAACCATAACGGAAAAGAATATTAAAAAGAGAATGTATATATATGTATAACTGAATCACTTTGCTGTACAGCAGTAATTAACACAACATTGTAAATAAGCCATACTTCAATTTAAAAGAAAAGAAAGACTGACTCTTCGGGCTATTCTGTGTTTGCCATTCCTCCACCCAATCCCCATCCCTGCAGATCTACTACAAGCAGAGTCTTAGTGCTTCTCTGTGTTGCTCTGTGCCCTGGGAGGCATCAACCTCCCAAAGCCTGCAGTTCCTGGGCATCTTTGTCCCCTGGCTTCCCATTGGGTTTGGTGGGAGATCTGAGGGAAGAAAGAGAGATTGGACTAGTTCTCCTCTTTCTCTCTCCTGGCTTCAGCACCAAGTTCTGGCAGAATCTGTGACCACAGCTCCTGTCGAGTCACCTCCCTTCCAAAGCTCCAGCTCTCATGAGGCTCTAGAAATACTATCTCTACATCCTGGATTCTTCATGCCTGGGGAGTCACAGCTTTCTTCTATTGACAAACCTTGGGAACCTCCGTATCACTTGCCCGTCTCCTCAAGTTGCACACAGCTCTGGAAGTCATCTCTTTATTCATGCACTTCTAACATCCCAGCTGAGTGAGCCTTTTGCTTCCTGCCAGGACCCTGCCTGATAGAGTCACTCTAGGAAAAATACCCCTCAGAGTCTTAAAAAGTCTTTCTAATCAGGATTGCCAACCTCAGTGGTATTGATATATTGGGCTGGATAACTCTTTGCTGTCAAGAGAGCCGCCCTGTGCTTCGGAGGGTATGTAGCAGCACCCACGTCCCCGGCCTTTGCACACTAGACGCCAGTAGCGCCCCTCCCCAAATTCTAACCACTAAATACGCCTTCAGACATTGCCACATGTCCCCTGGGTGGCAAAATTACCCCCAGTTAAGAATTACTGCTTTAAACATGTGTGGAACTAGAGATGATCATACTAAGTGAAGTACATCAGACAGAGAAAGACAAATAGCATATGATATCACTTACATGTGGAATCTAAAAAATAGTACAAATGAACTTATTTACAAAACAGAAACAGACTCAGACATAGAAAACAAACTTATGGTTACCAAAGGGGAAAGGGACGGGGAGGGAGGGAGAAATTGAGTTTGGGATTAGCCGATACAAACTATAGATAAACAACAAGGTCCTACTGTATAGCACAGGGAACTATATTTAATATCTTGTAATAAAATGAAATGGAAAAGAATCTTAAAAAGAATATATATATATATATATACACACATACATATATATAAAACTGAATCACTTTGCTGTATACCAGAAACTAACACAACATTGTAAATCAACTATTCTTCAATTTTTAAAAATGTTTTTAAAAAAAGAAATTGGGTCATTTGTAGAGATGTGGATGGACCTAGAGTTTGTCATACAGAGTGAAATAAGTCAGAAAGAGAAAAACAAACACCATATATTAACGTATATATGTGGAATCTAGAAAAATGGTACAGATGAACTTATTCGCAAGGCGGGAATAGAGACCAGACATAGAGAACAGATGTGTAAACACGGCGGGGAGAAAGGGGGGTGGGAAGAATTGGAAGATTTAGATTGACATATATACACTACCATGTGTAAAACACATAGCTAGTGGGAACCTGATATAAAGCACAGGAAGCTCAGCTTGGTGCTCTGTGGTGACCTACATGGGGGGGATAGGGGTGGGAGGGAGGTCCAAGAGGGAGGGGATATATGTATACATATAGCTGATTCACTTCGTCATACAGCAGAAACTCACACAACATTGTAAAGCAATTATACTCCAATTTTAAAAAAAATTACTGCTTTGTATTAGTCATACTTTTTATAGAGCTTCATCTCTTTATGTCTCAGTTCCAATCCAGGGTTTATATCTATGTCACTCATTAATAATCATAACACCATTTACAATTCGTCTTTCATATATTAGCTTATTTGAATTTCATAGACATAGGCTCAGCCTATTTCAGTGCTGTGTGAAACCAAAGGTCTAAGAAGCTATGTGATTTCTTCAGAAGCGCTCAGCTACTAATGGGGGAAGTTGGACTGAATCCTCACCTTTGGCCTACAAGTCCCTTGTCTCATCTGTGTGGTTCTCAACCTGGGGGGATTCTGCCCCCCAGAGGACTTTGGTATTGCCTGGAGATATGTTTGGTTGTCCCAGGTGTGTGGGAGATGCCACTGGAATCTGTTGGGTAGAGACCAGGGAGGTTGCTCAACATCCTGCAAAGCACAGGACAGCCACTCACAACAATTATCGTCCCCAAATACCAGCAGTGCTGAGGCTGAGAAACCCTGATCTCTCCACTATGCTACATTGCCTCCTCAACCAGCTAGTACTTTTCTTTGACTTTTCCTACCCTTTCACATTTATAAAGATAAATTGAAGCCGTAAACCGGTAGTAGTTCACATTTCAAGGAACTTAAATCATGCTGTTTAATTTTTAAAATGTAATAGCCCTGCCTCTCTTCTCTATTATTTTTTAATGTACTTTCTTCCCTATAGACTATGTTGGTTAAAAAAGTGTAGAGAGAAATTTATATTTTCCTAGTTAGCTTTGAAAGCAATTTGGGAACATGGGAATGACAAAAGGGAAAGGAAAATTGGTAAATACTTTGAAATCTAAAGAGAATTTTTATAACTTGATTATGAATGAAATATTCACAAAATATCTGAGGGCAGGAATAAAAGTTCTAATATTTTTCAACCTTGACCTAAATATATTGTAAACCGGGGTAATAAGGCAAAGAAGTTTTTAATGAGGTTAGAGTGAGCGAAAAGGGTATAAGAAATGTGGTATAGAGTCTGGTGTGTTGTTATTTTTTTAGTAGTCCTAGATTGGCTCTAAACTCTGCTGCTTTCATTTTTTATTTTATTTTTAAATTAATACACAGTAACAGGCTATTTGGATATATTTTAACACCTGTATTTTATGCATTTTAATACACGAATGTATGGATTTGCGTAAATGCCATCACAAGCAGAACACAACAGTTGCATCACCCTAAAATTCTCACTTGATATCCTATTATTATGGTCATACCCTCACTAACCCTTAACCTCCTAGTAACCACAATTTTGTTCCTCATCACTATCGTTTTGTCTTTTCTAGAATGTCACCTAAATTGAATTACAGAGCACATCACCTTTGGAGACAGCTTTCAGGGACACGAGGCCTTTGAAATTTATTTTAGTTATTGGGTGGATCAATAGCTTATTAATATTTTATTGCTTAGTCCCATTCCATTGTATGGCTATACCACACTTTATTTATTTCTCTCTTGAAGGTTATTGGGTTTCCAGTTTGGGGTTATTATAAATAGAGATGTTATAAATTTTAGTGCACAGGGTTTTTTTTGCTGTTGTTGTTGTTTTTTAACATCTTCATTGGATTATAATTGCTTTACAATGGTGTGTTAGTTTCTGCTTGATAACAAAGTGAATCAGCTATACATATACATATATCCCCATATCTCCTCCCTCTTGCGTCTCTCTCCCACTCTCCCTATCCCACCCCTCTAGGTGGTCACAAAGCACCGAGCTGATCTCCCTGTGCTATGCGGCTGCTTCCCACTAGCTATCCATTTTACATTTGGTAGTGTATATATGTCCATGCCACTCTCTCACTTCGTCCCAGCTTACCCTTCCCTGTCCCCGTGTCCTCAAGTCCATTCTCAAAGTCTGCGTCTTTATTCCTGTCCTGCCCCTAGGTTCTTCACAACCATTTTTTTTTTTTTTAGATTCCATATATATGTGTTAGCATACGGTATTTGTTTTTCTCTTGACTTACTTCACTCTGTATGACAGACTCTAGGTCCATCCACCTCACTATAAATAACTCAATTTCATTTCTTTTTATGGCTGAGTAATATTCCATTGTATATATGTGCCACATCTTCTTTATCCATTCATCTGTCGATGGACACTTAGGTTGCTTCCATGTCCTGGCTATTGTAAATAGAGCTGCAATGAACATTGTGGTACATGATTCTTTTTGAATTATGGTTTTCTCAGGGTATATGCCCAGTAGTGGGATTGCTGGGTCATATGGTAGTTCTATTTTTAGTTTTTTAAGGAACCTCCATACTGTTCTCCACAGTGGCTCTAGCAATTTACATTCCCACCAACAGTAGTGCACAGGTTTTCATAGGAACATAAGTTTTCATTTCTCTAGGGTAAATAGTTCAGGGTGAGATTGCTAGGTCCTGTGATAACTGTGTGCTTTCCTTTATAAGAAAGTGCCAAACTGATTTCCAGAGTGGCTGTAACATTTTGCATTTCCATCGGCAGTTAGATGAGTGTCCCAGTTGATCTGTATCTTCACTAGCACTTTGTTATTGTCAGAATTTTTAAAAATTTTAACCATTCTAGAAGGGATTTCTAGTAGTAGGTATTTCATTGTAGGCTTAAAATTTTTTAAACACTGCTTCATTTTAGAATAGTTTTATATTTACAGAGAATTATTAAAATAAGCCCAAGAGTGCCCATATACCCCTGCCCAATTTCCCCAATTATTAGTATCTTACACTAATATGGTATATTTGTCACAATTAATGAACCAATATTAATACACTATTATTAACTAAAGTTCACATTTTATTCAATTTTCCTCAGTTTTACCCAATGTCCTTGTCTGTTCCAGGAACCCATCCAGGATAACACGTTACACTTGGTCATCATGACTACATACCTCCTCTTGGCTGTGATAGTTGTCTAACCTTTTTTTGACTTTGATAACCTTGAAAGTTTTAAGGAGTGCTGGCCAGATGTTTTGTAGAATGGCTCTCTATTGAGATTTGTCCGATATTTTCTCATCTTAAGATTGGGATTGTGAAGTTTGGTGAGAGAGGGCACAGAGGTTAAATACCATTCTCATCACATCATATCAAGAGTACATACTATCTACTTGACATTATTGTTGATGTTGACCATGATCACCTGGCTCAGGTGGTGTTTGTTAAATTTTTCCACCATAGAGTTACTCTTTTGTCCCTTTTCCATAATGTGTTTTTTCAAAGGAAGTTCCTTTGTCTACCCCGTACTTAAGGAGTGAAGAGTTATGCTCCGGTGCTTTACCTCCTTCAGGGCCAAGTAACTGCATAAATAAATTATTTGGAATTCTTCTGCATGGGAGATTTGTCTGTTCTTCCTTATTTATTTATTTGTTTATTCAATCTTTTATATAAGAATGGACTCACAGATATTTATTTTATACTTTGGATTATAATTCAGTATTTATTTTATTGCTCAAATTGTTCCAGCTTTGGTCATTGGGAGCTCTTTCAGTTGGCTCATTGTGTGTCATTTTGGTTTTTGTTTGTTTTGTTTGTTTCATACTTCCTTACTTTCTGGCACCACAAGATGTTCAAGGATCATCCTGTATATTTCCTGCCCCAGTTCTAGAATTAGCAATTTGTTCAAGGAGACCTGGTTCCTTTTATTGGTGATGGTGTTAGAAACCAAGTTCTGGGTGCTAGGTATGCTCATTGCTACTAGGGTATTATTGCTTCTAGGCCTTCTCAGCTGATAGAGCAAGGAAATGTTTGTTTGTATACTAATCCATGTATATACACATATCCATAAATAATTCTATATGGTTGTCTGTATCTTTATTAAGCTAAGCATGAGTTTATACTGATGCCTCCAGCTCTGATCCATTGCCACATGAGTCATTCTATTTTCCTGCCCCCTATCTGTAACCTCCCACTCCAACAGTGAGAAATCTGCCTCTGAAAATCTGCCATGTATATTCTAGTTTGTATGGACTGCGGTTTCAGAATTGTAAATCCATAATCCCATGGGATGCAACTTTATCAGCTGGAGTACAGTGCTTATGTACAGTTTCTTTTGCCTTTTGTCATATTGATACATACTCCACTCATTTCTAAAGTCACATAGATCAACACATTTCCCCCCCCACCCTCTTCAATGAGGTCTTTTTCATACATTCATAATACGGTTAGATTTATTTAGTCACATGTTACATTCCATCCTGGGATCCTCTAACCCCCTAAAGTTTTTTTTTCTTTGCATCATTTAAGGTTTACTCCCTGGGTTTGACAATTGCATAGCATCGCGTATCCCTCACTAAGTACCATACAGAATAGTTTCACTGTCCTAGAAAATCCCCTGAGCTATTAATCTCTTCACTCCTAAACCCTGGCAACCACTGAGCAGTTTACCATCTCCATAGTTTTAACTTTCCAGATTGTCATATAAATGGAATCATAGAATATGTAATCTTTTACGACTGCCTTATTTCATTTATCAATATGCACTTAAAGTTCATCAGTAAACATTTACATGCAGATTTTTGAATATACTTAAATTTTCAAGTCAGTTGAGTAAATACCTAAGATGGTCGTAGCTGGATTGTATGTTAAGACTATATTTAGCTTTGTAAGAAACTGCCAAACTGTCTTCCAAAATGGCTTTACCCTTTTGCATTCCCACCAACAATGAATGAAGTTCCTGTTGTTCCATATCTTCACCAGCAATTGGTATTGTTGGCATCTTGGATTTTATTCCAACATGTGTGTATTATTCCTAATTCCTCTCTCCTGTCCATTGTGACATTGTTATCATTCATTTCACTTCTCCATATGCTTTAGTCACCCAATGCATTGTTACTATTATTGATTTAAACAAACATATCTTTTAGATTCATTAAAAATTCAAAAATTAAGATTTTATTTTACCTTCATTTATTACTGATGCTCTTCCTTTGCTTAGGTTGATCTAAGTTTCTGACGTATATCATTTTCCTTCTGCCTGAAGAATGTCTTTTTTTTTTTTTAAACATCTTTATTGGAGTATAATTGCTTTACAATGGTGTGTTAGTTTCTGCTTTATAACAAAGTGAATCAGTTATTCATATACATATGTTCCCATATCTCTTCCCTCTTGCATCTCCCTCCCCCACCCTCCCTATCCCACCCCTCTAGGTGGTCACAAAGCACCTAGCTGATCTCCCTGTGCTATGCGGCTGCTTCCCACTAGCTATCTATTTTACATTTGGTAGTGTATATATGTCTATGCCACTCTCTCTGAAGAATGTCTTTTAACATTTCTTGTCAGACAAGTTCGCTGGTGATGAATCCCCTGCTTTGTTTGTCTCAGAAAGTCTTTATTTCTTTACTTTTGAAGGATAATTTTGCTAGATATAGAATTCAGACTTGATGGATGTTTTCCCTTTCAACACTTGAAAACTTTCACTCATTCTCTACTTGCTTTATGTTGTATTTATTCTGTTTAGTATTATCTGAGCTTCCTGGATTTGTGGTTGGTGGTATGTTATTCATTTTTAAAAGTTCTGGGCCATTATTATTTCAAATATTTCCTCTCTTCCATTCCTTCTTTCTCCTCCTTCTGCTATTCCAATTATGTACATGATATACCTTTAAAAATTGTCCTACGGTTCTTGGATGTTCTATTTGTAACATGTTTGTTATGTTTTTATTCTGTTTTGTTTTATAGTTTTTTCCTTTGCATTTCACCTTGGGAGGTTTCTACTGACCTATCTTCAAACTCACTGATTTTTTTTTCCCCCATGGCCATTGGCAAGTATACTGATGAGCCCATAAAAGACATTCTTCCTTTCTGTTACAATATTTTTGCTTTCTAGATCTTTCTTTGATTCTTTCTTAGAGTGTATATCTCTCTGCTTACATTACTCACTTGTTCTTGCATGTTGTCTACTTTTTCCACTAGAGCCCTTAACTTATTCATCAAAGATATTTTAAGTTTATTAGCTCATAATTCCAAAATCTCTGTCATATCTGAGGTTGATTCTGATGATTGTTTTGTCTCTTCAGGATGTGTTTTTTTTCTTGCCTTTTAGCATGTCTTGTAATTTGTTCCTGAATGCCAGTAAACTCTAATGCTGTAAGATCTTAGATAGCTCACTCAGTCACTCTGAACTCCATGCACTTCATCTCTAAAATGAGGAAATAATGCCTACTTATAAATCTGTTATGAAGATTGCTTAAAAACAAGGTCTGTGCAAAGGTGAGACTTATGGCAGCCAAGGTGAGGTACATGATTTGACATTTCTTGGAGGTCAGCTTAGCTGATCTTAAGAAGAAGCAAGTTTTCTTTCTTCTTTGGATTTTCATGGCAGCTCTCTCTGTTTGGGGATGACAGAAATGGAGGGAGTGCTGAGAATGGAGAACCAAATCCTATGTACCTGTTGGAAAGTAACTAAGCCTAATGGTTACATAGGAAGCATTCAATCAGCCATCATTCCTAAATATGGAAATCTGTTTTCTCACACTAAGTGCCAGGTCATTTATTAGAGTTGTCATAATGCATTTATATCTGCACAACCTGCAGTTTTCTGTACTAAAGACAAATGGGATGATAGTCATGGTGGGAAATTTGGAGTCAGGAGAAAAGCAGATCAGATACCACCATTTAGCCTATGATAATTTGAATCAGACCCATCTAATGAAGAATACACTCACAGGAAAAGATATTTTTCAAAAGAAGAGGTTAAAATAGCCTCTTAGAGAACACACACACACACACACACACCAATCACAGTTATTTTAATTTCAAATTCCTTAATCTGAAAAGAAGTAATTTTAATATGCAGTTCTGCTCCTCTATATTTCAGTGGAAAGAAAGCTTTGGCCTTGCAGGTTTGGTGAAAGTCTACAGAAATAATAGGGTATTTACTATTAGAGATACAGTGAGTATACCTTATGTGTCAGCTTTTCTTAGTGTTGAAAATAGTACCTGTGAAAGGCAGAATAACGGCTCCAAAGATGTCCATGTCTTAATCCCTGGATCCTTTGAATGTGTTACCTTACATGGCAAAAAGGACTTTGCAGATATGATTAAGTTAAGGAGATTGAGATGGTTCCATTGAGGTGGAAAGTGAGATGGACATTGGGATTATCCAGGATTCCAGGTGGGCCAAATCTAATCTCATGGGTTGGTAAAAGCAAAGAACCTTTCCCGGCTGTAGTCAGAGGGAGATGTGACTATGGAGGGATGGTCAGAGAGAGTCAATATTTCTCTGGCTTTCAAGATGGTGAAAGGAGGCTGTGAGCCAAGAAATGGGGGTAGAAGCTGGAAAAGACAAGGGAATGGATTTTCCTCTAGAGCCTCTGGAAAGCAATCGCCCTGTTGACACCTTGATTTTAGCCCAGAGAGACCAGTGTCAGATTTCTAACCTACAGAATGGTAAGAATAAAGTTGTTTCAAGCCCATAAGTTTGTGGCAGTTTGTTACAGCAACAAAGAAAGCTAATACATCACTATTTTTGAAACTAATTGTATTGTTTGCAATAGTTCTACCACTATTCAAAAGGTAAAGCTTTTGTAGTTCTCCCTGAGAACGTCCAGATCCCAGTACTATCTTTGATAGATTACCAATATGGCATTAATGTCCTAGAAATAATTTTGACCATTATTTCAATTTTGAATATTAAAATCCTTTTGAAAAATATCAATCCTGAACTTCATGACAACCTGCCTCTTCATAGGTTTAGCAGCACAGATACAGTAGCTAAAATGATTTCCAATTTTTAGGAGACAAGACACATAACTGAGACCTCAGATTTGCAGAAATGTGTATGCTTCTCTCTAGCTGCAAATCTTTCATATGCTATTATTGGCTTGTTGTATGAGTCACTGCATTTCCACATCTTACAAGTCTCATGGTCCACTGATAAAAAGTATAAAGAGAACATGGGGCAGCACTGCATTTTCTAAAGCTAAAAACAACAAACAAATGGGCTCACAATCCTATTAATCATAGCAGAGATCGGAGAAGGATAATATTTCAATGTAATTGAAAAAAACAGCACATAATACTAAGAAAAATAAATTCTGGGTTTTTATAGCATATTAAAAGAAAACTGTCCAACATCTAGCAGTCCAAAGAACTAAAAGTTAGAGGGCACAAGTCATCCAAAAAATTCCTTACTTAGCTCTTGGTATGTGTGTTGGGGGAATCAATAAAATCTGCTTCAGGGAAAACTCAGCCAATTTAAATAAGAAATAAGTGTATGTGCCCACACACATCAAATGAGTGACAGCTACATTTGTTGTGAATCCCCAAGAAGTTGACGTTTTTTAAGAATGTATTTCTCCTTTCCAAAGATTTCTTCAGAGAGACAGTTAGTAATATAAGGACCCTAAGATTAGCACCAGAATTGTGGTAATTGAAATTTTCTGCTATGAAAAATATTCTGCAGGACAATCTGTCATTGTGGGCTCCTCAGTATTGCTGCTACAGTTACGGTAATTGAGAGATTTTTCCTTAAAAAATTAGATGAAAGCACATTTGAAATCAACAGGAAATGTGACAAAATAACCAATAATTATTTTCCCCAAAATACAGTAACTGAAAACATGAAAGCTTAAGTTTTTACAAGTGAAAAATATTTTTTCTTTGTTGAGGACACATAGGCAGTTTATTCTCAATTTTTTATTGCATATTTTAGCAAATATAACTTTTCCTCTATGATTTTTAGCCTGACTTTGAGTCTAGATGCATGTAATATTTCTCAGGACTGTCAGATAATTTTATGTTAAACAGTATGAATTCAGAGAATCTAGGGGAGTTTCAATCTTTTACTGGATAATAAAAAGTAAAGTATTTTAGAGAAGTCATGCTAAAGATAAATAGAATCCAGTAAATCTAATACTCCTTATTTAGTTCTTGCCATGCTGCTTGGCTTAATCCAAAATGAACTATGTAAATAGAAGGAAATACAGGTCAGAGAATGACCTGTCAGAAATTAGATTATCTGACCTGTAGGGGGCAGCGGAGAGAGCAAGCTGTCAACAAAAACACCAAGTCGGAAGTTTTAAGCCACCTCTCTTCTCAAGGGAATCATATGGTTGATTCAAATGGAATCACCAGATATTGACTGAAGTTACTATGATCCCTAAGGAAAAACACTCTTCCTTCTTTGCCACCTTTAGCAGCATACAGAAATTTGCAGTTATATTTCCTTTCAAGAAACTACAGCTGGGCTACAGAGATTTGCAGTTATAGTAACAATTATACAGATGTAAATAAAAGACAAATTCCAGAAAGCATTCCCTTTGATATTTAGTGATTGCAAAGTGAACACTTTTTCAGAGAAATGTAAACCTTCTTTCATGCCTGGCTAACATTAATGAGCACTTATCATGTGCAAGATTGTGTTTTAACCTCGTCATAAATACTAACTCCTTATTACAACAGCACTATGAGGCAACTATTTTTATCTCATTTTGCAGATGCAGAAGTTGTGGCTCAAAAAGACTGCCATTTGCCCAAGGTCATGCATCTATTATAATATATGGTAGAGCCTGTAGGTGTGACTCTAAATATTCTGTGTCTCAATTACAGCAGGAAACTGCCTCTGTGAGTTGGGGCGGATGTGAGGGACTCATTGGCCTTATATTAATGCTGTATCCATTTCCTCTCAGCCACAGGGCTGCAGTCATATATTCACAGCGAGGAAACTCACCCACATTAAAGGTGAGTTATGTGAAATGTTGGTCTCAAAGGTCTCTAGTTCTTCATATTAACAAATCAACATGGAACTCTTGGGAGGTGAGTGGATGCAAAGACAGTCAAACTTCCTACATGTCCTATTTTTAATAGCAGCTTAGCAGTGAGCAGTTTAATGGAGAATAAATGGAGGCTTTTCCTTTCCTTCCTTTATTTATGCAATAATTTGACAAACATTTATAGAGCCTTACTGTGTACCAGGAAATGTTCTAGGTTCTAAAGATCCAGTGGTGGCTGAGAAACACATCCTGCCTCAGAAAGTTCAAAATGTAGTGAGGAAGCCAGGGAAATGGGTAGTTTACAAAGATGTGCAGTAAGTGCTCTGCTATACTAAACCAGAATCCTCTGAGCACATGTAAGTGGAATGCCTAACCCAGTCTGGAGGACAAGAAAGTTGTCCTAGATGAAAGAAAACGATTGTAACTTCTGGTATTTTAAAGTTCTTAGTAAAATCAGGCAAAAAAATAGAAACGAATAATTAAGGAAACACTCCCATTTATCATTGCAACAAAAAGAATAAAATACCTAGGAATAAACCTACGTAAGGAGACAAAAGACCTGTATGCAGAAAACTGTAAGACACTGATGAAGGAAATTAAAGATGATACAAACAGATGGAGAGATATACCATGTTCTTGGATTGGAAAAATCAACATTGTGAAAATGACTATACGACCCAAAGCAATCTACAGATTCAATGCAATCCTTATCAAACTACCAATGGCATTTTTCACAGAACTAGAACAAAAAAATTTCACAATTTGTGTGGAAACACAAAAGACCCCGAATAGCCAAAGCAATCTTGAGAAAGAAAAATGGAGCTGGAAGAATCAGGCTCCTGGACTTCAGACTATACTACAAAGCTACAGTAATCAAGACAGTATGGTACTGGCACAAAAACAGAAATATAGATCAATGGAACAGGATAGAAAGCCCAGAGATAAACCCATGCACATATGGTCACCTTATCTTTGATAAAGGATGCAAGAGTATACAATGGAGAAAAGACACCCTCTTCAATAAGTGATGCTGGGAAAACTGGACAACTACATGTAAGTTCACAAGCTCAGAGGGCAGAAGCAGCCGAAGCAAAGATGCAGAACAGAGATGGAGAATCCAACAGAGTCAGAAAAGTTGATGAGAAATGCCCAGAGTGTCAAAGTGCTGCTTCTGCCTCTCCCCTGGCCACCACCTCACAAAGATATTTTGTAGATGGGAACTGGATTTCTCACTGAACTTCAGGTGGGTGCTCAAAGCATTCATTTCAAATGTGAGAGGAAATGTGAGAGGATGATGCTGAGGGCGCTGGGGAGAAGCAAGCAGAACCTAGTCACCTTAACAACGTCATCAAGCAATTTCTACGTGCCAAGTGTAAGAACTTTGTCATCTCATTTATTCTTTAATGAGACCCCAGCAGTTGAATTCTATTAGCATCCTGCTTTACAAGTTTAATTTTAACAAAGCTAAAAATGCAATAGTAAGAAATTGAGAATCACTGATTGAGACCAACCTCCTTTATCTTTCAAGATAAAGAGGAAACAAAGGTCCGAAGATAAGTTAACCCAATAGCATATGATAGTAGGTGTCAGGGTCGAGTCTAAAAGAAGCCCAGAAGCATTGCTAGAAATTTTTTCTTTCAACAAGAGAGCAGAGAAGGGCTCAACAGCATATTCCTAGAGAATTTAAATCTATACCTGGTAGGTTAATCTTAAATGACAGCTTTCTTTCCTGTCAACCTTAGCAGAAAAGTTTCTCTTTTATTTGATTCACCGAGTTGAGTTTCCCCTCTCCTTTTCCTTCACCTTCTTTTGCTAGTGCAACCACAGAAGAATAAAGGTGTGTTCCTCTTGCTGATTATTCCCATAAGAAAGAACATTCTGTAATGGCAAAAGTATCAGCTAAAGGCATCTCTGGGTACATAGATTAGCCTTATCTAGTGACTGACACCTCAGTGTATGTACTTGCCAGTCTCTCCAGTTTGGAGTAAGCAATCAATCACAAGAAGTTTCCTTTCTTTAACAGGTGCTAAGCTTTCCTATTTGATAGTCGAGTATCAATGCCACAACCTGTCTTATATTAAGGTATGAAACATTATCCTGTCATCCTGGTGATCCTTGATCTCACCCAAGGAAACATTCTTTCCTAGTATTTTTTGAATCATGATTTATGTGCATACATCTAGTTAACACCTGACTTACACAGACTTCCCTAGACTCAGAAATGAGTTTGAGTCTTTATTTCTTCTAGTTCATATTTGATTATTTTTTTCATAGACATATAACATGATTGAGACCATAAAGATCATCTTATGAAATCTCTTTGATTACCCAGATGAGGAAACTGAGGCTTGGTTCCTAGGGCATCGCAGGTGCTCGATGCTTATTGAACCATTTGATAGAACAAAACTTACTTGTGAGTCACACGGCAGAGCTGTGAGGAGAAACCCAGTCTGGAAACTTCTTGCACATGGCCCTTTGTACTACATCGCCATCTCCCTTCAGCCTAAACACATGTCTATCAGCTACTCTGCAACTGCTCACAAAGAGGGAAGTTCCAAGTAAAGAGATAAGAGTCAAAGGGGGAGACAGTTCCCAAACAATTTACTTCTGCATCTATCTCAAGGCAATCCATGGGAACCATATTTAAAAGAACGCTGAGCAAGCAAAAGTAGAGGCAAGTGAGAACACTTCCTCCTTATGCTTCTCTGTCTCTCTCTCTGTCTCTGTCTCTCTGTCTCTCTCTCCCTTTCCTGAGTAGCAACCTAAAAGCTACAGGTGGAAAGAGGCATAGGGCAGAGAGCAGCAGGTAGCAGAGCTGGTGGAAAGCAGTGCCTGGATGCAGTGAATGTCATTAACTTACCAGCCTTGGCAATGGTTTCAAGGGACATATTAAGCTTAAAATAAGCAGGGGCCAAAGGCAAGGTAAGCGCTGCCTAATATTCCTGTGAAGACTGGGAAGCATCACTGAAACACTACAACTCTTTCAGGAAGGGAGACTATGAGAAAGGATTTTCCATTTCACCTCAAACCTAGGACACCATACCCAACCCTTGTATGCCTCCCTGCCACCTCTGCCCAAAAGGCTCCAGTCTATTCCAAAGGGAGGCTTATTAGAGCCAATATTAGCCAACTTTTAAAAATCAACAACCCCATCTGCTGTATCCTTCTCTCCTTGGGGACTTCTTCAAATACATTTGGTTTTTCTAACTCTTTGTTATCATTTTGCCCACTCTAGGCATTTTATCAGCCACCCTAGACCACATGGGTTTACTCTCCTTCCAGGGAGTTTTCTAAAAAAGAAATAGCATTGTCATCCCTCTGTGCCTTGAAGCAGAGGAGATTTATTGTTGATAACCAAAATTATATTAATTACAGTAATAATGCTATACTTGTCTTCAGAGGTGGCCCCAGCTTCTGGTGGCTTCAGTCTGTCAGCATCCTTCTTACAGAGTTTAGACACTATCAGAGGGTACGGTGTCCAAACTCAGGGAAACATTCAGGGAAGGTGATTTCAGAAGCTGGTGGGGTTGGGATACTAGAAGCTACAGGCTCTAATACTGAGAAATCTAGTAGTTTCTTTGTTTGAATCACAGTTGGTGTTTCTACACAACAGAAAGTTCACTCAAAATGATCTATAGATATGAATATATTAATGAGCTTACATATGTATGAGTCTAACATTTGCCCCTCCAATTGCTAGCAAGCAGGGAAACGGTGGTGAAAGTAGCTCTTAACACAATTCAGACTGGAGGAAAATTCTAAGAGTGTCTAGCGCCAAAAATTTAAGAATATTTCCTGAGATCTCTTTACCTGGGAACAAGGGACTTTCTCTGTTCATAAATGTAAGGTGTGTGTACCTTCCAGCATTAGACTTTTGTGTCTAACCAAGTGTGCCTAGGCTGTGTTTGGATCAGATCTTGCAAACTCTTACAGAATTCTACCAGATCACGATCCATGCATGTCAGGATCACGCTTTTCTTTCTCTCCAATGAATTCACCCCACCTGGCATTCAGACAGTTGTTTCACAAATGAATAAATGATTCATGAATGGAGCACTCTTTGGAGTGTTTGCTAGTCTTCTATGTGGAATGCCTTTCCAGGTCGTTGCAAGGCTGGCTGGTTCTCGTCATTCTGGACACTTCCAATATTACCTTTTTAGAGAAGCTTTTCTTCAACCTTCCTTTAATAGTCCCTTAACCCACCCTGGTCAATCTATTTGCACCCTGCTTTATATTGTTCATTGGTCTTACTATGATCTGATTACTTCTTTACGTGTTGAATGATTTTCTTCTCGAAAATGAAAACTCCATATGGGCAAGGAATTTTTGTCTTGTTTTTTGCAGAAATCACAGTTCCTGGAATGGTGGTACCTGATGTACGATAGGTACCCAATAAATATGTGCAAAATAAAACATTTTAAATGAAATAATATATGCCTCTAGGTGCACTGGATGGAAAGAGAAGTTTTCAGCAAAACTCTTTACTTCTTCTCATCTGTTTGGTAGCTGGGAATCCTTGATTCCTTCCATCCTTCCTGTGTGTGAACCATATTCCTCAAAACATTGCTGTGGATTCTGATACCTAATTGTCCTATCCTTTCCTCCAACAGCTCAGTTTAGCTTTCTCCATGGGCGTGAATCTTACTTGCTCTTCTCCACACTGTTGAGTGATGAGCAGCTCCAATAAAAAGTACCCCCTTAATGGGCAGTAGGCGTCAATACATTTTGCATCACTCCATTAAAAGATTTCTCTGTAAAAGTCTCCACATCTATTTTAGAAAAACTGGTGTCCAGTTACATACACCCTACGTCCCTCGCTCTCCAGTTTACCACCTAACATTCACAAACATTTCCCAGCCCATTTTCATCACCTCAGAGAACAAAATATTTCTTAGTTTTCCTGTAGGGTCTTCGTTTTAATCTACATCCATATATCATTTTGTCAAAGACAGAGGTCTACCTTCATTTTCCTTGATTAAAGTCAAGTATTGATCGCTAATTAAAGTACTGGGAGGCTTCAATAGCTAAAGTTCTTGCTGCAGCTTATAATATTTTTATATTTAAAAGGACTAAGAGGAATCTAGGATCCCCTTTAACAGTAATGATTAATTACATAAAGCATCCATGACCTCTGGTTTGCCCTAGGTTCTGGGAGGAAGAGGAGCTTACTATTTCTTATGTCATTGCTTCTAACTATTAAAAATTAGCCCTAAGTACACCACTAGGAATATAGGGGACAAAAACCAAACTGGCAGGTATATTCACCCTGTCTCTTGAGAATCTCAAGGCAGTCTGTCTAAATGGGTTGTGTTATTCATGGCTTTGTTGTTTCTTCACTAAGACTATATGTTTAAGGTCAAGATTGGCACAGCTTTTTGTTCTCTATTGATCACATCACAGAAGCCAGCTGCATCACTGAGCTGAAGATACTAATCTTGATATAATGGGATACAGTAGTTCTCAGCTTTTTGTCCATCCCCGCACACCTGAAACATAAAATATATTCCCGTAGTTAGCAGAGACTTACTATGACGGTGCTTCCCCTGTGAAGGATAGTTTGAAAAATCCATTCAGCTGATTCTGATTTCAAACACACACACACACACACACACACACACACACACATACACACCTGTTTCATATAGAATTAAAATACAGAATGGATCTTCATTTCTGTAATGTTTTTAGATATTATTGTTATTTAGTGTTCTGCCGTTCCAAGCATGCGTAGAACAAATACTTAAATACCATCACTTGAACAATTCTGTGAGTAAAAGAGACTTGTAATGAACAGACATTTTAACACGTTGGTTCACAATTTTTAACAAGCCGCTTTAAGGGACAAGAAAGGTCAATGTTTTTGCATGGCCAGAAGCTTAAATGATGCAAAAAAAGAATTCAGAAGCGGAAAGGTAATGGCAAGTGCTTCACATTTAGAAGAGGTAATTATTTTAAAAATAAAATAAAGTCAATAATTACTTGAAAGTAATCACAAAATTGTGAGACCGGTTTGGCTCATTTCACATCAATGTAGCAAGGAGAAGGCACATATCAAAATCATTCAGGGAATTTTTCCATCAGACATACACCTCCCACCTCTAGTTGAGTGTATGCCCATTTCTCCACCTCTATGTGTGAACTGAAAAACCTCCAAGTTATCGTGAATGGTTCCCCCACTTCTACTCCTCTTGTAGTGAACATTACAAATTTGGTGGGAGTCAAGGCAGTACATATTTAAGGTAGGGGGAGTAGAAAGCTCCAGTGATTACTTTGAGGCTAGTAGCTTATAGAAGAAAAAGATCACCTCAGATTTAACAAAGTTGCAAATGTAACAAAACAGCTAAAATTTATCAAAGTTTGTTATGTGCCAGGTAGCACTTAGTAAGCTATTTATGCACCAGTTCCATTCATTAATTTACTCTCTATGTATTCATTCAAGAAATGTTTATTAAGTGTCTACTATGTGCTGAATATACACGAACATCCCAAACAAGTTTGCACCTTAGCTTTATAGAGCTTACATGGTGGAGGGAGGAGATACCCATTCAACCAGGGGAAAAATGTAGTTAAAAATTCTGATTTGTATTATGAAAGAAAAAACTGAAATGATATGAAAGAAAACGATAGATTAGAAGAGCACATGGGGCCCTATTTATAAGAGAGAATCAGGAGGAAAGATTTCTCTGAGAAATGTACATTTCCATCAAAGCCTTAAGGATAAACAACACTTAGCCACATGTAGCCGATGCACTAGTGCCCTGTTCCTATCCCTTCACACATAATTCCAGTGCCAGGGGACTGACTCCCAAATGCCAGCACATGTATCTCTTTCCCTGAGGACTTTCACAGGTAGCCAGAGTCCATTGTGTCCCAGTGCAGCAGGCAAAAGTGCTGGGAAATTAACACCTTCCCCCTCAGGAATAGGACTCAAGTAATATCTGATGGGAGTTGATACGTAAATACCCCAGCTTTCTTGCCTCTGGGTGGGGTTATTCTGACATGCACGTTCTAAGGTGTTTTGCAGCGTTCTTGGCGAGAGTGAGCTCCAGCCATCCACAGCAGGGGCCTGCTCGTCTATGTGCCCCTGTTGACAATTTGTCCTTATTTGCCTTATCTCCGAATCCCCTATCTGTGTTTCCCAGGACAAATTCCCAAATAAGTGTCTGGAACTCAAGAACCCATCTCAGGGTTTGCTTCTCAAGAACCTGAACTAAGACATCAGGTAAAGTGCTGTCCAAGCAGGGGAAAGGGAGGAGGGTAGGCTCTGAGGCTGGCCATAAAGAAGGATGGGGTGGTCAGAGCACGGTGAGGGGGGAAGGGCCCAAGATGAACTAGAAGAAGGAGGCAGCGGCCAATCATGCAGATTCCCATAAGCCCTTGTATCATTTCCTATTGCTGTGGGAACAAATTACCATACACTTAGTGGCTTAAGCTACACAAAGTTACTATCTCACAGTTCTGGAGGTCAGAGGTCCAATATGGGTCCTCACTGAATGAGCTAAAATCAAAGTATTGGCAGGGCTGTGTTCCTTCCTAAAGTCTCTAGAGAATGCCTGTTCTGCCTGCATTCTTTGGTTCATGACTCCCTTCCACCTGCAAAGCCAGCAATGGTTGGCTGGTTGAGCCTTTCTCATTTCTCATCATTATGACTCACTCTCTCCTGCTTCCCTCTTCCACTTTTAAGGATGCTTGGGATTAGATTGGGTACACTTGAATAATCCAGGCTAATCTCCCCATTTTAAGGTCAGGTGATTTGCAACCTTAATTCCATTTGCAACTTCAATTTCCCTTTGCCTTGTGGTCTCTCATAGTCACAGGTCCAGGGATTGGAATTTGGACATCTTTGTAATGGTGGGGGGACAGAGGGTTACATTATTCTGTCTGCCATGACCATGTAAAGAAGTTTGGATTTTTCAAAGAGCTAGAGGCAACTGGAGAATTTTAAACTTCAGAGTGATATGATCTAATTTCTGTTTTTAAAAGATCCTGCTTGGCTGCTATATTGGTTCATCAGTTGGAGGGCACCAAAGTAAAAATGGGGAGATTAATCAGGAAACTATTGCAAATGTTCAGGTGAGAAGCAATGACCATGGTATCAGAGATTTTTGGATAGTTCAACAAACAGGACTTGGTTAAGGGTTGGATCTGGGGAAAAAGAGAGAGGAAGGATTAGAAAATGATTCCTACATACTTCGCTTTAGCATCTGGGTGAATGGAGCTGCTAATTTACTGATGTGGAAAACATTGATTTAGAGAAGACAAAACTTTCAGGTTTCATCAAGTTCATTTTTAGATGCATATGAAAATATATACATGTATGTAATCTAGTGAATGTATGAGTCTGGAATTCAAAAGTGAGGTCTGGATCAAGGAAAAAAATATTTGAGCCACCACCATATAGACAGTATTTCTAGCCATGGGAATTAACGCAGCTACCACAGGAGAGAGAGAAGTAAAAAGAGAGGAGGAGGGGATCAAGCATTTAGGCACAATTCCACCTACCCCTGGAAATTATTTGTTCATTTTCTGTTCATCAGCCAGCCTCTCCTCTTTCCATGTTTGCCCTCCAGAACTTCTGCTTATTAGATCTTCTTCTTCTAGACTGCTTGGCTCTGTACCTTTCATATTTTCCATTTATTACTTTCTATGCTGCATTCTGAATAATTTTCTAAAATCTATGCAATTGCATAATGGTCTGTGTCTAATGTACTATTTAACATGCTCATTGAGCTTTTTTTAAAATTTGGTGACTATAATTTTGTTTCCAGAATTTCTATTTAATTCTTTACAAAATCTTTCCTTCCTTTCCCATATTTTCTTCTTGTCTATTCTATTCCTCCTTTCATCTTATCAAAACATTTAAATTTTTCTTATTTGAAATCTCTTTTAGAAGGTTTAAAGTTTTTAGTTCTTGAGGTGCAAATGCTCCCATTTTTTTCATTTGCTATTTATTCTTCAGAGCAATTTATTTCCTTGAATGGTTTGTTATGTCTATGAGATCAACCCCAAGGGTGGCTTGCATTTGGGGACATTTCTCTCTATAATCACTCTGGGTTTTTTTTGCTTGTTTGTGTTTTTGTTTTTGCTTTACCTCACCTAGCTTCCAGGGGTGCACTACTTTTATATTAACTTTATGTGGAAAGCCTAAGCTTACCAATTATTTTTCATGGGTTGCTCTTTTTGTTCCAAAGCTTCCCAGCTGATGACAGATTTCTTGGTCTCTCCCCAAGGCTGGGGTGAGAGACATTTTTCTATTGCCCTTTTCTAGTAACAGACCAGCCATTCAGAGAGTCAGAAATGGCTGATTTCAGACCTGATAGTTCCCACATGCAAAGGATTTGTGTCTGGACCCTTCCCCTAATGCCACCCACAAGAGACTGAACTCTAGCAGCAGCCATTAAGGCTGTGTTCCAACCACTAGTCAATTATTTTAGATTTAGCTCCCACTAGCTATGCTTCCTTTGAGATCCCTGTTTGTTTGAGGAATTCTCTCTCTTAGTTTACTGCTTGGCTATGTACCCAAGAATTCTAAGACTGGGTTAATGAAAAATCCCTGCTCCTTCAGTTATAAACATGAAACTGTTTTAATTTTTTCAGTAACTGCCACCAACTGTGTCCTAGCTAGTCCTCTTTCCCACCCAGTGTCCATCAAGAACCTTGGCAACTCCTTGACCTGATACCATCACTTTTCAATTAATAAAACAATCTCATTTGGGCTAATTCTGAATATTTTCCACTGTAGAATTATAATCTCACATTACACTCGAAGCTCTCACTGGCTCACAAGAGTCTATCGTGTACATCTCTTCCCAACTCCCAGTGCACTGACATCTGTCGGAGCTTGAAATTGGCCGTGATCGGAGTATTTACACTTTGGCGATCATCAAACACTGCAAATCACGGTCCCCACCCACCCACCGCCTCCCAGAGAACCAGTTGTTAAACATTTACCAGCACACCACTGCCCCTTCCCTTCGAGGCTGAAGGTGTGGCTCCACTGCCCTGTAGTGTGTATGTGTGGCAGTGCGGTAGGACGGGGGAAGGGGGAGGGAAGAAGGATCATGGCTCACCCCTGACTCTCCTCTGGTTAACATTCTGCTGTTGCTATTGGAAGAGGACTGTCCCATTGCAAGCTGACTTACTCTTCTGCGCTACAGTGTGTCTTTTATGGGAACTCCCACACTTGTGGTCATGAACTTACTATCCCATTTCTGTCGATCATCACTACTGACCCAGGCCTTTGTCCAGATCTTAGGAGAGTGAGGCCCAGCAGGCCCGAGTGACGAGATACAATCCCAAATAGCTGCCCCCTGGGTACTGCTGGACTCTGAGACTGGGTTCCGTTTTCCAATGGATCCCCAGCTGATTGCCTTGCACCTGCGTTCCTCTGATACATGCGTCTCTTTGCCCCATGATGGAGAGACCCCAATAAGCATGTGGCCATCATACTTATGTACTTGTGCACCCTAATTCTGGGCCTGCAGGCTCAGGTGGGATATATCTCCCTCCTCTTTAATCAGGAACTTCAGGAGGCAGTCCTTTTTTTATTTAATTGAAGTACAGTTGATTTACAGTGTTGTGTTAAATTCCTGCTGTACAGCAAAGTGATTCAGTTATACACGTATATATATACATATTCTTTTTCATATCCTTTTCCATTTTGGCTTATTACATGATATTGAATATAGTTCCCTGTGCTATACAGTAGGACCTTGCTTTTTATCCATCCTGCATATAATAGTTTACATCTGCTAATCCCAAACTCCCAATCCATCCCTCCCCCACCCCCTTCCCCCTTGGCAACCACAAGTCAGGAGGCAGTCTTGCCGTCTTTATCACTGTTCTTCCTGGCCTTCACATGGTGCTGCCTTACTGCTCTGCAATCACGAAGCCAGGTTTCAAGTCCCCTTCCTGCAGATACCGGAGGCATCCATACTCCAGTCTTGTGTCTGTTCACAAATACTGTTTCCCCCAAATAAAGACCCCTTCTCCTTCCTAGTTCTCCTCTTATATCTCTCTTGTGCAATAGCCTCCCAAGCTATTTGGTGTCTCTCACACCTGAGGGCAAACCTCCAATCTCAGGCCAAGAATCAGATTTTCTTTAAAGTAGACCCTGAAGAATGTTGACACTTTGTTTTCCGTCCAGCGTTATCACTGTTCACCACGTCTTATTTCAATATCTCTGTTACACGTTATCTAGCAGTTCATATTATTTGAACAAGAGGCGTTGGACTTTACATCAACTCAGCCTCAGGAGAGGAAGTAAAATTTCATTTATGCTTTACTGAGTTCTATGTTGTTTGAATCTTTATATCAAGCCTTTTAATATCTTACTTTTATGATAAAAAAATAAAACTAATGACATATTCTTAAGGCACCCTTTCTCACAGATAGTGGAAGAAGGCAGCCTAGAAGTACTCTGTATCTGGAAAAAAGATATATAACATTGTAATTTTTAAAACAAGATATTGTATATAATCAAATGTTGGTTGTAATATCTTGGCCAAGTAAGAAAGTGGACAAATTTTTCTATCTCAAGTCACTTAGCATATACACTTGTGACTCCACATGAAAAAAAGTTACTCTTCACACTTCTACCCAACCCTAACATACAAATGAGAAAACAGATAATTTAATTATGTATAATAAATTCAAATGCCGCTGAAAAACTCTTAAAAGGAAATAGTGGTGTTGGCTTTCCAAATAAATAATGAATAGGGAATTCAATAGGAAAAGAGTGGATTCTGTACAGACATTAAAACACATATGTAAAATAAAAGTGAAGTTAGGACAGTAAGAAAGAGGGTCACAAAGCCTTTTAAACTATCAGCAAAAGTATCCAAGACATCAAAGAGACAGCATTGGTTTCATAAGCTTGGGTCAGTGGAATGAAATTATACACATGCTTCACAGGATGACAGTTTTACTTTTAAGATACTATTGTATTATTTAGGATAATGCTAGTTCCTATGGCAAATAAAGCCAGAAATGTATAATGGCCTGCAAACAATAGATACGTATTTTTAAAAAATTTACAATTTTTGTACAATTTTAAAGGTTACTTTCCATTTACAGTTATTACAAAATATTGGCTCTATATCCCCATGTTGTACAATACATCCTTGAGCCTATCTTACACTCAACTGTCTGTGCTTCCCACTCCCTGACCCCTATATTGCCCCTCCCCCCTCCACTGGCAACTACTAGTTTCTTCTCTGTATCTGTGAGTCTGTTTCTTTTTGTTTTATTCACTAGTTTGTTGTAGTTTTTAGATTCCACATATAAGTGATATCAAACAGTATTTGTCTTTCTCTGTCTGACTTATTTCACTTAGTATAATGCCCTCCAAGTCCACCCATGTTGCTGCAAGTGGCAAAATTTTGTTCTTTTTCATGGCTGAGTAATAGTCCACTGTATATATATATCACACCTTCTTTATCCATTCATCTGCTGATGGACACTTAGGAATGCATTTCTTACTCATGTTTACTAGTGGGGGGTGAACAAAGGTTGGTTGAGAGTCTTCCACACAATCACTCAGAGATGCAGGATGATGGAAGCTCTGTCACCACCAACGAGCTGTTTCCATGGTCACCCTGGGACATCTCTACCCTCACCAGAAGGAAGAGGAGGAGTATGCAGGCGCACTTATGACAAGTTTACATGGTCTAGGCCTGTGAGTGGTACCGATTTCCACACATGTTCCCCGGCTAAAGGTCAGTCACAAGGACATACCTAATTGCAAGGGAAAGTGAGAAATATACTCTTGCCCAAAAAGAACAAAGGAACATGGATTTGATAAGCAGCTAGCATCAATAAGTGTAAGATAGAATTTCCTTCTCTGCAGGTTGTTCAAAACAGAATAGCTCTTCATCTGACCGCAGTAGGATTTGCGTAGCATGGCCTCAGGCACAAGTACAGACTTCACCAAATGGTCTCTGAAGCACCCTTCAAGTCCTCTAATTTTTTGAAAGTCACTTGTATTCTTGTTTAAGAAAAAAAGAACTCATGGAAGCAGCACATGTGTAAAGGGGTATGAATGGGGCAATTGGGAAATTAGATTTTCATGTTGCCAGGGAATGTGGAAGGAGGATAATTATAGGGGAAAATGTAGCAAACGAGAGGGAGAGAGTAGGGAGAGGGGAAGGATGTGGGATGGGGGAGGGAGAACGCTCTTATTTTTCTAGGAAAGACAGAGAAGTGTCAAAACAGAAATGAACAGTGGTCTTAAAAGTTAAGAGAAAATAACGCAGTCCATTCAGTGCCACTCATTCCTAACTCTATAAACTTCATGGGCAAAAAGAGATGCAAACACAAACATGCAAACTCATGCTTGGGAAGCCTCTACCACATTGGCCTCAGGGCTGCCTTGGACAGCCAGTAAGTCAGAGCTGATATGACTTTAACACAGTATTTACACTTGGTTAATATGTACTGAGATCACCTGCTTATTGCAACAATTTGAGAGTCTTTTCTTAATAAGACTTTGATTTGATTTTGATTGCTTTTTTCCTTTCTTTCTTTTCCTCTTTCTGGAGCCCATGTCAAATAAGACATTCTGTAGTTGCTTTAAAAAGATGAGCTCTGTTAAAGAGTTTGTGGTTTTTAACTTAAAAAAACAAAAACATAAATCTTGTGAGTAGGATCAGTTTAAACTCTGCATGAGACTTCTGAGTCTGCCCATATTCTCATTTGTTTGGAACATTTAAATGATGATGCCAAAGCCACACATGACCTCAATAACCAAGGTCAAGCAAAGCTGCTGATACAAGCTTTTTGATTTCTTCTAAACCCAGGCGTTTATTAGGTCTACAGCTGCCCACATGGAGAAGTATTGCGGCACTTTATTTGTTTTCATTAGGCTGGCATCAAAATGGCATGTTCCAATGAGGTCAGAATGGACCTTTAAAATGCATCATCAGTTAGAAGATTGTTCCCTAACATTCTGCATCCTTCTTTTCAATTATAGCAGCCAACAACAGCTGATTTTCTTATGGCCCAGACATCATCTGATTTCTGCAGGACCCATGTATCTTATTTTGGTTCCGTCTATAAGAAGAAAGAAAAATGTACATGCAAGATAGAAACTTTAGTATGACACTTCTTTCAATCTCCATTGGCTCAAAGTAGCTGACCTAAACTTTGCCTTTTGTTTTGGACAATGGCAGCCACTGGAGCCAAAGTTATTGTCTCAGTGTTATGATTTGGCTAGTCTTCATGTAACTTTTGCCCCAATTTCTTTCGGTAATGGCTCAAATTACCTTGCCCACTGAAGCCATAAAATATACAGCATGGAAAGGACTATATGCTGTCAGCTACTGATGATTGAGGATAGTCTCAGAGATGCTGGAAAAGGATGGAGGAACTCCATTCAGACACAAACAACTTATTATAACATAGGTATGTAACAGTCTGGAGACTTTGGCAAAGGGCGTTATTGACATAAGGATAGACCATGTGAAAAATCTAAACATCAATAAGGTTAATGACATTTCCTTAAACCATAAAAAAATGGCTTATATGTCAAATTTCATTATAGATTAATACTACAAGCATGTATTCAACAGAAATGTTTTTGTTTTTTGATTGAGTTTTTCTACTCATAGGTTTGCAGAATAAATGTCTTTGGTCACCATTAAAAGTGGGAAATGAATAAAGTTTTAAAATTAGGTATGATCATGTCAGTTGTTCTTTTGAACCAACATATATTTGATCTCATAGATACCTGCATGGACCGATGGTCTTTTCTACATATGCCTAGGCTGTAAGGTCCAGCAAAGGTCAGTTGGGAAAACAAACCGTTTTTCTCTACCTTATTGGTTTGAGTTTTAAAAGATAGGAGGTTGAGAGTTGCTTTCCTTTGTTTAATATACTTTCCATGATGTTAGAATAAATTGCCATTAGAAGATGATGTGGTGAGCATAATAATGGCCCCTCAAAGTTGTCCATGTCCTAATCCTCAGCATCTATGAATACATTAAGTTATATGGCAAAGAGGCATTAAAGATGCAGATGGAATTAGAGGTGTTAATCAGCTGACCTTAAAATAGAGAGATTATCCTGAATTATTTGTATGGGCTCAGTGTAATCACAGGGGTCCTTAAGGCAGAAGAGGGAGGCCAAAAAAGGAAGTTAGAATTTTGCCAGGTGAGAACTGTTCAACCCACTGTTGCTGGCTCCAAACACAGAGACAGCAAACCATGACTCCAGAATTCGGGTGGCCTCCGGCAGCTGTGAACAGGCTCCCCTAGAGCCCCCAGAAGGGAATGCCGCCATACTGACACCTTTATGTAGTCCATTAAGACCAATGAGGGACTTCTAATCTGAAAAATAATGAATTTGTATTAGGCCATGAATTTTGAGAAAATTTGTTATGGCAGAAATAGGAAACTAATACAACCATTAACAGGGTGTTCTAGAATATCAATACGTGAGAAAAAATAGATTCTAGCCACAGAGCAGACTGAGGTAACACAGCTAAACTTCATGCCACTCACTTTGAATACTGCATAAAATATCACAGACCTTTAAATATATATATAACTAAGCTTTAAGGGAAGGAAAATAAGATCCTTTGGGTGAAGAAATAAGAGAGAATTTAAAACGAGGGGAAGAAACTCAGAACTGGTGGAATTTTGAACCAGATACAAGTATTCTACTGGTAGTGGGAATTAAGTATTCCAGAAGAGAAAAGAAGGAAGAAGTGAGTTACAGCTTGAGTATGCAAGGGAGCCTTACATACTCCCTTGACATGTAGATTGGAAGGGGAGTGGAATTTCACCAGGTTGATGAGGGAAGGCAGAAGGGCATTGTAGACAGAGACCAAAGACATTTGACGTGAGCGTGGCAGGTGTGTTCCAGAAACCACACTGTGCTTTGTGTGGGGTGACCTACAAGTTGAAATGGAAAAGTAGATTGGGTCCAGAGTATGCACAGTCTTGGATGTCTTCCTAAAAAGTTTTGACTTTCTCATAGGCCAAAGGTCACAAACTAGAGGCCTGCTGAGGTGTTTTAGTTGGCTCTCATAGTATTCTTGTGTGTATTAGGGGTTTTTTTGTTGTTGTTTTATTGTGTTTTGTTTATAATTTGAATTACAAAATGTAAAACTTTTTAAAAGTTGGGAGAACTAACATAAAATTCTAGACTTCCAGTTTCACTTGGGAAAAAAATAGCAACAACGAAAAATTTAAAACAGATGATTTGACCACATTCGACCTCACTTGACCACAAATGGTTAGAGCTGAGTAGCTTCTGACGCCATAGTCTAGCCTGTTCTCGCCAGTCCACCACAATTTCCTAACTCTCCACCACTCACTATTGTACAATACCTGCCCACTTCAGAAAGATTTATACCTGCTGGACTTCCATCGGCATTTGTGTTTGCAACCTCTGCTGTAAACAAGTGGTAACCATTGAAGGATTTTAAGATCAAATCTGTGATTTGGAAAGAAAACCCTGGTAGCAATTTTAAGATACCCTCTGCCTTCTGATGGCACATTATGTGTATTTCTGTCATTGCACTTACAACATTGGGTTAAAATGATCTATTTCTGTGTTCACTGTCTTCCCTGCTAGACAGTGAAATCTTATAAAGAGTCAGAGATGTTTCTTATTCACCTGTGATTCTCTGTTACCTAGTGTCCTATTTGACAAGTAGTAGATACTGAATGAAAGACAAGGATGGGCAAGACTCTAGAGGCAGAGATGGATAAGGAGACTATTAACCTCATCCCAGGGAAATATAACAAAGGCTGAGTTAGGATGGACCAATGATCGTGGTAAGAAGGGTATAATTGTCAAAGATATTTAGAAAGGAGAATTAATTGGATTTGGTAACTGATTGAGTATGGAGGGTGAAGAAAAAGAGGAATAAAAAAATGGCTCTGAGATTATGGTCAGACCACGTGGAATTAGTTCTCATGATCTGTTGTTCACCAATCCAAAGAGAGTAACTGTCCCATCTGAAGACGTGAGCCTCCACTATTCCATGGAGCATGTGGTAGAAAGTGTTCCTACTGAGAAGCAGTAGAAAAGCCCAATGGGCATGACTGGAAGGGCATGAAGAACCTTCTGGGATGCTGGCAATGTTTTATTTCTTGATGCAGGTGTTGGTCACACAAATGTGAATATTTTGCCAAATTTCATTGAGCTGTATGTATATGATT
Organism: Balaenoptera physalus; assembly: GCF_965194825.1. Taxonomy (NCBI): domain Eukaryota; kingdom Metazoa; phylum Chordata; class Mammalia; order Artiodactyla; family Balaenopteridae; genus Balaenoptera; species Balaenoptera physalus. The sequence continues at coordinate 148,163,555 of NC_138890.1, forward strand.
TGTATATTTTCTGTATATTTGTTATACCTCAATAAAGTCTGTATTAACTTTAAAGTTTATTTCAGGGAAAATGACTGTGTTAATCACAAATTACAGGATAGTCTTCAATCAAATCTTTGATTTGGCATTAGTCCCAAATTTGTTCATAGTATGTAAAAGAAATGTTGTCTTTGATTACTTGATTCAAATTGATTTTAATTTCAGTTGGGAATGTGCTTTTTACCTCCTCCCACCTCTAAAAAAGAAAGAAAAAAAAGAAAAGCTGGTGGCTAGAAATGAGAAGATTTGGATTGGTCAAGTCTCATCACCTTCTTACTATGTGTGGCCTTGGGCAAATAACTTCTCTGATGTTCAGTTTCCTCATCTGTAAAAGGATGATCGCATAATATCACATGAATCTATTTATATGGCTTTGTGAGGATGAAGCTAATTTATCTCAAAGTACTTTTTAAATCATGTTATATTATCCAAATATACATTAGTTCCAAACGTTCTGCTAGTCACTAGGGATGCAAGGATGAATAAAGCATAGAGGTAAGCACTCAAAGAGATTGTGACTTTTAAAATGTAGTTAAATAAAATGTAACAACATTTAGATATGGATCCGAATACAAAGGTATTTAATCATGTTTTCATTCAAAACTTTCTTGGAATTTTTTCTAGAAGAATAATATTGCAACTAATAGTTTGCAGCCTAAGACCATGAATTGTAGGCTAATTCAGTTTCCTTGGCTGATGTTTGTATTTCCCCATCTTTGAGCTACTGCTTTTGCTATGTTGACTGAGGTATAAATTGCTGATGATATTACTGGATGATTGGGTAATTATTTTTAAATATAATAAATTATAATGCTTAAAGGAATGTTTAATAAATATAAATACATTTTAAGTCTGTCTTAACGAGATCCTTCAAACCACGAAGAGATCCTCTCCAGTGACAGCCACTATGCTATATATGTGGTAGTTCTGTGTCACTGGAAAATTCCAGTGACGAAAAGATTGAAATAAGCCACAAAAGTACTATCAAATTTAGTCCAAATAAATGTAGGTACTTAGATCACGTCCCTGGTCATCTCTCTGCCCTCTTCCATGGAAAATACACAAATACATTAAAATCCACTTAGTACGAGAGCTTGTCCGATAATAGTGTGTTATATTGCGTCAGCAATTACATAAGGAGTGAGAGTAGCTTAATTTCAAATGGCTGGCCCATTTGAAGCTGCAGATAAAAATGGCATCAAATGAAAGCTGGGTCATAGTGCTAACAGATCATGAGTACATCCACTCAGCTAAATGAACCAAGTTGCTTTTTACTTTATAATAGAAAAATAAGTTTTAGATTATTTAGCCACAGAGAAATTCACATGATTTGGGAATAAAATTGAAAACAAACTTAGAAACGTTACCCTGCCAGTGTTTGAATATGTGTACCCAGGTTTACATTGGAAGAATTACCTGACCATTTCCCAAATATTAATATGCAGTAAGGCTATGTGTCTATTAAATATGGCTGTATATATTTACAGCAAAACTAAAAAATTCTAGAGACACTATACAAACAGAATCTTTTATCAAGAAAAAAACAAACACTTTTGGTTTGGGAATACAAAACACTTTGCATAGCTATGGACTATGATGACCACCAATTTAAAGTGACAAAAGTGACTAGCAACCAATTACCTTAAAGTGTTTATCAAAAAGTCTGTGAACATTGTCATAAAGGCTTTAATCAAAATCTGAATAGATGAATCCTTTTTTGCAGAAATAGTCCACTGTCTAACAAGTAAATTTCTTATCCAAGACACTTTTTGAAGACATACCAAATAAAGGTTTCCTGGCCTTACTGGAAAAAGCTACCATAAACACTGAAAACCAATAAATAACATGCCCAAAACAATACCGGTGACAAAGACGCTGCCTGCTTCTTTGTGCCTTCACTCATTCCTTTATTTATCCCTTTCCTCTTTGATTAATGAGTGCTTTTTGCATATGGACATGTGAGAGAGGATAGAGGAAAGAACAGAAAAGAAAGAAATGTACTTAATTCACACAATCTCATGTGAAGGACAATGGAAAAAGGTACTAGAAGAAGCAGACCGGTCAAATGTAGAGCAAAATATGATACAGAGCGAGGCAACGCAAGACAGTGCAGTTAGTGGGTATGATCCAGGGACCATTCTCTGTAGGAATCAAGGTAGTATTGGGGAGGACAGTTTCTGCAATGGCCCTACCCGGCCAGGGGCATAATTTGCAGGACCCAGTGCAAAATGAAAATTGGTCTCCTCATTCAGAAAAGCAGGACAAGAGGTATTTGCCTTTCTCTTGCAGTTCTCTGTCTACACCTGTATGGTGCTTTTTTATCTGCTGTTGACTGGCTTTCTCAGGCACAGGACTATCGTGGGCTGATTACAGACCCTCACAGGTGCCCAGGGCTCATACTGTGACACAACATGCAAAGCTCTTGCGCCTACCCCACCCCCAACCTGGAGCCCAGGATTCCACCAGGGCAGTGGCAACAGTGATCTCTGGGAGGGGCATGGAAGTGGTCGGCCAGAAGTCACGTGATGCGGTGGGAAAGCTGTAAGAGGCAGGACCGCTGGCGCATGCGCCATTGACCCATCTGCCTTCACTTAAACGCAAATTCAGAGATAAAATTGTTAAGAATTTCCATGCCCAGCCTTGACCCCTATGCAAGTCCCTTCTCAGAGCAGGCCCCAGTGCAACCTCGAGGTCACACACCAGGAAGCCAGCCCTGTAGCAGATCAGCCAGTCCTGAAAGACCTCCTCCCAAATTCTCATTAAAATAGAGGTAAAGATACCCTCCACCCCCACCAAAGAACTGCAGAACGTCGCAGGGGCCGGGGGGTGGAGTGGGGAAGCGTTGGGGCACAGAGCAGAAGGTTCCATGAACTTAACTATCCTTGTAAAAAATATTTTTAAGATTAAAGAAGAAAAACAATGGCCACACACAGTTCTATCAAAAATGAATGGGAGTAGATTCATACTTAAGTGTATACTGGAAATGTTTTTAAGAGTAAAGAAAAATCCTATACTTAGCTAGATACAAAAATAATATTGTTTAAAGTTGCTGCAAAGGAATAAAAATCATCCTGAACTTAGATAACTGTCAACACTAAAAGATGGAAGATCATTCCAGAACATGGTTAATGGATATTTGTGGGGAAATGTGGGGGTACCTATCCCTGGTTAAATTGTTGTCTACCAAGGCAAGAGAAATCCATTCAAACATCCTCGAGTAACGAAAAAGCATGCCATTCGTACATTCTTTGGGGTTGGGTGGCAAGGGTAACTATTTAAAATGTGCTCTAGCTGGCTAAGTAATTAACCAAAATCAAGGTATCAAGTGAACATTGAAAGACATTAAAAATATAAAGTTAAGTATAAATATTTAAAATCTGTGTTTAGATGGAGTGCCCCCAGAAGTAAACCCTGAGGCGTGGATTTGAGAGCAAGTATTTTATTTGGGATGCTGAGAAACGTGTAGAGGAATGAGAAAAGGAAAGTAACTGGTACAAGGTGAGTCATCAAGCCAGTTACCATGAGAGTGAAGTTTAATCCCACAGGGAAATTTTGACAAACGCTGCAACTTGAATGCCCAAGAGTTACGGAACCCAAGGGGCAAGAGAGCTGGGACATTTATTGGTTGCGAACTAGAGGAGTGTGTTATTCAGACACATTTCCAGCCTGGATACTAGGCAGAGCTCCCTGGGTGGCTTTGGGGACATAGAGTGTGGCATGGGAAGTGGGGGTCAGTGGAAGCACAGTGCGATGGTTACAGCCAGGGGGATGGCAGCATTGCCGACAGGGTGCTCTGCAGGCTGGTTAGGACACAGAATGCAAGCAGCCACACTGATTCTTAAAGAAGATTTTATGGTGAAAAATAAAATGCTGAGTGTAAGCAGACTCACAGTTTCAGATTAAATAAGTAATACTGGGAAGTGAAGAAGGGTAGACAAAACAGAGCAAGAGAAATCCATGCTGAACTTCTTATCACTTATAAATGAAAAAGGAAAAGTTACTGTAGATTGAGAATTACAGAAATATAGGTTTAGTTTGACTTTCTATTTGGCAAAATTAAGGGCAACCACAAGGGAATGAAATACTAGTTATTTTCCATACATATTGCCACACTAAATACAGGGAAGAAAGCAAAGGAAAAGCAAAGAGAAGTAGAATAGAGGTAACTCTAAGGGTTTCTACTGTAACTATAAGCATATATGAGGAAACTCCTCTTTCAAAATACAAAAGTTGTCATTTATGTTTCTAAAATTCATAGGCTGCTTATGAAAAATATCTAAGTAGCACAGAGCTTTAAAGTAAGGCAAAATGGGAATGACAATCCTGCAGCCTGTGGAACAAAAACCACATTCACAGAAAGATAGACAAGATGTAAAGGCAGAGGGTTATGTACCAGATGAAGGAACAAGATAAAACCCCAGAAAAACAACTAAATGAAATGGAGATAGGCAACCTTCCAGAAAAAGAATTCAGAATAATGATAGTGAAGATGATCCAGGACCTTGGAAAAACAATGGAGGCAAATATCGAGAAGATAAAAGAAATGTTTAACAAAGACCTAGAAGAATTAAAGAACAAACAAACAGATGTGAACAATACAATAACTGAAATGAAAACTACACTAGAAGGAATCAATAGCAGAATAACTGAGGCAGAAGAACGGATAAGTGACCTGGAAGACAGAATGGTGGAATTCACTGCTGCGGAACAGAATAAAGAAAAAAGAATGAAAAGAAATGAAGACAGCCTAAGAGACCTCTGGGACAACATTAAACGCAACAACATTTGCATTATAAGGGTCCCAGAAGGAGAAGAGAGAGAGAAAGAACCAGAGAAAATATTTGAAGAGATTATAATCGAAAACTTCCCTAACATGGGAAAGTAAATAGCCACCCAAGTCCAGGAAGTGCAGAGACTCCCATACAGGATAAACCCAAGGAGAAACATGCTGAGACACATAGTAATCAAACTGGCAAAAATTAAAGACAAAGAAAAACTATTGAAAGCAGAAAGGGAAAAATGACAACAAATAACATGCAAGGGAACTCCCATAAGGTTAACAGCAGATTCCTCAGCAGAAACTCTACAAGCCAGAAGGGAGTGGCATGATATACTTAAAATCATGAAAGGGAAGAACCTACAACCAAGATTACTCTACCTGGCAAGGATTTCATTCAGATTCGTTGGAGAAATCAAATGCTTTACAGACAAGCAAAAGCTAAGAGAATTCAGCACCACCAAACCAGCTCTACAACAAATGCTAAAGGAACTTCTTTAAGTGGGAAACACAAGAGAAGAAAAGGACTTACAAAAACAAACCCAAAACAATTGAGAAAATGGTCATAGGAACATACATATCGGTAATTACCTTAAACGTGAATGGATTAAATGCTCCAACCAAAAGACACAGCCTTGCTGAATGGATACAAAAACAAGACCCATATATATGCTGTCTACAAGAGACCCACTTCAGACCTAGGGAAACATACAGCCTGAAAATGAGGGGATGGAAAAAGATATTCCATGCAAATGGAAATCGAAAGAAAGCTGGAGTAGCAATACTCATATCAGATAAAATAGACTTTAAAATAAAGAATGTTACAAGAGACAAGGAAGGACACTACATAATGATCAAGGGGTCAATCCAAGAAGAAGATATAACAATTATAAATATATATGCACCCAACATAGGAGTACCTCAATACATAAGGCAACTGCTAACAGCTATAAAAGATGAAATCGACAGTAACACAATAATAGTGGGGTACTTTAACACCTCACTTACACCAATGGACAGATCATCCAAAATGAAAATAAATAAGGAAACAGAAGCTTTAAATGACACAATAGATAATACAAAAAAAGAAAATTACAGACCAATATCACTGCTGAATATAGATGCAAAAATCCTCAACAAAATACTAGCAAACAGAATCCAACAACACATTAAAAGGATCATACACCATGTTCAAGCGGGATTTATCCCAGGCATGCAAGGATTTTTCATTATATGCAAATCAATCAATGTGATACACCATATTAACAAATTGAAGAAGAAAAACCATATGATCATCTCAATAGATGCAGAAAAAGCTTTTGACAAAATTCAACACCCATTTATGATAAAAACTCTCCAGAAAGTGGGCATAGAGGGAACTTACCTCAACATAATAAAGACCATATATGACAAAACCACAGCAAACATCATTCTCAATATTGAAAAACTGAAAGCATTTCCTCTAAGATTAGGAACAAAACAAGGATGTCCACTCCCACCACTATTATTCAACATAGTTTTGGAAGTCCTAGCCATGGCAATCAGAGAAGAAAAAGAAATAAAAGGAGTACAAATTGGAAAAGAAGTAAAACTGTCACTGCAGATGACATGATACTATACATAGAGAATCCTAAAGATGCCACCAGAAAACTACTAGAGCTAATCAATGAATTTGGTAAAGTTGCAGGATACAAAATTAATGCACAGAAATCTCTTGCATTCCTATACACTAATGATGAAAAATCTGAAAGAGAAATTAAGGAAGCACTCCCATTTACCATTGCAACAAAAAAGTAAAATACCTAGGAATAAACCTACCTAGGGAGACAAAAGACCTGTATGCAGAAAACGATAAGACACTGATGAAAGAAATTAAAGATGATACCAACAGATGGAGAGATATACCATGTTCTTGGATTGGAAGAATCAATATTGTGAAAATGACTGTACTACCCAAAGCAATCTACAGATTCAATGCAATCCTTATCAAATTACCAATGGCATTTTTTACAGAACTAGAACAAAAAATCTTAAAATTTGTATGGAGACATAAAAGACCCTGAATAGCCAAAGCAGTATTGAGGGAAAAAACGGAGCTGGAGGAAGCAGACTCCCTGACTTCAGAATATACTACAAAGCTACAGTAATCAAGACAATATGGTACTGGCACAAAAACAGAAACATAGATCAATGGAACAAGATAGAAAGCCCAGACATAAACCCACGCACCTATGGTCAACTAATCTATGACAAAGGAGGCAAGGATATACAATGGAGAAAGGACAGTTTCTTCAATAAGTGGTTCTGGGAAAATTGGACAGCTACATGTAAAAGAATGAAATTAGAACATTCCCTAACCCCATACATAAAAATAAACTCAAAGTGGATTAGAGACCTAAATGTAAGACCAGACACTATAAAACTCTTAGGCACTATAAAATTCCACCTCCTAGAGTAATGGAAATAAAAACAAAAATAAACAAATAGGACCTAATGAAACTTAAAAGCTTTTGCACAGCAAAGGAAACCATAAACAAGACGAAAAGACAACCCTCAGAATGGGAGAAAATATTTGCAAACGAATCAACGGACAAAGGATTAATCTCCAAACTATATAAACAGCTCATTCAGCTCAATATTAAAGAAACAAACACCCCAATCCAAAAATGGGCAGAAGACCTAAATAGACATTTCTCCAAAGAAGACATACAGACGGCCATGAAGCACATGAAAAGATGCTCAACATTGCTAATTATTAGAGAATGCAAATCAAAACTACAATGAGGTATCACCTCACACCAGTTAGAATGGGCATCATCGAAAATCTACAAACAGCAAGTGCTGTAGAGGGTGTGGAGAAAAGGGAACCCTCTTGCACTGTTGGTGGGAATGTAAATTGATACAGCCACTATGGAGAACAGTATGGAGGTTCCTTAAAAAACTAAAACTAGAATTACCATATGATCCAGCAATCCCACTACTGGACATATACCCAGAGAAAACAGTAATTCAAAAAGATACATGCACCCCAATGTTCATTGCAGCACTATTCACAATAGCCAAGTCATGGAAGCAACCTACATGCCCATCAACAGACGAATGGATAAAGAAGATGTGGTACATATATACAATGGAATATTACTCAGCCATAAAAAGGAACGGAATTGGGTCATTTGCTGAGACGTGGATGGATCTAGAGACTGTCCTACAGAGTGAAGTAAGTCAGAAGGAGAAAAACAAATATCGTATATTAATGCATATATGTGGAACCTAGAAAAATGGTACAGATGAGCCATTTCTGCAGGGCAGAAATTGAGACACAGATGTAGAGAACAAATGTATGGACGCCAACGGGGGAAAACGGCGGGGGTTTGGTGGTGGTGGTGTGATGAATTGGGCGATTGGGATTGACATGTATACACTGATGTGTATAAAATTGATGACTAATAAGAACCTGTTGTTTAAATAAATAAATAAAATTAAATTAAAAAATTCAAAAAAAAGAAAGTAAGACACCATGTCTAGATGCAATGCCAAGACAAAGTGGAAATATTTTCCTGTGAGGAATATACTCAATAATGCAGAGTATGCAATCAGAAAGTAATCATTCATTGTGTTTGTTTATTTTTGGGGTTTGCTAATTTGCCATGAAATACTGTTTGTGGTGAAGACAATATAAAACTCATAATATCCCACTAAAACGTGGGCATTGACAAGAAACTGGCTAATGGTTATCTTCAATTAGAGTATTTAAGAAGAGTCTAATATAAAGAAAACAGCCCTGAAATCTTACAGCTCATCCTGGAGAGGCTTTCCCAAATTTGACATTCATATCACATTACCGATGAAATGTTGTGAAGATGAAACAATAATAACAACCACTTATGATCAGTCATGCTAGAAGAGACTGAATTATCTTTCTTTTCTCTATAGGCAATATTTAAAAATCTATTCTTGCTATAGAGAAATATTACAGAAAGTAGCAATCCAAGAGTACATAGGAAAGAGAAAGGGAAAAAAAGTAATAGAATGTATCTGACAGCTAATTCATAAAAATATCATGTGAATTTTTCTGGATTTTGTGATGTTTGTGGTATTTATGAGCTTTTGAAAATGGATAAATTGCTATATTTTTCTTTTCCCATTCTAAATAAACATTCACTATCACACTTCATTTGTATTTGTAATAGTGTGTGTGTGTGTATGTGTTTTCCTTAAAGAGGAATCCCACAATACACGCTTCAGCCCCACAGAATCTGGGTCCAACCCAGTGAATGGGCATTTGTGATTTTGATAGCTAATGCCAGATTTCCCTCTACTGAGGACATGCCATCTCAGATTTCCACCAGCAGTTATGAACATATTTGTTTCCTCAAAACAATTTTGAAAAGTAATAGCTATAAGGAGAGTCCTGCACTTCCAGATATTAAATTGTATTACAAAAGCACTGAAACGAAAACAGTGATGATCTGATGATAGATAAACATATCAATGAAGTAACCTTGAATGCCCAGAAAGAGATCCCAGAATCTATATGAAAAATATTGCATATATTCTCTGAGTGGCACCTCAAATAAGTGGAGAAATAAAAAGTGATTCAATAAATTGTTTGGAAAATAAACCTGAGAAAATAGTGATGGCAGATATGTAGTTCATTCCATATACCAAACTAAATTTTGCATGGATTAGAAATAAAATGTTAAAAATATTAAAAGTATAGATACATATTCATTTCATTTAGGGATGGGAATGTGTGACTAATCAAAAACATGCAAAAAATAGTAAGCCACAAAGGAAAATATTAGTTAATTAAATATAATTTAGTTATATAAAATTAACATCCTAAAAATTATATGCCATTTAATTTTGGGAAAAAATATTTCCATATATTCCATATATATAATAAACACAGAGTCTTTGTAATAGGACAAAAGCATTCTGATGGAAAAATGGGCAAGTATTAAATAACAATGTGAACAATTTCTTTGCCTTTCAAGTAGGTGAGTATTTTGGTGCTGCTGTTACTGTCGTTCGTAATGGTAACCCAATATTGGTGAATTTGCAGTAAAACAGACCCTTTTACTCACCATTTCTAACAAGGTAACATATTTTCTGCAGGACAAGTTGCTAGATGGAAAAGCCTTCAGAATGTAAATTATTGCTCCTGCTACTATGAATTATTGCAAAAGAATAAACAAGGATTGCATACAGATTTATGACCTAGACTGTCCAGTGCAGTGGTATTTATGTTAGTAGACATTTAGAAACAGTTCAAATTTCCGAGGATTAAGAACAAATAAATGATGGTGCAGTCGTATGATGAAATCCCATGAGACCACAAGAAAAGTGATGCTTTTAAGGAGAATTAATCATGGTAGGAAATATTCATGGCATATGTTAAGTGAAACATCGGCTTTCACATATCTTTTTTTCAGGGTCTTTGTACCTGCCGTGCTTTCTACTTAGATACTATTCTCCAAGATCTTCTCACGGCTTCTTCCTTATCATTCAGATCTCACTGCAAATGCTCCTGGTTCAGAATGACTTCCTGAGCCCGCTGGTGAAGGCAAACCTTCACCCCCTACTTCTCCCTCCGGGAGCCAGCACTTCATTTCATCTTCTTCACCACTTGTTAATATCAAAACTTTTCTTGGCCCTTTTGTTTAAATATTTATTGTCTATAGTTCTTCATGCCCCCCTTAACACATACAATATAATATACACTCATTTAGCTGTTTTTTTCATTGCTGAATCTCTATTATCAAAGAATATTGTTGGTCAGACAATGACTGATGGACAAATGCATGGAAAAAAGATTGGAAGAAAATATACCAACTTTTTTCTTTAATGGCCACCTCTGAGTGGTGAGATGATAGGTGATTTTTGTCTTCTGTTTTATGTTTGTATGATTCTTCAGGCTTTTTTGTAGATACATAATCAGGAAAAATAACATAAACTCCTCAGTGTTCACAGTCCAGCTCAAAGACATCTTTTCCATATAATCCTCCCAAGTTCCTTTGGTAGTGAATTAACTACAAGAAAACAGTACTCATACGGCATCCAACTCCTCCTTCATAACCCTCACCACATTCTATCTCTTTACACACTGGCCTCCCAACAGATCATAGACTTTTCTAGCACGAGGACTGTGCCTTCATATCTAGCTATGCAGATACTAGCAAAGTGTTTGGAACATTGGGTATTCCATAAGTGTTTGTTAAAGGTATTTATCTTGAAATAAAACACACATACCAAAAATGCATAGAACAATTATTATTAAAAAACACCCATGGACCCATAAGCCTCATCAACAAATAGAACATTGCTGGCATTTCAGATGCTCTCTGCATGTTTGTTCCTAACTGCAACCCTCTTGTTCTTAAATATAACTAATATTCCAACTTATATGGCAATCACTTCCTTGCTTTTACCATCTTAGAATAATCCTTAAACACAATATTTTAATATTCACTGTTACTGAACCTTACATAATTGGAATCATACAGCTTCTTTTGGACAATGTTATGTTTGTGAGATTTATCTATGTTTAATATATAGCTGTAGTTCATTCATTTTTAGTGCTGTATACTATTCAATGAATAGTTTATTCATTTCATTGTGGTGGACATTTTTGTTGCATTTTATTTTGGACTACTATGTGTAATATTAATAATATCTATGAATATTCTCATCCATGGTTGGTGCCTATTTCTGGTGGGTATAACTACAAGTGGAACTGCCAGGTCATTGGGTATGTCTATGTTTAATGTTAGTAGATATTGTCAAACTCCTTTCTAACGTGATTGCACCAGATTATACTCCCACCAATCACACCTGAGAGTTCCCACTGCTCCATAACCATGGTGGTTTCAGTCATTTTATTTTAATACTAGTCATACTGATAGATATATGATGGCATTTCCTTGTGTTAATTCACAATACCTTTATGACTCTTCATATTTACATTGACTATTTGTGTTTCCCGAGTTGTAATGTGCCTGTTTAAACCTCTTGCAAAAATGGTCTTCAAACTGGAAACATAAAATCTTTATCTCATCAGTCTTTGGTAACAAAGGAAACACACACTAAAATTACAGAATTTTTAGAAAACAATCAAATTTATGGAAAGCAAGAAAATTGATACCAAGAGAAAAATAGTCTTAAATGCTTAAGTCAATAAAAGAAGAAATTTTAAAAAGAACTAATTAACTTGTGACTAGTATGCTGAAAAAAGCACAATAAAGTACATTGTAGAAAAGTAAAAAGGACTTTAAAAATGAAGACAGAAATTTAGAAAGTAAAAAAAGAGTAGAACTAAAAAAAATACCCAAACACTGGTTCTTTGAGAAACTCAGTAAAATAATCATTAGGGAAAAAGAGAAAAAAGTATAACTACCAAATAAAAAATAACAAAGGGAATTTAAAGAATCATGAGAAAACCTTTGTACAATTTCATACAAATAAACTGAAAATTTGGATTAAAAAAATAATTTTCTAGAAAAAATGTAACTTAAAATTCATCCAGGATGAAATACACAATCTTAAAGGTCAATTTTATGTAGGAAAAAAATAGAGAATTTTTTCAAGAAACAACTTCACAGCTACCAGGCCTGGGGAGTTTGTACCAAATCCTGAAGAATTACCATGCTATTAAATGACTCAAAACACTGAATAAAAAGGAAATTTTCCAAAATTTTTTATTGATACCTAGGCTACTATGTGTAATATTAATAATACAATAATAATACAGGGAAAACAAAACTACAAAACAAAAATTCTAAATAAAATATTAGCAACTACGACAACAAAAATCTCACAGCAATTTAGAAGAATAATATATTATGATCAAGTGCAATTTAATCCCAGATATGTCATAATGTCTCCATGTTAGGAAATTAATTGGTGTAATATATTTTTATATTTAAGGATACAAATGATGTAATCATTTCCAAGCAAACTAAAAGAGCATATGACAACATTCACCAAGATTCTTGAGACACAAGAAAGAAACAATAAAATAAGGATAGATGAATAGTTTACATAACAAACTATGTCAACCCTGGCATTATGATTAATGAGAAAATACTAAATTCAGGAACAAAACAAAGAATTCCACTACTGCTATTATTATTTAACATCTTATTGTAGGTAAAGAGCCAAAGCAATTAGGCAACAGAAAGAAATCAGAGGTACAAAATTTGGAAAGGGGAAAATGAATGTATCCCTATTGCAGTTGGTATTATTATATACCTAGAAAACCCAAAATTATAAAATAAATTAAAAATATCTAGGTAATAAGATTTTGCATAAGTTTTGGGAGTACAAAATCAATTGTTTTCACACATGTAAACAATAACCAATTGAAAGATATATATAGCATTATAGATTTATATATTTAATAAATATATTAAATATATTTTAATATATTTTAAATTATTTTAATAATAAAATAATTATAATAAACAAATTATAATTTTACCTTGATTTTATCATTATAATAGAATAATTAATACATTATAATATTTATATGTAATAATAAAAATAGATTAGGATAATTATAATAGAATCAAAGTAAAATTCTTAGAAATGAACTTAAAATGTATGTGCAAGATGTATATAAAGAGAGCTTTAAAAGTTCATCCCAAAAGACTTAAAATTGCATAAATTAAAGATAAAATGATTCAGCATCATAAATATGTCAGTTCTCCCTATGTTAAGGTATAAATGTAGTAAAATCTTAAGTACACTAACAATTTTTTAAATGTATCTATCTGTGTTTAAGGTTTTTATAAAAAATAAAGATCCAATAATAGCCATTAAAACTCTGTGAAAACAAAACAGTAATGATGAGGCTAGCCTTACCAAATATAAGAGTATATTATAAAGCCTCGATAATTAAAACCATACAACATCAGTACATAAATAGATAGGTAGGACAATGGAACAGAAAATTACTTCAAGAAAAGACCCAAACACATCTAGAAATTTCGTATATAATTAGGGAATATTTCAAATCAGTAAGGAAAAGACAGATGATTCAATAAATGGTGCTGAGACAACTAGGTAACCACCCGAGAAAAATAATTGTTAGGACTATTCATGAGAATAATGCCAAAATCAGAGATGTAATTTTTTTTAAAAAGTCATAGAATACTAAATTTAAAAACGAGGAAGTTTCTTTATAATTTTGAAGTAAGTATAGCCTTTCTATGATTCAAAACCTATATGTCATAAAGAAAATTTGTTTTATTTTTCTCATTTATGTTTTGACTTCGATTATTCTTTTAATGCAGTTAAAAAAACTTTTATATAGTCAAACTTTCCTTTATGATTTGAATCTCACAACAAGAAGGGTATATTGTCTTAATACATGTAATATATCTTAATACATGTATGTCTTAATACATGTAATATGTATTAATACATGTATGTCTTAATACATGTAATATGTCTTAATACATGTTATATATTTTCTTTCTTTCTTTTTTTTTTTTTTTTTTTTTGGTCTCACTGTGCAGCATGCAGGATCTAAGTTCCCTGACCCGGAATTGAACCTGTGCCCCCTACAGTGGAAGCATGGAGTCTTAACCACTGGACCACCAGGGAAGTCCCCCATATAATATATTTTCCATAAGGAAAAAACTCAATAGAAAACAAAGATGGGTAGAAGATATAAAGAGTTCTCAGTAAAAGAAATCACAAAAAGTTCTCTGTCAACAAAAGCTCAACCTCACCTATTTGAAAAAAAGAAATGAAGATTCAAACTCTATAGGTATGTCAAACTTGTAAATATTTGCTAACTTGATAAGAGGAATGGTATTTCTTGGCAAGACTGTAGGGAAAGATGCATTCTCATGCACTTCTATGGCACAACACTTATAGATGGTAATTTGGTAATATCCATCAAAATCACAAATGCATATTCCCTTTTACCCGGCAGTTCTACTTCTGAGAATACGTTTGTACATTTATGAACATGCTTACTCATTGCAGTATTCCATCACAACTCGTTATAGTAAAAGATTACCAAAAACAACAACAACAACAAAAACTCAAGGATCCATCAACAGGGGGGTACTAAAATACATACTGGTGCATTCACAAAATTATGCAGCCATGAAAAGAATGAGGAAGAATAAGGAAGATCTTGCTACTGATATGAACACATCTCTAAAATATATTGGGGCCAGATAATGTGTAAAAGGTCTGGAGTAGCCAACCATCCTGGTTTGCCAAGGGCTAAGAAGTTTCCCAAGACATAGCACTTTCAGTGCTAAAACAGAGAAAGCTCTGGGCTAATAGGCACTGGTGGTCCCCCTAAGTCCAGCTCCTTTTTTTCTTTAAGAGAAATTCACATTCATTTGTTTATGCATACAAAGCCTCCAGAAGGACATGCAAGAAAGTAACAATAGTGCTTGCCTATTTCATCATTGGTGGGAGTGGTGGGGAACTAGGAGGATGGAAGACTGAGATTGAAGAGTGTTATTTCATTCTATGGATATTCTAAATTTTTTGACCTATATATATTTGATAGCTATTCCAAAATTAAACAAATAAACATAAACAAATGCATCGGAAAAGAAAAAGGCAATCTGATTTGTGAGGGGAAATATGTACTTTTCCTAAGTAGAGAGCAAGTGTCTAGGTAATTTATATAGCTGAAGGGCTTGGAAATTTTCTTGCAAAATGTATATCTTGATAACCTCTGCCAGCCAGCTTTGGGGTAATGAACACAATGCAATGTACTGCCCTTTGAGAATAAAGAATTGCAGGTTGTCTTGCCCTGGTCAAAAAGAGCAAGTCTGAGCTGCTCTTAAATTTCGAAATTGACCAGACAGTCTCAACACAGGCCCATAAAACTACTATCTGAAAGAAAATAGATGGTACTCAAACCAAATCGGCCTGTGAGCAACTGCATATTTACCTCAATTTGGACACGCAATCTGTCTCACAGACTTTATTCTTTACACCATTCATGTTCATTGCAGGAGGACTCTGTCAAACATTTGATGTCTTTAAAAAATTCTCTATAAAACTTAGGTTTGGGCTTCCCTGGTGGCGCAGTAGTTGAGAATCTGCTTGCCGATGCAGGGGACACGGGTTCGAGCCCTGGTCTGGGAAGATCCCACATGCCACGGAGCAACTAGGCCCGTGAGCCACAACTACTGAGCCTGCGCGTCTGGAGCCCGTGCTCCGCAACAAGAGAGGCCGCGACAGTGAGAGGCCCGTGCACCGCGATGAAGAGTGGCCCCCGCTCGCCGCAACTAGAGAAAGCCCTCGCACATAAACGAAGACCCAACACAGCCAAAAATAAATAAATAAATTAATTTTAAAAACTTAGGTTTATTTGCAAATTCATATTTTTTTCCAAGATGTTTGTTTTTCCATTGTTTTGGGGCAGTAGAGAAAGAGGGAGGCAATAGAAAGAATAGAAATAGCTCCTGGGGCAACGCATGCATGAATGTGTGTAATTGTGGGCGTACATTCTTGCTTTTGAACCAAGAGTGCTGATGTTAGTTTAAGTCTTAGTCCAAAGGCAAGAGAAGACCAGTGTCCCAGCTCAAATAGTCAAGCAGAGAGAGAGAGAGAGAGAGAGAGAAGTATCCCTTCCTTCGCCTTTTTGTTCTATGCAGGCCCTCAAGAGATTGGATAATGCCTACCCACATGGGGAGGGCAATCTGCTTTACTCAATTTATGGACTTAAATGCTCATCTCATCCAGAAACACCCTCACAGACACACCTCGAAGTGATGTTTAGCTAAATATCAGGGCACCTCGTGATCCAGTCAAGTTGATACATAAAATTAACCAAAACAGGGGAGATCAGAGATATATAGAAATAGGTAAGATACAATCCCTGCCTCCCAGGAAAAGTGGCAATTATATACATGCATAAAGAACTAGTGTTACAACTCTGGACATGGCTGGGCATGGTTGTATTTAAATTGCCCAAATGGCATAGAATGAAAGATGCCACACTTGGAATTGGATGTCTAGTCTGAGGCAGAGAATGCTTTAGATGGAAAGACCATGTGGAGATGTTTTCAGGATATTCAGTGCGGCTGGAGAAGAGGACAATGGATAATGGAGCTTGCGCAGTATTGCAAGTAGCAGCAAAAACATGTAACGTGCAGTGGCAGGGTCTGCCTAGAGGAAGGAGATAGAGCGTTCACAGAGGAATCAAGGAGCAGGCACCATCTGGAGATGAGCAATCAGCCCCAGGAAATCTGTGAGTAGAATGGGGCTGGGCAGGAATTCATCTCTAGAAATCTGTTTCCCAGGCGGGAGAGGGATGTGAATGTATGGACCAAAGTAAGGTGAGTGCCAGTTCTAGAGGGCCTGACAATACTAGGCAAATTTTCAAACTGGGACTCAGGCACAAAGCCAGACAGAAATTTGTTACCCCAGAATTTACCTCGTATAATACACAAAAATAATTCAAAGAGGATCGTAGCCTAAAATACAAACTAAAGCTATAAAACTTCTAGAAAATAAACAGGAGGAAAATTTCATAATCCTAGGTCAACGAAAAATTATTAGACAAAGCACAAAAATGATTCATCATAAAAGAAAAAGTGACAAGTTGGATTGCATTACAACTTAAAAGTACTGCTCTTCCAAAACACCGTTAAGAAAATGAAATTGCAAGCTGCAATTCATTATACATATATTTGAGAGATGAACTGCATTCAGAATACACAGAATTCTTACAACTCAATAAGAAGACAAACAACCCAATAAAAAATTTACAAAACTTGAACTAAAACTTCAGAAAAGAATATATATTAATGGCC
Source organism: Balaenoptera physalus (assembly GCF_965194825.1). Lineage (NCBI taxonomy): Eukaryota > Metazoa > Chordata > Mammalia > Artiodactyla > Balaenopteridae > Balaenoptera > Balaenoptera physalus. Next base: position 148,181,165 of record NC_138890.1, read on the forward strand.
AATAAGCACATGAAAATATGTTCAACATAATTAGTCATCAGAGAGATGCAGTTTAAAAACAGTAAGATATAACTACACTAGAAACAGCTAAACTTTTAAGGCTATTGGGTTTGTGTGTGTGTGTGTATTTGGAAGGATTTAATGACAAAATTAATTTTAAATTCATATAGAAGAATGTCCAAAAACAGCCAAGAAATTTTTTAGAAAGAATAATTAGGGGAAACCGCCTTACCATACATTTATTTGTACTTACCACAAAACTACTGCGATCAAAATAGTATGGCATCAGTACAAGAAAAGAAAAGTATGAGTGGAATAGACTAAAATACTCCAGAAACAGATCCAAGTATATAAATGAAACTTAATATATGAAAAGGAAAATGCCAAGGGGACAGGAAAAGGATAATTTACTATATTTAAACAAACGTTTTTAGCAAATTGACTCCATCCAACTAATCAAAAAAAAGAAAAGAAAAGAAATTTGGGATTGGGGTTTCCGTCACTTGTAAAAAAAAAGTCCTTATTGATACATTTGCATATTTTGGTAACATGAACATGGAGAAAGGTGGAGAATAACAGAATAGCAGATATTTTTACTGATTTCCTAAAGAAATGGAAATGGAGGGAGTCGAGGGAAGATTATTAAACTGTTACTAATTATATTATTAGTAAAATGTTACTATACATAATAATATTACTATATTATTATTAATATACTTTTGGATTTCATTTGTTACTATTAGCATGTTTAACATTTGAAACTTTAAACAACTTACAAAAGACCCAGAGCTTTGCCTATTGTATCTAATAAGTCTACATTCCTGCTTTTAAAAAAATGGAATGTGAAATCCAAATGTATCTGTGAAAATTCAAGCCTGAATTTGCCTTTCTCCCTTTCTTTTTTTCCTCTGTCCTTCCTCCCTCCTTTCCTTCCTTCCTTCTACTTAAATTAAGGAAACATATTTCAGTTAAAGTTTATTTTGACAACAGGATTGTAATCAGAATACTCTATTATTTCTGCTAATTATTTTCCTCCATAGTGAATACATATAAAATACCCAAAGCCAACAGATCACAGCCTGTGTGAAGAAGTTTGGGATTCCAAGAGAATGGAGTGAGAGACAGGTGATGGTAGAGCTTTAAATGGAAGAAGTAGGCATGGCTCAGTGATCTAGCACTCTGCAATGTATGCCAGGGTGTTTACACTTGATTCTGAGCTTGATGGGGAGCTGGAAGGTTTTGAGCAGTTCAGGGACCTGGTGAGACAGGTAACTCTGGTGCTTGTGTGAAGAATGAACCTGGCAAAACTAAGCTAAATGCCCTGATGTGTGGACCTGAAAATCGGTTCTCCTCCTGCACTCAACTCTGCTTTAATTCCAAAATGATACAAGTGTAATTTTGAAACAGCTCCATATGCCAGCAATCTATTTCTACTGTGACTCAAAGATTCAAATAATTTAACACTTTTATGTCTGAAAAGATTCGAATTTTTTAATACTAAAACACTGTAAATTGTTGAAAGCATTTATGTCTTCCTAAATGGAATTATGTTACCAAAGACATCATTAATAATGCTTCCTGCCCTGCACTTAAATGTTTCTCAGTTCTCAGGTACAAATATTACTAGAAAACAAAACTCCAAAAGCTCCACAATTAAGTTCCAGATCCTTTACATGTTTATTTATCAATCATATGTAGGTAATATTGCCTCTTGTCCTTCAGAGTCTCAGCTACTAAATGAAGGCATTAATTTTTCATAAAACTATTTGATAAGCCTCTAGTATAATCCAGGTGACTTTAGGGTCCATAGTAGAAATTTCTCTTGCAAAATCAGTATCTAGTTCTCCTTTCTTTTTAGATGTACAAAAAATTACACTTCCCAGCCCTGTTATAGTTAGGTGGGACCATGTAACTGGCTGTTGCCAATGGACTAAAATAAGTGGAAGTGACATGTGTCACTTCTGGGAAGAAACACAGAAGAGCAGGAATAAGATCTCCATGCTATCTTTTCCCTGCCATAATAACCAAGAAGGCCATGATCTATTTGAAGCAGCTATAAGAGGGTGGAGTGTCTATTAGCTTGGATCCCAGAGTGACTGTGTGAGCAACAGAGCCCTCTACCCCTCCCCTCCGCCTAATCAAACTGCATTTCTCAAGAGCAAAAAATAAACATTGGGATACTAACTCCCTGATATCCCAGGTTTCATCTGTTACTGCAGCATTCCTGGCTTATCCTGGCTGATAGTTTCAAATACCTCTCTGAGAATTGGATGACTACTCTGTATCCTCTCCCCAACTAACTGCACATTCAAACAACATTGTAAATAAAGAATATGAATAAGCGTCTCCTTGAATCCCCACCACAGGTGGATATTAAAGATTAAAGAACATTTAGCTCTTTCCTAGCACACAAAATGATATTGTGTGTATGTGTGCGTGTGTGTGTGTGTGTGTAGAAATACTTTTGCTTTATGTTATAATGGTTTAGAAGTTATCTAATTTTGCAGCTAAAAGTTGGTGAGTTGATATAGGAAAATCGGTTAAGTCAGTCTTACCTTGTGCATCAAAACAAGACTTAGTTTGTCTCTAAGCACAGTAACTCTGATTAAACTGAAGGAGTAGCTTACTGCCCAGGGCAAGAAGGAAACAGCTGAGTGTTGGCTAAATGGACTGGCTTCGTACAGTGGAAGATAGAGTCTTGGAGGTGTCTGCTTTCCCTGGGGGTTGAAGTTGTGAACTGAGAACAAGAACCCTTCGCCATTCTGATTTGTTTATTCCAGAGAAAGTATGTAACTTTCTGCTTCTCAGAAAGAAAGAAAAGAAAAAGGAATATTCTCAAGAGTCACATAGGAAGACCTCCTTAACATCCAAGGGCTCTTCTGAGAAACTGTGTTGGTGAGGAAAATAAAAAAGTATCAAAACTCTCCAGACATATTAAACATGGAGAGGTGGAAGTGTTTTGTTAGAATCTTTTCAATTTACCAAACTAAACCCCTCATATTTAAATCATAGTTTTTGAAGTGTTCACTAAATGAATCAGTCACTCAAATTGTGATTTCAGTGTAGCTGTGTGTACTGAGGCTAGTTCCTGGCTGATATGAGAAGATAGCATTTGTCTCCTGTGCTTGGCCTCATTCCAGTTTCTTTCTCCTTTTTGGCCCCCACTATATCCTCCTTTCCAGCTTTCCCCTTCTTCACCCTGTCTTTCCTTTACAGATCCTACTCCTGCTGACTATACTACCTGGTAGGGTGTAGGAGAATCCTTGGCTAGCCAGGGCAAATCACAGCTTCAGAACTTCTATTATTCTTCCCATCACCTATTGAAATACAGGCAATATGTAGTTTAATTTTTAGCTTTTCGGAGCTAGGTTACTTGTATACGTCAGGGATGAGAACCTCTTAATCTAAGAAAATGGCAATTTCTTAAATCCAGAACACAAAGACATTGGAGGTCTTTTGCGTTCAACTGTGAAATACAGTATGTGCATTTAGGCAGTAAGTATTGTCCCGAGGTGATCAGCATGGAAGATACAATTCACCTTTCCTGCTAGCAAAGAAAATGACAGAATAGAGGTGGAGTGTTTCTTGGAGAAATGGAGAGGTGAAATGAAAACATTTAGTTTACATATGAGACCACTCACAGGGGATAAAACGGTTGTCTTCAGAAGGGCTGACGTGAAAAATGAAACAGCTCTGTCTTCTGAAGTCTTGATGGGCAGAACTAGAGCAACCAGTGGAAAGCATGTGTGAAGAAAGGAATGTTTAGACCAATACAAGAAAGACTTTTTGTTGTTGTTAAAATTAGCCAAAGAGTGGAAATATTCATAAACTTAAGTGTGAAGGGAATAAAGAAAAATCATTGCATAAAACCATCAACTAGCACATGAAAAAGAAGGAATAACAAATAAGGAACCATAAGAATAATAGCTAGCACTTATTGAATGTGTTACCATTTGTCCAGCACAAATGTTTGAGCCCCATTTATACTAATTCCAACAAAACCCCTAAATCCCAAGTAATGATGAATACTATTATTATCCTCATGGTCCTTTATAGATGATGGTTCTTATCAGAGATGTTAAGAAAGCTTAAGAAAAACATCCACAGTTGCCCCGTAGTTACTGGAGCTGAGATTTTGAAGCAAGGCAGTCTAGCCCCAGAGTCCGTATTTTACCTACATTACAACTAGGAGAAAGAAACAGATTGAAATTTATAGGAGAAAACATATGGAAAGATGGATAAGAACAAGATGATTGGTCCATAAACAAAGTATAGATAATACATAAAATAAAATATAAGTATCAACAAATAAATATAAACAGAGGCTCATAACTACTCATTGACCCGATAGACTGGGATGCTAACATGTCCTGGAAAAGGTACTTATTCCTCGTTCAAAAGAAGCAGATTGAACTGAAAGAGAGAAAGAATAGAAATAAGTAAAATATGCTTGCTCCTTAGATCTGCAAAGTGGAGAGGAAACACAGAACACCGAGGTAAGAATAAAAGGACATAGCTGCAAAGTGGCTGGCCAGAAAAAAGATATAAATGGTGCACATTACAGAGACAAACTATTAAGAAGATGATGGGTGCATGTCTAGACACCAGTTGGCAGCCTTGTTTGGACCAACAAATTCTTGACTTGCTGAAAGTTAAATACTCAAAGGTAGAGGAAATAATGAGATTAAGGTCTACTCTGGTCCGAATTTTGGTCAAGGAAAATTTATTGAGGATATGGAAGTGGAAGAATCCTTGCAAGAAAGTGGTGATGAGGTAATGGATTTGTAATATCAAGGAAGTTAACACTAGGTATCATCAGTTATTACCTGAGCTTTAGGAAACATCAATTCAGAGTTGACTCATGTACTCCTGACAATAATACAAAGTACTACTTTTACACTTTCCTCATAAGGCTACAATCTTAGAATACTTTAAATCTAATTACCATCTTTTTGCCTTTTGCATTATTATTTTCATGCATTTTAGTGCAATAAATATTTTAACTCCATGATATATTATAATACAGACTACCCCTGACTTACAGTGGTTCCACTTATGATTTTTTGACTTTACAATGGTCCAAAAGCCATATGCATTCAGTAGAAACCATACTTCAGATTCTAAATTTTGATCTTTTCCTGGGCTAGCAACATGCTGTATGATAATCCTGTGATGCTGGGCAACGAGCCTCAGCTCCCGGTCTGCCATGCAACCACGAGGGGAAAGAACGAATATACATACAACCATTCTGTTTTTCATTTTCAGTACAGTATTCAATAAATTCCATGGGATATTCAACACTTTCTTATCAAATGGGCTTTGTGTTAGAAGGTTTTGCCCAACTATAGGCTAATGAAAGTGTTCTAAGCATGTTTAAGGTAGGCTAGGCTAAGCTGTGATGTTCAATAGGTATAATAAGTGTACTTTTGAGTTACCATATTTTCAACTTATGATGGGTTTATAGGAATATAACCTCATTTTAAGTCAAAAAAGATCTGTATTGTTTTCTATGATCAATTTCATTGATATTTACCTACATATTTACATATATATTTACTCTTTCTCATGTTCTTTCTTCCCACTGACATTTCTGTTTTCATCTAGGCTCATTTTCCCTCTGCCTAGAGAACTTCTCTTATTGTTTTTGTTTGTTTAGACAGTCTATTGATGACAGAATAACTCAGAAGTCACTACCAGGATGTTTTCTTTGGGTACAGAAATCAAACTTGGCAGTTATTTTCTTTTAGCACTTTAAATATGTCATTCAACAGTCTTCTGTCTTATTATCACTTCTGATGGGAAGTCAACTGAAGGTTAAGTGTCTTTTTTATCTGTCACCTTTAAGATTTTCTCTGGGTCTTTGATTTTCAGCCAGTTTGACTATGATGTGCCTAGTATGATTTTTAGAATCTTTGCTATCTGGGGTTCTCTAAGCTTCTTGAGTCTCTGGTTTGAGGTTTTCCATTAGTTATGGGAAATTCTCTACCATTATCCGTTCAAAAATTTCTTCTCTCTCAGTCTATATATATTCCTTTTTTAAATCCAATTATACAATGTTAGAATTTTATCAGCATGTTCCACACGATTATTACATTTTTGTTCATTTTTCTTCTTCATATTTTTTCTCTCTGTGTACTTCATTGCATGTTTTCTATTTATCAATTATCCAGCTTCGCAGTCTTCCAGTGTATACCACCTACTATCAAATGCATTCACTAAATTCTTAATTTAAGATCTTGTATTTTTTAGTTCTAGAATGTGCATTTGGTTCTCTCTCACAGATTTTAATTCTGTGAAATCTTTTATCTTTTCATATATTTTCTTCATCTTTTTCTCTGTTTTTTTAAACATATTAATCATAGTTATTTTCAAGGTCATGTCTGCTAACCTCAAGTTCTGAATCACCTTTGGGTAGGTTCCCATTGTCTATTTTTTTTTTCTATTTGTTATTAACCAAATGGTTTTGCCTTATCTCATGTCAAGTATTTTAAATTTATTGAGTACAAAAGAACTATAGTTGCCAGCTGATATTCTCTTGCCACAGATGGAATTTAACCTTTCCTTTGGTAGGCAGAGAAAGTAGATCATACATCACCATAATCCAATCGGGGATTAAGCTGGGTCAAGGCTGGGTCACAGTTTTGTTAAGCTTCAGTCTACTAGTTCATCAGTATTCCTAGGGTACTGGCCTCCAGAACGTCCACTGATAGCCTGGTGGTCTTTGAGTCTTTTGCCTTGAAATTCTGCAGGTGACTTAGTTCAAGCATTCTCTCACAGAGGTCATTGTTTCATTAGATTGCGGAAGATTTCAGTCTGTTTTCCAGGGGCTTTGGACTTTAGCCTCCCAAGCAGTTCAAAATTAAATAAATATCTTGTGTAGGTAACCAGCCATATGTTTGAGAACTTTCATTTTTCCAGTATTGTCATAGTAACCGTGAGCAACTTCTAAAAGATTTGTGAGCTTCTTTTTCTCCCTCAATGACCCTCTGGCTGAACCAAACCCCAATATTCAGCCCTACCCCCTGCCCAGAAACAGCAAATATTTGCAATAAAAATAAACTCTGCTGATCCTCAGATCAAAATTGAACGATGTGTCCTAAGCCAATAACCACCTTTTCCTTTGACTTTAATGATACTGTAATGTATCATGGATACATACTGTATCTGGATTTCCTCCCAGCCCTCTGGTTTTCCTACTTGTAGTCCTCTTTTCCCCAGTATTCTTTAAATATTCGTGTTCCTCTATGTTTGATACTCATATCTCTAGTACTTAGCCCAAAGCCTTTCACCTATGGGCTTTAAATATATTTATTTGAATAAAGAAACGATTTACATTTTTTAAAAGTGAAAGGAAGGATATAAAACCAGCAATGAGTATAAATGAGTGGCATAACCCTGTGGTAAGAATACAAACAGGCAGGCTGACATCCAAACTACACCAGCCCCTTTTCAGAAGGAGAAAATGAACAAAGACGAATAGAATCAGTGCCTGGGGCAGATGGGTAGCATGTTAAGAGATTCTGAATGGTGGGGGGTTGGGGAACACACAAACTAATTGATATATTTTTTTTTCTACCTTCTTCAGGGATCTTCAGTCAGTTAATGGTAGAATAATTATAATCAACAAGAACTGGAAGTTCCAGATAGGAGTTTAAAAGACTCCATGTTCTACACAGCAATAAAAAAGCTGTTAAATGGAGCTTAAAGTATGTAGTTGGAAAAGAAACGTGCTTAATTTTGCATATTTCAGAATACTCCAAAACTGTTGATTTTAAAAAATCTCTTTTTCATTGATGTCTATTTCCTTGTCAAGCATAGCTATATAGCATTGCTTTAAGGACCTTCAAGATATAGTTAAAAAAGTAAATATTCACTGCTGAGTCTTGGTACCTTGGAAAACACTGCACTGTACCAATATCAAATATTCCCTAAACATTCATCAAACAAGGGAGGGGGCATGCTCCAGACTTATACTCATTACAAGAAGAAATCCAGTGTATGACTAAGATTATACCACGAATAACTCAGAAAAGAAAAAAAAATGTAATACTCACATGGATAACTGGTCGTTGAGTATGCAGTTAATAATCTTTAAGGGCATAAATCTCATGAATTATTAATTATAATAGCCAGCATTTAATGAGAAGCTACCATGTGCTGACCCTGTGCTGATAATTTTACATATATTTTCTGACTTAAATTTAACAGTTTTTTAAGGTAGGTATCATTTTAACTGTTTTAGAGAAGAAACTAAGGCTTAGAGACTATAGCATAGAGCAAGGTCTAGAAACCAGACTGCTGGAGTTAGAATTCTCACTACACCACTTACTGGATCTACGAATTTGGGCAAGTTCTCTGCCTCAGTTTCCCATATGAAAAACGGGGATAATAATGGGACTTACTTCAGGGTGAAGTAGATGGCACATAGACAGTGCTTTTATGTCATGACATTGAGTAAATCACTCAGTAATAGCTTGCCTAAGGTCACACAACTAGGTGACAGAGCCAGGATTTCTGTTCAGATTCCAAAGCTCGTACCTTAACTAAAATGCCCCGTGGTACCCTAAATTAGATTGTAGTCTTCCTGGTACATTTAGCTAACAATTAGTATGTATTTTATCTTGTTTCACAAAACTCCCTAAAATAGTATCAATTGTTCTCATTACTTACTGCTTATTGAATGCTTATGGCAGAGAACCAGGTACTTAACAGACAATGAAGAACTGACAATGTCCAGAAAAGAAGTGTCTGGTGCTGTGCTTGTTGAGGACGAGTGGACGATCACTGACTCAGTCCCACAGGGGATGAGATTTTGTAAGGAAAGATATGTTTAGAGGCCAGGCAATTGCCAATAAACTATTTGCTTCAAGGAAGAAAAAGGGGGGAAATCGGCCACAAACTGAGGAGTATAGCCTTCCTCTGTCTGCTTTCACATCTCATTTATGCTGTCATCTCTGATTCTGCTCAGAGCAGCTGACTTTTGTAAGATGATGCTGATTTTGTTTTCTTTAAGTAGAGAACAGGAAAAATGATATTGCTATTGATTTATCTCTGCCTTTGTTCCCCAAACAAAATCAGACCTGTGCCCAAATGGGGCTGCGTATCTTTTAGGGCATTTCCTGGAGTTATTTTTAAATTGGTCTTTCTTGTTCCAGAGCAAGTTGGCAGTAAAACCGTGGTGGCATTGGAAGAACCCAAAATTTCAAAACTCTGTGTTATCAGGTAACATTGACTAAATTCGTAAATCACATTATGGAGAAACACTGGATCTGAAATATTATAAGCAAGTCTGCATTTATAAGCTCCAATGGCCGTGACTCTGGAGAGCTGACATTATAATAGAGACAAGACAGTGGAGCAAGGCATGCTGGGCCAGGCTGCCCTCAGTTCCAAACAGGAAGCAGTGGGAATATGCTCCACATTGACCTTGTCACACTTCAGTTCAGAGTCTACACTGACTACCCTTGTCTACTGAGTCATGTGTAAATGCCTCAGTCTTACTTGGAAAAATCTAGAAAACATAACCCCAAACTTACCTCTCATTACTTCACCTCATGAACCCTGTACTTGATGCAAACTGAACTAGTCCCTTCCCAAACAAGCTTCACATTTTCTTTTAAGCCAGTAAACATGTATTCATTTGGCACTGCTATGGACATTGCATTGGGTGATGGAGCTATAACAGACTTGTGTTTTGTAGAGTCTGGACCGAAAGACTGACTTTTGTTACAAGTATGTCAAGTTCTATGAGAAGAACAGAGCACTCTAGGAATATATAACATAGGGAAGCAATCTGGTATGAGTATCAGGAAAGGTGTCCAGGAATAAAATAACTTTCAGTTATAAGATTAATAAATTTGGGAGATCTAGTTACAGCATGGTGACTATAGTTAATAATAATGTATTGTACACTTGAATTTGCTAAGAGAGTAGACCTTAAGTGTTCTCACCACACACACATACACTCACACACAAAGGTTAATTAGCTTGATTGGAGGCATGATTTCACAATGTATACATATATCAAGACATCACATGGTACACCGTACATATATTCAATGATGATTTGTCAATCATACCTCAATAAAGCTGGAATAAACAAACAAATAACAAAGAATTGACACAGCTAGCTATACTAGAGGCAAGACTGTGGATGAGTTTTGCCCCTTCTGGTATATTCTTTGAGGCTCTCTTTTCCTACTTTGAAACACTGCTGATCCTTCTTACTGAACAGTGAGTTGGCTGCTGTTGTTTGCCCATGTAAACGATTTATAGATTTGTGAGGTTATTTTAAAGTTCTCCATAAGTTTTAAATCTATATTTAGAAAATGGAAAGTAAAACAGTACTTTAATACTGGTTGTGCACATTTTTCTCCTTTCAACTCCCTTCAGTGTGTTTCCCTAATGGACTAATTGGAAGAAATGGATTTGTTTCTAGTCATTTATTCCCACTTTGAAGAATAGCCTTATGGCTACATGGAAAAGTATAGGAAACCATGTTTACTTGGAATTACTCTGGCATTGTGCTACTACTCAAAGACTTCTTGAAAACAATATAAAGTAACAGCTTTTGTTGCTGGGCCACCCGGAAGCCTTGGCATCAGTTGAGCCTGTGGATGCTGTAGCAGCTGTAGCTCTGTAGTCATGGTAACAGCCTTGTGCTCCAGAGGCAAAACCAATGAGCTTTAAGCATCACTACATTCTAGCCTAGCTTCTCTGACCTTATCAGGGAGGAGCAAGACCTGTCTGTTCCTCCAAGTGCACATGCCCCTCAGCAGGGAGGGAAAATTGTGCATAATGTACCTGATTTAAATGTCATACTTGGATTATTCAAACAAGTGAATCCTTATTCTGGTTTGATGGATTAAATGACAAGGTTTATTTTTTCAACTAGACTGTCGACTTCAATCACCCAGGAGCATTGTTATGAAAGCAGAGCATATAACCCGCATGTTGTGAATGTTGTGATTACTAAACAGTTCCGAGGAGTAAAATATGTAGATTTCCCTTCAATGACACAGATTGGAAAACCCCAGGGTACCTGGAAAATAATTTTCATCTGTTTTGCTGAATGTTTTCCTTTCATGCAGAATGGTAATAAGGAACAATATCATCTTTCAAATTAATATGTCACGCTGAGGTTGCAGTAGCAAGAACCCAATCATAACTCAATCTACACCTGGCCTATGGTATCTTTGAAAGGCTTGACTCCCCCTGCATCCCTCCTTCCTAAAACTGGACTAGTAAACTGTAGCCCTAAAAGCTGCACATTCAACTAGCACCAGGGCTAAGCAACCCATTCATAAAAAGGACATAGGTAATTCCCCTTTCACTTAAGCTTTCCTATGTCCCTCTTCACGGATATATTATGATTGTATAACCTCATATGCAAATGTGTAATAACAAACCAAATGGGTTTCACAACTGTATTTATTTAACTCTTGTAGTTTACCTAAACTGTTTTACACTTCACAACATATTTTTTCATATCAAAAAAGACAGCTCAAAATATTAAGTTTTAATGCTGTTTGAATTACATTGATCTTTTTTTCAGGTCCATTTTTTTCATTCTATTCTACTGGTGTTTCCATTCCAAGCCAGTATAAGGCAAGAGCGCCTCAAGAAAATTATCCTTTATAAATTAGCTCTAGTTAGGTAAATTTTTAATGCTTCTAACCTGTCCCAGTTCACAAGAGGAACTCTTTATCTCAGGGACTCAACTAATGTATATAAATGTCTGCTATGTATTATGCGAGATGCCACTGAAGAGACAAAGATGAAGAAGGAATGGCAATTGCTCTCAAGAAACTTGCAAACGAAGCTTGATGGAAGTGGATCATTATCTTTGGCGCTATGCAGTCATCTTAAGCAATAATTTAAGGTCACGAACTCTCCTATCCTCATTTCCAACAAAACCCAAGGAGAACTGTAGGTTTACTCCTCATTGAGTTTTGTGGGTTCATGTATTTGTTTTGTTGTTTTCATTTTGCTAACTCTGAGATCTGAAGCATTTAAAAAATGTTTTAAGCAAGCTATTGTGTTTGAGATATATTTCATTACAGGCATTTTGCAATCATGTCTGCGCTATGGCTGAGAATTTATTTTTATCACCAGTTTACAAAATAACATCTTAAATATTTTACTGGACTGGAAATTTTTTCTGTCAGGAGGATCTCAGCTGTTTGCCTCATGGCATCCTTGGTTCCACAGTCTGTACCAGATGAAGAAAGTGATGTTGGTGAATATGTTGGAACTGTCATAAAATGGGCAACAAAGTTTCATTTTAAATGAAACGCAGATTTGGTGAACTAAACTTAAAAGAAGTCATTGTCCAAGAAATGACTTCACACCTAAATTTTGGGCTGGTTTTATGAAAAATGAAAGTCAAATGGAGCACACTGAATTTATGATTTGGAAAATGATCTGATTTAGCACTGTGTCCTTTTGATAATTTATAATTATGAGTTTCATATCACTTAATTTTATTTTCATTTGGCCATTGCAATCTTCACCAACATCTGATAAGCAGAAAAATTTAAAGGAGGTTACTGTGTGACAGAATCACAAAAATAACATGACTGGAATGGACATGAGGTTTAGGCAGAAAAACCCCATATTTTGAAAATGAGGAAATTGATATCTCTGAGTTTTCTTCCAGTTTAAAATTTCAGATTTAACCATTTCTTAACAACCCAACCAAACTGACTGATGGGCAGCAGTGAGGACTTGCAGTCAAATAAAAGTTGTCTGCTTTTAGTAGGATTCATTTGATTTACTTGCTTTAATATTTTCCTCATCGTATTTTCCTTCGTTTATTTCATTTTAGCTTTCGCCAAGTCAAGGGATGGTTCAAGTTCATGAAGAGTTATTAAGAGAGAGCCATTATCTAGTATTCTCCAGGGTGATATAATCTTAAAGTGCACTGATTGGGATTTATGCTAAATATGGGGAAGAAATGGAGAACGGTGATAACAGGTTTTTTATGAAATATTTTGAGTTTTCTGAGTCTATGATTCCATCTGCATTTGGGATTTACTTTTTCTCTATTGTCTCCATATGCCTTCACATTTTCAATTTACTTCCCCACTCCTTTCTTCAATTCTCTTCTTAAACTTCTGTAAACTCATCCTTCTCCTCCTCATGAGTGTTTTAATGGTAGCCAAGCTGAGACATCATTTAATCTTCAGCATCAGAATAGGACTATAAACTCATGGTCCCGTGTGGCTGTTCAGTTCTGCAGAGGAAACCTGTGTGAGAACACAAACACACACACACACACACACACACACACACACACACACACACAGTGATGCTGTCTCCTAGGGACAAATCTCTCCTGTAGGCAAACTGTGGTTTGAAAAAATTGGTCCTGAGTCTTGTTATCAGCACCTCCACTTTGTTTGAGTGTCTCTCTTGAACTCAGTGATGGTGCGGCACCATGGCTTTGTTATTCCTTTGGGATCTCTAGGGAAGAGTTTCCTCACCCACAGTGCCTTCTGTCCTCATACTTTCAATCTCCCTCCCCCTTTGAAAACTTAATTTCCTCTGGATGTTATGTTCTCAAGATGCCAGTCTCTAAGACTAGCTATAATCTTCTAGATTATTTTTCTAAAGACATTAATGGAGGATAATGTGCATCTTAAAAGGACTCTTCAGGGGCTTCAGGGGCTTCCCTGGTGGCTCAGTGGTTGAGAATCTGCCTGCCAATGCAGGGCACACGGGTTCGAGCCCTGGTCTGGGAAGATCCCACATGCCACGGAGCAACTAGGCCCGTGAGCCACAATTACTGAGCCTGCACGTCTGTAGCCTGCGCTCTGCACCAAGAGAGGCCGCGATAGTGAGAGGCCCGCGCACCGCGATGAAGAGTGGCCCCCGCTTGCCGCAACTAGAGAAAGCCCTCGTACAGAAACGAAGACTCAACACAGCCAAAAATAAATAAATAAATAAATAAAATTAAAAAAAAAAAAAAAGGTCTCTTCAGTGTTCTAACCTCACTGAGCTAGGAATTTCTAGAACTGCTGTATGCTGGTTGGGGATATTTTAAGAGTTCATACTTTGCTCTGTATGCCCTTTAATTCCTTCAGGGGTTGGCTGCCCACAGTCAACTGTGAGCCAGTCCTGTTTACCCAGCTTAGATGCTTATATCTGGTGTCTCAATGGAAAAACCAACAACAGCAACTCTCATTCATCAAGAGACTATTATGACTGAGTTTGCTAGGGCTGCTCTAACAAAATATCACAGCCTGGGTGGCTTCAATGGCAGAAATTTATTTTCTCACAGGAAGATAGAAGTTCAAGATCGAGGTGTCTGTCGGGTTGGTTTCTTCTGAGGCCTCTCTCCTTTGCTTGCACATGGCAACCTTCTCACTGTGTCCTCATGTGATCTTTCCTCTGTGTGCACCCATATCTGTGCCCTAATCTCCTCTGCTTATATGGACACCAGTCATATTGGTTTAGGTCTCACCCATATGACCTCATTTTACCTTAATTACCTCTTTAGAGGCCTTATCTCTGATGCAGTCACATTCTGAGGCTGTGGGGGTCTTGGGCTTCAACATATGAATTTTGGGAGGATACAATTCAACCCTTAACAGAGTTTCACATTATATTAAACAATGTACATATGTTATCTTTCATCACTAAAAAGATCTAGAGAGGTACATTTTATTGTTCAATTTCTTTCTTTTGAAAAATTGAGGGTCCAGGAGGGTCAGTAGCTTATCCAAGGTCACATAACTACTAAGTAGTGAAATTGGAAATTGAATTGAGCCTTACAGCTCCAAAGCTCTTATTTTTCTGCTATTCCACTCTGCCTCCAGCTCAGATTTATAGCCAGTCAGACTGCTCTAAGACACATTAATTATTCTTCCTGGAATTTTTGCTTCATGGGAAACTGATACTTAACTGATATGTAGGCAAAAATTCCCCTCGAAAGAATGTGTTCAAAAAACAGAAAAATGGACTATTTTCTTATAGTTAGATTTTTTTAACTTGGTGAACATTAAAGAGGACTTGCTCTTTTTCCATAACAAGGAAATTTTGGAATTTTAGTTTTTTACCATAATGGCATTAATTAGCTTTAAAAAAAAAAAAAAGCTATCTAGTGTTTATCTAGTCTCTAACCCACCAGAGGGTGCAAGGTGAACTGACTTGGGATCTTCAATGTTTTATGACAAAAGCAAGCCACAAAATCCTTAAGTTTTTCTCAATCCAAAAATGTTTACAAAGCAAAGGGTTGTCTGAGCACAAACCAAGTCCAGACTTCTTTTTGGTCTCCTTTTATATCACTGGAAATGTAGACAAGATGTCTCCTTACTCATTCAAATTATTTATTTTGCCCATTTTTCTGCTACAGCATACTGAAAGGAGAGATTTTATGGGAAGAGATAGTCTGTGACAAGCTAGTTCTTTTATTTTTATTTTTTTACAGCACAGAAAGTTTACATGAAAAAAACCCATAACTTAAATCAAATGACAAAATAGTGACAGTATTCCTAAGGAAGATAATAGGAAAGTGAAATTCTTTTATATTAGCTTTCAGCTAAGACTTTTTGTTTAGTCATTCTAAAGAAAGAGGAAGAAATTAGTGAGGAAGAAAAGAAGAGTAAAAATTAAGGTTTGGACATTAGGGTGGTAAACTTGGAGATGGTATGTCTTGGAAATTGTGATAAAAATCTTTCTTTCTGGTCCTATCCTTATTATAGAAAAATTAGAGAAATACATTTCCTACTAGTTGCAATGTTTCTTTAATGTAAAGTAGTTATTACACTGGAATAAATGTACTGAGTGATGATGAAAATATAATTCAGCAATAGAGGAAAAAAAGAGAGGAATTTGTTTCCTCAGATCTAATTGTTTAAAAATTAATAATTTATATTAATTTTTATATAACTCTGGTCAAATTTATAACTCTGTTGGTAAAATTCCCCACAGAAGTATAGCAACTCTGCAGAGGTGTCCAAAACCACAATTATCTTAATGTCTAGGTTAGTGTATAGTACTAGAGGACTAAACCTATAGATTCCATTTTAAGTGTTAGTTGGTCTCCCTCTAGGTCTTGGCCATTGACCTTACTTCTTTTTTTTTTAAATAAAGCTGAATTTATTTTATCTCCATTCTCTGTGAATATAAATGCAGTGTTCAGAAAATATTTTTTCACTATTGCCTTATTCTATTTTTTTCTGTGATTTTTTTTTTAATTTTAATTTTATATATTATAGTTGATTAACAATGTGGTGTTATTTTCAGGTGTACAGCAAAGTGATTCAATTATACATTTACATGTATCTATTCTTTTTCAAATTCTTTTCCCATTTAGGTTATTACAGAATACTGAGCAGCATTCCCTGTGCTATACAGTAGGTCCTTACTTCTAACCCTAGTGGCACCTTGCTCTTAGATGCTCCTGATCTACAGGTAACTTAATGAGATTGTGGATAGTTAATGGTAAATCTAATTTCATTCAAAGAAGTTGCAAAACAATTGTTCCTGGCATCAGAATATGTGAAGGACAGAGCATATGCAGGGACTCAGTACCGTGGTTTGGCATTGCACCCACACCTCTAGAAGGTGGACATGTAAACATGAGACTTCTCAAGTTTTGTAGATTGAAGATAGTGGTGAGAAGGCCCTGAGATTAGTTACTGCTGGACAAGAAACTTAACTTTCTGCCTTATATATCAGAAATTTAATTGGCAGCTAACTTGAAGGAGATCAAATTCAAAGATCATTTTATAAATTAAACTTATAACAAACTGATTGGCAAGTTTTTGCATCTCTCATTATACCTACCACTGTGCCAAGAATGTGGGACATAGTAAAAAAAATTTACAAAGCACAGCATCCCACTAATAAATAGTTCATAAGCAGGACTGCAATTCACTAGTTTACTGTGAGCAAGTATGCTTAACCTGTTTGGGGGCGGGGGGGGGGTCATGAATTCCTTTGGGAATCTATTTGACATTTCTCCTCAGAAAATATAATGCACATGCATCCAACGTTTGTAGACAAAGTGTTCACAGAACCTTTAGAGACCATCCATGGGCACCAATTTAAGAAACTCTGACATAAATAGGCATAAATTACCAGTGACCAGTATATTTGTATCATCAGTTGAGGTATTACTACTTCAAGAAAAATAAAGGAAACAAGGGCAAAGCTGTTTGATATGCCTATCATCAGAGAATTGAGAAATGAATGTTAGATTATTTCATCCAAAGTGAGGCAGAATCAATTGCTCTGCTCAATAAAGAAGATTGCATGTGGGAGTAAATTACCTTGAATGCCCTTTGCTAAGATATCAGTAGATGCCAAGTCCGAAGTCATTGCCCAGGGCAAAGAGTACATCTTGTTTTCTCTGCTCTAAATGGTTTACCTCTGCGTATTTAGAATATCAATTCCTTTAAGACTATATCAAAACTTTGTGTCATGACCTATTGTTCTCAAAATTTTTGTTTAAGATAAGCCTACCCACATATGGACATATTGATTCCAAAATATTCATTTAGTAAGTAATTTTTACAGTAGGCACAGAAATATAGTGATGAACAAACACACACTGTTCATGATTTCAGGGAGTTCACAGACTAGTGGATTGACCAAACAAGGACAAAGCCAGTATTTTAGAGCTATCAGCTTTCCAAAGTTATTAAAGAAAATTAAATGAATAACTGTATTGAACTTCTACATATAAAGCATTGTCTATAAAGAAAGAATAAGGTTGGTCCTTGTTCTTAATGAATTTATAATTTTATTAGGAAGATACTGTAGCTATTATGAGTCAGGCAGATCTGGTTTCAAATTCTAATTCTGAAAGGTCTACCTACTATTTTCCTTGGACAAGCTCCTTATCCTTTCTGATATTCAGTTTCTTCATCTTAAAATAAGGAAAATAATTGGGATGTCATAGTATTGTTATGAAATTAAAGAGGTGAAACAGTTTTAAAGGATCTTGACACATGTGTTTAATAACAGCTATTGCAATTTCTAAAACAGATATAATAAATTATGTACAAATATCACATATTGCAGACAATGACAAAATGTCAAATGATTAGCATATGTAGTAACAGAGTCTGTTGAGGAGGATGAGGATGGATTGAGATATTCAGAAGCTTCAGGGGAAGATGGGACCTGAGCTGTGCCTTAAAATTTGATACAGATGAGAGATTAGACCAGATGGGAAAATGGTATGAGCAGTGACTATAGAGACTGAATATACATGTTTTGTTGGGTGACAGTGAGTAGATTAATCTGGCTTATTCAGAGGATCCATGTAAGTTAACAGTATAAGAGAATTTGGGAGAGGTAGAGCTGGGAAAAATTGGGGAAGATCTTGAATTTTCCTGAACAAGAAAGGAATGGAAAGGCACATCAGAAGAAAATGACATGTTGTAGGAAGATTCATCACATCATTGTCATGTAGGATATGAATTTTATCTGTGCAGAGGGGTTTAAGAGGTGGAGAAGTAAGGCTGTTATCTGAGGCTATCACAAAAAACAAGCTGACATCGACATTATCTGTTTGGATACTGGCAGTTAGAATGGTATGGAATAAACAGGCTAGAAACAAACAAAAAAAGGATTGAAAGTGTTTATTGGTTGATTGGAAAGGGAAATTACCTGAAGATCATGGATTCAGTGAATACATATTAAAAACATGGTAGTGGGACTTCCCTGGTGGCTCAGTGGTTAAGAATCCACCTGCCAATGCCGGGGACGTGGGTTCGATCCCTGGTCCGGGAAGATCCCACATGCCGCAGAGCGACTAAGCTTGTGAGCCACAACTACTGAGCCCACGTGTCACAGCTACTGAACCCCACATGCCTAGAGCCCATGCTCCACAACAAGAGGAGCCACCGCAATGAGAAGCACGCACACCGCAATGAAGAGTAGCCCCCACTAACCTCAACTAGAGAAAGCTTGTGTGCAGCAATGGAGACCCAACACAGCCAAAAATAAATAAATAAAAATAAATAAATTTTAAAATTACAAATAAAATAAAAGCATGGTAGTGAACCTGAGTGTCTTATAGGAAAGAGGACACTATGTCTAAAGGAAGTTGGGAAGTAGATTTTTTTTGGCAGGCAGAAGTGGGGAGGAAATCATTTTAAGCTCTGAACAGTTTACTCCTTGAAGATAGGAGCTATGTCTCATTCATCTTGGAATCCTCAACACTTAGCCGGTATCAGGAAGATGATGGGTTCAAACCATGTATGAGGAACAAATGAATGATATGTCATGGTTCACTTTGAACTTGGGTAGTATAAGTGTACAATTGGAATTCAAATCAAAATCAGAGCTGGAAATAGAGATGTGAATGGCTAGAGTACAAGAAGAGATACATTCTAAGGAAGAGAGGCAGATGGCGGTGTGATCCATGGTTGGGTACGGGCAGGTGCCCAACTTTCCCCTAGCTTACCATTTCCATGCAGTGAACCAACTTTCATTGTCGGCCTCTGCAACCCTTTGCTTGAAGACTACCATTGCCCACAAGAGCCCCTTCAACCTACATGTGAGGCAGGCAAGAAGCACTAAAGAATTAGCAGCCTGGGGAGCAGCCCTCAAACAATGTCAATGAGAAGCTGATGGATAAATATCCCAGGTCCTTCAGGCAAGGATAATTCTGTGGTGTATGTGCTATACTCTTTCCCAGAGTTCCCCACTAAAATCCAACCACACTTGCCCACGGTGCTAATTTGCTTGATGGCTCACCTTGTTTTGGCTTCCTCCCCTTCCTCTATCACTTCCAATTGGTGTCCTGTTCTGTTGATTTTTCCTAGTTATTCCTTGCAAATATCCTGTTTTCAGAGTCTGCCTCTCAGAAACTGCATTAAGTCAGTGAGAATGATACAGATCAGCAATGGTAGTGAACCAGGTGAACCCAACTTTAGTGGGGAGCACCAATGGGTCAGGGCATGCCTGGAGGGCATAATGGGTGATGATGCTATGTACGGGCAAGACAGCCCAGTCAGACCTGGGTCCTGTGGAGAAGGGAAGCACGAATGTACTCTGAATCCCACGGGCCAGGAAGATGTGGAAATGGACTAATTTCAAAGCAGGTAAAGGAAGTTAAGAGAGGGAAGGGTTTATACTGCTAAATACTAAAAAACTACCCAAGTGAAAGGTCCTAGAACCCAGAAGAAAGGAGAGATTTGACTGGGTGACTGGTGAAGTGTTAAACAATAGAGGAATCTGTTTGCTTTGTTCTGTCATTCGAGGTCATTGTCATTCGCATACTTTCAGCATGTATTGTCCGTCTGCAAGTAGGCAAGTATCTGCTATGGGCTATATCCTTTATCATTCTTTCAATATTTGCTCTCTTCTTGGCTTTGCCTCAAGATGATGCCATTGGAATCTTCCCAGCACAGGCTCCTGTTTGTCCTCCCAGGTTTTTGTGCTCTTTAGGGTAGCATGACATTGGTAAGCAAGAGAATCAGGTCACGTCAGGCTGATCCAGTGACTCTGCACCTGTCACCCTCCACTGTTGCTCTGTTCCAGCTCCTTGAGCTCAGAGCCCACCTGCTGTTCACCAAACTGAGCCAGGGTTCACCTCTCTCTGTTGAGCCAGTTGGCTGGTGTTTTTGCCACCAGATCTAGTCCACGTGGCTAAATTATGCCTTGTCTTTCACCCCAGATTGTACGATGTCTTGTTTTCATTTTCAGGGTTGGACACTGCATGTTAATCGTCCACTTTGGAGGCCAATATCCAGATGGTCCAGGCTCTTCTGCTGGATGTTCTCGAAGAAGATAGACAGTTGAAAGCAACACCAGGAAATGGCAAAAATTGTGTTGCTGCTGACACCACAGCAGCCCCCCTTCTCTGTGGCAACTGCCCATTCATTGTACCATCCAGGTTCTTGGCCCCTTGCTGACATTTCCAACATTACAGAGAAACAATGACTGAAGGAGCAAACAATTGATGTCGTCTTGCTAAATGAAGCTGCTGATTTTTCAAATGTCAAGGCTTTGCCTCTTGGTAGTTCACTTTCCTCCTTCAAACTATTTCACACCCAAGTGCCCTGGGAAATGGCAAAGTTTCTTAATTCAGTCCCAGGGCATGTGAAGCTTGTTGGGTGAGGTGAGTCTAAAGAGCCTTGCACAGTTTCCTGTTGGTTATAGTAAAAATCAAAACCATTATCAACCCTCTCAGGAAATAATGTGGCTGCAAGGGAACTAAATTTGAAGTTTAGGTATTCCTGGCTCGTTTGAAAAGCACCAGACCAACCATATGACATTCAGTGACAACATTCTAATGAGATCTCTGTGGGTTATGCTGATCAGCTGAAAGATCATATAAAAACATCTGTTAGAGAGCTGACTGTCCAACTAAATTTAGAATGATTCTAGAGTCATCTTTCTGCTTACAACACTTAGGCTGAAAAAGAATGTACTGGCTGCAAAATACTCAACTTGATAGTGCACAGTTTTACTCTAAATGTTTTTTTGATAAGATCACTTCTGATAATGAAAAAGATAAGTAAATACCCAACCAAGGAGGTAGCTCTTGTGAAGTTAGTATTAGCCTTCTTCATGTTAAGTGTGTTCATGTGTGTATGTGTGTGCTAAATGATGTGTAGTGTGAAATATTGTTATGCTTACCAATTATGTTATCTTATGGCAACCATTGGCTTGAGCTTAAAATATTCTAATGTAACTGTAAGACAGGTTAATCTGGTAAATTCTAATTTTATAAAAGGGTTAGTTACAAGTACTCTTTTCCTGTTTCACTTACTACAAAGGCATCGTAGTAATTGACCCTATCATTTAAAGAAGGCCAGAAGAATCTGGGTGGATTGGTGGGCAGCAGAGAGGATAACTTGGATATCTTAAAATCTTTAATATCCTTGAAATTGAAAATATACCTGAACTCAAAACAAAGCCATCATACTGTACAATACTAATGGGCACTTTAGTGTGTTAATTGTGTAATACATATGCATGTACAGTCACACAGATCTATGGAATATATGGTGCGTATTTCTTTTAAGAATGTTATGGGTGCATTATGTTTGTACTTTCAGAGAGAATTCTTCATAATATTCAAATCAGGGTTCATAATATTCAAATCAGGTAGATAAGCTATCAGTTTTTAGTTGAGTGTTCTTAAGGGAATTACCTAACCATAAACTCAATATTATAATCTGTATTTATTTATCTTATTTTTGGGTAACAACTTTATTGAGATATAAAGTGTGCATTTGAATGATTTTTAAATTGCATTCACTTATTTATTCATTTACTTATTTAATATTGCCATGCAATATTTAATTACTTTTTTTGTAAATTAAAGTATAGTTAATTTACAATATTGTGCTAGTTTCAGGTGTGTAGCATAGTGACTCAGTATTTTTGCAGATTATATTCCATTATATTATTATTAAAGTTATTAAAGTTATTATAATCTCTTTTCTTTTTTTGCTCTTTCTTTTTTATCAAATGAAAAATTCTTTAAATTCTATAGTACTTTACAATTTTCAAAAGTTTCACAGACATGACTTTATATAATCCCATAATAATGTCTTTTTTCCCCTACCCTATATTGCCCCTTCCCTCTCCCTACTGGTAACCACTAATTTGTTCTCTGTATCTGTGAGCTCCTTCTTTTTTGTTTTATTCACTAGTTTCTTGTATTTTTTAGATTTCACATATAAGTGATATCATACAGTATTTGTCTTTCTCTGTCTGACTTATTTCACTTAGCATAATGCCCTCCAAGTCCATCCATGTTGCTGCAAATGGCAAAATTTCATTCTTTATTATGGCTGAGTAGTATTGTATATATATACCACATCTTCTTTATCTATTCATCTATTAATGGACACTTAGGTTGCTTCCATATTTTGGCGATTGTAAATAATGCTGCTATGAACATTGGGTGCATATATCATTTTGATACATGTTTTCGTGTTTTTGGTTTTTTTTGGATATATACCGAGGAGAGGAATTGCTGGATCATATGGTAGTTCTATTTTTAGTTTTTTGAGAAACCTCCATACTGTTTTCCACAGTGGCTGCACCAATTTACATTTCCCCCCAACAGTGTACGAGTGTTCCCTTTTCTCCACATGCTTGCCAACATTTGTTATTTGTATTCTTTTTGATGATAGCCATTCTGACAGGTGTGAGATGATATCTCATTGTGGTTTTGATTTGCATTTCCCTGATGATTAGCGATGCTGAGCATTTTTTTCATGTGCCTGTTGGCCATCTGAATTTCCTCTTTGGAAAAATGTCTGTTCAGTTCTACCCATTTTTTAAATCAGATTGTTTGGTGTTTTGTTTTTTTCTTTGATGTTGAGTTGTGTAAGCTGTTTTTATATGTGGGATTTTAACCATTTTTTAAAAAAGGAATGGAAATAGAAGGTAAAGCACCACCAACTTCGTGGGTAAAGAAAACCTTTCCAAGGGAACCTCTGCAATGTGAAATCCAAGATGAATACTTGGTGATTCTTGGCTATTCAAGGGCCTCATGGTGGAGCTGAGGCTGGACAGAACAGTGAGATAGCTGAATTTCTGTTGTTTTCTTAAAAGCAATTGGTGCATAGAAGGAAGACTCTTATCTCAATACTTAATAGCTGGTATAATAATATTTTTTATTTAATGAGCACTTACCTTGTGTTAGATACTATGCCAAACTAAACATTCTACAGGTCATATATCTTTTAATTCTTACAACAACTGTTATTGTTACTCCTTACAAGGACCTGTTATTCTCCTGTAAGTAAAAAATAAGAGCTATCATTGTCCTTGTTTCACAAAGGAGGAAACAAAGTATGAGATTAGGTAAGTAACATACCTAAGATCACCCAACCAATAAGAAGTAGAACAGGGGTTCAAAACCAGGTATCTGATTCAAGAGCCTATTCTGAACAGTGAGCTATAATGACTCCTGGGATGTTCATCCAAGATGAGTTGGCTACCACTTATGGTGCCACTGATAGACCCAAGTCTATGACTTCCAAAGCCTTCTTTGTCTGCCCAATGGCAGGGTCTCTCCTTCCTCAAGCTGAGGCATAAGGGGAACCAGATCATATTAGAGGTGATAGACAAGAGTGGGGGGGGGTGGAGACAGGAAAGTGCCCTTCATTTGGTCATTGATATAAATAAAATTTAGAATCCAAGCAACTCTTTTAAAGCAAAGGTCATCATACAAGCCCACATGCCTTGGATAGGGCTGGCCATATGATAGGGAATCAATAAATGTCTACAGATTAGTCAGGAATGCCTTATTCTCCTGGTTATTGTGTGTGTGTGTGTGTGTGTGTGTGTGTGTGTGTGTGTGTGTGTGTGTCTGTGGACACCTGCATGTGTGATGTGCATAATGTACCCCGTCTGCATCAGAATAGACCTGTTCTAATCTGATGTGTTCAAGTGAATGCATAGTTGACTATGAGTGAAGAAAGAAATACTAGACATGGTCAAGAAGTTAATTTTTCTAGAATACAAGGAAACTGTACATGAGTATTGGTTTGTGGATTAATACTTTACTGGTATGTGTTCATGAAAGAAGCATCCGGGGTATATTAGCTCTGTGGGCACATATAATTTCCAGTGTGGATTAATGATGTGGGAATAATCCATAAATAATTGAAAACTTCTTACAGCAGTCTGGAATTGGATCTCTATCACTGGTTCTGTCTCATGAGATCAATACTGAAAGATGTATCAATTTTAAGAGAGGGTCAACACTGGGCAAATAGTCAAGACTTCAGCCTCTCTCAGAAATATTTTTCAAAACAGTACACAAATAGTCCCTAACTTATGATGGTTTGACTTAACAATTTTTCGACTTTACAATGGTGCAAAATCGATACACATATAGTAGAAATTGTACTTCAAATTTTGAATTTTATCCTTTTCCATGCTAACAATATGCAGTACGACACTCTCTCATGATGCTGGGCAGGGGCAGCAACCCACAGCTCCCAGCCAGCCACGTGATCATGAGGTTAAATACCCGATACACTTAACAACCATTCTGTACCCATGCTACCATTCTGTTTTTCACTTTCAGTACAGTATTTAATAAATTCTATGAGATATTCAACATTTTATCATAAAATAAGCTTTGTGTTAGGTGATTTTGCCCAACTGTAGGCTAACATAATTGTTCTGAGCACATTTAAGGTAGGATGGGCTAAGCTATGATGTTCAGAAAGTTGCACCTTTGACTTAAAATATTTTCAACTTATGATGGGTTTATTGGGACATAACCCCATTGTAAGTCAAGGAAGATTTAGGTAGGATTGTAGCTCTCAGTTTTCCCAGTGAGAAAAAAATCCCAAACCAGTGCCCAGTACAAAAATCTCCAACAAATACTAAGCTAATGTTCATTATTTGAACTGAAATATATCCGTGACTGAAAATATATCCATGACTAAAAATGATTAAAAATTTTTCAGTCTATATAAAGAAATCTACAATTTTAAAGATATTGGTAGTGCCCATATACTGCCCAACAAACACTAACAAACATTTACTCAACAGGTAAATAGCATATCTAACTTTATTGGGAAGAAACATATAAATGGGAGATGTCTGTGATAAAAAGGAGAAGGAGGAGAGGAAGAAGAAAAAGAAGAAACCCAATTGTAGGTAGTTATAAGTAAGAACTAAAGCATATTTGAACACATGGACATTCAACCAAGTAACTTCATGACTAAGCCGCAGAAAAGATTGTTTCTGGGTAACCAGAGACACTTGTAAATATATGTAAATACATTTGATTAAAGTGAATGAAAAGGGAGTTTGCGGTTTTGCTCAGATGTTATGACTAACACGGTTTGGCCTTGTGTAGAGTCTTCAATGAAGCTTGGCTGTAAATACTGCTGCTGACTTAATGCTAGTAGGACCTGTTATTCTCCTGTAAGTAAAGATGAAACCTACATGAGGGGGTGGAAAAATGAAAGAACATTGATAGGTGATCAGGAGTCCATCAGTATGAGGATTGAGGGAGAAATTGGCCAAAGGTGACATGTCTGCCTTTCCCATACAGGTCACAGAGGCTCACAAATAAGGCTTTCTATCCCCAAACCCCAGATTTCACCTTTTTCTGCCTACCCCGACACCTCAATTTTTGACCAGGAAGAATCTGTGCATACTGCCATACTACATCAGTTCTCCATCGTCAGATAGAAAGCCAAGTTCACTAACCCCCTGAACTTTGAGGGAAGGACTAGACACTATTCAGGGTTGTATCTCACATGCCTGTCATGAGCCAGTACAAAAATATATTTTGTTGAATGATGTTATTGATTATTCTCATGTACTGGGGCTTGGGGGCTTGATTGACTTCAAACTCCCATTGTACCCCTCAAATAATTTGAAGAGATTACTTAAAGAGATGCCTTCAGCCCTTAGAGCCATGACTTTTGAACTATGAGAACCTGGATTAGTTACTGCCTTGGTTTTCTCATCTATAAAATTAGTAGGATAATTGTGCCTACTTTATAGGTCTGTTATGAGGTTTAAAGAAGATAATCACTTAACAAAGTACTTTACACAGGGTAAGAATTCAGAAAATAAAGTGTCTCGTATCCGTTTTATTTTATGTTTTATCTTCAATGCCAAGAATAATTCCTAGCATATAGTAGGCACTCTATCTGTTGAGCCAATGAATGAATGACTTTATTTCACATCAGGTACCAAAGCATAGGTTTTGCTGCTAAGGTTGAATCCTTTGATCATGAAGAAAGGAGGAGAAAAAGATGGTTATCGGGGGATGGGACCCAACCATGGCATATAAACCTATAGCACAGTAGTTCCTAATCTTTGGGGGACATTGGTTCCTTTGAAAATCCAATGGAAGGGATAGACAGTCTATCCACAAAAATTTAGACAATTGAATACACAGATAATCAAGGATCTGCAGGACTATCCATGACCTTTTTGTTAAGAATTCCTGGTCAGAAATTTAGGAAGATACGGAGAGTGAAAGGAGAGATGGGCATTAGAAGGACCTCAAGAAGCTGGATCCTTTCCCTACCCCTCCTCTACACACACACAGTTTAAGTCAGACAGTTCTAAAACAAGGACCCTAGAGTGAGATTCTAGAGACCCGAGTTAACTAAAAGACTGCAGAAGCAATGAAGAGCTACAAGTCATTTAAAAAAAAAAAAGACACGAAAACTCAGATTTTGCAAGAGGGAGCTCCAGAATTGGGAAGTCAGCTCATCTAGTGCCCAGGCTGCATTATCAGGATGAGGACCTGGAAGAAAACTTAAACTCAGGACTGGGGGTTCCTGAAGGATTCCAGCCACAAACAGGTGCAAGGCTCCAGGCACAGAAGGATCCATAGGGTGGGGTTATGGATGCTGGATGTGTCATAAGTCCTTACCGCAGGGTTCATGCCCTTCCTCACCCTTTCCCTAAGGCTCTGTCTGTGTTCAGTAAGCATCAGAAGAGCCTATTCTTTTCCGGAAATCACAGGGGAGAAGAACAGTCAATATCTGCCTTCAAGCTTCCAGCCTTGGGAAGGCTCAGGCCCCACCTCGGGTGAGTTGATTTCTCAGGGCTTGTTGGCTTGTTTCCCTGGTTTACTAAGGAGATTTTTTTTTTTAAATTAATGCTTATAATTTGGATCTCAAAGTGAGCTTGGAACCCCACCCCCCGCAAACAATTCCATAAAAAATAAACCCAACTATCATTATTAATTTTTCCATGTTTAAAGATAAGGTTCTAAAATTTTTTAAAGTTATACATTAACAACTGTTTTGGGGGAATAACAAAACAAAACAAAACTGTGGCCCTTGCCTTCAGATTCACAGTAAGTCGAATGGTGGTTTTTTTTCTTCCAGTTTTATTGAGATATAATTGACATACAGCATTGAACAAGTTTAAAGTGTACAGCGTAATGATCTGACATACATACATCATGAAATGATGATCACAATAAGTTTAGTAAGCATCCATAATCTCATACAGACACAAAATTAAAGAAATAGAAAAGTGTTTTCCTTGTGATGAGAACTCTTGGGATTTACTCTCTGAACAGCTTTCATATATAACGTACCACAGTATTAACTACATTTATCACGTTGTCCATTACATCCCTAGTACTTATTTGTCTTATAACTGGAAGTTTGTACCTTTTGACTGCCTTCATCCAATTCCTCCTCCCTCCACCCTCCGCCTGTGGTCACCACAATTCTCATCTTTTTTTCTATGAGTTTGTTTTTTTTTGAAATATAATTGATCTACTACACTGTGTTAGTTCCTGGTACACAGCATAGTGATTCAATATTTCTATACACTTCAAAATGATCACCATGATAAGTGATCATTTTCAAATCCATGTTTGTAGGAAAAGAAGTGTAATGTGTTTGTAGTCACCGTCTGTCATCATACCAAAAGGTGTTTTTGAAGCAACTGCTCTGTGCCAGGCACTAAGAGATACAATAGTTGTCCTTGGGACACAGTGGTGCACAATGTGGATGGATTAGACTGATACCATAAAAAGAGTTCACGGCCCAGGAGGGAAATAAGCAAACAAGTGCAAGTTGCTATGATGGAAAAGCACAGGGTGTGATGGGAGCACATTATTTGGAGGCCTAACCTAAACTGGAGGTGGAAGGTATAATTGGAAAAGGCTTTCTTGAGGATGGGATGTTTACATTCAATAAACTTAAGTTCACTTGCAGAAACAAAGTGATCACACCTGAAGCAATATAGGACTCTAATTTGGATTGCAGTAGAGGACTGCATTGTGTGGAAAAGGGAGACTGAAGAGCTGGAAGGATCTGGAAGTTAGGCAGGACTTGAGTTTGTCTTTGAAGGAGAGGTAAATGGATATAGAAAGGGTTGAGGTTTTTTTGGAAACAAAATGATCTAAGATACAGCATAAGGGAGAAGTGTAATGTGTTTGTAGAGAAAGACTTTGCCTGAATCTACAAATATATAGGATTCCAAGGGGAGGAGAAGTACAGTCCACCCCGTACCCACAGTTCTGCATCCACAGAAACAGAGGGGTAACTATACTGTGCCATTTTATGTAAGGGACTTGAGCTTCCACAGATTTTGTTATCCACAGCGGGTCCTGGAACCAATCTCCTGCAGATACCATGGAACAACTGTAATAAATAACCACAGAGAAGTTGTACATGTAAATACAATGGAGATACCTGAAAGCCATACAGAGAACTAAAACTTAATGGGCTGGGAAATAGGGAGCCACTGAAGCTTGTAGGGAATGACATGATGAAATCAAGATTTTAAAAAGCAAGAGGTAGATTTGATTGACAGAAGATGAAACTGGACTAAAGGAATCTATCTGAAGTGTTCATGTATGAGAAGATGAGGATCTAAATAATGGAAATGGAAATTAAGAGATAAAACCCAGGAAAACAGGGGGTTTCGTGATAAACTTGATTGTGTATAAACCAAGAAGCTCATTATAAGACTTCAAACACGTTGCCTGGTTGGAAGAGTGGACTCAATGTAAAAGCCAGACTTGAAAGAGGGAAATGGGAAGGGCATGACAAATTCAGTTTGGGACATTTTGAATTTGAAGCTTACTAATATTCTCTTCTTTGTTATAACCCTCTGACAATTATTCTTTGACCACTTAGTGACAACTTTTCTGGGCCACACTCCAGTTGTAGGGGAGGGAAGAGGTCTCTTTTGTGTACTATAAATGAAGCTGTAATTCCTCACAAAAGAAAACAAAATTTTGAGAAAATTTTCTGAATATTCAGAGTATCTCTCAGGGTATAATTGAGTCGATCTCATACTACATGTGAAATAATGAATCTTTGAAGTTTTTTCTACAATTCAACGTGCAGCTCACATGTATTATAAATTTCAGTGAATTCAGTTTAACCAGTATTTATTGAGCACACACATAGATTGAGCACATACATACATAGATTAGGATTATTTTTGTTTGCTGCACAGCAATTCTTTGAATGCAAAGGAGACCAGTTTTTCCATTTGGCCATTGATCACCTTCTAATGTTGTTTTTGTGATGATCATTCATTGAAATGTCTCTGTTCTTAGTGAAAAGACAAACCTAAACGCAGACTTAATATGAATCTGTGGTGGAAATTAGTGAGGTTTGGCTGAATAATCTATTTCTTCTTATTAAAAAAAAAAAATACAGCTCACACACAAAACCGGATTCACATTTAAACCAGACTTTTCAATACTGAGGGAAGAGGAATCTGTGTGAGGGATTATCCTGAAGCCTCCTCCCTTAGGATAACTGTGTAGAGAGTTTATAAATGGATCTTTACAGATGGGTTGCTGGACCATAATACCCGGTATTTAGCTCACATCATGGACATTAGTCCTTTCTATTATCTTCTCACATTTATGTCTGCCTTGACTTCCTTTAACAGCTTTAGTTTTTGTCATGGAGGTAGACACCATTCACTATGCCAGCCTCACCTCTCTGCTGCAAGTAACTTCATGTGCTCTACTCGCTCTTAAAGGCCATATGGGGTCACTCTAGGACAGCTGGAGGACCCAGCAGCTCCATGCTCCTCACCTTTACTCCTAATACCTCAGCGCCTAAGTCTATACTGGGAAGCATGGTTCTTTCATTTTGAATCCTTTTCTCTTGAGAAATCTTTGAGGAAAGTTTCTGGTGAGTAAATTTTTATTTTTTATACTTTATTACATACCCTCATACATATTATCATTTCTATAAAATAGGTCTCTAAAGACCTCTACTTAGTGAGAGTGTTGGCCTAGTTACAGTTTTCTCTTCTTAGGGTAAACATTTTAAACTTCATGGGAAAAAAAATTACATACATATTTAATTGAAGCTCTCCACTAATTCAAATCAAGTCTTCCCAAATTAACAGCAATTAATGAAGTTTGTTCTCTTTCTAGAAAGGATATGGTATTTAACGCCCTCTTATATCGGAAAAACTATTTTAAAAATAAGGCATAACTAAGCATATGTTCAAAAACATTATACAATGAGTGGGCCTGAGGCAAGAATAAATTATTGAAATTATTCAACATAGAGAAGTAAATAATCAGTGATTTTACATTTCTGTTTGAGATAACCATCCAAGAATTAAAAATTTGAAAAATTGTCATTCAGTAAATTCTATATACATGTAAGCAATATTGCGCTTGTTTGTGAATTGCCACTGGGTTAAGATGAAAAATGGAAAGGACAAAAGTCACTGGGAAAAAGTTAACAGACCAAGGATAAGATAGGGCAAGGAAAATGAAATGAGGAGACACAGCACTGAGAAGGAAAGGGAGACACATACAGAGAGAATTAAAGAGAAATTGGACAAAAGGGAGACCACTGAGCGATTTTTTAGATGTTCCTAAACTTTCACCACCCCCTGCCCTTCACTTGGGTCATGGGTTTGGAAAATGTTTACCCTTTATTTTTTGTGATTTGAAATTGGCAGTGTAACCATTGTTCTTAGTTCTCTAACTTCCCTTTAGCCCTAACCCTTCAGATGTTCTGTTCTTAATGATCTAACTATTAGGTTTGGGAAATTATTTGATATGTCGAACAACAATGGGATAATATTATTTCTTGGGTTCAATTTTAGGTCAGCCCACTGGATATAAGTCCAAGACAGATATATCCAGTAGGCTGATGATTTCCCACCTCTGCCTTAGTTAAGTAAACTGTAATAGAGAACACAGTTGCTGACACCATGACATTGTAATACAATGTGTGTACACACACTTACACCCATACATACACACACAAACTAAAGATGCCTTTCTTTTGGCAAACCTGGTAGCATGTAAGTGACTGATGCCAAGTTAGCTATACCCTTCCAAGTTCAGGATGTGTTCTCATACTCTGTGCCAAGTTAAATTTTTGGAGTGGTCCCAAGAAATTATAGAGAACAAACATAAAGAAAAAAAATGTTTATATTTAGAGACTTAGCTCATGTATAGAGACAGGACTAAGATTTTCTGTTTGAGAAGACACATTCAAATAAATTTTTGTGGTTCAGGAAATATTAATAATACAAAGAGCTAATATATACTAATGCCTATCATGTGTGAGGTTCTGTGCTTGGTAGTTCACAAATTGAATTTTCTGTGAGATAAAGATTACAAGTATTTGCAAACTTCAAGTATATTTTTTAAAATAGCTATTGTCTGTAATATGTGTTACAAACCTTCAATATTGCAGGTTCTGTGAAAAGAGGCAGTGTAGTAAGGTAGAAAGACATGGTTTTCTGTTGCTGCAAAACTTAGTGGCTTAAAATAACTGTTTTGTTAGGACAATGATTTTGTGGATGGATTTCAGGAAGAGCTTGACTGTACATTTCTTGCTTGGCATCTGTAGTGGATTGAACAGTGTCCCCCTGCAGTCATATCCACCTAGAACGTTAGTACGTAACCTTGTTAGAAATTGTATATTTGCAGGTATAATTAGTTGAGGATCTCAAAATGAAATCATCCTGGATTTAGAGTAGGCCCCAAGTCCAATGACTGGTGTCTTTATAAGGAGAGGAGAGGACCTAGAGAGACACACAGGGTCAGAGGAAGATAATGGGAAGATAAAGGTAGGCAGAGTTTGGAGTTATGCTTCCTCAAGCCAAGGAACACACTGGAAGCTAAAAGAGGCAGGGAGGGATTCTTCCCTAGAGCCTTCCAAGGAGGCACGGTTCCTCTGACACCTTCATTTCATACCCTGAGCCTCAAGAACTGTAAAAGAACACATTTCTGTTGTTTTAAGCCACTCAGTTTGTGGCACTCTGTTATAGCAGCCCTAAGAAATGAACACAGAGTCTCTCATGCGATTGTAATCAGATATCAGCTAGTGCTGCAATCATCTGAAGGCTCAACTAGGCTAGAAATCATGGAGGGTGAATCAATGGCACCACTGGCATGTTGGTGCTGGCTGTTGGCTGGGAGTTCAACCAAGACTGTCAGCTGCAGCTGCAACTAATCTCCATGTGAGCCTCTCCATGGGACCACTTGGGCTTCCTCAAATCACGGTGGCTGGTTTCCAAGAAGGAATGTCTTGAGAAGAAATTTCCTGAGGGCAAGGTTTCTCAAAGACCAAAGCAAAAGCTGCATTTTTTTATGACCAAACCTCAGAAATTCCAGAATACAACTTCCACTGCATTCTATTCATCAGGAAAGTCACTAAGAGTAGCCCAAATTCAAGGAAGGGAAATTAGACTCCACCTCAGTGGAAGGAGTGAAAAAGATTTTGTGGTTGTCTTTCATCGGTTTCATAAACCTAGATTCAAATCATAACTCTACCGTTTGCTAGCTGAGAGCAAGTTGCCAAACCTCTCAGCCTATTTGCCCATTCACAAAATAGACACGACAATATCATTGATAGAAGTTTATTGCAATAATTAAACTAAATTAAAAAATGCTGTTTCAGTCCTTGAAAATTACATGATGTTCATGTACACACATATAGATAATGTGTATACACATAAATGGAGAATATAGGGATAACTGATGATATTAGCTAGACAGAAACAGAATGCTAGTTTCAGAGGTGACATTTTGGGAATCCCCTACTTGTGTATCTGTTGCAGTTTCTATGTCTAGGATTCAAATGAGGATCATGCTTAGCTTTATGATAACATGGAAGCTGGGAGGGAAACATAGCAGGAGTTTACACTTTAGCTCTAAAATGCCTAATACCACTCTGAAAATCCAGCAGCCAGGCCCCCCACCTTACCCCATCACAAGGCAAAAGGATTGGCAAAACCCTAGATTCTCCTGCCCTTTAGCTAAAGTTCAATTTTATGTTTATGTAGCATTTTACCACCTCTGATTCTCCCAGTCTGCTCCTGGTTGTTGTAATGAATTCCTACCACATTTCCATATTAAGTGTTGCACAATTCAAGCTTTCCCTCCAGCTCAATGACCTTTATCAAGAAGAAAGGGAGTTCTGTTTCTTAACATCTGGGCAAATAAACATTAAGAGTGTGACAGGACCCAAGAAACCTTGAGTTCCTCTCCTTTACCTGGTCCAACTCAAACTTCTCCTTATTCCTTGGCTTCAAGTTCGTGGTATATTCTTGGGTAACAGACTTAAACCAGCAATTCTCCATCCATTCCCACAATAAATTGTAAGCATCAGTCAATTTGGACCTGTACAGGTCATAAAATATATTTTTCCTTACACACTTCATCATAGAAACTCTACTTCTCTCAGTCCTCAAGTAGGAACCTGGGATTTTAGAGTCATGATGTTGTCCAAGGATGCTACACAATTGTAGAAGTTTGGGTTTGTTTGTTTGTTTCCACACAATTCAAGTTTATCCAACATGGAGGCCACCAGTTGTTAAAAGCCCAGATTCTGAAGCCAGACAACCTGGATTCATAACTCTAGCTCTGCCATTGACCAGTTCTGTGTTCTTACACAGATTACCAAAATTTTTTGTGCCCCAGTTTCCTCATTTGTAAAATGTGGATAATACAAATACCTATTTATAATTACGAGACTTAAGTGGTTGATATATATATAAAGTATTTTAAAGCATACCTGGCACCTAGTAAGTGCTCAGTAAATATTTGTTTTTATACAAGATGATGCTAGGGGTTTACAAATGAATATTTTTAATAATTTTGCATTTATTTCAATGCATGCCTGAAAAAATATAACTCACATTATCAAACCTGTAATTTCAGATTGTATGGCTTGGGCTAAATGAAATTCATGAGCCTACTAAAAATGTAGATTATGTAAATTACCCTAGGTGATATATTGATAAGGAAAAATTCACAATGGTGGGCAGATGAATGACTCAAATTTGGGAAACATTTCCCTAGTTAGAAAAGAACTAGAAACCAGCCCAGCAAATGGACCCACTCTTTCTTCGTAAATCTGTAAGTCACTCATAGGCTATGCTCTTAACTTAGACCCAAGGCATTTATTTATGTTTGGTAATGAGTGTCTGCAACCAGACCTGTGTATGGATTTCTTGCTCCAGCTTTTGGCAATGAGGCAGTTCCCCTGAAATAAGATGTGATTGTTCTCAAAACTAGACATACGTGAACTCTAAATGACTGCTATCTTGCTGTCAGCCTCATTCAAGTAATATGACAAATGTGAACCAGGAGCAAGCCAACTTGGTTTCTAATTCTCATTCTTGCCTTCTTTCAGCGGTCTGACCTTAGGCAAATGACTTACTCTTTCTGGCTTTGTGTTTTCCTTATCCATAAAACAGAGACTGTAGCAACAGGTCTGCTTCCTTATAGGGATGTTATTATATCAATAACATATGGTATGTGAAACTTCTCCACATCCAACTATGTACACAGACGTAAATACTGAGCTCATGATTACGCTGTGAAAAATTGTTGCTAATAGCGCTTTCAGGGGAAAATAGACAACACTCGAGATTCTTAAAAGGGACATAGCATAGTGGTCTGGCACATAAACTCTAGAGCCAGACAGCGGGGCTCCGGTCCAAGCTATGCCTCTAACGGCCTGTATGAGCTGTGTGTCTCAAGGTCCTCATCTGTAAAATAGGGATACTAGTGCTCAATTCAGAGAGATTTTATGAATAATGTGTTAACACTTGTACAGTGCTTGGGGCAATGGCTTATTCTCGGTATATCTTCACTAAGTTAACTACTAATATCAAACTACTATCTTTAGACACCGCTGGTGAGAATTCTGAGCACTTACTAGGGTGATTTTTATTGGCACATGCAGTCTGGATTCTTTTTTGCTTTGCACTTTCCATTAAAATACAGCTTTTAAATGAATTGAGGAAAAAGATTTTAGAGGACGCATTATGGGTTCTTTTTCTTTTACCTGCTCTATGTGACTTATCCCAGTGAGTATTATTTTTTAATATTTGACTTGGTTTTATAACATCTGGTGGTTACATTTTCCCCTAAGACCAGGGGAATTAGAGAATAGTGATCAAGCTTTGGGGTCTGGAATTGGGTTTCCTGGATCTGAATCCCAGTTCTGTTATTTCCTAAGTGTTTAGATGACCTTGGACAAATTACTTAAGCTCTGAAAACATCAGTAACCTCAGGCAAAAATTGGAAATAATAAGTGCTTATCTCATGGGATTATTGAGCAGTTTATAGAAAAGATGATAGTGTTAAGAAAATGTTTATGACTGTTACTACTGGGTCAATTTACAGTAGAATCTATGGAGCTACCTTTCAAGTTGCTCACATGATGGAATTAGATACAGGTTCAAGTTTGGAGATAGAAGTATATATATAAGCAATGGCACTATGACCAAGGCATCTGGCTCTGCGTGCAGGAGGAAACTTGAATAGACATGGCCCACATTCTTCTTTTCCTGCTGGAAGATTTTTTAACCGCATTACTTCAGTAAGATGCCATGGACTCTGTGCCTTCCTTGTCTTTACTTGTCAACGGATAATCTTGCTATTTTTTCGTGTTCCTACACAGCATCTTGTTTAGGTTGCCAGCTTCTGAAGAGGCATTTGTTCATCTCAGGAATGTGTCTAGGGTTCTCTCTCAAAGTATGCAAAATGCTTGACAGCTGTGGTGACTGAGTCTTGGTTTGTTAAAACTGGAAGTTGACCATTGAGGACAATGTTGGCTGTGGGTTTGTCATATATGGCCTTTATTATGTTGAGGAAAGTTCCCTCTATGCCTACTTTCTGCAGGGCTTTTATCATAAATGGGTGTTGAATTTTGTCGAAAGCTTTCTCTGCATCTATTGAGATGATCATATGGTTTTTCTCCTTCAATTTGTTAATATGGTGTATCACATTGATTGATTTGCGTATGTTGAAGAATCCTTGCATTCCTGGGATAAACCCCACTTGATCATGGTGTATGATCCTTTTAATGTGCTGTTGGATTCTGTTTGCTAGTATTTTGTTGAGGATTTTTGCATCTATGTTCATCAGTGATAGTGGTGCTGGGAAAATTGGACAGGTACATGTAAAAGTATGAAATTAGAACACTCCCTGACACCATGCACAAAAATAAACTCAAAATGAATTAAAGACCCAAGTGTAAGGGCAGACACTATCAAACTCTTAGAGGAAAACATAGGCAGAACACTCTATGACATACATCACAGCAAGATTCTTTTTGACCCAGCTCCCAGAGAAATGGAAATAAGAACACAAATAAACAAATGGGACCTAATGAAACTTAAAAGCTTTTGCACAGCAAAGGAAACCATAAACAAGACCAAAAGACAACCCTCAGAATGGGAGAAAATATTTGCAAATGAAGCAACTGACAAAGGATTAATCTCCAAGATTTACAAGCAGCTCATGCAGCTCAATAACAAAAAAACGAACAACCCAATCCAAAAATGGGCAGAAGACCTAAATAGACATTTCTCCAAAGAAGATATACAGATGGCCTACAGACACATGAAAGAATGCTCAACATCATTAATCATTAGAGAAATGCAAATCAAAACTACAATGAGATATCATCTCACACCGGTCAGAATGGCCATCATCAAAAAATCTAGAAACAATAAATGCTGGAGAGGGTGTGGAGGAAAGGGAACACTCTTGCACTGTTGGTGGGAATGTAAATTGATACAGCCACTATGGAGAACAGTATGGAGGTTCCTTAAAAAACTACAAATAGAACTACCATACGACCCAGCAATCCCACTACTGGGCATATACCCTGAGAAAACCATAGTTCAAAAAGAGTCATGTACCAAAATGTTCATTGCAGCTCTATTTACAATAGCCAGGACATGGAAGCAACCTAAATGTCCATCGACAGATGAATGGATAAAGAAGATGTGGCACATATATACAATGGAATATTACTCAGCCATAAAAAGAAATGAAATGGAGGTATTTGTAATGAGGTGGATGGAGTTAGAGTCTGTCATACAGAGTGAAGTAAGTCAGAAAGAGAAAAACAAATACAGTATGCTAACACATATATACGGAATCTAAGGAAAAAAAAAAAAGGCCATGAAGAACCTAGTGGCAAGACGGTAATAAAGACACAGACCTACTAGAGAATGGACTTGAAGATATGGGGAGGGGGTGGGGTGAGATGTGACAGGGTAAGAGAGTGTCATGGACATATATACACTACCAAATGTAAAATAGATAACTAGCAGGAAGCAGCCGCATAGCACAGGGAGATCAGCTCGGTGCTTTGTGACCACCTAGAGGGGTGGGATGGGGAGGGTGGGAGGGAGGGAGATGCAAGAGGGAAGAGAAATGGGAACATATTGTATATGTATAACTGATTCACTTTGTTATAAAGCAGAAGCTAACACACCATTGTAAGGCAATTATACATCAATAAAGATGTTTTAAAAAAAATAACAAAAAAAAAAACTGGAAGTTGAGAGTTATTTAACAGGTAAATGCCCCAAGCCTAACACATCCCGGCGTTACCACTGCGTTACCAAGACCCCTGGGGCTTTATGTTATGTGAAGTTTGCCATCTGCCTTTCAGTTCAGACCTCATTCAAATCAATGATTTTAACCAAATCAATTATTTTAACCAGTGAAATACAGTCATGTGTTTCACAACTATGGTTTTAAGAGCAGTGCAGACATTTCAAAGCCTTGATCCAAGAAGATCATTGAGATAAAAATACATTTATTTTAAGCAAGCCATGTGTTTGGCTCCATGCCCTAAAGATCAGGACGGACTACTGAATCCACCTAGGGACTTCCCTACACAAGGGGCTGGAGGGATTTCATGGAGTACACTGACACTGGTGGAAACTCATAAAACTAATTGATGGCAAGTGTTTCAAAATCTTCCCCTTTCAACATAAATCATGGATTTGTACCTCACTTGTGTAACACGTGATGCCCTCAGACAAAGAAAAGACTCAGAAGGACAAATTTCTGTAAGGAAGAATGGGAAGGGAATGTGGCTAATAGAATAGTATCCACAAGAAGGACTAGCCACTATGATAAGCTCTTTACTTAAATTATCTTGTTAAATTATCACGTAATAAGAAGTACATGTTAATCAAGACCCTAAAATACATAAAATTATGAATTTTCAAAAGATATTACATCAGTCTTTAGTCCCTCTTTACAAAAAAATAGTTGACAACCAGGGCAGCTAAGGAAATAGTTCTGGAATAGTCCAGTCTATTATTGCCCACTCTGGGCATCTGAATCTTAATTCCCTCAAGGCTGTCTGGACCACACAATCCAAGTATCTCTTTTTTCCCCATGCCAAATCTATCCTGATTAATAATGGGATATCAGTCATTGGCATGAAATCAAGAAGGGCAAAGTACTTGTGAGCTTTGCTATCACCAGCTGGGCAACTTGCAACAGACTTTAAATTATCAAGAAGTTACCAAATCTATGGGGCCTGGTTTGCTCAGAAAGAAGAATGTAACAAGAATACTGGAGAGAGCTGTGATATCCTTAGATTAGTAAGAGCACTGCAGTGGTGTCCTTATGGTTCAAATGGAGTCCACAGTCTTCAGAACCAAACACAAACTCCTCAGTCTGGCACCCTGTCTTCCATCTTGGTTTCTGCCACTCCTCCTTCCTTTGGCATTCCCCTACTACAGACCTGTTTATTCAACTTCCTCTCTGACCATTTGCTTTCTATTTATTTATTTTTAAGTTGAGTACTGAGCACAAATTAACATAACACAAATTAATACCCTTGAGTATTTATTAAAAGAAATACACATACCTGGCTTAGAGAAATCAAAATCATAGAGACAGGAAGTAGAATGATGGTTTCCAGGGGATGGGGGGAGAGAGGAGGGTGTGGAGTTATTGTTTAATGTGTTTAGTTTCATTTTTTCAAAATCAAAAGAGTTCTGGAGATGGGTGGTGGTGATGGTTGCACAATAATATGAATGCCACTTAAAAATGGTTAAGATGGTAAATCTTGTTATGTGTATTTTACCACAACAAAAATAAATTGGGTAAAAATGGTAAATAAATAAATAAATAAAATGTCTCCCCCCCCCAAAAAAAAATACACACACTTAGAACATTGATAAAAATAATAAAATGACTTGTTGCTCATGACTGAATCCATAGTTTGTAACGGGAACTATATATTTGTTAAAGGATTTTGAAAAGATAAAGTCATAATCCTCATAAAATATAAAATGTCAAAGATTTTGTTTAAACTGTTAATTAATAAGGTTTATCAGTCACAACCTACTCAAAGGAGAATCCAAAGAGCAGACACATATACAGGCAATTAGAAATGCTGAGGTGAATTCCTTAACAGATGCACAGCTGGTCAGTATCAGTGCCGTATTAATCAATTGCACCTCTGGGCAAAAATCATTTGCATTTCTATGGACAAGAATAATTTGTATTACTACAGTTTTCTACAATTTACAAAGCTGTAAAATACCTCAGAGACAATGTCACAGATAACCTGAGAGGGTACATTAGATGAGAAATCCAGTCATCTTTCTTTTTTTTTATTTTTGCCATTTCAAGACTTTCCATGATTCTTCCAGACATATAACATACAAGTTTGTCTATAACAAAATAATAGCCATAATAAGTGCTAGCCACTGTGATAAGCTCTTTACTTAAATTATCTTAATTATCACAGAACTCTATGAAGTAGATATTAATTTAGGCTTTATAATACATAAAATGATAAACCTTCAAAGAATGTTATATCCAAAGGATCCCCGCAGTGAACAACCAGACAAAATGCCTTGCCCCTCCCGGAACTGAAAAAGAAAACTTTTAAAAAGAAGTGGAACATTTGATATGCTAAGTGATACAAAGTCCTACTGAAAAAAGAAAGATGAGGGTGGTGGGAAGTTGGTGAAAGTATGGTCCGAATTGAGGAAACATGGAAATGGTTAAATGGCTTGGTCAAGGAATGACTCACAAAGACCTAAAGAAGAGAGGGAGAGTGGTGTGGATATCCAGGAAGAAGATGCACGTTTACAAGTGCAAAGACCCTTAGGTGGGAGCATGCCTGGAGTTTAAGGAACAGCAAGGAGACTAGTATGAATCATGAGAAAGAGTTCACTTTTCCTCTTAAACACTGAAGACACCGTTCATTGTATGGGCTTGATATCCCTCTAACCCTTTTGGCAACATGATGGGAGTACAAAGACAGACTGTGAAAGAATGAATGAATGGAGCCCAATGTGCTTTTTCAGTACAGTTCACAAAATATTAGTATCACAGCCCTATGGAGTTTATTCTTTCTCCTCTAAAATTCACGAAGAGTTAACAATTTTTAAAATAAGAGAACCCTTCATTTTATTGTCTTTTGACTAACTTGTTCCTTCTTATTTTTTAAGATAGCTTATCTTAGAGGAAATTAAATCCTTATTCTCTATTCCTTTATAATTAAATTTTAAAATTAATGTAATGAAAGTGCTAACTGATGTTGAAGAATGTCTATTAGCTCTCTAAATTAGCTCTTTAAAAGACTGATAGAGGTGCTTGGCCCAGAAAAAGAATCTTCACCAAATGTTTGGTTTCAGATGGAGATCGAAGACAGTGTTTTCCCTTAACTTTAGAATATGGCCAAATGTTTAAAAAATCATACATATTTCTCTTTTTTTTTTTTAATTTTCACTTTGCTAATTTATTAGCCCTCCTGGTTTCATAACACTGTTATTTTAGGGCACTGCAGGACAGATAGGATCCTTAAAGTTATTAACAGTATTGTATGTTTACTATTTATACAGCAGTTAATGACTTTCAAAGTGCTTTCTAGGTCTTCCCTGTTTATTCCTCACTAAGCCACGTGCTATGTTAATTTTTTCAAGGAGACTGAAATGCTCCGGAAATGAAAATATTAACTAACTAAGAAGGGGACTAAATCTTTAAGAATCAAGGATCTCTATCTTGGCCTTGTCACCTCATTTATCAATGTGCTTTTCCTCAATCTCCTGCTGCTTCTCTTTCTCTTATCTGCTTTTCTCCATTCCTGTGACAAATTTTAAGAACATGAGAAAAGGATGTGCATGTGTGTGTGTGTGTGTGTGAAAGAGACACTGAACTATCTCATTATCATCACAATCCAACTTTCCAATTCAGAGCATTGAACAACATTTTTTTTTCTTTTATTGAAATACAGTTGATTTACAATAATATATTTGTTTCAAGTGTGCAATGTAGTAATTTGATATTTTTATAGACTATACTCTGTACAAAGTTATTATAAAATATTCTTTTTATTCCCTGTGTTGTACATTACATTCTTGTAACTTTATTTTTTACCTAGTAATTTGTATCTCTTAATCACCTTCACCTATTTTACCCCTCCTCCTCCCCACTGGTGACCACTAGTTTGTTCTCTATATCTGTGAGTCTGTTTCTGTTTTGTTGTACTTGTTAGTTTGTTTTATTTTTAGATTTCCCCATATAAAGTGAAAACATACAGTATTTGTCTTTCTCTGTCTGACTTACTTCACTAAGCATAATGCCCTCTAGGTCCATCCATGTTGCTGCAAATGACAAGATTTCATTCTTTTTTATGGCTGAGTAATATTCCATTCTATATATTTTACCACAGTTTCTTTAGCCATTCGTCTATTTATGGGCACTTAAGTTGCTTCCATATCTTGGCTCTTGTAAACAATGTTGCCATGAACATTTGGGTGTGTATACTTTTTCAAATTGGTGTTTTCATTTTCTTCAGATAAATACCCAGGAGTGGAATTGCTGGATCATTTTTAATTTTTTGAGGAACCTCCATACTGTTTTCCACAGTGGCTACACCAGTTTACATTCCCATGAGCAGTGCACAAGTGTTCCCTTTTCTTCATGTCCTCATCAACATTTGTTATTTCTTGTCTTATTGATAACAGACTTTCTGAAAGGTGTGAGGTGATATCTCATTGTGCTTTTGATTTGTATTTCCCTGGTGATTAGTGATGTTAACATCTTTTCATTTGCCTGTTAGCCATCTGTATGTCTTCTTTGGGAAAATGCCTATTAGGTCCTCTGCCTGATTTTTAATTGGATTTTTTAAATATTGAGTTGTATGGGTTCTTTATACATGTTGAATATTAATCTCTATCAGATAAATCTTTTGCAAATATTTTCTCCCAGTCCCTAGGTTGCCTTTTTGTTTTGTTGTTTCCTTCACTATTCAAAAATCTTGTAAGTTCGATTAGGTCCCATTTGTTTATTTTTGCTTTCATTTCCCTTGCCTGTGTAGACATATCCAAAAAAAAAAATTGCTAAGACCAATGTCAAAGAGCATACTACCTAGTCTTTCTTCTAGGAGTTTATGGTTTCAGTTCTTACATTTAAGTCTTTAATCTATTTTGATTTTATTTTTGTATTTGGTAAGAGAAAATATTCTAGTTTGACTTTTTTACATGTAGCTGTCTAGTTTTCCTGACAGAACTTTTGAAGAGCCTGTCTTTTCCCCTTGTATATTCTTGTCTACTTTGGCATAGATTAGTTGACCATAGGTGTGTGGGTTTATTTCTGGAATTCCCATTCTCTTCCAGGGATCTATGTGTCTGTTTTTGTGCCAGTACCATACTGTTTTGATTACTGTAGCTTTGTGGTATAGTCTAAAGTCAGGGAATGTGATACGTCCAGCTTTATTCTTCTTTCTCAAGATTGCTTTAGCTACTTAGGGTCTTTTGTGATTCCACACAAATTTTAGGATTATTTGTTCTAGTTCTGTGAAAAATGTCATGGGTATTTTGATAAGGTATATATTAAATATGTAGATTGCTTTGGGTAGTATAGACATTTTAACAAAATAAACCCTTCCAATCCATGAACATGATATATCTTTCCATTTGTTTGTATCATCTTCATGAATATCATAATTTTCACAGAACCAGTCTTTCACCTCCTTGGTTAAATCTATTCCTAGGTATTTTATTCTTTTTGATTCAATTGTAAATGGGATTGCTTTC
Source organism: Balaenoptera physalus (assembly GCF_965194825.1). Taxonomy (NCBI): domain Eukaryota; kingdom Metazoa; phylum Chordata; class Mammalia; order Artiodactyla; family Balaenopteridae; genus Balaenoptera; species Balaenoptera physalus. The sequence goes on from NC_138890.1 coordinate 148,224,911, forward strand.
TTGATTTCTCTTTCTGATAGTTATGCGTTCTTCTGTATCACTTAATTTACTGTTAATTACTTCTAGTGTATTTTTTCATTTCAGTTATTGTATTCTTCAGCTCTGATTTGTTCCTTTTTATATTTTCTAATTCTTTGTTGAAGTTTTACTTTGTCTGTTCTTTTCTTGAGTTCAGTAAGCATTTTTATTCCTATTGCCTTGAACTCTTCGTTACATAAATCATTTATCTCCGTTTCAGTAGGGTTTTTTTTTTTTTTTCCTGGCGTTTTATCTTGTTCTTTCATTTGGAACACACTCCTCTGTCTTCTCACCTTGCTTGACCTTTTCTGCTTGTCTCTAGGCAATTAAGCAAAACAGTTACCTATCCTGGTGTTGAAGGTGTGTCCCTATGTGGGTGTGTTCCCTTGCAGTCTGCCTCTGCCCAGTGGTTTTGGTGGGAGAGCTGAATCTGAAGTGAGGACAGGCTATGCATTCCCCAGAGTGCACTGGCAGCCGTCACCTTGGTGGGGCATAAGGCTGGAGATGGAGGGGATATAGCCAGAGCCAGCTGTGATCCAGGGCTTCCCCCAGGCTTGATGGCAGTTGCCACCCTGAAGGGCGAGGGGCTGAGGCCCAAGGGGCTGGAGTAAGAGCCTTGAGTGAGCTCGGCTTCTCCTCAGCACAATGGTGGTCTCTGCCTTGGTTGGGGGTAGAGCCAAAGCCCAAGGTGCTGGAACTACAAATCTGAGCTACTTCTGCTCTCCTCAGGACAATGGCGGTCTCTGCTTTGGTTGGGGCCAGAGCTGGGGCCCCAGCAGCTGGAGCCAAAAATCTGAGCTAGCTCCACTTCTCCCTGATGCGATGGTAGCCTCTGCCTTGGTGAGGGGTGGATCCGAGGCCCAAGGGGCGAAATCTGCACATCTAAGCTAGGTCCACTTATCTCCAGCATGATGGTGCTCTCCACCTTGGCTGGGAGCAGTGCCAGAGCAGGAGGGGCTGGATCAGGAGCCTTGTGTGGGCTGGGAGATGCACTGGGGAGGTCCTGGCAGGATGGCCAGAACACCAGGCAGTTTTCAACCTGCTGCTTCTGCTCTGGAACTGAGAACAAGCAAGGCTGTCCACAAGGTCTTAAAGAGCAGAGTCTCAGTTTCCTACAGCCCCCTGTAAGCCCCAGTGGTTTTCAAAACAGCCAAAGGGTCTTCCCGGTGCTGGACCCCAGGGTTGGGATATCCAGTATGGGGCTCAAACCCCTCGTTCCTTAGGGAGGATCCTTGATCCTATGACATTCCCCTCATCTTCTGGGGATCCACCATGGCTGTGGATCCTGAACAGATCGCACCTCCTCCTCTCCTACCAGACTCCAGGTGGTTCTTTCTGTATAACCTTCATCATAGAAGAGCTGCTCTGCTAGTCCTCAGGTCATCCTTAGACAGAGTTCCCCTCTACGTAGTTGTGGTTTTGATGTGCTCATGGATGGGAGGGGAGCTCAGGGTCTTCCTACTTAGCCATCTTGATCCCACCCCAACTTTCATTGTTGAATGTGTTTTCAATCATTAGAGAGAAGTGGGAAGAAGAAGTTACTTTTTACTTCCTTTCTCTCTGTCTCACAAATACTAGTTCTGGTGGCCTCACATCACTGATTCTGCTCCATTTGTAGGCTTTTACTAGGATGGACTTTCAGTCGTCACATCACATCTTCTAAAATTGATAGTACCATTTTCTCTTTTACCTACATCCCCTCCTTAACACGTGAATTTGGCAGATTTTGCAAATTGTCAAAATGTTTTTAAACATATTATCTGATAGGCATTTGCTTAATAAAATAAAGTTTGCTATTTTCTCTTTCCTCTTTCCCTCATAAATGTGCTGATCCCAGTTTCTTGGATTGCTCTTATTTTTTCCAGTCTTCAGAAGGTATATACTAAGACAAAATTTAGTGTAGACAGCAGCCAGGATAGAGAAAGAAAATCCAGGCTTGGATGTCCTTGAGATTTTTCATGTTGAGTATATCTGTAAAGCTTGTCAGCAGTTTAGAAAAACAGTTTTAGAATCTAAAACTCTGGGTTCAAATATTAGATCTAACATTTGCTAGTTCTATAGTCTTCGGCAAGTTAATTAGCCTCTCTGAAACTTCATTCTTCTTTTGTAAAATAGGAGTGACATTTTAGGACTTAGCTCAAGAAATGCTTATAAGAATTAAGATAGATAAAATATACAAGTTCTTGTCTTTAGAATCATTACCTCACTTAATTCTTATAACATGCCTATGATAACCAATATTGTCCCAATTCTACAGATAAGACAACTGAATATTGACCATAGTCACGGAGCTAGTATTCACTCACTCATTCATTCATTCACTCATTCATTCTTTAAACAAATATGGATGGAGAGCCACCTAGGTGCCTTCAGGGAACCTTCTATTCTAATGGAGAGAGATGACAATAAACATATAGCAAACATACAGATGAGAATTTTCGGAATAATAACTGCACTGAGGAGATAAAACAGGGCAACAAAGAGAGAGTTATGGAAAAAGAGAGGAGGTGTGTCCAGAAAGGCCCCCAAGGAAGTGACATTCAGCTGACACCAGAATAATGAAGAAGAGTTGCAGAACAGCAGAACAAGTAGAGGGAACAGCAAAAGCAAACTCAAGGGCACAGGCTGTACATTCATGGATGTGCATCAGACAGTTGATAGTCTTACTACCTTAAAAGGAGGCTTGCCCCTCTGGGCAAATCTCTTGTAGCTTTAGCGTTAATCAGAGAATGAATAACTCTATGGCATTTGGCAGTCTTCTGGGTTTGTGACGTACCTAGTCACCAACGTGTTTGTTTAAGTTTAATAATATGTTGTGTTCCATGTACTTGTCATTCTGTGATTCCAAGGTAATGAGATGACAGGGTGATCAGAAGGTGAATATGCTTGTTGTGTTTCTTGCCAGGTGCTAACTTCAAAAAAAGCACCCTCTCCATTAAGCTTCACTGGAGAGGGAAACAAGCTTTTAATGAACAAAGCAATCCAAGTCATTACTTGGCTGCTGGGGCACCGCACGATGCAGTTTGCTCAGCTCTTTTGAACTCGGGCTGACTGGCCTCTCAACAGAGCAGAAGCAAAGCTACTACACAGAACGTGTCTTTAGGAGACCTGTCCTCTCCTAAAGAGTCCGTGCTGGTTTCTGCTGCCACATTTCACATCTTTTTGTGGCTCTGATTATACCATTCCAAGATATTAAATATTCTGAAAATAATTGGAACTTGGCAGGAGATTTTGATTGGATTTGTGACCAAATTAATTCATTAGTAATCCTCTCTGTTTAATCTGTTGTTTACACATTGTGGTATGTTCTCAGATGTGAATTATTCATGTTTGGGTATAGAAAGTTAGGAGAACCAGAAGCCCCGGTAAGACCTCGGGTGGAGCAATAACTATAAAATCACAGTGATTCAACATGGCTGCAGTGTTTACCACGAGACATAGCTCTTTACACCAGCTACATAGGCCCGCAAATGAAAAGATAGACAGTAAGTATATGCAAGAAGCACCTCAGAATCTCTGGCCGGTAAGAATGTGACAGTAAGAGATATAAATTGTATGCCACCTTATACTAGGTTTATTAGTTTCCTAGGGTGGTCATCGTAAAGTACCAAAAACTGGGTGACTTACAACAGACATTCATTGTCTCACGATTCTGGAGGCCAGAGGTCTGAAATCAAGATGTTGGCAGGGCCATGCTCCCTCTAAAGGCTCCAGGGGAGAATCCTCCCTTGCCTCTTCTAGCTTCTGTTATTTGCTGGCAATCCTTGGTTTTCCTTGGCTTATAGAAGCATCACTCCAGTCACATGGCCGTCTTCTCCCTGTGTGTCTTTACATGGTCTTCCCTCTGTGCGTGTTTGTCTCTGTGTTCAAATGTCCCCTTTTTAGGTGGGGGGGTGGGTGGGAGGGATAAATTAGGAGATTGGAATTAACATATACACACTACTATATATAAAATAGATAATCAACAAGGACCTACTGTATAGCACAGGGAACTCTACTCAATACTCTGCAATAACCTATATGGGAAAAGAATCTGAAAAAGAATAGATACATGTATATGTATAACTGAATCACTTTGCTGTACACTTGAAACTAATACAACATTGTAATTAACTATGCTCCAATATAAAATAAAAATGTAATTTAAAAAAACAGATGTCCTTTGTTTATAAGGACACCAGTCATACTGATTATGATCCACCCTAATGACCTCATTTTAACTTGATGACCTCTATAAAGACCCTATTTCCATATAAGTTCACATTCGAGGTCCCAGGGCTTAGAACTTCAACATGCCCTCTTTGCTGGACACAGTTCAACCCAAAACACTAGGTTATACTGCAAGTTGTTGACACTGGCATCTTTTTAACCCGGGTTACCCAATCAGAGGTGGAAACAGGATAGGACTGCCAGATTTAGAAGAAAAGAAAAAGATGCCCAGTTAAACATGAATTTCAGATCAATGATGCATAATTTTTTAGTAGAAGTATGTCCCAAATATTTTATGAGACATACTTATGTTAAAAAATGTATTGGTTCTTTATATGAAACTCATCTCTAACTGAGTGTCCTGTGTTTTATCTGGCAACCCTAAAACACGCTCTTGTGAGTCTTTATTCTTCTGGTAGCTTCTAGGTTCCTCCCTTCCACTCCATCAAGATACCAGAAGCAATGGCTATACTGCAAAGAACCCTGCAGTAGGAGTTCTGAGCCTTGAATTCCAGCACCCAGCGTACTGTATAGGTGTTTGACTTGACCAAGGCACGTAACATCTCTAAGACTCAGTTTGTTTATCAGTTCAAACAGAAATAAGAATGTCTTTCCTACTTACCTTCTATTATTGCTGTGATGTTAAAACAAGATAAATGAAGACAAGATACTTCCCAAATACGCGAGTATATTAGAAAGTAATAGTAGAAAGTTCTTTGTACAACTTCAAGTTTAGGAGCTTGAAGTTCTGCCTTATTCCTTACTCAGAAAACCAATTCAGATCAGCAGATAGACCATGGGCGCCTCATCCCCTTACCTTTTGTAAATTAAGGGCGTCCTTGAAGAACCATTGGCCTGGCTTCAGTACTTCAGTAAAGAACTAAAGAATTGGAATAAAAAATGTTGGCCATAAAAGTGACCCCCTGAGCTGATGACCAGGACATTTTGCTTTCATACCTCTGCCCTGAAATATAAAAATGTTTTTCCATCAACACTTGAATACATCTCTTTCTCCAGAGATGGAATTCATGTTTGTGTACCTGTAGGTGAGAAATCACTTTTTAAATCTGGAGAAAAGCCTCATCAAAAAAAAAAAAAAAAAAAAAGAGGAGGAGAAAAAGACCCTGAAATGTTGAGTACTGAGACCACAGCAGTTCATGAACAATATGCAACCAATTCTGGAGAAAATTTTCAAATAAGAACCCGAAGAATTACCCACAATTGCTAAATAAACACTCAACGCGTGGTTGCCATCAAAATGAAAATCTGTCATTTCTATTTTGACTCTAAGGGCCCATAATTAAGTAGGCTTGGCAGCTCTTTTAAATCCACGTACCTAAAGAGGAAAATCATATGTTTTATCCAGGAAGGAGATTGTGGTTTGTATTTTAAATTTTGTCTCCAAGGGATTTTTTACTAGTAGGTGAAATGTTTTTCTTCACATGTTTGAAAAAAGTGCTCTTGTCAGAGTTTATGAAAAGCATCATAAAGTGAGAATGAATTTTCAGTATGAAATTCAGAATTGCAATGAATTTTCATTACAGTAGATTGCTATAATTTATGTTGCATTTCAAGATATTTACCATTCTATTTTTCTCAAATATGCTCTTGTTAATATGTAAGTATACTATAGCAGTGCATCAATGTAGTGTCACTACTTTAATTGGACATTTAAGTGGGTTACTGTCAAATCAATTGATTTTTTTTTTGTTTTTATGAAACATTTTATTTTACAACTATCTTCTGCTTCCTGCAAGACCTCTGTATACTATTAACAATGTACATGGTCTATAACTCGACTTGCAGACTGTACAAAGAATAAATTCTGTGAAATTGCCAAGGAGAACAGTGTTAAAATATTTTTGTTGTCTAGAAGAGCAAACAGCTCTTGCTTTAACTGGAACTTTTATTTGTAAGTAATATTTTCCTCTTTAATCTTGTGTTTAATTTAGAACATTGTTTCAAGATATTAGTTTTTTATAATAGTCAGTGACTTTGTAATAAGCAGTGACTATTTCCCCAAGGGTCACATCACTAGTGAGGAGTACAGCTGAAGAGATGGGAAGTCAGCCTGTCTGTCTAGCTAAAAGGATTTGGGAATGGGAAAAAACAGGCCTGTACCATTCTGGCTATCCCGCCATGGGAATAGAGCTTCCCAGATAAAAAAATGACAAGAAAGATGTGATGACATCTGCTGAGTGGACTCACCACGCAAACACATCCACTGATACCCCTGACAAATGTCCATCATCTGAGAATAACAAGCAGCCTGTGCATAAGCTACAGGTTCTCGTTATTGATCAGTGGATGCCGTAAAGGACCTTGAGTTGTCTTTCAGAGTAGTCTGAATCTGGCTATCCCTCAATTTGGGAGTATCTAGAGATTTTTAAGATTTAGAGAGGTATTTTTTTTTTTAGGTGTGCAAGTCTTTTGACAGATGACTCTGTATTGGGCCATAATAGGACTAAGCTTTAGGACCAAACAAAGATTGTTCACTACTCGATCAAACTACCTTTCTGAAAGTGAATCACTACTATCTATTTTCACTTTGCTGTACTTCCCCTTATTAACTATTTCCTACCTTTGTAAAATTAAAATAAAATAAAACAAAACTTTAAAAAACACTTTCACACTGGTTATCTCCAATCTCTCATCCCCATTTTATAGCTGAGGGACTTAGGCCTCAAAGAGATGGGGCAACTTTCCCAGAGTCCCACAATGAGTAAATCATCTTAAAGTACCATGTATCAATTATTCCTTCATGGAAAACTATTGTTTAGAACCTACTAATGCCAGGCAACATGGTAGGTGCTGGGATCAATTGGTGATCGACCAAGAAATAAGACATATATGTCCCCACCCTCCTAGAGCCTACGGGCTGTGAAGGGAAACAGTTAAGTGAGCAATGGCAACACTGCATGATGAGTGCTTTCCTAAGTGAGGCCCAGGGTGCTGCTGAGAGGTTGTGAAAGGCCCCACATCATCACCCTCTTAAGTGACATGTATGGAGCACTTACTGCATGCCAGGCACAATGTCATCGCTTTGCAAATATTATCTTTCGTAATACTCACCCAGGCTCAGGTGGTTGATAGATGAGAAAAGTGGGACATGAAGAGGTTAACTAACCTACCCTAGTCAAAAGGAAGGTGGGACCCAAATTCCACCAGGAAGTCTGGTCCGAGGCCACACACATAGACCTTTACCTATTATGACCAATTATAACCTTCCTGAAGAAAAGATTAGGATATTTTGGCTAATAAAGTAACCCAGAGTTTTGTCTAGTGAGGCAGAAAGGGCTAGATTAATGATTGATTTAAAATAAAATCTATTACAATTTCTAAACCGAATTTCTTTCAAAATTGAAATAGATCTCACAAGAAACTAACAAGGTTAAGCTTCTGTGGCCAGGGCATAGAAATTCTTTTAATGTTCCAATTGGCCCACAGTTGAATCAAAGGGTTTGGCTACTATGTTCATCTCTATTATATAGCAAGTAGGGTTTTTATCTTCTGTAAATCAATCAGGACAGTAAAAATCACCAAATGGTATCATTATGACCACAGAGTACTTAATAGATGCAGCCTTTGAATCTTGTTGCTGGAAAAGCACCTAAGCTTCAACCATAGTAAAATTTCCCCTCTAGAAGACTGGTCCAAGGCCAAGCTTATCACGGCACATGGAATAATATATTCCTTCATTTTTTTCCAGCCTCTCTTGAGTTTTGTTATTCATGATTTTTTTTAAACTTCCATTCAGGCACATTTAACAAACTTCCCTTTCTCATTAGTTATAATGCTTTTATATGAGATAAATGGTTCGGTGGCCTACATTTTTTTTTCTGGATACGAATTAGGAATCTAAAATATTGCTAGCAGTCAAGAGTTAAAGACAGGTGGCAAAAGTGTTTCAGCAAGAGTAGCACCATTTTGTTTTGTTTTGCAGTTTGGAAAAGGAAATTGCATTGCTTTTGAAAATAATTGTTGTGAAATTCTAAACCATGTCATTTCTGTTTTGGGCTTCAATTGAAACTATCTTTGCAGCAGTCACTTCACACAAAGTCCTGTCTTTAAACAGCCTCAATCTATGTAGAACATTTCTCCCATTTCCAACAACATATAGGAGGGCAAACTAGGACTAGTGAAAATAAAATTACTGTGAACTATGACATATTATTTTACTAAATGTATTCAACATGTGCATTAGCTCACATATACCCCAAATCATAAATTTCTTCTTTTAATATCAACCTTATCTGTATATTAAAGACAAACTTAATCTTCATGACAATTTTTTTTAATGTTTGTTACCTCATCAGTTGTTAGGATAACTGACAGCCTATCTTCCCACTATGACAAATATCTGAAGTGACTCTCTATTATTACTTTATATATACAATTTTAAACTAAATATGTCATTACTTATTTTGATTATTACCTTCATATCAACTTTTGCTCTTTTTTGTTTTTTTTTCAAAGATTTACAATTTTTTTCAAGATTTATACTTTTAAGGTCTCTGTAAATAAGTATTCTATAAACTCTGAAAATGTCCAAGAGGGCTAAAATTTGTGTTTACAATAGGTAACAGTGTTGAATAAACTACAAAGCTCCAACAATACAACTGTCATAAAATACAGCTTTGGAGGGGGTATATAATGTGAATTTTTAAAATAACATCTTAAAGGCATATGCTTTCACTTTTTCATCAAGAAGGTGAATAACCTCTTGGTAGAGCAGCTTGTCCTCGATTATGTCAGATCTATAAGAGAGGGTAAACACGGAGGGAGCATTCAAAGTTGAATGGAGAGCTGAGTGACAGGAGATAGTAAGAGTTTGTTAAAAGAGCATAGTGTAAAAATAGAACTGTTGGCAGAACAAGAGAAAGATAAGAAAACAAATGGAATGATAATAAGGCAAAAAAAGCTGTCCTTTAGGGAGTGCTTATTATACATCAGATATTGTGCTGGGATGTTTGTATATTTCAACTCAATCAGCATACCAACCTATGAAAATCAGAAAACTGGTCAGTTTAAGCTGCAAATGGAGAAGAAGTTGAAACACAAAGAAGGAAGTGAGAACTTCAAGAGAGACACAACCAAGAAGAAAAGGTAAATGAACATGAGGAAATAAACAGAGGGAAGCGGGGGGCAGAGGGAAGATGACAGGAAGGCAGCGAGTGATAGGAAATGACTGAAAATAAGAAAATCAAAAAGTTCATCCTTCGGAAATGGTGAGGGGAACCTCAAGAAGACTGAGTAGTTAGAAGCACGACTTTCAGGCAAAGGCACAGGTGTCCGTTTATTTCGCTGAATTGTGTTACAAGGTCTTTCCCTGTCCCCTCGACATGCCGGTCCCTGCCCTCTGCCCTCAGGACACCCATGGACAGTGGCCCCGTCACCAGTCTGCAGGCCCTGCTGTCTCAGGCACTGATCCTTGGAGGTGGAAGGAGCAGGAGACAGGCCACGAACAGCCAGTGCAGTCAGGGGTTAGGACGCTGGACATGTCAGCCAGTCAGAAATGTTCATTTCCACCTCCCAGCCCAAGTCCTTTCTGACCTCCTGTCCTGAAAGAGTTAGAGTTAACTGGTAAATTGAATACAATTTATTGAGTAGGAAGAGGGCAGAAGAGGGAAAGAAGTAGAAGACCCCAGTTCTAAAGTCTGCGTGGCCTTGGGCAAGTCATTCCTCCTTTCTGGTCCTTTTTTTGTTTCTATCAAACTGTTGGCATTGACACAGCCATCCTCTGAGGTCCATTCCAGCTCTAATGTGGTAGGTTTGGGAAGGCATTGGACATAATGGATGTAAGCCTACTTTTAACAAATACAAGTTGTTATTATTGATTCATTTGATAATGAGATTCTAAATTTTCAATCCATACCAGGTTAGCTTGGACTCTGAAGGGTCAACTCAGGCAGTGAGCTGAGATTACTCACCCCAAACAGGTGATTTCCAAGCAGGGACAGACAGGCCCCTCTGGGTCTTCTCAGCCATCCTCAGCATAACTACGCAGGACAGACTCCCGCTGTAGTCAGATGCTCCCAGATCAGCATACTCTAACAATTAGCCACAGCAGAGCCATTTGTCTTAAATTAACTTAAAGTCAGTTAGCTAAGGTCTAATTAAATATTGGAAATTACTTGGAAAAACAATTTAAAAAGTCATTCCACAAAACCAGCTTGTCATTGCAGAAAGCTATAATAAGCCAGGCTTACAAAGTATGGGAAATCTCTTCCACAAGTGTGTGTTGCCTTCAGAAAGAGCTAAGGTGCTCATCTAAAATAACATCTTGCTAAGGGTCTTTGATGAGAAAGCTGTTCTCTCAATGCAGCTTTGAGGAATATTAGCTGTCAGGTTTTTTCCTACAGTTGGGAGTAAGTAAAAAAAGAATAAAAGCAAAATTTTTTGCTCAACACAGCAGCTGAAGGATTTATAGAAAATATCCAAACCACATAATAGCAATATAACCCAAATTTCCCAATTACTTCTAGATCCGTTCTTCAATTCTACAGGCCTTCCTCTTATTTTTAGGTATTTGGTGGGGTTTTCCAATCTACCAATTTACTGACCCCAGTTATTTCTGGTACATTAGTGCTCCTGAAAAATTCAAAATTGCCCCCTTCGTGGTTTAGTGCTTAAGATTTAGAATATAAAGCAATATGACCAGCACCGGCCTGGGGCTTTCCAAGAATGGTCTAGAGAGAACGTCAGGGGAATTCTCAGTTCCTCCTATTAGGCTCTGCTGATGCTTCTCTTGCCCTTGCTAAGTTTTCTAAGGTATTCATTGTTTTGAGCTGTAGTTATAAAGGTTTCAACTTGAAGCTAATTCTGTAGTAAATAAGAAAGTAAAAATCACTCTTCTTGGGGCCAAAGTGGTGGGTAACCTGCCCTCCTCTAAAAAGAAATTCAGTGGTTTAGTCTCCGTCCTTCTGGTGGTTCCATAGAACCGAAGTAGCCCAGCTCTTCCAACTTCTTTTGCCTCCATTCCTCACTTCGTCAGCTGAAGATAGAAGCATCTCTTTGGACCCAAATGGACAGAGGAATTAGATTTGGGATATTGAACATGTTTCCAATGAAAGTCCTTCATTCAGCAGCTGCCACTGCCATGCACAGGGTATTTTCCTCAGAAGTACATGAAAGCTAAAGAAAGTAGAGGGGCCCATGCAAATTCTCAGCAAGGCTGACTTAAGCATAGGGAAAAGAAGGGTGCTCTGAGGGCTAAGGTAGGACTCAGATCTAGTTTGTTCGTTCATAATCACCTGTAGATCACATCTACACTCTGCCTTGAAAATCTAGTGGAGACAGAAAGAGTCCCTGAAGAAGAGTAGATGTGGACTCCAGGCATCTCACTGGATGCTTCCAAGACAGTGTGGGATAAGGCTGAAGATCAGGAAGTGTGTTCCCATGAGCTGGTGTTGAGTGACAATACAAAGTAAACTGCCCTGGGTTAGGCTTTGCTGCCTACGTTTGTATTTATTTATTTTTAACATCTTTATTGGAATATAATTGCTTTACAAAGTTGTGTTAGTTTCTGCTGTATAACAAGTGAATCAGCTATATGCATACATATATCCCCATATCCCCTCCCTCTTGGGTCTCCCTCCCACCCCTCTTATCCCACCCCTCGCAAAGCACCCAGCTGATCTCCCTGTGCTATGCGGCTGCTTCTCACTAGCTATCTATATATGTCCATGCCACTCTCTCACTTTGTCCCAGCTTACCCTTCCCCCTCCCCGTGTCCTCAAGTCCATTTTCTACATCTGCGTCTTTATTCCTGTCCTGCCTCTAGGTTCATCAGTACTTTTTTTTTTTTTTTTAGATTCCATATATATGTGTTAGCGTACGGTATTTGTTTTTCCCTTTCTGACTTACTTCATTCTGTATGACAGACTCTAGGTCCATCCATCTCACTACAAATAACTCAATTTCATTTCTTTTTATGGCTGAGTAATATTCCATTGTATATATGTGCCACATCTTCTTTATCCATTCATCCGATGATGGACACTTAGGTTGCTTCCATATCCTGGCTATTGTAAATAGAGCTGCAATGAACATTTTGGTACATGACTCTTTTTTTTAATATTAAATATATATATTTATTATTATATGGTATATGTTATTTATAGTACATATAATTCATATATATATAACAAACTACATATACATATATGTTACATTTGATATATTTATATATGTATAGTGTTCCATGAGTCAAATAAGTTTGGGAAATGGTCTGTAATCTATCCCTCTTTTAGAGATTTACAGTGCACATTGCTTATTTACTCTGCAAAGTAAAGCAGCAAACAAATTTAACCTCCTTAGTGTTGTTTTTTTAGGCAGTTTTATTGAGGTATATTTATACAATATAGCATTCACCAATTTTAAGTGCAGTGACCATCACATCCCACTTTTAGAACATTTTCATCATGCAGAATAATCCCTAATGACTGTTTTGGGTTTTTTTTAGATCATGCTTATTTTTTTTTTTTATACAGCAGGTTCTTATTAGTCATCAATTTTATACACATCAGTGTATACATGTCAATCCCAATCGCCCACTTCATCACACCAGCACCCACAGCCCCCCGTCGCTTTCCAGTACATGACTCTTTTTGGGGTTTTTTGTTTGTTTGGTTTTGTTTGTTTGTTTAGTTTTTTGGTAATTTATTTATTTACTTATTTATTTATTAACATTTTTATTGGAGTATAATTGCTTCACAATGGTGTGTTAGTTTCCGCTTTATAACAAAGTGAATCAGTTATACATATACATATATCCCCATATCTCTTCCCTCTTGCGTCTCCCTCCCTCCCACCCTCCCTATCCCACCCTTCTAGCTGGTCACAAAGCACTGAGCTGATCTCCCTGTGCTATGGGACTGCTTCCCACTAGCTATCTATTTTACATTTGGTAGTGTATATATGTCCATGCCACTTTCTCACTTTGTCCCAGCTTACTCTTCCCCCTCCCCATGTCCTCAAGTCCATTCTCTAGTAGGTCTCGCATTTTTATTCCCATCTTGCCCCTAGGTTCTTAATGACCTTTTTTATTTTTTAGATTCCATATATATGTGTTAGCATATGGTATTCGTTTTTCTCTTTCTGACTTACTTCACTCTGTTTGACAGACTCTAGGTCCATTCACCTCACTACAAATAACTCAATTTCGTTTCTTTTTATGGCTGAGTAATATTCCATTGTATATATATGTGCCACATCTTCTTTATCCATTCATCTATCGATGTGCACTTAGGTTGTTTCCATATCCTGGCTATTGTAAATAGAGCTGCAATGAACATTGTGGTTCATGACTCTTTTTGAATTATCGTTTTCTCAGGGTATATGCCCAGTAGTGGGATTGCTCAGTCATATGGTAGTTCTATGTTTAATTTTTTAAGGAACTGCCATACTGTTCTCCATAGTGGCTGTATCAATTTACATTCCCACCAACAGTGCAAGAGGGTTCCCTTTTCTCCACACCATCTCCAGCATTTATTGTTTGTAGATTTTTTGATGATGGCCATTCTGACCGGTGTGAGGTGATACCTCATTGTAGTTTTGATTTGCATTCCTCTAATGATTAGTGATGTTAAGCATCTTTTCATGTGTTTGTTGGCAATCTGTATATCTTCTTTGGAGAAATGTCCATTTAAGTCCTCTGTCTACTTTTGGATTGGGTTGTTTGTTTTTTTCATATTGAGCTGCATGAGCTGCTTGTATATTTGGGAGATTAATCCTTTGCCAGTTGCTTCATTTGCAAATATTTTCTCCCATTCTGAGGGTTGTCTTTTTGTCTTGTTCATGGTTTCCTTTGCTGTGCAAGAGCTTTTAAGTTTCATTAGGTCCCATTTGTTTATTTTTGTTTTTATTTCCATTTCTCCAGGAGGTGGGTCAAAAAGGATCTTTCTGTGATTTATGTCAGAGTGTTCTGCCTATGTTTTCCTCTAAGAGTTTTATAGTGTCTGGCCTTACATTTAGGTCTTTAATCCATTTTGAGTTTATTTTTGTGTATGGTGTTAGGAAGTGTTCTAATTTCATTCTTTTACATGTAGTTGTCCAGTTTCCCAGCACCACTTATTGAAGAGGCTGTCTTTTCTCCATTGTATACTCTTGCCTCCTTTGTCAAAGATAAGGCGACCATATGTGCGTAGGTTTATCTCTGTTCTTTCTATCCTGTTCCATTGACCTATATTCCTGTTTTTGTGCCAGTACCATGCTGTCTTCATTACGGTAGCTTTGTAGTATAGTCTGAAGTCCAGGAGCCCGATTCCTCCAGCTCCATTTTTCTTTCTCAAGCTTGCTTTGGCTATTAGGGATTTTTTGTGTTTCCATACAAATTGTGAAATTTTTTGTTCTAGTTCTGTGAAAAATGCCATTGGTAGTTTGATAGGGATTGCATTGAATCTGTAGATTGCTTTGGGTAGTATAGTCATTTTCACAATGTTGATTCTTCCAATCCAATAACATGGTATATCTCTCCATCTGTTGGTATCATCTTTAATTCCTTTCATCAGTGTCTTATAGTTTTCTGCATACAGGTCTTTAGTCTCCTTAGCTAGGTTTATTCCTAGGTATTTTATTCTTTTTGTTGCAGTGGTAAATGGGAGTGTTTCCTTAATTTCTCTTTCAGATTTTTCGTCATTAGTGTATAGGAATGCAAGAGATTTCTGTGCATTAATCTTGTATCCTGCTACTTTACCAAGTTCATTGATGAGCTCTAGTAGTTTTGTGGTAGCATCTTTAGGATTCTCTATGTATAGTATCATGTCATCTGCAAACACTGACAGTTTTACTTCTTCTTTTCCGATTTGTATTCCTTTTATTTCTTTTTCTTCTCTGATTGCTGTGGCTAAAACTTCCAAAACTATGTTAAATAATAGTGGTGGGAGTGGGCAACCTTGTCTTATTCCTGATCTTAGTGGAAATGGTTTCAGTTTTGCACCATTGAGAATGATGTTTGCTGTGGGTTTGTCATATATGGCCTTTATTATGTTGAGTTAGGTTCCCTCTATGCCTACTTTCTGGAGGGTTTTTATCATTAGTGGGTGTTGAATTGTGTTGAAAGCTTTTTCTGCATTTATTGAGATGACCATATGGTTTTTATCTTTCAATTTGTTAATATGGTTTATCACATTGATTGATTTGCATGTATTAAAGAATCCTTTCATTCCTGGCATAAACCCCACTTGATCATGGTGTATGATCCTTTTAATGTGCTGTTAGATTCTGTTTGCTAGTATTTTGTCGAGGATTTTTGCATCTATGTTCATCAGTGATATTGGCCTGTAGTTTTCTTTCCTTGTGACATCTTTGTCTGGCTTTGGTATCAGAGTGATGGTGGCCTTGTAGGATGAGTTTGGAAGTGTTCCTCCCTCTGCTATATTTTGGAAGAGTTTGAGAAGGATAGGTATTAGCTCTTCTCTAAATGTTTGATAGAATTTGCCTGTGAAGCCATCTGGTCCTGGGCTTTTGTTTGCTGGAAGATTTTTAATCACAGTCTCAATTTCAGTGCAGTGATTGGTCTATTTATATTTTCTATTTCTTCCTGGTTCAGTCTTGGAAGGTTGTACTTTTCTATGAATTTGTCCATTTCTTCCAGGTTGTCCATTTTATTGTCATATAGTTGCTTGTAGTAATCTCTCATGATCCTTTGTATTTCTGCAGTGTCAGTTGTTACTTCTCCTTTTTCATTTCTAATTCTGTTAATTTGAGTCTTCTCTCTTTTTTTCTTCATGAGTCTGGCTAATGGTTTATCAATTTTGTTTATCTTCTCAAAGAACCAGGTTTTAGTTTTATTGATCTTTGCTATTGTTTCCTTCATTTCTTTTTCATTTATTTCTGACCTGATCTTTAAGATTTCTTTCCTTCTGCTATATTTGGGGTTTTTGTTCTTCTTTCTCTAATTGCTTTAGGTGTAATGTTAGGTTGTTTATTTGAGCTGTTTCTTGTTTCTTGAGGTAGGATTGTATTGCTATAAACTTCCCTCTTAGAACTGCTTTTGCTGCATCCCATAGGTTTTGGATCGTCATGTTTTCATTGTCATTTGTTTTAGGTAGTTTTTGATTTCCTCTTTGGTTTCTTCAGTGGTCTCTTGGTTATTTAGTAGCGTATTGTTTAGCCTCCTTGTGTTTTTATTTTTTTACAGTATTTTCCCTGTAACTGATATCTAGTCTCATAGCATTGTGGTCAGAAAAGATACTTGATACAATTTCAATTTTCTTAAATTTACTGAGGCTTGATTTGTGACCCAAGATATGATCTATCCTGGAGAATGTTCCATGAGCACTTGAGAAGAAAGTGTATTCTGTTGTTTTTGGATGGAATGTCCTATAAATATCAATTAAGTCCATCTTGTTTAATGTATCATTTAAAGCTTGTGTTTCCTTATTTATTTTCATTTTCGATGATCTGTCCATTGGTGAAAGTGGGTTGTTAAAATTCCCTACTATGACTGTGTTACTGTCGATTTCCCCTTTTATGGCTGTTAGCATTCCTTATGTGTTGAGGTGCGGGTGTGGGGGGGTGGTTTTTGAGTGTGGGGAGGGGCCTCTGCTTAGGACCTGCACGGGAGGGGAGAGGCAGCATGTGGAAAGGAGGACCTCTGGATTGTGGAGTTCCAGAGTTTGGAGGTAGGGCCCTGAGTGAGGGTGTGTGGGTGGGGTTTAGGCCCAGCTCATTGGAGGGGGTCTCTGAGTGTAGGTGTAGGACACTGGGTGGGGGTGTACAGGCGGGGCTTGGGCTCTGCGTGGCAGGAGGGCAGCTCCGAGGGCAGAGGACTAGACCTGGGAGCCCAACAGTCTTCCCAGTGCCTAAGTGAACAGGGAAAGTACTGGTCCCATTCCCTTCTGTTCCTCCACACCCCTCCCCCACCATCTCCCCCAGGGTCTCCCTCATCGCCACTGGACCTCATCCGTGGGTGGGTCCCACTGGGTGTAGGAACTCCTTCCCTCCCCCAGCTGCCCCTCAGGGGTGCCGATCCCGGAGGCCCGGTCTTTACTTTTGCTCTCCCTTCCCTCCCTCCCACTCCCTCAGGACCCGTGCCTGGAGGGGGCCTCAGTGGGCAGAGGATCAGGCCCAGGATCTCAGCAGGTTCCTGGGGGCCCAAGTGGGCAGGGGAAACCTGACCATGCTCCCTTTTGATCCTCTGCCCTCCGAGTGGTTCCCCAATTTCCCCCTTCAGGCGTGGGATCCCTTCCCCTCCCCCAGCCACCCCT
Organism: Balaenoptera physalus; assembly: GCF_965194825.1. NCBI lineage: Eukaryota > Metazoa > Chordata > Mammalia > Artiodactyla > Balaenopteridae > Balaenoptera > Balaenoptera physalus. Next base: position 148,242,349 of record NC_138890.1, read on the forward strand.
CAGGGTTGCCAGTACCGTCCCGCCTCCACTTCTCCTACCCCTTCTCTCCCCCCACACCCCACGTTCTACCTGGTCACTGGGGGTTCCTCCCATACCCTTAGGTGTCCGTGGTCCCCCACTGGTGTCTGGTAGGTGCCCTAGTTGTGCAGAGACACGAATTCTGCATCTTCCTAGTATGCCGTCTTGACTCCAGGCCCCCTTGTTTTGTTTTTTTAAATAATTCATTGTTTGGAATTTATATCCACCTAATTTTCCAGCATTGGAAATTATAGACCAGTGCCAAATACTTATAAACCAATTCATGTAACTCTTCACTTAAAGCAAGACCACATCCTCTGGTTTTGTACCATTCACTGCCATCCCCATATTGTGTGAATTTACAGAAAGAAATCTGAGAGCTGTGTAATGAGTCAATCTTCTCAACCCTTGAGGCTACTGAAGTATTCAAGTGCTCAATCCTCGAGGGATCTGTAAAGAAATAGTCATTTAAAGTGAAGCAAATACCCAAGCTCCTAATTAGGGTATTGCTGATAGCCAGCACATGCCATGTTGTGAGAGATACCTGAACTTGCTTTACACATAGATTTAAAAAGGAAAATTGTATTATAGCTCCCTTCTATATAACATTAACAATTACTGGGATGACTATTTCTTACAACATAATTCCTATGAAGTAGGGGAACAGAATGATAACATTTACACATCTGTTGGTTTAGGTACAGGGAAATTTTCAATCCATGAGTATGTTCATTGGGAATACAAAAACAAAATGAAAATTTGACTCAATTTCTTAAGTCACAGTCTATAGTCAAATATTTTGGACCACCCCACAACTATTAAAATAAAGTTGGCTTCTCTAGATCGCTCCCTCTCTCGTAGCCAGCCTTCAACATGGCCCCCATGATCCTCATATCCTGGTATTCACGACTTTGTGTATTTCCCATCCATGTTTTACCAGGGTTGGTCTGTGTGACGTGGTAAGAATGATGGTATGTTACTTCTGAGGATAGGTTATAAAACAACTTGTGACTGCAGCCTCACATTCTTCTGTGGGATTGCTTGCTCTGGGAGAAGGTAGCTGCCATTTTGTGAAGACACTCAAACTTCCTTATGGAGAGGCCCATTTATGAAGAGCAACTGAGGCCAACAGCCATTGAGGAATTGAGGAGTCCTACTAACAGCTACAGGAATAAGCTTGGAAACAGATCTTTTTGTCCAGTCAAGCCTTGGATGACTGCTGTCTTGGCCAATATCTCAATCACAATCTCATAAGAGACCTTAAACCAGAACCAACCAAATGAGGTTCTCCCTAATGCCTGACTCATAGAAACTATAAGATGATAAGTATGAACTGTTTTCAGCCAGGAGGTTTTGGGGAAACTTCTTATGCAGCAATGGATAAACTAGAAGACTCTTTTTTCTGGTCTTAAATGATTTAAGGTTGATGGTTTATCATTTATTTCCCTAAACCTATATACTCCAAAGTAACTTCTTATATCTTCTAGAAGTACAACTTCAAAATTTCTTTAACCAACTCAAATAAAATAGAAGATCTTATTCCAAGGATATATATTGGGAAAGACTTTAGTTTGTTAGTTATAGAGATTGTCCCACAGGGCTTTTCTATGAGGACTGAGTCACACACAGACACACAATTATATGACTAACTCATTGATTTTGTTAACATAAATCTTATCAAGATGCTAAACTGGGACTGAGATACAAATAAATTACAGTGGAAGTCTCTTTGAATGTATCATCTGCTAAAATGAAATCGCCTCAGGAAATTCCTCTTAATGCTTTATTATTTTTTAATTGGGGTATAGTGTTTTACAATGTGGTGTTAGCGAAGTGGGGTTCCCTGTGTTATAGAGCAGGTTCTCATTAGTTGTCTATTTTATACATATTAGTTAGTGTATATATGTCAATGTAGGAAAACCTCTGTACTTTCTCCCCCACAGATTATTAGCTCAGGATTATTATAAAAAACAAAGTGTCTGAAGTATCTTTCAGTGCCAGTTTTCTCCTTATCTAAGAGACAAACACTGAGCATGACTCACTCACTGCCATGTCTCCCTGGTAAATCGTCATTGCAGCTAAATAAACTGACTTTCAGAAGAAGTTCTATGATTGAAAATCTGCTCCTGAGTCTTGCAATATTTTCCTGACATGCTGGCAACACTAAGTTCCCAAAGACTTAATATATGCTAAAACGAGAAGCATGGCCCTGGGCATCTAATTTTTAATCCTCTGAGCCGTGTTTTAGCTTGAAATCCTCTACTCAGCCAAGTCAAATTTACCACCTCTACAGTCAAAGCAGCTCTTAACCAGAGGCTAATAAATTGAGGAGTCACCGAGTGGAATCTTTCTGTGATTCTAGGTTGTTTACTGAAAAGAAAATTGGTTACACATAAATGATCATTGCTAAACTTCCTTGTGACTGTGAAATAATTCTCTAATGAAAATAGAGGGCTGTATCGCTATAAGAAAATAAGAAAAAATACAACTTATTCCCATGCTTCTGTTTTTGTTCATTAAAAATTCCGGTAACCATAATGAATTAGACAATTTGTGCTCCGTAACACTTCTTTATTCACCATTTTCTTCTTGCCAAATGAAATAGTCAGTGACGGAGAAAGGCAGGAAGGCCAAAAATCTGAACTGACCTATCAGCATCTAAGATGAAGAGACTCATGTCCAGTATGGATTAATGACCTCTGTATGCAGTGCCAGCATATATTGTGACAAAAAAAGAAGAAAAAGCACTGTGTATGCCCTTTAACAGTCTCTGAAGGCTCTAATTCAGGACAGTGGCCATCAATGGGTTTATCCTACAGAGCTTCAATTATTTAAAATTTAGATTGTTTTTTTCAATCTTAATTATAGTCCAGATATTTTTTACTACTTTTTCCCTAGAACTTATTTATTCATTTTGTATCTACTTTATGAGCATAGGTCATCTTATTCAAGTTTTTGAGAATGTGCTCCTCAGAGAGTTAACTGCCCTTATAGTCTCACTAACCCCCACCCAATGAGCACAACAGACTCAGTCTTCAAAAATGCATTTATTAATATGAAGATCCCACCAAAGTTCCACACATATTGATGATGAGACTCCAGCTCTAAAATGTGCTCAGATGTCATGTGGCCATAGAAGTAGACTTATAAAACTAGCATTGTCCAATAGAATCATCTTTAATAATAGAAATGTTCTATATCTGCACTGTCCACTACAGAAGCCACTACCATGTGTGACTTTCGAGCATTTGAAATGTAGTTAGTGTCCATACTATTTACAGTTGTCAAGACATGGAAACAACCTAAGTGTCCATCGACTGATGAATGGATAAAGAAGATGTGGTATATATATACAATGGAATATTACTCAGCCTTAAAAATAATGTAAGAATGCCATTTGCAGCAACATGGATGGACCTAGAGATTATCATACTAAGTGAAGTAAATCAGACAGAGAAAGACAAATATCATATGATAACCCTTACATGTGGAATTTAAAAACTAGTACAAATGAACTTATTTACAAAACAGAAACAGACTCAGACATAGAAAACAAACTTACAGTTAACAAAAGGGAAGTGGGAGGGAGGATAAATTGGGAGTCTGGGATTTGCAGGTGCACACTACCATATATAAGATAGATAAACAACAAGGATTTACTGTATAGCAAAGAGAATTACGTTCAATATCAATAAACTATATGCAAAAGAATTTTATAAAAGTATATAGATATATACATATAACCAAATCACTTTGCTGTACACCTGAAACCAACACAATATTGTAAGTCAACCATATTTCAATTAAAAAAATAATTTAAAAAAATAAATGTAGCTAGTGTGACTGAAGAACTGGATTTCTGATTTTACAGTATTTTAATTAATTTAAATTTGCCTGCCACACTGGACAGCAAAGGAGGCTCTTGAGTTAGCTCATTTGGCCTTTTGAACTAGAGGCATTTCAAAGCTGAAAATGTTGTAGGAGGGCAAGTGGAATAAGATTTCACCTAGCAGTATCTGGTTTTGAGTCCATAAGCTGTGGGAAAAAGTGTCCCAACGTCTATGCAAACTGGGCAAATCTATTTGATTGGTTCTCAGCTATATGGCTGTCTCATGCTTTTTGAATGATGTTTGTCTATGTGTGATTTAGGACACCTTCTCATAGGCTCTGTGGAGGCCTTGAGAGTTACAGAGATCTGGGCTAGTGCTGAATCACTCATTCTTCAATGTTGCCTAAACTGGTTCTTATCCAAACCACCTTCTCCCTAGAATTATGACCTAGCTTCCCTCACTTTACTAGTTATGAACAAGATGCTCAGACATTTGTGAGCCCTCCAAAATGAAAAAAAGCACTCTGATATTTGGTCCAAAAAAGTTTCCCTTTCTCGATCACTAGAAAAGCCTAGGGCATTTTTTTTCACCTTCAAGAGAACAAGCTTAAAAGCCATAAGCAAAGAACACACACATTTTTAAAAATCATTTCCTTTATTTCCCTTTTTTTTAATTGAAGTATAGTTGACATACAACAAAAACACAATTTTTGAATGTTCCCAAAGATAAGACGTTTATTGTAAAGATCAGACACATATGCCTTCATATTTCAATACTCTGATCTTTTGCACAGTTTAATATTTTTAATGTTGCCCATAGGACTAAATGTTCTGAGTGAGCACACATTGACAATAATCCTTCACCAGATAGATATATGTGTACAAATTTATAAATCAGATTTTTGTGGGGTGCCATTTCCTTTACAAAAGTATTTTTTATTGAAGAATAGTTGATTTACAATACTGTGTTAGTTTCAGGTTTACAGCAAAGTGATTCAGTTATACATATATATTTTTTTCTGATTCTCTTCCATTATAGGTTATTACAAGATATCGATATAGTTCCCTATGCTATACAGTAAATCCTTATTGTTTATCTACTTTATATATTGTGTTGTGTATCTGTTAATCTCATACTCCTAATTTATCTCTCCCCCACTCTTTCCCCTTTGGTAACCATAAGTTTGTTTTCTAAGTCTGTGAGTCAGTTTCTGTTTTGTAAATAAGTTCATTTGTATCATTTTTTTTTAGATTCCACATATAGGTGGTATCATATGATATTTGTCATTGTCTGTCTTACTTCACTCAGTATGATAATCTCTAGGTCCATCCATGTTGCTACAAAACGTCACCATTTCATTCTTTCTTATGGTCAAGTATTATTCCATTGTATATATGTACCACATCTTCTTTATCCATTCACCTGTAGATGGACACTTAGGTTGCTTCCAAGTCTTAGCTATTGTAAATAGTGCTGCTATGAACATTTTCAAATTAGAGTTTTCATCTTTTCTGGATATATGCCCAGGAGTGGGATTGCTGGCTCATATGGTAACTCTATTTTTAGCTTTTTAAGGAACCTCCATGCTGTTTTCCATAGTGGCTGCACCAATTTACATTCCCACCAACAGTGTAGGAGGTTCCCTTTTCTCCGCACACTCTCTAACATTTACTGTAGATTTTTTGATGACGGCCATTCTGACCAGTGTGAGGTGATACCTCATTGTAGTTTTGATTTACATTTCTCTAGTAATTAGTGATGTTGAGCATCTTTTCATGTGTCAGTTGGCCATCCGTATGTCTTCTTTGTAGAAATGTCTATTTTGGTCTTCTGCCCATTTTTTGACTGAGTTGTTTGGTTTTTTTGATATTGAGTTGTATAAGCTGTTTGTATATTTTGAAAATTAAGCCCTTGTCGGCCACATCATTTGCATATATTTTATCCCATTCTGAAGGTTGTCTTTTTGTTTTGTTTATGGTTTCCTTTGTTGTGCAAGAGCATTTACATTTGACTAGGTCCCATTTGTTCACTTTTGCTTTTAATTCAAAAAGTATTTCTTGCTTTCAGAGGAATTCATATTCACTCCTTTAAATAGTGGTTAATAGTAAAAGTACATATAAAATGTTTACCAAATCTAATTTACTTGTTCTATGCTCTATGGTTCTGAGTAACTTAAAACATTATCTCATCTGCCTACCAAGAACAATCCAAAGGGGAGACAAAGCTGTCCCCAAATTATAATATACTGATGAAAAAAATTCCGATGAAAGTCAAAGATAGTCACACAACTTTATCGAAACGTAACTTTATTTAAAGTGACAAATCCTTGATGTTACAGAATATTTAACTGGAGGAATATATTTTCAAAACATATTAGTTTATTATTATTTTATTATTTATTTTTTATAAGGAATACCCACTTCCGCTTCTACTTTAAAAGTGAGTTTGTTTCTGAGGAAAGAGCATCGGAAAGGTATCCTTTCTTCCATAGCTGTCAGGAACTGCTTCATCAGAAGGTCAGTCCCACCTTCTCTGCTCTTTTCTTATCTGATCTTAGGATCAGAGCCACAGGCTCGCCAAGATCCCTTCAAGCAAATACAGGGGCGAAGTCTTACAATAGCCTGGTTGACACCAGGCTGCTGGTGTCTTCTGTGTAATACCCGGACCCATCCCTACACCCTGTTCTTTGTTTCCCTTATTCTTTGGCTTGATTTCATTTTTCTCTGAGATCCTCAGTCTGGCTTCCAACCCCTTTTTAGTTTCCCCAGTTCTGGCACGTTGTCTTATCAGATGTAACTTTTATCCTGCCCAGATTATTTTTTTCTACCTGTTCCCTCCTGCCTAACTTGAAGTTCATGAATGTGACTCTTTTGCCACGTTGACTTGTGTTTTTGACATTTACTCTCCTGCCTTATATGCTGTTGTTTTCTGGGCTTAACTTAGAAACAGTCAATGCAAAAGCAAACTGAGACTCAGAGAGATGAAGTGATTTCCCCAAGGCCACACAGCTAGTAAAGGGCAGTACTGGGGTTCATGAATTCATCTACCTCCCACCATGCTTTCTGCCCCTGAGACTTGGGAAGGCCAGATGCTGAGGGCCACACTCTGTACCAGTAGTGGAGAGCCCTGTTCTCCTACCCGGCAGCTCTATCTTTAGACAGCATCCTCACCTGAGTAAAACATGAAATGTGAAAAAGTAGAAAACTGTAAACCTGGGAACCCCCTAAAAAATACAAACGTAATGAAAAATCAGTTTGGACTTATAGTTCCTCGGGTTTAACAAAACCTCTACGTTGATTTATGCTTTATTAAGTAATAAGATTGTTATACAGAGGGGAGGTTCCAAACATTGCTAGCAACATAAAATACTTTTATTATTGATGAAAGATTTCCAGTTTGACTTCTGATGATCTAATGATTTAATTGAGAGAAATGTGGGGACTGAATAATTGTTCATCTGATAATAAACAATGTCATCCTACTGAGTCATCAGAATTTATTATTAACTTCACTGATATATTTTTGCTTTGACATTCCCCTGTTCTTTAAGAATGAGCCAAACCTGATGACTTATGTCCCTTGGAAATGTGAGCAGATTATCTAAACATTCTACCACTCTCTCTGGGGATATTTGAATTTGCCAGTCTGGAGGATATGCTGCCTTTGACCTAACCTGACAAGCCACATACACAAGAGAATTGAGTTCAGGACTAATGTCTTGAACCTGTAAGTCTCTGTTTTTATGGAATTGTGCTAGGCAAAGTCATAGTATTCAGACTAGGATAATACACAGCCTAAACCAAAAAAGTACTCCAAATGAACTCATGTACTCATTAGGAATATCTAAATGCAATTGAGCTAAGCTAATAACTGACTTCATCTCACTAAATGGTGAATAACAGGCACAGGAGGGTAGATATTAAAGATTTTCTGCAAGTTAATGGATAAAATGCAGAAAGCTTTCAGATATACTTGGGGGAGACTGATATTCAAAATGTATTTTCACAGTAAAATATGTGTTGAGCCTTCCTGAGTTCCTCAGCTGCATCACACCCCAGGGACAGAGGGACGATGTGACAGTAGTTTTTGCTTTCTGAATATGTGGGTAAGTAATATAAAGAAGACAGTCACTTTATGCTGGGCTCCATTCAATCTCCAATCTGCCGTAGTGTACAAGTAAACAGCAAAAAGCCCATGCTTCACAACTGCTATTTTTGGCTCCTTCCATTATCAGAGAGCCAAACTGGTGTGAGCCAAGAAGATCAGCAGAAGGGCAGAGTAACATATCAAAGGCTCCAAGTACACTAAATGCAATTTAGGGAAGGAAAAAAAACCACAACTAACCACCAAAGAAAGAGGACTTTGGGCATCATTCCAACTCATTACATCTAGAAAAAGAGAAGAGCTGCTTTTAAGGGTCGCAGCCTTGGCAAGGTGGCCCCATAAGCTGTCATCTCTGGCACTGCCTTGGAATCAGTCTAACCGGAAGTGAAGAGGGTCAAGCAGTGCCATGGCAACCATGGCTGCTGCAGGAGGGGAGGGAGGAGAGCCACTCAGGCAGGCTGAGAGCAGACCCACTGGGAGAGCTCACTCTGGTGAAGAGGGCCCTCAGGACCTGCTTCTGGCCCCAGTCCCCAGGGAGGATACTTTTTTCTGGCGGTAACTTCCTTGGGGAAAACAGGCATTCCTTCCATTAGGAAAATAAGTTGTATTTACAGCCATAAGGTGCACAGGATCTGTGCAAGGTGCGATAGATATTTTAGTTTAAAAGCTTTCAGGCTGCTAAATCTAATAAATATGATTACCTATATTTATCTCTTGTGTTGTACCAGCCTAGACAGAAAAGTTGAATGGTCAACACCGATGGAGGGAATAGGTCAGAGACTGCCTCAGGGTGCTAGGAATCTGACCCCCAAAGCCAAGAGTTAGCAAGAGTCGAGGTTGTAATACAAGACAGCAGGGTTACAGGCCCCCCACCAAAAAAAAGAAAAGAGTAGGCAATCAAGATAAGGCAGGCCAAATCTGACAGAGTCACACAAAGTAGAGAGCCCCAAGGAGGGTACAAACATGGTGTCAGACATATGGGAAGTCTAGAAAAGTGGCCCAGGCAGGTAGAGTCAGGAAGCTCGGCAGACTAATTCCTAAAGCTGCAAAGACCATAGCTCGAAAGTGAAATGTGTGAACACTCACTGTGCCACCTGGCTATAGGTTTCTGACACTTTCATACTGAAGTGGTCCAGGTCTACTGGTTCAGCTACATCTCATGGTTCTCTAGTCTTCCATCTGGGCAGGAAACTCACCGCTTATATCAGAGGGGCAAGTTGTATCCTTGCAGTGAATTGTAAGTCTCACTGGTGGAGGGAAACCTGGGCCATCAAGATTCGTCTGGAATCTATGGGAGAGAAATCTTGAGCTCAGGGTTTAGATTGCACTGTTTAATCTGGTAGCCATCAGCCACGTGTGTCTACTGAACACTTGAAATGGGGCTAGTCAGAACTGAAATATGCTGTAAATGTAAAGTACACAATGGGTTTGAAGACTTAGAGTGTAAAATATCTCATTAATATTTTTATATTAATTACATGTTGAAATGATGTTTAGATATAGTAGGTTAAATTCAATATATTATTAAAATTAATTTCTCCTATTTCTTTTTCCTTTATTTCATATGGGGATTCTAGAAAATGTAAAATTATGTAGTTCATGTTATATTTCTATTGAACAGCGCTGGTCTAAACTCTGGGTTTTGAACACCTGGAAGAAACTTGTTTCCCCACGTGAGAGTGTCACTGAGTTTAATCTTGTACCACTTGCCACAGGACAGGACAATAAGTCAAGGGACAAAGTGTTGGGGCAAGGAAAAGTGACTTTATTCGAAAAGCCAGCAAACCTAGAAGATGGTGGAATAATGCCCTAAAGGACCATCTTAATTCGGGGTAGAATTCAAGCTTCTTTTATGCTAGGGAAAGGGGAAGCAGGATGGGGTTAAGATCGGGAATCGATGGACCACTGCAGATATCTGGGCACCAGCAAGGGTCCGAGGAGGGTTGTGAAAACTCTTTGTTCTTGGTCAGTTGACTTTGGTTGGTGTGAGTCTGGTCATGATGGTCCTATAAATCTTGACAAAACAATCACTATTTTTGTTCATATTTTCTTATGCCAGTGGGAGGCAAGTTTCAGTAAGGGGTTGTTTGCATAAATCATAACCTGTAAGCAGAATCTCTTTAGGGATTAACATGGGTACATGCAAGGCTAAGCAGAGGCTTATGACTCAGAGTTTAAAGCAGCAGAAGAGACAGATACAGTATGGAGTCAGAAATGCCAAGCTTCTTCTACAAACAAGAGGCAGGCAAGGGACATGGGGTGGGGAGAGGCCCTAGTTCCTGAAGAACAACTCAAAGAGAGCCATTGGATTGTTATGTGTACCCCTTGAAGAGGAATGAAGGCTCCGTTTTATGGCTGAACCAGGGTCATTACTTTTCCTGTTTAACTGCTTTTCCTTTGTTTCTGCATTCCCTCCCTTCCCTCATTAGTAACTGCCTCTGCCTGCTCTTTGGAACTCAGGGAAGGCCTAGGAGACTAAAGCCTTTTTCTACAAACAAGAGACAAGGGAAATGGAGGGGCTTTTGTACCCAGGAGGGCCCTGCAGGGTCTCGCTTGCTTTCAATTCCCCCTTTTCTTTAATACTGCTCAGTCCTGAGGGAAACAAGGGCCGGACAAGAAAGGGGACAAAGTTTTGGATAGAGAGGTTAATTGTAAACTCAGCCGAGGAGCTCAGTTTTAGGGGTACTCCATTTCAAGAGAAGGTTCAGACTACAGACACCTGATTCCTGAGTCTCATCCATCACAAAAGTAGCATACGGCCAATTTGGCTCCAGACATTTTCTTCTTATTCTTGTTCCATAAGCCCAAATATTTCTGGTTAACATAAACACCCAATCCTGATGATGGGGTTTTGTGTACCGTCCTCATGGGGACATCTTTGCTGACCAAATTCTTGATCTCCTGCAATTGTTAAGAAGCAGTTCTAGCCATTAAAACAATTTTTAATCTATTTAGAGACACTGGAAAAATAATAGGAGATACTTTTTTTATACTGGCTTTTCTCATTGAGCAAATTAAATATTCATTGCAGTGTGTTCTAAAGCTATACCTCCTGTTAGCACAAAGAAAAATGTGTCCTTCCATCTGATGTTGAAACTGGGCAACTGAGATTGGGACTTGAACCCACTGTCTTTTAATTGAGATCACACACCTGGTCTCAGGACTTAATGAAGCTCAGGTTCTTTATGTCTCATTGCAGAAAGAATTCAGTGAGAGACGAAGATGTATGTGAGAAGTGGATTTACTTAGAGATACACATGCCATAGACAGAATGCAGTCTGTCTCAGAAGGCGAGAGCGGCCTTGGGAGAAACACACTCCACGGAGTGTGGGCCATCTCAGGGGGCGAGAGGCCCCGAAATATGGGGTGGTTAGTTTTTATGGGCTGGGTAATTTCATAGGCTAATGAGTAGGAGGATTATTCCAACTATTTTGGAGAAGGGGCGGAGATTTCCAGGAAATGGGCCACTGCCCACTTCTTGGCCTTTTATGGTCATGGCGCCTGAGGGTGTGTCACTTAGCGTGCTAATGTCTTACAGTGAGCGTGTAATGAGGCTCAAGGTCCACTGGAAGTCGATTCTTCCACCATCTTGGGCCTAATCAGTTCTAACCAGTTATGTCATAGCCTCAATGGCTATATCATTCTTTTAAAGGTTATGCCCTGCCCCTTTCCCTCCTGTTTCAATGTGACAGGGTAAGGAATATAGGAAATCATTTAAACAATAACTCTTTATTAAAAAGGGAAAATCTCTTCCTCTTCTTTTTTCCTGACTATCCTGAAAGCACAAACTAGGCTTTTAAAAAATGTATTGGGGGCTTCCCAGGTGGTGCAGTGGTTGAGAATCTGCCTGCCAATGCAGGGGACACGGGTTCGAGCCCTGGTCTGGGAAGATCCCACATGCCGCGGAGCAACTAGGCCCGTGAGCCACAACTACTGAGCCTGCGCGTCTGGAGCCTGTGCTCCGCAACAAGAGAGGCCGCAACAGTGAAAGGCCCGCGCACCGCGATGAAGAGTGGCCCCTGCTTGCCACAACTAGAGAAAGCCCTCGCATAGAAACGAAGACCCAACACAGCCAAAAAAATAAAATAAATAAGTCAGGAGCTCTTTAAAAAAAAAAAAACCGATTAGAATTCTTCAAAAAAAAAAAAATGTATTGGGAACTCCGAATGAGCCATGGCTCATCTTCAGATTGGCAAACAACTAAACATTTTGTAGAAAATTTGTAAACAGGTGAAAGAAGTTCAGGTGGGCACCTTTACCAGACTCTGTGTACGTGATGATGGAGTTGGTAAGTTTTAGTAAATCTGTGTTTTTAACATAATTGGAAACAATTGCTGCTGTGCTATGCTCTTGGGGTGGAAGACTTAATAGACCTTTCTCTTCCTTTGGGGGTCTCATCAAAACATCCTTTTGGCTTAAGAAGAGAACTCTGTCCTCCATGTTCACTCATTTCCATGCCAGGTGCCATCGTCCTGAAGTCCTACCTTTGGCTAAACAATATATCAAGTAATGCATGGGGCAAGCAAGTCTGTTGTCTCCTGGTTTTTCTTTTCTCTGAGCTCCTTTTAAACTTTTTGCATAGATCTTTTTCTTTTAACCTCTGCTAAGCTTTTCTAAGATTTATTTTTTAAAGTCAGACACATTCGGTTTAAATTAAAGTAATGGGGGTCTAACATGGATGGACCTTGAGGGCATTATGCTAAATTAAATAAGTCAGGCAAAGAAAGACTAGTGCTGTGTGATCTCACTTACATGTGGAATCTAAAAATGCCGGACTTAGTAGAAACTCTGTCTACTTAGAGAGTAGAATGGTGGTTGCCAGGGGCTCGGGGACATAGGAACTAGGGAGATGCTGGTCAAAGAGTACAGACTTCCAGTTAGAAGATGAATAAGCTCTCGGGATCTAATGCACCACCTTGTGATTATAGTTACCAATACTGTGTCATATACTTGAGAGTTGCTCAGAGAATAGATCTTAAATGGTCTCACCACAAAAAAGAAATGGTAATTATGTGACATGATAAGGTGTTAGTTAATGCAATGGTGGCAATCATTTTGTAGTATGTAAGTGTATCTACACATCACATCCCACACTCTGAACTTACACAATGTTGTATGCCAATTATATCTCAATAAAGCTAAAAAAAAATAAAGTCATGGGGGTCTATTGTAAAGTTTAGAAATAAGGAGGACAATCATGCCAGACGCTTGACTAGTCCCCATCTCTCCCTGTATGGAAATAAAGCCTAGGTGAGCAAGAGTAGATCAAGATACAGTGCAGTCAATGCTGTTCTAGCAATTGCCTTATCTCCTTGTCCCTGTGGGTGTGAAGACAGTTTCACTTCCCACATTTGGGGTAACTCGGCAACCCACTCTCTGCTCCCCTGCTGCTCCTCGCCAGTTGCATTCACCTTCCCTGTGGCTCAATTTCCGACTCTGTCAGAGAAAAGATCTCTTCTTGTTGGCGCAGTTGGGGATTCTCAAGTACAGCAGTTTTTCCATCCAGTTTTTATTCCCAAACTCTTTTCACTGTTATTCATAATCCTGCAAACCACATTAAGAATTGTTTTAATCATACGTCTGTTTGCAATAAAATTAAATGTGATTAAATAAAAATATTCTAGATTTTAAAAGTTAAAGACTGGCAAATTGATCTTTATGATATACAAGGACATTAAACATGACTTTTCTCACAGATAATTAGAGATACATATGGCTTAATGTGATTTAAACCACTTAAGAGAAATGCATGAATTATTGACAAATTTATTTTATAGGATATTGTATTATATTTGGTTTTAGTATTGAGTATAAAGACGTAGATTTGAGATGTGTCATTGCACTGAAATGGAAAAATTTCTACCTTAACCTTGAATTATTTCATTTTGTTTTACAATAAATTCAACTGGACTATTTTTATACATCTGTTTTATTTCAAACGACTAGATAAGAGGCTTAAAAATTTCAACCACTTTTCTGTAAATGATTCATTAAAGGTATGAATAACATTTGCTACCATTGAACGAAAAGCTAAATCACATTTACTTATCATATTTTCTCTCTTCAATGTAGATTTTTGAAGTAGTAGAGATGACTTTATAGCTATATACTAATTGACCAAATGAATACAATTTATAGAGCTATTAAAAGGCATCTCAAAGTAAAGTTGCAGATATATGGTCTTTTATATTCCTCTAAGTTTTATTTTAACTTGATTACACCTAATCCTTCTTGATTTTAACTAATGGGCCATTACAGGTATGAATTAAGTAATATATGGCTAAGAATATACTAAATAATTAAAAATTCTATAGTACACTCCTGTTTCCAGTAATATGGCACATTAGATACCCTGCATGACTCTCTTGAGGGAAACAACTAAAAAGCTGAGGAAAATTAAAAGCATCATTTTAAATGTATTGCTGAGCTGTCACAAAAGTAAGGAATCTGCTGATCTCACAAAACAAAGTGTAAACAAAACTCCTGGTGGGTAAGTGAATAAGGCAAAACCTGCTTTGCCCTGATGGTTTCTGCCAAATGATAAAGATTTGGGGCTTCCACTTGGAGATGGTTGTCTGCCCCTGGTACAATGTACAGGTGATAGAAGCTCTCCAAGGAACCTAATAGGAAAGCTCCACATAAACCTGGAACCTCGAAGGGTAACACTCTGTTAGATTAAACAAGAAATAAATGCAGAATAGGACAGCACGAGAACATGCTCTTCTTAATCTGGATACCAGATGAAGGAAAAATCTCCCATAAGAATTTTCCTAGTTGGCTTTCACACAAATTTTATTTTGGCTTTACCATTTTTGATCCAAAAATTTCAAGCAGAGGGTTTGAACCAGGTGTTGCTGTGTTTAGTTGTGGCAGAGACAGTGGTGCTCAGCCAGTATACCAAGGGTTTCTCCCATTTCTCAGTTCCCTTGCAACTGGGTCATGTGACTAATTCTGACCAACTGGCTATAGGTAGAAAAGACAGAAATTACTTCTGGGCAGAAGAATAGCAAAGCTCGTGAGATGTACTCTAGGTCTCTCTTTCCCCAACAATATTGACCAGGAGGACATGTGTCCCAGATATAGCATCTACAAGATGTTGGAAACTCAATTGGCCTGGATAGAAATCACATGCCCTGGAGAGTTCCCTGAATTTACAACAGACTTTGCATGAACAAGAAATCAACCTTTGTTATGTTAAGCAACTGAGATTTGGAGCATATTTGTAATTTCACCTAATTTAGCCTTGCCACCACTGATGGAAGACAACTGCCAAGGATGATTGACAGAAGCAAATACAAATAACCTCAGAAGAAACTCAGTTTACACTGGCACTCAAAGTACCACAGATTAAAACTCAAGGAACATGAGCAGCCCACATTCAAAATTCATAAAACACAAAGAAGACACAATGATTGAAATCCAGATTAAACAGTCCTCAAAAACTTCCAACATTGGAAATATCAAACACAAAACATAACATTATCCTTAAAGAAACAAAAGAATAGTTTGAAAATATAAGCAGGAAACAAAAAACTGTAAACACTAGAAGATTAAAAGTGAATTGAAGTGAATTTAAGATTTAATGTGAAAGAAAAAACTACAAACTATTATAATTAAAAATAGGAAGATATATATATTTTTTTACTTCAGGGTAGGAAAATGTTCTTATTAAGACACAAAGAGGGGCTTCCCTGGTGGCGCAGTGGTTGAGAATCTGCCTGCCAATGCAGGGGACATGGGTTCGAGCCCTGGTCTGGGAAGATCCCACATGCCACGGAGCAACTAGGCCCGTGAGCCACAATTACTGAGCCTGCGCGTCTGGAGTTTGTGCTCCGCAACAAGAGAGGCCGCGATAGTGAGAGGCCCATGCACCGCGATGAAGAGTCACCCCCGCTTGCCACAACTAGAGAAAGCCCTCGCACAGAAACAAAGACCCAACACAGCCATAAATAAAATAAATAAATAAAATTTAAAAGAAAATGCTCCCTATTTCACTTACAAAATTAATTTAAAAAAAGACACAAAGAGCCCAAACCATAAAGAATAATACTATAAATTTGACTATATTAAAATTTAGAACTTCAAGTTGTCAAAAGGCACCCAAAAACAAAAAGGTAAAAAAAGACAAATACTAGAGGAAGTTATTTGACAGCTATACAACCAAAATAAAACTAATGTTCAAAACACCAATGAATCAAGAAAAAGACAAACAACCCAGCCCTCCTCCACCCCAAAAATGGCAAATGGTATTATTACACACAAGAAGAAGCACAAATGGCTCATGTGAAAAATAAAAGTGCTTATCCACATTTTAAATTTTTTTTTTTAATTTTAATTTTAAGTTTTGGTGTTTTATTGAAGTATAGTTGCTTTACAATGTTATCCATATTTTTTAATCACAGAAATAAAAATCAAAACCACAATGAAATACTATTTCATACCTGACTAGCAAAAATTTAAAAGTTGGACAATGCCAAGTGTAGGTGAATATTTGGAATAATGTGAATTCTCATTCATACTTTTGAGAGCAAAAATTATTACAACAATTTTGGAAAACAATAGCACCCTACGGAGTTGTACATGTACCCACTCTATGACCCAGCTGTTTCACTCCTAAATAAATAACCTAGGGAAATACTTGTGTATATATACTAGGCACAAGAATCTTTTTAAAGAAAACAAACACATAAATGTTCATTAAGAATAAAATGTATAAATAAATCATGATCTATTCATATACTGGAATAGCAATGAAAACAAATGAGCCATTCATTATAAACATGGCTGAATATCAAAACATCATACTATGTAAAAGAAGGAAACAAGCAAGTCATCAGAGAATAGGCAAAGTGTGGATGCGTTTCCAGAGCTTTTAAAAATAGACAAGCCGAACATATAGACAGTATATGTCCACATATATATGTATAAGTATATATATAAATAGGTATGTATATATGTGTAAATATACATACATATAGGTGCTAAAATTGTTTAAATTATTTTTAATTAAAAGGAATAATTTACACCAAACTTAGAATAGTGGTTACCTCTGGTAAGGCAGATAGGAAAGGAGATGTGATTGCAGGGTGGCACACTTGGGTCTCAAAAAATATTAATGTCAAAAAATATTAATGTCTTAATTCTTAACCTTGGTAGCAGGAGCTCTTCTGTTAATTTAAAATTCTTTCATAATAAACAATAATGCCTTTATATGCCTATTTGTTTATATAAAATTCAAAACTATAGACATGGTAGACTTGCTGCTTTTGGTCCAGGTGCCCACATTTGACCTTACCAGCTGAGCCAGAAAGGCAGGATCCCCAGGTTTTGAGTCTAGTATTTTCTGAGGAATTATCTGGAGCTGAGTCACTCAGAAGGGACTGTAAATGGACACAGTATATCTATCTATCTATCTAGATATATATGTAATATGTATGTATACATTCACATATGTATAGAGAGATATATATCTTACATGATCTTTTTGACTTTTTGACTTCTATAATTGGCAGCAAGATACTTCAGACATTAATAATACTTTGGAGTGATTTATTTGGTTTTTTTTTAAGTAATTGATAATATCAGAGAGAGGTAATCAATCTTACCACAGTTCTGAGAGATATGGCCTTTAAAATTCAACTTTATCACCATCACACACACACAAAGGATGTAAAAATGGAAAACTTTTATGTGTTATCAAATATGCATAAATAGAAAATCTATAGAGTATAAAATGCATATGTCCATGTAAATTCTTGTGAACCTGTAAATGATAACACACCAACACACAACAATTTTCTCTTTCAACTTACTTTATGGAAAGATACTCAACGATTCTCTTCCCTTTAGGTCCATTCTCAGCACTACCACTAGTTAAATTTTCTTTTTAATTTTACTCCTCTGATTAAAATTTTGAATGGCTTCTCATTGTCAAGAAGAAAAATTATTGAGATGCCTTAACTTGGCATTCACTGTCATTCGCAGTTTGTTTCCATGTCACTCTCCTCCATGCTTCTACAGTCTGATCACATTGACCTTCTTAATACTCCTTAATCCTCCAAACCTCTACGGCTTTATTGGAATTATTCCTAGATCACTCTTACATTCTGTATCAGTTAGGATATACTAAGTTAAAACACAAAAGAATGATCCAAAAATCTCAGTAGCTTGAAATAAACAGGTTTATTTCTCAGTCATGTGATGTGTGGATAGAGCAGGCACTATCTGGAGTATTGTTGAAGGGACAAGGAGAAAAAAGATCAGAGCAAATCACTATGTAATAAAGCTTCCACTAGGACTTGGCCAAAGCCAGTGACACACTGAATCAACAGGAAAGAGAAAGATAATCTCCCCGCAGTGAGGAGCTGAAGAGTATGCTTACTACCTGCACCTTCTCTTTCACCTACTCTAACTTCAAGACCAAGTCAAATATTTCTGATTCCTAAAAGCATCCCTGACTTCCCTGGAGTCAGTCTTTACATATCTTGTGCCCTCAGATCACATTTTATTTACATCAGAATGTTACTTATGATGACGGGTATTTTCTTATTTATAGATGTTAAGCATAAAATTTGATGAGTTTGAAAACCATAAGCAGACATGCATCAACCAAAACAATCAAGATAAAGAACATTTCTATCACCCTGAAAATATCCCTCAGGCCCCTTTGCAGTCAGTCTCCTCATAAGTGCTCTTTATCAAGTTGAGGAAGTTCCTTTCTTTTCCTAGTTTGCTGAGAGTATTTATCCTGAATGGATGTTGGATTATATTAAGTGTTTTTACTGCATCTGTTGATATGATCAAATGTTTTTTCTTCTTTAGTCTCTTGATATGGCAAATTATACTGATTGATTTTCAAATGCTAAGCCAACTGCATATTCCAAGGATAAACTCCATTTGGTTTTAATTTGTTATCCTTTTTATTTTTTGTTGCATTTGATTTGCTAAACTTTGTCCAAAATTTGCATTTAATATGATTATTGATATGGTTGGGTTTAAGCCAAACATCTTGCTATTTTTTTTCTATATGTTCTATCTGTTATTTGCTTTATTTCCTGAATTCTTTTAAATTAATTGAATATTTATTATTATTCCATTTTATCTTCTTTATTGTATGTGATTTTAGTGGTTGCTTTAGGATTTATGGTATATATCTTTAACTTATAATCTGTACTCAAATATTGCACCATTTAACATTCAGTATAAGAATCTTGCAGTAGTATACTTCTACTTACCTCTCCCAGCTTTTATGTTATCTTTATCAAATATTTTACTTCTACATATGTAAAAACCCACTATGCATTATTATTAGTTTTACTTGAAATTGTCAATTACCTTTTTCAGATATTTTAGAAATTAGAAAAAGAAATATCTTCTATATTATCTACATATTATACTTCATTTCTTTAGATAGATGCAAATTTCTATTCAGTATCTTTTTCCTTCTGCCTAAAGAATTTTTTTAACATATCTTGCAGTGCAAGTCTGTTGTTAATGAACTCTTTCAGCGTTTTTGGGTCTGAAAGATATCTTTCTTCCTGCCTTCATTTTTGAAATATATATTCTCTAAGGACAAAATTCTAGACTGAAAAAATTTTAGTACTTAAAAGATATGCCATTGTCTTCTTAATTGCATTATTCTTATAAGAAGTCTTCTGTCAATCTTTTATTTATTTCTCTAAATGTGAAACCTCTTTTTTCCCCCACTGCTTTAACGACTTCCTCTTTGACACTGATTTTCAGCAATTTGATTATCATGTTCTTTGGTGTAGTTTGCTTGATGTTTCTTTTGCTTGGGGTAAGTAGAGATTGCTGAATTTGAGTTTACAGAATTCATGAAATTAGGAAATATTTTTAGCCATTATGTCCTCATAACACACACACACACACACACACACACACACACACACACGTTTCTCTCCTTCTGGGACTCTATTTAAAAATATGTTAGACAGCTTTAAATTAATTGTCCAGCTCACTGATGCACTACTCTTTTCTTTTGCAGTGTCTAATTCCATCCAGTGTAATTTTTATCCGGTGTAATTATGTTGTATATTTTGTCTCTGCATGTTCATTGCAGGTGTTTTCTATATCATTCTTTTGTTTCCTTCATAATATTCATATCTTATTTTACCTTCTTGAATATATGAATTATGTCTATAATAGCTGGAGTTTCTTCTTCCAGTTTTATTGAGATATAATTGACATGCAGCACTATACACGTTTAAGGTGTACAGCTTAATGATTTAACTTACATACATCATAAAATGATTACTACAATTAGTTTAGTGAACATCTATCATTTTATAGAGATGCAAAATAAAAGTAAAAGAAAAATACCTTTTCCTTACGATGAGAACTCAGAATTTACTCTCTTAACAATTTTCATGTATAACATACAGCAGTGTTAATTTTATTAGTCATGTTGTACATCATATCCCTAGTATTTATTTATCTTATAACTGTAAGTTTGTATCTTTTGACCACCTTCATCCAGTACCACTTCCCACCACTCCCCACCTCTGGTAACCACAACTCTGATCTCATTTTCTATGAGTTTGTTTATTTGTTTGTTTTTGAAGTATAATTGATATACAACACTATGTTAGTTCCTGGTGCACAGCATAGTGATTTGATATTTCTGTACTTTCTAAAATGACCACTATGACTAGTCGTTACCATCTGTCACCATGCAAAGATATTACATTATTATTGACTATATTCCTCATGCTTTATATTCCATCCTCATGACTCACTTATTTTGTAGCTGAAAGTTTGTACCTCTTAACCTCCCTCACCTATTTCACTCATCCCTCCACCCACTTCCCTCTGGCAACCACCTGTTCATTCTCTGTATTAATGACTCTGTTTCTGTTTTTTTATGTTTCTTTGTTTTGTTTTTTAGATTCCATATATAAATGATAACATAGAGTATTTGTCTTTCTCTGTCTGACTTATTCCACTTAGCATAATATCCTCTAGGTCATCCATGTTGTAGCAAATGGCAAGAATTTATTATTTTTTTATGGCTGAGTAGTATTCCATTGTATATATATTCTATTACACTTTCTTTATCCATTCATCTATGGTTGGACACTTAGGTTGCTTCCATACCTTGGCTATTGTAAATAATGCTGCAATGAACATAAGGGTACATGTATCTTTTTGAATTAGTGTTTTTGTTTTCTTCAGATAAATACCCAGAGGTGGAATTGCTGGATCAAATAGTAGCTCTACTTTTAACTTTTTGAGGAACCTCCATAACTATTTTTCACAGTGTCTGCATTAATTTACATTCCCATCAGCAGTGCACAAGTGTTTCCTTTCCTCCACATCCTCATCAACACTTCTTATCTGTTGTCTTTTTTATAATAGCCATTCTGACAGGTGTGAGATGATATCTCATTGTGGTTTTGATTTACATTTCCCTGATGTAAATCAGGGATGTGTTCTTTTCACATGTTTGTTGGCCATCTGTATGTCTTCTTTGGAAAAGTGTTTATTCAGGTTCTCTGCCCATTTTTTAATTGGATTGTTTGGTTTTTTGATGTTGAGTTGTATGAGTTCTTCATATATTTTGGATATTAACTCCTTATTAGATTTCATTTGCAAATATCTTCTCCCATTCAGTAGGCAGCCTTTTTGTTCTGTTGATTGTTTCTTTCACTATGCAAAAGCTTTTTAGTTTGATGTGGTCCCATTTGTTTATTTTGCTTTTGTTTCCCTTGCCTGAGGAGACATATCTAAAAAAAAATTGCTAAGACCAATGTCTGTCCTTGCTTACTAATTATATCATCTGTGTCATTTCTGGGTGTATTTATACTGATCAACTTTTCTCCTAATTATGGGTCATATTCTCCTGCTTCTTTGTGTGCTGGGTAATCTTTGATTTGATATCAGATACCAGACGTTGTGAATTTTAAACTTTTGGGTGCTGGATTTTGTTGTATTTATTTAAAATATTTTGATACTTTGCTCTTACACTTAGTTTACTTACCTGGAAACAGTTTTATCCTTTCAAGGCTTACTTTTAAGCTTTGCTAGATGGGCCAAAACACTTTTAGCCTAGGGTTAATTTGATTCCATTACTGAAGCAATACCTTTTCCAGGACATGACTTGATGCCTTGCACATTAGGAGGCCTTTTCACTTTGGCTACTGACAACACAAACTATTCCCAGACCTGTATGCGCAATTATTCCAATTATTCTCTCCCTGTTTCTTTTCTGTTTCTGCTTCTTTCAGTTCTTAGTTGTTTCCTTACATGAATGCATTGATCAATACTCAACCAAAGACTTGAGTGGAAGCCTCATCTCCAGAGTAGTTTGTTCTCTCTCTCCCTTCGCCTCCCACTAGCTCCTCTCCTTAAAGTTCTCCTCTCTGGTACTTTGCCTGCAAATTTTAGCCATCTTGGTGTCCCTGAATTCACACTCTTTCTCCTCAACTTGGGGAGATGGCTGGGCTCTCTTTGAACCTTGTGCTGTGGCCTGGAAATTCTCTCTAGGGGGTAAGCTGGAGGGATTACAGGGTTCACCTCATTGGTTTCCCTTTTCTCAGGAATTACTATCATGCACCTGTTGTCCAATGTCTAAAACTATTGTTTCATATATACTCTATTGCCCTCTACCCCAACGATTTATATTCGTCATTATCCAATAACATTACAAAAAAGACTGCCTTGTCTATGTCTCCAAAAAAATAATTAAGCAGGCATAGATCCCATCCTGCAGAATTTTAAGTCTAATGTGGCCAGAATTGAACAAACTCCACAGGTTAAGCTGGCTAAATTCTCAAGTCCGCAAATTCCTACAGAGAGTTTTTAGAAGTAGAAAGTTAATGTAATCTCTACTACCAAGAAAAAGGGAATCACTAATAGTCTTCTCCTGTCCTGCAGACAAATGTAACATAAGCTGAGGTGAAAAACAATAGGGTGACTTTTTGCCCAAATGCACACGGTTAATTACTAGAAAAATTGAGTCTAAAATCCAGCTGTCATGACTCTCAGTCATCACGAAAAAACTCTCAGTTTTTTCTTCATTATTTTCCCTCTGTGTGCATATCTATCACTTATAAATCTGAGAAGTAATAAATCATTGTTCCCTCAACTATAACATCAAGGGGATGATGATTCAGTTGGGTGCTGAGAAAATATTGGAGTTGAATTGTTGCTAACAATTGTCATGGCTCTTAAGCAGAACTCAGCCCAGGATACAGGAATGGTTACCTGTGCCATCTCCACAGCCCTCCAGAGCTTTCTCTGGGGTGTACAGGCAGTAACTAGTGGTTGAGTGTACAGGCTCTAGGCTAGGCCGACTTAACATTGTTTTCCTTCTCTGCTTCTCGCCAGCCTGTTTCCTCATACATAAAATGAGGACAGGACTTCCCTGGTGGCTCAGTGGTTAAGAAGCCATCTGCCAATGCAGGGGACATGGGTTCGATCACTGGTCCAGGAAGATCCCTCATGCCGTGGAGCAACTAAGCCCACGAGCCACAACTACTGAGCCCGCATGCCACAACTACTGAAGCCCGTGCACCTAGAGCCCATGCTCCACAGCAAGAGAAGCCACCGCAATGAGAAGTCTGCTCACCGCAACGAAGAGTAGCCCCCACTCACCGCAACTAAGGAAAGCCTGCGTGCAGCAACGAAGACCCAAAGCAGCCAAAAGTAAAAATAAATAAACAAATAAAATGAGGACAATAAACGTACCCTCATAGTGGATGTGTTGAAAGGTTTAAATGATTCAGTGCATTGAGGTGTTTAGCATTTATTCTGAATCTTAGTGAGAAATTAATAAATGTTCATTATTATCATTATTTTGTTACATTATGACAATGTTTTTCTAGAACATCTTTAATAACAGAAGCTGAGAGTGGTCTTTCCTTGAAAGCCAAACACATCCCATTATTGTGTTTGCCTCCATTTAGTTTGACTTAGGCAAGACTCTGCAGAATCAAATAATTTTTCTTCCACTAGAATGATTAGAACTCTCTTTATGCCCAGGCACCTATGAGTGTGTACATCATGGGAATGTAGTGCTCTTTTAATTAAACATTATAAAATCTGTAGAACTCTTGAAAGAAATGCAGAAAAAAAATTATGTGAAACACATAATTTCATAGGGAGAAACAACAAACAGTTCAACTGTAGGCTGAATAAATTATCACTCCTGGTGATGCTGATTTTGTAGGGTTCTGAGAAACTTCTTTTCACCACCTGCTGCACCTTTAAATTATGTCAGCTGGCCAATTTCCTTACCTAGCTGAAAAATCAGGCAAAAACTATGACTCAAACTCAGACATCTTCTGTTGTCTTCAATACAAGTTGAATGCTTGGGTTATTTATTGACTATACATTTATATACACATGAAACTGCTTCGGCGTTTTACCAAGACCTACTTCCAATCATTGTCCTTTAATAGCTATCTGGGACTCTTCTTTTGATTCATACCTGAGAACGGTTGCCAGCAACCTTTTCAAACTCTGCATTGCCAGCGGGTATTTGAATAAGACAGGTGGAATATGCTAGGTAGAAATATTGTGCTATCAAGAATAGTCCTAACACCATTAAGACTTAGTATGCCCTGAGCAACCACTGACCAATTCTTGCTATTAAAGGGAATAAATAAGGGAGGCAATTTGTTAGGACAAAGCAGCCACCCCCTACCCCTAATCACTTTCCCCAGCCACTTTAGCAGGGAGAATGTGGACTGTAATTGTTTCTAAGTCTCTGTTGTAATCTGACTTTATATTTTGCAGGGAGTCAGAGAAGAAGATGAAAGATTTGATAATATAGATGTGGTCTCAGTGAAAACTGGTGAAGTAAGACTGAATCATACTTAATTATTACAGGGAAAAGTAAAGATTTTCAGCAGGCATCTACATAGATAGAAAGCCAGGAGACAGCCTGATGAATACAAAACATCTCCATTCTAATTCTAATTCGTATTGTTACCAAGTTTTCTCGCTACAAATGGGCATAGGCTTTCAAGAGTTATGTCTGATGTGAGTAACATGCTCTGGAAAATGTTTTATTACTGCTAACATCACCAGGATATGAATCTTAGAGTTGATTTGTCTCACAGGAATGTTTACTAATTTTATATGGTTTGGCAAGAGATAGAATCACTATAAATGAAAAATATATATTAATGGAATAAAAATGCTTTTTTCACAAATTAATCAGAGATCATTCACAGGCAGAAACTTTTTCTTCAAAATGGAAAAAAATTACCCAATTTGTTATCTTTATACAAGCGTACCTTGTTTTATTGCATTTCACGGTATGGTGTTCTGCAGATACTGTGTTTTTTACAGATTGAAGGTTTGTGGTAATCCTACATTGAGCAATCCTATGGGTGCCATTTTTCCAACAGCATTTGCTCACTTGGTGTGTCTGTGTCACATTTTGGTAATTCTCACAATATTTCAAACTTTTTCATTATAATGTTATTTGTTATGGTGATCTGTGATCAATGATCTTTGATGTTACTATTGTAATTATTTTGGGGCAAGACGAACTACTCCCGTATACCACCATGAACTTAATCAATAAATGTCGTGTGTGTTCTGACTGCTCTACCTATTGGCCATTCCCTGTCTCTCCAGCTCTGCTCAGGCCTGTTCCCTGAGACAAAGCAATATTGAAATTAGGCCAATTAATAACTCTACAATGGCCTCTAAATATTCAAGTGAAAGGAAGAGTTGCACATCTCTTCCTTTAAATCAAAAGCTAGAAGTGATTAAGCTTAGTGAGGAAGGCATGTCAGAAGCTAAGACCGGCTGAAAGCTAGGTCTCTTACGCCAAACCATTAGCCAAGTTATGAATGCAAAGGAAAAGGAAAAGTGCTACTCCAGTAAACACACGAATGTTAAGAAAGTGAAACAGTCTTACTGCTGATGTGGAGAAATATTTAGTGACCTGGCAAGGTGATCAAAACAACCACAACATTCCCTTAAATCAGAGCCTAATCCAGAGAAAGGCCCTAACTCGCTTCAATTCTGTGAAGGCTGAGAGAAGTGAGGAGGCTGCAGAAGAAAAGTCTGAAGTTAGCAGAGGTTGATTCATGAGGTTGAAAAAAAGAAGCTGTCTCCATAACATTAAGTGTAACGTGAGGCAGCAAGTGCTCTTGGAGAAGCTGCAGAAAGTTATCCAGAAGATCCAGCTAAACTAATTAATGAAAATCGCTACCCTAAACAAAATATTTTCAATGTAGATGAACCAGTCTTATATTGGAAGAAGATGCCATCTAGGACTTTCATAGCTAGAGAGAAGAAGTCAATACCTGGCTTCAAAACTTCAAAGGACAGGCTGACTCTTTTGTTAGGGGCTAATGCAACTGGTGACTTGAAGTTGAAGCCTATGCTCATTGACCATACCAAAACCCTAGGGCCTTATGTTAAAGGGTTATGTTAATGTTAGGGAATTATGTTAAATCTACTCTACCTGTGCTCTAGAAATGGAGCAACAAAGTTTGATGACAGCACACCTCTTTATAATATGATTTCCTGAATATTTTAAGCCCACTTTTGAGACCTACTGCTCAGAAAAAAATTCTTCTCAAAATATTACTGCTCATCGACAATGCACCTGGTCACCCAAGAGCTCTGATAAAGATGCACAATGAGATTCATGTTGTTTTTATGTCTGCTAATACAACATCCATTCTGCAGCCCATGGATCAAAGAGTAATTTTGACTTCCAAGTTTTATTATTTAAGAAGTATATTTTGTTAGGCTATAGCTGCCATAGATAGTGATTCCTCCAGTGGATCTGGGCAAAGTTAATTGAAAAAGTTCTGGAAAGGATTCACCATTCTAGATGCCATTAAGAACATTCACAATTTATGGGAAGAAGTAAAAACATCAACATTAACAGGTTGGAAGAAGTTGATTCCAACCCTCATGGATGATTTTGAGGGGTCTGAGACTTCAGTGGAGGAAGTAACTACAGTTCTAAGAGAACTAGAATTAGAAGTGGAGCCTGAATGTGTGACTGAACTACTGCAATCTCATGATAAAATGAATGAGGAGTTACTTCTCAAGGATGAACAAAGAAAGTGGTTTCTTGTGATAGAATCTACTCCTGGCAAAGATGCTGTAAGGATTGTTGAAATGACAACAAAGGATTTAGAATGTTATGTAAACTTAGTTGATAAGGCAGTGGCATGGTTTGGGAGGATTCAGTCCAATTTTGAAGGAAGTTTTACTGTGGGTAAAATGCTATCAAACAGCATTTTCACAACAGAGAAATTGTTGTGAAAAGAAAAGTCAATGGATGTGGCAACTTCATTGTTGTCTTATGTTAAGACATTGCCACGGTCACCCCAGCCTTCAGCAACCACAAGCCTGATCAGTCAGCAGCCATCAACATTGAGGCAAGACCCTCCACCAACAAAAAGATTGCAACTCACTAAAGGCTCAGATGATAGATAGCATTTTTAGCAATAAAGTATATTTAATTAAAGTCTGTACATTGTGTTTTTAGACATAGCGCTATCGCACGCTTAATAGACTACAGTATAGTGTAAACATAACTTTTATATGCCCTGGGAAATGAAAAAATTCATATGACTCACTTTATTGTGATATTCACTTTATTGCAGTGGTCTGGAACAAACCCACAACATTTCTGAGGTCTGCCTGTATTTATCTTACAGATTGTTGAAATACAGTAATGCAATATGTTGTATGTTGGGAGAATAAAACTATTCTCTTCTTTCAAAACAAATTAAACACTACTTTCTTTCTGACCTCTATTTTCTTTTCCAAGACTCCTGTTTTTAAAAACTAAATTATAGTTTGTGTGTCTATAAATAGGGGTGTACACAAACACTCGTGTGTGT
Source organism: Balaenoptera physalus (assembly GCF_965194825.1). Lineage (NCBI taxonomy): Eukaryota > Metazoa > Chordata > Mammalia > Artiodactyla > Balaenopteridae > Balaenoptera > Balaenoptera physalus. Next base: position 148,270,142 of record NC_138890.1, read on the forward strand.
GAGGAGTGACAGTGAGTAATCATAACAAACCTTTTATTGAGCACTCTCCGTTTGCTAAGCTTAATGTACCTTTTCTTTTTTGGTCTTCATGATACTTATATAAAGTGAAGACTATTTTCCATATTTATTTTACAGATGAGAACAAAGAAGCAAAGCAGAACCCTTCTGAAACATTAGCTCTCTCAATCATAAGCATACCTCACTAACACAGAATTTCATAAAGGTGTTTCTTACCTGGTCTTCTCTCCACTGGCCACCACAGTCTTTAAATAACTGGGGAGGGACCACCCAGTTCATGTGTCCTTATATTTAAACAGTATCTTAACAGATTTGTGAGAATGCCTGGACCACACTATCAAGATCGACACTTAAAAATGATGATTTATAAAGCTTAAAGGGAGCTTTATATTAATTTTTTCTTCTTTCCCCCCAAGAATCTAGTAATGCCTCTTATCCTCTGTATCAAAGACAAGAACCTGTCCTTTGGCCATTCTCAGTCTTCCTCTAGGGCTCCAGATCATCTTGTGGGAACATCCTCTTCTTGATTCAGAGACCTTAAAGTCACCCATAATTCTTCAGTTCTGTGCCTTCAGAGAGTTCATCAATAATTTCTGTGGAAGATTCTGTTTTCCTCTCTTTCATTCTGGAAAAGACTGGCTGTTGTCTTTACTAGTTAATGGCAATGCTCATGTGATACTGCAGCTCTCTGCCTCTCTCTAGCCTAAATGTTTTTTACCTGCACCCTCTCTGGTGGCATGTTCTCTTTGGTGGTATATTATCTTCAGTTTCTCCACTCATCTGTATAAACTCCTTTTAGAAGGAGCCCCTTCCTATTTGGAACCTGAATTAAGAATATCAGCCAGCACACATACCTGCCCTTGGAGAACATTATAAACATGTTCCAGCAATAGTCAAGGTTATTACTGATAAATCACTCTGTGCCCAAATAGCAGGTGGATAACAGTTCCATCCTTGATTCCACATTACAACTCTACCACTGGGCAAATTACAAATTAAAATGATGGAAATTTTGGTCATTACAACACTAATGCTCTATGTCTACACTAAGGTGCCTTGAACTCTTCTGTTTTGTATTCTACTGTTAATTATCCCCACATAAAAATCTGAGTGCTTTGCTATTTACAATAGCCAGGACATGGAAGCAACCTAAATGTCCATCAACAGAGGAATGTTTAAAGAAGATGAGGTACATATATACAATAGAATATTATTCAGCTATAAAAAAGAGTGAAATAATGTCATTTGCAGCAACATGCGTGGACCTAGAGATTGTCATACTGAGTGAAGTAAGTCAGACAGAGAAAGACAAATATATGATATCACTTATATGTGGAATCTTTAAAAAGGCTACAGATGAACTTATCTACAAAACAGAAATAGAGTCACAGATGTAGAAAACAAACTTATGGTTACCAGGGGTAAGGGGGAGGAGGGATAAATTGGGAGACTGGGATTGACATATACACACTACTATATATAAAATAGATAACTAATAAGGACCTACTGTAGAGCACAGGGAACTCTACTTAATACTCTGTAATGGCCTATAAGGGAAAAGAATCTAAAAAAGAGTGGACATATGTATATATGTAACAGATTCACTTTGTTGTACACCTGAAACTAACACAACATTGTAAATCAAATAAAAATAAAATTTTAAAAATTTTAAAAATAAATAAAATAAAAATAAAAATCTGAGTGCTTTTGATATGCCTGAGGATGGTCTGGGCAACGCACTGCATTCCCTCCATGATTCCCAACGCGTGTGCTGCTGCATCACATAGAAGTGAAGGAACAAGTTGAACCGTGTCCTGTGACTTTAGAACAGACCAGTTTAATTTAAAAAAACCATTCTTTAGTGGTTTGAAATTCAGGGAATTCTAAAAGAAAAAATTATAGCCATCAAGAAAATCTGGAAGAGGAAAATTTAGGATGTGTCAGTTATGCTAAGCATTTCTCTCCCTTTCTTTGAAGTTCAAGTTCCTTCACGTAGAAAGATGCTTTTCTACGGTATTGCTGGGCTTTTAGCCGTGGTTAGATTAAACAATACAAATGCTTTGTTTGTGTACAATGTCTTTCATCTGGATTCTTTGCAAGGCTTTGAGCACACACTCATTAATCCTCACAGCGTTTCATTGTATGCGTATGCTTCTTTCTTCCTTAGACAGGAATTCAACGGGCAATGTAATTTAAGTGTTGATTTCACTATCATGCAAGCAGAATCCCAGTTTTCTTGCCATTTTCTGGCATAACCATTTTTCTGGGGTTTTTTTTCCTCTTTGCTTTTAGTTATCCGCAGAGCATTTCATTACACACTTGTACTTTCAATTTATTTAACTTCGTATCTTTCTGAATACTTATTTTACCAACCTGAATTATACAGCTTTGCTATAGTGTTCACATTATTTTCAAGCCATTTTCCCCAAAATGAATTTTTAAACTCTGGTTTGGACACAAGTCTCAAGGGAATCATTATAGACTTCACCTGGGATTTGTCTGGAAAGTTTATGGACTGTAGATGGCTACACTTTCTTCTGATTGATATTATCAACTGGATTTCTAATGAACCATTTTCAATAGTTTTAAGTGTCCTCAAAAAGCACATAGGTTTTTCAAGAAATAAAGGTGGGTAATTTGATTTACTGTTCTGTATAACTTGCTTGGTTTTTTTTTTTTTTTTTTTTTTTATAAGAAAAGACAATCTATTTAACCTTAACTAGGAACATTTTTCTTCAGGTAAACCAATTGTGACATTGGACTAATGCACTACTTGGCTTTGAATCGAACAATGGTTACATAATCCCAAATTTTGATTCTAAAAGTTAAAAATCCAATAAACACTACTACTATCCATTTTAGTATGCTTCATCTGTGGAGTTAAATCAGTATTTCCCAATTTGAAAACACTGGATGTGGCCAACATTTGAACCCTTGAATGATCATGAATTTGCTAAAAGGGGTACAGGAATCAGTTCCCATGTACTTTATTTTCTAGAGACTAACAATGTTATATACTATATCTCCCATATATATATATATATATATTTTTTTTTTTTTTGTGATGGTTAGTTTTTTTTTTTTTCACACACCCACACTGTATTTTATTTTTACAAGAGATAAATAGACTGACACCAAGCATTGTACATGGATGACCACAACAAAAGCAACAATGATTGCAATTACCAAACATGAAACACACTCATACTATGTCATAATATTGACATTCAGTCCAGTAATCCTCCACTGTAACAGCTCCTTTACTTTGCAGTGAAAATTGATTTGTATATTCTTTGCCTCTGAGTCCTTGTGGGATTTTTTTTTTTTTTTTTTTTTTTTTAAATTCAGACAGAAAGTCACAAAAATTATACTCATCCTCATCAGTTCACTCAGTCCCATGTAATTAATTGTTTTTTTTCATCTTGATCTTTTGTTAGCACTTTTATGAGTTCATCAGTTTTTCATCAGAATTCTGAAAATGCTTATTCATTCAGTTCAGCAGTACAGTCAGTTACCAGAAACCTGTACTTGTCAGAGTCTTTTCCATGAATTTCTTGAAGATGAAACCCTTTTATAGGAACATATTTGCAAAATCATCAGAGTACACCCAGAACTGTCTGTAAATGACAAAAGACTTAAAAATGACCACGGTAAAAGATTTGATGAAAGTTCATAATAATGCAGTTGACAAGAAAATTAGTTATTTCTGAGATATACATTTTAAAGTAATAACTAGGATTATTACTTATAACATTATACCAGAACATATAAGATTTTTAGAAATTTCATGTAATGTCTGAAACATTTATATTAACATATTTCCATACATATTTCCATACAAATACAAATATAAGATTTTTAGGAATTTCATGTAATGTCTGAAACATTTATATTAACATATTTCCATACAAATAACCCAAGGAAAGTTTAGTATTAGTTGTTTTGTTTGTTTTTTTATACTGCAGGTTCTTATTAGGCATCAATTTTATACATATCAGTGTATACATGTCAATCCCAATCGCCCAATTCAGCACACCACCATCCCCACCTCACTGCAGTTTTCCCCCCTTGGTGTCCATATGTCCATTCTCTACATCTGTGTCTCAACTTCTGCCCTGCAAACTGGCTCATCTGTACCATTTTTCTAGGTTCCACATACATGCATTAATATATGATATTTGTTTTTCTCTTTCTGACTTACTTCACTCTGTATGACAGTCTCTAGATCCATCCACGTCTCAACAAATGACTCAATTTCGTTCCTTTTTATGGCTGAGTAATATTCCATTGTATATATGTACCACAACTTCTTTATCCATTCGTCTGTTGATGGGCATTTAGGTTGCTTCCATGACCTGCCTATTGTAAATAGTGCTGCAATGAACATTCGGGTGCATGTGTCTTTTTGAATTACGGTTTTCTCTGGGTATATGCCCAGTAGTGGGATTGCTGGGTCATATGGTAATTCTATTTTTAGTTTTTTAAGGAACCTCCATATTGTTCTCCATAGTGGCTGTATCAATTTACATTCCCACCAACAGTGCAAGAGGGTTCCCTTTTCTCCACACCCTCTCCAGCATTTGTTGTTTGTAGATTTTCTGATGATGCCCATTCTAACAGGAGTGAGGTGATACCTCATTGTAGTTTTGATTTGCATTTCTCTAATAATTAGTGATGTTGAGCAGCTTTTCATGTGCTTCGTGGCCGTCTGTATGTCTTCTTTGGAGAAATGTCTATTTAGGTCTTCTGCCCATTTTTGGATTGCGGTGTTTGTTTCTTTGATATTGAGCTGAATGAGCTGTTTATATATTTTGAGATTAATCCTTTGTCCGTTGATTCATTTGCAAATATTTTCTCCCATTCTGAGGGTTGTCTTTTCGTCTTGTTTATGGTTCCCTTTGCTGTGCAAAAGCTTTGAAGTTTCATTAGGTCCCACTTGTTTATTTTTGTTTTTATTTCCATTACTCTAGGAGGTGGATCAAAAAAGATCTTGCTGTGATTTATGTCAAAGAGTGTTCTTCCTATGTTTTCCTCTAAGAGTTTTATAGTGTCCAGTCTTATATTTAGGTCTCTAATCCATTTTGAGTTTATTTTTGTGTATGGTGTTAGGGAGTATTCTAATTTCATTCTTTTACATGTAGCTGTCCAGTTTTCCCAGCACCACTTATTGAAGAGACTGTCTTTTCTCCATTGTATATCTTTGCCTCCTTTGTCATAGATTAGTTGACCATAGGTGCGTGGGTTAATCTCTGGGCTTTCTATCTTGTTCCATTGATCTATGTTTCTGTTTTTGTGCCAGTACCATATTGTCTTGATTACTGTAGCTTTGTAGTATAGTCTGAAGTCAGGGAGTCTGATTCCTCCAGCTCCATTTTTTTGCCTCAAGACTGCTTTGGCTATTCGGGGTCTTTTGTGTCTCCATACAAATTTTAAGATGATTTGTTCTAGCTCCGTAAAAAATGCCATTGGTAATTTGATAGGGATTGCATTGAATCTGTAGATTGCTTTGGGTAGTATACTCATTTTCACAATGTTGATTCTTCCAATCCAAGAACATGGTATATCTCTCCATCTGTTGGTATCATCTTTAATTTCTTTCATCAGTGTCTTATAGTTTTCTGCATACAGGTCTTTTGTCTCTCTAGGTAGGTTTATTCCTAGGTATTTTATTCTTTTTGTTGCAATGGTAAATGGGAGTGTTTCCATAATTTCTCTTTCAGATTTTTCATCATTAGTGTATAGGAATGCAAGAGATTTCTGTGCATTAATTTTGTATCCTGCAACTTTACCATATTCATTAATTAGCTCTAGCAGTTTTCTGGTGGCAGTTTTAGGATTCTCTATGTATAGTATCATGTCATCCGCAAACAGTGACAGTTTTACTTCCTCTTTTCCAATTTGTATTCCTTTTATTTCTTTTTCTTCTCTGATTGCCGTGGCTAGGACTTCCAGAACTATGTTGAATAATAGTGGTGAGAGTGGGCAACCTTGTCTCGTTCCTGATCTTAGAGGAAATGCTTTCAGTTTTTCACCATTGAGAATGATGTTTGCTGTGGGTTTGTCATATATGGCCTTTATTATGTTGAGGTAGGTTCCCTCTATGCCCACTTTCTGGAGAGTTTTTATCAGAAATGGGTGTTGAATTTTGTCAAAAGCTTTTTCTGCATCTATTGAGATGATCATATGGTTTTTATTCTTCAGTTTGTTAATATGGTGTATCACATTGATTGATTTGCGTATATTGAAGAATCCTTGCATCCCTGGGATAAATCCCACTTGATCGTGGTGTATGATCCTTTTAATGTGTTGTTGGATTGTGTTTGCTAGTATTTTGTTGAGGATTTTTGCATGTATATTCATCAGTGATATTGGTCTGTAATTTTCTTTTTTTATAGTGTCTTTGTCTGGTTTTGGTATCAGGGTGATGGTGGCCTCATAGAATGAGTTTGGGAGTGTTCCTTCCTCTGCAATTTTTTGGAAGAGTTTGAGAAGGATGGGTGTTAGCTCTTCTCTAAATGTTTGATAGAATTCACCTGTGAAGCCATCTGGTCCTGGACTTTTCTTTGTTGGAAGATTTTTAATCACAGTTTCAATTTCATTACTTGTGATTGGTCTGTTCATATTTTCTGTTTCTTCCTGATTCAGTCTTGGAAGGTTATACCTTTCTAAGCATTTGTCCATTTCTTCCAGGTTGTCCATTTTATTGGCATAAAGTTGCTTATAGTAGTCTCTTAGGATGTTTTGTATTTCTGCAGTGTCTGTTGTAACTTCTCCTTTTTCATTTCTGATTTTATTGATTTGAGTCCTCTCCCTCTTTTTCTTGATGAGTCTGGCTAATGGCTTATCAATTTTGTTTATCTTCTCAAAGAACCAACTTTTAGTTTTATTGATCTTTGCTATTGTTTTCTTTGTTTCTATCTCATTTATTTCTGCTCTGATCTTTATGATTTCTTTCCTTCTGCTAACTTTGGGTTTTGTTTGTTCTTCTTTCTCTAGTTTCTTTAGGTGTAAGTTTAGATTGTTTACTTGAGATTTTTCTTGTTTCTTTAGGTAGACTTGTATAGCTATAAACTTCCCTCTTAGAACCGCTTTTGCTGCATCCCATAGGTTTTGGGTCGTCGTGTTTTCATTGTCATTTGTCTCTAGGTATTTTTTTATTTCCTCTTTGATTTCTTCAGTGATCTTTTGGTTATTTAGTAATGTATTGTTTAGCCTCCATGTGTTTGTCTTTTTTACGTTTTTTTCCCTGTAATTCATTTCTAATCTCATAGCGTTGTGGTCAGAAAAGATGCTTGGTATGATTTCAATTTTCTTAAATTTACTGAGGCTTGATTTGTGACCCAAGATGTGATCTATCCTGAAGAATGTTCCGTGCGCACTTGAGAAGAACGTGTAATCTGCTGTTTTTGGATGGAATGTCCTATATATATCAATTAAATCTATCTGGTCTATTGTGTCATTTAAAGCTTCTGTTTCCTTATTTATTTTCATTTTGGATGATCTGTCCATTGGTGTAAGTGAAGTGTTAAAGTCCCCCACTATTATTGTGTTACTGTCGATTTCCTCTTTTATAGCTGTTAGCAGTTGCCTTATGTATTGAGGTGCTCCTATGTTGGGTGCATATATATTTATAATTGTTATATCTTCTTCTTGGATTGATCCCTGGATCATTATGTAGTGTCCTTCCTTGTCTCTTGTAACATTCTTTATTTTAAAGTCTATTTTATCTGATATGAGTATAGCTACTCCAGCTTTCTTTTGATTTCCATTTGCATGGAATATCTTTTTCCATCCCCTAACTTTCAGTCTGTATGTGTCCCTAGGTCTAAAGTGGGTCTCTTGTAGACAGCATATATATGGGTCCTGTTTTTGTATCCATTCAGCCAGTCTATGTCTTTTGGTTGGGGCGTTTAATCCATTCACGTTTAAGGTAATTATCGATATGTATGTTCCTATGACCATTTTCTTAATTGTTTTGGGTTTGTTTTTGTAGGTCCTTTTCTTCTCTTGTGTTTCCCACTTAGAGAATTTCCTTTAGCATTTGTTGTAGAGCTGGTTTGGTGGTGCTGAATTCTCTTAGCTTTTGCTTGTCTGTAAAGCTTTTGATTTCTCCATCAAATCTAAATGAGATCCTTGCCGGGTAGAGTAATCTTGGTTGTAGGTTCTTCCCTTTCATCACTTTAAGTATATCATGCCACTCCCTTCTGGCTTGCAGAGTTTCTGCTGAGAAATCAGCTGTTAACCTTATGGGAGTTCCCTTGTATGTTATTTGTCGTTTTTCCCTTGCTGCTTTCAATAATTTTTCTTTTTCTTTAATTTTTGCCACTTTGATTACTATGTGTCTCGGCGTGTTTCTCCTTGGGTTTATTCTGTATGGGACTCTCTGCACTTCCTGGACTTGGGTGGCTATTTCCTTTCCCATGTTAGGGAAGTTTTCGACTATAATCTCTTCAAATATTTTCTCTGGTCCTTTCTCTCTCTCTTCTCCTTCTGGGACCCCTATAATTCGAATGTTGTTGCGTTTAATGTTGTCCCAGAGGTCTCTTAGGCTGTCTTCATTTCTTTTCATTCTTTTTTCTTTAGTCTGTTCCGCAGAAGTGAATTCCACCATTCTGTCTTCCAGGTCACTTATCCGTTCTTCTGCCTCAGTTATTCTGCTATTGATTCCTTCTAGTGTAGTTTTCATTTCAGTTATTGTATTGGTCATCTCTGTTTGTTTGTTCTTTAATTCTTCTAGGTCTTTGTTAATCATTTCTTGCATCTTCTCAATCTTTGCCTCCATTCTTATTCCGAGGTCCTGGATCATCTTCACTATCATTATTCTGAATTCTTTCTCTGGAAGGTTGCCTATCTCCACTTCATTTAGTTGTTTTTCTGGGTTTTTTTCTTGTTCCTTCATCTGGTATATAGCCCTCTGCCTTTTCATCTTGTCTATCTTTCTGTAACTGTGGTTTTTGGTCCACAGGCTGCAGGATTGTAGTTTTTCTTGCTTCTGCTCTCTGCCCTCTGGTGGTTGAGGCTATCTAAGAGGCTTGATGGTAGGCTCTGGTGGTGGGTAGAGCTGACTGTTGCTGTGGCGGTCTGAGCTCAGTAAAACCTTAATCCACTTGACTGTTGATGGGTGGGGCTGGGTTCCCTCCCTGTTGCTGTGGCGGTCAGAGCTCAGTAAAACCTTAATCCACTTGACTGTTGATGGGTGGGGCTGGGTTCCCTCCCTGTTGGTTGTTTTGCCTGAGGCAACCCAACACTGGAGCCTACCCGTGCTCTTTGGTGGGGTTAATGGCAGACTCTGGGAGGGCTCACGGCAAGGAGAGCTTCCCAGAACCTCAGCTGCCAGTGTCCTTATCCCCACGGTGAAAGAGAGCCACCACTCGCCTCTGCAGGAGACCCCCCAACACCAGCAGGTAGGTCTGGTTCAGTCTCCCCCAGGGTCACTGCTCCTTCCCCTGGGTCCCGATGCACACATTACTTTGTGTGTGCCCTCCAAGAGTGGGGTCTCTGTTTCCCCCAGTCCTGTCAAAGTCCTGCAATCAATTCCCACTAGGCTTCAAAGTCTGATTCTCTAGGAATTCCTTCTCCTGTAGCCAGACCCCCAGGTTGGGAAGCTTGACGTGGGGCTCAGAACCTTCACTCCAGTGGGTGGACTTCTGTGGTATAAGTGTTCGCCAGTCTGTGAGTCACCCACCCAGCAGTTATGGGATTTGATTTTACTCTGATTGCGCCCCTCGTACCGTCTCACTGTGGCTTCTCCTCTGTCCTTGGACGTGGGGTATCCTCCTTGGTGAAGTCCAGGTTCTTCCTGTCAATTATTGTCTAGCAGCCAGTTTTGATTCTGGTGCTCTCGCAAGAGGGAGTGAGAGCACGTCCTTCTACTCCGCCATCTTGGTTAATCCCTTGCTTGGTTTTATACTTAGCAAGTGCTGTTCCCTTCTTGCACCTTCTTAAACACAGAGACCCACCATCATACACATATACATTTGCCATTGGCTTTTTTCCAGAGCAATTTGATGTCTACTTTAAGATGAAACATCTGTCACTCTGTACTAAAGGTCCCCAGACTATGAGAGAGAAATAGAAAAGGGATAGACAGCTCTACATGGATTGGAGGCAGATATAATCTTACCTTCTCTCTCTAGTTGAAAAGCTGATACCTGAATGTAACTGACATGACCATGCATAGGGAAAGTGGCAGCTTTAAAGCAACTTGAATCCAAATAGTTTGACTCTTTCCACAACTGTCTACACCTCTGTGGCACCCAAGAACTAACTCAGTGAAGCACTGGGCCAACATGCCTTCTGTGTGACTTGAGCCAATCCTTAAAGGAGCCAGGAGCTTGTGCCACCTGGGCATCTGGATGGTTCCTCCAGACAGCTCTTCCTACAATACATTATAGGAGGTCCTGGAAGGAGTCATAATCTGAAACCTCTACAGATGAGAAGAGGCCCCAAGGAGAGAACACTGACAGATCATTGTATACAAGATTGTTGCCTATTGATGACCGGAATGGACAGATACCCAGCCAAATTCTAGTTTTATTCTCTAGTTTGTTTCTCGTGTGGCCTCACTCACTCTCATAGCTTTGATAATCATTTTTACACTGCCAGTTCTGCATCCCCAACTGTGATATCTCTACTCATTTTCAGAGCCATATGGCCAACTCTCTGCTAGTCATTTTGACTCTAATTTCTCACCAAATTAAATTCACAATCTGTCCTACACCTTCTCCTCCTCCTGTGTTCTATATCTCAGGCATCATCATATCATCATAATTGCCAAAACCAGAAATTCTATGGCCACGCTTTACCTCTCCCTCTTCTTCTTGCACAACCCCACCACACACACACACACGCACTCACACACACAAACACACACTCACTCACTATTCATAGCCACCTATTGATCTTACCTTTCAAATAGCTTTGGAAATCAACTACTGTGCTCCATCCCCACTGCCACTGCTGCAGTTCAAAGTCAAATCATCCCTAGCTTAGATAACTGTTAATATCCTTTTAATCAGTTAGTCTTCTGTCTCCATTCTTGCCCTTCCTCTGCCACCTCTCCAGACTGGCCTCTAATTTCTATCTATTCTTACAACTCCTCAAAGACTGTGTTCTTTCCCTTACACTTGAGACTTCACACATGCTGTGCCCTCCAGGTAGAAGACTCCTCTGCCTTCCTTGACTGGCAATTGCTACTGATCCTTCAGATCTCAGCTTCGATGTCACTGCCCTAATCTCCAAATTGGAGTAAGGCATCTCTCCTTTGTGGTCCCCAAGCACTCAGGGCTTTCCCTGTCACAGGACAGTACTGGAAATCCCTGTTTGCTTGTTTATGCTCCCAGCTGACTGTAACCTCCATCAGGCTTGGAACCTGGCCTACCTTGCTCACCATTGTTTTGTTGGCATGTGGCAAAGATTGGGACACAGTTGGTGTTTAGTAAATACTTATGAGCTCAGAAGAGAAGGGAAAAAGGAAAGTCGAAGAAGGAGGAAGATTGCCAAACACCATCTGCTTTGTAAATATATAAATAAATATGTAAATGTGAATAACTCTGTAAATAAATAAAGCCCTGAAATCAGTGGGGGTTTTTTTCTTGTGATCTGACTCTTTGTTATAAAAGTAGACTATAGAGAAAAAAAATAAACAATTTAATTGAAGTTCTAATTAGTTGGTTTCTGAATCAAGTTTTAAACTAGAGATTTATTTTAAAGTCTTAATAATCTTTTTAATACATAAGAGGAGACTGATCTTTAATAAGATAATGTAGTGGAACCTCTTGTAAAATATGTAATCTTCTCTATTTATGTTTTTTTTTTAATCCAGATTTCAGAAATAGCATCTTCTTTAAGTGCAATATATCAGAATAACTACTAATTTGGTCAGCTCCTTTAAGGGATTTCTGGAACACTCTTAGACGCATCACTTTAATGAAAAAATTATCACAACAGAGACAAGTTCATATTTAAGCTTGAATTTGTTTAAGATTAGATTTTGACAAAAAGTGTGGTCTTTCTTGCCTCCCATTTTAAATCAGTTCCAATGACCATACCAATGTACCTTTAAGGGTTAGTTAAGATCTTTCCAAATATAAGTCCATAGATGTCTTAATGACCAAAATATCCTGGGTATATGGTAGGAATACCATCTTCTGTGTGCTTTTAAGTTCCAGCCACATTAAGCCTAGGAGATGCAAACCAATTTGGATGGAATATTGTTACATTCATTTTTCAAAGTCAGAGTGCAACTTCAGGGGCCAGGTGTCAATTTGTCCATCATCTTTCTTCAGTCCTGCTCCTTTCTAATTCCTGTGGTCACTTGAACAACTTCTCCCTCATCAAGAAAAAAAAAGGAAGGACACCAGGAACAATAGAGCTAATGAGCATGCTTCTAAATTATGTATATAATATATATATAACTTATATAACTGTTATATATACATGCATATATCTATATATATACATATATAGATATATCCTACATATATATACTAGACAGAGATCCTGGATTTAGAACAAAATTATTGTAATATTATTTCTCTAGTGCAAAAAGGTAATAAAACACGTAACAATGCTATAACCAAAAAGAGTAATTTCATTCTGGCCTGAGAGTTGGATAAAGGCTTAATTAGCTTTTCCCATTGCTGAAGCCAACAAATCTTATTGTCCAGACAGTGAGAGGCCAAGAGCCATGAGGTCTGATGAATCTCACAGTTTCCTATTTGGATAGGAAAAGGGATTTACAGAGGAACAGCATGCAAGCCGCTGGGCAACACTAGGCATGTGAGACTGTTGTCCATCTTTGGATGGTCAGAAACAAAACTACCTTTGTACCAGAAAGTAATTATCTCTTTCAATTGGATTTTCCCCTTCTCAATATACACAGTGTTAGAATTAGACATTTTTCTAGTATTAAGTAGGTCAGATCACGGTAGGGTCCAATGGAACTGGCTCTTCCATGCAGGGCAGAGTGGGATGGGGCACCTGGGGGAGAGTTTTAAGAACCTCTTCCCATAGGGATTCTTTGAGTGTATTACTTGGTTTTCTTTATATCCAAACCCTTTACAGTAGGTTTAATCATTTAATTGTTAACAATTATTTGTTTAAAAAAGAGGGATGTGTATTTTGGCTTAATTATAGGCAATCCAGTTTTTTTATCCCACCACTAAAAGTCCCTGTTTGTAACCATGATGAAAATTTATTTTAATATTTTGTCTCACTTCACAGAGATTTGTTAAGATTTATAAGCACTTTTGTTGCCTTCTCATTTCTACGTATTATGTCCTTTTGTTTACTTAGTGTAGGACACTTTGTGTAACTATTATCCATGGTTACTCTACAACTGGTGAATTTTTAAAATAAGTCTATCTTCTGCTGAGGCAAAAATATAAGCAAAATTATTTTCCATGAAAAAGATAGTTCTTGCTTTTATTTTCAATAAATATTTTATTTATTTTATTTTATGTCCAGTATGGGTTGGACATAATTTTTGCCCTAACATCCTTACTATTTTATTTCTCTTATCAGCATGCAGTCTGCCTTTAAAATTTTTTCCCCTGATTATTTATACTCCTTTTCCTTTCTAAGAATCCAAGGCACTTTATCGGTATTATTTTTAATTTTTTAACAATTGAAAGTTAGGACTATGTCTTTAATCTTTGTATTGCCAACACTTAGCCCAGAAAATAACTTATAGTAGGAATTCAGCAGAAGTTTGTAAATAAATGCTTGATTGAAAGAATATGTTATACTACATTATATTATTTACGTATTTTATCTACCATCCTTGATTCATTTTCTGCATCCCCTACAGCTTATGGCAAACTATAAGTTCAATAAATGAATAATCAGTGGCAAAATAGTAGTGAAATGGGCATGCAAAGAAGCAACATTTGCCCAGGTTCAAGGACCTTTGCCTCTGTGTCTTTCAAACTCTTTTTTTTCTGTCATTCCCCCAAGAGCATAATAACTCCTCTTTGCTCCTTCTTGAAATGAATGACTCATCTATAGGAGGGAGTAGGTAAGCCCAGCAAGCAGCAAAATTAATTAATATTCCGGTTTGGGAGAAGGGCAGAGCCTAAGTCATGAAGATGGCTTGACTCAACTGCAGTAAGGTGTGTGGTGTGTCATGTAGCTTTGACAGAGTAAGTGAGGATATTTTCATGGGAGCCAGAACATGCTAATAATAACAGTTTGACTTTTATACTCTTTCTAAGATGGTCATAACTCACCTCATTATGTCTGTTCTTTTTAAGGAAAGGTATGTAAAATCTCTGTGGGTGTCTCTGTACAATAAAAGGAAAACTTTTCTTTGTTCCTTTCTGTTAATTAAATCATTTAATGTCATCAACAGATGCTTTCTTACCTCGCACTGGCATTATTTGCAGCAAAGAAGGGAAAAAATTCTTCCTCCCACTTGCCAGCTTCCCATTCCTCCCAGCTTTATGACTGGAAAGAATAGAAAAACATCTGCATTCGGTATGATTTGGAGCCCATGTATGCAGCCACAAAGTCTTCTAATTGGATTAGGCTGCTCCTAGGAACTGAATTCCATCATATGTGGTCAAATGTGTGCCTATGTTGAGGGGAGGAAAGTTGAAAAATTATGTTTTATTATGTGTTAGTCAATATAAGAAAAAAATTAATATCCTGGTGAGTATCTTACCAGGAAAGAAAGGATAAATTTGCTGTTTTGAACTTTCAAAGACCTAAACAGAAAACTGAACAAAAACAGTAGAACCAGGTTTACCTAGGCAACTTCATCACTAAGAGCATTAACGATTCCTCCCTGTGAAATTTTCAGCTCTTTACATGACCAAATTAAAGTTTTTCTAAATGGGGAGTGGAGTGGGGGGGGGGGGGGATGGAGGGATCACTTTGTGTATAACTTGCATCCAGGAAGTACAGAATGATTAACCAGGATGAATCCGTAAGACTTCCCAGCAATATTTGCTGCACTTCGTGGTTATTACTTAGCTTTTAAAGGGAATAAAAAACACAAGTAAATGATTTGATGGGAGGGTATCACATTACCTTAGGCAAGCACAGTGCCACCGTACTCTGTAACAGGAAGAAGACCAAAGACAAAAGACATAAGCCTGGAGTGGACTTCATGGAGTAAGAAACATGGGAAACTACCCATGTGACTAGTTGGCAAATCAGAGCAAGAGAGGGTTCTTGCCCTTGATGTCGTCCCCCAGATCCACCCCATCCCTAGTCCTTAACAGGGTAGGACCAAAGGGAAGAGGACACTTCCAGTCCTGAGCATTTGCTCATCAAGTTCTCAAATGGCCTGGGTCAGCTTGGGAATCACTATGGCTCAGTAAATAATAAGAGTGAAGACAATAAACTTGTCTGTCTTGTTCAGCATTTGTCTATAGCCATGAGTTGGTATATGCACTAATATTTATGAATGAATGAATAAATGATTATATGATACCAACAATAAGAATTGTTTCCACTTATTGAGAACTTACTAAGTGCTGAGACTGCGTGCAACACTTTATGTGTATTCCCTTATTTAATCCTTGTTTATTCCACAGGGATAGGATTCATTTTATTTTCATTATAGCCTTTCTGAAAAGTAATGGTCAGAATGCTTTATGGTAAAATTAAGTGAATTAAAATTTAATATTGGGAAGTTTCTTTATTGAAAAAAATTCTTTTAATAATCATGTAAAACAAGGGCTATATAAGTAAAAAAAAAATCTGTATGAATTTATAAATTCACAAGATTATAGACAAGGGACTTTTGAGACCACCTAGTTTAATTCCCTAATTTCATGAAGGAGGAAAATGAGCCACAGATGAAATTAGACCCAATGTCAAATAGTTAGCCGTTGCTAGAGTGGGACCAGACCCCTCACCCCGCCAAGTTGTGCAGGTCCCAATGGGCTTCTTTTGTGATATTCTTTTACTACTCTCTTTAAGATTATTAGGGTTAATGAGTATTTAATGATTATAAGAGTCAGTGGAGTCAGAGAATCCCAGTTCATTGCATTACCTCATGTCACCCCAGGTCTCTGGGATCATGCAATGACATAAATCTTGATGTATTGCTTAGTGAGGATTCTCAAGAATGTGATTGTGACCCAGATCACTGGGAGGGAGAGGAATGAAGCTATAGCTACACCACACCTCAAATTTTTCCTATAGACTCCTATCTGTGCTACTGCCAACTAAAAATATACATATTTTAACTGTGGTCCCCGGATGACTTTCCCCTCATCCATTAGTTCGAAAAAGTTTGAAAAAGTTTTGAGAACTCACCTTGTGTCTGTAGGGAATATTGTCTCTCTGGCCAAATCACTGTGTGGGGAGGAGGAAACCATGCCTGGAGCCCAAGATTAGAAGTCAGAGCTTCCCAGCCCTGCAGAGGTACCTTGATCAATGCTCCTCCCAAGAAGTCAAGCTCCTGCTTCTCTAGCTGTTAATGGAAGGGCAGTCCAGGGTGTCCTGCTGTCCCCGTGTTACAAGATTGGTTATATAACCCCTGAAAGGGTGCTCATTATATTTCTGTAGCGTGACCTAAAGTTGGTTATCTGGTCATTAGGACCCTTAGACAACTCAGAACATAACCAGAATGTGGCAATCCATCTTTGGAGAAAGAGAACATCCGCGGGGATTATGATATAGTCTTACAAATGGAGCAAGGCTGGTCACTTCTCGTATGCTCTTCATCAAGCCATATTCTGAAAGAAGTTTTCACTTCTTCCTGCAGCCTCCAGAAAGAACCCTCTTGTAACCTTCTCCATTTAATGAGAATCTGTCCTAGGTCGTTTCTGTTTTTGATTTTTTTCCTTTTTTTTTTTTTAATGTAGAGTTGATTTACAATATTGTGTTAGTTTCAGACATAGAGCAAAGTGATTTGTTTACACATATATATGTCTGTATATATCTATATTCTTTTTTCTATTCTTTTCCATTACAGTTTATTATTTTTAAGATCTTTAAAACCCAATTTTTTCCAATATTCAGCTCATACACAATCAAGAAGTTTACTCTGTACCCAACTCTAAGGCAGCTTAAACTTGAAAGGATGCATTTGAAAACCAAACAACTCAACTCCACATTGCCTTTGTGGAGGCAGAACAAGAAGAGAATATTAAGTCATTTCTTAGTTAGATGGTTGATTTCTTAACAAGGTAAAATTTAGTATGGATCAGCTAGCCACATAACACTCCCACTGAGGAAATGAGACGACACAGTCATTGTCTTTGACTCTGGTGGAGAAGCCTTAATTTCAGAGGTATCCATGATTCTGATCTCCCAATTTCTCTCTTTTTGTAATGAAGACTCACAAATAGTTAACCCAGCCTGCTCATCTAGAGCATAGAATAGATTCCTTCTACAGTAGCCTGGAGAATCCAGTCCTGATTCTAGCTTTATTTCTTCCCTTAGGTCAAATAATGTCAAGTTCCCCTATTTATTGATGCTCATCTCAGGTATGGATTTTAAAAAGCAAAAGCCAAGCCAGCCCAACAGAAGATCCCTTGTGTTTTGTGAAGCATGACATCACAGATCACATTCCTTCTGCATCAGGCAATTTTTGTTTAGCACCTTGTTTTGTCTCTTGGGAGGAATGATTCAGACCCATGTGGCCAAAGGTTTTCCTGGAGTCAGACTCATGACTAGTTCCTAAGCTTTTAGGGAATATTTATGAAGGCAGAGCTCTGGAAGCTAAAATGTTTCACTATAAAGATTTGCTCCTTAATATCTACAGAAGTATCTCACTAAGTATCTACAGAAAATCAAAACAAGAGGCGTTTGGGGCATTTTAAAGCAGGAGTGCCCAAGTAGAGGGTGTGGTAGGGTCCCACAAAGCTTTCAGAAGGGTCCTTTTTCCTTATCCTATTGACTGTATTGTATGACAATTCAGAATTCTTAAAGAACTAGTTTAAATATCAAAAATAGATCAAGTCGGGATGACAGTATTATAACCAGACACACGATTAGAGGGTGGGCTGAAGAAGGTAGCAGAAAACCAATCATCAGTTTGAAGCTATTATCTTTGTGCTGTTGTAATCAGATTAACATTCGAGTATTATAATTCCGGTTTAAGACAAAGTAGTTTTAATTCTCTCAAAGGCTTCAAAATAGCCCTCTTTTTTAAGGGAAAAAAGCAAAATGTCACTTCTTGACAGAGAGAATTACCTCTGATAATTACCTATTGATATTATTGATTATTATTATATTATAATATATATTATTATATATTATTGATATTATATGATATTGATTGCTTCTTCAATCACTGAATATTTAATGAATACCCAGCATATAGCCTAGCACTAGGCTAGGCCCAATGAAGAAGACTCCTAAGGGCTCTTCCGAAAGGAAATTTAGAAGGAGAATACATGAGCATTAGATAGGAACACTCCTAATACTTTAAAACAGTTTCACCTTTATATCCCCACCTCTCGGCACATTTTATTTTAGGTGTCCAATAAACCACCAGTGAATGGCTAAAGAAAAACAGAAGTGAAGGGAAAAACACTGTGTGTTTTCGAATTCTGGAAGACTTTCCACAGAAAATTTGAAAGGATGGCTGAATGGGTTTTATTTTGAAACTAGAAAATGCTGGAGCAGAGGACATTAGAACTGGAAGGAACAGTGAGGACAAAGACATGATGTCCACCCCAGATTGATCCAGGTGTGTTTGGGGTTGGTGAGTGGCAGGCCTTGCTGGAAAGGACGACAAGGTCCAGAAATATGACGGATGACAGACGTGTTGAGTAGAACAATAAGGGATGTTCTTACTTGTTCTTTTATACTTTAAAGTCACTTATATTTTCTGATCAGGGAACAGAATCAACTAAAGCCTTGGTTGAGGAAGGTGGATTTGGAAGGAACATATAAGGTGGCTTACAGCAAGTAGAGAAAAGGATGATGTAATGGTTTTCAAATATATTTGTAAAATTTTCATCACTCCTTCCTCCAGAACGTGGAGCCTAATCTCCCTTCCCTTGAATGTGGGCCGAATTAAATGACTCAATTCTCACAAGTAGAATATGTCAACAAGAATAGTGTGTGACTTCTGAGGTTAGGTGATCCAAAGTGTAGTTTCAGCCTGAAACTTGAATCCTTCACTTTGGAGAAATTAGCCCCTATGTCATGTGGACATTCAAGCTGCTCTATGGAGAGGCCCAAGTAAGGAGGATAATGAGAGCTCTCACTAAAAACCAGCATCCACGTGCCGGCCACATGAATGAGCCATCCTGAAAGCACGTGCTCCACCTTGTCAGGCCTTCGATGACTGCATCCCTGGGGATATATTGACTGCAACTTTATGAGAGAGATCCTGAGCCAGACCCTTCAGTTAACCTATTTCTGAATTTCTAAGACTCAGAAACTGTGAAGATAATAAATTTGGGGATGATTTGTTACACAACATTAAGTAACTTATGAAGATGGTAAGGTTAGGTTATAAAAAGAGTGTTGTAACAACCTAGAACCTTGAATGTGGTCTTTGGCCATAAGAATGGTAAGGAATAAGTAAACATAATACATTATAAGGGGCAAGACTTAGTGACTTGTTGATCAGAGGAGTTGAGGACAAGAAATAAACCAAGATGTCTCTGAGAAAGTATAAGAACAGTGGTAGCCATGAAAGAAATATCAGTAGGGAGTGGTTGGGAGAAATGGCTTTAAGGGAAATCATCTCTTAATCTTGCAGCTGTTGAGACGGAGACCATATAAGAAGCTATAATGAGAATGATGAAATGTTGAATTTAGAAGATTGCTTAGAGATTGGTTAGTTAACAATTACCCTGTTTTACAGATAAAGGCAAGGCAGTTACACAAGACTCTGCACTAGAAGGGCCCTGGGCTTCTTGGTTTAATGCTCAGCTTCTGCCCTCTTGAAATTTTTAATAATTTTTGAGCAACAGGCCCTGCATTTTCACTTTTCACTAGGTTGGCAAATTAAATAGCTAGTCTTGTGTACACTCCAGGCTTTCTCTACTAATTCTGAAAAAAATTACTTGATGAGTGTGGGATTGTCTGTTCCTCATATAATTCAAAGATTTGAGAGTGTGGGAGAAGGGTTTGGTTCTTACTGCACTGCATCATTTGCCACTCATCTTAATGTGTTTCTAGGAGTTGCCATTTTCCAGATGGTGAATCATCATGAAGGCGATGGGTCTGAGACACAGATTTCCTTTAGATTGCTAACGAGTGACATTCCTGATTCTCAAATGTGGATTCTCCTTCAGTGGAGATGCGGGGTTCCACTGCGGAGATGCTGTCATATTGGTGAACACTGAGTCTGCTAATTGTAACACTGCAAGATACTGTATGGTATGTCCTAAATCAACTCACATTGCACACACTTACTGAGACCGATATAACCTTGGACAAATAATGAAGATATGACACCTTCTTTACCTCAGTGAATTCTAGTTCTTGGTAGCTAAGAGAGACATATGTTCTAGAATATCACTGAACAAGAAAAACTATTAAGCAAAAAAAGGCATAGTCCTTTTATTAGGAGGCAAAGAGTATAGAAGTAGAATATAGATACTTAATCTTGAAAAACAGACACCAACACTAAACCTGTAAGAATACTAGTTCTACATGGAAATGAATCTCTTAATCTCAGCACACACCCATTTCATTCTTTTATTAATACTCAATAAGTATTAGGTAGAGGTGATTGAAACACTATAATTTTATAAAACATAAAGCATTTGTAACCATATCTTATTTCAAGAATACTGCAATTTAATTATTAATGCCTGTAGTTACACTTGTTGAGGAGTAGGAAGAAAAACACATACAGACATCTGGTAGCAAGAAATGGTAGCGAGCAACCCTCCCTGTTTTAAGTGGAACCACAATCGTTGCTTTTAAATACACAAAGTAAACATTCAGAAGTAAAAAATGGTGAAAGGAAATGGGGCACATACACAGGGTTTTTTTTTTTATGTTTCTGAATAATTATTTTTTATAACTGAGGAATTTGGGGAGCAGAAGAGTTTTTCTCCTGTCTAGCAAGTACCATGTGCTGCTTCCTGCTCTAGTCGCAAAAAAAAGGAATCCTATGTGGCACAACTACTACACAATACTGCAGTTTCATAAGCTTCAGAGCAGGTGTCTTCACCTCAGGTCTGTGGACTCCTGTAAGTTCCGTGGGACAGTAAGGGAGTGATAACCTCCCCTGAAGTGTGATGCAAAACATGGCGCTGCTGTGGGTGTATGAAGAGAAGAACTTGGAGTATTTCTCTGCCTGGAATACGGGCCTCCTCTCTGCCTTTCTCATTCCCACCTGGCCCTGAATGCTCAACTCAAATCCCACCTCCTCCTAGATACATTATCCCAGTCACTGCATCTCCCACCCCTCCCGCCTCTTATGAAGCTCTCCTATTTTGGACTCCTGGGGTTTTCTCATCTATATCATTTATCTGTCCTTTGTCACATTTTGATCTGTTTTCCCTAATGTATTGAGAGATCCGGGAAGGAAGGTGCCCTTTGTATCTTGTTGCGTTTGTATTCCCAACATATATACTGTAATATATATGAGTATATATATACTCCGTGAGTAGTATACTCCGTGAGTAGTTGGTGAGGCCGTTGTTATCGAGAATGTCTCCATCTTAGAGGGTCTCTCCTTTCCTGGCGCACTCCATAGGATCTGAAAAACTTCCCCAAATATCTCCCCTCTTCACCTCGTTCCCACCTCAAGGCTGACCTCATTAGATTCCACCAGTACTTCATATTTCATCGAACGTTTCACATTCCTTAATTCCATTTGTATTATGTATTTATCTCCTCTGTGTAGACAAAAGAGTTCACATCTGGGTTTGGGGAACAATATTTCTAAATGGTCATAAGCTTGTACGATAAAATTTGTTCAAGGTTTTAAATGGTATTTCTCTAACGTCGTTGAACAAGAAATAAATCTCCTGAATACACTTTAATCTAACCTTAATAAGCAGATATTCACAGAAGAATGTGCCTCCCTCTCCTTCAGTTAAATGGTGATAGAAGTACTGAAGATAATATATAACATGAATTAACAAGACTTGCTTTAGAAATATACAACCCACTCAATGTGTGTGTGCATGAGTGTGCTTGCATAGTTCCTACATGTGTTTATATGTTTTGTGAGATACTGTTTCTCCACCTCCCTTACTGCACCTATTAGAATCTGCTTTGTATTAAGCAGATTTTTTTGCTTTGTTTACATTCTTGTTTATCCTCCTTCTCTAAATTGGAGATTCTCAAGGGATAAGAGCCAGAGATCTTTTGCAGGGGAGCCTTCCACTGGGTGGCGCACACAGAGTGCTTTGCATATAGAAGTTACACAATAAATTTTACCTTAATTTGATAGATGGCATTCATAATGATATGAAATATTAAGGTGATATTCAATCACTGCAGGTTTGGGCAAGAAAGCTACATCAGGTATATGTTTACTTGATCTCTTCCTTCCAAATAGACAGTGAACATCAGCTAGACTGCAATTGCCTATCAGCAGAAGTAGCATTTCTACCCACTTGGGAAACATGGCTAATATTACCAAGATGGACAGTTCTACAGCAGAGAAGACCCTGGAGACCCAATGGTCTGGAACTTTCTTTCCTCAATTAATGCATAGGCAAGTTCTTCCCAAATGACTTCTTAAAAGGGTGTGTGTCTCTAAATGGCCACAGGCAGACTTTTCTTGTAGATTAAAATCAAGAACTATGTTTTCTGACCCAGCTCTGCACTTTGACCTGTTCTTGTGCCTTTAGGTAGCATCGCCCCTGCCCTGGGGCCAGCTCTGGGTGCTCTGCAGGTGCTTGCCACACCTGTGAATCAGTTAAAGCACTGGGTGGGGAAGTTTCATTTTCTGTCAAGCACCTCGGAAACTAACGTCCCAACACAAATGGGACCAGAGAGTATCTATAAGAAACATAGACTTCTGATCAAAGTGCCTTGAGGTCTGAGAATCCTCTTCCTCTACCTATAAGCCCACAACTCCTTTCCTCTTAAATTAAAATCAATTTGCTAGAAATTATAAAAGACTTCCTAGTTATGGGATATTTTCCTCCAAGTGAAGAATGGATTTTTTTAAGTTTATCTAATCACAGAAACCTTTTTATTTAAATGATCTCTGGCAAATAGAGCAGGGAGAAAGACTCACACGTTGAGTATGTAGTATGTACTGCCTTTTTTTCTCATTTCATGGTAACTTTTGTCCCAAAGCACTTTATAAAACACAGAAAATAAAAGTCCAGCCACTTTCAAAGTAAAGACACTAGCCAAGCACTGAAGAATAACTAGTCTCTTCTATTCTTTTTTTTTTTTTAATTGAAGTATAGTTGGTTTACAATGTTGGGTTAATTTCTGCTGTACAGCAAAGGGGTTCAGTTATATATATATGTATATATACATTCTTTTTTTATAGTCTTTTCTTATTCACTTATAAGGTTTATATATAAAAGCATATTAAATGGCTTTTAATTTTCCTTTTGGAAGAAGAAAACAAAAAACGAACTGCAAGATTCAAATAGCCTCTCCTCCTTCAATTTCACCCTTCTTCTGGTTCTGCCCACTTCCCCATCCCGTCCCATTCATGTGCAGTTACACAGGATATTTCTAAGGGCGCTTGCTCATTCAATATCCTAGGCTGTGTTCACTTCCTAGGCTCACAGACATAAACTCAGTCCCTCAGTGTATCTTCCCTCATCTCCCACAGATCTATGTGGGATACCCTATAATTTTAAAGTGCCTGGCAAATTACTGTCCATTTAACATCCAGCTACATGATATTTAACTCAAGTTTACTGTAGAGATTGAGAAAATAACACATCTGATTAGACTAACTACTTAAGGGAATTAAGTTGTGGGTGTCCCTTAACATATGTTTAGCTGGGAGAAAAACAAAACTCAATATCTAGGTACTCTTAGTAACTACCAGAAGATAAAATTTTCCTTAGATAATTATAAAGTGTGCCTTCATTCTGGCAGAAGATCTTATTGTGCTTTGCAATTGTTTATGCAGTTAGTCACCTACTTCTCGCCCACCTCTCAACTCCACACCATAAGTTGAAAGATCAGTAATGTATGAAGAGTCTTCGGGGGGAAAAAATGGTGGATCTCCTTGGTGATACTGCAGAGAACTCACGGCTCTCTTATGACCTGTAAAAATTCACATAGACGGTGACTTGCAATGGAAATAGGGTGAAATGTATGTTTGTATTCCTTCCCGTAAAATTCCTTCTATCAAAATATATTCTCTGGTAAAAATTAGGCAGTTTTCCTTCAGCCTTTTCTCTGCTAGGTCAGTGATGCTTGTGCTTCACCGAGACTTGCAGACATCCAGGTTCCTGGACTCCATTTCAGAGGTTCTGGTTCTGTAGCTCTGAGGTAAGGCCCAGGGACATGAAGGTGTCGTACCCCCTACCCCAAGGAGATTCTGATGCAGGTGGCTCTTCTCTCGAAAGAACCACAATCTAGGCTCTAGGCCTGTGGCTCTCAGACTTTAGCAGGCATCAGAATCTTAATAAGAACTTATTAAGACATCGATGACTAGGCTCTACCCTCAGAGTTTCTGGTTCAGTATGTCTTTGTGGGGCCTGAGAGTCTGCATTTCTAACAAGTTCCCAGGTGATGCTGAAGCGGCTGATCTGGGACCACACTTTGTGGACCACTACTCTAGACTAAATTAATGTGTTTGCTCAAAGCAACATGAAAAAGCTATGTGTCCCCAAAGCCTTCAGGGTCCCCTCCAACCAGCCCCCCTCCCACTTCCCTTTCCGGTTTCATAGGACCGCCTACTCTGAGGCACCTTATCATCTAGCCAACCCAGGCCCCTTGCCATTCCCTAAGGGTTCAGACGCTTACATGTATGGGCTAATGCCTGTGCTTGGAACGTGGAAATCTTCCATGGTTTGCAAGGCCCAGCACACATGATCTACTTGCAAACGCTTCCCCAACCTCTCCAGATCAAAAGAATTACTCTTTTGTCAGCATCCATAGTACCTGAAGTTTGGCATGGTTTTTACCTAGTGGTATATATGTCTATCTTATCTGCTAGATTTTTAGCTCCCCAAGACTAGGTTTCAGACAACTTTGTTTTCTCCCTGAAGCCTAGCAGAAAGCATACCAGCAAAATCAAAACTCAACTGACCCATCGCCTTCAACACAGTGATTCTCAGAAAAAGTACAGTTCACGGACCTCTGGGGAAACCTAACACAATTTCCGAGCTGGGACTACAAGGTCAAAACTACTTTCATAACAATATTAGGTTAATAATAATAATAGTTATTTGCTTTTTTTACTGTGTTGACATTTACTTTGATGTAAGCCATAGTGAGTAAAATTGCTGACACATTAGTATAAATCAAGACAGGGCCCACACTGTGTTAACCGTCATTGTATTGTTTTACAGACACACATTCACGAGGAAAAATCAAAACAGACAGTTTCACCTAGGAACGTCTTTAATGAAGCAGTAAAATTTACTAATTTTATAAAATCACAAACCTTGAGTACAAATCTTTTATACATTGTGGTGAAATGGGAAGTTCACAGAAACACCTTTCCTCATACCCAAGTGTAAGGGTTATGTGAGAAAAGGACTCAGGTAATTGACCTGGAAGCTAGCCCAGCTACTTTTTTTTTTCTTTTCTTCTTCTGTGTTTTTTTTTTTTTTTTTTTCCCCAGAGCACCAGTTTTACTTGTAAGAAAGAATGAATGACAAACTGTGGCTATTCAGACTCAGGTATTTGACAGACATCTCAGAAATGAACGAAGTATGTCTGTCACATCAAGGAAAACAACTGACAGCCTTTGTTGCCAATGATAAAATCTGAGCTTTCCAGAGAAAATTAGAAATTTAGAAAAAGCATCACTGTGAGGCTGACGACACCCTAATACTTGAAGACTTTATGGTATTAACAAATGTAATTTCTGGATATGTATGATGAAGTGTGTCACCATTTGGAAAACCTTGATCACTCAAGTGAACCAAATTTTTTGAAATGACCAATGCATGATATTACAGAGCCAGGCACGAACACTTACTAGAAATACAATGTACAACAGTGGACTTTAATGCAACAGACTCTCAAAAGTTTAGTCACTGATTCACATTGGTTTCAGATTCCACATTGCAGCTAAATTTGAAGGAACGACTACCTATGGGGTTTCAGTGTAATATCAAAGAAGAATGTCCATAATTATCTGAATAGGCTATTAAACTATTAAAAATATTAAAATACCCTTTCAACTATATATTCATATGAGGCTAGCTTTAATTCACAGACTTCAATCAAAATCACAGATCACAGCAGATTGAATGCAGAGGCAGATATGAAAATACAGCTGTTTTCTATGAAGCCTACTTTAAAAGAAACTTACAAAAAAGTAAAAGAATACCACTTCTCACACAATGGCTTTGTTTTGGAAAATAAAAGTTTTTAATAAAAACATATTACGTATGTTAACGTGTGATATATTTTTATTGTTATTTTAGATAGATTGATACATAAACATTTTTGTATTTTCAGTTTTAATTTCTAATATGGTAAACAACTTCATACATAAATAAATGCCGTTTGGAGTTCTCAATGATTTTAAGAGAATGAGAAGGTCCTAAGACTTAAACACTTGAACACTGCCACTCTAACATCTCCACATACCCAAAATTGCAAAAACACACACTTGCTTTCTCAAGAATATCTGAAAAGGTGGCCCTCAACAAAATCCTGACAGCAGTGGAGTGGCTGTTGCCTGTGTTGTTGTTTTGGGTGATATTTGAAGAGGGCCGGCATCCTTAGTTATTTCCAGTTCATTTCCCCTGCAGTCTTTCACTCAGTCGGGCATCCTATACCTGTCGTCTGTTGAAAACTGCAATATTTAAGCTGTTGTTTTCCCATTACCAAAGGAGTTGGCTCTGCATACCTTTCACACTGAGGAACGAAAGGTGATCTTTTCTAATAAACACTATCAGTCTCCAGCTAACTTGTGAGACAGAGAGAGTTTTCTGGAGACCCTGATATTGCCATATAGAAAGGTAGATACTTCCTTTGCATAGGTGCACAGGAAGCCTTTGCCCCGAAGTCAGAGATACATGCAGGACACAGATGCGATATTTCCCAAGCCATTAGGGAGAGTGGATGGGATCTTTCTTAAAAGTCTCTAAAATATTTCCCTGGACCTATTCTTAACTTACATACCTTGGTTCATGTACCCAAGAAGACATGATGAGAGGAAGGGGAAAAAGGGAAGGTGAAAAGAAAGAAAAAAGCAGAGAGGGATGGAGGAAGGCATTAGTGAGTAGTCACTATGTTTCAGTCACTCTGTTGTATGCGCCCTCACAAAAGAGCAAGTTAGGGTGGGTGCGAAAACGTTAGGTTGTTTCCCCAAACCACATATGAATGAGGGACAGTGCCAACTTATCTCTCTCCACAGCACGTGTTCTTTTCACAATGTTGTGTTGCCTCTCCTCAAAATTCTTACCAAATTTTAATTAACGGTGATAAAATAAAACAAAACAACTTCTGCAAGTTAATGCACTCTTTAAATACTTTTACCCTCTCGGGTACAGATCTATGTACCATCTAAAAAAGAGCCTATACCCTATGTATAACAAAGATAGAATGGTCTAGCTAATAGTAAGTCAAATTAAGGTAACATTAAGGCTAGGGTTATCATAAAATCACTGATGTTCAATAATTTTTAGTAATTTTATTAAGTGTTGGTAACATCTATTGAAAGCAAGTTAATGAGTGAATTTTTGTCTGTTCTAGGGAAGACTTCACACTAAGACTCTGAGAGCAAGCTTTTTGAAGGGCTTGCTGGGTGCCAGGGAAGGAAGATGGAGTTTTACAAACATGTCTCTGAGATAGTTCTTATTATTCTCATTTACCAGGTGAGGAAATGATAGCTCAGAGAGGTAAGTAATTTGCTCAGTCAAATAGCTCGTGACTGGCCAAGCTGGCTGGCAAGTCAAAATATTTTTACTTCCTAGTCCACACAGTTTACCTTAGGTATACTATTAGCCAGTGTCATAATTAGGTATACAATGTTGACATTATCTTAAATCTGGACTTTTAGATACAGTAATTAGAGACCACATAATTTTATCTTCAGAAGTCAGTATATGTTACTACAATTATTATTATTATACCATTATCCTTATTATTCTAAATTAAGAATAAATTACTCTCAAGTCATTTGCAACTAAAGCATATCAGGAATCATACAAAACTCTCCCATCTGCTGTAAGATTGAATTGGAGTGTATTCTCTAATAATAACAATAAAAACAATGGTAGCCAAATATTCTTGTAACTATTATACCCATTTATACCCATTGTCTAGATGTGACTGAGGTACAGAGAGGTTAACTAACTTGCCTAAGATCCCAAAGCTCATTAACGGGCCTGTGATTCCAACCAAGGCCACCTGGCTTCTGAGCCTGTGTATTTAAACAATGAGATCTGTCTATTAATGCAAGCAACACACACACAGATTTAAGTTTAAAAATACAGGAAGACACAAGATTACTGGCATGAATTCATCAAAAATATCAATGTCATGGAAGGCGGGGTGATGGTCCTAGAATAAAAATTAAAGAGACAGGACCATCAAATGCAAAACATCAATGAATCCTGGTCTGGGGAAAATATACATGCACAGCTATACAGGACATTTGGAGACAATTTTAGAAATTCGGGCATGGACAGTGTATTAGATAATATTGTTATTGTTGTCTCAATGCTATATTTCTTGCTTGTCCTTATACCATTACGGTTATATAAGAGAATGTCTGTGTTCTGAGATGCTGTTTGCTAAAGTATTTAGGGATGTAGTCTTGCGCTACCTGCAACTTCCTAGCAAATGTTCTGAGGCGGGGGGGTGGGGAATATATATATGTATATTCACACACATACAGTGAGAGATAGAACAGTGATATATATACATGTGTATAGATATGTGTATACATATGCTTTATCTCTCAATCAGTGTGTGTGTGTGTATATATATACACAAAGAAAGTGGAGGAGAGATATGCATATGCTTATATACATACACAAGCATTTATATACTTACACACACAGAATGAGAGATAAAGAAAAGATGTCAAACGTCAAATAATTGTGTGTGTATGTGTGTGTGAAGATTTCTTTCTTTCTCTACAATCTAGGAAGCACTCCCCTTTTAGCTATTTACCTCTCAATCTTTCCCTGGCCCCCATTTCCCTCACATGCCAACTTGTATATAAATTCTTGCAAAATAACTCTCATTTTAAACCCCAAACAGATGAATTCCTTCCTCGAGGTTCTAAACTCCCTCCTTTCCTGATCCCCTGCCTCCACAGTTCATTTTCTCACAGCTTACCTCTCTTAAAAACTGCATTTTTTTCCATGCCTCATTCTGGATGAGTCACACCTTTCTGATATAGAAAGGATTTGCCTAATTTTGCCGAGCTTTACTCAAGTGTTATTTACTGGGGTGAGTAGTAAGGTGGGCTCATAGGTCCCTGGGATCCACTGCAAGGGGTGGGCTGCAGTTCTTCTGGGATTTCTAACATTCTTCTGGAGCTTTGATGGATACTGAGGAGACATTTAACGAACATTCTCCTTTTTCAGTATCACTGTATCTGTGTTCTGGTCTCTCATCTTCTATTGGCTTTTTACTAACAGGAAGAACTTGATATATTGTGACTTTGTTTTGGAAACTGTCTTCCGCCTCAAAGCACTTTCCTAAAATCTCTAATGAGAAGATTTTGTAGAAATGAAGGGTAATTATAGTTATCATGTTGGGTACCTTTGCAGAATCTTCTATGCACACCTTGAAGAAAATTAATGCAGATTTTACCTATGTGTGATGAAAAGTAAAAGTATGTCTTTTATAAGCCCTAACAGTGATTTTTCAAAACATAGTCACTTTGTTTCTCCAACCAGTCAGCAATAAAGGAAAAACCCACATCTCCTATTATCTCCAGATCTTACTTTTGTCCTTTGTTGATGACCGTGGGGAATTCTAATCTTACCTTTGATCCGTTGGTCTCCTATTTTCTCAAATCATTCAACATTCGTTTCTTGGAGGTGTTCTAAAAGGAATGAGGTAGAGGATGGAGGTAAGACCAAAGACAAGCTACAGCAAATGAGCTGACTTTTCAAAATGTGTGGAGAGGGTGTTGGAAATGGGCTAGACCAGGGGTCGCAATCACAAATGCACACGGCAGTCAGGAGACAGCAGGAATGAGTGAAGCGAGTCTAGGTATAAAAGACTTCTCTTCCATTTAACAACTGTAATCTTTCCACGTGTTCCCCTAGAAACATGAGCCTCTCTCAGTTTAACTTTTGTTTGCTCACTTTGAATAACTACCTGGCACTGAAAAAAATATATTTCTAGCCTAAAAAATAAATGCAAGTGAAATAATATATAGCAACTTACATGCGGCTTCAGGGTCAGTAACAGGGAGGGAGGAGACTGGGTGAAGCGGGGACAGTAGGCTCCACGGAAGAGGGAGCCCACGCTCAGTGACAGTGAACTAGTGACAGGTGGAGATGTGTGTCCCATGGGGACAGACAGTGCTTTTCAAGAAATGATGCACATATGGATATTATGGTGAAGTCTCATGATTTGGGGGAAAGAAAGTCTATGAGCTGCATTCAATTTCAAGGCTAAGGCTGCTATTTCTGGCCTCTGTTTTACATATGAATGAAGTGACACTATATCAGACTTTGAAACCTGAACTATGTGATTGGCTAAAATTGCAATGGCAGTATTAGAGATTCAACATTATGAAACGTATTATTTCCTGGAAGATTTGTGTGGTTGATAAAGATGGCTGTAGTCTCTTCTTAAGAGAGGTGTTCATGAGAAGAGTAAACATCAGTACAATTTTCAGAGCAGTCCCACTTCTCAGTAAGAGTGCAAGATCTCATGATGATCCACGTCCTGTGGGCTTTTTAACTCAGGAAGAGAATAAGCCAATTGACTCAAGCAAAGGAGCAATCTCCACTTGTCCTGATAGCATCGACCAACTTATACTGGTTGAAATGCTGCCTGAGAGAAGGCAGGTGGTCCAACTACAGAAAAACAAATCACTTTATCCCAAGTGCAGTTTAGGAGGGTGCCGTGCATCTCCGTGAACGGTGCTAAGGTCTGCGTTATCATAGAAACAGTGAGTGATGCTGTTTGCCTTTCAGCCCGAGCGGAGCGTGATGTGTTTGCCTTGGCAGCCAGAGCCTGCCCACGCAAGGAGCCCTGGCACATAGGATTTCTGTGAATTGCCTGACCTGCCCTTGCATTATTAGTCAACAGGCGGCAGGAGACAGGGTGAAGGGGACAATGGTGAAGTCAGCCTGATGTTTGCGCAGCTGATCTCTTTCTCCAGGGCTGAATCCTGAGATACAAATCAGCCTCTACTCACCCTGCTCCTCCCATAGGGAGCAAGAGTTGGTTTCATGATTTCAGCCAACAAAGGAACCCCACAGGTGTGGGAGAGGGACTGAGAAGGGCAGGAGAAGCTGCTGGCCATGGTTTCTTTGGCAGGAACTGGTGAGGCTCCAGCCTGCCAAGTGTCCCAGCTGTGACTCAGCCCTGCCAGTGGCTGAAAAGCCAGTGGCTTTTCTCGGCCCACAAGGAAGTATCTTGTTCCATGCACCATATGTTGGACAGAGATCTACCTTCCCTTTAAAATTAAGTAGAAGAAGAAAGAACAGCAGGTAACAGGATAATTTCCTAGCTTTTCCCTCTTCTCTCACTTTCTAGCTAAGTGGCTGGTGAGGCTGATGATTTATTCAGAGTGTGAGGGACAAGATTTCAGGCCCTCTGAAACCATTTCCACTCCCCTTCCTGACTCTGCTCCCACCGCCCCAAAGACAAGCCTTGGGATGGGGGAGACATGACTCCGTCTGGATGGATGGCTATAGTGTAAATAAGCTGGGACTGAGAGCTCATGTATGTGGCAAAGTGGATCTGTGCTCCCAGGCTGAAAAAAGCCAGCTAAGAAGGAGAAATGGCAGCAGGCCAGCAGTTAAGCAAGACAAATACATACATTTGTTCTCCCTCTCCTCCTTTCTCCTCTCCTCCCCTTCCTTCTCCTACCCTCCCCTCCCCTGACCCCCTTATCTCTCTCCCTGTCACTCTCCCTGTATTTCTCTGTCCCCATCTCCCTTCCCCTCTTCTTTATCTCCATCTCTCTCTCTCTCCTTTCCTGACTCATGAACATTGCAGATTAATGTGTTTATAATGTCTGGAGTACATTTTCACTCCCCAAATGGTCCCATCCTGACCCTTCTGGTCCCTGCAAACTGGTGGTTCTTTTTTATTTTTTCTTAAGCCAGGCCCTGCCCAAAGCCACACCCTGCCCTGAGATGCAATTAAATGGAGGTTCACTGTGCCTATGGTCCTGGCTGGGAATGTATTTCAACAAACTTCCAAATATTTCTTTGTGACATGAGGTTAAAGGAAGGCAGCAGAGAGCAAAGCACTGGTGCACCTGCCCAGCCCTCTCTCCCCAATGCCAGCAGCTCTCTCTCTGGCTCTGGCAAAGAACTTCAGGTTATGGAGGAAATCTGCCTAACACCTTCTAGATGACAATCACTGGAAGCATTGTTCTCTTAGAACCATGGCCATGAAACTCTGAAGATGCCCTACATTTATTCCTTTCCATGTAGGAAGTATAAGAGAAGAGAGGAAAGGACAAGCAAGAGGAGAGGCAGGCTCAGAGAATGTTCTTGCTTCCAAGCTGAAGAAAAAGAAGGAATTAAATGATAATCAAGACAATGCTTAAGAAAATCTCTTTTTAACAGGACTTCCTAGAGTCAACATTTTTTTTAATGACTGTGTGGAGGGAAGCTAGCAGGCCAGGCACGCCTAGGGAGACTGTTTCACCCTGAGATGCAGATGGCAAAGCCAGCTAATCCTGCTGCACAGAGGGCATGTACTCTGGCGGGTGGGTGCCATTCCCAAACCCATTTGGTATCCCAGCCAGTCTCTCAGCCTCCCAAAGAACCCCAGATCCTCACATTTTGCAACTTGGCTTGTCAGATGTTTACAAAGGATCTGCTTTCCTTTGGCTCAGAGGGAGACCTGGCTGGAGGCCTTTGTCTCATAAACTAAATTACCAACATCTACTAGTTGCTAGACTCACAGAGGTGCTATGAGGTCACGGTACTGCTTTGCCTGGGCTCTGTTTTGTGACCTCAGGAAAGTCTTTACTTCTCTAGGCTCTAATCTCCTAGTCTCTAAAATGAGAAAATCAATCAGGGATTGTCAAATATCACAACCCAAAGTGAAAAGTACATTTTCTTTCAAGACCCAGTATACATTTAATTTATATATTTTAATTTAATAATTATAATATGTATATCAAATAATCAAAGTGAAATCTTTTATAAAACAGTATTTACTTTTACTATTTCTTTTCTCTCTCTCTTTATTGCTGGTCATGACTCATATTAATTTCATGACCTGCTAAATTGGTCACAATGCACAGCTTAAAATCTCTGATCTAGGTCATTCATTCTTCAGCAAATAGTTATACACACCAACATGTGCCAGGACGCCAGGTACGGTTTTTAATTCAGCAAAGAATTAAACAGACAAAAATACTTATCCTCATAGAGCTTATATTCTGGAAGGGGTGTGTGTATGTGTGTGTGTGTGTGTGTGTGTGTGTGTGTGTGTGTGTGTGTATATATGATATGTGATATATATGATATATCTCATAAATCGTATGGTATATCAGATGGTACAGCAGATATTCTTGGTGCCCCATTCATGTCCCTGGATATCATATTACATCACCACTTAGGTGTGCTCCCTCCTATTCCAAGGGCCAATATCTGCATCTCTTTGCTTTGAAACATTTTCCAAAGTCACAGAAGGCTTATTTGCCCACTTTGAGTAGAAGCAGAAAATTAACACTCCACACCCAAGAAGCCCACAACCAACAACTGGTGGAAGTTTTTATAAAAATAGTCCAGCTTCTTCTCCACTTGGGTGGGGTAACTATGAAACATCTCCCCCCAAAAACCACATATACTTGAATGCTTGGCACAAGAATTCTGGGGTAAGTCAAACTATGAAAGAAGGATAAATGCTATGGTAAAAAACAAATAGGAAAAGAGGATAGGGAGGGCCATGAGAGGCCATTTTAAATGAGGATATAGAGGAAGGCCTGCCTGATAGGAAACAAATGGTACTTGAGGAAAAGCTTGAAGGAGGTAGGAGAGAAAGATGTGGCTATGGGAGAGGGGGAATGTTCCAGGCAAAGGGAATGGCAAGTATAAAGGCCCAGAGCAAGAGGAATTAGACATGCAATGGACTGAGTGTTTGTATCCCCCCCCCAAATTTGTATGTTGAAGTCCTAAACCCCAGTGTGATGGTATTTGGAGGTGGAGCCTTTAGGAGGTAATTAAGTTTAAATGAGGTCATGAGAGTTAAGCCCCCATGGTGGGATTAGTGCCCTTATAAAGAGATACAGGGAACCAGAGCTCTCTCTGCCATGTGGAGATACAGCAAGAGGATAGCCATCTATGAACCAGGGGGAGAGCTCTCACTAGAACTCCACCATGCTGGCACCTTGATCTCGGACTTCCAGCCTCCAAAACCAGGAGAAATACAGGTTTGTTGTTTAAGCCACCAAATCTATGGTTTTCTGTTAGAGCTGCCCACACTGATTAAGATGACCAGTGCATAAGCAGGAAAAGATAGGAAATTATTGATTACATCAAAATTCTCCATTATTTTGAATTAAAGTCCAGAGCAGTTTCTAAGAGACCCCAAAGAAATACCCCTTTCAGGTGACAATCCTTTATATGACTGAAGAAAATTAACCTATTTGCCTTCTTTCTCCTCAGTCAAACATCATCAGGTCTATAGGACATTCCACATATGATGCAACCTCTAGCATTTGGACATAACTTCGATGATTGTCTTATCAACAATCATACTAACCATAAAGTTTACTGCATGCCCAGTGCTGTTCTAAGTGCTTTTACTTCAATTATATCTTTTAATATTCAAGCAGTCCTGTGAGATAGGTTCAATTATGACTCCCATTTTATAGATGAGGACAACAGAAAACATAAAAATTAAGTAATCTGCCCAAGATACATAACCCGTATGTATTAGAGCCAGACACGCAAACTAGCAAGTCTGACTCTGGAGATCATAAGTCATTACACTCTGCTCTGCCATATCTCCCCTAACAAACCCATGGTCAGTTAGTGTGAGTTCAGACTATGACTCAGACCTTCTGGCTCCCAGTCTAGTGCTCTTTTCCACCATGTCACATTACCCCAAGTGTGGACAGAATGCCCATAGAAGGTAGGGGGATCTTGGGGAAGGACACCTAGAGTATAAAATTCCCAAATCCAAATCCCCAGGACAACTGGCTATCAATAGAGCTTTTACTTATGTCGAAAAAGTAGAAAGTAACCTTTCCTATTTCTAAATTTTGTCAGGAAAATGTACTCTGGCAAAGACAGAAAGGCAGCCTTGCTCTAGAAAAGACTCTAAGACTAGCCCTAGTTCCCACACTTTAGGCATCAGAGAAGACAAAGCTCAAGGAAGTCTTCACTCTGAACCAGGAAGGAAGCAATAGCCTCCAGCCACAGGTTCTTGTCACCTGAGGCTGTTCAGATGGTGAAAACTCAGTGGTGAAAGCTTCTTTGTGTAGTATTTTCCTTCTTCCCCTGGGAGTTGAGAGGTGGCATACGGAGAAAGGGATGGCTTCAGCTTACAAAGCTGAATCTGAAAGATTTCATCAAGAAAGTGAACTTTCAGGACAGCTCATGAGGCAAAAATCTCAGAAAGGAACAAAGGAGACAGGGATGACAATTATCAATAGCATTCCATGGCAGCAGGCAGGGTGATCCATTTGAAATAAAAATCCGCTCCTGTC
The DNA here is from genome assembly GCF_965194825.1 of Balaenoptera physalus. Taxonomy (NCBI): domain Eukaryota; kingdom Metazoa; phylum Chordata; class Mammalia; order Artiodactyla; family Balaenopteridae; genus Balaenoptera; species Balaenoptera physalus. The sequence goes on from NC_138890.1 coordinate 148,306,014, forward strand.
ACACTGCTTAACACTCCAATGGCCTCCCTCTTCCTTCCCAGGAGGAGCCAGAAAGGTGCTTCATAGTCCTTATTCAAGATTCTGCTCAAGTTATATTATCAAAGAGGCCAATTTTGACTCTTTGACTTAATCCAAACCCCCTCTTTGCTTTGTTTTAGTTCTTAGCATATATCACCACATGACATATGATTCATTTCTTTGTTTTTAATCTCCCCTCCTCCAAACCCCAGATTATAATACCATGGAAGAGATCTCAGACTGAGTCTAATTAATTTTTTCCTGCTGTAATCCAGCACCTCAAACTGAGCCATGTGTTTGTTAACAGATGAAAGAATGAAAAAAAAATGAAATGAATGAAAACTGAAGGCAAGGATGTCCACTCTCACCACTTCTATTCAACATAGTACTGGAAGTCCTAACCAGAGCAATTAGGCAAGAAAAAGAAATAAAAGGCATCTAAATCAGAGAGAAAGAAGTAAAATTATGTTTGCAGATGACATAATCTTGTATATAGAAAATTCTAAACACTCCACAAAAAACTGTTAGAACTAATAAACAAATTCGGTAAAGTTGCAGGATAAAAATACAAAAATAGTTGCATTTATATATGCTAACAATGAACTATACAAAAAGGAAATTAAGATAACAATCCTATTTACAGTAGCATCAAAAGGATAAAATATTCAGAAATTAACTTAACTAAGGAGATGAAAGACTCACCCACTGGAAACTATAAAACAATGCTGAAAGAAGTTAAAGCAGATACAAATAAATGGAAAGATATCCCATGTTTGTGGATAGGAAAACTCACTACTATTAAAATGTCCATACTACTCAAAGCACTATATAGATTTAATGCTATCTCTATCATAAGCCCAATGGCATTTTTTACAGATTACAAAAACAGTTCCACAAATCATATGGAACCACAAAAGACCTTGAATAGCCAATCAATTTTGAGCAAGAAGAACAGAGCTGGAGAGATATTTTTGGATTTTAAACTATATTACAATGCTACAATAATAAAAAAAAAAACTGTATGGTATTGGCATAAAAACAGACATATAGACCAACAGAACAGAACTGAGAGCCCAGAAATAAATTCATACATTTATGGTCAACTGACCTTTGACAAGGGTGCCAAGAATACACAATGGGGAAAGGAGAGCCTCTCAGCAAATGGTGATGGGAGAACTGGATATCCACATGCAAAAGAATGAAATTGGACCCTTATCTTACAGATACGCAAAGATCAAATCAAAATGGATTAAAGACTTAAGTGTGAGACCTGAAACTGTAAATTTTCCAGAAGACACAGAGGGAAAAACTTCTTAATGTTGGTCTTGAAATGACTTTTTGGATATGACACCAAAGGCACAGGCAACAGCAACAAAAATAAACAAGTGGAACCACCTCAAACTAAAAAACTTCTCCACAGTAAAGGGACAATCAACAAATGAAAAGCAAATCTACGGAATGAGAGAAAATACTTGCAAACTATATATCTGATAAGGGGTTAATATCCAAAATATATAAGGAACTCTTATAACTCAAAAGCAAACAACAACAACAAATAATCTGATTAAAAAATGGCCAGAGGACTTAAATTGTATTTCTCTAAAGACATACAAATGGCCAACAGGTACAAGAAAAGGTACTCAACATCATTAATTATCAGGGAAATGTGAATCAAAACTACAATAAGGTAATACCTCACACCTGTTGGGGTGGCAATTATCCAAAAAAAAGAAAAGTGTTGGCAAATATGTGAAGAAATTGCAACTTTTGAATGCTGTTGCTAGGAATGTAAAATGGTGCAGCTGCTATGGATAATAGTATGGAAGTCCCTCAAAAAATTAAAAATAGAACTAATATATGATCTGTCAATTCCTGTTCTGGATATATATCCAAAAAAATTGATATGAGGATCTCAAAGCGATATCTGCATTCCCATGTTCATTGCAGCATTAGTCACAATAGCCAAGATATGAAAACAATCTAAGTATACATGGATAGATGAATGATAAAGAAAATGTGGTATATGCATTCAATAGAATATTATTCAGCCTTAAAAAGGACATACTGCCATATGCAACAGAATGGATGAACCTGGAGGACATTATGCTAAATGACAAATCAGTCACAGAAAGACAAATACTGCATGATCCCACCTATGTTAGGCATCTAAAATAGTCATACCCTTAGAAGCAAAGAGTAGAATGGTAGTTGCCGAGGGAAGAGAAATTGGGGAGTCATTGTTTGATGGGTATAAAGTTTCAATTATGCAAGATGAATAAGTCCTAGAGATCTGCTGTACAACTCTGTGTCTATAATTAGCACTGTATTGTGCACTTAAAAATGTAAAGGGTAGATCTCATGTTAAGTGTTCTTACTACAATGTAAAACAAAAGAAAATAAAAGAATATTCACTACCTATTAGAAACCTAACTGAAAATGTAGTACATTCCTAATTGTATGACTCTTCAACTTTATAATCTGGAACGTTGTAACATCAGCCTGTCCTTAAATCTTCCCCCCAACGCCCACACAGATAGAGATAAAGATGGAGAAAGCACATAAGTCAAAGTCAACTTCCCCCCGCCCCCGGCAAATTGGGCACTTCAGAAGGAACACTCACTTTGCCATCACTTGGGCTTTATGAAATCTAGCACTGGAGCAGCAGATCTGGTTAAAATGCAATGTCAGATTCAGAAGGTGGAGGTGGCGTCTGAGATCCTGCATTTCTAATCAGCTCTCAGGTAATGCCAATGCAGCTGTTCTAAGGACCACACTTTGAGTAGCAAAACTCATACCGCAATAGCCTGAAGAACCCCATGTAGCTACTTCAGGGACTAACAATCAATGCACTGTATTCAGCATGCTTGATTTTCCCTCTTTGGGTTTCGGAGACACGAGTCCTTACGACTCAACAGGCCAGCAATCTTAGCATCTTCCTACTGCAAGTCCACAAGGAGAAAATTATTCCCATTCTCATGTTTATAAAGGCTGGCTGTACTTAGCCTAGCTGCTTATTCAGTGGTGTGGGTTTCTTTGGAAGGAAGGAAACACTGTCTAATAATAGTAGTGCCTTATATTTACACATGGTTTATAATTTACAAATGCACTCACGTATGTAAACTCATATCAGTCTCACGATGATACTTGGAGGTAGAAGAGAGGGGTGTATTACAAACCCATGTGGCAGAAGCAAGCAGAGTGCCTTCAGAGTTGGAGTGATCAGGGAAAGGTTTTAGAAGAAAGTGACATTGAATATGAAAATCAAGAATAGATAGAGTTCAAGTAGGCAAGGAGTGAGGGAAATAACATTCCAAGAAGGGAAGAAGGGATGCAGACAAACTGTAAATATGTCTTGAGCTAGTACTCTAAAACTCAATGGAATCAGCAGGAGCAAAGATGTTTTAACTTTTTTTGGTGGGATATAGGCACCATTAAAGTATTTTAATTCAGGGAGCTGATATAATCAGATTTACCTGGAAGCATCTGAGTTTGATGTAGGCAAGACTGTTGAAAGTGAAGCCAGCCAGGGGTTATTGAAAGGGAAGAAGCATGAATTTAACAGTGGCCTTAACAGTGGAAAGGGGAAAAACACACTTACAGGACTTTGTGCCTAATTGGATGTAGAGTGTGATGGAGGGAATATTAAGAGTTGAAGCCGTCAGAAATAGATAAGTTTTTATATCTCAAGGGCCATAAAAACGTGCATGTCGTTTGACCTAAGTATGTCTCACTGGGATTTTAGACTAAGGAAATAAATTCTCCCAAAACAAAATCTCTTTCCACAAATATGTTCAATGCAGCATTTTTTTAAGAGTAAAAATTGGGGAATAACCTAAATGTTCATCATATGGTATGATTAAGTAAATTTTGTGCAATAAGATTATAAAGTGACATTATAAGATTAAATTTTAAAATTGAAGGATACATTTTGAAGATTTCTTTAAAGTAAACATATTTCCTGGAGAGGAAAAGTTAATGCCTTAACGATAGCTACTTTTCCCAAATAAATATATAAAGGTAATGTAAAACCAAATTTTTTTTTTATTTGGACAAATTGATTCTAAAATTTCATGGGAAAATAAATATATCACATTTATCAAGCAAATTTTAAAAGGAAAGACTGATCAATTACTTGCACTAATGTAATGAGTGTTATACTATACTATTTTTACAATATGGTTATCAAAATTGTGCATTATTGGCATGTAAGTCATCATGCCAAACAAAACAGAGTATAGTCCAGAATAGATATAAATATACATGAAGATGTAATATATAATATTTGACACTAGAAATAAGTGGGGAAATCGTTAATTTTTCAATAAAAGGTAATAGGATAATTGACTAGAGATTCAGAAGACAATTAATTTAATTTGCTACTGCATATAATATTTTAAAACCATTCCTAGGATAAAGATCTTTTTAAAAAAACTTTTAACAGTATTAGAAGCAACAGAGAAAACTCAGAGACTTAATAGAATATAATTGACAGATTCGAATGGGTGAAAATTTAAAACTTTTGTGCAGTAAAACAGCCCATAAATAAAATCAAGGGAAACATGACAGATACCGAGAAATGTTTACAATATATTTAACAAAGTGTTAATATATACAATAGTACAGAAAGATTAAGTTTTTTAGAAAAACAAACTTACCAGAAGAAAAATAAGAGTGGGAATGAAAACCCACAGCATAAGAGAAAACAACTCAAAGGATAATAAGCATATGAATTCACCCTCACTGGAAGTCGGGGGGATTGTGAATTAGAACAATACTAAGACAGGATAGTTTGCCTATTGAACTAATGAAAACTATATTGATAAAATTCAGTGCTGTCAAGGATGTGAGAAAACATCCTTGTTAGGAGTGTATATTGGTAGACGTGTGTATTGATAAATATTTTGGGAAGAATTTAAAGGTATGCAAATTTTAAACGTTCCTCCTCTATGACTCAGTACTCTCATTTCTAGGACTTTCTTCTACAGCATTTTTGGAGAGCAATCTGGCAGTGATATAGCAAAATTTTAGTTTTTATTCCCTTTGGCCTAACAATGCCATTTCTAAGTATCTATCCTAAGGTACAGGCAAAGATAATCATGACAGTACTTTTTACAATAAAAAATTAAAGTTACCAAAGATCTAACAATGGAAGAATGGCAGAATAAATTACAAAATAGGCAGCCATTAAAAGGAATGGGTTAAAATGTAAAATAGATAGCTAGTGGGAAGCAGCCGCATAGCACAGGGAGATCAGCTCGGTGCTTTGTGACCACCTAGAGGGGTGGGATAGGGAGGGTGGGAGGGAGACGCAAGAGGGAGGAGATACGGGGATATATGTATATGTATAGCTGATTCACTTTGTTATACAGCAGAAACTAACACACCATTGTAAAGCAATTATACTCCAATAAAGATGTTTACAAATAAATAAATAAAAATAAATTTTAAAAAAGAATGGGTTAAGTGTGTAACTAGTAACCTGGAATATATAATTGTATGACACAAGTCATAGAAATTATTCCATTTTTAGTTTAAAAAACAGAAGCATGAGCAAATAGAGACATGACTATATACATGTAGGATAAAGGATAGATACACACCAAGAAGTTAATGGTGATCACCTCTGGGGGTGGGATCAGATGAAAGAAGGACAGCACGTGATAAAAGACCAAAGACAAAACTGTTCCCGTTCAGGAAGGAGGAGAAAGAAGAGGAGCTGTGGCAAAAGGCAATAGAAGAGTGATACAGACAGACAGAGGAGAACCAAGGGAGGACAGGGCCTGAGAGCCAAGGAATGAGAATTTCAAGAGGAGGGAGAGAAGGGGTGCCGAGAGGCCTGGGATGGCGCAGCCCAGGGAAAGAGAGCAGCTGATGAGTAGTAGTGGTGGAAGCCATGGCGTGGGGGGGGTTAGGGCAGCCTTTGTCTACCCTGCCTGTGCATCTTGGTAGAAACAGAGAAATCAGAGCCCTACCCTAAACCTCCTGAATTACAAGTTCTGCAAGGGCCACCTGTATATGGTATGTCTGAAACCCTCCTCAGATGACCAGGTGTGCAGCCAAGGTTAAGAACCACTGAGGGAAGGCACCGAGAGCTTAGTGAGTCAGGGGAGCTGAGCGTAGATCATTCTTCCACTACGTCTGACAGATGAAGAATGGAGTGAGTTAAATCATAAAGCCACCGAAAGAGTCAGCAGGGTCAAGGAAGATTCGAGGATGTTGCTGGCTGCAGAAGAAGCCGATGAGGCAGAAAACATTAACTATGAGAGGAAAATAGGGAGAAAAGGAAGGGGGAGAAAAAGAACTTAATGTTTCTAGATTTTCTGCTATTTGTCAGGCATTTTACATATGTTATCACCATTATGACTCCTTTTACTGGTGATTAATAATTACCATTGTTAGTTTTGAGGCATATATCACCACATCTGATTTTCAATGAGGCAAGTGAGGCTTAGGGAAGCCATGTAAATACTAGAGTCCCAAACCCATGCCAACGGCTGTGTTCTTTCCTCTGCATCAGCCATGGATTAAGGTCTTGGAGGCAGCGGGCAGGGCTGGGGTCTAGGACTCACGTGGAGAAGTAGCTTGGAAAAAAGGAGGAACACACCAGCTGAGACAGTGACAAGACAGAGACATGCAAGAAAGGAACACACGTAAAGGGGCGGGGCATGTTAGTGTTTAGAGAAGGAGGCAGGGGGCAGTTAGGAAAGAAGTTGAGGTTAACCGCGGACTTCCTTCATGATCTCAGTAAAGCCAGGGCAAGGTGATTAATTCACTGACAGCTAACGCTGGTGGTTCGTGGATGGTACCTGTGTGCTGCACCATAGAGTGGAAAGCGAGCCTCGCCCTTCTCTCCCAGTGAGATGTGGATTAGTCGCTCAACAACCAATCTGTCAATCCGGAAGCCAGGAGCACGGATGAGCACCAATGAGCAGAGCTGCCTGCAGCTAACTGCGAACCACAGGGAGGAAGAGCGAGGGTCCCACCTTCCAAGAGCTGACAGTCGAGAGTTACTAGCGTGAGGTTTTTTCACCAACTATTAAAATTGTCTGACTAGAACAACTCCAAAAAACTGACGATCCCTTGCTTTGCAAAGGTCGTGAGGAAATATTCTGCCATTGATGATCTCATGTCACCCAGTGGTTTTGAAACTAAATAGGGGTTGCATACCTTTGTGGCCACCCATGAGCGAAGGTAAGTATGCAAGAAAGAGGCATCTCCCTTCCGCTGAGAGAACCAGATGGGGTCTATAATTGAATTGTCCAAGGTCATGTTACTGAACAGGAAGCATCAGGTGGTCATGCCTGTGCAGGTGCCTCTGGGCTTCCGGTCCAAAAGGATCACCAAAGTGTCCTGGAATAGTCAGTGGCTTCCAGAGACTTGGCAAGTGGCTGCTACCGAATGTCATTTGCCCGTTATTCCAGAGTGGCAATAACTCAAAAGGGAAAAGCCCAGCATTCCAATAACTTTTTTGTTGAAACTTTATAGTCTTTGTTTAAAATATCTCCATGGTGCCTCTCTGGGTTATGAAACAATCAGATGCAATATTACTTAATAGCATCAAACGGACACTAGCAACTTACTAATTGAGGGATAATTATTTGATTCAGGCAGCTACTACTTTTGTTTCAGTACTTTTTTTTCTTTTGCCAGAGAAAGGTGGTGGTTCTTCATGGTTTTGCTATTACTAAAAAAAAAAAAAAAAAAAAAGTCAGACCCACATCGGAAAAGATATTAGAAAAGATAAATTTTATATTTGTGGAAAACAACGAAAGCGTGGATTATTTCAGCACCACCAGTGTTTCTATGTTATACTCATGTGGCGGAGAATAAACACGGCGCGCCCCGGAAGTTTGGGCTTTGGGCTATCAAAAAAGAAAGCAAAACTTGCTCTCTCCCCTTCTCGGGTCACTGACTGTTTTCTTTTGCCCCTTTCACTCTGACCCCTTCTTCTTCTCAGGGAAGGTGAGATTCAAATCTCTGGAGCCCCCCTCCAATGTTGTCAAGCTGCTGTTCAATGTTGTTCAGAAATAAGGAAAGAAATTTGACAAGGAGCCACTCCACATCTTGGCTGCCAGGAGAAATACCATCTTTGAGGTCATGCCATTCATGAAGACATTTTTATTATTGTTTTGTCCGTCTATTTTCCTGTTGCAGTCTCAGTGGAAGACGTGTGGTCTTGCTCGTGCAAAACCCATCTGGGGAGAATCCGTTCTTTCTTCTCCACGTCTTTGCTGCATTTCGGATTCCCCAGCTCCCTTCCTCACCTGGCAAAGCTGGCTGGCTCTGGACGTTTTGCAGGCTGAAGAAAATCCCTGTTTCGCCTCCAGCAAGGAACAGAAATGTTGCAACCCTGACTCCTCCTCTAATGAAGAAAGAGTGAACAAGTGCACTTGTTGGGCTTCTTCTCCCAGAGCCGCCGGGCTGGGGGAGCCAAGGCTGAGATCCCGGGACACCCCCCGGTTGGGCTGGGCTTCCCGCCCGCCCGCCCCCTTCCATTTGGGTCTAACTCGCTCCTCTCCCTCTTTCTGGATTTTACCGGCTGTTCCTGAAACAGCTTTACACACGATGGATCTCCACGTCCTTTTACAGGAAGTGCTCACGGACTGAGATGGCAGACTTTGCTCCCCGGCAAAAGTGAGTACCCGCCGCGGGCTGAACCGAGAGCCCAGGGGTGACGGGGGCGGCGCGGGCGGCGCCGGGGCCGCGGGTTCGAGGCCGCGTGCGGGGAGGCGAGCGCGGGCTGCTCCGGAAAACGCCAGAAACCCGGCGGAACCGCCCGGCGGCAGCCTGGCGGAGAGCCGGGGCTCTGACAGCAGGGAGGTCCCCTCTCAGAGGAACTAAAAATACTCTATCCGCCCCCCACCCCTGCCGCTTTTACAACTGCACGCATCAGTCTTTATAAAAGGCATCTTCGGATGCACCCTTAAGAATGAGTTTCGGCGTGACTGTGGGATTCTCACAAGGTACATTACTTACATCAAATTGAAAAGAAAAAAATAGCGGGGAGGGGGAAGGGGCTCAGACAGGGGATGCGCGGACGGCGGGCTTGAGGTTTCTCCCAGTAGCACCAGCACGCGGCACGTCCCGGGTACCCGGCGTGCAGAGTTGAGCGGTACCCGTGCTGACCCGAAAGGCGTGGCTCCCTCCCCACCAAAAAAAGGCAGTGGGAGTAGTGGCAGGTAAGCAGCCTCCTGGCTGCCATCCGGAGCCCAGCCGAAGGGAGGCGGCCCGACCTCAGCAAAGGAATTCCAGCTGGAGAGGCAGCTGCGGGAGCCGCTGGAGGGAAGAGGACGAGAGACGAGAGCAGAGCAGAGGAGAGGAGGGGAAGTCAGGCGAACTCAGGTAACTGGGGAGCCAGAGCGCTGCCGCAGCGAGGGCTGGAGTTGCAGCTCTTTGAGTGGGAGAAAATCCTTTTGGTGACCTCTACCTGGGTCCTGGGCAAGCAGCCACGTTGCCCTAATAACTAGCAATTTAGGATTTTCGATGACTGGACTTGAAAATGGTTGCAAAACATTATTATTAATCTGGAGGGATTCGTTTGTTTTCATTCATCAACTTGGTTGGCAAAGATTTCCCACCCGAGTTTCATGCTTCTTGGTCAGGGGAGCGTTGCTAATCCCACCCCTGCCTCTGGCTGTGCAAACTTGGGCAAGACACTTATGGTCTCCGGGCCTCAGTTTTCCTTGCAACATTTAGGGCAATATATATATATATATATACCACTAACATTGTATGTGTGCACATGTGTGTGCAACATTTAATGCAATATATATATTGCCCTAAATGTGTGCATATGTGTGTATACATACACATCTACTATATATATATATATATTTAGATCACTACTTATATATGAATATATGTAAAATGAGTGGGGTAAAAGTGCCGCAGAATAGTGTAAGAAAGAAGCTGATGAAATTTTAAATATTAGTGGTTCTTAAAAATTGGGGATCGTAAGTCCTTTTGAGAATTAGATATGAGTCGTCTCCCAAAGGAGCAGGGGGTGGGGAGGGGGAATATTCTTATGGAATGTACGTAAAGTTTTGAAAGCAATCCCTGGGGGTTTTTGGACATCCCCTGAAGACCCTGCCTGAACCCCAAGTGAGCATCCCTTGCCTTCCTTTCAAGGGCCTGCATCAACCATCCAGCCAAACCTGTGCAGGCAGCTGCGCTGGCTGTGGGAGTAATCTGGCAGGCTTCCCTGGGGGTCTGGAGTCAGCCATGCTGCTGAAGGAGAGAGCCTTCCTTTCATGAGGGAGCTCCCGGGGCGCTGTTTCCCAAGGGCTTCACCAGTCTCTGCCTTGTGGGGAACCCTCCTTACAAACTCTTGTAATGACTTTCCTAAGGTGATAATCCTCAGCCCTGGAGTTTTCACTCCTGCAAACAGCACTGGAGAACACCTGCAGAGGGTCACTGTCTCAAAAACGAGCTCTTCTGGTCCCCTAGCTGGATGTCAGACAGTGAGACCAAGGCTTGGTTTTGAAACGAAGTGCTATTTGCTCCCCGATGCATAGTAGGAATAGTAATGGTCTTCTTTGGGACCTCTGCACTTTTCCTTTGAGGTACTAGGGACTCATGCCTCGTGGGACCTGGGTCTTCCATTGGCAATGCCAGCAAGGTGTAGCAGAGGACACAGGTAGCTTTGGAGCCCAACAAACCGGGCTTCAAATCTTGGCTCTCACAGTTCAGGCAGGTCACTGAACTTCTCTGAGTCTCACTTTTCCTATTGGTGAAATGGGGAACAATACTGCTTTCTTGCACAGTTGTTAGGAAAATGAAAAATAAAAAATGGAAATGCCTAGTCTATAGTCAATGAGAAAATGCTATTATTGATATTAATGTGAGGTTATAAGTCAGTGGTAAATAGTCTCCTGCTTTTTCAGAGCAGTTTACTCTGTCTCCTATAGGGCTTATGTCAGCAAAAGAATGAGTAAAATCAGTCCTGGTCTAGTTATTCTATAAGATGAATGGTGGGTTCAGAATACAATGTTGGGCTTACTGCTTCACCTTTGTCAAGCAGAGCGTTCTGTGCTGCCAGCAAGTGAAATGTGTCCAGACTGGAGTGGATTCTTGACCCTTTCTCTGAGTTCTCTTTTGGCCCATAATCTTGAATACAAAACAGCTAGATCTGTGCCTGTGGCTACAAGCATCTTGGTATGGAAACTGGAGAGGTCTGATGGCTGCATCCATCTCTAGATACGCCACAAACTGTCTCTGTAAAGAGAAATGTCTCCATTTCCATCTTTCTCAGCTCGGCACAGATTTAATACCCTCAACTCAGCTAATACCCTCTGTCTCTCTCCATGGTTCTGGGCCCTCAGTTGCAAGAATTGAATGACATAGAAATGGGGGAGAGAACTACCAGAATCTTAAAAGGAAACTGGATTCCCTCTAAGTAGCCATTCCTAAGATCGATCAGTATATTCTGGCAAAGCATTCTTGAATGCAAAGGTGACAATATTGATACCTACTATTCACTGAGTCGTCAAGATGTACTAAGCACTTTCCTACATTCCTTCAATTAATTCTCACAGTAACATCGCAGGGTATGGATTATCACTTAAAGCTTTACAGATATGGAAACTGAGGGTTAGAGAAATTTACATGACTTGCCCAGTCTGCATAGCTGGTAAAAGGCAGAATCGGGATCAAGCCCAGGTCTGTCTGACTTTGACACCCACTCTTGTTCCACTACCCAGGGCTGCCAGACTCCCTGCAGTCAGAAAGTTTCATCAGTCCCAACCTAGTTCTTCTTTCAAAGGGCAGGAATAACCAAATCCTTTGGGTGACTTAAGTGGCGTGAACATACACTTTGCATGTGATACACATCAACAGGTAGCAATGAAATCACCTGTGGAGAATAATTTTCCTGCCCCTTCCCCAGCCGTTAGACTCAAGAAAAGACAATACTCACCCCCAGCAGGTGAGGCTGGCTCTCGTTTAGGTCAGAAAGAGCTCTGGAATTTTCATTCTCCATTACCTTTAGAATCAGGACACTGTTTATATTTGCCTCCCTGTGTTGAGCATTCTTTCATTCATTCATTTATTCCACAAATACTTGCTGAACTCTGAATAAGACAGACAAGGCCCTAGCTCTTGTGAAGCGGCTATGCTAGAGAGACGTATAAGAGGCAGGTGAACAAATATATAAATCAGATAATTTCAGATATTGATAAATGCTATAAAGAAAGTAAAGAGAGGCTGGGGGCTCAGAGAGTAACAGGGGTTGGGGGCAACTTTAAATAGGGCAGCCAGAGAAGGTTTCCATAAGAAAGTCACCCTCAAACTTAAACCTGCAGAGTAAGAGGAAGCCAGCCCCATGAAAATCTGGGGAAAGGCTGACTTAGCAGAAGAAACCTTGAAGGAGAGTTCTGGAAGTGAATAAATGAAACCTGAGTAGAGCCTCAGATACAATGAGATAGCCCCTTAGAAATCAAGTCGAGTTTTAAAAAGGAGAAATCATTGTTTGACTGCCTATTATGCTATTCTAGGCTGTTCTGTGTACTTTCTGCCTAGTTTATTTAATCTTCTCAGCATTCTGTTGAGTTACCTATTCTGCCTTGATTTAATAGTTGAAGAAACTGAGACGTATAGAGGGTAAGCAGCTAGTCCAAGGTTATAAAGCTGGTATTTGAATCCCACAGTCTGTTTTGCGGCAAAGCCCCAAACTTTTTGCTAACACAGCATGTGGCCTTTGAGATCATCTGTTCTAGGGGATAGTGAAAGAGCCAACAGAAAGAAAATATCAAAAGTCTATTAGGTAGCTAAATGCTGGCAGTGATTTCTATCTGACGTCCCAATTTCCAGTCAGCATGTCTAAACCTGCACTGCGTAGTACGGTAGCATTAGCCCCATGTGGCGACTGAGCACTTGAAATGTGACTGACTCGTGCATGTTGAGATGTGCCGTAAAACTCGCCCCAGATTTCAAAGACCTAGTACCAAAAAATACATGTCTATCTCATTAGTTTTTATATTGACTGTATGTTAGAATGGTAGTATTTTAGCTGTAGGGGTTTAGTTGAAATATATTATTAAAATTAATTTTCCCTGTTTCCTTTCAATTTGTTTTAATGTGGTTAGTAGAAAATTTTAAATCACATATGTGACTCGCATTATATTTCCATCAAACAGCACTGCTATAGACTAATCAGTTGACAGAGATAGGATAGGAAATTTTTCCTCCTTCTTCTTAACACAACTTTTCCATTATTCTTGGCTCAGGCTCCTTCACAGGTCTGTCCCCTAATTCAGTTACTCAGTGAAACAGTAGACAAGAGAAAAAGAGGTCCCTCTGTGTCCTCCCTCACCCTCATTATTCTGCTGAGTGGGTGATCAGTCAAAACCCACTACATCACGCCACTATGGGATTTGATGAAATAGACTCAGTGGTTACTTTCATCACCAGGACCCATTCCCTCACCCAGGCAAACTTCAAGCTTTCAAGCATCCTATGACCAAAGGGTCATTTTGAACCTGGATATACTTTTAGCATAAAATCATTTCCTAGGACAATGTTTTTGTCATTCCGAGACTTTGTAAAATCAGCCTGGCAGACAGCCAGGGTTTCATGTCTGTGTGCAAAGATCATTAAATAAATTATCTCATTGTGGTGATACATGTTTCCCCCTCTCTGGGCTTTCGCTTAAAACAGCTTGAACAAGATGCAGTCCAAGTTTCCAGAAGGGCTGTTCCAAGGACATGACAGCAGGCCATTTTGACTTCTCCTCTTGTCCACTAGCTAAAGTGGCCTTGACTATGTCAACGCAGTGAAGATATGATTGGTTTGATGTATTCCAAAGGGAAGAACATGCGGATTCTGGGGCTGTTAGGGGAAGCCTCTGGCCTGGGATGTCAGAGGCCGGGATTCGACTTTTGTCTACTGGTTTGTATGTTACCCTCACCCTCATTCCCCCAACAATCTTGTAGAAAGGTCAGAGTTGATGAGATAATGCCACATGAGATGCTAATGGAGACATGTACTATCAAATGGTTGGCCAGGGACTGTAGACATTTGCCTACAGGGAAGAATTTCCTTTCTGCAGCTTGAACGGGGTACACAGGCAGACCTAGGAGATACTGCTGGGCTGGTTCCAGACGACTGCAATAAAGCAAATATTGCAGTAAAATGAGTCACAAATTTTTAGCTTTCCTAGTCCATATAAAAGTTACGTTTACACTATACTGTAGTCTATTAAGTGTGCAGTAGCATTATGCCTAAAAAGCACTGTACATATTTTAATTAAAAAATACTTTATCACTAAAACATGCTAACCACCATCTGACAGCGCAGTTTGTAAAAGAAGAAAAAAGAAACCCAAAATATCTGCAAAGTGCAATAAAGCGAAGACCAATAAAATGAGGTATGCCTGTACAAGATGCTCTTTGAGATATACAAATGGCATTTGTTTATTTCCACTCGAAATCTAAATCTTGGGGGAAAATAGCAGTAAGAAGCTGACAGGAGCTAATTTTAGTGTATCTACCTCAACAGTAGTATGTATTTTTTGGCATCTTCTAAGCCAAGCAGTCTGTGCCAGGCTCCATGGGGAAATTTTAAAAATCTTAAAACAAGGTCCTTGCTCTGCAGGAGCATGTTATCTCTCTGGGAACATGGGCATAAACATGAAATACCAGGAGCAATGTAAGATGACATTTTCTAAGTGTTACCTGGACGCTTAGCAACGGACAGTTAGAGTTTGGAGATTCCAGAGGGCACTGTGCCCCCTAAAGTACATTGAGAAAGACAAGGTAAGAGATGGACATTGAAGGATGTAAGGCTGGGCTATAGACCAATGGACGTTGGGGGTAGGGGATGGAGGGAAGAAGGCACTCCAAGTAAGGAGACGAGCACACCTGGCCTGGCGATGGAAATGTGCCTGGAGTGTTTGGTGATGTGAAAAAGAACAGTTGGAATCATCAGGGAAGCTTTTAAAAGTTACTGAGGTCCCCAGCCCATTCCAGAATTTTCATTTAAGAATGGGGCCTGGGTACCAGTGTTATTGTTTGTTGTTTGTAATTCCCCAGAATATTCTAACGTGAAGCCAGAGTTGAAAGTGACCAAGCAAAAACACAAAGTCTTTGTCTTGTCATCATGGACAATAAAATTAAAAGGGTGATATTTTCAAGGGAATGAAATGGACAATTAAGATGTATGGTCTTTATTTTGTAGGAATTTTATATACACAAATGCAGTCTTTTTAATTCACGGACAATTGTTTGTACTGATTCTGTCGACTTGGATGTTGTGGCTGAATGGTGTAGCCAGCTACCCACTCCTGTACTCCGTGTGCTTTAGGGGTGCCCTTTAGTCAACCCTGGCTATGTGTGGGGCGATTCGTATCTCATAGCTCTTTGTATCCACCAGGCTTTATGTAATCATTGCAAAGGGCTTCATTATCATGCCCATTAGCGCCCACAGTAGCTATTTTTTAACCGTCTGTAACCTTGCCTCACCTTTCCAACTTTACAAATTGGGAAATGGAGTTTAATTACTTGCCTTGGGCCTTGAGGCTTGCTGGCAACAGAATGAAATTAGGATTCTCAGCCACTGAATTCCCCGTATCTTGTTTGGCTCTTAAGGCGTGTGTGCCCCGTCTCCTGCTGCTGTTAGAAAACTCTGTACTTAGCCACGTTATTTCTTCATGAATGAATGTTACAGATCAGTAGACAAAGGACGACTAGTCTGCCCCAGTTGGCAACACTGTGATTATGAGTGTCAGCAGCCCGGAGGTAGCTGCGGTGGCCCCAGGAGCCCCATCCCTATCATCTTGGAATTCAAGTGAAAGCGTGGTCAATCTTATCCACTCTTACCTGTGGGAAGTGAAGTCTCTCTAGTCCCAGAGCTTTCAGGCTGTTCTGATTTCTCTTCTCTGAAGCTTCTGTTCACTGAAAGGATAATGGTTTTTGTTACACACCTAAAAAAAGAGAAGAAAGCCCAGCAATTTTTACAAGCTGCATTTTTAAAGAATTCCATGTATGCCTTAACTTCTGGGTTTATTGCCAATGGTGAGGCTGGGAGGTCTTTATGAAGGGTAATGGAACAAAGCTAGAGTCTTAGCATTGCATCCTCTTTAGGACATGAGGTTAGGTCAGTTTTGTGCCATTCCAAAATGGTTATTTTCTTTTCTTTTTCTCTGTCTTGAAATCCATTACTGATTTAAAAACAATTTCCAATCTCTTTAGCTATAGCAAAAAGCAAGCCTCTAAAACAGTGGTCCTTGACACTGACTGCACATGAGAATCACCTTAGGAGCTTTAAAAAATAAGGCTGCCCAGGCCCCATCCCTAAACCCATTAAATCAAGATTCTGAGTATGGAGACTGGGTATCGTATTTATTTACAGTTCTCCAGGTGATCTTCGCTAAAAGCTGACCTTACTTCTCAGCTAAGGTCCAAATCTTCATGCCTTATTTCTATTTCTTCTTCTGCCTTGTTTTAATAGATGTTATGGACCCCAGAGAGCCATCCAAACCGTATTTTCATTGGGTAGCAACTTCATCAGTCTACTCTTTGGAAGCAGGATTTCTAGCAGAAAATTGAGGTTTCTACCTATGTAAACTAACTCCATATTCAGAGTGGCCCTGCATGGCCTCATGACTAAAATTTCTGTATGTGCAGTTTGGAAATCAAGTTGCCAGAAGCTTGATAATTGTGAGATTGGAAGATAAAGGTTAAGCCTCCCTGCCATCCATGTGTTAGATTTCCCAGTTGCTATGTTGGTATCTAGTCAACTAACGCTTGCTTTCCTGTCACAGCCATTTTAAAGCCAAATGACTCCATTCCAGTTCACACCCTTATTAAAAATATAATTACAGCAGTATTCTCTGTTATTGGGTAGACTTTATTAGGTGAATTAGCCAAGAACTAACTAG
This sequence comes from Balaenoptera physalus, assembly GCF_965194825.1. Classification (NCBI taxonomy): domain Eukaryota; kingdom Metazoa; phylum Chordata; class Mammalia; order Artiodactyla; family Balaenopteridae; genus Balaenoptera; species Balaenoptera physalus. The sequence goes on from NC_138890.1 coordinate 148,322,905, forward strand.
GTTGTGTAAAACTCTCTCGGTCTCAGGAAATCATTTGTGTTGCAGAGGCCACCAGCATCAGACTGGGCTAAAGGAGTCATGAATCTGGGTTTGGAAAGAGCCAGTTACAAGTCATACCAAATAGAGAAGAACTTAGGTTATGGAAGGTGATTCTAGAATGAGTCTGAGAATAATTATCCAGGGTCTGGTTAAGTCTAAGGTGCCAACCCTTCTCAGAAGGTTGTATTAATACCAAAAAGTAACCAAGTTCTTGTGCTAGATTTGGGGGGAGGGGGAAGGATGGACCACTCCACTTTTCTGGAGGGCTGAGATTGCAGGATTAGGAGATGAGAAGTTGTTAAGGAGATCGCAGAGAGAAGGGTAGGCAAAGGTCTACTGTTAGCCAAGCATCATGGGCATCGGCAATTGTCATTCGCTCAACTAATATTTATAGAGGGTCTGCTCTGTGCCAGGGACCATTACAGGATAAAGTAATGATGTTCTTTCTCATCTGAAGTTTACTTTGCAGTGAGAGGAAACAGATATCCATACTAAGAAACAAATAAATAAACTAAAATCACTTAGTGCTATGAAGAAAAACGAAGTGAGGTAAAGGGATCAGACCAATGAGGGCTGCCTTCAATAGGTTTGCAGGAGTTGCCCTCTCTGAAGAGGTGGCGTTTGAGCTAGCACATCAGCGTTGAAGAGAAAGCCACACAAAGATCAGGAAGAAAGAACCAGGCAGAGGGAACAAGCAAGAGCAAAAGCCTTGAGGTTTGAAAAGGTTTGGCGTGTTCAGGAAACAGAAAGAGGACCAGTGTGGCTGGACACTTAGGGAGGAAGGGATGCAGTCAGACAGGAAAACAGCCCTGAGGGCCCGAGGTCATGCATGGAATTAGGATTAAGTGCTTTAAGGAAATCACTGGGAGCTTTTAAGTAGAGGAGTAATGTGTCTTACACTGCATGTTAGAGGTCTCTCGGGCTCCTGTGTGTAGAGTGCATTGTAGACTGGGAACAGAGGGAGAGCTTGGGAGGCTGGTCAGGAGTCCGGCAAGAGGTGATGCTGGGGCAGTTAAGGGGTAGCAGTGGGGAGAAGAAGTGTTGGATTCAGGATGTGGAGGTAGGGCCAGCATGGCTTTCAGATGGATAAGGCCAGTGAAAATGATACCAGACCTAGTCCTGTCTGAGATCATTGCCCCTGCCCTGTCTCGACTTGGGCCACTGGTTTTGAACCAAAATGGAAAAACATCTAGTGTTATTTGAAAACATAGGGGATTTTGACCGTAACCTATTTAAGCAGGGAAAAAACCAAATTCCTGTCCAAGGAGAAATTTCTGTTTGTTGTTTTTTTACCTCCTAACCATAAAAATTTCATCCTGTCTCGTTAAGACTGTTCTGATGGGTTTTGATGTTTCTGATTACTGTGCTTTTCATAAGTGCTGGAAATGTCACATTCACATTGCTAGTTTATCTCTTTTCCGAGTATTTTGACTTTTGGGCTGTATTAACTGAGCCCTTCATGCTGTTGGACATTTACACATGGCCTTTTGCAGTTGGTCAGTTTCTCCATATAAACTCTAACATCATAATAGCAAGCATTTAATGAGCACTTACTATATATATCAAGGCATTGTTTTAAGAATTTCACATGTTTTAACACCTTTATTCCTCCTACCCATCCTTTAGTTAGTGTCCTTATTATTATCATTTTATAAAAGAAGAAACTGAGGCAAAAAAAGAGTTTAAGTCATTCACCCAAGATCACACAGCTGGTAAGTAGCAAAGCCAGGTTTTGAAAAGAGTCTGGTTGCAGAGCTTGGCTGTGCCACTTTCCATGGATCTCCTTTTCAGTCTTTCCTACATCACTGAAGCTGCGACTTCGGAATTAAACTTCTTTCTCTTGCAAAAACCTAAAGGTACCACTAGGGGGCACTTCAACTGAGCAGGGCTTCCAGGAGTGGGACTGCTGGGGAAATGGCATAATTCAGAGGCTGGATGATCCAGCCCCCTCCAGGAGCGCCTCACATCTGAACCGCCTGCCATCTGCCAAGGTGGAAGGATAAATCCCCACCTAGGGAGCTGGCTGGACAAAGGCGCTGACACCAGAGGACACTCGAGGAAATGCTCCCTTTCCTCCACACCCCCTCTTCTGCCCACTATGCATAGTTCCTGTAGTTGTACCCACCTACCTGTCCCCTCTCAAAGGATGGAAAATACCAAAGTTACTCAATAAGCCGTGCAGCAAATTCTAGTAGCTCTCCAGGTCATCTGAGACTGGCCTTCAGAAACTAACCAAAAAGGAGTCACTAATTCAGTTGTTATCACAGTTTTGCTTTAAAAATATTGAAGAGTCTCCCTAGAGTTGTATTATTAGAAGTTCAATAAGTCTGGTGAACACAGGAGGTCATGCTGTCTTCTGTACCTTCTACTGAATATCGGCTCCAGAAAAGTCTTCTCTCAAGTGACTTGGTTTTCCAGTAATCAGTAATCAGCATGAAAGTAACAGACCTTCCCCTCTTCCTAATGGTGGTAATGACAATGAATGTAAGGAATGGAGGTTTATACAAAGAAGTTCATTAAAGTTTCTTTAACTCCATTAATGAATTCTCCAGCAATGAGTATAAAGGCAGTAATTGTGGTGATTCATCTTCTATAAGTTTTAGCTTGTTATGTATTTTAATTAAATGGAAGGCAATTTTTTTTTTTTTTTTTTGCTCCAGTTGCCATAGGGTAACTTTCTATTGAGATTGATGTGCAATCATGGGAATTGTTGAATTTACCTAATCAAATCATCAATCTGCTCATTCAACTGTATGACTTTCAATAAAAGTGTTATTTTAAAATGATATACATGACAGATATTTCCTATGGTTATATTAACTTCCAAATTCAAAACTACAAAGGAGACAAAGAAATATAGTTGCATTTGCATTAGGCAATCATCTTACTGAAGTTAAGAAGATTTCAGTGGAACATCAATTAATTACAGAAAGCTTGAAAGCCATTTCAGGCCTTTGAATATCCTCCAAACAGCCCAGAATCCTGCAAACAGCATAACTCTTTTTAAATTTTATCTTCAAATCTATAAGGTAAATTCCTCCTTTATTGGATGGTTTTGATTAAATACTCAGCAGAAAGTGAGAATAAATGTGTATCAAATGTAGATACGTCTTAAAACCAAGTCATTCAAAGATCAGAAAAATGTCATGGAAGCTATGTGATCATAGGGGTGACGCCATTGCTTCATTTGGAGTTTGACCAGAAGGTTTTCTTTTTCTTTTAGTAAACTTTTCTGATTTTACTTTTCAAAGGACATCGCTGAAACCATAACATTGTTCATATCTGTGACTTAAATTTTTTATTTATTTTTGTACAGGGTATGAAATTCAAGGTAACAAAGAGTATTCAATGAAAAATAGGCCTTCCCTCTCCTGTCCCATGGCTACCCAGTACCCCCAAAGGCAATCACTCATATTATTATAAAAATATCCTATACCTTTGCAAAAATACACTATGTATATATATATAGGCTAGGTGTCCTTTTTTAGTTATTTCACATGAGATGCTGTGCTCTGGGAAGCCAGAACCTACATTCTATTACTGACCTCCCAGCCCTACCAGCACTGATCCCTTCTTGAACCTGGAGCTTCCTATCTCAGCTCAAGTGTATTATTAGAGGATGCACAGCAGTATTTTCAGAGGAGAGTTCACCTGCCAAGTACAGAGGAGAAGACGCAATTACATGAGATGCCCACCCTGGGTATTTGTGGACATGTGTTTTCTGTGGTGAGTTTACAAATAACCCAGATGGGGTCGTTAAGTATCAGGATAGGAGTCCTGGGGTCTCAGCCTTCTTGGGCTCAGACTTCTGCAGGGACTTAGGGATGTTGGGGTTCCCTTAGCCCCCAAAGCTGCCACACATACCCACTTTCAGAAGGCTGGCGGTATAAGCTCCTCCCGGCATTCCCTAAGCCTCAGTGCCGTCTTTTGTGTTGACCTAGGGCACAGCTTGTCCATGGTCATCACTCACTAATGACCATTCTATGCATGTCTCCTCTAGCGGATCACACAGGAGAGCATGGAAGGCCTAAGAAATAAGTTCACTTCCTTATTTCATCTCTCCTGCACTATCATCTTACTTTGTTCCAGAAAGAATTCCCTTTTGGCTCCACCTACCACACTAAGATGCCGCCATGTAAGCCCCCCAATTTTTGCGTCCCCACTAACACTCTATTGTCTGCTTTCCTCCATCAAACACCTTCCTCCTCTGAATGGAATGTTCCTAAGAATGTGTTAAAGAACTTGGTCAGCCGTTCAGGCCCCCATAGTTCAAGAACTGAACACTCCCAGCATTTGCAGTTTAATAGCAATGGTTCAACCTAATATCTCAACTGGTGGGAACCACTAGCAGCTAGGTGGGAGAAACATATTTGGGGCAGGTGAAGACCTCCAATCACATGTGGCAGTCGTTTCCTCTGCGGCTGACGTGTAATATTACAAGTATGAGAAACCTTGTTGTTATCCAGCTGAGTTAAAAGTAAGCCCTCAGTGCCAAAAGTAAGCCCTTACTCTTATTTCTAAACATCAATGAATTAGGATCATGTAAGAACCTGGAACTTGCCCTCTGAGTAAGAGTCTCATGTGTGTCTTGCCAATGAGAACATTCACTAGAATCAGGTAGACTCAGCACAAATCTCAGCTCTACCTTTTCAGGGGCAAGGCTGTGGAGGAATTTAGTTGCCTCTCTGTGCCTTACTTTCTCATCTGTACAATGAGGACACTAAAACTTACATTCCAGGGTTGCTGGGAAAATAAGACAAGATAAAGTATGTAAAAACACTTGGCACCAAGGAAGCCCCCAATTCATGGGAGTATCACTTTCATCAAAGAATTCATGGCTTAATGGGAGACAACAAATGTACAGTCAACGAGGCAAAATTCCAAGGGCATGGAGTAAGTGTTGAGTGTGAGCTTAGCATGCATTAGTAAGCTTGTGAGGTCCTCAGAAATCCTTGTATGGACCACTCAGTTCAACCGTTTCCCTTCCTTCTTGCACCAGCAGACCAACATGGCACTTCCGGTTGGCAACCCTTATGAAAGAAGTTACCTTCTCTGGATACAAAAGCAGCATATTCCTTCTTTCTGCTGAATCTGCTTTGAGGCTGTGCCTCAGAGCAGGTATGTGAATCATGGAAAGTTTGCTTAACTTCTTTTGAGTGTTAGTCTCCTTATTTGTAAAAATAAGATAATGAAGATAATGCCCTATTCCAGGATTACTTTGAGGATGGACCAAGATAATGGATGACCTGTAGTCTATAGTTTGTCCTCAGAACAAGCTCGTTCCTTTCTCCCATGACCCCGCATATGTGGATGGTTTGAACAGTGCATCACATGTGGAGGGAAGGCTCTGGAATGATAACAGATAGTTTGTTGATTTGGTGCTTTGTACACCCAACCACAAACGGCACACTTTCAAGGCCATTGTTCTTCCCAAATACTTAACCGGGGAGCTGGGTTATGAGCCTTTGCGACCCAGACCTGATTAAGTATTCAGGAAAACTTCTCAAGAGAGATGAAGCTTGGCGATCAGCTGAATATACCTTCTCCATTTGCCTTACCTTTGATGCCACAGGCAAATCAGAGCCGGTTGGGCAGTGTGCAATTCTGAGAAATGAGGAGAAGGCAGAAGTACCTGTCCTTCCTCTAGTAAAGCCAAGGAAAATGGAAAAGCTCAGGAATATATCAGCACCACTGGCAAGCATAATAGGGAAGGCAGTTAATGTACCGCAAGAACTCACATTGCTGGGGAAAGCGCTGCTCCCCACTGATGCTAGAGAGCCTGTCAGACTGGCCTCAGACTGGACAAAGCCCTGAATAGCCAGAGACTGGGCTCCGCAAGAACTGGACCCTAGGCACCGAGGATTGAAAACCAACCTAATAAAGCCGGCCTGTTTGCATTTGTGAGCAATGAAATGATATGGGGTTTGTGACTGACCCACTTGGAAGGCCAAACAATTAATGAAAGCAAAATGCTTGGCTTCTTTTGGCCACGTGGAGGGGGCTTCAGACTTGGATTGCAGTGTGTGCACCAGAAGGAACTGTCAGGTTTAGATGCTTATTATTATTCCCTATTTAATTTGGGTTCTTTCCGTTTATTTCTGATTTCTTAAACATAATTGTAATTAATGATATAATTTCATTTGTGAATAGTGTGTAGTAAGAATCCAGTAGCGAAAATCTGTAAGAGACTGAAATAGGTTTAGGAACTGCAGTAACATGGGCTCCAAATGTCCTATGTTAGGTTGTTATGGTGAACATCAGTAATGTATGCGGGGAATACTTTGAAATCTAAGGCATGATCAAAATGTAATAATTTAAAGGTTGTGGATTCATTTTAAAACAGAAGTTGCTTGTGGCTTAGTGAAATCTTCAACGGGAGCATAAGCAAGGCTTATGGCTTCTCACCAAAGTAATCAGGAGACTGTGTGTGTAAGAACTTGAGGAATACATGTTCAAGTGTAAAACAATTTCTCCCCACGATGGTAATTCATGCAGGCCTACTTTACAAAGTGGCCAGTGATTGGGACTTTCTTTTTTTCTCTTTTTTTCTTTTTCTAATATGATTTCCTTTTTCTTTTTTGAATTTTTGAATTTTATTTTACTTATTTTTTATACAGCAGGTTCTTATTAGTCATCAATTTTATACACATCAGTGTATACATGTCAATCCCAATTGCCCAATTCATCCCACCACCCCCCCCCACGGCTTTCCCCCCTTGGTGTCCATACATTTGTTCTCTACATCTCTGTCTCACTTTCTGCCCTGCAAACCAGTTCATCTGTACCATTTTTCTAGGTTCCACATACATACGTTAATATACGATATTTGTTTTTCTCTTTCTGACTTACTTCACTCTGTATGACAGTCTCTAGATCCATCCACCTCTCAACAAATGACCCAATTTCGTTCCTTTTTATGGCTGAGTAATATTCCATTGTATGTATGTACCACTACTTCTTTATCCATTCATCTGTCGATGGACATTTAGGTTGCTTCCATGACCTGGCAATTGTAAATAGTGCTGCAATGAACATTGGGGTGCATGTGTCTTTTTGAATTATGGTTTTCTCTGGGTACATGCCCAGTAGTGGGATTGCTAGATCATATGGTAATTCTATTTTTAGTTTTTTAAGGAACCTCCATACTGTTCTCCATAGTGGCTGTATCAATTTACATTATCAACAACAGTGCAAGAGGGTTCCCTTTTCTCCACACCCTCTCCAGCATTTGTTGTTTGCAGATTTTCTGATGATGCCCATTCTAACTGGTGTGAGGTGATACCTCATTGTAGTTTTGATTTGCATTTCTCTAATAATTAGTGATGTTGAGCAGCTTTTCATGTGCTTCTTGGTCATCTGTATGTCTTCTTTGGAGAAATATCTATTTAGGTCTTCTGCCCATTTTTGGATTAGGTTGTTTGTTTCTTTAATATTGAGCTGCATGAGCTGTTTATACATTCTGGAGATTAATCCTTTGTCTGTTGATTCGTTTGCAAATATTTTCTCCCATTCTGAGGGTTGTCTTTTCGTCTTGTTTATGGTTTCCTTTGCTGTGCAAAAGCTTTGCAGTTTCATTAGGTCCCATTGGTTTATTTTTGTTTTTATTTCCATTACTCTAAGAGGTGGATCAAAAAAGATCTTGCTGTGATTTATGTCAAGGAGTATTCTTCCTATGTTTTCCTCTAAGAGTTTTATAGTGTCTGGTCTTACATTTAGGTCTCGAATCCATTTTGAGTTTATTTTTGTGTATGGTGTTAAGGAGTGTTCTAATTTCATTCTTTTACATGTAGCTGTCCAGTTTTCCCAGCACCACTTATTGAAGACACTGTCTTTTCTCCATTGTATATCCTTGCCCCCTTTGTCATAGATTAGTTGACCATAGGTGTGTGGGTTTATCTCTGGGCTTTCTATCTTGTTCCATTGATCTAAGTTTCTGTTTTTGTGCCAGTACCATCTTGTCTTGATTACTGTAGCTTTGTAGTATAGTCTGAAGTCAGGGAGTCTGATTCCTCCAGCTCCGTTTCTTTCCCTCAAGACTGCTTTGGCTATTTGGGGTCTTTTGTGTCTCCATACAAATTTTAAGATTTTTTGTTCTAGTTCCATAAAAAATGCAATTGGTGATTTGAAAGGGATTGCATTGAATCTGTAGATTGCTTTGGGTAGTAGAATAATTTTCACAATATTGATTCTTCCAATCCAAGAACATGATATATCTCTCCATCTGTTGGTATCATTTTTAATTTCTTTCATCAGTGTCTTATCGTTTTCTGCATACAGGTCTTTTGTCTCTCTAGGTAGGTTTATTCCTAGGTATTTTATTCTTTTTGTTGCAATGGTAAATGGGAGTGTTTCCTTAATTTCTCTTCCAGATTTTTCATCATTAGTGTATAGGAATGCAAGAGATTTCTGTGCATTAATTTTGTATCCTGCAACTTTACCAAATTCATTGATTAGCTCTAGTAGTTTTGTGGTAGCATCTTTAGGATTCTCGATGTATAGTATCATGTCATCTGCAAACAGTGACAGTTTTACTTCTTCTTTTCCGATTTGTATTCCTTTTATTTCTTTTTTTTCTCTGATTGCCATGGCTAGGACTTCCAAAACTATGTTGAATAATAATGGTGAGAGTGGACATCCTTGTCTTGTTCCTGATCTTAGAGGAAATGGTTTCAGTTTTTCACCATTGAGAATGATGATTGCTGTGGGTTTCTCATATATGGCCTTTATTATGTTGAGGTAGGTTCCCTCTATGCCCACTTTCTGGAGAGTTTTTATCATAAATGTGTGTTGAATTTTGTCAAAAGCTTTTTCTGCATCTATTGAGATGATCATATGGTTTTTATTCTTCAGTTTGCTAATATGGTGTATCACATTGATGGATTTGTGTATATTGAAGAATCCTTGCATCCCTGGGATAAATTCCACTTGATCATGGTGTATGATCCTTTTAATGTGTTGTTGGATTCTGTTTGCTAGTATTTTGTTGAGAATTTTTGCATCTATATTCATCAGTGATATTGGTCTGTAATTTTGTTTTTTTGTAGTATCTTTGCCTGGTTTTAGTATCAGGGTGATGGTGACCTCATAGAATGAGTTTGGGAGTTTTCCTTCCTCTGCAATTTTTTGGAAGAGTTTGAGAAGGATGGCTGTTAGCTCTTCTCTAAATGTTTGATAGAATTCACCTACAAAGCCATCTGGTCCTGGGCATTTGTTTGTTGGAAGATTTTTAATCACAGTTTCAATTTCATCACTTGTGATTAGTCTGTTCATACTTTCTATTTCTTCCTGGTTCAGTCTTGGAAGGTTATACCTTTCTAAGAATTTGTCCATTTCTTCCAGGTTGTCCATTTTATTGGCATAGAGTTGCTTGTAGTAGTCTCAGGATGCTTTGTATTTCTGCGGTGTCTGTTGCAACTTCTCCTTTTTCATTTCTAATTTTATTGATTTGAGTCCTCTCCCTCTTTTTCTTGATGAGTCTGGCTAATGGTTTATCAATTTTGTTTATCTTCTCAAAGAACCAGCTTTTGATCTTATTGATCTTTGCTATTGTTTTCTTTGTTTCTATTTCATTTATTTCTGCTCTGATCTTTATGATTTCTTTCCTCCTGCTAACTTTGGGTTTTGTTTGTTCTTCTTTCTCTAGTTCCTTTAAGTGTAAGGTTAGATTGTTTATTTGAGATGTTTCTTGAGGTAGGCTTGTATAGCTATAAACTTCCCCCTTAGAACTGCTTTTGCTGCATCCCATAGGTATTGGATCATCATGTTTTCATTGTCATTTGTCTTTAGGTATATTTTGATTTCCTCTTTGATTTCTTCAGTGATCTCTTGATTATTTAGTAAATTATTGTTTGGCCTCCATGTGTTTGTGTGTTTTATGTTTTTTTCCCCTGTAGTTCATTTCTAATCTCATAGCGCTGTGGTCAGAAAAGATGCTTGGTATGATTTCAATTTTCTTAAATTTACTGAGGCTTGATTTGTGATCCAGGATGTGATCTATCCTGGAGAATGTTCCGTGCGCACTTGAGAAGAAAGTGTAATCTGCTGTTTTTGGTTGGAATGTCCTATAAATATCAATTAAATCTATCTGGTCTATTGTGTCATTTAAAGCTTCTGTTTCTGCATTTATTTTCATTTTGGATCATATGTCCATTGGTGTAAGTGAGGTGTTAAAGTCCCCCACTATTATTGTGTTACTCTCGATTTCCTGTTTTATAGCTGTTAGCAGTTGCCTTATGTATTGAGGTGCTCCTATGTTGGGTGCATATATATTTATAATTGTTATATCTTCTTCTTGGATTGATCCCTTGATCATTATGTAGTGTCCTTCCTTGTCTCTTGTACAATTGTTTATTTTAAAGTCTATTTTATCTGATATGAGAATTGCTACTCCAGCTTTCCTTTGATTTCCATTTGCATGGAATATCTTTTTCCATCCCCTCACTTCCAGTCTGTATGTGTCCCTAGGTCTGAAGTGGGTCTCTTGGAGACAGCATATATATGGGTCTTGTTTTTGTATCCATTCAGCAAGCCTGTGTCTTTTGGTTGGAACATTTAATCCATTCACGTTTAAGGTAATTATCAATATGTATGTTCCTATCACCATTTTCTTAATTGTTTTGGGATGGTTTTTGTAGGTCCTTTTCTTCTTTTGTGTTTCCCACTTAGAGAAGTTCTTTTAGCATTTGTTGTAGAGCTGGTTTGGTGGTGCTGAATTCTCTTAGCTTTTGTTTGTCTGTAAAGCTTTTGATTTCTCCATCGAATCTGAATGAGATCCTTGCCGGGTAGAGTAATCTTGGTTGTAGGTTCTTCCCTTTCATCACTTTAAGTATATCATGCCACTCCCTTCTGGCTTGTAGAGTTTCTGCTGAGAAATCAGCTGTTAACCTTATGGGAGTTCCATTGTATGTTATTTGTTGTTTTTCCCTTGCTGCTTTCAATAATTTTTCTTTGTCTTTCATTTTTGTCAACTTGATTACTATGTGTCTCTGCGTGTTTCTCCTTGGGTTTATCCTGTATGGGACTCGCTCTGCTTCCTGGACTTGGGTGGCTATTTCCTTTCCCATGTTAGGGAAGTTTTTGGCTATAATCTCTTCAAATATTTTCTCTGGTCCTTTCTCTCTCTCTTCTCCTTCTGGGACCCCTATAATGTGAATGTTGTTGTGTTTAATGTTGTCTCAGAGGTCTCCTAGGCTGTCTTCATTTCTTTTCATTCTTTTTTCTTTATTCTGTTCCACATCAGTGAATTCCACCATTCTGTCTTCCAGGTCACTTATCCGTTCTTCTGCCTCAGTTATTCTGCTATTGATTCCTTCTAGTGTAGTTTTCATTTCAGTTATTGTATTGTTCATCTCTGTTTGTTTGTTCTTTAATTCTTCTAGGTCTTTTTTAAACATTTCTTGCTTCTTCTCGATCTTTGCCTCCATTCTTTTTCCGAGGTCCTGGATCATCTTCACTATCATTATTCTGAATTCTTTTTCTGGAAGGTTTCCTACCTCCACTTCATTTAGTTGTTTTTCTGGGGTTTTATTTTGTTTCTTCATCTGGTACATAGCCCTCTGCCTTTTCATCTTGTCTATCTTTCTGTGAATGTGGTTTTTGTTCCACAGGTTGCAGGATTGTAGTTCTTCTTGCTTTTGCTGTCTGCCCTCTGGTGGATGAGGCTATCTAAGAGGCTTGTGCAAGTTTCCTGATGAGAGGGACTGGGGTGGGTATAGCTGACTGGAACCTTCTTACTGATATTCCTTTGGAAGCAGACAATGAATTTCAGATAGGACTTTAGCTCTGATTATCAAAGCAGCTAGGTTATTATTCAGTGGCAAAGCGTTAAGCTTCTCTGAGAATCTTTCTTCTGTGTAGGTAGATGGATGCTATAGAGACTTCCTTTTTTGTGGATGATTTTGCCCAACAAATGGCAAACATTCAATGGGAGTGGGAGAATGACACTGATGATTATTGATGACAGGTTGAAAAATGAAATACTTAATGATTCTCATACTTAAGACTGGATGACTAAGTCAGAGCCCTGTGCTTGAAGAGCTTAACCATGATACCTCAAAATTTAGATCTTGATCATTAACTGCTGTGGCTTTCTTTTCCTCTGTTTTGACAGAAAATTTGAATTATCTAAGGGGATTCGATGTTTTAGAAAATAGAAAGTATCTTAATAGTGCCAATCCCAAAATAGCAACTCCTTGCCTTCTCATTGATACCAGTTTATCTATCATGTATGAACTACATTCAACTGTGAACTCCACCTTTAACAGTGGTCTCTATATTCTGAGCACTACCATCAGAAGAGGGATCCATGAGAGAAAATCCGTCCCAGAATGTGTTTCATTATGCAAAGTGGCAACAAAGGAGCCTGAACAATGGACTCCTTTTCCTAAGTTGTTCTCATATAAGCATTTCAGTGGCAGTAGAACTACTGGGATTACCAAAGTCATGTCCTAATGCATGTATACAAATTGACTTCATAACAGGGAACTTCACTGGGAAAAAAAGAAGTCACTCTTCTGAAGACTATGAATTTGGGGTTTTTTTGTGGGTAGAACACTGCTAATGTATTTGGTGTATGGGAAAGCACAGCATTTTTGTCCAAAAATCAGAAGCCCTAACATTAGTTCTAGCTAACCTTACGACATTACTTCATACTTCTGAGCTTTGTTTCCCAACAATTCCCTGATTTTTTGTAGATGAGGAGACCAGAATTGAAAAGCATCAAAAAGCCTGTTTTCTCTCCATATTCCTCAAATTCAGGAAGCATCTTTAACTTGGTTACCCAACCTCCAAAGATGTGATGATTAGATGACTGTTAAATATGTGTTTTTTCAGACTCTTCATATAATTGTCAGTAATTTCTGCCCTAGCCAAAATTCTGCACCTACCAAGGAGTGCTATCTAAAGAACTTTTTCATCCTGCTTAATGTGGGCCTCAAATATGAATACTATTAGCATGTTCCTAATATGTCCTAGACTGGAATTAGCGAACTTTTTTCTGTAAGAGCTAGAGTGTCAATATTGTAGAATTTGCGAGACATACAGTCTCTGTCACAACTCAACTCTGTACTTGTCACACAAAAACAGCCATAGCCAGTGCATGAATGAATGTGTGGCTATGTTCCAACACATCTTTATTATCAAAAATAGTCAATGGGTCAGATTTAGCCCATGGGCTATATTTTGCTGACCCCTGTTCTATAGTCTCTTAATGCCACAGTATCCATCCTGTGTCTTCACATAGATTAAATTTATCCTAAATTCTGTTTAACCTATTCATATTTTAGTCCATGTTGTATAATACCTTCTGAATCTGCTGTCATACCACATAGGAATTTATCTAAAAGTTTATTTGACCTATTAATATTTAGACATTATTACTATTACATCATGAATTTGTTGTCATGTATATGTGAATTTTTAAAAATCTTTGTTTACCTTATCAATATTTGTTGTTAACAATAAACACACCTTCGCCAAGAGGGAGGAGATATGGGGATATATGTATATGTATAGCTGATTCACTTTGTTATAAAGCAGAAACTAACACACCTTTGTAAAGCAATTATACTCCAATAAAGATGTTAGAAGAAAAAAAAACGATAAACACACCCTGAGGTAACGAGTATCTTAAGTTAACTATCTATTGGATAATATAGCAAATCTTCTCCCCATTCCTAAACTCTTTCTGATGCAAAGGGATTTTACATGATTACAGTATTGGGAATGTCTGTTTATCCTATCCCTTCCTTGCTATTAACCATGTCTTGTGGTAGCTTTTATATTTGCAGACTGAATAGTTCTGATCTTCATGATATACTCTTAGATAAATCCCTCTCCCTCCCTCGGTTCCTCAATCATTTTATGCCTCCATCACTGAGTCTCTTCGGGCTTTGTGAGTCGTTGAAGTTTAGTGACTAGACTGGAACGCAGTGTTCCACGTTGGTCACATCGTCTGTTCCTAATGACGCCCAGCCTTGCCTTTTGACTGCAGCAAGCAATAAACAAAGTCAAAAAGTGTGAAAGTAGGGAAGAAATTGAGAAAGCCCAGAGGATTTGGGGAAGAGCAAATGGGACTACATGAAAGGCAAACATTGCCTCTTGCAAAACACTTTGAACTGGCTACTAACGCATTCCATAATTCCTTAAATCTTCGTTGTGACCACAATTAAGCTTTCTGGAGTGTCGAAAAGAGTAAGAACAAAACCAACATCCTACTTTACCTAGGAATGATCCTGTTGTAATTTACAGTGAAGAGCTCTGGTGAGAATTTGTCTCTGTTGGATACCAACAATGCAGAGTTTACACAAACCACACTTCTAATGTGGGATGAGAAAATCTGGGACCTAATTTAGCACCATGAAATGAGCTCTGCTGCCCAGACTGGACTACACTACTAATCTGGAAAGTTCTACCTTGGCATTGAATTCTCTCCTCTGCCCTCCTGACCCAGTGGTAAAAGTTAACCTAAATTTAGTGAGATCAGTTAGAGAGGGTCTGTGTCATCATTGACAGTCCTGTGCAAAAGTTCGGGTTAAAATTTATCATAATTAGCATTGGGAGTGATCCTGCAAAATTCACTAAACAAACATTTATCAAGCCCCTTAGAAACTGTGCTAGGTGCTAGAGAAATAATAATGAGCAGAATCGTCTCCGCCTGTGTGGAGCTTATAATATAGTGAGGAAGCAGATGTCAATCAAATGAGTATGGTAAGGACAGGAAAGGGGAGCCCTTTTATTCTCTAAGAGCGCAACCCTGAGAAAGTGATGATGGACCTAAAATCAGAATGGGTCTTTTGCTGAGTTCCTTTTTCTCAGCAAAAGGAACTGCGCCTGCAAAAGCGTAGGTGAGAGCATGCCAAACGTGGGGGAATAGAAGAAACCCCATGTGACTGAACCAAGTTGAAACAAAATAGGAGGAAAAAAAAAACGAGAATGAGAGAGAGGCCAGACCACACAGAATCTCAAGGAGAAATAGGAAGCCTTTGGGGTGTTTGAAGAAAAGGGATAGCATGATCTGATAAGTATTGTTTAAAAGAATTGAGGTGGGGAGAGATAAATTAGGAATTTGGGGTTAACAGGTACACACTACTATATATAAAATAGATAAACAACAAGGACCTACTATATAGCACAGGGAACTATAGTCAATATTTTGTAATAACCTATAGTGGAAGAGAATCTGAAAAAGAATATATATGTATGTATGTATTACTGAATTACTTTGGTGTACATCTGAAACATAAATCAACTATACTTCAACTAAAAATAATTTAAAAATTTTAAAATAAATTTTAAAAAATAAGAGATAAATAGAAAGAACCACCCAGACTGCTCTGTGGAGAATATTGTGGGAGGCAAGAGAAAATGCCTGTGGACTTACTCAGAGGTTAAGGCAGTTGTTAAGAAAGATGAACCACAGTGCTGGCTTGCCTAGTATGATTTTTAAATTATAGACTGTTAGGTGGCCCAAGCCTGTGTACCATAACACAGTTAAGATGTCTTCCTGCAGGAACAGGTGCAAATGACTGTTGTACCACTCAGCTTGACTGACACCCTCTGTGAGTGTTAATACTTTGGGATCTCAGGCATGATGTGATTTTTCTTAGTGTCTACTTGGGATTTCCATCTCCGAGAATTATTTCCAGCAATAAACCAATAACTGGTTTACCTCTCAGGTCTGGTCAATTCTGAACCATGGGTCTTAAGTACCCTATTGGTCTTTGAGAGTTTGTTTTTTATTGGCCTACCTCTTGACACTCATTTTGCCCCAGGAGAAGAACCTGTTTTCGATCAACGGATTCTAAGAAAGTTTGATTTTATTTGGTACCTTAGGAAGATGGAAGAAGGTAATTTTGCATAAGAATATAAAAGCTTGCTGTTCACATATTATAGAGTGGGTTCCTGAAGTTGGTGAAAGGTTAGAAAAGGGGTTTTTATATAGGCTTAAAAATTTTATAACTTTTCTCCGGTATTATAGTATGGAATAAAGAAAATTGTTAGCACCCATAATTCAACCACTCCCCCCCAAAAATCACTGTTTATGTATGACTAAAATTTTTCCTTTTTCATTCCTTAAAAATTTAGGAATATGTATGTATATCTTTTTTTTAAACCTCCTTTTGAAACTTAATATTATATGATAGTCTTATGTCAATAAATTGTTTCTGAAAACATGGCTTTTAAGCTTCCATAACATTCCCTCATATGAATGTACTATTTTTTCCAATTTGATAAGTCTAAAATAATATTAATTTTCATTTCTTTGATTAGCAGGTATAACTAACTTTTCATACATTTACCACCCTCCATATTTCTTATTTTATTACTTATGCTTTCATATTGATTTATCAAGATTTGCATTTGATTCAATCTTTTCTTCATTTTTCTTAAAATTTCTTAATTTTTAAAAATGAACTCTCAATATTTGGAGGATATCAATCTGTTTTCTATAATATTTGTTCTATTTTCCCTGATTTGGTGATTGTCTTTTAATTCTGTTGAAAATATTTTTGACAAACAAATTTGTAAATTTTTGTGGCTCGAAGTCTATCACATGTTTCCTTTGTGATTACTTTTTAGCTGTTCGTTCAACAAGTACTTATAGAGTGTTATGTGTTTAGGCACTAAGCAAGATACTAGGGATAAAACAGAAAACAAGACAGAGATGACTTTGCCTCCTCAGAGCTTACGGCCTAATGAGGGAGACAGACAAACAAAACCCAGGCCATTTTATAAATAATATAGCTTATTGTAAACTATGCAGGAGGAAGTACAGAGTGTTTGAGACACTTAATCTGGATTTTGGGGGTAAGGGAAGGCTTCTGAAAGAAAGCGGCTTCCTAGCTGAGAATGAAGAGACAATGGCAATGTGAACTGGGGCAGAGGAAACAGTATTTGTGAAGGTTCAGTCACCTAAATGCTAAATGCGCTCTATGCCTAGAGCACGGGTGTGTGTGTGTGTGTGTGTGTGTGTGTGTGTGTGTGTGTGTGTGTGTATGCGCCATGGGGTGAGGGGAGCAGCGATCAACAGTATGAGCAGAGGACCCCTGGGGAGGCTGCTGCCGTGGTCCAGGAGAGAAGTAATGATGATGGGCAGGGAATGTGCTATATAACTCATGCCTTTTCATTTGACAAGCAGTGCTTCAGCTGTATATATTACGTTCTTATGCACATCATACTGTCTAAAGCAAAATGATTTATTTAGGTTTATTGTTATGTCCATTCTTGGGTCAGCATCACTGGCCCAAGATACAGCATCACTGTATCTACTGGTTTTGAGTTTTACGAAACATTTAAACCAGTAGGGCATGTACCCTCTGATCACTTTTTACTTTCAAAATCTACTCTTGCCAGTGTGTTCTCTTAGATAAATTCAAAAATGATTTTGAAAAGTTTGAAGAGTATATGCATATATATAACATATGTGTGGGTAAATACATATCTGTATACGTGTATATGTGTGTAAGTGTGTGTTTACATATACACACACACTCGCGTGCACACACACACACATAAAATTCCCCATTGGTAATTTGATTGGGAATGTGATAAACCCATAGGTCAGTTGTGGAAGAAATGGCATTCATTTTAGTATTGAGTCAGCCCATCAGGAAGCATTGAACTTATTTGAATTATCTTTTATATTTCTTGTCAAAACCTTACAAATTTTTTCATATAGGTCCTCACATTTAGGAGGGTTAGGGTTATTCTTATGCATTTTATAATTTTAGTTTTTCATTATGATTGGATCTTTTTTCCATATCTTCTCTCTGATATTACTGAAATATAGGAAAATACTATACTAATGTGTGTATATTTTCTATTTAACTCATTGTAATTAATTATGAGTTTTTAGTTGATTGTAAGAGTTTATAATCATGGTGTCTGTAAATAGTAATAATTTTTCTCCTTCTAATAGTTGCATCTAATTTCTATTTGATGTCTTACAATATTAATTATAATTTCTAGTAAATAATAATGATAACAGTGAGCATCTTCTCTTAATACCAATTTTAAGAAGAATGCCTCTTTGTTTAACATAGTTCAAAGTATATTCTGTGAGAACTAATAAAATAAACTTAGGAAATGCTCCAAATGAAATCCTGTCCCTCAGGGGTTCATAATTTATATTAATGTGTTAAGAGTCTGAGATCTGCAGTAAAGAAACATTCTACTGAGTTTGAGCATTTCTAAAATTCATTTGACCTCAGAAGTATTCTTCTCTCATTTGGAAATTTACATCAGTTATGACAATCAATTTGATCTTACTTTTTTCAATATTTTGTGCATCCTTATCTCTGTCTTTTTGCCATGTGGACTATGGTTTGGTTTTGCTATTATTTTTTTCCAATAATTTAGAGGACTGTCATTCTCTTTTTTTAAATCTACAAATGATTGCACTTAAGATTTTTCAAAACGTTTCTACCTATACTTTATGCTTACCAAAGTCAAAGACAGGAACATCCACTTTTCTAATCAAGTTCAGAATGAAATGGTGTGATTGAATTATTCCTTCACAGATGAGAAGTTTAATCCATTTTTACTTCCTTCCAACACTTTTCTCAGTATTTATAAGAATAATTTAACATTTTCTTTCAAGTTACTGTCAGTATTTTATATTACATGACTTCTCTTTCATGAATTATGTTACCTGCTCAGCAGGTAATCATTTACAGTATATTCCTGGACAGTTCTATGGTTATCTGATTTCTGTGTCCATAGCTATTGTCATTTTACAACACAAGTTACTGATTTTTGACTTCTTATTTTAATTCGTCTCTCAGGCAGCTAAAAGATGTCTTCAAGAATTATTGTAAGTAGGGCAAGTAGGTCATATATATATATTTTTAATGCCTTGGTTAGCATGAACAAATTTCTGTCAGATTTCAACATAATGATTTGTCTGGGTATAAAATTCTTATCTCACCATCTTTCTTGCCTTTCGTATTTAGTCATGTGGTAGAAAAATTGAGCTCATCCATATTTTTGTCTCTTAGTCATCAGTTTTTCTTCCTGGATTTTATGGGTTTTACAATCTAATTCAAATATTTTATCATAATATATCTAGGTGTGAGCTCTTTTTACTGATTTTGCATAGTACTTGCCGAATCAATTCAATTTCCAGAGTCAGATCTTGCATTAGCACTGGGAAGGTTTTTTAAAAATTTTTTTATAATTTTTGAATATTTCTTTGGTTATATTTTCTTTACTCTCTTTTTCTTTTTTTTAATTGAGGTATAGTTGAATTACAATGTTGTGTCTTTAAAAAGATACAAATGAACTTATTTACAAAACAGACTCAGACATAGAAAACAAATTTATGGTTACCAAAGGGGAACGGGGGATAGGAATAAATTAGGAGTTTGGGATTAACAGATACACACTAGTAAATGTAAAATAGATAAATAACAATGACTTACTGTATAGCACAGGGAAATATATTCAATATTTTGTAATAACCTATAATGGAAAAGAATATTTTCTTTTTTAAAATATATTTTTAAAAATTTGAATGCTTTTTTAGAGATGTAATTTACATCTGATAAAATACAGAGATTCTAAAGTGGATAGTTTTAGCAGTTTTGCCAAATGCAAATATCTGAGTAACCCACATCTCTATCAAGATACAGAACATTTCCATCATTCCAGAAAATTCCCTCATGTTCTTTCCGAGGCAATCGAACGACTAGAAGTAACCACTGATCTGATTTCCATCACCTTAGATTAGTTTTGCCTGTTCTGCATATCATATAAATGGAATCTTACAATATTATGTATGAGACTTCTTTCACTTTTTTCTAATGTTTTTTGAGATTTGTCCATGTTATTGCTTATATCAGTAATTCATTTCACTCATTGCTGAGTAGAATTCTATTATATGAATACACTGCAGTTTGTTTATTGATGTTGCTATTTGTGGATACCTGGGCTATTTCCAGTTTGGAGCTATTAATATTCTTGTAAGGGTTGTTGTGGACATATTTTTCACTTCCTTTGTATAACTAATTACCTGGGGTGGAATTTTGAGGTCAAAGGGTGGGAATAGGTTTAACTGGTAAGAAGCTACCAACAGTTTTCCAAAGTGGTTGTGTAAAACACCCCTACCAGCCATGTGAGTTTCAGCTGTCCTATAGCCCCACTACCATACGGTGTTGTTACTCTCATTTTAGTTGTCCTATTGGGTATGTAGTGGTATCTCATGGTGATAACTCTTCTCTTTTTCATGAGTACAAATTAACACTGATTTGATTCTGTTACCCATTTTATGTATCTACCATCTCTTACCGCGTTTATTCCTTTTAGGGAGTACAATGTGTACAGCTTCTATATTTTAGGGAGTGTCTGATTCTGTTTCTTATAGTGTCAGTTTTACCTCTTACTGCCTTCAGTGGACATATTAATACTATTATTAATGCTATTCCTTTTTGCTTCCCTACAATCCCTCCTTATCTCACCCAGCACCTTTTCTTCTTTCATCCCTTTATCTTGGAATGGCTACCTGTCCTTTTCCACAGTGTCCTTTTTCTACATCCGTTGAGGTGAGAAACAGTTTTCTAAAATTGTCTTTGAGATGATGTTTCAGTTCCCTTGTTATGCACTTTTTCCACTAGCTATGCTATTTATTTTTCATGTTTATTCATCCAGGAATGAAAATCAATCTCCTTAGACCCAATATTTGTGAACACATAGCATGTGCAGTGTGTTCCTGGCCTGCTCAATATGTACTGGGCTGTAAGTTTTCTGGTCCACAGCTGGAGGGCAGAATGACCTGTCCTAGTTCAAGATCAGCTCCTGACAAGAATGCCGCTGATAGAGCTCTGTGTATTCAGTTAGGACCTTCTCTTCCCCCACTGTCTATTCTCCTGCACTCAAAATAGAGAACACAAAAATTCATCATCTTTAGAAGGCCCTTCTTCCATGGACTCTTCCTTTCTCCCCTGTAGCCTTTTCTTATTGAATGTGTGTTCCAGGATTCATTGTGCCACTACTCAGTCTTGTAACATCCAACTTCATTGATTTCTGGGGATTGAGATTTTTATACAGATATGGAAAGGGCACCCGGCTGGGTTGAAGATGGTTCCATTTAGCAGAGGGATAGCTGTACAGTTTTCAGGAAAGGAACGAACACACTCCCTACCTTCTTTGAAGCCAACAGTTTGGCTTTGTTTCTAGCAGCAAATCACATGTTGCTTAATAATGATGATTCTCAATTCAGTGCCATGGGTTATGTTCATCTTAACATTTCAAGTTTCTGACTATAGACTGACTGTAGGTCTTGGTTTTGGGTATTTTTTAGTTTTCCTTCTCTCCCCTCCTCCACCCCATGTCTTTACAAGTAATCAAAAATAGGGACATCTCTCCAGAAATCTAGTAAGTGTCTTTTTAAATTCTTTCCAGTTTTAAGATTTTATCATTCTATATATTTCCCCCACAAATCTTGACTATACCTTCAGTTTAATCAAATCCAAGTTTGTATGAACAACTAAAATGTTTCTCTGTTTTATACACATAAATAACGGCAAATACATAATGAACCCTCTAGAAGTCTTTAGCATTTTCAAGTGCTGTCTCACCAAGAAAACCCTTTTACAGATGACCAAATGTCCTGGGGAAAGGGGTGAGAGGAAGGTGGTTAATCATATTTTTGTTACTTTCTTAAAAAGGTGATTAGGTGTATGTCTGGAAAGATGTGGCATTATCATCTCTGAATGACACTTGAATTCAAGTCAACTAATCTTCACTGAGGTCCTGTGATGTATCAGGCACATTCTAGAAATTAGCCATATAGAGATGTGTAAGACACAGTCTCCTACACTGGGTAATTCAAGTTCTTCCTTTGACCTCTACCACTGTCATGTATGGAAATGGTGAGTCCAGTCTTTGGAATTGGGAAGAGTCTCCTATATTGTTTAAAAATCTTTTGACTCTCATGCAAATGTATTTTTTAATCTCTTAGAATTATGCCCTTTATGTCTACCAGGAAAGCTTTTGACTCTGGAATTATATTGCATTGTTCCTTGGGGATGCTAAGATTGAGGAGGTGAGAGTCTCTGAAGAATGACACCAAAAGGCTCAGAAACTTAAGACTAAATCCCAGCACAGCTCTATGGGCATTTTGTAGGTACCCTCTGCTGTGTACAGTGAAAAATCCCAAAACCTGCTCCCTCAGGAAATAGATCTACCCTAGTCATAAGATTCAAAATGTAACTAAGCATTTCATCATTGCTAATGAGTATGTATTATATACTCTCAGCCCAGGATACTTTTCTAATCCAGAAGTAAGACAACAATGTTAATTTCCAATCTTCTTTTGAGAGAAAAGTTTCACACAATTAGCCTTTGAAATATATATTCCCTAAAGTACCATGAAAACATTGTCCCAAAAAACAGTGTTTCTAAGAAACACGCATGTCCTCATCTTGATGATTTTTCTTATCACAACCAATAAAAATAAGAGCTGTGTTGTTCTCTTAATGACCCTCAGAAAAATCAATCTCAACTTTCTCAATATTGGCTTACAACACCAAGGATACCAAACAAAGAGAAAGGTTCAAGGAGAGAAAGATTAACTACCTGCCCAAAATATTTAGTACAGCAATTCTGAGCTCTTGGTAAAGTCTCAAATTTCCCATGTTTGCCCACTAGATGAAGAGAGGATCTTTGTTATTAGGAAACCATATTCAAGAAGTTAGTCCCACTAATACTCCATATAAATTATTGCTGTCTTGACACAGATGTTTGAAAAGTTATTAGCAAAGCTGTGTTAGACTAGCACAAAGCCCCCATCAGATCTACATTAACACCTCCAGCCACTGGACCATCATTTAGTAGGTATCTGCTTCCCTCTGCACCATGAGTGGTGGACAGTACTTCACACCACAAATGGGCAGAATGATCCAAAGTTTTGGCACCATAGGATGCTATCTGCCTTCTTGTGATGATTTCAGACACAACCTAATGACACTTTGCCATGGTAGGAGCTCAAGAAATGTTGGTCTCTCACCTCTTTTCTTCTACTTAGTGGGTCTTGCTAGTTACATCCTCAGGAAAATGTCCTGCTGAGCAAGGCATCTTCTGTCACCACTGTCACCTCTGGCATAACCAGATATTTGATGGTACCTAAAGAATTTTTTAAACCATACTTTGCCAAAAGCCCAACCTCTATAGCACAAGAATCTACTTTGAGTTTTCTATTGCCTGTTGAAAAGGACAGCTCAGTCTTTCTAAAAGGATTGTTCTCAAACCAGGGAGCATATGAGGCAACATGTCAACAAGGTGGCCTCGTAACTGGTGCTCCTTCCAGGGCCAGATGAAAGATGTGGTTGACTCAGATCCTCTCCTGTCCCCACTGCCCTTTGGGGCGGGATCTATCCAGGACACAGCCGACAATGAGAAGTCATCAGGGATTCATAATGTGTTTAAGAGCAAAGCCACGAATGGGGTCATTATGCACCATCCCCCATATTGTCAGAAGACAGATGCTCCATTAACAGAGAAACTTCCACTGACATTTCCAGGGACACATAAAATAATTGCCACTTGAATGTTTTTTTCAGGCTTTCAAAGGAGTGTAGGAGTGGCCTAAGGCTATACTGCATTCATGTCTTTAGTCAAGGTTTCATTGTTAGTATATCTTGTATTATTAGTTTATATTCAAAGTGATGCCCTCATGTATTTTTCTAACGGAGAAAGGAGCCCTATTATGATCACCATTCTTAAGAGACTTTCGTAAAACATATTCATTTATTCTTTCAATCATTTGCAAGCAGCTCTTGCCTGCCCACCATGTTGGATGCTATGCTAGGCACCAAGATGAAAAGGTGACCACTCTCTACCTTCCAGAAGCACACAGTCTAGTGGAGGACAGAGCTGTAATACAGTCACGGGTAGAAGTGAGGGCACTTATTGAAGAAGCAGGAAGAGAGTAAGGAGGAGATTCTATCGAGGAAATGGCACACACAAACTTACAGTGATTCACATGTCCCTAATATTTTGGGCAACTGCAAGTAGTCTGATGGGCAGAACATAAAGAGAAGAAATAGGAAGTGACAGCAAGTGTGGCTAAAAAAGTAGGTTGGGGTCAAATGGTAAAGAGCTTTGAGTACTGTGCTAAGTGGTTTGATCTGTGATTTGGGGGAGTCACAGTTAGTAGAAGACTTGAAGTCAGGTCTCTTGATTCAGAGGCTTAGTTTTCTCTGCTAGATTACACTCATCCCTCCAAAAGCTAGGGACCACCACCCTGGATTTGACTAAAGATCACCCAATGGAAATATATAAATTACCTGTTAGAAGCAATAGGTGAGTTCTCTTATTATTATCTCCATTTTACAGATGAGGAAACTAAAGCATAAAGAAGTTAAGTAATGTGTCCAATGTCACACAACTAGTTAGGTGAACCCAGGCAATCTGACTGCAGAGTCTGTAGTTTTAACAAAACTTTATCTTCCTTTGATCTAGCAAACTTTATGCATTTGTCTGTGTTCTACTGATGCTAGTTTTTACAAGTAAAGGCTGCCTTCCAGGACAGTTTTGATAACTGGCCAATTTTGAAACTGAAAGGATTAATGCTGGGGTCCCCAACCCCTGGTACCGGCCCATGGCCTGTTAGGAACTGGGCTGCAGAGCAGGGGGTGAGCGGCAGGTGAGCGAGCGAAGCTTCATCTGCCACTCCCCATCGCTCCCCATCACTCTCATTACCGCCTGAACCATCCCCCCCACCCCGATCCCGTCCGTGGAAACATTGTCTTCCACAGAACTGGTCCCTGGTGCCAAAAAGGTTGGAGACCGCTGGATTAATGCTTATGATAATACAAGCCTCAGGGTCAAGGAATGAAGGATAATCCCTAGTCATGTCTCCAGATATCTTTTTCTTACCCTTTCATGGCTATATGAAACCAGATATCTGGAACTGGTTTCCTGTTAAGCACGGAGAAGTACTAGAAAGATCTCAAAGGAATCTTAACAGATTTGATGAGCCCTCTGAGATGTTACAAATACTGCAATTGCACTTACTATGCAAGACACTGAAAGGTAAAAGCTAAAAATCTAAGAGAGAATATTATGTGCCTAATAAATACTGGTTGTTTGGTTTTGTTTAAATATTCATAGAGTGAATAAAAAAGACATTGGAGTGTAAGCTGAAGTCAGAACCGGACAGACAGGTCCTGCAAGTGTTTCTCTTTATGCGTTGATATTAATAACATCCAAACAGGCCTTAGGGCTGTCTTCTTACTTTGCCCTTACCAGAAGAGTAGGATATCATTTTTCTTAGAAGCCCAGATGTTAAGTATACTCTTATAACATCACTCAAATTTTGTGATTTTTACAAATCAGCTACTGTGTTTTGAGTATCCCCAGCTTTTCAATACCTTACTAAGAATCAGGATTTGCTGGAAGTTCAACATCAAAGATTTATTGTGCGGGAGGAGGGAGGCTTTAAAGGCTAGAACCAGAACAATGGGAATTGTTACAGCAGGACCTATCTAGCAATCTAAAGAAAAGCGTTCAAATTAACTAGGATTGTGATAACTGCAGCTGCTAAGTGAAGTACTCACCTCCCTTTCCCCTGAAGTGTTTGAGCAGAGACTGAATAACTATTGGAGGTTTGTGCTAAGGCAGAGCAAGAGCATGATGTCTGAGGCTGGACGAGAATGGTCTCAGAAGGTTTCTCTAGCTCTAAAGTATGAAATAATTTACAAGTACTGGCCTGCACCAAGACCTTAGTATTCTGTTTTATCATGCTCACCCATCCCATATGGAAAAAGATATTCAGTCCACTTTTTGGAAGTAGTTGTCATCTTCATGTCCATCTTTATACCTCCAAAATTTTCATGTACTTTGAGTTAGATATAGATATAGATATATAGATTTTTATGTCTGTGTGTGTATATGGCACATACCTTTAACAGTATTTCATTAATCCTCTGATCATATTTACAAGGTAGAACATGAAGAAGTATTTCTATGATTATATTATAGACGAAAACCCAGGACCCAGCGTCTTTCCATGTCCTTCTGTCTCCAATGCTTATTGGTAATGGCCCTCTGGATAGTCCTTTAGTTTACATGTGGACACTTTGTTTGGTTTTAATTATAATAAAAACTCCTTAAGAGGAGGGGCCATGAGGCATTTGGATTACTTTCTATGGGGAGATTTTATCTTTTGTTTTGTTACCGTAGAATTTGTTGTTCATAGTCCGAAGGAGACACACGATTTACATTTGATGAAGCAGCTACAAGTCAAAGTGTCCCAATAGCAAGACAAATTTCAGACAATGTGATGCTACATGACAGAAGTAACAAGATAAACGTGAAAGGTGGACTTCCCTCCATATATAAGCTCTCTCCTGGGTCGGATGATATATTTCTCAGAAGCACTTGCCAAACTGGATCCAGCACTTGTTGCCTTAGGGAGGCTGTATAAAGCAGAGGTAACTGCTAGATGGAAAAGAGAGTTGGTTTGTTTTCTTTTTGCAATGTTGAGAGGTAGTGATAATGGTGCGGCTAGGTCCTGCTGGAGAGCCTGAAAAAAAAGATGTGAAGTCTTCTACTTGGAGATGAGTTCAAATGAAGAGTCAACTTCTTTCTGCTTTGGCTTTCCTTGTACAAGAAATCTCACTCAAAGATCAACTACATATGTTGGGGGTCATGGTTTTGCAAGAGAATGGGCCATGTTCTCCCAAGTCAATGGTTTCCCTAAGAACTGAGTGTCTTCTTAGAACTGCCAGAGCTCCCAGGCATCTTGGTAGACACTAAATTAAGTGAGCTCATTCCCTAGTGCCTGTCTGTGTTCCAGGCAGCATGGGTCTTATCTCTTGTCATAAAGATTCATCTGTAGTACTCATTAGTCATTCTCCAGCTATTAACTTAGGCAAGCACACATCAGTGCTAGCTGCCCTTCTCTTTCACTGCTGAGATGACCCCCCATAATTAGCCTGTGCCAACTCTGCTGAAGATTCCACCCTTTTTTGGTCCAGGTAATTATCACTTCCTCTCTTTCATCTTACTCCCTTGCTCCAAAGCAATGCTTACTATGCTTATGCCACTCTCCTTATAGTTCCTCAAGATGGCACCAGCAGAGTGAGTGATTGAACTCATATCTTTGTTTTATGCAGCTTCCTTGAGTCACAAAAGATGGATCCAAGTTTTCAGCTACTCTTGTGAGATAGAAGGTTCTTTGGCAACATACTTCATTATTAAAACATAGAGAAGAAGTAGAGAAAGTTTGCAGTAGTTGGATTTCTGTTCACTCCTGCACACTACCTTTCCTTTGCAGAGTATTTCAAGGGATTGTATTTTTCATTCCATTCTCACAGCGACTCCAGGAGGTATATATATATTTTTAAATTTATTTATTTAATTAATTTATTTTTGGCTGCATTGGGTCTTCATTGCTGCATGCGGGCTTTCTCTAGTTGTAGTGAGCAGGGGTTACCCTTCGTTGTGGTGTGCAGGCTTCTCATTGCAGTGGCTTCTCTTGTTGCAGAGCACGGGCTCTAGGCACGCGGGCTTCAGTAGTTGCAGCTCTCAGGCTCTGGAGCACAGGCTCAGTAGTTGTGGCACACGGGCTTAGTTGCTCTGTGGCATGTGGGATCTTCCCAAACCAGGGATCGAACTTGTGACCCCCTCATTGGCAGGCGGATTCTTAACCACTGCACCAACAGGGAAGTCCTCCAGTAGGTATATATGAATAGCCTCATTTTTCAGAGATGAAGAGACTAAGTCACCACAGTGACATGGCATGTGCATGACCACATGGCTGAGAAGTAGCCAGGCCAGGGCTCAGACTCTGGTGTTCCGACAGATGCCATGTCCTGTGCTCTGTCTTCTACTCCATGGCTGCCTTCCTAGTTCCAGGATGGGAATCAAAGTCTGGAACAAGGATAATAGTAAAATTAATAACTGATTTTTTAGCATTTGCTATGTGCTAGATACTGTACTAATTACTTCATATGCATTATTGCTTCTACTCTTCGTAATTTTTGAGGGCTATCATTATTATCCCCATTTAAAGAAGAAACTGGGTTTCAGAGAGCATAAATGACTTGCTTAAAGGTACAGATTGGTAGAGACTGAATCTATCTCCAGACCTGGGTATTGAGCCATGGAATTTGCTAGTACCATATAGCTAAAATCTGGAAGAAGAGGCAGGGTCTTATGAAGGATAAAAGATCTGAGTTTGAGTTCTAACTCTGCTTCTATTCATCAGTATGATACTGGGAAAATCTGTTAACCCTTTGGACTCTCGGCTTCTTATTATAAAATGGGGCTGCTGCTGAAACCGCGCTCCTTCTCGGATGGGACTCGAACCCAGCCAAAACTCAGATTGGGACTTGAACCCATGATCCCTGACTAGGAGGGGGCTCGAACCCGCTGTCTTTTGATTAAAACCACTCACCTGTTACTGAAGCTCGGGTTCTTTTGTCTCATCACAGAAAGAATTCAGCGTGAGGCAAAGCCGCAGGCAAAGAATGAGCTTATTAACACAGAACATTTGTGAGAGATACAAGCGGGCTGGCAAGGGAGCATAGCAGCCCTGAGAATGAAGAGGACTACATTTTTATAATCAAAGAAAAATTGAGGAGGAGAGAAGACCACCTTCTTACTCATTCTTCAGCAGATGTCAAGGCTTACATCATTAGTCTCTCCTGTGGCCCTATATGGTTTAACCGGGACTGTCATGGTGCTATTTAAATCATGCGTATATTAGCAAAAGTGTGGTAACATATACTAAAATACGGTAATTTATCTCAGGTTTTGATATAATGTCCCCTTTCACCTAATTTCTTTCCCCTTTCACCCATATTTCTGTCTTGGCCACATGCAGAAATGCTGCTCTTCAAGGACTATTAACTCTCTGATTTCACGTAACAAGACTCAGGCCCCATATCTATTGTCTTGTGTTTTAGTTATCAGGGTTTGTGGCTTGAGTGTGTCTGGCTCTTGGATATGCCTGGTCTTCCTTCAAGGTAGTGTAGATTGCTGCTAGGTTACTGGATTCTTCTTTTGAGTAGTCATTAGCTTACAACAGTCTCTCAAACTCTGTTGAAATTCCCTTTCTGTCCTTAGTCCCCTACTGGGATTTCTAAAAACTGACTATTTAATTATCCTAATCTATCCCTATCAGTATTATTTGGCCTGATATCTCACATAGGAGGATCCATCAGGCCAGACGTACCCAGGGACTCTCTAAACTGAAGAGAATGGTACGAAGGCAACGCATCATTCTTCGTGTTAGAATTGGGACTACAGCCCTAATATCCTGACAGCTCATAGCAATGCCCAGAAAAATCTGGGCTCTTCCCTCAGTCCCATATTCTCTCCACAGCTGCCAGATCAGTTTGGTTTTTTAAAAAAAAAAAAAAAAAAAAAAACCTTTGTTCTTACAGAATATGTCCATGAGAGTATCTCCCTTTCCTTATAGTATAGAAACTCACTGAGTGAAATTTAGCTGCCATTTACAAAGAGTATATTTTTGAGCACCCTCTCTTTGGCTGCTGGGCAAAGCAGTTGTCCGTCAACAAACCAGGTGGATAAAATCACTGCCCTGAGGGTTTTTATGTTCTGAGAATGACTAGCAACCTCTTCTGCCCTAGAGTAAACAGAGGGAAGGCCCTGGTAGCTTGTGGCCGAGACAGAATTGATTTGTTCTTGTGTTCAGGGTCATTGACTCTCATGAGAGCTGCCATTTACCAAGTGCCTCCAGTGGGACACGTGCACTAAGTATATTATTTCTAAACCTCACCATAGCCACGTGAAGTATTCTTATTCCCGTTTTATAGAGGAGAAGACGGCAGGAATTGCCCAGGACGTCAGAGCTAGTCAGTTTCACACTGGTCTTCTTCCTATGTCATCCATTCCATGTCACCTAAACAACCAGCCATCTTCAAAGTGCCACCCTTTCCTCATCCAGCCCTACCATTCCTTTCTTGCTCAGGGCTTGGAGGACCATGCTGGCCGGAAAGAGAGCTGCATTTTCTAAAACTCACACCCACCCTTTGGGCTATGACCAACTCCTACCCCTGCTTTTTTTTTTTTTTTTTTTTTTCTGGACAGTTTATCAAAGCCTTTGCTTTTCTTATATTCATTCAGTCCTGGGTTTCTATTTAGTTATGATGATAGATATATTCTGGGAAATTTTGATGCCTTGGAGTACAAATTTGGAATTTTGGGGAGTGACGCAGCTGCAAAATGTAGTGGGAATTGAAATACACAAAATCTTAATTTTCGGTCTCATGTACAGGTTTACAATCACCTCATTTTAGAATATCAAGATAGGTTACATGCATTGCTCATGTAAATAACCAGATTTTATTTAGAGAACTATAAAGGTAAAATGTAAAGGGGGAGAACATATTTTAAATGAGTTGGATTTTTTTCTATTTTCAATTTTTGAAAAAAGTTTTTAGAAAACTTTTTTTTGTTTTCTGAAATTCCATCCCCTTTAGGGTAAATTTATAGCTATAAAAATGACACCTTGGAAACCTTTCTATTATAACCCTAATCACAGAAGATTAGTGGGAATTATTATTCTTCCTAGCCATTTGGTGCAACGAAATAGATCACAGCTCTTCCTTTCAGAAAAAATGACATTTTTCAACCGGGTATGTTGTCTATCTCACAATCATAACCACTTTCATATCTGGGATATCTTAAGTTGAAAATGTCCACAAAGTGCACAGCCTGGCTTAGGGGGAGAAAAGATAGAGGGTCTGCATCTAATTCTGTCTCTCGGCTGATCTTTTTCTCCTGTAGAAATTTCTTTTTTTTTTTTTTTAGAAATTCACGTTCTTTTATTTATTTATTTATTTATTTATTTATTTATTTATTTATGACTGTGTTCAGTCTTCGTTTCTGTGCGAGGGCTTTCTCTAGTTGTGGCAAGTGGGGACCACTCTTCATCGCGGTGCGCGGGCCTCTCACCATCGCGGCCACTCTTGTTGCGGAGCACAGGCTCCAGACGCGCAGGCTCAGTAATTGTGGCTCACGGGCCCAGTTGCTCCGCGGCATTTGGGATCTTCCCAGACCAGGGCTCGAACCCGTGTCCCCTGCATTGGCAGGCAGACTCTCAACCACTGCACCACCAGGGAAGCCCAGAAATTTCTTTACACTGAAGAAAAAGCCCGGTTGACTTGGGAACTGTATGAGCCTTCTGAAACTTTTGGTGAATTTGGGGGGTGGGCTTAGGACTACTTTTCTGTGCATTTTCTCTTACTTTTCCTGCTTCTGAGAAAAAGAACCTCTATTCCAGTGCTGGAGCTTTCTGCCAAGGGACGCTGCTTTCTCTGCAGCCAGCTCTATGGAAAACCCAGAACCCAGCCTGGAGGGGACAACCCAGGGCACGGGCAAACGACACATATTCAGTTCGTTTGAACTTTGCTGCTGTTATTGTGACGGTGACTGTGATTTAGGAGCGAAGACTTCAAGGGGGACAGATCAGCTGGCTGCAGGGAAGGTTTCCGGCTTCTCAGCACAAGCAGATCATCGGACTAACAAGTTACCTGTAGAGTGTCTGCAGTTCACTGAGGACACCACAGTCAGAGCTGCTGTAGACACAGTCCAAGTGACCAATTTTATAACCCAAACCAGGTAGGCATTACATAATTTTCAGTGGCAAAGAAGGGACAGGGAGGAAAGAGAGGAAAAAGACCGCGTGGTGGAGCTTAGTGATACGAAGCAAGAAACCAAAAGAATATTTTCTTCAGTAGGCAAAATATTTTCCTGTTTAGAGAACCAGTGTCTCCCGCTTAACCACAAATAACAAAGAATAAAATTAAATAAGATTAAAAGGCCAGGTGACTAAAGAGCAGGGGCAAGGAAATCAGAGTCAGGAATTCAGGCTCTTATCTTTGAGAAAGGAGAGAGGCAAAGAGAAGAAGTTGAAAATGCCAGGGTTTGTTTGATGAAATAAAAAGAGATTTCTGTAAGCATCCCACAGAAACACCCCTTTTGTGCAATGCCAAGGAAGCCTATTGAAGGTTACCAGCTTTGCAGCCTCCTAGGACCTGGAGGAATACTCCTGAGAGTCAAGGGCACGGTATAATAGTGCTCTGTTTGCTTACTTTGGCAGGTGTAAGACAACTTCTCTAAGCCGCACTCCGATAGGGCCTGGGGCTAGCACCCTTTGAGCAAGACAAGGGAATTCTTCTCTGGGACAAGGTTTTCTCAACCTTCCTGCTCTCAGAGGGTCCCTGAGATGTCCACAGCAGGAGTGTAAAATTTTTCACCATCTTTGGCAAATTCCCGAAGTAGAGCTGGGCTACCTAGAAGGCTGCCCTGTCACTGGGGCATCCGAAGGGAGGGTGAGGATGTTGGAAAGGAATTGAAGGGCTGGCTAGAGCGATGGTCCCATCAGCGTCTCCAATGCAGCACCCCTGCACTGCTACGCCATCGTCAGGGCGGGTATCAGAGGCTGGTTTTCCCTCTCGCCAGGACGGGCGGCGCTCCTTTAGCTCACCAGCCTCTGTCCGCATGCCCTTGCCTGCCCGAGGAGAATCCTCGGGGCCAGATGCAGATGCGAGATGGCAACCCCAAGTGGGGTGGGAACCCTGAATGAACCTTGCCTTCGGGGAGCTTTGCTCCTGTCCGCAGATCGACTAAGGCCGCGTGCTCTGAGCCGTGCTCACTGGCGACGGAAGCTTCCCAAAGCGGGCGGCTCTCCGCCACAGGCCCCAGAGCGCTCCCAGGGATGGTGCCGGGTGAGTTGGCGGATTTACTGTGAGCCTCCTCCCAGACTTATGCCCTGTAGGTTCGTCTCTCCAGCCTCAAAGACTGAAGGGCGTGATGAGGGGCCGAGCAGCTGTAGTCACGAGTGACAGACAGAAGCAGGGGAGCTGCTGAGGGGCGGCACCTATGCAAATTCAGCAAGGGTGGCATTGGGCAGAGTCTTAATCATTCACCCTAATCATTCACCTGAGTCGGTCGCTCCCAGATCTGAGCCACAAGGGAACCCTCCCAAGGGGAAGCCCGGCAGTTAGTTTGACCTGGGGAAGCAGCCAGAAGGGGAGGAGTTGACCCTGTGGCTGATTAAGTTCAAAGCAAGCAAAAAGAAAACCAAAAAATGATTGTAGCTTCAAACACTCCTAATGAGCCTGTGAATCCCTCCAACGATTTGCTACTCTGTAGCAAAGCTCATGGGTAGAACCAGCCTTACTCTCTTCCTTTCCCACTTGTGACATTTTATTTCCCATCATGGCTGAAGTTCTTGACAAATTAATCGATCTTGAATAAAAAAAAAAATGTTGAGGTCAGAGGAAAGTGGTTCCCAGGAACTTACACACCCGGCCCCTGAGACCCATTCCCTGGGGGAGGTCTTAACAGGCCTCCAGTTAGTCTGTTTGCACACATGCTGGAGAGTCCTGCCAGGGTCTGTGGGCCACTGCCCAGGTTCCCAGGCAGGAGGTCCACGTCTCCCTCCCGCAGAGCAGTGCTCGTGGCAAGGCTGGGAGACGGAGGGTCGTCTCAGCAGAAACCGCCTTGTCAAGGAGTTGAGCCTCACCAGCTACGGCTCTGTTCTGCTTTGCTCTCTGGGGTCCCAGCCTTCCCCCTGCCCTACATTGACTTTCCTTCTAAGCCCCTGGCAGAGAGTATTCCTCTCTCCCACTCAAGACTCCACCTTCAGGCACAATAGGCCAAGCCCCAATCAGTTTCACATTTCAGAGTATGATTTTGTAAGAACTTCCAAGTAAGGCAGTCATTGGCAACTTCCTCAGAGGAACAGAGGACTTCTCTTCTTTCAAATGCCATTGTGATGGCTTCCTTTGGTGGCCAGAGGCATGAACAGTCAGAACACATTGGAGATTTCTACTCTGATGAGCAAAATCTGGTTACTTTTCTTTGCTGTTTTTCTCTCAGGGATCCAGGGAATTACTAAAAATATCACACAACCCTGCCGTGTCTCCTTCAGAAAACTTGGAGCTATTCTCCCAGCAGTGTGACAGTTTACTGTGCCCTGAGTATCCTCTTATGCTGTTGGAGGAGACGGAAGAGAAATCTAGGCCTTTCATATCACCCCTTCCATGCCCAGCCTCATGGGAGCATTACAATCCCCAGTGCTGCGACATCCAAAGAGAGAACAGTTGGCCTAGGCAGTTTGAAGGTGATTATCCTGAAGCGGTGGCTTAAATGTCATACAGCCATTTCTTCCCTAAGCATTTATTGAGTAGCTACTATGTACCAGGTTCTAGAGCTACAAAGTGCGTGGCACTACTCTCTCTCTCTGCAAAGCCTGGGGAGTTAAGAGTCTAGAGCAAGACCCTCACGGCCAGTGAGGCTTCTTTGCTCAGAGCAGGTGTCCCTTGGCCTCAGCTGGCCCGCACTGCAGGGGGACCGCTCCCCTTGCTGGCTTCTCCTGGTGGGAGGAAGAGATAAGGTATGAGGAACGAGGGTGTGAGGACGTGCTCCTCCCCAGGGAAACCAGTCTTCAGAGGATTCCTTCAAGGGTCTCAGTTGGCCTTAGACATCCCCAAACGTGCTTCTCGTATATGAGTCCCCTTTGTCTATGTGTGTCCAGTTTCTGAGCAGGCAGACAGCGTGTGAATGAGAACCTTTAAGAAAGTAGGACTATTCCTTCATTCCCTTTGTTTTTTCTCCATTGAATTTCCTCTCTTCACTTCCTGTCCTTTTATCCTGCCACACTCTTGTCACGTCCCAGGAAGCGTATAGGCTCCTTGCTGCCTGCAGGATTGAGCTCAAACTCTTCAGAGTGGCCTTCCATGGAGCGTGGGCTTAGTATGGGACCATTGAATGTGGTTTCAGAACAAGCCATTCTCTTGGTCTTTTTCAGTGCCTTTGTTTCACAGGAGTTAATGGACTGCCTTTTCTGGAAACTTGAGTATTAGTATTTTCCTTCCAAATCAACATTGACTTTTCACTTAGAACCTGTTAAAGACTAAGGTCCTCTCCCTCACCCCCAGTCAAACCCAATAGACACACATGAGCAAGCCTTCCCCTGACCCCAGGCTCTGACCCTTGAAACCTGCAGAGACAAAGTGTGCCCTCATGTTTTTAGCAAGAGATTGTCTTGCCTGCCCTATCCCCATAACTGAACAATGATTAACAACCCTCTGTACTTTAATATGCAAATAAATTATTAACAGTGGGTTGTGCCTTTTCCCAGGTTGTAAAAAGATGACTGGTTAGAATCCCAATGCTCTCCTTGTCAGGAGAGGAAATGTAGAGGACAATGTCATCTCAGGCCTCTAAGACACATAACAAAGATGCGGCAGGCTCCAGCCGGGAGTGGGAGCGGGGTGACAGACGACAGGAAGGCCACAGGTGAGAGACTTTCAGCTCTCTTTGTCAGGTTTGAGTCTTTCCTTTTGGTTTTTCTCTTCTGGGATTGGAAATGGCCAGAAGGCATGGAGTATGATGAGGGTATCAATGGCTGCACAAAGATCTTAGGGAAAGGTTCTTGTTTTAAGAAGAGATGAGCGCGGAGCTGGCATGTGAACCTAAAAACCAACATGAAGGCCCCCTCTAGACCCCGGGTGTTCCAGGGAGAGAGTGTGGGCCTGGCATGGGAGCAAAGATCAAAAGGGCAGCATGAGGACACAGTGGCTTGGTCACATGACATATCAGTCCCGAGGGTGTGGGAAGGGAGAGCAAAAGATGGCGAAGACACGGATGCATTGCACTGATGGGGAGTCCGGAACATCTCCGGATCTCACTGGGAGGCAGAGAGAGGCCAGGCAGTGAACTGTGAAGACCCAGTGGAGGCCGCACCAGAGGATCAAGAGAAATTTGGTGATTTGGGCTGAGGTTTTTGTTTCCTGTTTGTTGGTTTTTAACAGACTTCATTTGTTTAGAGCAATCTTAGGTTTACAGAAAAATTGCACAGAAAATATAGTGAATTCCCATTTCCCACCTCTCCCCTACGCACAGATTCCCCTATTATTAACATCTTGCATTAGTGTGGTACAGTTATTACAATTACCAGCATGGATACGTGAGTATTAACTAAAGTCCATAGTTTATATTAGGGTTCATTCTTTGTGTTGTGCAGGTCCATGGTTTTGACAAATGCATAAGGTCGTGTATCCACAATTACAGTGTCATAAAGAATAGTTTCACTGCCCTAAAAATCCCCTGTGCTTCACCCATTCATCCGTTTCTCCTTTCTCCCAAACCCCTGGCAACCAGTGACCTTTTTTACTATCTCTATAGTTTTGCCTTTTCCACAGAGAATTTCCCCATATAGTTGGAATCCTACAGGATGTAGGGTTTTCACACTGGCTTCTTTCACTTAGCAATATGCTTTTTAAAGTTCCTGCATGTATTTTCACAGCTTGATAGCTCATTTCTTTTTAGCGCTAAATAATCTCTCATTGTATGGATATGCAACAGGATTTTTATCCATTTGGGCAGAATTTTCAGTAAGATAAAAAAGCAGAAACAATGGAAATGGTGGATGCAGAGAAAGCAGCAAGGTCCACAGGACATGATAGAAGGAAGAAGGAGGAAGGTTTGGAGAAGTGGGAAAATAAACATGAGCGCAGAGGCCTGAACAGGCCTAAGGCAGGTTCTTGAGACTAGTGCTTGGTGGGAGAAGCTTGCTTCTCACTGACCCTCCCCCAGGCCTCTCCTGCTCTTACAGACAGAAACTTCATGAGGGCAGGAACCATGTCAGTCTCGTCCCGAGAGCCCAGTGTGATGCAGGCATCCAATAAATATTTGTTGAACCCATTAAACCTTCCAAGACCTTTCCTAAAGAGCAAGTTTGCCCAGACACCAGAAGATCTGAAGCTTCTGAGGCTGGCCGGTCATCTCAGGCAGGTCTTCACCGCTCGCTCAGCTGAGCCCTTTTCTGTGGTGGGGCAAAGCTTGCCTGGGACATTCCCCTCCTCAACCAAGAATGCGTCTCTCTTGCCACCATCTGCCCCTGCAGATGTTCTGTGGACAGAAGCAGAGGCAAGCTGTAGGGAGCCAGGAAAACCAAGGGAGATTCAAGCTAACCTAACATCCCAGGTAAAAAGGCACTCTCACCAAAGGACCGGAATCCAGCTCTCCAAGCACTCACTTTTCAACCCAATCACAAGGCAGCAGAATTAGCCCAAACAACTGCTCTGGAGACAGGAAGACCAAATGGGTGATTC
This sequence comes from Balaenoptera physalus, assembly GCF_965194825.1. NCBI lineage: Eukaryota > Metazoa > Chordata > Mammalia > Artiodactyla > Balaenopteridae > Balaenoptera > Balaenoptera physalus. The sequence goes on from NC_138890.1 coordinate 148,360,035, forward strand.
AGGTGCTAGGAAACAGCTGTGAGAGGAAGACGAGCTATGCCCTCCAGATGTTCACATTTGGGAGGAGAGAAGGTCTGTGCCACAAAGCAGCAGCCCACGCATGGGAGCTGTGGGAGCCCAGCCAAGGGAGTGCAGCTGACAGTCTGGGTGAAAGGGGACAGCCCTCCAGGGGAGCTGGAAAATCAGCTCAGAAACCGCCGGATCGATAGCCGTTCACCAGTCAGAATTCACCACGTGGGTAGTGTTCCCGGGGCAAAAGAGTTGACCAGCCAGACCTTTGTCTTGCGCAAGGTCACTGCTTAAAATCAGGTCCTCTCCCAGGGTGTGATACTGGCATTCCTTGGTACCCATAGCACTTTCTCTTCCTGTGATGAAAGGGGTGAATGAGCCTGGTAAGACGATGAGGGTATTTTGCTTGGGATCTGTCCATATCCTACCCATGTTTGTGCCCAGATGACTTACAGAGTCAGCACCAGGGTGGAGAACGCTTGAGAATTTCTTTTTTTTTTAAATGTTTGAGAAACAGCAGTTTATTTTATTTATTTATTTATTTATTTTCTTTGGCCACGCCTCACGGCACGTGGGATCTTAGTTCCCTGACCAGGGATCAAACCCGTGCCCCCTGCAGTGGAAGCGTGCAGTCGTAACCACTGGACCGCCAGGGAATTCCCGAGAATTTCTTATCTGAGGGAAAGAACGTGGGCTGCTTGGCCTGAAGCCTGTTTTGAACAGGGGGGCTCATCCAGAGACACACATATGGCTCCCTATCTCTACCAGGGGAGTTGAGGCTGATGGTGAATAGTTAATCAGAGGCAGAGGGTCGAGATGCCAGGAGGAGGAGATGCCTTCCCACCTTGAAGCCCCCTAAATGGCAATCCCCGAAGAAGGGGGACACACCCACGGGGAGGATGGCCCGGTGTTGATTCTGTGTGTTCTCAAGGCATCAGCATCCGTGCTCTTTCTCCCATGGGGCAGCAGAAGTGGCCCCAACACCTCCAGGTAGCCAGAAACACAGCAAGCAGGGGAGAGCCAAGGTTCACTCAGCGTTGGGACAGCCGGCCTCTCCTAACACACCAGCATCTGGCCCCATCTGCTGAGCCTGGCCGGTCCCTGGGGCATTTCTTGCACATATGGGCCCCCAGAGAATGACCACTAAGTTCTCTGTATCCAAACATTTCTATGAGAAGGATAGTTCCCGCGTCTCACCACAATCTGTTTTCTCAGGGCATCTGCTATTAGGTGCTCACCAGCACAGAATTTTTATTTTACTTTCTTGCTTACATGCGTTTGCCTTCCTCAGGGGGACTGCTTGTGGAAATTCAGGGCAAAGTCCGACATTTGGTAATAGTGGAGAGAAAACGAAGAGGCAGTGCTAGGTTCAGTCCTACTCTGTCCTGGGACTAGGACTCACTCACAACCCAAAGCCTTCCCCTCTCTCTTCCTCCCACTCACAGTTTTTCCCCCCAGCTTTCCAGAACACTCTTTAGACTTAACCTCCTTCTATCTTAGTGTATGCCCTTTCTTCCCACCCACCCTGTATTTCTCAATCACCCACATTGGAGCACATTTAAATAGCCACGCATAACAAAGGTAAAGCCTCAGCAAGGGGTCCAGGCTCCCCAGGAAACTGGGAGTTGGGAGAGAGGAGGGCACAGAGCTGAGAATGGCCAGAGCTCCTTCACAAGGGCCCCTGAATGTCTGGGAACATAAGGGGGTAGACGCTCATGACAGAGTACAGAGCCATGCCCGTATTATTTATAATATTAAACTGTGGCTCATTCATTTATTCATTTCTCAACAAATTATTCATTCTGTCAACAAATGTTGACTGAGCACCAGTTGTGTAACAGGACGTATACATGAAAGCCAGTCCTTGTCCCCAAGAAGCTTATGAGTGACCCTGGCACATGGACCAGAAATGGCGATGACAAGTGTGAAGAAGTCGGTGGTCCTGAGAGACCCAAGGGCAGTGGGTGTGCAGGAGAAGGTCTGGGACCCAACTGGGTTGATCTGGGAAGAATTTGCAAGGACTTAATGCCTGAACCGAGTCTTGAAGGTAAAGTTGGGAGGAGTAGGGCACCGGATGATGTGTTCCTGACAGAAGGGGCCCAGTGCAAGAGCAGAGGCACCGAGAGAGCAGGTGGTAATGGGGAAACTAGGGTGTAAAGTGGACGGAGCCCTGAGATGGGTGAGACCTGAGGCCGGAAGGCAGAGGCAGCTAAGGATGGAGTTGGAGGCCAGCAAGGATGCTGAGGCTACGGAAAATTACAGAAGGACTGTGGACGGGAGAGACGTGCAATCAGATTCCCATTTACAGAAGGAAAGTCCTGGCTGAAATGTGGAGATCGGTTTGGAAGGAACGAGACCAGAGGCATGGAGAACACGTAGCAGGCTGTTGCAATAACATCATCTGGAAACGATGTTCTTCGGAAGTCTCTATGTCCACACCTGTCTACCTCAGGCTTCCTGTCAGGGGAAAGCAAGCTGGCGCAACAGGTTTTCGGGAAAATAGCTCACTCGTTAATTGCAATGTTTTGGTGCTGTCAGTGACTATAATGCTTTGTTTTACAGTCATGTAAAATCAGCATCATGCAAATATTTCCTCCTGATAAAAGCTAGCCTCCAGAACTGTGAGGCTATAAATAAATTTCTGTTGTGTAAGCCATTCAGTTTGGGGTACTTCGGTGTGGCAGCCCCGGCAAACCAACACAGGTGGGCAGTATAATGATTCTATGTTACATGTGGAAACTGAGGCACAGAGAGAGTAAGTGTTTCCCCAGTGCAACACGGCTAAGAAGTGGTGGGCAGCTTGTTCCAGAATCTGCCTTCTTCATTACAGTATTTAAAAATAATTCTGTCTTGGTCTTAAACAGTTGAATGCTCTTCCTTTGAAATGAAGCTTAATTTCGGCGTAGTCCTATAGTAAAGAGAAAGAAGTAAATGAACTCCTTGGCGGTCCATGACCCTTCCTAGTGAGGCCATAGTCCAGCCCATGTCATTCTGCCATCCTGGGCTAGAACAAGTGTCTGGATAATTGTGTCCCTGCATCTAATCCAAGAGGAAACGTCCTCCCAAAAGAGGCTGTGAGTATATGCCAGGCAGCTGGGTCCCTGAGCCTGGCAGTGGGCAAATACCTCCTTCTAACGTAGGTAAGAAGACAGATTCTGGAGCATGCCACCTGCCATTTGTGAGCTGTGTGGCATTAGGGAAGCATTTAACCTCTCTGTGCCTCAGTTTCCACATGTAACATGGGATAATTCTGTTGCCCACCTGTACTAGTTTGCTAGGCCTGCCATAACGAAGTACCACTAACTGAGAGACTTAAACAACAGAAATGTACTGTCTCACAGTTCTGGAGCCTAGTAACCCGAGATCAAGGTGTTGGCAAGGTTGATTCCTTTTGAGGGCTATGTGGAAGGCTCTACTCCATGCCTGTCACCTAGTTTCTGGTGATTTGCTGGCAATCTTTGGTGTTTCCTTGGCTTGTAGACGCATCACTCTGATATCTGCCTTCGTCTTCACATGATGTCCTCTCCAAATGAGTGTCTACGTCCAAATGTCCCATTTTTATAAGGACACCAGTCATATTGGATTAGGGTCTGCCTAATGACCTCATTTTTTACTTGATTACCACTGTAATGAACCTATCTCTAAATACGGTCACTTTCTGAGGTACTGGGGGATTAGGACTTCAACATATGAATTTGGGGGGGGAGACAATTTAACCCATCACCCCACCTAAATAGAATTTTCAATGAAAATTAAATGAATTAATGCCTGTAAAACAGTGCCTGGCACTTAGAAGCTCTCAATAATGTCAGATTATGCTAGGTATAAATTAAAAACTCCAAGGTTAGTGGATGGCAGGGTTATAATTCAGCCGGTTTGCACCAGTATGGCCTTACCAATTATTTACGACTTGTGTCATTTTTTTTGGTCAGGGTTTACACCATACCAAGTGAGTATTTTGGATAATACTCTTGGCTAACAGGTGCAAGATGAGAATGTGTAGATCTAATGAGGTCTGTGCTTTGGCTTCCCTGTTCTCCAAGCTGTGTATACTGCACAATGCAAGTAGCCCAGAGGGGAAAAAAGCAACTCTCATTTCTTTTAGCAAGGAACCATAGAAGGCCCTGTCTTCCTGATGAACCCACAAAAGGAAACTTCCCACTGTCGATGTCTCAGCCCTGGGGGCTGGGATGGGGCCAGCACCTTGGGCCTTGGAGATGAAGCTTACTGAGGGATGTCATAAATGGGCTGAGCCCAGGCTGCCTGGGGGAGCCGCTGACGTGAATAAAAGTGTTTGCTCGCCTCAGTTCACATTAGAATGAGCCCTTTAAAAAATAAATAAGGTGTGTTGATCTTTTGTGTGGATGGCTAAACAAATCTGGTGGCCCCAAATGAATTCCAGGTAAAGAAGAATAAGAGGAAATATCAGAAGGCAAGCTGCTGAAATCAGCAAGAGCTGTGCCTGGAGGACCCAGTGGCCCCTCTGTAGAGCTTTCTGGGCATCGCAAGGTTCTTCTTCTTAGCAAGCCCCCTGACCTCTCTTGGCAGCTGCCGTGTGACTGCAGTGGCAGGGGATTAAGGAGACAGCGTGGGCCCGGGAGAGGGGGTAGCTGACCCAGGCCAAAGTCAAACTGAGCTGCTGAAGAAAAAAGATTGGGGATATACAGTTTCAGTGGAGGGAAATACCAGAAAGGTTGTCGTCCACAGGGAGGTTTTGAGGGGGTAGACTCCCTGACCTCCAAGGCCAAGGCAAGGTCGCTCTCTCCCTCTTGCCCCTCAAATTCCTGTCTGTTTTCAGTAGGTAAATAGGAAGGCTTCTGCACTCCAGTAGGAAAGCCCTAGACTGGGAGGCGGGATGCCTGTTGATTCTGCTGCCCCCAGGCTGTGTGACCTTGGACAAGTGGTTTAACCTTTCTGGGCTCAGTGCCCTCATCTATTATTTGAGGGGCTTGGAGTCATGATAGTCATAGACTCTTCAGGTTAAAAGGGATCTTAGGAATCCAGTCTGATGCATCTGGTAGATAAGGAGCCTAAGGCTGAGAAGTTAAGTGAATGGCTCACAGTCATTGAATTAATGAGGGGACAGGAACCTAGGACTCAGGTGTCCTGACTCCTACCTGGGACCCATTCTGTTAACGACAGCGATCCCTCCTCTGTTTATAGTGTCAGGGTGTTTACATTTACCCCTCAGAACAACCTTCTGAGGTAGATATTCTTATACCCATTTTATAAGTAAGGAAACTGGCTTGCCCAAGATCCCCAGCTACTGAGTGGAAGAGCCTGGACTTTGCTAGTTTGGTGCACTTCCTGCTGCAACCAGCTGCCTCCAGTTACCCGCAGAAAATCCCAGCCACAGGCCACCTTGGGTGCCCTGACACCAACCTCAGCAAGAGCAGGGACCTGATTCTTGAGAACATATGGGTCCATCACAGGAGTCGGGACAGGCAAGCAAGAATACTTATTCTCAACAGCAGCAGAAAAGTAATATCCATCTTCCCGTGTGACCTAGTTTGCGAGAGATAGATGAGATTTTAAGAAGATGTTCCATATGTGACAGTAGAAATAAACTGTTTCATCAGAAGTGGAGCAAAATGAGTTAACCAGGTACACCCTAGGGTAGCAGAGTGGCAGCTGCCTCTCTGCTTCAGTGAGGTTTTTATACTGACTCTCTCGCCTTCACCCTGTCATCCCTGACCTAAAGGGCCAGAGGCACTGGAACACAGGTGTCCCAAGTAGTGCCAGCACCTCTCAGGGTCTCAGGGGAGAGCCGCTCCCTCTGGGTAAACTGAGGCCTCAGTTGAGACGTCAGTGCCTCCTCTGGGTGGAGAAGAGACACCGTCTGAGATCACTAAGTTCTCTAAGGTCTCTCCAGGGTGAGTCTAGATGAAGTTTAGTCTTGATGCTCGGCAGCACCGTCCAGCATTACAGCAAGTCTTGGGCATCAGATCAGCATCACATCACGCTGGAGGAGAGCCCCGAGGTGGGGTTATTTGTACCCATCAGAGCAACACTACCCAATACACCTATAATGTACTAATATGCTTGGGAAAACTTTCCTCTTGCTCCCCGTATTCTGAACAGAAACAGATGCTGCAAAATATAATCCCGACTCCCCGACTCCCCAACCCAGCCTCTCAGAAGGGTCAACAGGCTAATCTTGGATCCTCAAAGACACCTGGTCAAAGTGGAAACAACTGTTCTCGTCCCTTGAGAAGGCTCCACCTCTAGTTCTCGGCAGTGTGTACGTGTAAACAGAATTTCTGCCTTCTACCGGTGTGACTGCCCCCACTGGGAGTTCCAGAATTAATTATTAACAACCAAAGAAATTCACAGTGAGCAGGGACTTGTGCATTTTCTAGAAGCACGTTTCCATGAGGACTTTGCCCCGATCGGATTCCTCCTCAGGGCCCAGGACAGAGAGACAGAAAAACATTGGGCCTGTCATTTTAGTTAGAATAGACCCAAGCCTAAAACCTCAGGGAACTCACTTGGAAGATTTTTCTGGAAAGTAGATTTTTGATTTGACATCTCAACCAAACAGGTGTTTTGGGAGAATAAAATCACACTACCTTATAAGGAACTGGAGTAGTCTGGCCTGACTTGGGGAGTATCTAAAGAGAACTTATTCATTGTTCAAGATAACTCTAAATAATGGTAAGCTCTCAGATTTATTGGCTACTATACTCACCATGAAATTAACATATCCTGGAATTTTGGTTGGAAGGGATGTGGGAACTCATTTTGTCTTTTCTCAGTACGTGGATGAAGTGTCTGACATGAAAGGAAGTTCCAAGTCTAGAGAGCAAGAGTAATGACTTATAGGTCAGTTTGCTTCCTGCCCAAGGAGACCTGAAAGCCTAGGGTGCTTTATAATGACTTACATAACAGTTGTTTCTCTAAAGACATTCAAGCAGTCCCCTGAATTTTTTTATGCAAAACAAAACTTTCCTTTATTGATATAATAACAGAAGTGCACCTTGGCCTAACTCATACCAAAATATCATCATTCTGAACTCATAATAACACCTACGTTTACTGAGCATTTACTATATATGTAGCACTGTGCTAAACTGAGCATACAGTCAGGTGACTTACCTCACAGGTGCCTTACGGATACTTGTATTATTTGGAAAACTGAATAAATACATGCAAAGTGCTTAGAACTCCACCACCCCATCTCATCTACAGCCTCAGGGCATCCCTGCTTTGGCCATGTAGAACCACACCCTGTGAGGAATGGAAGGAGGTCATGTGCAGGCAGGGCTGAACTTACAGGTAGACCCCTATTGCTGTGGGTTTCTGTGGTGCCACAGCCCCCGTGCCCACGTCTAATTCATTCTAGTCTACCAGGTTCTACTTTTTTTTTTCATCTGAAAGTTTAAGGGAGTCTCACTTAAAGGCAAATACTCTTCTGAGGGATAAGCTTTGAATCAGCCAACCATTATCAGGAATTCTTTTACATCTTCCCACGAATCTAAAAGATCAAGATTATATCGGTAAAGGCACAAGAAAAGGCCAAGCTTCTGAGGTTGCCTCAGATGGGATGCCTGAGAATTCAGACCAATTCAGAGGTGGTCATTTGACATCTAGTCTGATCTACTCTGGAGTGAATTTTTCCTATAAGAATAAATTCAGGTCTTCTTGGGTTGCCTTCTTTCAGGTGGGAAAAAACTCATATTACCCTGAATGACTGACTTGGCAGAAGCAGATGGCAGGATCCTTCAAATACCATGCCTGTTCTGTTTTTCTTAGAGATTTATCAGTCTATAACCCTGAGATTTCAACGCTCCACTCAGTTCTGAGCTCTCTAAAACGAAACAATCACATGCCAACATATGTGTCTACAGCTGACCACAGATGGACCGACTCAGGACCAGGATTTCATTTGAGCTGTATGGCCCTTCTCCATGCATAAAATAAAAGGGAAAATGCATGGAGTCTAAGGGACCTTGTTTTCTGTGTCCTGGAGACCCTTGGCCTAAATGAAGCAAATGTGATGGGATCTATAGGAGAGACACACGGGACCTGGGATCAGGTCACACTTTCTGGTCGTGGAAGGCATGCCGTAGACCTGCCAGCTTTATTGTAGAACCCAAGACTTAAAGCTAGGACACATTAAGAACCCTATACCCCATTCTGTGACGGACCTTTGACAAGGGGCATTGGCAACTCACAGTGTATCCAGTAGGGGGCGACAAGGAAGCAGATTGACAAAACCAGAGAAATGTGAGAAAGAATTGGGATGTTCGTTCCTGTAGAAGAGAAAACCCCAGAGGAATGGGACGGCTGTCTACTCTTTAAAGCACTCATATAGAAGAGGAAGAAGAGGAATTCTTCTTTGTTCCAACTGTGAAAAGTAGGACCAGTGGAAGGAGATTATGAGACAGCAAGGTTTTTCTAGCAGAGCTGTCTGTAGTGCACGAACACTGTGCAGGTTGGTGCCTTTCTTGGTGCTTGATGTGTTGGTTCAGTGACGGGGAGAGAAGGAGACACCAGTAGGGGAGGTTGAAGAGGGATGCCTTCCTTTGGGTGGGAGATTGGACTAGAGATTTACTCAGGTTGTTGCTAATTGTAAAGAGAATGGTTTTATGATTTTTTTAAGTGGGTGAGCAGTAAAGGTGGGTTTATGGTCTCTGTACTCCACAAACTATCATTTCCCACATTAACTATTTCATGCATGGAAAACTTGAGAAAAAGGAAAGCTAAGAAGTTTGCAGGGTAATTTAAAAAAGCTTTCTGGGAGGCGATTGGATCACAAAAGACAGTGCACGGTGTGGGTGAGAGCGTGGGCCATGAAAGCAGAGCCCACAGGGATTCAAATCCTTCCTCTGCCCTCATTAAGCTCCGTGAACTTGGACGGGTGACCTTAGTTATGCCTTCACTTGTGTGGCTGTAAGATGGAAAGGTTAACCCTTGCCTCCTCCTCCCGTTGTGAGCCTGAAGTCAGTGAATGCACCTAAAATGTGACAACTATGCCAGGTACATAGTGAGCACTCAGTAAAGGTTAGTGATGATTGTTAGACAAGGAGAAATCATTATCATTTCTTAGGTCCATGAGAGAATTTAAACAACAGGGCATCAGCTTGCAACAAAAACGTGTATGTTTCTTTTGATTTGTGATGTCATGAAAAGAAAGAGTTAAATATGGCTGCTTTTTTGGTAATAATGGACATTTTTAGGGCCAGTTCAGGAGTGATAAATCCTGTAAGTGGAGTGAATGACAGCTGAGTCCCATGAAGCAATGGAAAAAATAGAGTCCAGTGATTTTTTTTTTGAGTAGTGGAGCCCAAAGAGAATGGAAGTGTAGCCAAGTCCCTGGGATTTCCACTGTCTCCTGTGACTGCATTTTGGCTCCTTGCTTCTCCAAGAGAAATAAAGATCAAGGCTTCATTCAGATTGCTCATCTGCCCCCATGTTGAAAATGCAGTAACATCTGGCTGACAACTTAATCATCTCTCCCCTAAATTTTTTTTTCTTATCCTAAGAGCACCTGCATGACCAGAGGAAAAGAAGAGAAAAAGACAAAAGAGGGTTTAGTTTCTCATCTTGATAATTGCCTGATAATTTGCACTGAGAGGGCTTGTTGGGGTCGAGGAGCCATTCATCCCCTTTTGGTCCTTTGAATTTCTCAGGCTGTCATCACTTTTTTAGGCTGGCAGCTAATGAAAGGAAAGGGAGAAAGATTTCATACATCCCTCTCAGGACGTATTATGCAGCTCTTGAGATTCTGCCTGCTCATTTATCCAAATGAAATAGATCTCTGGGGAAATAGCAGAGGTCAGCTGTTGAGCAAAATGTTTTCCAGTCCTGGGAGTTAGTTACATCACTTTGTTTCTTTGTGAAATAAGGCAGCTCTGTCCTAATTTTAACTGATCAATCGCATGTGATAGGACAAGCTTATTTTTCACGCTCCCAGTAAATACCACAAGGTGACCGCAGACAACTCCGGATGGTCTCTCCGGAAGGTGGATGGTGTCAAGAACGGCCATGTAAATTGCTTCCTTTCTCCCTGGAGTGTCTATAAAACCAATATTATTACAAAATGCTAAGAACTGTTAAGCTTCATTAGTGTGCTCCTGAATCACGATTCAGTGATTGGGTGATACGCCATCACCACCTGCACATGCGCATCTCGTAGGACTCTTCAAACTTATTCCCCTCCTCAAATTTTGAGTGCAGATGAAACACGAGCGAGAATCAAGTTTGAGATGAAAGTTGTTTCTCCTGATTCCTTTGTTCTTTCTTTCTATTATTAGTTCATTCTTTTATCACTTATGACACTAGCCGTTAAAATCTATCTGCGTGGAAATCTATCCACTATATAGAACATAATATCACTTAATTCACAGAGGGAAAAATATTTCTAAATACAATAGAAAAATGTTACTATTGTAACATTTAACTTAAGAGGCACTATTTGGCCAGCTAACTTAGTGACTTAGACTCGGGCAGAATCGGTGCCCCGGTTTCCTTAGGTCAACAGTTATTAGTTGTTCTTTTTGTTTGTTACTTTTTTTGTTTTGTTTTCTTAATTGAAGTACAGTTGATATACAATAGTATATATGTTACAGGTGTACAATATAGTGATTCACAATTTTTAAAGGTTATGCCCCATTTATAGTTATTATAAAATTGTGGCTATATTCCCCGTGGTGTACAATATATCCTTGTAGCTTATTTTATACCTAATAGTTTGTACCTCTTAATCCCATACCCCTCTAGTGCCCTTCCCTCCTTCCCTCTCCCCACTCACTGGTAACCACTAATTTGTTCTCTTTATCTGTGAGTCTCCTTCTTTTTTTGTTATATTCACTAGTTTGTTGTATATTATAGATTCCACATATAAGTGATATCACACAGTATTTGTCTTTCTCTGTCTCTTTATTTGACCTAGCACATATATAGATGGTGGTGAAATTCGGCAGAATTTTCTTCACAAAGATTTTTGTCTGGAAGATTCTGCATACTGACCTGTAAAGAATGCTCACGAAGCCTGTTGGTGTAAGATTGTGAACCAGCATGTTATGTTCTCACAGATAGAGAATATGTCATGAAAACATTCAGGGTGATGGTAAACACAGGTGGGATGTAGTGTGACATCTTCAAAGTCTCGTCTCAACCACGTGTGATCACTTGTCAATTCTACCTAACAACAGTGACCTTAAGACAGCTGTCAGGACCCCATGGAAGGAGATCTCCAGAAAGAAGAACCTACAGAAACATTTCAGTGAGTGTGGACAGAGGAAGAGAGCATCAGAGCCAACATCTTGCACACACAGAGCCTGTAGCTGCCAAGGCGCTCTCTCCCGCCTAAGAGCCTTTCCCACTTAGGAAGGCTTTAAGATCTATTCCCCTTAATCATAAAAAAGGAATTTACCGGGTTGAATTATTTGAGTTTCGGCTTTATTCCTTATTTCACAAAGGATTGCACTTAATCTGTAAATGAGTTCTGATGTTATGAGAATTGAATATTGCAAATGGGTATTATTAAACTTATTAAGAGAGAGGGAAGGATTCTCTTTTAGAAGAATAATACATTCTGAGTGGCATCTCTCACTTAATGGGCATAGAGATGCCTATTAAGAAATTTTCTTCCTAGAAATGTTTCTGAATTTAATGGATCCATTAAATAATTCAAAATTAATATAAGTGCACAGCATCTCTGCCCCACAACCTTACTAAAATTAAGGGTGCCAAATCATCCTTCTCTTGCTGTTACTTCACCAGCTGGAGGGTATAGTTCACCCTTGTATTAGACTAACCAATAGGTAGACTCTAATGCCTGACTAATTAGTGCCAGTATTCATCATGACTTTGATAAATCCTAGCCCCTAATGAGATCACTCTTGGCCAGTGGCATTCCAATGTAAAAATTGTTAGCAGAGGTTAGCTGGTTGTTGGACCTTCAACTACATATCCCAGTACAAATATTAGGACAAATTGTCATTTTTCTGGAACCTCAAGAATTGAACATTTTAGGACTTAACTGAATATGCTGCTCAGTGCTTTTGCCTGAGGACATACTAATCAACAACATATTCTTAAATACCTACCATATGCCACTGCTCTCAAAAACACTTTCAATCTTGAATTGAGGAGGTAGGAGACACATACTTTCTTTTAAAAAGTAAATAGCTTTACAGAACTATGTGCAATAAATGTCCAAATGAGACGCATAGAGGAGTGCCATATGAAGTCACTGTGTGACCCACCCTCCCCCAGTGCTCCCTAAGCACTTACAATGATAGGTGGTTCTTCATCTGCTCTCTTGTGTGTAATTGTACCACCACGCTGGACTGGAAGCTTCATGAGGGCAGGGCCAGTAACTCTGTTATTACCATGTCTGTTCTATTCATCTGGCCTGTAACTAGCAATCAGTAAAAGACTGTCACGCAGATGAAGCTACATAGAGGAAGTAAATATTGAAGGATGGGCAAAATTTTAACACACATGGAAGTTTAACGGCAGGATGAACAGATGAACCAAAACAGGAAGCAAGGATTAGCATGGCAAATATATCCTTTCATTTTCTCAGCAAACATTTGCAGCTCCTTCACCGTGTGCTGGATACTGCGTGGGCAGAATGGGTACTAAGGGGAAGAAACACCATTCCTGTGGGCAGAGGAGAGATTTTGAGACCAGCCCGGATGGTGTGAGGTGGGACCGGGCCGACTGGGATTAGGCATGGTCAGAGCTGTGAGGAATCGAGTTCATTAGGTGGCAAGAGCCTTGAGAGCTTTGTCCTGAGGATAGGGAAAACCAGCAAAAAATTTAAACTAAGGAAGGTTGAAAAGTCATTGGAAAGGTCCCAGGAGTTCTTATGACATCCTTGCTAGGAGACAGTTCATTACTGATGGAAACTTTAGCCAGGATGCACACACTTTAAGAATTGCTATCTCCTTTGTTATAAAGCAGAAGCTAACACACCATTGTAAAACAATTATACTCCAATAAAGATGTTAAAAAAAAATGCAATATATGGAAGGAAGTATAGCTTGGAAAGAATTAGAACTGAAACTTTCACTTGTAATTCCTTGTAGTTATGGGGTAAAGAAATAATGAATGAGCAGTTAATAGAATTTTTTTGAGACTCCAAAAAAAAAGAAAAAAATTGCTTTCTCAAAACTTTCCGTGAGATATATATTCACCCAGTCAGAATTTCCAGGGCTGGATTATATTTGCACTTCTATTTCATTTTTACTTAACCAGTATGTTAATATTAACAGTGATGTGTAATGTTTTCATAAATACAGCTTGTTTCTTTAAATATTGTATTTCTAAGAAGCTTTAGGGCATTGTTAAAATGTGGTTTAAATATATTCATAGACAAAAGTCTTTTCTAGCAGACAACACTTTCATTTCATAATATAATTCAATGGAATAATGGAACTTTCATCATAGAGCACACTTCGCTAGAATTCATCTGCTCCATTACATTTATGTAAAGTCACGCAGTGTAACAATGAACATCAATAACTAAACCACACCTTCCCAATACTGTTTCCTATGGAACATGCAGTGAACTTTTTGCATTTTGTACAGGCAGCCAGATTTTAACAGTGTATATTCTGGTTGCAAGTTAGTTCCTTCACAGGCCACATAACTATCCTTGGGCCCCATGAATCATGCGAACTATAGCTAATGGCATAGATATACACCACCTTGATATGAGGTGTTTAGGACATATAAGAGTCAAGTATATTTGGTTTCTAAGGGCAAGTGGGAAGATGGAGAAGGTCCAGTGTAGAAATACTCCTTAATATCATCTTTCCTGAAGGCTTAGTTTGCAACCAGTGGCAAAAATCTGGTTTCAAGAAGGTTAAACTTGGAACAATACAAAGACAAATAACCCAATTTTTAAAATAGGCAAAGCATCTGAATAGGCATTTCTCCAAAAAAGATATCCAAATGGTCAATAAGCACATGAAAAGACGTTCAGCATCATTATTCACTAGAGAAATGAATCAGAACCATAATGTGATACTAATACTTCATACCCATTAGAATGGCTGTAATTAAAATGACAGACAATAGCAAGTGTTGGTGAGGATGTGAAGAAATTAGAACCCTCATATTATGCTGATGGAGGTACAAAATGTTGCAGCCACTTCAGAAAACAATTCGGCAATTCCTCAAAAAGTTAAGCATAAAGTTACAACATGACCCAGCAATTCCAATACTAAGTATGTACCCCCCAAAATTGAAAACAGATACACAAACAAATACGTGTATGTGAATGTTCATAGCAGCACTATTCACACTATCCAAAAGGAAGAAACAACACAAATGTCTATCACCGGATAAAAGGGTAAACAAAATGTAATGATCCAGACAATGGAATAGTATTCAGCCATAGAAAGGAATGAAATACCAATACATACTATGACATAGATGGATCTCAAAAATATTATGCAAAGTGAAAGGATCCAATCACAAAACACTATATATTTGCTGATTCCATTTATATAAAATGTCCAGAATAAGTAAATCCATAGAGACGAAAAGTAGATTACTGGTTGCCAGGAACTTGTGGCGCGGGTAATGGGGAGGAACAACTATTGATGTTACAGGGTTTCTTTTGGTTGTGATAAAAATGTTCTGAAATTGATTGTGGTGATGGACGCTCAACCTTGAGAACATACCAAAAAAACACTGACTTGTGTGCTTTAAAAAGGTGAATTTTGTGGTATGTGAATTATTTCTTCATTTAAAAAATTAAAAAGGACTTTTAAAAAGATGAAACTTGGAATCGTTGATGGTTTTTTGAAGCAGATGAGCATGTAGTGAAATTAGTTCTTGGTTTTGGGGAAAGCCATGAAAAAAGATTGTAATTGGGAGAAGTTATAAACAAAGAGATGGATGAGTCAAAGAAGACTGGGAAAGAATTTGATGATAACAAGAGACGGTACACAGGGAGACTAAGTTGAGGTTTATGAAAACAATCAGGCAGATTATCTGAGGGAGGTGTGTGTGTGTATTTGTAATATATATATGCACATATATAATATTATACCTTAGATGCTATAGTATATAATTTATATATATATATATATATATATATATATATATATATATATATATATATATTATGTATATATATTCACATGGGGAAAATTCTCAAAAAATATACCACCCAAATGTTAACAGTAATTGTCCCTGTTTAGTGGGATTTTGGGTGATTTAATTCCTTTTCTTCCTTTTGCTTTTCAGTATTCTCTTACTGTGTGTGCAGTGATCATAGAGTAATAGTTAAGTAGGAAGTGAAAAAAGTGAATGTGGAAGGCTGTTGCTTGAGGAAGTGCACTCTCTGATCAGACCAAGAAAGTAGGGGCAGTTTTTGAAGTCTTACTAACTAATAATGCCCTACTTGAGAAGACTTGTCATCACATTGGGAGAAAACAGAGTAAGGTGGGCATCACTGCAGAAGAGTTTGGCATGGCAAGGCCTCTGAAATGCTAATGCTTAAAAGGCTTGTTCTTAGAAATTCTGGAGGCAAAGCATACAAAAGTCTTTTTCCCCTTGTTTACCAGGTTCTCCCTTGGTTTGAGGCATCCATATGTATACTCTATATAAGCCACTAGGTACTGGGCCTATTACAGATCTATCTATGTATCTATCTATGTGTCTATGTTTCTATCATCTATGTATCTATGTATCTATGTATCTATCTATGTATCTATCTATGTATCTATCTATGTATCTATCTATCTATCTTTAATCTTATTATATCTACAAGGCAGTTGACACCTAAAAGTCATGAAACTTAATTTGCTAAGTCACAAAATAATTTTAAAATCACCCTTAAGATTATACACGTGCCAGGCCTTGTACCTGAACTGAGCGTCTATCATTGACCAAGCCAGACCCCTTCTTGCATCTATGGGCTTACAGTCTAGTCAAGCAGGAGCCAGGAAGAAGCTAGTCCACATATGACAAGTCCCACAGGCTTTGTGGAGCTCAGGGTGGGGCTCTTACCCATAATCTCCAGTCTGAAGCTGGAGGGGAGAGACAAGGGCTTCATTTTGGAGGAGTTCCCAAGGGTAAAGTCAAGTTGGTAGGTCCCAAAACAGGTTATGGAAACAAGGACCTGGTCAGACAACAGGAGCCAAGAGATGGAGCCCAAACAGAGTGGCTTCAATGTGGGGCAGAGGCAAAGGGTTCCCTGGAAAAGGAGGTGGAAGAAAGGGAGTGACAGAGGATGGGGCAAAATGGCAGGGTCTCTGCATCTGGGCCTGGCTTTGAGCTAGAGGAGGTTCACAGCAGCATTGTTTGTAAGAAAACAATGTGGGAAACACACATCAACAGGAATCAACAAGTTGATTGGGGACGTGGGGTTCAAATCATCATGGAAAATTAATAAACCAGAACAGCATGGGTCAACATAGGAAATGAAAAACAACAACAAAAAACTACCCTTAAAAGGAACGCATAGTGACAATTATTTCTTTCTTTCCCTTTTCTTTCACAATTTGTTTGCTGAAACATCAGTTGACGTGTCTTTCAGTTGAATGTGACATGTCTTTTTGAAGGAACAAGAGGCAGACAAGTTTCAGCTGCCAGAAATAAAAGAGAAACTGGGAAGAATTTAACTTCTGAACTAGAAGGTCACTCTTGCCAGCGGCCTTTGAGCAGGGTAAGGTTCTGCATTTTGTTTCCCAATTTTTTTTTTTCCTTAAATAAATAGCTGTGGACTTCAGGCCAGTCTTGCCCCTTGAGTTCTTAAATGATTCTGCCAAATCCCTTAGAATTGAGTTGTGCAGGGTCCAGCAGACCTGCTTTGGCTGTTTCTCCTTCGCTGGAATGACTCTCCCTAGGGAACCAGATCAAAGCTAAGGAAGAGAAAAGGCAGGTGATGAAAGGATTCTGTGCCTAAAATAATAATTTCGTTTTGTCTGCCTGCCATCCCACCATCACAGTGAAGGATTTCTAGATTGTAAGAGGCCCTAATAAAGATGAACCCAGCCCTGAAAGATATGGAATTTTATCAGCCAATATCCAGGTGAACGTCCCTGGAGATCAAGACTGATAAATAAACCACAGATGGGATGTGGGGTGGGGATGAGGGAAGAGGGGTAGGAGACAGAACAAGGACAAAAGGGGCAAAAAGTGTGAATAAGACATATTTCCCCAACAAGTCAAGTTTTTCCAATGTTCACATTTCTGGAGACCATCTTAAGAACAATTGCAGCAACAAACAAAAACCAGCCAAGCCAAATGTAAGTTGGTACAGCCACTGTGGAAAACAGTATGGAGGTTCCTCAGAAAACTAAAAATAGAACTACCGTATGATCCAACAATCCCACTCCTGGGCATATATCTGAAGAAAACTATAATTCAAAAAGATACATGCACCCCCGTGTTCATAGCAGTACTATTCACAATAGCCAAGACATGTAAGCCACGTAAATGTCCATCAACAGATGAATGGATAAAGAAGATGTGGTACATATATACAATGGAATGTTAGCCATAAAAAAGAACAAAATAATACCATTTGCAGCAACATGGCTGCAACTAGAGATTATCATACTAAGTGAAGTAAGTCAAAAAGAGAAAGACAAACACCATATGATATCACTTATAGGTGGAATCTAAAACATGTCACAAATGAACCTAGCTATGAAACAGAAACAGAATCCCGGACATAGAGAACAGACTGGTGGCTGCCAAGGGGGAGAGGGTCAGGGGAGGGAAGTTGGGATTAGCAGATGTAAGCTTTTATATGTAGAATGGATAAAACAACAAGGTCCTACTCTATAGCACAGAGAACTATATTCAATATCCTATGATAAACCATAATGGAAAAGAATATTAAAAAAAAGAATATATATATATATGTATGCATGTATAACTGAATCACTTTGCTGTACAGCAGAAATTAACACAACATTGTAAATCAACTATACTTCAATTTAAAAAAATTAAAACTTAAAAAGAAAGCCAGGCAATAAATAAATAAGAGAAAAAGAAAATCTAAACCACACAGCCTAAGTATCAGAAACTTTCTTCTTATCCACCAAGTTAAAGCAAAAACGAATTGGTTACATTTTCATAGACTCCTTTCCTGAACTGGAAGCCATTTCTGCTTCAATAAAAATATTAACTTTTTCCTCAGAACAAATCAAGTCCTCTCACCCTGGAGGACAAAGCGCTTCCGGCAGTGAAAGCAGACACAAGGCTCCACTATTGGTCGTGGTCAGCAGGGTCCACCCTGTGTGGGGAGGGACCTCTCGCTGCTGCGGAAACTGTGGGGAGACTGGAGTGGTCCCCACAGCACAGAGGCCCTGCAGGGACAGGGCAGTTTGAGAAGGGCTCGATGGTGTGAGAAGACCATTCGGAACCACAGGAGGATGGAGTATCAGGGGGAGAACAGTTCCACCCCAACTCCCAAAGGGAGAATTGTGTTGAAAGGACCAACTGGAGGGGAGCAATGACCTTCAGTCAGCCCCAGGTGACCTCACAGTAGGACAGCAGGGGGGAAAATGCCCCAAACACTCCTTCCCTCCCTCCTTCTCCTGCCAAGGCTGCATGTGGGCCAAATTCATCCTAGAAGTCAGAAGACAAGAGAGCCCCTCGAAGCAGTCCAGACAGCCCAGAGCAGGAAGCATCGTTTCAGCTATTCTAGAAGCATCCCCCTCACAGCCACCTCAGCCCCTCTTGGTAAACAACCTGCTTGCTGTGGTTGGGGGAGAAGAAATAGACAGTTTGGTTTTTCTTTTTTGGTTTTTTTTTTGTTTGTTTATCTTTTAACGTCTTTATTGGAGTATAATTACTTTACAATGTTGTGTTAGATTCTGCTGTATAAAAAAGTGAATCAGCTAGGTGCATACATATATCCCCATATCCCCTCCCTCTTGTGTCTCCCTCCCACCCTCCCTATCCCACCCCTCTAGGTGGTAACAAAGCACCAAGCTGATCTCCCTGTGCTATGCGGCAGCTTCCCACTAGCTAGCTATTTTACATTTGGTAGTGTATATAAGTCCATGCCACTCTCTCACTCCGTCCCAGCTTACCCTTGCCCCTCGCCATGTCCTCAAGTCCATTCTCTACGTCTGTGTCTTTATTCCTGTCCTGCCCCTAGATTCTTCAGAACCTTTTTTTTTTTTAGATTCCATATATATGTGTTAGCATACGGTACTTGTTTTTCTCTTTCTGACTTACTTCACTCTGTATGACAGACTCTAGGTCCATCCACCTCACTACAAATAACTCAATTTCGTTTCTTTTTATGGCTGAGTAATATTCCATTGTATATATGTACCACATCTTCTTTATCCATTCATCTGTCGATGGACACTTAGGTTGCTTCCATGTCCTGGCTATTGTAAATAGTGCTGCAATGAACATTGTGGAACACGACTCTTTTTGAACTATGGTTTTCTCAGGGTATATGCCCAGCAGTGGGATTGCTGGGTCATATGATAGTTCTATTTTTAGTTTTTTAAAGAACCTCCATACTGTTCTCCATAATGGCTGTATCAATTTACATTCCCACCAACAGTGCAAGAGGGTTCCCTTTTCTCCACACCCTCTCCAGCATTTATTGATCGTAGATTGTTTGATGATGGCCATTCTGACCAGTGTGAGGTGATACTTCATTGTAGTTTTGATTTGCATTTCTCTAATGATTAGTGATGTTGAGCATCCTTTCACGTGTTTGTTGGCAATCTGTATATCTTCTATGGAGAAATGTCTATTTAGGTCTTCTGCCCATTTTTGGATTGGGTTGTTTGTTTTTTTGATATAGAGCTGCATGAGCTGCTTGTATATTTTGGAGATTAATCCTTAGTCAGTTGCTTCATTTGCAAATATTTCCTCCCATTCTGAGGGTTGTCTTTTTGTCTTGCTTATGGTTTCTTTTGCTGTGCAAAAGCTTTTAAGTTTCATTAGGTCCCATTTGTTTGTTTTTATTTCCATTTCTCTAGGTCAAAAATGATCTTCCTGTGATTTATGTCATAGAGTATTCTGCCTATGTTTTCCTCTAAGAGTTTGATAGTGTCTGGCCTTACATTTAGATCTTTAATCCATTTGGAGTTTTTTTGTGTGTATGGTGTTAGGGAGTGTTCTAATTTCATTCTTTTACATGTAGCTGTCCAGTTTTCCCAGCACCACTTATTGAAGAGGCTGTCTTTTCTCCATTGTATATTCTTGCCTCCTTTATCAAAGATAAAGTGACCGTATGTGTGTGAATTTATCTCTGGGCTTTCTATCCTGTTCCATTGATGTATATTTCTATTTTTCTGCCACTACCATACTGTCTTGATTACTGTAGCTTTGTAGTATAGTCCGAAGTGAGGGAGCCTGATTCCTCCAGCTCCGTTTTTCTTTCTCAATATTACATTGGCTATTCGGGGTCTTTTGTGTTTCTATACAAATTGTGAAATTTTTTGTTCTAGTTCTGTGAAAAATGCCATTGGAAGTTTGATAAGGATTGCATTGAATCTGTAGAGTGCTTTGGGTAGTATAGTCATTTTCACAGTGTTGATTCTTCCAATCTAACAACATGGTATATCTCTCCATCTGTTTGTATCATCTTTAATTTCTCTCATAAATGTCTTATAGTTTTCTGCATACACGTGTTTTGTCTCCTTAGCTAGGTTTATTCCTAGGTATCTTATTCTTTTTGTTGCAATGGTAAATGGGAGTGTTTCCTTAATTTCTCTTTCAGATTTTCATCATTAGTGTATAGGAATGCAAGAGATTTCTATGCATTAATTTTGTATCCTGCTACTTCACCAAATTCATTGGTTAGCTCTAGTAGTTTTCTGGTAGCATCTTTAGGATTCTCTATGTATAGTATCATGTCATCTGCAAACAGTGACAGCTTTACTTCTTCTTTTCCAATTTGGATTCCTTTTATTTATTTTTCTTCTCTGATTGCTGTGGCTAAAATTTCTAAAACTATGTTGCATAATAGTGGTGAGAGTGGACAACCTTGTCTTTTTCCTGATCTTAGAGGAAGTGGTTTCAGTTTTCACCATTGAGAACGATGTTGGCTGTGGGTTTGTCATATATGGCCTTTATTATGTTGAGGTAAGTTCCCTCTATACCTAGTGGTTTATCAATTTTGTTTATCTTCTCAATGAACCAGCTTTTAGTTTTATTGATTTTAGCTATTGTTTCCTTCATTTCTTCTTCATTTATTCCTGATCTCATCTTTATGATTTCTTTCCTTCTGCTAACTTTGGAGATTTTTTTGTTCTTCTTTCTCTAATTGCTTTAGGTGTAAGGTTAGGTTGTTTATTTGAGATGTTTCTTGTTTCTTGAGGTAGGATTGTGTCGCTATAAACTTCCCTCTTAGAACTGCTTTTGCTGCATCCCATAGGTTTTGGGCCATCATGTTTTCATTGTCATTTGTTTCTAGGTATTATTTTATTTCCTCTTTGATTTCTTCAGTGATCTCTTGGTTATTTAGTAGTGTATTGTTTAGCTTCCATGTGTTTGTATTTTTTACAGATTTTTTTCCTGTAATTGATATCTAGTCTCATAGCATTGTGGTCAGAAAAGATACTTGATACGATTTCAATTTTCTTAAATTTACCAAGGCTTGATTTCTGACCCAAGATATGATCTATCCTGGAGAATATTCCATGAGCACTTGAGAAGAAAATGTATTCTGTTGTTTTTGGATAGAATGTCCTATAAATATCAATTAAGTTCATCTTGTTTAATGTGTCCTTTAAAGCTTGTGTTCCCTTATTTATTTTCATTTTGGATGACCTGTCCATTGGTGAAAATGGAGTGTTAAAGTCCCCTACTATGATTGTGTTACTGTCGATATCCCCTTTTATGGCTGTTAGCATTTGCCTTATGTATTGAGGTGCTTCTATGTTGGGTGCATAAATATTTACAATTGTTATGTCTTCTTCTTGGATTGATCCCTTGAGCATTATGTAGTGTCCTTCTTTGTCTCTTGTAATAGTCTTTATTTTAAAGTCTATTTTGTCTGATATGAGAATTGCTACTCCAGCTTTCTGTTGATTTCCACTTGCATGGAATATCTTTATCCCTCCCCTCACTTTCAGTCTGTATGTGTCGCTAGGTCTGAAGTGGGTCTCTTGTAGACAGCATATATACAGGTCTTGTTTTTGCATCCATTCAGCCAGTCTATGTTTGTTTGGAGCATTTAATCCATTTACATTTAAGGTAATTATTGATATGTATGTTCCTATTACCATTTTCTTAATTGTTTTGGGTTTGTTATTATAGGTCTTTTCCTTCTCTTGTGTTTCCTCCCTAGAGAAGTTCCTTTAGCATTTGTTGTAAAGCTGGCTTGGTGGTGCTGAATTCTCTTAGCTTTTGCTTGTCTGTAAAGGTTTTAATTTCTCCATCGAATCTGAATGAGATGCTTGCTGGGTAGAGTAATCTTGGTTGTAGGTTTTTCCCTTTCATCACTTTAAATATGTCCTGCCACTCCCTTCTGGCGTGGAGAGTTTCTGCTGAAAGATCAGCTGTTAACCTTATGGGGATTCTCTTGTATGTTATTTGTTGCTTTTCCTTGCTGCTTTTAATATTTTTTCTTTGTATTTAATATTTGAAAGTTTGATTAATATGTCTTGGTGTGTTTCTCCTTGGATTTATCCTGTATGGCACACTCTGCACTACCTGGACTTGATTGACTATTCCCTTTCCAATATTAGGGATGTTTTCAGCTATCATCTCTTCAAATATTTTCTCAGTGCCTTTCTTTTTCTCTTCTTCTGGGACCCCTATAATTCGAATGTTGGTGTGTTTAATGTTGTCCCAGAGGTTTCTGAGACTGTCCTCAATTCTTTTCATTCTGTTTTCTTCATTCTGCTCTGGGGTAGTTATTTCCACTATTTTCTCTTCCAGGTCACTCCTCCGTTCTTCTGCCTCAGTTATTCTGCTATTGATTCCTTCTAGAGAATTTTTAATTTCATTTAAAGTGTTGTTCATCATTGTTTGTTTGCTCTTTAGTTCTTCTAGGTCCTTGTTAAACGTTTCTTGTATTTTCTCCATTCTATTTCCAAGATTTTGGATCATCTTTAGTATCATTACTCTGAATTTTTTTTCAGGTAGACTGCCTATTTCCTCTTCATTTGCTTGGTCTGGTGGGTTTTTACTTTGCTCCTTCATCTGCTGGGTATTTCTCTGTCTTCTCATTTTGTGTTTTGGGTCTCCTTTTCACAGACTGCAGGTTCGTAGTTCCCATTGTTTTTGGTGTCTGCCCCCAGTGGCTAAGGTTGGTTCAGTGGGTTGTGTAGGCTCCCTGGTGGAGGTGATTGGTGCCTGTGTTCTGGTGGATGAGGCTGGATCTTGTCTTTCTCGTGGGCAGGACCATGTCCAGTGGTGTGATTTGGGATGTCTGTGACCTTGTTATGATTTTAGGCAGCCTCTCTTCTAATGGGTGGGGTTATGTTCCTGTCTTGATAGTTGTTTGGCATAGGGTGTCCATCACTGGAGCTTGCTGGTCGTTGAGTGGAGCTGGGTCTTAGCGTTGAGATGGAGATGTCTGGGAGAGCACTCTCCGATTGATATTACATGGGGCCTGGAAGTCTCTGGTGGTCCAATGTCCTGAACTCGGCTCTCCTACCTCAGAGCCTCAGGCCTGACACCCAGCCAGAGCACCAAGACCCTGTCAGCCTCACGGCTCAGAAGAAAAGGGAGGAAAAAAAGAGAGAAAGAAAAAATAAATAAATTTAAAAAAATAAAGTTATTAAAATAAAAAATATTATTTAAAAAATTAAGAAGTAATAAGAAAAAGAAAAGAGCAATAAAACCAATAAACAAATCTAGCAATGATAACAAGCACTAAAATGTATACTAAGATAAACCTAAAAATCAGAAACTAGTCTGTCGCAGATGCAAACCCCAAGTCTACAGTTGCTCCCAACGCCCACTGCCTCAATTTTGGGTGATTCGTTGTCTATTCAGGTATTCCACAGATGCAGGGTACATCACGTTGACTGTGGGGATTTAATCCGCTGCTCCTGAGGCTGCTGGGAGAGAGTTCCCTTTCTCTTCTTTGTTCGCACAGCTCCTGGGGTTCAGCCTTGGATTTGGCCCCACCTCTGCGTGTAGGTCGCCTGAGGGCGTCTTTTCTTCGCCCAGCCAGGAGAGGGTTAAAGAAGCAGCTGATTAGGGGGCTCTGGCTCACTCAGGCCGGGGGGAGGGAGGGGTACAGAATGCGTGGCGAGCCTGCAGAGGCAGAGGCTGGCGTGACGTTGCAACAGCCTGAGACACACCACGTATTCTCCCAGGGAAGTTGTCGCTGGATCACGGGCCCCTGGCAGTGGCAGGCTGCACAGGCTCCCAGGAGGGGAGGTGTGGATAGTGACCTGTGCTTGCACACAGGCTTCTTGGTGGCGGCAGCAGCAGCCTTAGCATTTCATGCCCATCTCTGGGGTCCGTGCTGATAGCCACAGCTCACGCCCATCTCTTGAGCTCGTTTAGGCGGTGCTCTGAATCCCCTCTCCTCGCACACCCTGAAACAATGGTCTCTTGCCTCTTATGCAGTTCCAGACTCTTTCCCAGACTCCGTCCCAGTTAGCTGTGACGCACTAGCCCCCTTCAGGCTGTGTTGACGCAGCCAACCCCAGTCCTCTCCCTGGGATCTGACCTCCGAAGCCCGAGCCTCAGCTCCCAGCCCCCGCCCACCCCGGCGGGTGAGCAGACAAGCCTCTCGGGCTCGTGAGTGCTGGTTGGCAGCGATCCTCTGTGCGGGAATCTCTCCACTGTGCCCTCCACACCCCTGTTGCTGTGCTCTCCTCCGTGGCTCCGAAGCTCCCCACTCCACCACCCCCATCTCTGCCCGCGAAGGGGCTTCCTAGTGTGTAGAAACCTTTCCTCCTTCACAGCTCCCTCCCAGAGGTGCAGGTGCGTCCCTATTCTTTTGTCTCTGTTTTTTCTTTTGCCCTACCCAGGTACGTGGGGATTTTCTTGCCGTTTGGGAAGTCTGAGGTCTTCTGCCAGCATTCAGTAGGTGTTCTGTAGGAGTTGTTCCACATGTAGATGTATTTTTGATGTATTTGTGGGGAGGAGGGTGACCTCCACGTGTTACTCCTCCGCCATCTTGAAGGTCTTCCCCGGACAGTTTGTTTTTGATATTGCCATAACTTATTGAATACGTAGTACAGCTTTGCTCTGGTTTAAGAAACCCTGGTGTTTCAAAACACACACTTAGACGAGATTATTTACACTGAGGAAAAGAAATCTTTACTTTTTCAAAATGAAGTTTCTTTAAAAGGTATCTCCCAGAGTGAGTGGAACCAAGGGCTTATTTAGAAACTGTGGTGGTCCCTAGGGAAGACATTTTAAGGAAGGCCCCTTCACCTAATGCATATGATGAGCTTCTAATGATGCCTGAAGTCTGTTCCCACCAGCAGATCAGTTATTTTCCTCAGATTCAAATTTTGCAATCAAAATCCACAGCATACACACTGCTGCTTGTATTGTAGCACATAGCATCTATCCTATCACTTCAATTTGAGTGTTTTCTTAAATGGATTATGGGATCACAACTGTATGTCCTCAACAGAACCTCTTGACTAAGCCAAAATTTTACATTCTTATAAACCTCCATGAATCAGTTTTCCTTAGTGATATTCTGTAACACTACACCATAGGAAATTAAGTGGCAGCATCTGAAAGAAATAATCTCCCTATCATAGAGACTGAGCCTTAGACTAAAACATTAGGCAGCACACAGGAAACTCATGCTATAGATGAATTCAGAGAAGTGCCTCAGGATGCTTGCATTTAGGAGTGCTAGGTGCAGACTATGCAAGCAAAGTGGCCACCGTGAAAGAGCACACTGTGTAGAAGTGGAAAGCATTCCATACCACCTGATGATTTGTGAGTACTAAGTGGTGTCTAGGAGTTGTGTGATAATTCAGAAAGCTTAGGGTAACAAACAAAGTGGAAGCCAATCTAGTGGGTGGTGGTAAATCAGTAATTGATTTGAGATCTTTCACAATATTGCCTCATAAGGGTCTTTAGTAAAGTTGTTTCAGTGACCACACCTCTCTCCAAGATGGCAATGGTCAAACAAGAGGTACTGTTAATGTCATGGGGGGATATGCAATGCGGCTCCTTGGTGTTTAAGCTCTTGGTACAGATCCATTTCACACTACTATGAATTCATGTCTTCATTATTAATTTACAGCATTAGGACTCCTGCTGTTCCAAAGTCATTGTCTTGAGATTTCCTGGACCATTCTCAGGAATCAGAAGCTGATGTACAGAAATTAATATTTTTATATTGACCCAATTACCACAACAAGTACTTATAAGCATGAAATGTCTTTTTGCTTTAGTGATAAACTAATAAAGAAAACCTTGAATATCTAATAAAATAAAATCTTTCTGCATATATTATGGATAATAGAGCTACATGGTCAGGTGGAGACTCCGATACACTTTCCATCTACATTTGACAAGCATCCACACTATGCCTTGGGTCATTCAATTCCTCGTTGATCTTCCTGGAAGAAAAGTCTATGCAAAACTTAGCACTAATCAAGCTAATATGAGACTGATTAGCTACAATGCTACTGCAGGAAATCATCCTTAGTAGGAGACCTCTAATCGATTACTGATTTATCACCACGCACTAGAATTGGTTTCTTAGTCATCATTTAATGAAGGGTTTTCAGTTAAGCACTTGAGAAAAAGAATTTGCTCTGCCTCTGCAATCATCCAGAGCGTCATGAAGACCCTGCTTTCCAGGATCTGAGTTGTGGGATCCTGATTCACTGGCAGTCTGACCAAGATATGAACAGAGGACAAACTTGTGGGTTTATAACGAAGTCTTATATCAATATAATATATCAAGTGAATAAAGGAAATGTCAAATTGGAACATGTAGCATCATTTTGTCAAATCTACAGCGTGTCAATCCGTGATGTAGTCACACCATAAATAAAACAAGATCTTCAAAAGTCCCAGGGCTACTTAACTCTGCCATACTTTTTTTTTCAGAAAGGACAACCATTGCTCGGCCTTTTCATTGCTTCTCTTGGAATGAAATATTTCCATTATTTTCAGTTCAAAATATGATCTAATTTCCACTGTAATTTCTTCTTAGACTGATGGGTTTATTAAAAGTAAAGATTTGATTTATAGATGTTTGGGGATTTTCTAGTTACATCTCTGATATCGATTCCTAACTTAATTCTATCACAGTTTTCCTTGTACGATACTTCTACATAGTAAGCAATCAGTAAATATTTGATGCAGGCATGAATGAATGAATGAAATTCTCAGGAATGTGAGAGCCGGAGAAACTGGAAGTTTAAAAAGTTAGGAAACTTTGGTATTTGAAGAGCATTAGGAAATTAACATAAACCTTCTCTGCTATTATAATGGAAATCTGTGATTCAATTACATGTAGGATTTCAGGAATACTTATGCTTCATGTAGACAAATACATCCCCAGGTAGCATTTACCATGTTTCTGACCCTTTGCCTTGCAAATTCCACTCTGAGAGTGAAACCTTGAATAGAACTAAAAGGAGGCACAGCCCTCCCTCCTTCAGCTCATGTTCATGTTCATAGAAGCCCTTCTTTTATGTGGCCTCAATGCATGTTTCACTTCATCATTATCTCACATGCTGGGTCCTTCTCAGGAAGTGGTGTCCATCTGGATCTGTTGAGTTCCAGGGTTTGGGCAAAACAAATCCCACGTCACTCTGGCAGGCTTTCCAGAAGGCTCAGGACTTTGTTGTCTGGGTAGTGCAAATAAGTCCAGGGGACTCCCAATTGCAGAGGAAAGTGTGATCCAACAAGACCAAGTGGTAGATAATATAGACGTGTTCACTTAAGGTGTCCATTGAAATATATCACTGTACCCTTTTCCCACTCGCATGGCAATGAGTCTTACAAACAGTTAATCATTTGAATTACAAGCTGTCAGAATGGAGGTGAGGTAGAGGAAACGGCCCAGTATACATAGAGACTAGGCATATGGAGAGGTAGAACCTGAATGCAGTCCTACAACCAGTGTGCTGCTCACCTTGGGCAGGTCCCTCCCCTCCCTGGCCTCCTTTTCATCATCTGGAATATACAACAGCTGGACCACTCACCTCTGAGATCCCTGTCAACTCTGAACCTCTGATTCGAGAAGCATTGCCTTCTGAAACTGCAGTCCTGAGCAAGAATCTCCTCAAAAGGTTGAGTATGTAATTACATGCTTAGTATTCTCACAGAGTTTCATATCCAGTGAAATTCATTTTTATGCTACTTTTGTATTCCTGCTTATTTTGAGTGGAAAAATCCTTGTATACACTTCCTCAAAACATGGATGAGAAAATAGGAAAAGTGAACCCTAGAGGCCAACAGTCTCCTTTGGTTAAAGACAAGGTTGGGGCCAATCAATGTGGGCTATTTGAGCTTTGTGGTTTGTTTTGGGGACTAAGCTTGAATTTGAGATCTTTTGTGATCTATCAGAAATGTTAAATGATATTGAAGCTTATAAACAGTGATGCTGAGATAGATTTTATTTTGTGCTGCACTTAAGTTGTAAGCAGAACTTTTTTCACTGCAATCCTTAACAAGCCTTTTGTTACTGGGAAGGATGAAAGGTTGGATAAGTGTTAGAATTAAATGCCCAGAATTTTTCTTTATGCAGAATACTAACTGGGTAAGTGACAGCCATTTATTGTGACCATGCATCACATCCACAGAAGAAGATGATTAGGTGCTAACCACAGCAGCTCAAGGGTTTTAAAGCCTTGGAAAATTGGCTTTAGAGAGTATCATCTGGCAAACATCAAGCTTTCCCTTTCTCACAAGACTATTGGAATAGGACTAGGGTCAACAGTGTTTAAAGACTCATAAGGAAAAGAATCTGCCACTTGCAAAATTATCCTCTGTGCAAGTTGGATCTTCCACCGTGGATCTGGGCTGCCAGGGGTGCTGTTTCTGGCGAGATCTTCATTAGCCAAGTCAGAAGGACAGCCGAGGCACTTATCCAGATAATCCCAAATCAGCTACCCCCTTCAGAAAACTAAAAGAAGCTTGCCTGTTGAAGCAAGGAGCTTCCCCCATTAGATAGATTTAATGCATCCTCTGTGACTTATACCACAAGCAGATATTTTCAGGACAAAGCATTTGGCAAGCTGGATACCATTCAGCCAGTTCCTTCCATTTTCTGCTTCACTTTGCTTCTGTAATTATGGCCACAGTCTTAAAAATAAAGTCATGTGGATAGAGTTGTGATTTTTTAGGGATCAGAATGCCTCTTAAGGATGTAGTCCTGCATTCTTCTGTGGAATGATGATCCTGCAGAGGTCCCTGCCTGGGCACAAATCTGTGGTTGTGATGAAGGGGCATTTAAGCTATCCAATCCACCCTTTGCAACCATCATCAGGCCTTCACGAGAGCGAATAATTTGAGAGCTGGAATTAGCTCTGTAATGAGGAATTAGAGGGAGGAAACAAGGCCCTACAAGAGTTAAATCACTTCTGTGGTTACACAAGTAGCTGGGCATGAAGTCAGGATGGGAACCCTGGTTGCTCTTCTGTGGGATCACATGCCTCTCTGATGACTGGCAAAGGATAACAATATAATCCATAGCCTTGGAAGAAAGATCTCTGTAGAGTAGGGGTAAGCAAACAATTTTTGTAATGGGCCAGATAGTAAATTTTTTTGGTTTTCCAGGCCATATGGTCTCTGCCATAATTACCCAATTCTGTCATTGTAACATAAAAGCAGCCATGGACAGTATGTAACAAAACAGGCGTGGCTGTGTTTCAATAAAACTTTATCAATGAACACTGAAATATGAATTTGATATACTTTTCACACATCACAAAATATTATTCCATTTTTGGTTTTTTCCACCTATTTAAAAATGTGAAAAGCATTCTTAGATCATGGTGGGCTGGATTTGGCCCAAGGGCAGTGCTTGTCTATCTATATTGTACAGTAACACAGCCAGCCCAGGAGAGAATCTATATCCTGGGTAGTAGTCATCCTCTCTGGCTCCATTCCACACCCCAGAACCTCAGATCTCACTTTTCCTCTGTGTGCGTGCTGTCACATTAGACACTGAAATGAGGTCACTTTTGCATTTCGTCTCTAAAGTGCCTCATTTAATAAAAGTCATTGTAGGTAAGACTAAACTCAGGTCTCACAGAGAAGAAGGACCAAGGGGAAGAATTCCATCTGACACACACCCCGCCACAAATGCCATTACATCCTCGGTGGGTGTTGGTGGCTTGGGTTGCACTTAATAACACAGGGCAAAAGGGAATATGAATGTTGCTTGTTAACATCACTTTAGTGAGAAATACAGAAAAAGCCCCAAACTCCTTGCTAAGATCACTAACTACATGTTTACCATGAAGGGAAATACTTGGGTTTGTATATAAATAACAGCCTCAGGAATTTGCCACATTCCTTGGATCAGTAGGCGCTCTGGTGGCCCATTCCCTGAACAGCCTCATTTGTTTACTCACTGAACATAACAGCCAAACAACCCCTTGAAATCCAAGGGCTTTCTCTCCTGCGGACACTGTTTATTTGTGTCAGTGGAGTGGACTGCCCTCTGGTAACGCTCGCTAGTTTTTTCTGGGTTGAGGAGAAGCAGATGCAGGTCTGTGGTTTTTCTGACGTGGGTGAGGGCAGTAGGTCTGAGCTCAGGGAAGAATGCTCTGTGCTCTTTTTCCTTTCTTGACTGGAGTGCCCTCAGAGGAAAAGAGCGGGCCATTAGGGTTTTCTGGAAGCCAAGAGAAGGCTGAAGGAAGCCAAAACATTTAGTTGTCACAGTAGTGACTTCTGGCTGGAGCCACCACAGAATGAAGGGACAATAGGTGAGCACTCCACACGGCTTCCCGGGGTGCCAGGCTCTGAGGACCCCTAACTCACATTGCTCCTACAGTATTTTCACACAGGACACCTCACTAGAATCACTTATTTTTGTACAATGTTGCCTATTATAATATTTATTTTTATCAAGACTTTTGGGTTGCAAGTAATAGAGCCTAACTCAAACTGACCCAAACAAAATTAAATACATTAAAAAAAAATAAATACCATTAGCTCCAAAGTCTGAAAAAAACTATAGGTTGATCTTCAGACAGCTGTATCCAGTATCCACACAGGAAACATCATCTCTCCTTCCGTTTCTTTCTCTTCTCTCTGCTCTCATCTGTGTTGGTCTTGTGCACTGAGGAGCTTTCTCCATGTGGAGGGGAAGATGGGCTGCAGCTTTTCCAGACTCATAGGGTCCTTGCAACTCACAGTCTCCAAAGGAGAGGGCATCCCTCCCAGCATCTCTTTCTGTCTCTGTGAAAAGATCCTGATGTCCCTGCTTGAGTCGTATGTTCACCTTTGGACTTATCCACGAGTCCAGGAGGCAGGAATCCTCTGACTGGCTTGTGTGGGCCACATGCTTACCTGCTTGGTCTTACTAGAATCAGGTGGAATGAGCAAGAGGAAGTTCTGAAAATGCAAGAATGTGGGACAGGCGCAAAACTGAAAGCTGTGCACTATGTTAGTAAATTACTTGTCTGTGTTTAGTAAGAATGTGCTTTTCATCAACAGTAAGCAAATCAGAAGACACCTGGTGAATCATCAGTTATCCCTAGACATTTCTTTACTCTTTCTTCATTCCCTGGTCTTCTTCTTTCCTTCCTTTCTTTGGGTTATGAGCTGACGGAACACAAATGGAAAAGACCCCATCTTGCTCTCAATATTCTCATGGTCTAGTTCAGGAAGGCAACCCGTAAACAGCGCACATACAAGTCGTTACAGTAGATTGTGATATTTGCTCAATATCACAGAGCGATATTGAGGGGATCAACTGGTGATCCACTCTGCTGGGGGTCAAATACGACAGGGATAAGAGAGGTCATCTCCCTCTGCTATTGTGAAGGTTTAGACAGTGCAAAGACTTTGAGGTCAGGACTAACATCACTGCCTGACAGAAGCCTGCCCTAATTCAGATGAAAGTACCATCAGTTTCAGCACAACCCATATCCAAAGAGTGGAGCTAGCAAATAGTTGGCCTACAGGGGGAGCCTCACACCATGGCAAGAAGAAAGCGAGAAAATGAATTTTCAGTTAATGTTTTAATGGAAAATGAATCAGTAGATT
This sequence comes from Balaenoptera physalus, assembly GCF_965194825.1. NCBI lineage: Eukaryota > Metazoa > Chordata > Mammalia > Artiodactyla > Balaenopteridae > Balaenoptera > Balaenoptera physalus. Next base: position 148,392,102 of record NC_138890.1, read on the forward strand.
CCTCAGCTGGGAAGGAGGTATTAGATGATAAAATACGCCAAAAAAGTGTTTTCAAGGTAGCCTTTAAAGGCTGCTAAAACTCACCCAAAGCAATATTAAAATATGAAGACATGACTTCTGAAGAAGAGAAATGACAATCTGCAGGGAAAAAGGGAATAAAGTCATCAGGATTTCACTCTTTTTGTCCCTTCCTTACCTTCTTCAGGCTCTCCAGTGGCTTTCAAGAGATGAAGCTGTGTGTACTCAAAGTAGAAGCCGGACGGTTTTGGAACCTTAGACACCCATGAATAAAATGAGGCATTTGGATGAATGAAGGCCCAGGGTCCTGTCCAGTGGGGACACACTGTGATCCTGTGGCCACCTTCCTGACCTATATTCTGGGCTTACACTGGATGTGGCATAAGAGCCACCAATCTCTGCTCTGTTAAGGGAAGAGGTCAAGTCCTCTCCTGGATGAGACACCTCATCAACCAGGAAGTGATTATTCCAATTGGATATGGTGACATCTCCACCTCAGCCCCCTGGAAGTGTCCATGAGGCCCCTGGACACTTCCATGCCTTGCATAAAATGTTAAGAAGATATTGTGCTGATACAAATTTGGACTGCCAGTGAGTTCTGCCCCCAGACCTGGTAGGAAGTGCATATTTCAGATCCAAGATATTGCCCTTAGCCAGCTACACAAATATCCATTTACAGAAAGATAAAGGAATTAATTTTTTTTGACATTTTGAGGAAAGCTGAGTCTAAGCCACCTTGGATATCATTTCTTTTACACTGAGAAGCCCAATTAAAATATCACTGTCCCTAGATAACTGTTGTATTTGTTTCCATGTTAAGTCTGTTTGTAAATTCTGTGAATGTGGTGACTACATTTAGTTTCAGGTTTTTGTTCCAGCCAGAGCATGCAGCAGGCTCTCGGTACATATATAGAAAATGAATGAATGCTATTCATGGAACTCAGAAAGGCAAAATTTAAAACAATGGTATGAAAGGTTGGCATTATACTATATATACATATTATACTATATATTAATAGTATAATAAACAAATCTGGCATAGAAGGAATCAACATCTTCTGAAATAAAATAAGACCTTGTTTGAATCCAGAGAAGATTTATGATTTCCTAAATGAGCCCAAAGGGCTGTGATTCAAAAGGAAAGCTTTCAAGGACGGTTTACAGGAAAAGGGCAGCCTGGCATTAATGTATCCAGGGGCAGGACCCCAGGCAGGAAATATCTTGGACTGTTTCCTGGAACATGAGATTGGTTTTGAATCAGGAGCTAGACTGGGGATTTAATGAGACATCCTGGGAGAAAGGAGGCAGTCACAAGACTTGAGGAAGCTTTGGTGAGAAGCAGCCCCACCTAGGCATCTGTAATATTTCCATGACATCGCAACCCACGGTCCACACGGCACTCTAAGAATGAAATATTCATAGTCCTAACCAAACGAAAACAGTTATGAATAAACCTAACACTGGGAAAAACAGCAGCGAAGTCCTGTTTTTCCTCCAATTTCTGCCTTTCTTCCGAAGTGCAGGCTATTTTATGGACCACTGATAATCGCCCCACCTCCACCCTGAATCATTGTGTAAGTCATCCATCTTGAACACATCTGACTAGTAGAAAATATTTATTCTCCTTCCGAATATTTTCAGTCCAAGCACCATGTTTATGTGAATTTCCCCAACTAATATACATCATCACTACCTGTCCAGGCCAAACAAAGAAAATAAATAAATTCAAATTGCTGAAAGAAAAATTTCTACCATTTTCAAGTTCTCTTGTCAATTCAGTACTCTCTTGAGTTTAAAGAGTCAGCCAGTCAGGCAAATGGGATGGAAATCCTTGCATCACAAAACTTCTAGATCTCCTATTTGGATCTTAGCATATCCAAAGGCAATATGGTGGAAAGAACATGGGCTTTGGAAGTGGAGAGACCTGTGATCAAATTCTATTTGGAAGCTGTGTGACCTCAGGGAATTTATTTCAACCCTCTAAGACTACACTGTAAAATGGAAATAATAATTGTGTTTAGGGCTTCCCTGGTGGCGCAGTGGTTGAGAATCTGCCTGCCAATGCAGGGGACACGGGTTCGAGCCCTGGTCTGGGAAGATCCCACATGCCGCGGAGCGACTAGGCCCGTGAGCCACAACTGCTGAGCCTGCGCGTCTGGAGCCTGTGCTCCACAACGGGAGAGGCCGCGATGGTGAGAGGCCCGCGCACCGCGATGAAGAGTGGCACCCGCTTGCCGCAACTAGAGAGGGCCCTCACACAGAAACAAAGACCCAACACAGCCATAAATAAAATAAATAAAATAATAATAATAATAATAATTGTGTTTATTGTAATAGGCTCATAGGGTTAGTTAGATTTAAATGACATAACACATGTAAAACAGTAGGTGCTTATTAGAAGATAGCCAACAACCATTCATTCATTCAACGAATGTTTAATGAGTGTTTACCACGTACGAAGGGCTATTCTTGGTACTAGGGAAATAGCAATAAACAAAACAGAAAATAACTCCTGCCCTCAGTGGAGCTTACATGCTCTGTGTAGGAGATAAACTGAACAAATACCATGCCAGATGGTAATAAGTGCTAAGGAGATAAATAAAAAGAAGGGAGGAGCGATATGGAGTGTCCATGGGAAGGGAAGCAATTACGAATAGAGCGGTCATGGAGAGCCAGACAAGCCCCTGATATTTGCAGGGCCTGGAGGAAAATTACAAATGAAGGACTTCATGCCAAATGTTTAAATATTTGATAAACTCTGAAATCAAATATAGATCATCCTCCTTCCTTAACCATAAACCTTCATTACGTCTTAGAAGGCCATGTTCAAATCTGGCACTCTCAGACCCCTCTGAGTGCTGCACTAGAAAGTGACGGGTTCACTTGTTCCTTCCCTACCTCCAGCAATGTCCTGCATTATGAGGGCTCTCAAACACATGCATGTGAACACTTGAGCCCATAAGTCCAAGTTCTAACCACATACCCCATAAACAGCTGCTGCTCGGCCCTCTACCCAGGCCTAGGCGTGTGCCCACCGGCGGCACTGTCTTGGAAGTGGGCTCAGGGCCATTGGGCCAGGAACTGTGGGTACTCAGAATGTTGTCTAGAAGTGGGAAGAGGGGAGTGAGCTCTAATCAGGCAACACAACTTAGCCCTGCATACTCTCTGCCCCACTGGGGAGGGATGAATCAGAGCAGGGCCCTCTAAAATGGGAGAGGCAGGATAGTTGCCCTTCTTGCCTGAGTGAAAGGACAGAACTGGTGAAGAAATCACTGACACTGTAATTTGGGGCAAAGACCCAAAGGAGTTGAGAGAGCAATCCACGGAGGATATCTGAGGAGAGAGTGCTATAGACAGTAGAAATAGCAACTGCACAAGCACTGAAATAGGAACATGCTTGGTATGTTCCAGGAGCATCAGGGAGACCAGAGTGACTGGAGTGGCACAAGTGGGGCCCGGGGGGGAGGAGTGAATAGTATGAGGTGATTTCAGAGTTGCCTGGAGACCAGATCCTGAAGAGTCTTGTAGGTCGTGACAGTAACTTTGACTTTTACTTTGTGCAAGATGGGAAGCCATTGACTGGTTTTGAATAGAGCAGTGATAGGATCTAACTTGTTTTAAAAGAATCATACTGGCTGCTATGTTGGAAATAAGACTGTAAAGGGTAAGGAGAGAGGCAGGGAGATCGGCCAGGAGGTGAATGCAATCCTCCAGGCAGATTGCAATCGCTTAGACCAAGGTGGTGGCCGTGAAGAAAGTGAGAGAAGGTTGCATTTTCTATCTCCTGTAAAGGTAGAATCAACAAGATTTGCCAATGGATTGGATATGGCATAAAAGAAAAAGGAAGGAGTCAAGAATGACTCCAAGACTTCTAAGTTTGAGCAACTGGAAAGATAAAGTCAGTATTTTCATTTACTTTGCTTTTCAGTAACATAGGGGTGGACATAGTCATAAACTATCTTACTGGTGGCAGTCAAAAAAAAAAGCACCTGGATGATCTGAAGTACAGTAAAAATGAAAGTTTCTAAATGAGAAGGGAGATGAACTTGTATTGCTCTTCATATGCAAGCAATGTATAAAAATGTGTACATGTATATTTTTCAGTACACTAATACCCACAGCTGGAAAGAACTTTGCAAAATTGTGAATTATCTTTTGTTTGAGCTTCATTTTGTGCCTTTAATCAATAGGTCAGCACCTTAAATTATTAGGGTACCGGGGGATGAACACTTGGTCCTGGCTTCAAGCCCTGGGAATGGCCCTTATTAGCTCTGGGATCTCCAGCAGGTTCTTTAATTCTTTTAAACGTCAGATCCCAAATCTTAAAAATGAGGATGATGGTTGCCCATTTTGTCAACTCTGAAACAGCATCCAAATCCCAGTTGTCATTAAATCCTAATGGCCTCTATTTAAGCAGAAGCTTAGTTAAACAAATATTTGGTCTTACCCTTATTCTAATTTATACACTTGTTACACTTGTTCATTGTTCTTCCTTGTTGTAAATAGTTAATGATGGGTTTTTTTAGCTGTGGTTTATGTGAACAAAGAGGTGAAACCAGTTAGCTCAATTGGTTGTATTCTCCCAAATTAGCTTCACTCTGTTTCCTGGCCACACACCTCGCTCAGCTTCACAAATGAGTGGAATTGATTACAAAATGAAACAGACAAGAGAGTGTAAATCCATCTCTGCCATTGAGAAAACAGTTCAAAAAACAAGCGTCCCTGCTGAGAGTAATAGTTTCTTCGTATTGGAAAGACACAGCCTTGAATGCTTTGTGATGATGGCCAAGGATAAATAAATACATTTTAAAAATAAGTCAAATAGAGGAAGGACAGTGTGAGACTGAATAACTGTAAACTTGAAAATGTGTCATGAAGCATTTAGGTACTAAAATGGTTGTGACATTATTTTCATGGCCTCCAAGAGTTTCTACACCTTAAATTATTTGAGCTTCCAGTGCTGGCTCTCAGAATCTTTGCTTCCTCAAATGTAAGCCAAGAAGTTGGACTCCTTTACTTCAAAGATGTCTTCCAGCTTAAGAGATCTGTAATTCTATGAGTCTTCTACCTGGAAACTATTCCTTCTGTTTGGCATAGAAAATATCTTCACATATATTTTATTTAATCTTAAATTTTAGAATCCAGTTTTGGTGAGCTGCAGTAATTTGTCAATAGATCCTCTGGGATATGAGAAAATAATTATCAAACCCAGTGAAAGGAATCATCAACTCTATGTGATTCATTTTGAAACTGTCAGCAGGGCTCTCTCTGGAGGCAAGGAACCTCATGATCAACAGACTTTGTGGTAAAGAAAGCAACCTAGGCTGGCACCTGGGATTTGGATACTGTTGCAGACGTAACCAAATAGGCAACCATCTGCCATGGGTCCAGGGGACTGCTCGGGGACAAGGCGGCTGGTTTCCCACAGTATTGGAGAAATAATGGTGTGTGTGTGTGTGTGTGTGTGTGTGTGTGTGTGTGTGTGATGGGGTAAAAGGATGGGGGCGGGGAGGACAGCTGGCAGAGAGATGAGGAAGAAATGGGAAAAAGAAAGACAATTGTAAAAACAGCAACCCACCCTGAGCAAATCAAAGAATTTCTTAGAATGCAACACTGGCTATGTGTGAATAATTGGCTTGCAAATCACTTCCTCCCTTTTTTTGTTATATAATAACAATCATTTTAGTGTCGTTGATGAAAGCCCAGAAGGGAATCATGGCTTACCGGCTAGTTTTGCATATGGCTATTGTGTGGAAAAAGGCTTCAAACATGGGGATCTATATCTCTGGCCCACAGACCTAAACAGGCAGATTTAAGACTGGTCCTTACAAAGTTTTTTGAGAGAAAAAGTCCCTAGTGAGTTTACCCTAGCAACAAAATGAAAGAGCAAAACAGGAGGACAATCCAAAGCCTTTGCCTAAATCCAAATGGCAGCTCTCTCAGCAAACCACCAAGAAGCAAACTGACTGCTGGATTTTGTAATCCACGGGTTTACAAAACCCTTTTGTGCTGACAAGACTGCTACTATTTCTTATTAAAATATGACAATGATAACCACCCTTTATTAAGTGCTCACAATATATCAGGCATTTTATTTTATACACATGATTTCCTCTCCTCAAAATAACCCTGCATGATGGAAATTATTATCCCCATATTAAAGTTAGGGAAACTGAGACATAGAAAAGTTATTTGCTCAAGGTCAAACAGCAAGTTACAGAGGAGCTGCAGTTTAATTCCAGGTCTTGCCAATGGCAAGCCCCATGGCCTTTAGCTCACCTCTATTAAATTGTGTGATACTTAGTGAACATGTCCATGACCCTAGTATGTGGACCCTTACATACTTCTCTCCATTCTGCCTGTCTTGTTGCTATGAGTCAGACATGAATGACATGAAGTCATCACATATATCAATGTCTTCTGTGTATAGTTGGTTCCTTGCTCTGGATTGGTTTGCTCCTCTGTTGGAATATTTATTTTGCCTTCTCTGCAAACTACTAATGGTATACATTTTATATTTTCTCTGAGACACGTATCTCCCAACACGTTATGAATAATGAAAATCGGCACATGAAGTTTAATTAAGAAGCTGTGAAACAGACCTTAACTCAGACTAAGTTGCACTAGTGTGGATTTGTGATGTCCATTTGTCCCTAGAACTGTAGAACCTTAAAATTAAGCTAATTAATCAGTATTACAGTTGTGTGTAATGTTGGCAGTTTTCTTCTATGCTTTTTCATTCCTTGCATCCACACTTCCTAATATAATGTGATGTGATCTCCTAAGCTGTTCTAGTCGTTTGGTTAAAATTTTTTGTACTAATAGTTTGAAGGGGAAGAGCAGCATTTACTAAGAAATCTCCCAGACTTGCATGGCAATATCTGAAACTTACATGTAACATAGCTGACTTACATGCCAACTACTTCTGTAATGTCAACCAATCATGCCACAAATGAGCTTCCCAGTTTTCTTCCTAACATTTTACCATGTGTAATGTATCATTTGTTTCCTTGAGACACAGAAGGATACAGTTATTTGTAGAATAGATCTTGCCTGGATGAAACGATAAATATTGTTACTGTGCACCAGTAAATTCAGATTGTTAAAACTTGCATACATGAATGAGGTGCTGGGAATGTGATTTGTAGTTAAGGAGAATGGATGCCAGATTAAGCCTGTATAACTCCCCCATTATGATGGTACCATGTAGGGTACTACTACCCAAAAACTGAAAACATTATTGTTCACCTTACTTTGCTATTTATATTGTTTTACTTTCCAGAAATCACCTTTGTATTAGGATGGGCTAAATTATGGTGTGGTAACAAATTACAGATTGGTATGTTCCAGATACCTGTGGCTTTATAACAAACTGCCCCAACTAGTAGTGTAAAATAATAATTATATTGTCATGCTCACAAATTCTGTAGGTCAGGCGATTAGATGCAACACAGTGGTGATGTCTTGTATCTGCTATGTAGTCTTGGGTCTCAGTTGGGAACTCTCAAATGGCTTGGGGCTGAAATTTTCTAGAAACTTCTTCACTTACATGTTTGGTACTTGGCTGAGATGACTCAGACTAGCTGGGATTCTGTGTGGGTGGCTAGATTCTGAGAGGGAGCGTGCAGAGAGCAGGTGTTCCAGGAGAGTGAATGCTCCAAGAGAAGCTTCCTGGCCTTTTCTGACCTAGTCTCAGAGGTCACACAGCATCACTTCCACCACCCAAATCAAAGGGGAAAGGAAATAGCATCCGCTCTTGATGGGAGAGTGTCAAATTCACACTGAAGAAGAGCATGTTGGATGGGAGATATTATGGGCCAGCTTGATGGTCTTTGGAATATCCCAGCTGCCATGTGTTGGCTTACAACAACAAGGGTTTACTTCTTGCTCAAAGTCTTCTGTGGATCCAGGCAATTCTCCAGAGCAGATGTCCTCCTGTTGGCTTAGCCTCTCCATATCAACTCATGATTCCACAACCACTGCTGCAGGGTAAGAGCAGCACGGACAATCACACACCAGCTCTTAGAGACCACCATCTGGAAGGGACAGAACTCATGTCTACTCACATTTCATGGTTCTCACAGCCATGCCTAAATTCAGGAGAGCAAGCAAGTGTGGCCCTCCGGTGTGCCCAGAAAGAAAAGAGAGCTAGGAATGTTGGCAAATAGCAGTAGTGTTTATTACAGCCTCGGAGATAATGCCTGAGTAGTGAAACATTGTAATTCTTTTCCGTGCTGGTTTTTGTCAAAGCACCTCATTCATTCCTTCATCCATCTAACAAATATGTTTTAGATGCCTACTATGTGCAATACGTCAGTAGCTAGCTCCTAGAGGGAATTCAGCTGCCCCCCAAAAGCATATAATTTTGCTCCAGAAAAACAACTGAAATTTCAGTTGCTTTGTCATTGACTCCTATGGGGGCAGGGGGATGTCGCTTTCAGATCCTACACTGTCCTATCCCCTCCAAGGCATATGAAATAAAACTTTTTTTCTCCTTACCTCCCACTTCATCGATTTTATCATTTTCATTCACTAGTGTAGTCAGAACACTTTTTCTTTCAATATTCACCATATATCTCCCCTTTTGCAGGCCTTAATTTGATGACAGACTGTTGGGGATGCAGCTGTATTTCTAGAAAATGCAGATGGTGACTATTAATTGGACACTGCCATAGCAATAAAATGTATGATAAATTAAATGGCTTTAAATCCAGTTTAGAGTTATCACACATCATTAGTCTGGCAGCATGATTCCATTTGTTGTTGTTTTAAAGGAAATTTAGATATCAGGGCTGTAAACAGTAGATAAATGTGGCCAGAAGTCTCCTATTTTCCAACAGCAGAGCTCATAAGCTACATTTCAATAACAAAAGGAACAAAAACCAGCAGGAGCTCTGATCGGGGCCGGTTTGTGTCTCAGGCTTCAATTAGAAAGTGTGTGTTTCTAATGGAAAACCATAGAACAACCCTTACTCTCTGGTAAGAAAGAATAAAGAGGAAGAAATGAGCTCTGTGATAGACTAAAGCAAGGATGTTGTGTTTTTGCCTCGATGGCTGTCGAGGTAGGTGGAAAATCACTCTTAACCATGGTTGATCTGTACAGCAAATCATACTATGGAATTTCCCACTGAAATTTTCTAATTTATTGAGAACTTAGGGCAAGTTCTTATTTAAAAGCAAATAATAGGATTTATAAATAATGGAAATCATTGGAGGTGCACATTAAAAATATCTTCAAGATGTGTTTAAATAAATGTGTAGTTGGTAAAATTAAAATCAGGATTGCTAAAACTCTTCACCAGAGACCCCTAACTTTTGAAGTGCACCCACAATGACAAGAACCCTTGTAGAAATTGTGTAAGAAACTTAGTTGTCTGCTAGTCTATCCCAGTATTTTACACGTAAGCTGGGTGAAAACTGGTTATTTAAAGGATGATTAACATAGGTTTTAATTTGCTAAAACTATATGGCTTCCTTAAGTCTTCCAAACTAGGTCAACCAGTTAGCCCTCAGACCTAGCATACCATATATGACTGAGCCAAAAGAAATAAACAGAGATATTATCAAAACCACAAGCAAAACTGACAATAGGTATTCTGATGATGACTTTACCTTTTAATAAAATCTCAGGTCTTTTAAGGTCAGTCAGATGTAAACTAAGCTAGATGATGATGATTTTACTAAAAGGAAATTACCAAGCAGCTCAACATTTTGAATTCTAAGAATTTTAGTTACATCATGGCAGATAAAGATTACCAACTGTATTTATTTGGTGCTTTGGAGTCCAAAACACTATTTTACAGCCCAAAGCTATACTCTTAAAGTCACATTCTTGCATTCTTCTAAAACTTTTTAAGGCTTACTAGTTCTCAAAAATTAAAGAAACTCTATATGTATGTATATATTTGATGTATATGTCTTACATCTTTAGAATTCTACATGTATGCATACTTTTAAAAATTCCCAAACATACATGCTACCTATAATTTATTTCTTTTTCATACTTAAGTGCAAATAATGGCATTTTAAAATCTGAAACTAGGATCTCTCTTGTTGGCATTACTCAAATTCCTGTAAAATGTTAATTTTTAAAATTGTCTCTTTTAAAATCAAGGTTTGAACTAAATGGCTTCTAGGCTCTCTCCCTTCTCTGAGAGAAGGAAAGGAGCTCATATTTATTGGGCATATACTATGCACCCTGTGCTCACAACAACCCTATCAGGTAAATGTTATTCTTCTCTTACAAATGAAAATCCCAAACCTCCTAAAGATTAAAGCTTGTTCAGGGAATTCCCTGCAGTCCAGGGGTTAGGGCTCGGTGCTTTCACTGCCTAGGGCCCGGGTTCAATCTCTGGTCAGGGGAGATCCCGCAAGCTGCGCAGCACAGCCAAAACAGAACAAAACAAAAGCTAAAAAGCTTGTTTGTGTTCACATGACCAATCAGCAGTGAAGCTGGAATTCCACCCCAAATCCATCCAGCATCAAAGCCCACTCTCTCCCATCTTTGCCCCTCCTCAGCTCACATGGCAATTTGCAGTAAACAGTGACTATCCACACTGCAAAATATTTTATTTTTTCTCAGGAGGTGCTCCCTTTATTGGCATCACAAAAAGTATCACTAATTCTCAAAAAGCCCATACCCTGGAAGTTCAACCCAAATGGAATGGTTGGAATATTGTTAGTATGTAGAGGGTAGTAGATCCACACCTAAAGATTGATGCCACAAAGTGAAGTAGAGATTGAAACAATTTTCTAGACAATTAAGATAAAAATAACTGCTATTAAGGAAAAGACAATTTGAAATATTTCAGAGAGTAGATTGTAAAATTGTCCAACTTAAGTTAGTGCTGTCAATTTAGAGAATTTAGCCAAAACACCTTTCTGAGTTCATTTCTTTAAAAATGAATGAAAAAATTAAATCTGTGATGAATTCTCTGTTGTCTCCCTATCTATATTACAAACACAAATATATTTAACTTACTGTTCTCAGAAAGTTTTAAAAAGCAATTTTCTTCTAATTCTACCATAGTAAATGCATTGACATGTACCACCTATGACAATCAGTTTGTTCCAGAAGGAGTAGCATATGTATTTGACAAATCTTTGGTTTTCTGGAGTTTTTTACCACTTTCATTGTGTGTTCTTTTTTGAGCATTAAAATATATTTGTCCAAGACCTCTTTTCAGGAAGTCAGTAGTGCTTGGAATTTTGTCTATATTCTGATTCTTCTAAATTGTGGTTGTTTTAAGTTTGCCTCTTCTGATTTGGAATTTATCTTTTATTTTGGCTCTGATTTTTACAAAAGCATTTTTCTCCACAAACCCTGAGTACACACATCAGATAATCACAGCTTTTAGCTATCATCAGTCCCATTACCATTCAGCCTTGATTAAACTCTGCCTCCCAAGCCTTACATTCTGATTGTCAACGTCTACTCTGGGTAAAAAATGGTTGAATTGTCTCTGTGTTTTATTTCAACACAGGAAAGAAATCTGCTTTCTAAAGCTGTGGTTTAATAATTTCAGAAATGGAAACGATAGCAGACTCATGTGAACCTGAGGGGGCATTTCATCTTCCAGAAATGAGGGCAGAAATGAAGCCACGATGCTTCTCAGGCACAGCTGGAGACAGTGCAACTAGAGTGGGCAGTAAACCTCAGAGAAAGCTGAACGATACAGTGACTAGCACAGAAAAGTGGGTCTCACAGGGTCAGGTCCAATTACAGACCTGACCAGTCATTTTCCCAGCTATGGCTGTCCCCCTGCCATGACTGCATTAAATTTTTGCTTTTCTAGCTGGGTTAATGTAAGAAACTGAAACAGAAAACTATATGAAGAATCGGTGGCCTATGGTGAGACAAAAGGGACTGACTTTTAATGGCTTGGCAGATGAGGTAGTGTTGGAAGGAGGGGCTGAGATTCGCTTTAGCATCCTACTCTTCTCCACAGCATCCATTCCTATTCTGGGTCCCTGGAAGTTTAGGGACAAGAGTTGGGGGTGCCAGGCATGGGGGGGTGAGATGGCTGGAGGTTTTTTCTGTTCCCAAGCCTGTTGGATAACTCCTCTTTCCTCTTCTTTTCTTCTTCTCCAACTCCTTTCCAAAAGAGTGAAAGAAATCTTGCTTCAGAAAGATTTAGGGGGACTACATAAGTGCAGAACCTGGATTTGCTTTTTCAAAAAAGCTGCCTTGATTGCCCTGGTTAATCAAACAGTTGCTCTGGCAGGAGCACTACTCTCAGACAAGCACTGAGGTTGTCCTTCATTACCCTATGCCTTTATATTCTGAGAACTCCATCCTTCCCTGCAGAGAGAGGAATTAAATTTCCACGTTTCTAAACCACTGACAGCAGGTGTGGTGCTCCACCCTGGACATATGTGCTTGACTTCATATTCTCAGGAGGAGTTTATAGCTATAATCCCCACAAACATGGGGAAGACATTCAGGTGTCTCCCAAACCTCAATTAGGAAATAAGGTTGCCATCCACATAGTGACTACAGTAGTGTTTGAGAAAGAGCTCTGTTGAAGGGTGTTTCTTCTTAGGAATGCAAAGACCTTTATGAGAGGAACTTAATCTCCAATGTAATAAAACAATGTGCACATGGCAAGGAGATGTATGTTATGAAGAAAGTAACTATACTCAAAAACACACTTACAAAACTGTACTGCAAATGATTTGTTTACATGTCTGTTTCCCACTACACTGTAGGCTCCTTGAAGGCAAGCATCTCATTTATTACATCTATATATGCTACTTATTATACCCCCCACCAGCAGCTAGTGTAGTCCCTTTTGAATAGTTGGCACTAAACATGTCACATTGAATGCCTACTTTGATTGATTGGTTACCTGATAGAACCAGACTCTCTGGCAGTGACTTGGCAAGTCACTTTGTAATGGCTTTGTAAGAATTCCACCATCCTAGATTTGAAGACCATGATGAAGGATTTGTGGAGGTTCTCTGTCAACTTGTTCACACCACCAATAGCTTAAGGAAATTTTATGCAGACTATTATGAACAGACATGTTTAAAGCAATTAGTATCACCTAATTAATTGGGGAGAAGATCTTCCTCCACTCAACAGCATTCAAATACCATCTGCTTTGGCTATATTTTGAAAAACATTTCAGTATGGAATCGAGCCTTTCTAACTCTCACTGAGCATTCTGGTTTGTGCATGACTTTTCCCCCTCCAGGCTCCTTCTTCTGATAATTATTACTGTGAGATGTTTAGTCAACATGTGTAGTACTTAGTACTAATTAAATTTGGGAAAAGTGAGTGATGAAGTAACCAGCCCAGGGAAACTACTGTTTCCTTCTCCATTCTAGTTGTTTTATTTCACTATGAACATTTTCCTCAACCAGCAAAAACGTCAACCAGATTCCAAAGTGATTTAGAACTCACCAATAGCCTTAGCTACAAAACTTAAAGTATCTGGGCTCTCTAGGGCCCTTAATGATGAGTTAACCACACTAGGCATTGAATATAACCAAATTTGCTTTCAAAATTGAGATGGCTTTAGGAATGTAAAGACCTTTATGGGAGGGACTTAATCTCCAATGTATTGAAACAATGTGCACATTGCAAGGAGATGTTTATTGTGAATAAAGTAACTATACTCAAAAACAGTGTGAAGACCATGAAGCCAGTCCTCACTAATGCTTTTTCTCTTTCATTGATGAATCAAAAATGAGTAAACCTTAAACAAATAAGGTAGAGACAAAAGAAAGCTCAGACTTATGCCACTGTGGGCCAGGAAAGGCTAAAAGCAGTTAAAAGCTAACCTAGCATTGCAAAGTTACCATTGCATGATCTGACTTTTGGAAAATAAAAGTCCATGTAAATAACAAGTGTGCTATAAGAGAGAAGTTTTTTACAATAAACTCCTACATTAAAAAAGAAGAAATCTAAAATGAACAACCTAACTTTGTACCTCAAGGATCTATAAAGAAGAGAACAAATTAAACTCAAACTTAGCAGAAGGAAGGAAATAACAAAGATTAGGGCAGAAATAAATGAAATACAAAATACAAAAACAATAGAAAAAAATCAATGAAACCAAGAGTTGATCTCTGGAAAAAAATGAACAAAATTGACTAACCCATACCTAGATTGGTTAAGAAAAAAAGAGAGAAGTCTCAAATAAAATAAGAAAAGAGAGAGGAAACATTACAACTGATACCACAGACATGCAAAGGAGTATAAGAGACTACTATGAGCAGTTATATACCAAAGTACTGGATTATCTAAAAGGAACTGATAAATTCCTAGAACCATTACAACCTACCAAGACTATATCATGAAGAAATAGAAAGTCTGAATACAGATATAACTAGCATAAAGATTGAATCAGTAATCAAAAACCACCCAACAAAGAAAAGCCGAGGACCAAATGACTTCACTGGTGAATCCTACCGAACCTTTAAAGAAGAATCAATGCCAATTCTTCTCACACCATTCTAAAAAAATGAAGAGAAGGAAACATTTCCAAACTCCTGTTATGAGGTCGGCATTACCCTGACACCAAAGACACCACAAGAAAACACTACAGATCAATATTGCTGATGAATATGGATATAAAAATCCTCAGCAAAATAACAGCAAAGTGAGTCCAACAGCACATTACAAGGATCATATACCATGACCAAATGGTATTGATTACCGGGATGCAGTGATGGTTCAGTATATGAAAATCATTTAATGTGATACAACACGTTAACAGAATAAAGGACAAAAATCACATGATTGTTTCAATAAATGTAATAAAAGCATTAGACAAAATTCAGCATCCCTTCATGATAAATACCCTCAACAAACAAGGAATAGAAGGAAAGTACCTCAGCATAACAAAATCCATATATGAAAAGCCCATAGCTAACATTATAGTCAAAGGTGAAAAACTGAAAGCTTTTCCTCTAAGATCAGGAGAAAAGGCAAGGATGCCCATTCCTCACAATTTCTATCCAACATAGTACTGGAGGTTCTAGGCAGAGCAACTAGGCAAGGAAAAGTAATAAAATGCATTCAAGTTGGAAAGGAAGAAGTGAAATTGTCCCTGTTTGCAGACGACATGATCTTGCATATAGAAAACCCTAAAGATTCCATAAAAATACTGTCAAAACTAATAAATGAATTCAGTACAGTTGCAGAACACAAAATCAATACACAAAAAATCAGTTGTATTTCTCTACACAAAAAACAAGCTATCTAAAAAGGAAATTGGGAAAACAATCCCATTCACAATAGTATCAAAAAGAATAAACTACTGAGGGATAAACAAGCAAGAAAGTGAAAGACTTGTATACTGAAAACTACAAAACACTGATGAAAGAAATTAAAGAACACACAAACAAATGGAAAGATATCCCATGTTTAGGGGTTGGAAGATTTAATATTGTTAAAGTGTCCACACTACCCAAATCAATCTACAGATTCAATGCAATCCCTATCAAAATCCCAATGACATTTTTCAGAGAAATAGAAAAAAGAGTTCTACAATTCATATGGAACCATAAAAGACCATGAATAGCCAGATAAACCTTGAGAAAGAAGAAAAAAGCTGTAGGCAACACACTTGTTGATTTCAAGATATATTACAAAGCTATATAATCAAAACATAAAGACACACATATATACTAATGAAACTGAATAGAGAGCCCAGAAATAAACCCACACTTATGTGGTCAATTGGTCTTTGACAAGGGTCCCAAGAGTACACGATGGGAAAAGGATAGTCTCTTCAACAGATGGTTCTGGGATAACTGGATATCCACATACAAAGAATGAAATTGAACCCTTGTCTTACAGCATACAAAAAAATCAACTCAAAATGGATTGAAGACTTAAATGTAAGTCCTGAAACTGTAAAACTCCTAGAAGAACATGTATGGGGAAAGCTTCATGACATTGGTCTTTTCACTAATTTCATGGATATGACACCAAAAGCACAGACAATAAAAATAAAAGTAAACAAATGGTACTACCTCAAACTAAACTCTTCTGCACAGGCATGGAAACCATTAACAGAATGAAAAAGGAACCTATGGAATGGTAGAAAATATTCCCATATATCTGAAAAGGAGTTACTATCCAAAATTTGGAAGGAACACCTACAATTCAACAGCAAAAAACAAAACAAACAACAGAAAACTAATCATCAATTTAAAATGGGCTAATGATTTGAATAGACATTTCTCCAAAGAAGACATACAAATGGCCAAAAGAGATATGAAAAGAATGTTCAATGTTATTAGTCATCAGGAAGATGTAAATCAAAACCACAGTGAGATATCACCTCATACCTGTCAGCGTGGCTGTTACAAAAAAGACAACAAGTACTGTCGAAGATGTGGAGAAATTGGGACTCTTGCATGCTATTGGTGTGAATGCAAAATGTTGCATCTGTTATGGAAAACAGTATAAAGATTCCTCAAAAAATTAAAAAGAGTACTACCATATGATCCAAGGATTCCACTCCTGGGTATATATCCAAAAGAATGGAAATCAGAATCTTGAAGAGATAGCAGCACTTCCATGTTAGTTGCAGCACTATTCACAGTATCCAGGATGTGCAAACAACCTAAATGTCCATCAACAGATGAATGGTTAAAGAGTGATATAGATTCCGCACTAGGAACTCCAGTCAGAAGACCCAGGTGCGAGGCCTCTGCACATGGCCCCCTGTGAGCAAGTGAAACCAACTAAGCAAAAAGGAAAAATAAGTCACCTCAGAGCTGTGAATATTTTCAAGGCTACTGTTTTTCTCTGTGGAACACTGCCTTTGGGACAAAACAAGGAAGAAGCAGCCATGTGGCTGAAAGGGTCTTGGTGCTCAGGCCAGGTGTCAGCCCCGAGCCTCGGAGGTGGGAGAGCCGAGTTCAGAACATTGGACCACCAGAGACCTCCAGGTCCCACATGATATCAATCAGCAAGAGTTCTCCCAGAGATCTCCATCTCAACGCTAAGACCCAGCTCCACTCAATGACCAGCACAATGCAGTGCTGGACACCCCATGCCAAATAACTACCAAGACAGAAACACAGCCCCACCCATTAGCAGAGAGCCTGCTTAAAATCATAATAAGTACACAGACACCCCAAAACATACCACTGGACTCAGTCCTGCCCACCGGAAAGGCAAGATTCAGCCTCATTCACCAGAACACAGGCACCAGTCCCCTCCACCAGGAAGCCTACACAACCTACTGAAACACACTGACCCACTGGGGGCAGACACCAAAGATAACGGGAACTAAGAACCTGCAACCTGCAAAAAGGAGACCCAAACACAGTAAGTTAAGCAAAATGAGAAGACAGAGAAATACACAGCAGATGAAGGAGCAAGGTAAAAACCCACCAGACCAAACAAATAAAGAGGAAATAGGCATTCTACCTGAAAAAGAATTCAGAGTGAAGATAGTAAAGATGATCCAAAATCTTGGAAATAGAATGGAGAAAATACAAGAAACGTTTACCAAGGACCTAGAAGAACTAAAGAGCAAACAAACAATGATGAACAACACAATAAATGAAATTAAAAATTCTCTAGAAGGAATCATGAGCAGAATAACTGAAGCAGAAGAACGGATAAGTGACCTGGAAGATAAAATAGTGGAAAAAACTACTGCGGAGCAGAAGAAAGAAGAAAGAATGAAAAGAATTGAGGACAGTCTCAGAGACCTCTGGGACAACATTAAACACACAACATTCAAATTATAGGGGTCCCAGAAGAAGAAGAGAAAAAGAAGGGGACTGAGAAAATATTTGAAGAGATTATAGTTGAAAACTTCCCTAATATGGGAAAGGAAATAGTCAGTCAAGTCCAGGACGTGCAGAGAGTCCCATACAGGATAAATCCAAGGAGAAACACACCAAGAAACATATTAATCAAACTTTCAAAAATTAAGTACAAAGAAAAAATATTAAAAGCATCAAGGAAAAGCAACAAATAACATACAAGGGAATCCCCATAAGGTTAACAACTGATCTTTCAGCAGAAACTCTACATTCCAGAAGGGAATGGCAGGACAATTTTAAAGTGATGAAAGGGAAAAACCTACAACCAAGATTACTCTACCAAGCAAGGATCTCATTCAGATTTGACGGAGAAATTAAAACCTTTACAGACAAACAAAAGCTGAGAGAATTCAGCACCACCAAGCCAGCTTTACAACAAATGCTAAAGGAACTTCTCTAGGCAGGAAACACAAGAGAAGGAAAAGACCTATAATAACAAACCCAAAACAATTAAGAAAATACTAATAGGAACACACATATAGATAATTACCTTAAATGTAAATGGATTAAATGCTCCAACCAAAAGACATAGACTGGCTGAATGGATACAAAAACAAGACTTGTATGTATGCTGTCTACAAGAGGCCCACTTCAGACTTAGTGACACATACAGATTGAAAGTGAGAGGATGGAAAAAGATATTCCATGCAAATGGAAATCAAGAGAAAGCTGGAGTAGCAATTCTCATATCAGACAAAACAGACTTTAAAATAAAGACGATTACGAGAGATAAAGAAGGACACTACATAATGATCAAGGAATCAATTCAAGAGGATATGACAACTGTAAATATTTATACACCCAACATAGGAGCACCTCAATACATAAGGCAAATGCTAAGAGCCATAAAAGGGGAAGTCAACAGTAGCACAATCATAGTAGGGTACTTTAACACCCCACTTTCACCAATGGACAGATCATCCAAAATGAACATAAATAAGGAAACACAAGCTTTAAATGACACATTAAAGAAGATGGACTTAATTGATATTTATAGGACATTCCATCCAAAAACAACAAAATACACTTTCTTCTCAAGTGCTCATGGAACATGCTCCATGATAGATCATATCTTGGGTCACAAATCAAGCCTCAGTAAATTTAAGAAAATTGAAATCGTATCAAGTATCTTTTCTGACCACAACACTATGAGACTAGAAATCAATTACAAGAAAAAATTATAAAAAATACAAACACATAGAGGCTAAACAATATGCTACTAAATAACCAAGAGATGCCTGAAGAAATCAAACAGGAAATCAGAGAATACCTAGAAACAAATGACCATGAAAACATGATGACCCAAAACCTATGGGATGCAACAAAGGCAGTTCTAAGAGGGAAGTTTATAACAATACAATCCTACATCAAGGAAGAAGAAACATCTCAGATAAACAACCTAATCTTACACCTAAAGCAATTAGAGAAAGAACAACAGAAAAACCCCAAAGTAGGCAGAAGGAAAGAAATCATAAAGATCAGATAAGAAATAAATGAAAAAGAAAAGAAGGAAACGATAGCAAAGATCAATAAAACTAAAAGGTGATTCTTTGAGAAGATAAACAAAATTGATAAACCATTAGCCAGACTCATCAAGAAAAAAAGGGAGAAGACTCAAATCAATAGAATTACAAATGAAAAAAGAGAAGAAACAACTGACACTGCAGAAATACAAAGGATCATGAGAGATTACTACAAGCAACTATATGCCAATAAAATGGACAACCTGGAAGAAATGAACAAATTCTTAGAAAAGCACAACTTTCTGAGACTGAACCAGGAAGAAATAGAAAATATAAACAGACCAATCACAAGCACTGAAATTGAAACTGTGATTAAAAATCTTCCAACAAATAAATGCCCAGGACCAGATGGATTCACAGGTGAACTCTATCAAACATTTAGAGAAGCACTAATACCTATCCTTCTCAAACTCTTCCAAAATATAGCAGAGGGAGGAATACTCCCAAACTCATTCTACGAGGCCGTCATCACCCTGATACCAAAACCAGACAAAGATGTCACATAAAAAGAAAACTACAGGCCAATATCACTGATGAACATAGATGCAAAAATCCTCAACATAATACTAGCAAACAGAATCCAACACCACATTAAAAGGATCATAACCATGATCAAGTGGGGTTTATCCCAGGACACAGGATTCTTCAATATATGCAAATCAATGAATGTGATACACCATACTAACAAATTGAAGGAGAAAAACCATATGATAATCTCAGTAGATGCAGAAAAAGCTTTTGACACAATTCAACACCCATTTATGATAAAAACTCTCCAGAAAGTAGGGATAAAGGGAACTTACCTCAACATAATAAAGGCCATATATGACAAACCCACAGCCAACATCATTCTCAATGGTCAAAAACTGAAACCATTTCCTCTAAGATCAGGAAAAGACAAGGTTGCCCACTCTCACCACTATTATTCAACATAGTTTTGGAATTTTTAGCCACAACAACCAGAGAAAAAAAAGAAAGAAAAGGATTCCAGATCAGAAAAGAAGTAAAACGGTCACTATTTGCAGATGACATGATACTATACATAGACAATCCTAAAGATGCTACCAGAAAACTACTAGAGCGAATCAATGAATGTGGTAAAGTAGCAGGATACAAAATTAATGCACAGAAATCTCTTGCATCCCTATACAATAATGATGAAAAATCTGAAAGGGAAATTAAGGAAACACTCCCATTTACCATTGCAACAAAAAGAATAAAATACCTGGAATAAACCTAGCTAAGGAGACAAGAGACCTGTATGCAGAAAACTGTAAGACACTGATGAAAGGAATTAGAGATGATACAAACAGATGGACAGGTATACCATGTTCTTGGATTGGGAGAATCAACATTGTGAACTTGACTATACAGATTCAATGCAATCCCTATCATACTACCAGTGGCATTTTTCACAGAACTAGAACAAAACATTTCACAATTTGTATGGAAACACAAAAGATCCAGAATAGCCAAAGCATTCTTGAGAAAGAAAAACGGAGATGGAGGAATCAGGCTCCCTGACTTCAGACTATACTACAAAGCTACAGTAATCAAGACAGCATGGTACTAGCACAAAAACAGAAATATAGATCAATGGAACAGGAGAGAAAGCCCAGAGATAAACGCACACATATATGGTCACCTTATGTTTGATAAAGGATGCAAGAATATACAATGGAGAAAAGACAGCCTCTTTTCAGACCTAAATAGACATTTCTCTAAAGAAGATATACAGATTGCCAACAAACACATGAAAGGATGCTCAACATCACTAATCATTAGAGAAATGCAAATCAAAACTACAATTTTGTCTGTGTCTTTACTCCTTCCTGCCCCTAGGTTCTTCAGAACCATTTTTTGTTGTTGTTAGATTCCATATATATGTGTTAGCATACGGTATTTGTTTTTCTCTTTCTGACTTACTTTACTCTGTATGAGAGTCTCTAGGTCCATCCACCTCACTACAAATAACTAAATTTTGTTTCTTTTATGGCTGAGTAATATTCCATTGTACATATGTGCCACATCTTCTTTATCTATTCATCTGTCAATGGACACTTAGGTTGCTTCCATGTCCTGGCTATTGTAAGTAGAGCTGCAATGAACATTGTGGTACATGACCCTTTCTGAATTATGGTTTTCTCAGGGACACGGGGAGGGGGAAGGGTAAGCTGGGATGAAGTGAGAGAGAGGTATGGACATATATACACTCTCAAATGTAAAATAGATAGCTAGTGGGAAGCAGCCACATAGCACAGGGAGATCAGCTAGGTGCTTTGTGAACACCTAGAGGAGTGGGATAGGGAGGGTGGGAGGGAGATGCAAGAAGGAGGGGATATGCGGATATATGTATACGTATAGCTGATTCACTTTGTTATACAGCAGAACTAACACAGCAATGTAAAGCAATTATATTCCAATAAAGATGTTAAAGAAAAAAAGAGTGGTATATACACATGATGGAATACTATTCAGCCTTTAAAAAGAAGGAAATCCTGCAATATGCTACAACATTAATAGAACGTGAAGAAATTATGCTACGTGAAATAAGCCAGTCACAGAAAGACAAATACTGCATGGCTCCCCCTATACGAGTTATCTAAAATAGACCAATTCATAGAATAAAAAAATGGAATGATGGTTGCCAGTACCTGGGGGGAGGAAGATTGGGGAGTTACTACTAATCAATGGGAATAAAGTTTCAGTTAAGCAAGATCAATAAATTCTAGAGACCTGCTGTACAACATTGTACCTATAGTCAACAGTAATGTGTTGTACACTTTTAAAAAATTTAATAGGGTAGATCTCATGCTAAGTGTCCTTACACAATAAAAATATTTTTTTAATTTTAATAACAAGTATGTTGTGATGGGGGCTTTGTTTTTCTCTCTCAACTGCAGTTGCCTTAGTTGTTGAGAAATAGAAATGTAAGCTATTTCTTATATTTTTATACTGTTTTATAAAATAGAAGTTTCTAAGCAGAGAAATGAATTTTGTTTGACATATTAACCTTTTATTTATTGTTTTATTCAGTCAGCAAACATTTGTTGTGATCCTGCCATGAGCAGGCACTCAGCAAAGTTTTGGAGACACAAATGTGGAGTAAGACCCCTGTCTTCAAGATGGTCAAATGGTCAAGGCAAACTTTTTTTCTGAGTTGCAATAATGCAATAATAATAGTGTGTACAAAGTAGAGTAGATGCATAGACAAAGCAATGGAAATGCTCAAGCAGAGTTCAGAAAACCCTCTAATATGTGGTGTGCCACAAAAAGTTGCTTACAGGGTGCATTTGATAGGAACAGGCAACCTCCAAAGATTCATCCAACCCTGAGATTCTAAGAGCTTTGTAAAGTGGGGGACTTCTTCCCTTAGCCAGGGAGGAAGACAACCATTTAGTGTGCAGGTGACATAAATTAGGTGTTGTTCACTTTTTCTTGCCATGAATCTATCAGAGAAGCAGACCCTGAAGAGTAACATTTCTCTTCTCATCTTTATTTGCTTTTTTCATTAAGTCATCCTCGGGGCAACTGAATGCTCCAGCAATAGATGTCAGGGAAAAACAAAAGATAGGTATTTCTGTGCAGTCAGAGAGAGTCTGTGCTCTGATACCAGCATAATGTTTATGAAATCAATTTTCTGTACCTGCCGGATCAGGCTAATGTGAGAACTAGCTTTCCACAACCATCCTATTCATTCCTGGGTGATTTGACAGGGCTGATATTGTATCATGAATACAAAGGGATTGAGTGCTATTCTCCTAATTTATTCATTACTTGCCTCATCATGCTGGTAAATAATATGCATATGGTAATTTGAGAAACACAATGTTCCCATTGCTCTTTTTTTATTCCCGGAAATTTCTCTGTCTTTTGTAAATGCTGCAAAAATATCAAAGGCAAGGTTACCTCAAAATTGGATTTTACATTCCTCCTGGGCTCACTTTCTGGCGCCCACACAACACATATAGTACATTCTTCTCTGTTTTGACCAGTGTTTTTAGACTGTGCAACCCCTTTGCTCATAGTCTTACTGTGGAATGTTCTAGAATAACTCAACGAAGACTCATTTGTTGATTTATGAATATATATTAAGTACCCACTGTATGCCTGACACTACGCTCAATCTTAAACACACAACAATGAGAAAGATAGAAGCACCTGATTCAGGGAATTTTTTTTTTTTTCAAACTTTTCCAAAAACTGTGGCATCATCTAAAGACAAAAGAGAACATGAAATAGATGCCTTAAATAAAAGTGGATTAATAATGAATGAGAGGACTCAAAAGCTCTCCAGAATACATATTTCAATCAGTAGCCATGGGTAAACTGATAAGCTGGAAACAGCATGATTGGGCCCATGGATCTGGGGAAGAAAGCCCCATTTATAGACCTGAGGTATTGAAAACAGATGCAGAGATCAGTTTACTAAGAGAGAAGTGAATACATAAGGGTGTTTTACTGAAAGTAGCACTTAATTTATGTATATTTAAACTGTCAGAATGTTTTAGTTCTTTGTGGTCAGTAATTATCATATTTATTTATTTATTTAACAAATATTTATTGATCTGCTACTGTGGATAAGTCAGTTGTTGTTCTAAGCACCGAGAATTAAGGATCCTATATCCTCAAGTTTACACTGGATAAGAAAACAATGAAAACAAATAAATAAATAGACCAAAAAAAATGCCAGATATTAGAAATTGTGATATGTGCTATGAAGAAAACAAATGGTGTGTGTGCACACATGCGTGTGTGTGAATGTGAGTGTGTGTAAAAGGGTACTTTACATAAGGTGTCAGGTGGAGCCAATCATGCAAATAGGGGAGGAAAAGAATTTGAGGCAGAAAACAGAATATTTACCTATTGTTTACAAAAGATGGCTCTGGACAAAAGCAGTATACAATTATCTAAATCAAGGGTTGGCAAATTCCACCTGCCATCTGTTTCTATAAAAACATTTTAGTCCTGTTTTTGTAGATAAGGTGTTTTGAGAACACAGCCAAGCCTATTCTTTTACGTATGGTCTACGGCCATTCTCACACAACAGCGGAGCTTTATCGTTGCAGGAAAGACCCCATGGCCCACAAAGCTGAAAATATTTATGGAGCTCTTTAAAAGAAAAAGTTTACCAACCCCTGATCTAAATCACCAGTTTGAATAATCGTTACATTTGTGATCATTTTTTATTCTATTGTCTTTAACTCTGTGAGATCAAATTAACAGTTTACAGAAAACCCTGTTAAACTGCACCTAGTGATGACAGTTGACATTCATTGAGTGAAATTATGTCCCAGGCACTGTTTTAAGCACTCTATGTGAATTGCATTACACTTGATGCTCACAACAGCCCTACGTGGTGGGTTCGATTATCACTCCAGGTTATAGATGAGGCAACTGAGACACAGAGAAGTTAAGTGACTCACTTGATGTCACACAGCAAGGAAGTGGTGGCATCAAGAGTCAAAGCCAGACAGACTGGGTCATAAACACTGTCCTAAAACTGCTTTTGTGATTTAACATTCTGCAACTCCACCACCATAACAAACCCCATGGCTTAAAACTACCTATCTGGGACTTCCCTGGTGGCGCAGTAGTTAAGAATCCACCTGCCAATGCAGGGAACACGGTTTCGATCCCAGGTCCGGGAAGATCCCACATGCCGCAGAGCAACTAAGCCCCTGCGCCACAACTACTAAAGGTCACGCGTTCTAGGGCCCACATGCTGCAACCACTGAAGCCCGCACACCTAGAGCCTGTGCTCCGCAGCAAGAGAATCCACCGCAACAAGAAGCCCGCACACCGCAACGAAGAGTAGCCCCTGCTCTCTGCAACTAGAGAAAGCCCGCGCACAGCAATGAAGACTAAATACAGCCAAAAATAAATAAATGAATTTATTTTTTTAAAAAACTACCTATCTATTCCTAATTTGCACGAGTAAGCAAACATCTTGCTTCAAAGAATTTATAACTTGCTTTAGAGACAAATTTTGCAGCTATTCCTTGCTTAGCATTCAGAATGTAAAGAAGGTTTCCAAGTGATTTCCTCTCAAGCTTCATTGAGAAGCATTGGGTAAATAATTGGTTATTTTAGGAATGCCCATGTTGGAAATCCAGACTGTTTCTTTAATCAAATATGCTAATTACTAAATGTATCAGATAATTTTTCAACCTTCTCTCTTGTTTTGGCTGTAAGAGGTACCATTGGAGCCACTGTCGCCCTTCCTTTTCTCCCCATTTCCTAAGGATCCAGTGTAACTTAAGCATTCCCTCCCTGGATTTCTGGGTGACTTCCACTAAAATCCTAGATATCCTTGGTACAACCATGTGTAAACTCAGCTGAAAAATCTATTTCAGAAAGCCCAAATGTTCAGTTCAACCTAGGATAGCAGCAGTATCCCTGAAACTATATGTGCTAATCTCTATGAAAGACGTCTATATCTCTGTAGCTTTTTGTTGGCAGTCTATTCACTTCTGAAGAGATTTCCTATAGGTTGGTATAAGCTTCCAAAAGGCATTTGAACTGAAACACTTACACACCCAATGAAAACACTAAACATTAGAGAATTGCCATTTTTTTTCAAAGTCCGAGTATGGGCTATGAATAGTTATTGAGTAACCACAAAGTGCTAAACAGTACCTTATCACACAGATGGCCCTGATTTCCATCCTCATGGAATGGTGGAGATGGGGACCATTAAAGAGAAAATGAATGTACAATGTAGTGAGTGTTATGATATACAGAGTGCGGATGATAGAGCAGTCCAAAGCCGTGGCACCCAACTAAGAGTTGAGGGTAGAGGGCATAGTCAAGGAAGGCTCCCTAAAAGATAAAATTTAGAAGGTAAAATTTATCAAAATTGGAGTGTAGGAAGGGAGAAGATTGGAAATTAAGGAGTCGAGGAAAGACATCTGGTTTTATCACCAACATTTTGTTGAATTATTAACCTTTTCTCAGTATATATTTCTACACACTTCCAAAATTGGTACTCATCCATTCAAATTAGCACACCTTCTGCAATGTTTCATGGATGCTATTGTGTTTCAAGGTAGCAAGAGAATCAATCCAGCCTCACTTTGCTAGTAACCAGCTGTGGGATTTTGGACAAAGAACTCAACTTTACTCGGCCCCAGCCCTTTCACCTTCATAACGATACTGAACACACAATGATTTTTCTGGTTCCTTCCACCTCTAAAATTCTACTTTTTTACGTCCTGTCCTTTTCATAATGCTTTACTAATCTCTGTGGCTTCAGGTGGAATTTCCCAATTCTGAACCTTAGAATGGTGTGTCTTTTAGAACTGTATTATACTGTGTGTCACACCAAACCTGACTGACCAGCAACTGAAGCGAATTAGGGGTTTTATTTTTCTCATTTATTAAGGAGTCCAGAGGTAGGCAGCCCATGGCTGATGAAGTAGCCAAACAAGGGCATCAGGGACCCAAGTTCCTTCAAACTCTCTTCTTAGCCATCCATGGTTCCAAGACAGCTGCTCCTTCTATAAGCTTCAAGTTTGGGCTCCATGCAAGAAGGGATATCAAGAAGGGCAAGTCAAGGGCTGGCTGAATCGGCTTTCTTTGAAAGAGCTTGACCTAGTGGCATTTGCTTAAAACTCATTGGTCAGAACTGTGCCACGTGGCTACCCCCTGGGTGCAGGGAAGTCTGGGAAATGTTCTTTCCTTTGGTTGGGCACACTGATGCACTAAACAGAATGAGGGCTGTGTTGATAAGGAGGAAAGGGAGAAGGGATATTGGATAGGCAGCTTGCATCATTTTCTGAAGCTTATTCAGATGTAATATTCAAAATATTTTAAAACAGGACTGGCATAGCCACTGACCAATCAGAACAGATGCTGGCCAGAGCCGTGTAGCGGTACATACCTGCTGAGTAGCTGCCCTCACGTTTTTCTATTTGGCGTTATAGTCTTCATGCCTCTTCCCCCCACGTAATAAAGCCTAAGTCCATCAAGGACAAGACTATACAGTAAGTCCCCTACATACGAACCTTCGAGTTGCGAACTTTCAAAGATGCGTTCCATCAACGTCAGGCATGAGTGAAATTGCAGCTTGCCCCCCACCCTCCGTCCCCTATTGCTGACATCCCTTCAGCTCTACCATCTCCCACCTCTTCTCCTTCCTCATCAGTAACTCTTCTTGCCTGTTCACTTGATGCCAGCCCCTGTATGCTAGCTGTTGTACTGTACTACTGTATTTTTCAAGGTACTGTACTATAAGATTAAAAATGTTTTCTTTATTTTTTGTGTTTGTTTTTTTATGTATCATTTGTGTGAAAAGTATTATAAACCTATTACAGTACAGTACTATATAGCCTATTGTGTTAGTTGGGTACTTAGGCTAACTTTGTTGGACTTATGAACAAATTGGACTTATGAATGTGCTCTCAGAACAGAACTCGTTCATATGTAGGGGACTTACTATATTTTATGTATACTCTTTCCATTCCCCAAGAAAGTGACATTTACATAGAGTAAGGGTTCACTTTTGTTGAAAGGAATTGAATTATTCATATTATAATCTAAGGATGAGACAACCAAGTAAAGAAGTATTCAGGTTATCACCTATTCTGTTTCTTCAGGAATGAATAACTCCTATGAATGGTGACTGTATATCCTAAATGCCACAGTACAATTGATTATAAAACTGGCAGAGGGATTTGGGCTTTGAAGGTTGTTCAGATCTCTTACAACTGTTCAAAAGGATTATTATAGACTTAAGAAAAAGAGGTACTGCCTGAAGCAAAAAGTTTCAGGCATAATAGAGGTTCAGAAGACCTTTCCCTCCATTTATTAGATTGAATAGAATTCATAAGGAGCCACCCCCATCCTGTTAGTGTAAAGAATTTTTAAAAATCAGTTCCTTAAAGAGCTGCATCTGGTTCTTAAAGCCTGTAATAAACCTAATAGTATATTATTTCTTTTCATTCACATCTTGAGTAACCATAATGCTCAGAGGTTGGGATGGAGCATTTTACTTAATTTAATTTTCTTATAAACTTGAGATTAACTCAGAAATTCATGTATCAATCCTTATTCTTAAAAAAAGATGTATTTTTAATGTTCATAGTTTAATTTTAATCAATTAAATTTTTTTCAAGTGCCTTTATTTTCTCTGCTTTACTCATTTTTAAATGATATTTCAGTTTCTACTACACTTTTTTCATTTGCTCTACTTCTCCAGTTTATTCTCCATTCTGTGTGTTTCTTAAAATGCAATACAAATATATCTGAAATTATTTGAAGAATTAATGGGCTACTAAGAAAAGCATATATATGCAATATCCAATTTCCAAATTGGCTTTGGAAAGACCTATCTTTGAATCATCATTTCCATTAAAACACCTCTCAAATGAAAATGATTCCATGGAGTAATAAAGGTTAGAATATAGTGGGTGCCTTTTTTCATTACTTTAATCTCTTGCTTTGGCTCCTCTTAATATTTGAGGTATGTACTTACATCTTTTCTTGGTCCTCTAGGGAAATCTATTTTTATGTTTCTGCCAGGCTAACTTAATTAAGACAGTATGTTGGATTATCTTCTTTATACCATACACTTTCAATTCTAAGATGAACTTTTTTTACATACATTTTATTAGCTTTGAAATTGAGATACCTCTTTAAATTTTTGGCATATCATGATTTAACTGAAGGTTTTCTTTTCTTGGCAGTAAATAAAATAACAGTAGCAAATAAAATACTTGATGTCTTCTCACATGAGTTGAAATAATCTCCAACAGTACAGTGTACTTCTAAGAATTTCTGAATGATCCAGGAATCTGCCCTGAATCATATAGTTGTTCCTGCCTTGTGCCATCTTATATCCTAACCAGAATGAGGTTTAAGTCTTTGAAAATAGGAAATAAGAGTAAGTGTATAAACACTCTTCCTTTTGATTCTCTACATGGGATGTTTTTCTCAACTACAGTT
Organism: Balaenoptera physalus; assembly: GCF_965194825.1. NCBI lineage: Eukaryota > Metazoa > Chordata > Mammalia > Artiodactyla > Balaenopteridae > Balaenoptera > Balaenoptera physalus. The sequence goes on from NC_138890.1 coordinate 148,421,384, forward strand.
TTTGAATCTCACTGACTTATGCCTTGCAAATGACTCACAAAACCAAAGTATACATCTATGTTGAAGCATGTCCTGTTTTCTGTAAATTTCCAATCCTCCTTCCACTCATCCCCCACCAAAACAGCAAACAAATCGCTAAATAACTAACTTCCTGGCCACCTTAGCTACTCAACGAGAATGTTGTAGTTACCATGATATCTTCTCATTTTAAAATGCTGGTAAAATACACATAAATTTTACCATCTTAACCATTTTTAAGAGGACAACTTAGCAGTGTTAAGTTCATTCACATTGTTGTGCAACCAATCTCCAGAACTCTTTTCATCTGGCAAAACTGGAACTACTGTGATATCCTTTAAAAGGCAGTTCTCTCATCTTTTAGCTACACAGCCCTTGCAATTTTTGTCAGAACTCTTTCAAATAGTTCCAAGCCTCAAGCCAGAGGGTTAGCTCTAGCCCAGCCCAGATTAAACTTTTCAACATTTTTTTTTCTAATTTTACTCTCTTTAAATATGTGTGTGTAAGTATAAATGGCTGTTTTGGTCTGTAAAATGGGATTCAACGTTTTAATATTTTAACACTTTAATACTTTAAAATGGTTCTTATTTGTAGGTTCCCACCAAAAAAGAATGTGTCCCTCCATTAAAGAAGCTGACGCGTTATAGTAATTGTTCCCACATCTCGCTTCTTGTCTTGCCTTGTTATTGATAGTACGCTTCTTTGGAGTCAGAGAATAGCCTTTCATGGTATGCATTCAAGTGTGTGGATGAATCAGATAACTGGATCCTTGTTGAAAGAGATTGTTTTGAAATATATGAACTAATTGTAAAGACCGAATTAGGTAAGGCAGTGGTTTTCCTGCTGGATTTCTAGGAGCCCTAGACCTCTGTGCTGGTGTCTCCAGGCGGGCCAAAAGGTACAAACAGGAGGCCAGATGGATGGGGCTGGTCGCCTACTCTTTCTTCTCCCCTTTCAACTATTCCTATCGGTTTTATATTTTGAGATCCCATATAGATTTTTCATAAAGGAAAGAGAAAGCTGTGCTGCTTTAAAGAAAAGTCTTGAAGAGTAGAGAAAGTTCAGACTAATAAAAACAGATCTAGGTTCAAATTATAGCCCAGTGCCTTAAAACCTGTGAGGTCTTTAGACCAATCACTAACCTCCAAGCCTCATTTTCTTTGTGAGTAAAATATTAGCTATTGTTATCTCCAAGTCACTGAGAGGATTATAAAATAGAGTACAGTATTAACTATGTCTCACATGAAGTTCACGTCCTCAATGAATGTGTGCCGGTGGTAGCCTGCATCAGTACCTGCAGGGTACTGACGACAGTCATGGATGTGATGTCACTTTTTTTTCATTCTGTCTTCTGCTCTTCTGCCTCTGCTGTAAGAGCTCCAGAAAGAGTTTTAAGTAGACACCTTTTTTTCCTGTAAGGTATGGACTTTGGGCTCAGCATGATCTGTGAATTTATTAGAATTGTAAAATCTCCAGCCTCACCCAAAACCTATGAGTCAGAAGCCCTGGGGGTGGATTTTAGCAATCTTTGTCTTACTAAGCCTTCCAAGTGATTCTGATGTGCACTGAAGTTTGAAAACCACTGAAAAGAATCGATTCACTTGGACTAGCCAGCTCAAGTGGGAGCAGGAGAGGTATGGGGTATGCTGTGAGACTCCTATCTCATAACAGAGATAGGAGTCGAATAATAACTGGGTCTCTTAAGGATTGGAAACCAGATCCAAGTTCAGTTCCAAGGACCTCAGAAACTGACAGTGATAGGTCTTTACCCTGATGCTATGTTTCCCATGAATCAGTCAGCTTCTAGGGCTGTAATTCTCAACCAGGGACAGTTCTGCTTCCCAATGGTATTTGGCAATATCTGGAGACATTTGTTACTGTCATGACTGCGGAGTTAGTGCTGGCGTCTAGTGGGCAGGCTCCAGGGATGCTCTTAAACATCCCACAACGCACAGGACAGCCCCACAATGAAAAGCTACCCAGCCTCAAATGTCAATAGTGCCGAAGTTAAGAAACCCTGCTCTAGAGATCTTCCTCCTGATACACTTGCCTCTCTTCCCATAACCAACTACTAACTTCTTTACCCGCTACCCTAAAGCTCTCAAACTGGCTTCTGTGAACCCTCCATGGGCCCATGGATGGGCCTCAGAGAGTCGGTAAACTCCCACAAAGGCTTACAAAATATTGTCCCTTATTTATTTATTTATTTGTGTGTAAGGCAAGGTTTGGGAAAGGGGCTGTGCACAGCTTTCATCAGATTCTCAGAAGGCTTTTTCTTTGTTAATTCCATGTATTATTTCTCTACCTCCGAGTTCTGTTCCTTCCCCACTACAGTTTGCTGGTGGTTTCCGCTCCTCCTGGAATCATGGCCACTCTGCCGTCTCTCTACGTCATAACTTCTCAACTTCTACCCTTACTGCTGCTCTCTTTTTCCTGTTCCATTGGCCAGTTCAAGTCCCCAGCATGAAACATCTGATTGTCACTTCTCTCCCTTCTCTGGACAGAGGTTTTCAAACCAGACGCCCCTGTGGGCCTCTGACAACCCAATGCAGTAGTCGGTCAGATGCACCATGAGACGGGTAAGGCCAGAGGGAAGCCATGTCAGCCAGTGCATACACGACTGTCCACGGCAGGCACCCTCAGAATAGGCACTGGTTGGGGCACCACAGTGGCCGTGTCTAACTAAGGTGATGAGAAGAAAATCCAGGGCTTGGGTTCTGTCTGGAGAAGCCACCAGGTTGTCTGGAAAAGTAGGAAGAGCATGGAGTCGATCTTAAACAGAACGCAGGGTGCAGCAAGGACAAACAGGCTCCAAAGCCTGTGACGAGGGCTCTTGGAATCGAGCTGGGGATGCAATCCAGGGTCAAGCAAGAAGGGTCAGGGCTCACGGGGTCCACATAATCAAGACAGGATACGCTCAGGTGCAGCAGCAGAAACAAGCCAATACAACTGAATGAACATCAAAAGCAAGGCACTTGTGTCTCCCTTGCTGCCTTTACTCTCTTCCTTTCTCACCAGAAGCTCATCCACATAAAATCTCGGTCAAGAGGCTTATAGAACAAGACAGCCGGAAAAGCTGCATTTGTCGAGGAAGCCAAGGGGCCACGGAGAAACTGGATTTGTCCTTTGTGCTTCTCGTTGCTTCTCTCTCTGATCCCTCCCTGCCCCTTAGCTTTTTCTCTTAGCCGGTTTCACAAGGACAGGATTTTGTTTGTCTGACTGAATAGTAAAGAAGTATTTATTTCCTAATTTTTAATTTTAAAACCAACAGAACTCTCTAAGGAAAAATAGCACAAAACTCTCTAAACCACATTAAATTATACAGTATTTGTATTTATGTAGCCTTAGATGGATTGTTCTTCTTTGGGTCAGTAGATCCAAAGGGGGAAAAACAAATGTCCCTCCATCCAATGTTATATAATGGTTTGGGTAACAGGGATGCATCACACCAACCCCCAAAATACCTTAGAACAATGGTTCGCAAACGTTGTCATACGTTAGAATTCTGAAGTTCAGGTGGCACCCTACATCATTAAATCAGAATGTTGGCGGGAGAAGCCAAGAATCAGTATTTTTTAAGGTTTTCTGGTGATTTCAATGTGCAACAGATTTTGGAAGCCACTGCCTTCTAGAGGATATTTTAATAAAGCCCTGATACTGGATTGCTATCTTGCCACTTTCTACCAAAAAGTGAAATGTGACAGAAAACACATTTTTTTTTCAATTAATTGAATTAAATCCCAGTTAATTGAGGTTGTGCTCTAATTTATTGCCAGAAGGCAACCAGCTGGGCAAATGGCTTACATCAGTCAAAATAGCAGAGTAGCATTTTGGCATCCTGTAGTCAAAACAGTCGATTTCACTGACTTGGGGTTGTTACTTTAATCTTCAGCTCCTGTAACTTGGTGTTTTAATTTATTCAGACACAGTTTTGGACCCTGGGGATTTTTTAACCTATTCTCCACCTTGTTTTCCAGAGTCAGTAGAGAGCAATCTGGTCTCCAGGGCACCAGATCTTTGTGTGATAATCTAAGGAGAAAGTAGCCATCAGACGCCCTCAAGAACACCTCACCATCTCAGCAAACACTTCAAGAGCCCACCCAGTTCCAACTCTGTCTCAGCTTCCTGGTTTCTATTTCACCTGACATGTGAAGAGTTTTTTGTTTGTTTGTTTTTAATTAAACATAGCTGAAGACTTTAGGGCCTGTTTCTGAGTGCATTCTATTTTGATGGCATATTCTCATGACCACTTGGCAAAAATGAGAGCGTGACCTCATTTGAGCAAGACCTTTTTCGTGCTCCTGGTGACTGTGTCCTTTACTAGTTCAGGAGAGGAAGCAAACTCTGTGAGGATAGGATCAGACTCAGGGCTCCTCAGTCTCATAGGAATAGCCTAAAATACAACTTAACGATAGTCTCCAAAAGCATGACAGATGAACAGAAAGAAAATTCAGGCTCGTTGGTCGCTATTTTCACAGAAGAAACAAGCTTAAAGCACACATAATTGGCAGTTCAGTGAGCCCGAAACGATAACTTCGGGATTAAATTATAGATCTGACTATTGGAAGAAGCCTGTGGCGTTTCCTGCTACAGAGACAGTCTGCTGTGAAGTCGGGATCGGAGGAATAGATCACAATCCTACCTTGACCTCTAACTTGCCATGTGACCACGCAAGTTACGTGACTTTTCAGAGCCTCAGTGTCGTCATCAGTCAAGTGAGAAGTCGAGCTGGGTGATTGCCACAGTCCTTCCTAACGCACTAATGCTCTGTGATATTTGAAAACAGGACAGGGAGGCCTCTGCCTTAAGTAGATATTAATAGAAGCTGATTATCTGAGGTTCCTTCCAACTCAAGAAGTTACAGACTAATTGACCACTTTGTTTCCTATTTTGAATTGCAAAAATATAATCAGGACCGTATCGGATGATATCAAGGAATTATTACTAATCCAGTTAGATAATGAAAATAACGCTATGGTTGTGTAAGAATATGGTCATAATTGCTAGATAGCACACTGAAGTAGGTAGGTGTAAAATAACATGATGCCTGAGATTTGCTTTTTTAAAAAATAATAAAGTAATATATCCAGATCTCTTTTGAGCTGACAACGTTTCTGAGTATGGAATCTATGTTCTAGAAAAAGGATTCAGGAGTCTGGAGTAAGCAGATGTGGATGGTCTTGAGTGTTGTGGACACAGAGCCAAGAGACTTGATGCTTGAGAGGCCACACAAAGCTTTTTCTGAAAATCTGGAATATGGAGGTTGAATTAATACACCTTTTTCTTCCATGTTATATGGATAGGACGGTAAGCTGAAAGCAGTTTCCCCTGAAAAAAATGGAAGCCCTGAGAGGTTTTAGTGCCTTTGCTGGGGACGCATAACTAATGACAACATCAAAGCCAGAATGAGGATTGGAGGATGCGGTTCCATGACTACCTCTCTCTCATATCTCCTTCCACTCCTGCTGGGGAATTGCCAAAAGCGTAATATGCTTTTGGCACCATATTTCCTGTAGGGATTTTGTGTCTGTCCAGTATTCAAGTCTCCTTAATCGTTCTTAAAGCTCTTTCTAGTGGTTAGAGCTCTCCTTTAAATAAAAATTAACCAGACCTCATAGCAGTGAACTCAGAACACCATTGCTGGCTTCTTCCATTAGCAACTTTCCCACTGGAAGGAGTATAGATGCTGCCCTAGAATAGGACTGTGCTCTGTCTACATTAGTCAGGCTGACCAAATCCTGTACAGTCCAACTATTTTCACTGATTAAAAGTGCAATTAAACTTTGCATTGGTGCAGAAAAGAAGTATGAATTGGTCACAGAAAAGGTGCTTATAAAAGCACAGCAGCTCACTCAGATAAAACCCTCTGTATTAGTTTCTCAGGGCTTCTGTAAAAAAAAGTGCCACAAACTATATGGCTTAAAATAACAGAAATTTATTTTCTCACAGTTATGGAGGCTAGAAGTCTGGAACAAAGGTTTTACCGGGGCCATGCTCCCTCTGAGACTCTGAAGAGACTCCTTCCTTGCCTCTTCCCGGCTTCCATGGTGGCCAGCAAGTCCTGGAGTCCCTTGGCTTACAGCTGCATCACTTCTGTCTCTGCCTCTGTCATCACAGGTCATTCTCCTTGTGTGTCTCTACTTCTTACCAGTATGACCTCATCTTAACTAATTCCATCTCCCATGAACCTATTTTCAAATAAGGTCACATTCTGAGGTCCTGGGGGACTTTAACATCTCTTTTGAGGGGACACGATTCAACCCATTATACCAGCCAAACAAATGACATTGTGAGAAGGTTTCCATTTGCATCTACTGTTGTGACTAGGCTCCCGACTTTACACAATGTTGGAGCTAAAAATCCACTTCTGTCTGGAAAGTGATTTTTGGCAAGAAGGATTGAGAGAACAGCCCAAGCTCCGTGGCCAGTGCCAGCCCCTTCGGAAACACGTGTCGCATCCCGTGTGACACACTTCACAGAACCTGAGTGATCAGATGTTGGCAACGCAGTGATGGCGGGGTAAACTCAAGCTTGTAGTGGGAAGGGCAGTGCAGGATTCATGACTCACCCACTGTAGCTTGCCCTTGCTGCCCTGGCCCTTACCCCTCTCAAGTCTTCCCCTCTGCCTTGCTCATCCTCTCTGCTTTGCTGGGAAACAATAGCTGCTTTGAATCTCTGATTCAGTGGCAAGTGAACTGTAAACCAAATTAAGCCAAACCAAGCAAATCCAACCACTGTCACAAGCAAGTTATCCAATTATTGCTTTTTTGCAGTGCGGGGGAGAGGCAGTAAGGGCCTTATATATCACAAGGCAAATATTAATCTGCCTGAATCAGCTTGCCTAGGGGTAATCAGCAAACGGGTTGATGCTCATCAGAGCTGCACAGACTGGTCTCTGAGGGTGTTCAGAGCCAGGAACAAACCCTACCAGGCACTTTCAGTAAATCAGAAGGCAAGTTCTGTGCCTTCGCCCTCTGAATTCTGAAGCAAGGGTCCAAACTTCACCTGGCTTGTGGCATGCCCAGGGTAAGTGACTGGGCTTCTTGGATTCTGGGTGGATTTCCTGGTGTCACAAGCTCTCTTCTCTCCCTCTCTCTCCCCCTGTCTCTCTCTGGATGAGGATCAGGTCCTCTGGGGGAGAGGGGACAGTGAAAGTGTGTTTGCAGAATCCTGTACTCACTCTCACCCCACTGCTTGGCATATTACCTGCCTTCTGATGTAGGTAAAGGAGTTAAGCTACTCTGTCGCTGACAGAGGATGGAAGGTGAGGGGAACAGGAAGGAAAGAAAAGAAAGGGGAAGTATGCTTCAAAGGGGGAAAATATTAGCAGTGGGTAAAATGATCAAGATTTAGTATTATCTGAGGTAATGATCTCAGAATGACAGAGGGAGTGGATTTGGCCAAGATACTGGAATCTTTCCAGATTTCAGGGCCTCCTCCTGTCTTAAAACCAGTTGAGCCCCTACTCCATGTTTGCCAAGGTTAATCCCTTGACCTATGGGCAAATCCTCCCTAACGTCCTTGGACCAGAGGAATGGAACGTAAAGGAAGTGTTTTGTCAGAGCTGCACAAATCCATGTGGCGCATCTCCTGGCAGGAAAGCTGAGTGGAGAACAGAACTCTCAATATTTAGAAACTGGACTGGGATTTCCATCCAAAGGATACGATTTTGCCATTGCCTTGGTTGTTTGTACAGTAAATGGAGCAAATCAAGAACACTAAGGAGAGAACTTTTTTCTCTTGATGCCTAAATGCCAATCAATCATGATTTTTTTGCAGTTCTCTTAATTGACATCCCAGTTCCCGTCTAACTCCTGTTGTAAGGCACACGTATTGAAATAAAAGCTGCCTACATTTCCACCACCAACATCCAAAAGGATGAGGTACCATCCTTTTTATCCCCGCCAGTTTCTGTCTATAATGCTTTGTATTCATTAACAATTGGCTCTGTTCCCTTTGCAGTGTGGAGGCCCTGTTCCAGGTCAGTTCTGATTTGGAACACTGGGTCCTCAGCAGCAAGGTTTTGGAAGAGAAAGAAAGAGAACACAGGGAAGGGGCCAGAGATGGAGGCAGATTTGAAGGTTTGGCCTGAAAATTGTACTTAAATAGAGAGCCATTTATCTCTAGAACTCTGACTTCCAGCAGTCAAATACTTGACAGAGAGGTTAAAAGTAAAGACAAGATTAATTATCAAGGCTCTTGGGAGGGTGAGGGGAGGAAGGAGATAAACGCTTTCATGTTCATCACTGTTTATTCAAAAAGAGTGTTGCTAATAATGAGGATTGCTGAACATGAAAGAATGTCTATTATCATTTTTGCAAGTAAGTAGGGGAAATAACACACCGTTTCTTTTAAATATTTTTATTATGATATAATTTACATACCATAAAGTTTACCTCTTTAAAGTATACAACTCAGTGGTTTTCAGTATATTTACAGAGTTGTGCAACCTTCATCATAACCTAATTTTAAAATATTTCAACAACCAGAGAAGGAACTTAGTACACATTAGCAGTGGTCATTCCCCTTTCCCCTTTCTCCCCTACCCCCAGCCCCTGGCAACCACTAAGTTACTTTCTGTCGCTGTAGATTTGCTTTTTTCTGGACAAGTCGTATAAATGGAATCATACTATATGTGGTCTTTTTTTTTTTTTTAATTTATTTTTGGCTCCATTGGGTCTTCATTGCTGCACGCGGGCTTTCTCTAGTCGCGGCGAGCGGGGGGCTACTCTTCCTTGTGTTGCGCAGGCTTCTCATTGCGATGGCTTCTCTTGTTGCAGAGCACAGGCTCTAGGCACGCGGGCTTCAGTAGTTGTGGCACATGGGCTCAGTAGTTGTGGCTCATGGGCTCTAGAGCGCAGGCTCAGTAGTTGTGGCGCACGGGCTTAGTTGCTCCACTGCATGTGGGATCTTCCCAGACCAGGACTTGAACCCGTGTCCCCTGCATTGGCAGGCATATTCTTAACCACTGTGCCACCAGGGAAGCCCTATATGTGGTCTTTTGTGACTGGCTTCTTTCACTTGAGATAACATTTTTGAGGTTTGTCCATGTTGTAGCATATATCAGTACTTCGTTCCTTTTTGTTGTTGAATAAGATTCCATTGTAGATATACCACATTTTGTTTGTCCATTCATCAGCTGTTGGACAACACACTAGTCACACTAGTATTTTAATTAAAAGAGCAAATTGCCACGATCTCGGCAATCTGAGTTGAACAGCTTTTTGCTGTAGGTTTGAGTTAATAAAACGGTTCCTGATCTTAATATCTTAGATTTAAGGGATAAGATTAGTAAGGGATTTAAGATTTACTACTGATAGCAAAAATGATTTCTATTTAAGTTTGTGGAGAGTAGATGTTGCAGGATGAGCTAATGATAATAATATAATAATGTCATGATATTTATATTTGTGCTTTTCAGTGATCTCAGTAGAGTGGATCTGTATAGAAGAGTGTTCACTCCTCCCTTCTAATAAAATAACTTTAGAATGTTTAAAATCTTTTGACTACATGGAATATAACAACTGCCTTTGTGTTCAGCCAACAAGTTCACAGCTGACGTTGAGGCCAAGCTCCATAGCTGGTCTGCCAGAGGTCTACTGGTTACACTGTCCTATTGTATCAGTTTCTGTCTTTCCCTGCTTCTGACTCAGGTGTGAATGAAGAAGCATGGAAAAGAAGAGTGAGAGGGAACAAATAAGGTTCCACTTTCTTAAGGTGTCAAAACCCTTGCTGCCCACTCTTCTTACATGGGGAGTAGTGGCCAGACTGAGGACTCTGGAATCCTGGCATGGTCATTTCATATCTTTGTGATGCTGGGCAAGTACTTAACCTGTCTCTCTTGTTCTCATCAGCAAAGTGAAGATAATAATGGGTCTTAGTTCCTAGAGATGCTTTGAGGATGCCTGTAATTCCTGGCATAACAAATTAACAGTGTTAACCATTAATATCACTAGCATGTATTCACTACTTGCTATTTCCTCGATACTGTGCATCGAATCCTCACAACAATCCAAAAAGGTAGCGAAAGGTATTCTCACTTTACAGATGAAGAAATTGAGATTCAAGGAAGTTACGTATCTTCCTCAAGGTCACATGGCTAAAAAATGGCACAAGTCACTTTTATATACGTTTTGGTCTGCTTCAGGTTCTTAACACATTCATTGGACCATGGTGCCTCTATGCAATGAATCATGTTAGCCAATATGCTGTATAGTGGGATATAGCTATAATAACACACACACACACACACATTTGTTTTAATAAAAATGAATGATTGATGCAATTGGGCCACTTTGGAAAATGATGTGACCAAAACCCATGGGGAGAAAACAGTAGTAAGGGGCTGAGTTGAGGCTGTTGGAACAAACATGGGGCTTAAAGAACCTCAAAGTAAAGCAAATCCTCTGGCTAGATGCTATATTCTCCCAACTCTGGGGAGCCAGACCCTGTGGTTTATGGGAACTAAAAGAACACTGCACATGGTGCTCAGGCTAAAGAAGGTACATTGACTCATTTCCATCAGCTACGGAATTAGTCTCCTGTGCCCATGTTGGTATTTCAGTTCTCAACCTAATGGTTTAAGATGTTTCCATTATCATCACCACTCACCCACCAAGAGCACTTTTAAATTAGCCTTGAGAACAAAAGAGTAAACAGAAGCACAGTTTATTATTCTGCCAAGTTCAACTACCTAAAAAAGGCAACATCTGATAGTCAAGCAAACAACTAGACTGCAAAGCAGAAGTGTTAGCCTTGATACATGCCAGTTATTTGCTGCTCCAAGAGGGTCATTGGCTGTGTTGCCCCAAGAGTGGGGGAGAAGACAGTTCAAGGGTCGGAGACAAATGGCGTTTAGATGGTCCCCAACTGGCTGGAGTAACAGGAAACCTAAAACAGATTTTCCTTCTAACAGTCTCCTCTGAGCAGCCTTCCTGATTATACAGTGTAAAATAACAATTTTGGCTACTAATCCTAAATAATCCCAAGCTTTGGATACTAACTCCGGGAAATATTTATTCTCTCATATTTCTAGGTAAAAAAGATGTTCTCGATTCAGATTACCACAATCATAACAATCTGCTCTTTTAATTAAAAGAGTGTGTTCTTTCCCCACTTATAGTATTAGTGGCTTCAAATGCATAAAGAACCTTTTCGTAAACCCCTCCATGGGGGTTTAGACATCAGGGCAAAGGTAACATTTTAAGAATGTTCTTAATGTTGCAATCAATTGGGGATTAATTTTTAAGCCAATTTCTTGAGAATTCTGGCTAAGGTCTTTTCATCGTTGGAGGTTGTTTTTTATTGTCCTCTGAATTAGGAGTGTAACCCTAGCTTGTTAGATGCTACAAGCTTCTCTGGGAAGGTGGATTTACACCTGTGGTCTCTGAGCTAAAATAAGCAGAAAGGCCTTTGGTTCAGGTCCGCTGCTGGTGGCTACCTCATCCAACCCATGGTTGCCCCATTCAAAATGAACATTGGCCAATTTATGCAGATTCATGTTCATGCCGTGGCTATTCATTGTACTGGAACAACCAGCCTGCTTTTAAGTGATCCTGATTTGGTGCTATCACACTTGTAAAATCCAGCTCTAAATTCTATCCTTCCCTGCCAATCAGTCAAGGAGATCTGAACTTTGGTTCTTTGTAAATTATCCATAGTACTCTTTATTTACTTTACACTTATGCCCAAAAGGATTTGAAGGAACCTGCTTTAGATATGGCTCTGCTGTATTGTGACCCGGGGCATGTTATAACAATAAAAAAACATCTCACCTTTCACAGTGTTTCACTTTTACAAAGCACTTCCATGTACCTTCTCCTGTGAAAGTGATTACCCTCAGGATACCAATTGACTTATACGCTTCTGATAAAGCTGGCAGATGGAAAACACCTTGGAAAATAAGGACACTGGACAAATGCAAGGGTCACCCTGTTAATTAATGGGCTGGTAAGACTAGAGTTTCATTGTGTTGGTCCAACACAATGGTGTTTGATTTCAACTCTGGCTTGCAAAGATGTTCCAATCCTGGATATTTGTCAAGAATGGGAGGTCAGAAACACCAAGACCAGGAGGTCAGGGTGGATATGCCGGCAAGGATGCATACAGGGAACTTCTTGGAAAGAAATGAATTGAGGAACTTGTCCTGAATATGAGTAGCTGGAAAAGGACCTTGAATTTTCCCAACAGATGATTGCAGGAATATTTAAACTCTGGAATAGGAATGATAGACTACAGCTTAAATTGTAAGACACCAGTCTCCAGAACCATAGCATTTCAGAGTTGGAAGTCCCCTTACTGGTCTTCCAGGCCTGATCCAAGTCGCTAACCCCTGTAGGGTTTCATATGGTCTCTGCTTAAGCAGCTAATCTCCTACCAGAGGGGCCCATCTCATCTTTGGGGCATAATAATCATGTGAAAAGTATTCTTCCTCTTGAGTCCAGGGCTTCTGCCTTATAACAAGACCCATTCATTGTAGTTCTGTTCAGTAATGGACAAGTGGAATGTCCAGGGAGGCACTTCACTCCCCAATCATTGAACTTGAATCTACCTCCATGTAATTTACTCCAGTTAGAGGATTTCTCTTCTTGTGCCTTTGGATACACTTCCTCAGTGATCACAGCAGCCCTAAATGGTTTCGGAGACAACACACGAAGCCCCTGAGTGTTGGCACATCTTCCTACTCACAACTTCTCCTTGTCTTCTGTATCTCCTATATCTCTTCCTTTTCCTCTGATATCTGCACCCAGCTCTCGAATAATTCTTCTGGAAACTAAGCATGGACTCATACACAGAAGGCAGAGGGTTCTAGTGGACAGAGCAGAGGAACTTGCTTCAAGCCCTGGCAAATTTCTCTAAAGCTTCATAGTATTATTACTTACCCAATGGTGATGGGAGAGTATAATGATAGAATGTAAGTGAATGTTCATTATAAAATACAAAGTATTATAAAGCTACTGAAGACTTTACCACTAAATTCTAAAAGACCTCAAGCATCATGTGGTCCCAGCTCCTTGTTTTACACTAGAAGACGTTAAACAGAGAAGAAACTGACCTATCCAAGGACCACAGGAACAGTTAGAGGCAGGGCTAAAACGGAACCCGTATTTTGCCACTCACAGTCTCTTGCTCCCTCTACTGCCTGTGTGTTAAACAATGAGGGAAATCAGTAAAATCACCCTTGCACAGACCCTTAATAGTACCCAACACATATTAGGTGCTCCATCACTAGAGGCTGAAGAAATAGTCCAGGAAACAAAAGAATGAATAAATGACTGGTACTTGTTTCTGATGACATTTTATGGTTTCCTCCAAATGTACCTCTGTTTTTAATCATTTTTTAATTAGGTCTCTAGTAAAGAGCTTGGTTTTCAAAATGTACATGGGAAGATTAAATGAGACAATGCATTAAAGTGCTGAAAAGCTGTGTCTGGCAGTCAATAAATGTTAACTAATTATCATTCTTTGTTTTCTAGCCATGATCTTAGCAATAAGATCATGCTAACGCAATAAGGACTCACCAATCTGAAAATCACTTTGCAATCTACTAACAAAAGGAATTCTGGAATTGCAACAGTATCACTAGTATTTGTCAGTTCCTATCCTGTGATTTTAACTAGGCCATCCATGCCCATCCTTTGCAGTTAGCACCCAAAAAGATACAAAGCTTGCGTTAGCACCCAAAAAGATACAAAGTCCTGAATTCTCTCACTTCCTCCTTGGGGCTCCTGTTTATGCAGCCCCTGACCTTTGGGCTCTGTCTCCCATTCCAGTAAGCACTTGTCTATTGGACCTGACAATTTATTTGGCTTTGTGCTGTTTGAACCTTAGCACTCTTGCTCTATTTCAATCTCACTCAAGGTTTTGGAATTTCCCTCTGGTTCTCTCCACTCCCCTGCCTGCGCCCTGGTAGCTCTCCTCCTTCTAAACAAGGCCCATCCGCTTGACCCAAGTTGGTGTGTTTTCCTCTCAACATTGTAGCATTTGTTATAAATATTGATCTTTTTTATGATACTGGGAGCTGGGAGTTAGAATTTAGGCTCTTAGTATTTCTGTGTTTCAGGAAAGGGGAAAAATGGAATGTTGCCAAGAGGTTTTTTTTTTTCTTTATTTTTGTGTTAACTGAACTGGCTTTTTCTACCTCTTTTCATCTGTTCACCTCTGGTCTCCCAGTTTGACGATGCTCAGATTCAACCTGCCCTGGAAGAGTGACACCTGAGTGCTTCATGGGTTTTTTTCCCTTCGAGGGCTTCATTCACATACCTACAAATTGCCATAGTGATCTGAATCAGTTGCCAAAATGCTTGAAGCTTCCTTCTGAATCTCTGAACCCATCTGAGAATTTGACAAAAGACTAAAGACTAAACTTGGGCCAATGCCAGTACAAAGAAAGAGCTTGGATAAACTCATCAGTTAGGATTATACCGGAAGTTCTGATGTGGACAGAAATATTGATTCTCTTTTTAATCTCTGTGTCTTGTGATGAATTACCATTTCATATCTTCTCCTTTGTCGATGATACATCTATCCCAGATATATCCCACCCGCAATGTAAATTCCTTCGGAGCCTGGACTTGATCTGTTTATAATCACAGCTCTGTCCTCAACAGCTAAAGTGCTCAGCAAATAGCAGGCCGCCAATTGGTGTTTGTTGAATACTGAATGAATAAACAAATGAATGAGAAGCAGGATAGCGTTGTGGTTGGACAACAGCCTTTGACATCAAAGAGATCCCAGCTCGATTTTTGATTATGCCACTTCCCATCTTTGAGACTTCTCTGGATTTCTATTTCTTCATCAATAAAATGGGGGTGATAATAGCACCTACCTCATAGGTTTTGGGAGAATTAAAATAGTGCATGTAAAATTCTTAGCACAGTAGCTGGCATATTTTTAGAACTTAATAAATGTTCACTATGATGTCTGTTCTTTTCAGTGAAAATCCTCAATATTGAAGCTTATTAGAGGTAATTGAACTAATTTAACGTGACTAGTAGTGATGACTGTACTAAAGACGAATTAGTTTAATTCATCTGTCAGCAAGATTTTACTTAAAGAGCCAAGTTGACAAAACATGTACTGGTCACGCTCACTGTGTTTAAAGCACTATCCTAGGCTTTCAGGAGTGGGCAGGATGCAAAGATAGATACGGCACAGTCTCTTCCCTCTAAGAGTATAAAATCTAGAAGACTTACTGTGTGTGGTACTGTACTAAGTATACAGATATAGGAGGTATTGTTACCTTCCTCATCATCTGAGTTACTCTGTGTGCTTTGCAGAAAATTATTCTGCGACGCTCAGCTTCTCCTTTGAATACTTTCAATAACAAGAAACCTACTGCCTCATGAATCAGCTTATCCTGTTTGGGAACAGTCATTACGTTTAGAAAGATCGTCCTTAAAATTAGCACAAATCTACCTCCCTACAATTTTTACACATGGATCTAACTTCTGCCTTTTGGAAACACCCAGAAAAAAATCCATGTTTTTCCCCTTATATCAGAAGTCAACAAAATAAAGCCTACAGGCCAAATCCAGCTCACCATTTATTTTTGTAAATAAAGTTTTATTAGAACACAGTCAAGCCTATTCATTCACATATCGTCTGTGACTGCTTTTGCACAATAGAGTAGTTGCAACAGAGAACATGTGGCCCACAAAGCCAAAAATATTTACTGTTTGGGCCTTAAAGAAAAACTTGTTCAACCTCTGCTCTATATGACAGAACTTCAAACACTTAAAGACAACTAACATGTCTCCTCTTAAAGTGGAAAGCCCAGAACTGAGCCTAGAACTCTAAATAGAGACAGAATGAAGTGGCACTATCACCTCCCTTTTTCTGGACATCATACTTCTAATTATGTGGCCAGAGATCAAGTCAGTCTTTGATTGACACACAATACTGGAGTCTATCAGGGACTAAACCTCTGAGATTTCTCCCCCAGGAGCTTCTGTTAAGTTACGCCTCTGCACCCTGCACTGGTGAAGCCTAGTGTCAGACACTATCTACAAAACTTTAATCTTTCCAGTCTGTCCCAAGCAATCAGAAAACAATTCAGCATATATTCAAGGGCTGTAGCAGTCAGGATCAGAAAGGAAAAAGATGACATACTTAGCTAGGATGTTTAAGAAAATGTAATCTTATAATTTACATACCTGTGGGCAGAGTTGAGAAAAGTAACAAGGGAATTTGTCACCACCCTCTCTGCCTAGAGGGGAATGGGGAGGGATGGATTTTGGCGGGACCCAGTGAGAGCTGGGGCTGCCCACCTGGAGCTGTGGCAGTGGAGACACAACCACTGCTGGAAGCAGGCCAGGACGAAGGCAGGGGGGTTGGGAAACAGATACCCTGATGTGTTCTGCTCCCATGCTCTGCCTCCCATGGGTGGGGCCCAACCAGAGCTGGAGGACAAGAGCATCACAGGAGCCAGCCCACAGGGCACAGAAGAGGGCTGAGAGTAGGCGTGGGAGTCGGGGTAGAGAGTGACAAGGGCTAAATGGTGTGCCAGGCATTTTTTTAAATTCTGAATGAATAAACAGATGAATGAATGAAGTAAGTCCAAGACCTGGCACTCAGTCAATGTTTGTTGAACTGCAGGAGTGAAAGGACCACAATCTCCTTTACTTCTTCTTGCTCCAGAGCCCTGACTACTGCTGCTCGCCATTCCGGACTTTCCACCCCCAACGCGGCCCTCCTCCTGTACTCCACTCCTGCACTCTCCCCTAGCCTCTGCTGATCCCTCAGCGCTTCCCGCCGAAGAGTAAAAAGTGTGGATTTAATTTGGGAGGCAACAGAGCAGAGCAGGGGTTGTTTTAACCAGAGTTAGACCATTATCAAAGAGAGGGCTTTAAGTCCTGAAATGATTCCCAGAATTTAAAATACATTCTAGAATGTTCAGAATTTTAAAATGAAAAATTCAGCATCACTGTATCCTATGGAGAAAAATTGGTGGCTTCTGAGAAAGCTGCCCCAGACAGTTGCGTTATGAACTCTGGGTTCACCAGACACCTCATTAGCTGATGCCTTGGGGCTGGCCGTTTTACGCTCACATGGGCTCATCACATCATAGGTTTTTATTGCAAAGATGTCTGGGCTCTGCATTCATTAGGCCAGTAGCGGTGACGCTGAGGAATTGGGGGTGTGTGAGAGAGATTCGTGTTGGCTTGAAGCCGCTGGTAGCAATCCGCAGCTGCCTGCCTTCCACTTCCTTCTCCATGGGTGTCAGCATGGAGAACACTCAGCCCTGGATTCCTTGAACAATAATCCCCAAGATTCTGGATTTTGAAGACATAGAAATTATTTAAAAGTATTATTTGGCCTGCTACTCTGGTTAGATTGTTTGTTTTCGCATGGAATGTGCAAGAGAAAACTGAGCACTAAATTAGGAATTGTTGTCTTTATATCAAAGCAAATTTTAAAAAGTAACTGCACACATATAGGAGCCTATTTTGTATTCAAGTCCTGAAATCATTTTTGTTCTAACTCAGATCCATACTATTAGCAATTGTCACCTCATGCCTCAGAGACCCAGGCCAGTTAGTCCTCAGAGTTTAAAATGTCTTAGACAAAACCTAGAGCCAGATATATTGGAAGGAACAAGATGGGAACCATGATTCCAGATGGGCATAGCCCAGCTGATAAAAGCCCACACACAACAGCCCAGGGAACAGCCCTGTCACTACCAAAAATTATTCACATCTCGAAAAGCAGGCTTCTGCCAATGCTCATATGAACCCATGAGATAGAATCAAACTCGAGCTTTGAGCTGGAGTGGCCAAATTCCCAGTTCAGCCATGGCTATGACAGGATATGTCAATAAATTTCATTCAAGGTCTCCAGGGCCAAATTTCACAAAGTCAAATCCCAATTAGGATAACTGGCAACATTTTAGGAAGATCTGTAGATAAGATAATAGTACTATATCAACGTTAATTTTCTGATTTTAGTCATTACATGATGGTTATATAAGAGAATGCCCTTGCTCTTAGGAAAACACGACAGAAATATTAGAGGGCGAAGAGACATCATGACTTATTCTCAAATGATTTAATAAAAATAATCATTTGTGTATACAGAAAAGAAAGAGAATGATAGGGATATCCCTGGCGGTCCAGTGATTAAGATTCTGGGCTTCCACTGCAGGGGGTGCAGGTTTGATCCCTGGTTGGGAATGAAGATCCCATGTGCTGCATGGTGTGGCCAAAAAATTTTTTAAAAAAAAGAAGAAAGAGTATGATAAACCAAATGTAAAATATTAATAAGTAGGGTATCTGGGTAAAGGGAATATAACATTTTTTTAGTATTTTTGCAACTTTTCTATAAGTTTGAAATTACTTCATAATAAGGTTGATAGAAAACTAATTCAAAAAAAAAAAAAAAACTAGAGCTGTCTTATGCCATCACTGAAGTGCAGTGATTTCAGTCCTGCTCTTGCTGCAAAGTGAGTAAGAAATGGCATCTCCTGTTTCATCATCTTTGAGCTAAAATGAGTCATTTCCTCTTTCAGCTAAAGAACTCTTCTATTCATGGAGGCGAACGCTAAGGATGCTTTCCACATGAACCTTGAGGTAAGGGGAACTTGACACGTGCCCCTCTGTCACATCGCCCAACTGTCCTACTGTGCGCTTCATCCAGGCTCAGGAAAGGACTCTTCTCTCTTGGCTCACAGAGAGAATAGTTTCGAACCAGTCAACATCCACATTGCTGCATTCTGCTGTTCTCAAAGGCCTTTTCGATCTCCCCAGCCTATCCTGCCCAGAAAACCCTTCTCTGTTTTTCTCAACGAAAATACCACACCTATTAAGAGCTGATATCTCCTCGTGGTGCATTTATGGGAGATTTTAATTTTCTCTTCATAGTTGTCTGTACTTGAGAAAATTTCAACAATGACTGTGTTATTCTTTTAAAATCAGAAAAAGAAATATTGTGTTTGCTTTTATTTTCCCAAGCAGCTCTGCATAAATTCTTGCCATGGTTTTCTGTGTCCCCTTCAGCCCCTACGATTGTCACAGCTGCCTGTCCCCTTCCTCCCAGCCCACTGACAGTCCTCATGGAAAGACTCAGACATGCTGGGCTCTGCATCTTCCCTATCTACCTTCGACAGGGAAAATCACTTCCTGGTCCCATGACCCACTGAACCCCAGGCACAATCTACTGACTTGGATCTCACAAGTTTTTGTTTGCCTCTCCCCACCTACAATATCCTATTGCCATTTTGGAGTCGGAGTTGGGTAGAAGTACTTAACTCACATATTCCCCCTTCATGCCAGCTCAAATACCATGCCCCAACTCCATCTCCCTAGGATACCAGGCCCAGCTGATAAATCGGTCGTAAAGTATTATGAGTCCATTTGACAGATGGAGAAACCAAGCCTCAAGGCTACCCTCTGTATGTACTACAGAAAAATGGGATCTTGACCCTCTGAGACCAACTTGGCACGTGTCACCTTGAGGATGCACTCTCTCTTTCAGAGCGTGTTAAGTTAAGGACTCATGAAGATATGAAACTGACTAGGTCATGGGTAGATGAGAATTATCCTAGGATTTCCTGAGGTCACCCCAGGGTACTTGTCCTCCAATACTGAAAAGTGATGGTCCTTTGAGGACCACCTGATACGTCAGTGTCAAGAACCAAGCCTGGGCTTTCCCTCGGGGCCAGAGTTTCTCACCTTTAGCACTGTTGACATTCTAGGACAGATAATTCTTTGTCGTGGAGGCTGTCTTGTGCATTGTAGCGTGTTTAGCAGCACCCCTGGTCTCCACCCACTAAATGCCAGTATTCCACCCCCCACCCCACTTGTGACAACCAACCATGTCTTCAGATGTAGCCTAGGGTTCCAGAGAGGAGAAAGTCCTACCCTCAGTAGTGACAATAAAATCATGTTTCCAGACATTGCCAGGCATCCCCTGGGTTGGGGGAGACAAAATCCCCCACAAGAAAAACCCCTGCTCTAAGCTACCTCAGCCCAGCAAAGACTTGTATTTTTCACGCGAGTAGACTGAAATTTATAGTGTTCAGAGTAAACATTAGCAAGGACTTGCAGAAGGGATGCCATAAGTTGTCAAAGTGCTTCCTCACAGCAAGACCCTTTGGCTTAAAGCCCAGGAGTATTTGGTAACACTGCAACCGGTGAATCAACCCAGCCAAACCACCAGCTTCTCGGATTTTCTCTCTTCTTCCTAGGCTTCTGCCCCTTGATTCCAAATGCCTCATGAGGTTTGGTTGAGTGAAAGGCAAACGGGAGAGGACAGAGTAACACTAAATGCTTGAGCAATCCTTCCCTTCATGAGGTCTGGAGAAGCACAGCATGATCTAAACTGCGTTGCACAGCACCAGGGAGGGTTGGCTACTCTTTTTTATTTATATGTATACTTATTTACAAACCACATCCGCCCCTCATTATCCTCAACCCTTTACCCAACCTAGTGTTTGGTGTGAAAATGTTGGCTTCTGATACCAGTAGGTATCTGTGAAAACACAGGCAAGAACTTGAGAGCAGTCCCATGGTTGTCCAAAAGAAACAGAAACGCTGCTCAGTTTCAGGCTGAAAGGAACATCCAGAAAGCAATGTTCATAAAAGAATTCAGAGGAAACAAAATGGTCCCTATACAGGAGGATTAGAATTAAGAGTAAAATCACACTTCCTGTCTGATACCCCACCAGAAGTGCCACAGTCCATTTTGTGGCCTTCCGTCTGGTTTCTGGTCTCTTTGAACTGTTAACCCTTCAATCCTGTCCAGTGGTAATGACCCCTCCCTAACAACCTCTCCCTGGCACCTCCTCCCCAGAGTGGAACAGAATGCCACTCTGAATGGCATGCCAGGTTCTTTTGTAGGAGGTTGGCATCCTTTAGGCTCTGCCCATTCCAGCCGTCCCACATCCAGCTCTTTCCCAGGCTCCCATCCAAACATCTTTGACCTTAACTCTCCCCAAACTGCAAGAGACTAGGAGGAACTTTGAAGCAGCCCAGGGCACTGGGGACGATGGGCCCATCCATAGAGTATGCTTTGAGGTCACTCTAAAACTCTAAGCCTATAATCTTTTCACCCATCGAGCTTGCCTACTAGAGTCCTTCAAATGCCTATCATTTAGGCCTCTGCATTGACTGAAGCACGACATTGTTCAATACCTACGCATTTACCTAAGAAGGGTAAGAACTTAAAACATGGATAGGAATTTGTTTGTCAGATTAACTTGTAGGTACCTCTCTAAGAAAGGGGGCCTTGAGGTTGGGACACAGGAAGATTAACTGTTTTTTGGGTTTTTTAAAGTATACTTGATTTACAATGTTGTGTTAATTTCTGCTGTATAGAAAAGTGATTCAGTTATATGTATATAAGTATATACATATATATATATGTATATATATATACACATTCGTTTTTTATATTCATTTCCATTATGGTTTGTCATAGGGTATTAAATATAGTTTCCTGTGCTATACAGTAGCACCTTGTTGTTTATCCATTCTATATATTATAGCTTACATCTGCTAACCCCAACCTTTATTTTTTTTTAACATCTTTATTGGAGTATAATTGCTTTACAATGGTGTGTTAGTTTCTGCTTTATAACAAAGTGAGTCAACTATATATATACATATATCCCCATATCTTCTCCCTCTTGCGTCTCCCTCCCACCCTCCCTATCCCACCCCTCTAGGTGGGCACAAAGCACCGAGCAGATCTCCCTGTGCTATACAGCTGCTTCCCACTAGCTATCTATTTTACATTTGGTAGTGTATATATGTCCATGCCACTCTCTCACTTCGTCCCAGCTTACCCTTCTCCCTCCCTGTGTCCTCAAGTCCATTCTCTACGTCTGCGTCTTTATTCCTGTCCTGCCCCTAGGTTCATCAGAACCATTTTTTTTTTTTAGATTCCATATATATGTGTTCACATACGGTATATATTTTTCTCTTTCTGACTTACTTCACTCTGTATGACAGTCTCTAGGTCCATCCACCTCACTACTAATAATTCAATTTCGTTTCTTTTATGGCTAATATTCCATTGTACATATGTGCCACATCTATATGCATTCATCTGTCGATGGACACTTAGGTTGAATCCATGTCCTGGCTATTGTAAGTAGAGCTGCAATGAACATTGTGGTACATGACTCTTTTTGAATTATGATTTTCTCAGGGTATATGCCCAGTAGTGGGATTGCTGGGTCGTATGGTAGTTCTATTTTTAGTTTTTTAAGGAACCTCCATACTGTTCCCCATAGTGGCTGTATCAATTTACATTCCCTCCATCAGTGCAAGACGGTTCCCTTTTCTCCACACCCTCTCCAGCATTTATAGTTTGTAGATTTTTTGATGATGGCCATTCTGACCGGTGTGAGGTGATATCTCATTGTAGTTTTGATTTGCATTTCTCTAATGATTAGTGATGTTGAGCATTCTTTCATGTGTTTGTTGGCAATCTGTATATCTTCTTTGGAGAAATGTCTGTGTAGTTCTTCTGCCCATTTTTGCACTGGGGTTGTTTGTTTTTTTGATATTGAGCTGCTTGTAAATTTTGGAGATTAATCCTTTGTCAGTTGCTTCATTTGCAAATATTTTCTCCCATTCTGAGGGTTGCCTTTTCATCTTGTTTATGGTTTCCTTTGCTGTGTAAAAGCTTTTAAGTTTCATTAGGTCCCATTTGTTTATTTTTGTTTTTATTTCCATTTCTTTAGGAGGTGGGTCCAAAAGGATCTTGCTGTGATTTATGTCATAGAGTGTTCTGCTTATGTTTTCCTCTAAGAGTTTTATGGTGTCTGGCCTTACATTTAGGTCTTTAATCCATTTGAAGTTTATTTTTGTGTATGGTGTTAGGGAGTATTCTAATTTCACTCTTTTACATGTAGCTGTCCAGTTTTCCCAGCACCACTTATTGAAGAGGCTGTCTTTTCTCCACTGTATATTCTTGCCTCCTTTATCAAAGATAAGGTGACCATATGTGCGTGGGTTTATCTTTGGGCTTTCTATCCTGTTGCATTGATCTATATTTCTGTATTTGTGCCAGTACCATACTGTCTTGATTACTGTAGCTTTGTAGTATAGTCCAAAGTCAGGGAGCCTGATTCCTTCAGCTCCGTTTTTCTTTCTCAAGATTACTTTGGCTATTCGGGGTCTTTTGTGTTTCTATGCAAATCGTGAAATGTTTTGTTCTAGTTCTGTGAAAAAGGCCATTGGTAGTTTCATACGGATCGCATTGAATCTGTAGATTGCTTTGGGTAGTATTGTCATTTTCACAATCCAAGAACATGGTATACCTCTCCATCTGTTTGTGTCATCTTTAATTCCTTTCATCAGTGTCTGATATTTTTCTGCATACAGGTCTTTTGTCTTCTTAGCTAGGTTTATTCCTAGGTATTTTATTCTTTTTGTTGCAGTGGTAAATGGGAGTGATTCCTTAATTTCTCTTTCAGATATTTCATCATTAGTGTATAGGAATGCAAGAGATTTCTATGCATTAATTTTGTATCCTGCTACTTTACCAAATTCATTGATTAGCTCTAGTAGTTTTCTGGTGGCATCTTTAGGATTCTCTATGTATAGTATCATGTCATCGGCAAACAGTGACAGCTTTACTTCCTCTTATCCGAATTGGATTCCTTTTATTTCTTTTTCTTCTCTGATTGCTGTGGCTAATACTTCCAAAACTGTGTTGAATAATAATGGTGAGAGTGGACAACCTTGTCTTGTTCCTGATCTTAGTGGAAATGGTTACAGTTTTTCACCATTGAGAACGATGCTGGCTGTGGGTTTGTCATATATGGCCTTTATTATGTTGAGGTAAGTTCCCTCTATACCTACTTTCTGGAGGGTTTTTATATAAATGGGTGTTGAATTTGTCAAAAGCTTTTTCTGCCTCTATTGATATGATCATATGGTGTTTCTCCTTCAATTTGTTAATATGGTTTATCACGTTGATTAATTTGCATATGTTGAAGAATCCTTGCATTCCTGGCATAAATCCCACTTGATCATTGAGTATGATCCTTTTAAGGTGCTGTTGGATTCTGTTTACTAGTATTTTGTTGAGGATTTTTGCATCTATGTTCATCAGTGATATTGGCCTGTAGTTTTCTTTCTTTGTGACATCTTTGTCTGGTTTTGGTACCAGGGTGATGGTGGCCTCGTAGAATGAGTTTGGGAGTGTTCCTCCCTCTGCTATATTTTGGAAGAGTTTGAGAAGGATGGGTGTTAGCTCTTCTCTAAATGTTTGATCGAATTCACCTGTGAAACCATCTGGTCCTGCACTTTTGTTTGTTGGAAGATTTTTAATCACAGTCTCAATTTCAGTGCTTGTGATTGGTCTGTTTATATATTCTATTTCTTCCTGTTCAGTCTCGGAAGGTTGTGCTTTTCTAAGAATTGTTCCATTTCTTCCAGGTTGTCCATTTTATTGGCATATAGTTGCTTGTAGTAATCTCTCATGTTCCTTTGTATTTCTGCAGTGTCAGTTGTTACTTCTCCTTTTTCATTTCTAATTCTATGGACTTGAGTCTTCTCCCTTATTTTCTTGATGAGTCTGGCTAATGGTTTATCAATTTTGTTTATCTTCTCAAAGAACCAGCTTTTAGTTTTATTGATCTTTGCTATTGTTTCCTTCATTTCTTTTTCATTTATTTCTGGTCTGATCTTTATGATTTCTTTCCTTCTGCTAACTTTGGGGGTTTTTTGTTATTCTTTCTCTAATTGCTTTAGGTGTAAGGATAGGTTGTTTATTTGAGCTGTTTCTTATTTCTTGAGATAGGATTTTATTGCTATAAACTTCCCTCTTAGAACTGCCTTTGCTGGATCCCATAGGTTTTGGGTCCTCGTGTTTTCACTGTCATTTGTTTCTAGGTATTTTTTTTATTTCCTCTTTGATTTCTTCAGTGATCTCTTGGTTATTTAGTCATGTATTGTTTAGCCTCCATGTGTTTGTATGTTTTAGAGATTTTTTTCTGTAATTGATATCTACTCTCATAGCGTTGTGGTCGGAAAAGATACTTGATACGATTTCAATTTTCTTAAATTTACCGAAGCTTGATTTGTGACCCAAGATATGATCTATCCTGGAGAATGTTCCATGAGCTCTTGAGAAGAAAGTGTATTCTGTTGTTTTTGGATGGAATATCCTATAAATATCAATTAAGTCCATCTTGTTTAATGTATCATTTAAAGCTTGTGTTTCCTTATTTATTTTCATTTTGGATGATCCATTGGTGAAAGTGGGGTGTTAAAGTCCCCTACTATGATTGTGTTACTGTCGATTTCCCCTTTTATGGCTGTTAGCATTTGCCTTATGTATTGAGGTGCTCCTATGTTGGATGCATAAATATTTACAATTGTTATGTCTTCTTCTTAGATTGATCCCTTGATCGTTATGTAGTGTCCTTCTTTGTCTCTTGTAATAGCCTTTATTTTAAAATCTATTTTGTTTGATAGGAGAATTGCTAGTCCAGGTTTCTTTTGATTTCCATTTGCATGGAATATCTTTTTCCATCCCCTCACTTTCAGTCTGTATGTGTCCCTAGGTCTGATGTGGGTCTCTTGTAGACAGCATATGTATGGGTCTTGTGTTTGTCTCCATTCAGCCAGTCTATGTCTTTTTGTTGAGCAATTAATCCATTTACATTTAAGGTAAATATTAATATGTCTGTTCCTATTACCATTTTCTTAATTGTTTTGGGTTTGTTACTGTAGGTCTTTTCCTTCTCTTGTGTTTCCTGCCTAGAGAAGTTCCTTTAGCATTTCCTGTAAAGCTGGTTTAGTGGTGCTGAATTCTCTTAGCTTTTGCTTGTCTGTAAAGGTTTTAATTTCTCCATCGAATCTGAATGAGATCCTTGCTGGGTACAGTAATCTTGGTTGTAGGTTTTTCCCTTTCATCACTTTAAATATGTCTTGCCACTCCTTTCTGGCTTGCAGAGTTTCTGCTGAAAGGTCAGCTGTTAACCTTATGGGGATTCCCTTGTATGGTATGTTTTTTTCCCTTGTTGCTTTTAATATTTTTTCTTTGTATTTATTTTTGAAAGTTTGATTAATATATGTCTTGGCAAGTGTGTCCTTGGATTTATCCTGTTTGGGACTCTCTTCGCTTCCTGCACTTGACTATTTCCTTTCCTATATTAGGGAATTTTTCAACTATAATCTCTTCAAATATTTTCTCAGTCTCTTTCTTTTTCTCTTCTTCTTCTGGTGCCCCTATAATTCGAATGTTGGTGCATTTAATGTTATCCCAGAGGTCTCTGAGACTGTCCTCAATTCTTTTCATTCTGTTTTCTTTATTCTGCTCTACCATAGTTATTTCCACTATTTTATCTTCCAGGTCACTTATCCGTTCTTCTGCCTCAGTTATTCTGCTATTGATTCCTTCTAGAGAATTTTTAATTTCATTTATAGTGTTGTTCATCATTGTTTGTTTGCTCTTTAGTTCTTCTAGGTCCTTGTTAAACGTTTCTTGTATTTTCTCCATTCTACTTCCAAGATTTTGGATCATCTTTACTATCATTACTCTGAATTCTTTTTCAGATAGACTGCCTATTTCCTCTTCATTTGTTTGGTCTGGTGGGTTTTTACCTTGCTCCTTCATCCACTGTGTATTTCTCTATCTTCTCATTTTGCTTAAGTTACTGTGTTTGGAGTCTCCTTTTCACAGGCTGCAGGTTCATAGTTCCCGTTGTTTTTGGTGTCTGCCCCCAGTGGCTAAGTTTGGTTCAGTGGGTTGTGTAGGCTTCCTGGTGAAGGGTACTAGTGCCTGTGTTCTGGTGGATGTGGCTGGATGTTGTCTTTCTGGTGGGCAGGACCACATCCGGTGGTGTGATTTGGGGTGTCTGTGACCTTGTTATAATTTTAGGCAGCCTCTCTGCTAATGGGTGGAGTTGTGTTCCTGTCTTGCTAGTTGTTTGGCGTAGGGTGTCCAGCACTGTAGCTTGCTGGTTGTTGAGTGGAGCTGGGTCTTAACATTGAGATGGAGAACTCTGGGAGAGCTTTTGCTGTTTGATATTACGTGGAGCCAGGAGGTCTCTGGTGGACCAATTTCCTGAACTTGGCTCTCCCACCTCAGAGGCCCAAGCCTGACACCTGGCCGGAGCACCAAGACCCTGTCAGCCACATGGCTCAGAAGAAAAGAGAGGGAGAAAGAAAGAAAGAAAAAAAGGAAGGAAGGAAGAAAGAAAGGAAGGAAGGAAGGAAAGATGGAAGGAAGGAAGGAAGGAAAGAAGAAAGAAAATAAAAAGAAATAAAGTTACTAAAATAAAAAAATTATTAAAAATTAAAAGGAATTTTTAAAAAAAGAAAGAAGAAAGAAAGAAAGAAGAGAGCAACCAAACCAAAAAACAAATCCACCAATGATAACAAGCACTAAAAACTATACTAAAAAAAAAACCAAAACAGACAGAGAGAACCCTAGGAAAAATGGTAAAAGCAAAGCTATACAGACAAATAGACAAATCACACAAAGCATACACATACACACTCACAAAAAGAGAAAAAAGGAAAATATATATATATATATATCTATATATAAAAAAAAGGAAAAGAGCAACCAAATCAATAAACACATCTACCAATGATAATAATCTCTAAATACTAAACTAAGATAAACATAAAACCAGAAACCAGTCAGTCGCAGACAGCAAATCCTAAGTCTACAGTTGCTCCCAAAGTCCACCTCCTCAATTTGGGATGATTTGTTGTCTGTTCAGGTATTCCACAGATGCAGGGTACATCAAGTTGATTGTGGAGATTTAACCTGCTGCTCCAGAGGCTGCTGGGAGAGATTTCCCTTTCTCTTCTTTGTTCGCACAGCTCCTGGGGTTCAGCTTTGGATTTGGACCCGCCTCTGCCTGTAGGTTGCCTGAGGGCGTCTGTTCTTCGCTCACACAGGACGGGGTTAAAGGAGCAGCTGATTCAGGGGCTCTGGCTCACTCAGGCCGGGGAGAGGGAAGGGTACGGATGCAGGGCGAGCCTGCGGCGGCAGAGGCCAGCATGACATTGCAACAGCCTGAGGCGCTGTGCATTCTCCCGGGGAAGTTGTCCCCAGATCACGGGAGCCTGGCCGTGGCGGGCTGCACCGGCTCCCGGGAGGGGCGGTGTGGAGAGTGACCTGTGATCGCACACAGGCTTCTTGGTGGTGGCAGCAGCAGCCTTAGCGTCTCATGCCCGCCTCTGGGGTCCGCACTGATAGCCGCAGCTCTCACCCATCTCTTGAGCTCGTTTAGGCGGTGCTCTAAATCCTCTCTCCTTGTGCACCCTGAAACAATGGTCTCTTGCCTCTTCGGCAGCTCCAGACCTTTTCCCAGACTCCCTCCCTGCTAGCCGTGGCGCACTAACCCCTTCAGGCTGTGATCACGCAGCCAACCCCAGTCCTCTCCCTGGGATCTGACCTCCAAAGCCCCAGCCTCAGCTCCCAGCCCCCGCCCGCCCCAGCAGGTGAGCAGACAAGCCTCTCGGGCTGGTGAGTGCTGCTCGGCACCGCTCCTCTGTGCGGGAATCTCTCCACTTTGCCCTCCGCACCCCTGTGGCTGCACTCTCCTCCGTGGCTCTGAAGCTTCCCCCCTCTGCAACCCGCAGTCTCCGCCTGCGAAGGGGCTTCCTAGTGTGTGGAAACCTTTCCTCCCTCACAGCTCCCTCCCACTGGTGCAGGTCGCATCCCTACTCTTTTGTCTGTTTCTTTTTTTTCTTTTGCCCAACCCAGGTATGTGGGGGGTTTCTTGCCTTTTGGGAGGTCTGAGGTCTTCTGCCAGCATTCAGCAGGTGTTCTGTAGGAGCTGTTCCACATGTAGATGTATTTCTTGTATATTTGTGGGCAGGAAGGTGATCTCCATATCTTACTCCTCTGTCATCTTGAAGGTCTCCCCTATCCCCAACCTTACACTCCATCCTTTCCCCAACCCCCTTCCCCTTGGCAACCAGAAGTCTGTTCTTTGTGTTCAGGAGTCTGTTTCTGTTTTGTAGACAGGTTCATTTGTATCATATTTTAGATTACACATATAAGTGATATTATATGATATTTGTCTTTCTCTTTCTGTCTTACTTCACTTAGTATGATAATCTCTATTTGCATCCATGTTGCTGCAAATGGCATTATTTCATTCTTTCTATGGCTGAGTAGTATTCCATTGTATATATGTCCCACATCTTCTTTATCCATCCTCTGCAGGACAGGTTAGTTGTGATTGGAGTGGAAGGACTGAAATGATTGAGGTATTGAGCTCCAGACCTGCACTGTCGAACACACTAGCCACTGGCTTCATGTGGTAATTTTAATGTAAATTCATTGAAATTAAATAATATTAAAAATTCAGTTCCTCGGTCACACTGGCCACATTTCAAATGTTTGACAGTCACATATGGTTATGGTTGCTATATTGGACAGAGAAGACATAGACCATTTCCATCATCGTAGGGAGTTCTGTTGTGTGGAACTCCTCTTGACTTTGCTGGAACTGCCAACGCAGAGTTCTGGGAAGCAGAGGGAGCCTGAAATGACCTCTGTGTAGGGAAGGACAGAGAGGAGTAGGAGAGAGAACAGAATTTGAAAGAGAAAGCAAAAGGGCACCAAAGGCAAACTTTGTGTGCTTTGCCCAGACTCCAGCCCTGAGCAAACATGAAGCCACCCCACCACAAAGCTCTTGGTGTTGATACCTGCAAATAAAGGAGCGATTGGCATTGGCTTTGGGCCCCATTTCCTCCATTGTATGGCCCCTGGGATCTGTGGCTCCTTGTGAAACAAATGACCCTGTCCTGAGTCCTGAGCCAAGAGGGACACAGGGGTCACTGGACTCCCAGCCAAAGGGAAATCATCACCATGGTGGCACGTGGCAGCCCCTCAGTAACCAAGAGTCCTAAAGCAAGGATACTTGGGAGTTCCTAAATCAAAAGACATTCAGGGAGAAAGAAGAACCTTCTCCATCTGGAATTAGACCTCCACTCAGAGAGTCAGAGAGACGTGGAGGATCTGGGAGCATTCACCTCTTACTGACCACTGGTTCACACTCACATAGCACTTGGAGTCCCGTGGAGACTTTTCATAACATTAATTCATCTCATCCTCACAATAGTTGGCTGAGGAAAGCAAGACAGATGTGACCCTCTCGACAGTTTCTATTAAAAGAAATTCATCTCAGAAAGAGGAAGAGATGGGCCCAAATCAATCTGACTGAGAAATGGCAGAACCAGCTCTAGAAACCGCTGCCCAATTCTGTCTGCAGCTTGCGTCACCTCTCAGGTGAATGAGGGTTACTTTGTACCTGTCCAGATCCCTAAGTGTGCCAGCCCCAAAGTGTGTGACCTCCACCTGGATCATACTGCAACCTCAGTTCATGTCCAGTCCCAAGCCCTGACCATCTCGTGGACTCTTCATTACCAAATAACACTTGCTAATGGCCAAGCAAAGGATTAGACTGAGAAAAAGGATGTGACTTTTCCCGGAAGACCCCTCCCAGACAAACATTAATGGTAAAGAGGAAATGGCGCGCATGACAGCCTGGGCACCAGAGCTGCCAAGTCTGTTTTCCTGTGCCCGAGACGCAGGAAGATACAGTTTTCCTGGCTCCCAAAACTCTGAGTCTGCAGTGGGAGACCCTGGAACATGCAGGTGGCTTTTGTTTGCTAGAAAAGTATCCAGAAAACTGAATCAGATTAGTCCATTTATAGGACTTTCAGTGGTTGGTGCCAAATATTGATGACTTTCCTCAAATTTGAGAAAATGTCTCACAACGTGGGAGCTATTTACATACATGGCAAAATAACCAATCAGATTCCGTATTTTCTTGGACAGAGCATGCACATCAAAAATCAGATAGGCAGAGTAATTATTGGACTTTCACTTTTAATGACTGCTAGCACTACATCTGCCATTGTCCAGAGAACTGAAAAGAAAAAAATCAAAAGAATATTCAAACAGATAAAGCAATAGTGAGGATATGATTACTTTGAATGTGCCCAATAAAGCAATACCCCATCCACAAGCTACTTTGTTCCTTCCCTTCACAGCAGCACCCTGATACTTCTCACTCACATCCACCGTTTCCACCCGTAGAGGCCACTAGGGTTGAAAACATACCCATTTCACCAATTAGACCACTGAGCTGTCCATGCCAGACTTTGACGAAATCATCCCCCAAAGGCCAGATGCCTGGCTAAAAGCAGACTAAACCATGGACGTGTAACACTCACCAAAGAAGTTCTGAGAAAACCAGTCCCAGGTTTGCTTTAGGAGCTCATAATACAGCCAAGGACCCAGACTCTTTTTATCTGGGGACCCTTCTCTTCCACCCTCTCTCTTTTGACCAGGGAGGAAAATCTTCCCCAGCAGACCCGAGAAGACTTCTGCCATGTCTCAGTGTCCAGAGCTGGGTGGAATAACCAGTCCTAAACCAATCACAGATAAATGGGAAGTGAGATTACCACAGTTACCTTAGAATGATAACGCCCCATCCCCTGGGACTGAACAGCTGATAGCTGACAAAACTGGGCTCTGTGTGCAAAAACAAAGGGGAAATGGTTGTTGGAGAAGCAACCAGGAGCATCTGCTATACCCATTTATACGCAGGGCTGTGAACAGAGAAAGAAGAGGGACTTTCTACTCGTCATCCCTCAGGTAGCCTCCCCAGGGAAGCCCCCACCCTCCTTGAGTAGGTCAAATCTGCCTGCTCCTGGCTCTCATGGCCCCTGCAGAGCTCCTTCTTAATACTTGTGTCATTTACAGTAAAGTGTTATACCAGCTTTTCTCTTCTCTACCAGCCTAAGTATTAGGAGGGTTGCTTTAGCACAAGACTAAATTATCAGGGCCCTGCCCATGCCTGCTGCATCAGAGATGCTCAGTGGACGTTTGAAAGATGGATGGATGGATGGGTGGATGGATGGATGGATGGATAGGTGTTCCAGCCACTAAACTAGAGTCATCCTGAAGTTTTCTGAAAATGCATTTAAAGGGGTGAATCCTGGTTCTCATTCCTCCTTCCTTTTTCTCTCAAGGAGTTTGCACTGTGAGTACTTTTTGCTCTCGCCACAGATCCAGCCTAGCTCAGATCCCTGGCCATTACATCTTTGATTGGACAGGTGGCTTTTCTGCTAAGAGAGGGCTCCTGAGGGAAGCTGAGTAAAGGGGAAAGAAGAAAAAAAGAGTAAATATAAGCCAGTAAGAGAGATAAGTAATTATCTTGCTGTGTAAGTAGCCCAGATGCTTTGAATGAAGAAGGAAGTTTGAAAGAACATATTGTACAAGAGTGAGAACAGGTGATTAAATCAGGTAGGGACAGGATGTGCCAGTACAAGATGGAGCAAGGTAAGGGGAGAGAGAGACTTTGGCCCTGGGAGTGGTTTCAGGACTTGGCAGAGATGCTCAGATTTCTGGCCATAGACAAGAGAGTGGGGCTTTAACCCTTGAGTCCACCAGCTGCCCCTCTTCCTTACCACCCTTTGGACTTCCAGATTCTCCCACTTTCTCCACCTTCTTTCCCTCTTTTCCACACTTTAAACTTCTAATTCCTTTTGCTTTGTATACCAAGGATGACCAGAAGCTGAGGGGCCGGGGGTAAAACAAGTACCCAACTTCCCAGAGAGAACCCAGTTGAACTTCTTAAACTCGTTTTAAGAAGATGACCGCACCCTTTTCTGAGGCTCAGTGCAAGGGGTTTTACATGAAATTGCCTCTCATCTGTTTGTCAGAAGCTTAATGGCAAATAATAGCTAGTTGCCCCTGGGGATTTTAAATAACCCTAAGATGGACATAATAATGGAATTCTGAGAAGTGGAGGGAGTTCTTAAAAACAAGTAAGCAGGACATCAAGAACTGTTGAAACCCCTCTTTATTGCCCAAGAGATGGGTCACGTGCTCAGACACCACCACTAATTAACACGGGGAGGCTGGCTGTCAACAGCTGAAAATTGTGCCATGACATGTATAACCAATTTCTGTATCCGACCCTAGTGGAGACTTCATCCATGTATTTACATTCCAAAACACCAGGTGTCCATGAAGGGATTGTTTTTATGGTGTTAAAATTTTTATTGGGATTTTCCCCCTCAATTATAAAAGTAATAACTTTTAATTTTATTTAGGTATTTTAGTAATACTTTATTTTATTACAAAAATAATATTTTTTAATTTTAGAATCATCCTCCCAGAGATAACCACTGCTAATATACTGGGTGCATATATATATTCCCAGTTTTTCTTCTGTGCACATGTGGAGATACATATATTAGAATTGAGGTCAAACACATCCACTTCCTGTACTCAGTTATCTTCTTTCTTTCACATGTTTCCATATCATTAAAAGTTTTATCACATTATTTTTAAAATTAAATAATATTTTGCTGAATATCTATACCATGATCTAGTTAAATAAGCCTTTATGATTTGATATTTAGATTTTTTTCCCAATATTCTTTTTTTATAAATAGACCAGGGGAGATTTTTTGTGTGTGTACAGAATTGTTTTTGCACGTCTCTTTTCCTTTGGATAAATTTCTAGAAGTGTATTTTCCAATTCAAAGTGTATCTACAACAGTATGGAGGTTCCTTAAAAAACTAAAAATAGAACTGCCATATGACCCAGCAATCCCACTACTGAGCATATACCCTGAGAAAACCATAATTCAAAAAGAGTCATGAACCACAATATTCATTGCAGCTCTATTTACAATAGCCAGGACATGGAAGCAACTTAAATGTCCATCGACAGGTGAATGGATAAAGAAAATGTGGCACATATATACCATGGAATATTACTCAGCCATAAAAAGAAACGAAATTGAGTTATTTGTAGTGAAGTGGATGGACCTAGAGTCTGTCATACAGAGTGAAGTAAGTCAGAAAGAGAAAAACAAATACCGTATGCTAACACATATATATGGAATCTTAAAAAAACAACAACAACAAATGGTTCTGAAGAACCTAGGGGCAGGACAGGAATAAAGAGGCAGACATAGAGAATGGACACAGGGAGGGGGAAGGGTAAGCTGGGACGAAGAGAGTGGCATGGACATATATACACTACCAAATGTAAAATAGGTAGCTAGTGGGAAGCAGCTGCATAGCACAGGGAGATCAGCTAGGTGCTTTGTGACCACCTAGAGGGGTGGAAGGGAGACGCAAGAGGGAGGAGATATGGGGATATATGTATATGTATAACTGACTCACTTTGTTATACAGCAGAAACTAACACACCATTGTAAAGCAATTATACTCCAATAAAGATGTTAAAAATGAAGAGAAAAAATAAAAATAAAAATGACAGGCAACTATGTATACTGTTCTAAAAAAAAAAACCAAAGTGTATCTACATTCTTAAGGCTTTTAACATGTATTACCAGAAAGATTTCACCAATTTACACTCAGAAGGCAAGGTGCCAGCCCCGCCTCTACTGTTGAATAGCCACAAGCATTTGCAAACTCAGTGATACCATCCAGAAATCTCACGGCGTTGGGAAAAGAATAAAATAAATATTTTATAAGAAAATACTTTGAAAATTGGAAATCCTATCAAAACACACATCGCCATTATTATCAATTTTTAAACCACCCAATATAGACAAGGCATTACCCTCTCAACCACATACGCCAATGATTTAGAGCCCATTAGAGAATAAAATCCTTACCAACAAGATGGGAATAAAGACACAGACCTACTAGAGAATGGACTTGAGGATATGGGGAGGGGGAGGGGTAAGATGTGACAGGGTGAGAGAGTGGCATGGACATATATACACTACCAAATGTAAAATAGATAGCTAGTGGGAAGCAGCCACATAGCACAGGGAGATCAGCTCGGTGCTTTGTGACCACCTAGAGGTGGGGGATAGGGAGGGGGGGAGGGAGGGAGACGCAAGAGGGAAGAGATATGGGAACGTATGTATATGTATAGCTGATTCACTTTGTTATAAAGCAGAAACTAACACACCACTGTAAAGCAATTATACTCCAATAAAGATGTTAAAAAAAAAATCCTTACCAACTCCCCTCTAAATGCAACTGACACCCAATACATGTATTTATTCAAAACCATTTATTGAGATTTGAATTAAGGATGAGGAACATAGAAGAAAAAATAATAAAATAATAAACACAGTTCTTGACATCCATGAGCTACCAGGCTGGGCGGGTTCAGGAAGAAAGATAAATCGGGGTTCATTATCAGTACCATGATAGGGTCAGGTCCTGGGTGCTCTGTGGACAGGGCAGCCCCCGCTTTGGGGAGACCCAAGGAAGTCCCTGCCTGAAGGAAGGAAAGCCGAAATTGAGGCGAAGGAGGCAGCTGGGCTTTTGAGTGGGCAGCCATGTGTCAATCTTCATTGCTTCTGAAACAACATGGAGAGATCACATTCTCCGTGCAGCCCTGTGCCTGCGTAGAAAGGGAGCCGTTCCTGTGGGGCAAAGAGTATAACAAGGCACGTGATGGGAAGGCTTGCCCCATGGGGCATACTTTGAGGAACACTCATGATTATTTCTCTAGATATCAGCCTGGTATTTTAGTCTGTGAGACACAGAAGCTGAGGGAGAGCAGGATGGCTTGGGACTGCCAAGGGGATTTAGAGCGGAGTGAAAGGAAGATAAAGGGGCAAGACAAGGCAACTGACAAGGAGAAGAACTTTGGAGGGGAAGACAGAGATGCCTGATAAGGAATTTGGCCAAGGGTCTGCCGTGATATGTGGTACCTGTCCACCCACAAAATGCTTGCTCCTGTTAATCCATGAAGTGACATGGGGCTAAATGTGACCTCCAGAGGGGTAAAGAGTGAGAACGAAGACAGCCTGTTGGAGGCTGCGACCCTTGGTTCACTCATCCTTCATCCAGTAAGCATGCAAGTGCTCCTGAGGACTTCTCCTAAGCAGGAAACCTCTCTTCTGAACTGCACAGGACATTAAAGGGAACATTATCTGCTGCTCTTCCCAGACTGACTCACTGGCCACACTTTAGCTCTGTGTGCCTGGCTCATGCACAGAGCCTGAAAGAAAAGGCGGGGATTATAATGGGTCTTTTTTTTTTTAAACATCTTTATTGGAGTATAATTGCTTTACAAAGTTGTGTTAGTTTCTGCTGTATAACAAAGTGAATCAGCTATACATATACATATATCCCCATATCCCCTCCCTCTTGCGTCTCCCTCCCATCCTCCCTATCCCACCCCTCTAGCTGGTCACAAAGCACCGAGCTGATCTCCCTGTGCTATGCAGCTGCTTCCCACTAGCTATCTATTTTACATTTGGTAGTGTATATATGTCCGTGCCACTCTCTCACTTCGTCCCAGCTTACCCTTCCCCCTCCCCGTGTCCTCAAGTCCATTCTCTACATCTGCGTCTATATTCCTGTCCTGCCCCTAGGTTCATCAGAACCTTTTTTTTTTTAGATTCCATATATATATTCCATATATATTTATATTTATATTCCATATATATGTGTTAGCATGTGGTATTTGTTTTTCTCTTTCTGACTTACTTCACTCTGTATGACAGACTCTAGGTCCATCCACCTCACTACTAATAACTCAATTTCGTTTCTTTTTATGGCTGAGTAATATTCCATTGTATATATGTGCCACATCTTCTTTATCCATTCATCTGTCAATGGACACTTAGGTTGTTTCCATGTCCTGGCTATTGTAAATAGTGCTGCAATGAATATTGTGGTTCATGTCTCTTTTTGAATTATGGTTTTCTCAGGGTATATGCCCAATAGTGGTATTGCTGGGTCATATGGCAGTTCTGTTTTTAGTTTTTTAAGCAATCAAGGACATTCAGAAAGGCATTCCAGACATCCAGGTGCAGATCAGTCCCTCTTCTGAGTCACTCCCATAAAAGCATCCCAAGCCACTTATATTTTGACTTGTAAATAAGTTGGTAATTGACAGAACTGGAGGTATCAGCAAAGCGGCAAACTTCCCTTCCAAATTATATTGTTCTTGTCATAATATTAAAATTAATTTCTGTCTCTGAAGCTGAGTTGAGAAACATGGTATGGGATGTCTGCCAGGCCAAGGATGAAAAATCATTATGGATAATATTACAAGAATGTTTACAAAGATAAGGAGAAATTGGCTAAGCTTTTAGATACGGACTTCCTAATCTTTTTTTTTCCTTGGTAATCTCAGAGAGGGTTGTCTGGAAGACACACCATCAACTACATGTTGTACAAAGAGGTGATGCTATTATTGTAAAGCAGTGAGTCAACAATGATTTACTGGGTTCTGCCAGGCCAATGTCACGGTGGCCAAATACGCAGACGTTTGCATGGGCCTTTCTATTTCCATGTGCAAATGCATTGACACAGGAAACCTAGCAACCAATTGGGAGTTAGGCCTACTGGTTGTTGATATACACTAATAGGATGGTGGACTTACTAAGAAATCTATAGAGGGACTCTTTTATAATTGACAATAGCACTTACCTTTTAAAGTGTTAAGCATATTATATTCTCTTTTTCTAAGTGCTGTTGTCTTACTCTGGGCTACAGAAGTGCATCACTCTTCAAAGTTCACTTATCCAGCAACCACATCTCAGTTGGCTTTGTCCCCCATCTGTCCTAGAGTTCGAATTGATGAACATGAGCAGCTTTATTGGAAGAATCCATAGGGTCTCAGAACATAGCTCTCAGTAATATGGAGGGCCTGTTGCTTAATGGGAAGAATGTATTGTAGAGCCCAAGTCAAGTGCTCTTTCAATGGATCTGTGAATCAAAATAATATATTGTGTATGGCTTTATAAAAGTAGTCAGTCAGCCATCAACAAGTGTTGTTGAACACCTGTGGACACATATGAATGTGACAGTGTGTGGAGCTGAAAATGCAGAGGAAACAAGGCACAGGTTACTTGGAGACTTTGATGATGGTATTCAAGAAGGAACCGTGGCAGTGGGCCAGATGTCAGAGGCTTCCTTCTTATTTACAGCTCTTCTACTTGGTTAAATATGGTAGTTACCATCTAAACTAAGCAGCACTGATTGTCTCTGGATTATCCCTGGATTAGCCATCTAGGTAAGGCTAGTCATTATAACACCCAACCTCTCTCTGTCTCAGAAGCTTAACAACCAAAATTTGTTTCTCACCCATGTCCCAGTCCAGTGGGCATCAGAAGAGGATGCAGGACCCTTCCATCTGTGGGCTGTACTAAGCCCATACAACTGAAGTCTTCCATTTCATCATCCTCTGGCCAGTAATGGATCAGAGAGAGAGAGAGAGAATGTGTGAATATCTTACAGACCAGGACTAGACGAAAAGTACATCATTTCTGCCCACTTTCAGAGGCCCCAACTCCTTCACCTGCCTCTGTCTAACTGAAGGGGAGCCAATGAAGCAAACTTTAACTCTCTACCCAGAAGGAAAAGGAGAACCAAATTCTGATGGACACTAGAAGCTTTTGCTACTCCTGTGGTCTCCCAGAGTTCTAACTGAGATGTAGAAAAAAGCAGGAATTAGAGAGGAAAAATGCTTTCGACACATTCTTGAAAATTTCTTCTTAGATATTGTAACTTTCTCAGATGTGCACACAGCCCGCTCTCAGTGCTCTAAAGATTCTCCCATCAGGCACTTGGCCAAAGCACTTCATCTCTCCAGGCCTTAGTTGCCCAACCTGTAAAAGGGAGAGGTTGGATCAGAATCCTTTCATGTCTTTTGGCTCCTTTCATATCCAAAATGCCATGATTCTAGAACTCCTGCTGTTCATTTCCTCTTGAGACAAATAACCAGGGAGCCAGAGAGGTAATGCCAGTTGGTCAACAATTTATTGTTTTTCATTTTATTTTTAACTTCCCTTCTCACTTCCCAAGCCCACATTTCTAGAAATGGAAATCTACATAGTAGACAAGGTTGTTACCAATATAAGAGTGATTATTAAAGTTGTTTTGTGTTTGGATGAACAGCACATTCACAGACCCACATATAACACACACAGAGATCCCTCTGTGAAAAAACGATCTTGTCTGAACAGTCTTGCAAAACATATGTTCTCCTCCTACTGCTCTTGCCCTGGATTCGTCAGTTCTGCAGTGGTAACAAATGGTGCTCTCTCAGTGGCTGACAAAACATTTCCTTTTTGCTCACTTTACGTGAGGACAGTGGCTCAGCAGCAGGTTGGCCGTGGCTCTGCTGGGATTGGCTGGACTCAGCTGAGCTTATCTGGGCTCCACCTGTTTTCTCATTCCGGAACCCAGATGGAGGGAGTAGGCACCATGTGGCACATCCGGAGGACATATGGAGAACAAGAGCAGGAAGGCCTCAGCCAATAAATACAATACCATGCAATTGTGTTTAAGGCTCTGTTTGGATACAGCAAACACAATCACAACCACTCACATCCCATTGACTAGAGTTTTTCATGTGGCCAAGTCCAAATTCATTGAGATGAGATGTGTACTCCACCCACAGGATGCATGTGAAGCCTTAAAGAAAAACGCACAGTGTAAGAGTTGTGAGTTTAAGTTTTATTCAAGGACCTTACTGAGGACTATAATCTGGGAGACAGCCCCTCGGTAGCTCGGAGGGAACCGTTCTGAAGAGGTAAAGGAGGAGAGAGTTTATATATGATTTTTGGCTAGGAAATACATGCAATTCAGTACACATCTTGTACAAGATTAATGCTGAAATGCACACACTACTATATATAAAATAGATAACCAACAACAAAGACCTACTCTATAGCACAGGCAACTATACTTATATCTTGTAATAACCTATAATGGGAAAGAATCTAAGATAGATAGATAGATAGATAGATAGATAGATAGATAGATAGATAGATAGATAGATAGATAGATTTAACTGAATCACCTTTCTGTACACCCGAAACTAACACAACATTGTAAATCAACCAACTATATTTCAATAAAAATTGAAAAAAAAAATGATTACTGCTGGTCACAAGAATGGATATCTCAAGTTAATGATTTTTTTGCTCTTCTATGTGTGGGAAGATGCAAGAATCTGGGTTCATTAAAATTCTCCCTGATCTGTGCATCCAACTATCCAAGGGGCTGTTTTTCCAAAGCCGAGTGCCTCTTCCCATTTTTCATCCTCAGTTCCTCTTAGGGTGCACTGCAGTGGCTGACAACTTCATCTTTGTAGAGTTGGGGAGTGAGCAAACTCTTTGTTCTTCTTTGTTTACACATGAGTGTGTCTAATGACGATGGATGGGGGTATGGAATCCTCTGACTGGGAGGGAGCAAAGAGCTGGGGACTATAATCCAATCTGCTCACACCCCCATTGCCTCCACTGAAATTCTAAGTGCAACATTTCCCATGGAAAGGATGCCACTCTACTTTAGCTATTAGTTCTTCCACTGTGGAAAAGTTCTTGGGTAGGAGAGAGTTAGGAGGGAGAAGCAGTCAGCAATGGGAGAATGGAGGAAATTTAACAAACATTTATATAGTCTTCATGGTAGACTGGGCACTATTTTAAGCCCATTACCAATACCAACTCTTTGAATCTTCATCATAGTTCTGCGAGGTTGATCCGTGCATTATTCCCATTTTACAGATGAGGAAACTAAGGCACAGAGAAGTTAAGTTACCTGTGATCACACATCTAGTAAATGACAGAACAGGATTCCAACTCAGATAATTTGGCTCCAAAATCTCTCTTCTTAAATACTCTGAAGGGAAGAGAAATGGGAGGATTCCAGTACCATGGATTAGCTAGTTGCTGCTATGCTACAATTTTAGGGGAGCAAGGAAACCAATTTCCTCTGGAAGGGGCAGACGTTGTTTCAGTAAGACATGACATGTTTTCCAGAATATAGACAAAACTGAACATTCTGAGATCACTGGGATTTAGGCCACTGCCCTAGGCACTGTCCTGCATAGTCTCTGCTCTAATGGAGCTTACAGACTAGTGGAGGGAAACACACCATCAACAAACAAATGAGGAAAAATATCACGGGTCAGTTGATGGTATGAGCTGTGGAGAACAGTAAAGTGGGGTGGGGGGTGAAGAATGTGGAGCAGTGCTGGAGATGGGGTTTGAAGACAGTGGTCAACGAAGAGCTTGCTGATAAGGTGACATTTAAGCAATGGCCTGAAGAAGGTGAAGGAGATAAATATTAATATTTGATAAATGAATGAATGAATACTCAACCATATTTAATTGTCCTGGTGAAACAGAAAAAAAAAAAGTTACCTTATTACTCAGACCTGGCCAGGCCCGCCCTCCCCTGGGATAATTCAAGCTGATCTTCTGATTGAGTCCCGATCCTCTTCCTCTGTCACGTGGCTGCTGCCACTTCCAATTTCACCAATGAATTTCCTTCAAGGTGGAAGAGGACACACCCATGATCTCTTTAAATGGCCGAGGGATTTTTCTGGGAATGTGCAGGAGTCACATGGTAGCAATTGTTCACCTGCTCTGGGCTGCAGGGTTGGGAGGAAGGGGGCTGATTTGGGCTGTTATTATTAGTCTGTGTGCCTGCACATGCATGTTAGACGAGGCTGAGCATATTTTGACAGGGAGGTGAGCCAGATGTGAAAACAGACACAGCTAATAGAATTACTGAGCAAAATGAGTAAATGAGAAGGTGTGAAACCTTCGGAAGTGTGCAGAGATTAAACTTGGTTGATATCAAGAAGGCGGGGGGGAGGGGGTCTTCCGGGGACTTCCCTGGTGGCACAGTGGTTAAGAATCCGCCTGCCAACGCAGGGGACACGGGTTCGAGCCCTGGTCCGGGAAGATCCCACATGCTGTGGAGCCACGAAGCCCACGAGCCACAACTACTGAGCCTGCGCTCTAGAGCCTGTGAACCACAGCTACTGAAGCCCGTGCGCCTAGAGCCCGTGCTCCGCAACAAGAGAAGCCACCGCAGTGAGAAGTCCGCGCACCGCAGCGAAGAGGAGACCCCGCTCACCGCAACTAGAGAAAGCCCACGCAGAGCAACAAAGACCCAGCGCAGCCAAAAATAAAATTAAATAAATAAATAAATTTATGAAAAAAAGAAGAATGCGGAGGGGTGCTTTACTGCTCTCTAGGAATGAGAGGGATCAGGGCCAGGAGGAGCCAGGACCTTGAAACCTATCCTTCCTTCCAAGAAGAGCAGGAGCGTGGGCAGTGAGAGGGACAGTGCGAGACAGGAGGGGTCAGGCGACAAGCTGGGCTGCAAGGAGGCGGTATCCGGGAATCCTGCCAGGCATTCAGAAAGACGGTCCAGCCACGCACCACGGATGCTGGGGCCAACAGCATATGGGGGTGCAGGCCGGCCCTAGGAGTCAGCCACTGATCTGGGCACCGGGCAGAGATTCAGGGCCTGAAGGGCCTGTTATGGAAGAAGTGGGGTCTTAACAGTTGACCCCACAGGATTCCAGCACCAGGAACAGAACAGGACCCGATGCAAGCCTTCCCTGGGCTTCTCTCACTGCATGGACATTCTGCCCAGAGCCTGCAGGTGGAGCTCAAGTGGCCCCAGCTATCTACGGAAAGCTGTGGCAGGCAGGTCAGGGCACGCTCCCGGCTGGGTGAATAGACACAGAGTGAAAATGTTCTATCACAGAAGCGCCAGGCTACTGTGAGAGGCGCACTTACGAGGGTCAAGGTGAGCCGAGTTTTTAGCTTACGGTTACGGGGGCTTCGTTTGTTTGATTTTGGTGTTGTGTACCATATCTGGAAAGCTAACGTGTTAAGCAACTGGAGGTCCCTCTAACCTCCGACGCAGGTGTCAACAGGAAGGAGCAAAATAATAACCTTGCAGCCTCAGCAAGCAGAGGCAGCAATGGGGGAGTCTGACCAGGACCCCGAGGAAGGCTGGGTTAAGTCAGCACAGAGAGGGAGGCAGATGAGAGGAAAGGGAGGAGGGAAGGGATCCTGGCTTCACGAGGTCTCCCCCAGTCAGAAAGGGCTCCCTGCAAACCTGCATTAAGCTGGCCTGAAAGTTTCAACTACCCCCAAGTCCGCCTCTTACATGGGGGGACGCCGAGCCCAGAGAGGTGGAGTGAGGGGTAAGCTGGTCAAAGTTTAACAACTGCTCCTCCGGGAGAAAAAAAAAGAAGAAAGAAACATTCTGATTTGTAGCATTTGCCAATTCCCACCATATAAGTACTCCCACTAGGGCTGATTTCAAGCTACCAACAGGAAGCCAGCTGGCTTACAACATTCCTTGAAAATGTAACAGTTGCTTCCTGGTGTAGACCTACACCCCCGGGGAGAGTGCCCTTGACCTCGTAGCCCTCCTCACAAGGAACCCTCAGCTCAGGTCAGTCCTTTTAAGAAAATGCCCTTTCCAGGCCCAGAGGATGGAGGAGGACCCAATCCTACCTCCTAACCAGTAGCTACCTTGCCTAGTCCTTTATGCTATAACCATGGCTTCAAAAGAATCACCTAAGTGCTTGTTAAAAACGCCCCTTCCAGTACCAGCTTGCAATCAGTAGGTAAATAAGCCCTGGAGATCTCATGCAGGGCATAGTGATTATAGACAACAATGTAAACTTCAAAGTTTCTAAGCGACTAGCTCTTAATTGTTCCCACCACAGAAATAATTGTTATGTGACTTGATAGAGGTTTTAGCGAATGCTGCACAATTATATTCCAATAACATTTTTTAATTTAAAAAATGCCCCTTCCTAGGTCCCGCCCTCCAAAAATTTTGACCCGTTGTATCTGGGATGGGCAGTGGTGCCCAGAACAGACTCTAGAAGCAGTACCCCAGGAACATCCACTGCTATTGAAGGCCCATACCTAGATCCCCGCAGCACCCTGTATCAGAGCCGACTTTGGGAAGGGAGAGTGTGCTGAGAGAGCCCTTTATCAGAAAGAGGGATGCCTTAGACGGCTCAGAACCCGTGGTCCCAAGGTCCTCTGACCTGTCCACCAAGCCATGGCCGGGCTGGGTTCTGTGCGTTGGAGCTTCTTGAAGGTAGGGGCCACTACTCCTTTGTAGCCATCAGAAGTGCGAAAGCATGCTGGTTAACAACCCAGATCATGGAGCCCAGCTGCAGAGTTCCTCTCCCTCCGTACACTGCTCACTAGCTGTGTGACCCCGGACAACTCATGGAGCCTCTCTGGGCTCCAGTGTCCTCATCTGTAAAATGGACATATTCATAGAACTTACATCTCAGTGCCTGGCATGTAGTGTGTCCTACACGAGGATTTGCTGATTTTATCACCACGCAGTTCCGAGCACACTGGACGCTTTTAAGATAAGCTTGTTGGTTTAAACCACTTACCCCCTTGGGCTTCCATTTCCTCATCATGGGAGCTGTGACATAGTAGTAGGAAAAATAATAGCTTTCCTGCCTCTGCACAGGATTATTGTAAGAATAAAATATGACCGTGATGTGAAAGTGCTTTAAACACTACAGATCTCCGTGTAAATGTTTTGTCATTTTGTCTTTGATGTTGTTGTTAATTTGAGGCAGGACTCCCAGTCTGAAGACTGGATTCCCATTTCTGCTGTGCTGGCTGAGCTGTGTGATGGTGGGCAAAGCCAGTTACCTCTCTGAGCCTCGGTTTCCTCTCCCATCGAGGGAAGCCTCCTAGCAGAGGCATTATATGTGTTAGGCGGCATTAGTGGTTCCCAGCCCTGACTTTACATTGAAATCATCTGGAGGGCTTTGTTAAAATGTCCATGTGCCAGTGGACACAATTCTGAATCAATCAGAACCTCTGGGAAGACATAAGAGTTGGTCCTTTTAAGAAGTTCCCTACATGGTTCTAATGTGAATCCTGGACTGAAAACCACTGGAGTCTGGAACAGCTTTGTAAACTGCAAAACCTAATGTACAATTTGTGGATTTTTTTTTAATTGTTGTTAATTGATGGTCTTATGAGGAACTAGTTCCTCTGAAAATCAGGCCAAAGGGCGATTTCCACCATCTGTCTGAAGTGTACACTGACTGGGGAAAATTGAAACTCACCCAA
The DNA here is from genome assembly GCF_965194825.1 of Balaenoptera physalus. Taxonomy (NCBI): domain Eukaryota; kingdom Metazoa; phylum Chordata; class Mammalia; order Artiodactyla; family Balaenopteridae; genus Balaenoptera; species Balaenoptera physalus. The sequence continues at coordinate 148,466,221 of NC_138890.1, forward strand.
TTCCTATTCTTGCCTTCAAGCCCAGGAGGCTGAGTGAAAATAAGCCTCTCTGAGAGCAAAAACGCTGCTGGCATGTTGCGGCCAGCGAGAGGAGTTGGTGTAATTGGATTTGGAAGCAATGCCTCCAGCCGTGGGGAAGCATTCAGGGTTCTGTTTTATTAAAGTGACTCCCGTGCAAAGGCACATACATCACTGTGAGCGGTTTACCCCGATTAGGTTAGGGGCCAGGAGATCTTTCTGTGTAAGTCCCCAGGTGCAGTACCAACCCTGATTTGGCTCCAGTTTGGACAAATCCGATCTCTGCTAATTGTCTACCTCTTACATCGCACAGCTGTGGTCATGCACAGCATACTTCCTCTGCTTGGATGCATTTTCACAGACAGAGAGTCTTCAAGAAGTTCAAGAAGTTCTGGGATTCACAAGAGAGGAGGGAGGGGGTGTCTGGAATCAGAGGTGGACATTTTCTAACTGTCTCTACTATTTCTAGTAACATCCACACAGCCATGATGTTCTGATTAAACTGCTGGGTTCGACTGGGATGGTCGTTTTATATAGAAGTGATTCCCTTATGGAAAGTGCCAGATGTTTCCCATCAAAGGATATCTCAGGACAGGGAATGAGAAGGCAACCTGTTTGAGAAGCGATAAAATGTAAACTTGATCATTGCCGTGATTAAAAAAAAAGAAAAGAAAAGAAAAATAATAATGGATGACATATGAGAAAACGTCCTGCTGTGAAATTTCACAAACAAATGTGTAACTATGATTTCTGGGCTGTGGACAGATAAACACTTCAGTGCTGTGAGCACATGTTTGCATGCAACCCAGGAAGAGCTAGGACCTTCATCTCCCCACCCTCAGGCCAGGATTCTCCTAGCACTGTATCCGCAACATTCAATGCCTGCATTCAGGAGTGGCTGCCATGTTATCTTGAAAACCTCTTCAGATTCCCCTGTCAAAGACAGAACGCTAAGCTGGCTCCAAGTCCAGTGTTTGATAATACTAGCACAGGACCAGTTCTTCTGCATGCAGATTTGCATCCCCTATCTTAGGTTCTTGTTCTGCTTTTTCAACTTTAAGGCTTCAGTGATTCACTTATTCTCTCTACAGTCATTGACCCTTGACTTTGGGCAGAGCTTGTAAAATGGCCTTAATCTTGAGCCTGGTGTGAAATAGCTAATCCCTCCTGCTGCTCTCCCCACCCTTAGCAGATTATGTCCTCTGCTTTCCAAACTAAATATTAGCATTCTATATTGGAAAGACTTGCCAGATTCCTGGAAATCAAAAGGTACTTGTGGGGTTCTCGCCCTGGTTTTTTAGCCTCAGGCCATCTAACAGGTAGAGCAGCAGGTAAGGAGACCCAGCAGGCAGAGGACACCAACCCAGCAGATCCCAAAGGAAGCAGCTAACACAATTCCCAACATTTCAAACAATGGGTGAATGTATTTCAAATTTGTTTGCAAGAAATGAGATTGTTTGCATTTTTAGGACCACACAGGCGTTTGGAACTTAGTTTGCGTTTATAGTCAGGAGGTATGGCAGGTGGTGTCCTAACCATTTATGGTAGAGAACTGAAAGTTGGGGAGGAGCGCAAAGTGGGTATGAGGTGCGCAGGGCTCCCCTGCCATCTGAGTCTTGATCAATCTTAGCAAAATCCAAAGTTTACCGAAAACTGGAACCCTCAAATGTCCATCAAGAGTAGAATGAGGAAATAAATTATGGTCTTTCATTCAATGTAATATGAATGAAGACGAATGAGGTGAAGTGAAAATGAATTTTGTACGAGTCCATGTAACAACAAGCTTGAATCATAGAACAACGTGAAATGAAAGAAGCCAGACACACACACTCAAAAAACGCATATTGTATGATTCTATTTCTATAAAGTCCCAAAGTAAGCAAAACTAATCTGCAGTGTTAAAAGTCAGAAGAGTGGTTCCTCTTGGGAAGGGGTGGGTAGAGATTGGGGGGAGGCACCAGGGAGATTCCTGGGATGCTATTAGTGTTCTATTTCTTGACCTGATGGTAACATAGACATATTCACTTTGCGATAATTCATTGAGCAGAATACTTATGATTTGTGCATTTCACATGTGTGACATTCTTTAAAGAAATTCAAATCTTGGATGGGGCCCTGCTTATCCATGGGAATTGGGCTTGCAAGAGCTAGGTAGGTCCTCAGAATCCCTGCCCAGCATGCTAGGTTCATTTCTAGAGTCAGGGAAACTGAGTCAAAATCTGAGTAGAGCATTGGGGCAACAGTAGCAGATGAGGCAAGACAAGGTGAGAATTGCATTCACTTCAAGACCACCTGACACCAGGTCTTGGGAGCAAGTCCCACAAAATGGTAGCGCTGAGATTTCTGGCGTTTGGGATTGGCTCAGGGCCTGGGTGAGCCAGCATATGCAGATAGAGTCTACCAGGGGGTAAAGGGTGAAAGCTCAGGTCTGGTTTTTTTTTTTTTTTAACATCTTTATTGGAGTATAATTGCTTTACAATGGTGTGTTAGTTCCTGCTGTATAACAAAGTGAATCAGCTATACGTGTACACATATCTCCATATCTCCTCCTTGTGTCTCTCTCCCACCCTCCCTATCCCACCCCTCTAGGTGGTCACAAAGCACCGAGCTGATCTCCCTGTGCTATGCGGCTGCTTCCCACTAGCTATCCACTTCACATTTGGTGGTGTACACATGTCCATGCCACTCTCTCACTTCGTCCCAGCTTACCCTTCCCCCTCCCCGTGTCCTCAAGTCCATTCTCTACGTCTGCGTCTCCACTCCTGTCCTGCCCCTGCTTTCTCAACTCTTGGTCCGTGTAGATGAGACTTGGCTTAATGGAAAAGAGTGATGAAGGGAAGCGTTTGGACAGAGAGAATCTGAACAGGATGAGCATTAATGCAGAGCAAGATGAGGAAGAAGAGGGTTTGTGGGGTCATGCCAGAGTGGGACACAGCACCGGGAGAAGGCATATTTGAATAAGATTACGGAGGAGCATAAAGATGGGAGAGTCTCTGAGCATCCAGAAGCGAGGAAGCCGAGGCAGTTTGTCGTGGGCGAGGCGTGGAGGCTGCTGACTCGGTACAGACCTGCTTTGCAGTTTTACTTTTTGCATTTTTAAACCACAGTCACACTAGGGGAGCTACTGAGGAGTGAAACCAAGATAACTGTCCTCTGGTGGGAGTATAGGGCTAACATTTTCCTAGTTGGACTCCAAATATTTGGAGCTATTTACCACTGTAACCATCACTAAAAGCAGTCTGTGGACACTCTGGATGTTCCAGCCCCGGTTAGAGTGAATAATCTTGACCAAGATCCTGCTGCAATGGGGGAGTTGACTCAGAGAGACAAAAAAGCAAAACTTTTTTTTAAGTTATTTACACTTTTTTTTTTTTTTTAAGTTATTTACACTTTTTGTATTGAAGTATAGTTGGTTTACAATGTTGTGTTAGTTTCTGGTGTACAGCAAAGTGATTCAGACTTCAGATCTGAATATAATATCTGAACCAAATATTCAAATATTCTTTTTTGGATTATTTTCCATTATAGGTTATTACAAGGTATTGAATATAGTTCCCTGTGCTATACAGTAGGATCTTGTTGTTTATGTACAGTGGTGTGTATCTGTTAATCCCAACCTTCTAATTTATCCCTCCCCCCCGACTTTCCCCTTTGGTAACCATAAGTTTGTTTTCAATGTCTGTGAGCCTGTTTCTATTTTGTAAATAAGTTAATTTGTATCAATTTTTTTAGATTCCACATGTAAGTTATATCATATTATTTTTGTGTTTGTCTGACTTATTTTACTTAGTATGATAATCTCTAGGTAATCCACATTGCTGCAAATGGCATCATTTCACTCTTTTTTATGGCTGAGTAATATTCCATTGTATATATACACCACATCTTCTTTATCCATTCATCTGTTGATGGACACTTAGATTGCTTCTATGTCTTGGCTATTGTCAATAGTGCTGCTGTGAACATTGGGGTGCATGTATCTTTTCAAATTAGAATTTTTGTCCTTTCTGGATAAATGCCCAAGGGTGAGATTGCTGGATCATACTGTAACTCTATTTTTAGTTTGAGACAAAAACCAAATTTATCCCCAGCCTCATGTCCACCAGCCATAAAAATGATCAGTGGACAGTGGGAGGTATGCCCAGTGTGGGGAGAGACCACAATAGATGATCAGGTTAACAGTCGGCATAGCAAAGTGGGCAGTTGGGGTTATCTTTCTCTCTGAAGGTTTACTTACCCCACTGTGTTTACCCTGCTGGAGAGTCAGTTGCAGGATGAGTTGGGAATCATTATTTATTGAAACACAGTAATGAGACCACTATGAGTGTGTCCAATTCCCTTACATGGGGGTTTCAAGGCGTCAGAAACTACCCGTGGCTAGTCAACCGATTCCAGGATATCTTAGGAAATCCCAGAGGAGCTTATTTCTTTTTAGTTTATAAAATGCTTCCTGAAAGCACTTTTATTGGAAAACTTTATTTAGGAGAGTTTCTTTGAGCCTGGACCAACATACCAGGAAGCATAAGTGATGACAGTATCTGCTCCTGCCTGCTCCACGCTGCTCCCCATCCAAGTGTTTCTTTTTCAAAACACGTGGAGCCCTGATTTGGAAGAGCTGTCTAGTTAGCACGTGACCTCGCCCAAAAGGTGTGATTTATAGCAGTTGATCTCAAGTATTTTGATGCAAAAAGGGAAGGGAAGTTTCAATAAAAGGATATTATAGAACTTCTTCAGCCAGTAGGTAGAATTCCCATCCCCAAGCCAGGCTGAGATCAGATCTTTAGGACAAAAAACTCTTTCAGGTCTAGATGGGTCCAGTGAAGCTGGGTTAGGGAGAACAACAGTGTCTGAGATCCTCAGGCACAAGTATGGCGGTTGAGCTCGCTGAGTCCTGGCTCTCTTGACACCACACCCGCTCCAGGCTGGGGTGCTGTACACCTTGACTCAGTCACTGTGGTCTCCACCGTCTCCCCCATAGAATGGGGAATAATTGCACGTTCATCACACACTGTCCACAAATGAGGAGGATTCATCAGACGCTCTCAGATTTGCCAGATTCCTCTCTCCCAATGGCACGTGACTGACAACTTACTACACCTTTCTACACTTTCATTTCCTCTTCTGTTAAAAGGGATGGTAATAGAGAAAGAGAAACATCGGCTGATATCACTTACATATGGAATCTTTAAAAATGATACAAATGAACTTATTTACAAAAAGGAAACAGACTCACAGACTTAGAAAACAAACTTATGGTTACCAAAGGGGAAAGGTTGGAGGGGAGGGGTTAATTAGGAGGCTGGGATAAACATATACACACTACTATGTATAAAATTGATAATCAACAAGAACCTACTGTATAGCACAGGGAACTCTGTCCAATATTCTGTAATAACCTATACGGGAAAAGAATCTGAAAAAGAATGGATATATGTATATGTGTAACTGAACCACTTTGCTGTACACCTGAAACAACATTGTAAATGAACCTACTCCCATATAAAATAAAAATTAAATTTAAAAAAGGGGGGATTGTAATAGTCCATGCTACGCACAGGGGCATTGTGAGGGCTCAGTGCAATTTGGATGATTAAGACACTCAGCACAGGGACTTCCCTGGCGGTCCAGTGGTTAAGACTCTGCCCTTCCAATGCAGGGGGTGCGGGTTCGATCCCTGGTTAGGGAAATAAGATCCCACATGCTGCGCAGCGCAGCCGAAAAAAAAATTTTTAAAAGACACTCAGCACAGTGCCTGGCCCATGATAAGTGTTCCATACATAGGAGGAATGACTTGAAACCCATTATGAGCCTTTAGCATCTTGATTTAATTAGATGACCCTCAGGGGTTAGATAGAGCAGGTGGCTTAGAACGTGTCACCTGGGAGGATATTCAAAAAGAATCCTGAAAAAGCAACTAGAAGGTCCCTAAAGAACAGGATACTGGCTACTTCACAGGAGTTGTTACTGAACCAGGAGCCCCAGTTATGAGAGAGTCCCTTGATGGCACCTGTGTACATCGAACCTCTAATTTGTCAAAGATTTCTATTTCCGAGTACATCTCAGAGGGAGTAGTACATCTCAGGTGGAGAAGGCTTCAAGAAGTTGTCTGTTGGGGCTTCCCTGGTGGCGCAGTGGTTGAGAATCTGCCTGCCAATGCAGGGGACACGGGTTCGAGCCCTGGTCTGGGAAGATCCCACATGCCGCGGAGCAACTAGGCCCGTGAGCCACAACTACTGAGCCTGCGCGTCTGGAGCCTGTGCTCCGCAACAAGAGAGGCCGCGATAGTGAGAGGCCCGCGCACCGTGATGAAGAGTGGCCCCCGCTTGCCGCAACTGGAGAAAGCCCTCGCGCAGAAGCGAAGACCCAACACAGCCATAAATAAATAAATTAATTAAATTTAAAAAAAAAATGGTCCACATCAAAAAAAATCTTAAAAAAAAAAAAATAACACACCATTGTAAAGCAATTATACTTCAATAAAGATGTTTAAAAAAAACACAAAAAAACAAAAAAGAAGTTGTCTGTTAGGTGGTGTGCGGCTGGCAGATGGTGATCCGCCCTCTGACCAGGAGGAATGGACAAAGGCTGGTCTTTTCAGGGCTCGTCAAACAGCACTCAGTCATTTCCAATGTCCCTAGATGGGCAGCCTTGCCCCTGGGTGCCCTTCCCCTGATTTAGAAAACCCCATAAATTTTAAAGGGAAAATGTAAGCCATGGGTTTCCAAGAATTTACACTTACTTCATCAAATCTCTTGTTTTCCGAGAGTTGTGTGGAGTCCAAAAAGACTAATGAACCTTTTCCAAATGTCTTTAAAAATCCTTTTTTCTTAGAAGGACATTTAGAGGCTTTAAAAGTTGTTCCAAGGGTAAAAATAATAATATAATAATAAATTTCTCAAAACTCGCAACCCCTGCAGGTTCAAAATTTGCTTAATTCTTCAAACCCAAGGGACTTGAATTATTACTGGGATTTGTCATTTCTTGTTTATGGGGCTTTTCCAAAGGGGAGAAAGAAACCATGTGGAGGTTCACTAGAGTTCACTGCATCGTTCACAGCCATGCCCATAGCCCAGAAAGCTTCCAGAATCTTCTCAACCTGAACCTTCAGGGGAAGCCCCCCTTACTTGGTGGCATCCGTGAGGCCAGGTTGGAGTTAAACTGAATGCACTGACTTTTTCAGCCTGGCTTAATTTTGGCTGGAGGATCAAAGCCCTCCCAGAACAATTCTTTTGTAGGGAATACAATCTATGTCACGTAAAACAGGTGATCTATTGTTAGGTGACTGTGGGGTGCAAAGAGAACAATTTTTCCTTGGGGTGTGTGCAAAGAGCCAGCTGCGGCTGGGCTGCCCTTGAACGTTGTCATCTGATGACCTCTGGTGGTGGCATTTTTCCCAGCATGTGCGCAGCGATGCTTCCGAGCCAAGCCATCCTTGTTACATTTTCCTACATTCCTTTCCTCCTGTTTTGTTATTCATGTTCAGCAAGGAGCAAGAATCAGTTGCAAACACCCAGAGTAAAGTGGGGCATGTGCCTAACCAGACTGTCGTTTCAAAAAAGTTGCCTGTGCCTTCTCTTTCAGTGAACCTCTGATACATTTCCTGTGGAAAGAGAAGGGAGCCAACATGAAGGAAAATGTGGCCTCCACGGTGGTTTTCATTTTGCTACTCTTTCGCAACACCAACCTTCTGAATGGTAAGTAAGAGACTGTCCTGTTCTCTTTCATTCCCTGGGGTGTTTATATGAGAGGAGGGGAGAATCCCTCACAGTCCTCTTGCAATGCAGTTACGAGAAATGAAAATGTCCATGTCATTTGCTGCTATTAAATTATTTACAGTATTTTGGGGATTAAAACGCATGCAAAAATTAAGGCAAAAGAATGAATGCAATTAATGCAAAATCGTGTCACTATGCTCTGACTTCCATCCTCATTCTGGGAGTGCAGGGAAAGACCTCTACCAAGAACAGACCAGAGTTTCAGTTCAGGTTCTGTCCTTACTAGCTGTGCAACCTTGAGCCAATTACCTAACCTCTCTGGGTTTATACATTTGCAAAGTGAGAATAGTGATGTTTCTTCCACCTCAGATGAAAAGGTGTGTGAGAAAAATCTTTGAAAACCTGTAAAGAGTTATAAGGGGATTGCTGTTACATGGTGGGAAACGGGTATAGAGCCAACTCTGTTATGGGGAAATGAAATTTACAACTAGACTAGAGCGTGTGAGCCTGTGTGTGTACATTTCAGTGTGTCTACCCCTGCGCATTTCTGGGTGTGTATACTTTTGTATACCTGTGTATATCTTAACTCCCCTATATGTGCCTGATTGCAAACGGTTCTCTGTGTATACCTGTCTGTGTACACATTTGTGGGTGTATATTTCTGTGTATGTACCTGTGTGTGTACTGGTGTATACTTCTACAAGTATGCATCTGTGTATATTATTCCTCTGTGGTATGTGGGTGTGCTTCTGATATGGGCTTTATTTGAGCATGTGTGTGTGTGTGTACCCGTGTGTGGTACCTCTGTGGTTGTTCCTGTGTTTGTGTGCATTTTACAAGGATAGTGAGACAGTCCATTCATTGTAACCATCTCCTCTAAAGTGGGTGAAAGAAACATTTAACTAATTATAATTTCACAACTTTACCCTCCTCTCTTGAGTTTCCTCGAGGTACTATTAATAACCAGTGAAATGTGAGAGAGAGAAGCTTTCAGAGAAAAAGGAACGCAGAGATCAGTGTAATCCATAAGGAAATTTTAAGTATTCAAATAATCAACAGTGGCCTTAATTGGCTTCTAAATATGCTCATTTTTGAGCCATAAGTTTTGGGCTTTTTGAAAAGTAAACTTTCCTTTCTACCTCACATACTCCTCCCTGGCCACAACAACAAACAAAAAATCGCTTCACCCTGTGAAATTATCCTGAAGAAATGTTCCCCAGAGGACGAGCCACATTACAAACATCGGTAGAGCTGACCCCAGGCTGTCTGGCGTGGACCGTTTTCGGGGGGCTGGGAGGCAGCTGGGCTCCGGCTGACACTCAGCCTGGTGACCTCGGCCCCAGCCTGTGCACCACATCGTCCCATTCCATCCAGCTCTTCTTTCCAGTGGTTTTGCCTAGTGCCCTGTCTTCCCACCTGTGTTCTCCTCCAAACTTGCTCTTTCTGACCTGCTAGCAGTTCTACCCGGGAGCCAGCGTGAGGGATGAAGGGCAAGTGTGGCAGAAAACAGAGAAGCCCCAGAGGCTGAGGGACCACCACCTGGAAGCTCTTCTCTCTGCTCCTGATTTCCTGAACTAATCACCACCTGGGGTTACGTGGCTCGGTGTGGATGGGCCCCCCCAGCCCAGCAGCATCAGGGCAAACTCAGGGCCACTGTTTCCCTCTCTGGACCTGACAGATCAGGAACGGAAGAGGGAGCCAGCTCACCAAGAACTTTGGGGATTAGGGAACTCCGAAGCATCCTCCACTTGACATTGGGTTTTCCACATCAGCTCTTTCAGCCCTGCTAGCTTCCAGCTGGGACTAAATACAGCTCCTAGATAATGACGGTAGCTAGTAACCGCAAGAGAAGCTACCCACTCGCCCACCTCTAGGAGCTCCCACGCCTCCTACCCCAACAAGAGCCAAGAATTACAAGGGAACACTTTGCCACCTCGCCACATAAAGACCCATGGAGAGAGGGGGAAATATAAGGGAAAAGGGACCAAAAACCCAAATGAGGAAATGGAGGCAGGGAGGATGGGGAGGCAGGGAGGATGGGGAGCCAGACTGTGAGGCTGAATCAGAGGTCAAAGCCGAATGGAATCAAGGGAGAGTGAAGGGGAAAAGGAAGGGACAGAGAAGATGGGGAGGAAGCAGCTCAAGGGGGAGCCTCGGTGATACAGTGAAAGAACAAGAGAAGAGAGCTGGGTTCACTGTGTGGGAATGGCAGAAAGATGATGGTTAGTGAGCCAGAGGGGAGAGGTCCAGAGAGCACGGGATCAGCAAATGACCACAGGATGCTCGTGCCCGGGGGAGAATTCTTTTTATGGCTGTGGGTGTGTATCCGCTCCACAGATTCCCTGGGATTATAGAAGGGCCACGTCCTCCTTCTCGGTCCATATGTATCCCTAGCACTCGATGCTCACCGTTGTTGAAACTACATCAAATGGTGTAGTATCTCCACCTCACAGTATGCCCGCGCGCACACACACACACACCCCACCACAAAGCTCTCTCTCTCTGAGTCCTGCCAACTTCAGGGCAGCCCACAGAGGAGTGTTGCTGGATGTTGACACCTCGGCACTTCTGAGCCCTCCATCCCTAGCCCTACTTCCGCCGAGGCCTCATCACTGGCCGGGCCCCATCAATCTGTTTCTGTCACCAGCAGAATGGTCAAAGAGTTGAACAGACCTTAATATTGACACCAGTGGCTTCTGGCTTTTTCTAGGACAGTCACCTCCTGGGAAACCTGAGATCTTTAAATGTCGTTCTCCCGAAAAGGAAACATTCACCTGCTGGTGGAAGCCTGGGGCAGATGGAAGATTACCTACCAATTACACGCTGACTTACCGCAAGGAAGGGTAAACGTTCGCTTCTCTCCTAGCAGAGCGCACCTGGGTGTCCTCACTCTCCAACCACAGGAACGCTGACTCTGGGTTAATTGCCACGCTTCCCTGAATGCACACTGTTAAGGCTCCTGCTACTGGGGGAGGGAATCAAACATACGCGTCCACATCTTCCCCTGAACGTCCCTGCCGAGCTCCCTCACGTGCATAAGCTCGGCCACCACCGCAGCAACACAATCCAGCAATGCTCCCATTGCCTGTCGTAAGTTTAGGTTGTAGCCCAAGGTCACGTATAAGTGTTTCCTAAGTGCTAGTTAATTTTAGATGCTTATCTATCAACCTTGTGCCATTTATCATTTTTTGTAACCATTACTTTTGTAACCTAAGAGTATTATCATGTCATCTTTGACAACCGTGGTACATTAGCTTTTCGAACTTGTTTCTCGTGCAAGAAAATAACAAGCCCTACAAGAAAAGGAAGAAGGTGAGGTGTTTTCCTTAGGAAATCCATGGACCTGTGATCTCCCAGAAGGCATATTGGGAGGTAAAATTGCAGTGCAGAGTAAACACGGTGATCTCTGGGCAAGGAGTTAGTCACAGTTACAGTGAGACCCTCCTGGAAATCCAGGGACGGCTGTATCCTTCCCCAGTGAAGAAAACATTTACTAGTAGAAACAGCTGGCTCACTTCCCAGTGACAGCACTTAGTGGTACACAAAGCTGTCATCCCTTCTGGGACCCAAAGGGGTGTCAGGCAAACAGATCTCAGGAACTCCAAGTGGCAAGCCAAGTGGAATAAGCCTGCACACCTCCGTGGTGAGTCTTGCACGGAGGTCCCCAGGTCTAAATGTGAGCAGCCTAAGGGGCCTCGTGGGCCTGAAATATCTCCTTTCAGAGTCACTTTTCTCTGTGGCTGACTTAGCGTAACTGGAAATATACTGCAGTTTGTATTCCCTTTAATCTTTTTTTAATGAAATGTAATTCAAAACATATGTGCAATAAAAGCTGCCTTGAGCATTCCCCGCCACCCCGTGTGTATGTGCAGGGGAAAGTCCCAGTGTCCTGAGATGACCCAGTGGTGGTTCCCTGAGGAAAGCGGTGCACTGGCCACAGAAAACTCAAGTGTTTATTGGCAGGGGGCATATATCACAAAGCCTACAACAACCTGTAGACAGGAAGGGTTGGTGAGAAACAGAGTCACTGGGGCTCTGACGTGACCCTGCCACCCCTTCTCCAGCACTCTCTCCCCTTGGTCACCCCCAGCTGACATGGGCAGGGCAGAAGAACTTGGGGAGCCCTTCTTCAGCTCTGGTTTTTGCATCTGGAATGCCTGTTCCCCAAAATCCAGTGGTATTGATCTATTAAGAAAAAACTAGACTCTTTTTACCACTTTCTTACTGACTCCTAATATATTACTCGTTGCAGAGAGACATTCACCCATGAATGTCCGGACTACAAAACCGGCGGCCCCAACTCCTGCTACTTTAACAAGAAGCACACCTCCATATGGACGATATACATCATCACAGTAAATGCCACGAACCAGATGGGAAGCAGTTCCTCGGATCCACGTTACGTGGACGTGACTTACATAGGTAAGGGGAAGGGTGATTGGTGAGGAATTTGTTACTCCAATATGAATCTACCAATAGTCAAACTCAGTTTGAGTCTTCTTGGCTTATGGATAGATTCCCATAAAGAAAGATGAGAAAATTCACACCATCCTTGCCAACTGAGTGTTTTAAACCAGTTTTTTGGATTTAATTAATTTTTATTGGAGTATAGTTGATTTACAAGGTTGTGTTAGTTTCTGCTGTACAGCAAAGTGAATCGGTTATACATGTACATATATCCACTCTTTTTTAGATTCTTTTCCCATATAGGTCATTACAGAGTATTGAGTAGAGCTTCCTGTGCTATACAGTAGGTCCTTATTAGTTATCTATTTTATATATAGTAGTGTGTATATGTCAATCCCAATCTCCCAATCTATCCCTCCCCCTCCTTCCCCCTTGGTAACCATAAGTTTGTTGTCTACCTCTGTGACTCTATTTCTGTTTTATAAATAAGTTCATCTGTACCCTTTTTTTAGATTCCATAATAAGTGATATCATATAATACTTGTCTTTCTCTGTCTGACTTCACTCAGTATGATAATCACTAGGTCCATCCATATCGCTGTAAATGGCATTATTTCATTCTTTTTTATGGCTGAGTAAACCAATTTTTATTTATGACGGTAAGACAGTAAAATCCTTATGCCTTCCTTTGACCCTTCTTCCCATCCCCTTGCACCCAACAGGAATGTTCTATTTAGCTTCCCTTATCAATCCTTCTCTCCATCCCTCCCCCCGCAACCGATGTCCCCTTCTCCATTGGCAAGCTGGGATTTCTTTTCTGAGATTTCTCTCCCTGAAAGACAGAGCTGCTTCATGGAGTAGCACCTCTTAGAAGAGTCTCATCTGCTTCTCCACCCACAGGAATTGCTCCAAACCGCTTTGCCCCAAATTCAATTCTCAATATACATATGTTTCTTAGCAACTGGAGCTATTCTTTTCAAAATAAAGAATTTGGGGAGTAAATAGCGCTGCTTGAACAGAAGGCTGAAGGCCAGGATCACAACCACGATGTTTGGAGAAGTCATTAACAAAGTGAAGCCAAATCGACCTGAGAGCTGCTTCTTGCTTTGCATGATCAACACTGAGCTGCAGGGCAATGAGACATAACTGCAGTGATCTGTATGGTTTAGCAGGGACGACAAAGGGAATCTTAGGACAAGAGATGGCTTAGGACAAGAGATGGCTTGGCCTTAGCTAACCTAAGGAGTAGCTAATTAGGTTCAAGGTCACCCAAGTCTTCCTGACTTACCTAACACCAACCAACAAGGAAAATCAGGCTAGGACTCTCAAGTATTGGGCTGTATATCATCCCACTGGTGTGTTATCAGTGACTGATCCTTAAAAACTAGAAAAGCTTCCAACATCAACTGGAACCCATTTGAATTCTGTCTCTCCCCAGCAAATTATTGCAATGAGCATGGGGATGGAAACAGAATTTGATCTTAGCTTAAGAAAATCAAAAAGTAACCCCACTGACAAGTAGGAATAAAATAAATTCCATTCATATAAATTTACTTGAGATATGAAGTCTTTAAAATGCTAAACACCCAATAATTCCATTTTCATAGTTTCTTTCTTAAATTTCCTTGCCCTCAAATATTCTGCCCTCAAGTGTTAAAATATTTAATATTTAAGGTCAACACAGTGAAAGCAAGAGAAGTTCTGAAATGTACAACTGCTGTAATGAAGATTATCCACAAAAGCAAAAATGGGATCACTAAAGAAAAGTAGTATGTTTAAAAAGTGAAATTAATGAATGGATCAAATTCATACTGACTCTGGAAAACAAATTCTCTGGTGAAAGAATGTGTTGGGCCATACTTTTCAAAATAATAAAAGAAGTGTTCATGGAATTCTCATATAACCCTGCAGCATACAGTGTTGTTGACAGGCCGCAAGAGTTCATTTACAACGCAGTTTTAACCACAGTAAAGTCTACCAGCTTGAATCTCGTCCAGCGATAACCTGCAGTACAGGATATTGGCACATAATCTCTCAGAAATAGATTTCGTTGTTGTCACTGAGAAATATTCAGCTATGCTGAAGACACTTGAAACGTGATTCTCAACTGTGTGCTCTTTGCCTCCCATAGGGTACTTGGCAACGGCAGGAAATATTTTTGGCGTTTGCAACACAGGGAGAGAGGGCCTCTAATGGGGAGAGGCCAGAGATTGCTGCTAACGTCCTACAATGCTCAGGAAGGCCCCTACCACAAAGAATTATCTGGTCCAAAATACACATAATGCTGAGGTTGAGAAACTTTGCTTTCAGGGATTCATCTTGAACGTTTTACTTGCACCTTTGTACAAAGATGATTTGCTCAGCATTTCTCAGTCTTGTGTTCAAATTAAAACTTATATTAAATAACTGATGTTTATTTAGTAAGTCCATATAAAACAGTCTTTCTTAGGTATTTACTTAGTAACATACAAGCATTAGGATTAGTGGCAAATTTTCTAAAGCTGTTTTTCTAGGCAACTGTAGGGTATAATGCCAAGTCCACTAGAGTTACACTCGCTCTTCTCTCACCTGGAATGGAGACTGATTTGAGGAGGTAAGAAATGAATGGAGAAACTGTGACTGGCCAGCAGGACTGAGACGAGGGTAAGGCAAGCCAGCGCCCTAAGGCCCTCACTCTTTTTTTTAATTTATTTTATTCAAGTATAGTTACTTTACAATGTTGTGTTAATTTCTGCTGCACAGCAAAATGATTCAGTTATACATATATATATATGTACTTTTTTCTATTCTTTTCCATTATGGTTTATCACAGTATACTGAGTATAGTTCCCTGTGCTATACAGTAGGACCTTGTTGTTTACCCATTCAATATATGAGTTTGCATCTCCTAATCCCAAACTCCCACTCCATCCCTCCGCCACCCCCCTTCCTCCTTGGCAACCACAAGTCTGTTCTCTATGTCTATGAGTCTGTTTCGTAGATAAGTTCATTTGTACCATATTTTAGATTCCACATACAAGTGATATCATATGGTATTTGTCTTTCTCTTTCTGACTTACTTCACTTAGTATGATAATCTCTAGGTCCATCCATGTTGCTACAAATGGCATTATTTCATTATTTTTTATGTCTGAGTAGTATTCCATTGTGTGTGTGTGTGTGTGTATCTCACATCTTCTTTATCCATTCATCTGTTGATGGGCACTTAGGTTGTTTCCATGTCTTGGCTATTGTGAATAGTGCTGCTATGAACATAGAGGTGCATGTATCTTTTTGAATTATAGTTTTGTCTGGATATATGCCCAGGAGTGGGATTGCTGGACCATATGGCAACCCTATTATTAGATTTTTGAGGAACCTCCATTCAGTTTTCCATAGTGGTTGCACCAATTTACATTCCCACCAACTGCGTAGGAGAGTTCCCTTTTCTCCACACCCTCTCCAGCATTTGTTATTTGTAGATTTTTTAATGATGACCATTCTGACTGGTGTGAGGTGATACCTCATTGTAGTTTTGATTTGCATTTCTCTAATAATTTGTGACGTTGAGCATTTTTTCATGTGCCTGTTGGCCATCTGTATGTCTTCTTTGAAGAAATGTCTATTTAGGTCCTTTGCCCATTTTTCAATTCGTTTTTTTTTTTTTTGATATTGAATTGTATGAGCTGTTTGTATATTTTGGAAATTAAGCCCTTGTTGGTTGCATCATTTGCAAGTATTTTCTCCCATTCTGTACATTGTCTTTTCATTTTGTATACGGTTTCCTTTGCTGTGCAAAAGCTTGTAAGTTTGATTAGATCCCATTTGTTTATTTTTGCTTTTATTTCTATTGCCTTGGTAGACAGACCTAAGAAAACATTGGTATGATTTATGTCAGGGAATGTTTTGCCTATGTTCTCTTCTAAAAGTTTTATGGTGTCATGTCTTATATTTGTCTCTAACCCATTTTGAGTTTATTTCTGTGCGTGGTATGAGGGAGTGTTCTAACTTCATTAATTTACATGTGGCTGTCCAACTTTCCCAACACCACTTGCTGAAGAGATTGTCTTTTCTCCACTGTATATTCTTGCCTCCCTTGTTGAAGATTAATTGACCATAGGTGTGTGGGTTTATTTCTGGGCTCTCTATTCTGTTCCATTGATCCATATGTCTGTTTTTGTGCCAATACCACACTGTTGTGATTCCTGTAGCTTTGTAGTATTGTCTGAAGACTGGGAGGGTTATGCCTCCTGCTTTGTTATTTTTCCTCAGGATTGCTTTGGCAATTCTGGGTCTTCTATGGTTCCATATACATTTTAGGATTATTTGTTCTACTTCTGTGAAAAATGTCATGGGTAATTTGATAGGGGTCACATTAAATCTGTAGATTGCTTTGGGGAGTATGGCCTAGGCACCTCACTCTTAAGAAGGCGTTCACAGACCTGTACTTAAAGGAACCTGACATCAAATACCAAGTGTCTCATAACCACGGAGAGAAAAAAAGTAGAGAGATCTACCTCTAAGTCATATAGTTCTGGATTCAGATACCCATATTTGACTAAATGTGGAGTTTCTTTCATATCTACAGTTGAACCAGACCCTCCTGTGAACCTGACTTTGGAATTAAAACAGCCAGAAGACAGCAAACCATATCTGTGGATAAAATGGTTTCCACCCACCCTGGTTGACGTAAGATCTGGTTGGCTCACACTCCAGTATGAAATTCGATTAAAACCTGAGAAAACAGCTGAGTGGGAGGTGAGTCAACCGGAAGCTTTTGGAGGGAACCCTGTCCTTTGGCAAAGATGAAGTACCCCAACTGAGAATAGGTCATGCCCCCTAATTATTGGGCCACCATGTTGCCTTCCTGATGCTGATGTTACCCACCCATGTGTGGAAGGGCCTTCTCCCCTCCACTGGGATGGATGGGGGCTCATCTTTACAGCTCTCCCAGGACTAGCTCCTTGCAACTGAACAGCCACTTCTGCCAGGTTTTCAACCCACCTCCCTCAGGATATCTTAAATCTAACATCTGTGAGCGTACTTAAATGGCACTAAGTGGGAGGAAAAAATGTCAGTGTAACCAGTCCATGGCTAATGGCATTTTTATTCACTTTAAAATACTTAATTGTAAACAAATAGTACAATAAATTATAGGCATTATGATAATCTACTCTTAAATAGTTTAGTATATGTCTCTTTTAAAAAGGGAATATTTCCAAATATAGCCAAAATAATAAGATCGCATGTAGAAAATTAATTGAAATTCCTTAATATCATCTTTTTGAATCCCTTAATATCATTTAATGGCCAGTCCATATTTTAATTCCCCCAATTGCTTCAAAAAATATTTTTAACAGCTGGTTTGTTGAAACCAGAATCCACTCCAGGATCACTCACTGTGGCTGGCTGATATATCCCTTCACTCTCAAAGTGCTCAGGATACTGGGCCACTTGTCACATAGAATGCCCCACCTTCTGCATTTGTCTGATTAGTTCTTTGTGAGGTCATTTAGCCAATTTCTCTGTCCCCATATTTCCTGTAACCAGACATTAGATCTAAAGACTTGATTAGATTCCAGGTGAACAATTTTTGGCAAGAAAACTTCAGAGGTGATATATATGCTTCATACTCTATCATATCAGGAAACAAAGACCATCTGCTCAACCTACCATAAATGATGTTAAAAGTGGCCTCTGGATCGGGGAGATCACATCTTGATCCCTTGATTGTAAACTCATGTTTAATTTGTGCACAATTGCTTCAGTGTTCATGAATTCCCAGTTCTCTTCCACCTAGTGGCTTTACATCAGTGAATGATCCTTGAATCAATTATTTTATTAGAGTTTAGAAAAGAACAATTTTCCAATGTTATTAACTAGTCACCTTCCATAATGTAGAATTTAGAAAGCAAGGTGTAGGGAGCAGAACATTTGTCTTTCTGAAGTAGAGTTCCAAATGGAGAGATAGAAAGCCTATTGATTTTTGTGTGAGCAGTATTTAACAGGAGGAAGGGATGGGCTGAGAGGGTGGAATGGTGTGAACAGGGTATTTACTAAGTGTGATCATTTGGCCTCACTCCTCCAATAGTTTATTGCCTAAAGAAAAAGTCTCTTTCTTCATAACACAAGTCAGAGTGACTTCTGTTTTCCTTGGCCTCCCTTAGACTCATTTCGCTGGGCAGCAGACTCAGTTTAAGATTCTCAGCTTATATCCAGGACAGAAATACCTTGTCCAGGTTCACTGCAAGCCAGACCATGGATTCTGGAGTGAGTGGAGCCCAGAGAGCTCCATCCAGATACCTAATGGTGAGTGTCTTGGCTCCCTTTTGCTTATACTCCTAAATATTTTTAAAATAGAATGAGTTTAGTAAATTTGTATGTAGTAACTACTAACAGAGAAACTATTTTGAGTCTTAGCCAGAAGAATGAGTAGAGGTGAGTTTATCATCTCTCCACTCAACACAAAGACATTTGGAAGTATAGCATTGCTCCCTGGGTCACTGTCAGTGAGGACCAGTTTCTAGGATAAGTCTGCAGTCATGGGCTTGAAATGTCTCAGAGGGCTTGATGGTCAGTCATTCTGCCCTCCCTATCTGCCCCATTCCTATCATTCAAGGTCATCATCTAGTTCTCCCAAAATTTGTAAGGCGCTATCCCATCTGAAAAGCATGAATTGATTTTCAGTCCTTGAAGACAATTACATGTTGGTCTCTTAGTCAAGGAGCAGTATATAAAAGGCACCCAATTCTTTAAGTGCCATTAAACATGGCGGCTGGCATTCTACAGGGAATGAATCATTTGCATTTCTCAAGTACTTTACAGTTTACAAAGTCTTTACCTTGTTTGTTCCTCCCAACCATCTCAAATATTCAGAGAGAACAGAATTGCCGTTAGGAACTGAAAGGGAGGAAACCAAAGGTCAGTGGAGTTAGAAGTCTTGCCCAGAACTGCATGGCGAAGCCTAGCTCTTGTGACAACTTGCCTGGCCAAAGTATCAGGGCTCGCGTTGGCATACTGGAAAGAGCACCGAATTACAGGCCATAAGAGTGTGCATCCAGCCCAGCCCTGGCTCTTACGAAATAAAAGCACAGGGTCTAGAGGCAGAAGGCCTGGGTTCAAATCCCAGACTGCAACTTTATAGCTACATGCCTCTGGGTAAACCACTCTTAGAGTCTCAGTTCCTCATCTTTACATACAGGCAATGTATGTAAAGAGCTTAACACCATGTGGTTTTTACTAAGAACTTAATAAATGTTAGCTTTCTTAATTATTATTACTGCAACTGACCATGTACCCTTGGACTTCCTATAAAAGTATCAAATCAAATAATATTTTTAAGGATTTTGAAAATTTTAGAGTACTGTAAAATATATGCAACTTTAAAATTTAATAATATTGGAAAAAATTAAATCCATCATTAATGTTACTCTGGATTGATGTTCAAATCAGAAAAGGTGTGGAGGGGCGGAACTTATGTTCAAAAGTTTCATTGATTTGTTTCGTTTGTTTGTTTGTTTTTAATGATGCTGTATGTGATCAAAACTTTCTGGCTGTTTGCTTTTTAGACTTCTCAATGAAAGATGCAACCGTGTGGATCTTTGTGGCCGTTCTTTCTGCTGTCATCTGTTTGATTATGGTCTGGGCAGTGGCTTTGAAGGGCTACAGGTACTTCACTGTCTATCAACCCTCCTCCCAATCATGGTTGTCAGGGATAATGGCCAGAAAAGACAATACAAAAATGATGGAAACCTACAGATAATTCAAGCACCTCATTTTAGCCATTAGTTGCAGTGTGTTCGCCATGAAAAACTTTTATCAGTGCTAACAAAAGCAGAATAGACACATTTGAAGTTGATGCTCTTTCCATCAAATGGAGGCTCACAGTTGTGAAATAGTAAAAATCTGGCAAGAACAGCAAATAATCCCCTAGTCGTTTCAGAATCAGCCAGAGTTAGTTAGCCAGCATTCATTTTGATGTTGACCTCTAGAATTATTCATTGTCTTCACCACTGATGGTTAGTTTCACGTAGCCTTGGAGCTCTAACTTCTACCTACCGTAGTCCATGTAGCAGCTATTTGGAGATAATGCTAATCTTTCAAAAATTACAAAGTGAAAACATGTGCATTTATCTTATCTCACAAATCTTTTTATAGCATGGTGACCTGCATCCTCCCTCCGGTTCCTGGGCCAAAAATAAAAGGATTTGATACTCATCTGCTGGAGGTAAGTGCCAGAGGTAAGAATGTATTGTGACCAGCTTCTCTAAACTCATTATCTTTACACACGAGCACACAGTTCCCATCAGTGCAGCCTGGTCAGCTCGGCCATCCTGGACCAGCTGTCCCTCCTCTTCAACAGGTGTGTTTACAGAAAGATGTGGGAGGCATGAGGGTACTTACCATCAGATACTAAGTGTCAGAGGGCAATGAAAGAAAGCCAAGAAAACCTCAAAACACATAGGAATGCTTGCTAGGTTTATCAGGTCTTTTCATAAGCCCCATCAAAAACATTTTGTACAAATAATCAATTGAGAAAGAGGGTTTATATTTTGATGAATACGAACGAGGAACCTACCACCAGCCCCTCCGTCATACTTTGGTGTAAGCTCTCACTTGAATGTTCCTTACAGAAGGCCATAGTAACAGAATATCCTATTGCAATTTTTGCTCAGTTTGAGAGCTCAGTTAAGACTGGCTCAGTACAGTGGAACTGGTGTTTGCCAGGTCCCACTTAGACCGATTCAAGTGGGAATTAAATTTAAGTGTTTCAAATGAAAAGAGGTGTTAGAACATTTTAAATTTCTCGGTGTTAGAACATTTTAAATTTCTCTGCAGGTTGAAATATATAGTTTCAATTTGACCTTCTGCTTAACACTGATGTATATAAAAGCAGTCACCTACACATTGTCACTTGACCCCAGCCACTGTGAGGCCAAAAGCACAAGAATGTGAAGAGTGAGTCCTGGGGAATTTGGCTTGATGGCATTCACTTTGATTGCAGATATCAGAGCAGGAACTAGAGCCCCAGAATTTGGGCTCTTATTCTGCTCTCCAGTCTCTGGCACTGACCTTTATAGACCCAGCATGAACATCTCAGCTAACTAAATGAATTATTGTTTAGCTCGCAATTTGACCTTGTAGCCACAGGGACTTAATGACTTTTAAAAACTGCTTTTTGTGTCAGAAAAAAAAGTTCTTGGATTTTTAATGCCATTACCCCTAATTCTCAAAAGAACTTTCCCAGATGGGTACTATTATTCCCATTTTACAAATGGAGAAACTGAGGATCACAGAACAGCTTATCCAAAGTCATAGACCCTTTAATAAGTAATAGAGCCAAGATTTAGGCAGCAGTCCCTGACCTAAGTCAGAGCATCTGGAGAAGCGTGGAAAATAAGAAGAGGAGGCCAGAGGAGAAGTGGGGGGAGAGGAGGATAGAGAGGAGAAGGAGGAGGGAGAGGAACCGAAGGAGATGGAGGGAATACGGGCTGGCAGGAAGCGGGGGAGGAGTGGAGGGAGGGGAAATGGAGCCAAAGGAAATGAAGGAGTGGGATGGGAGGTGAAGGGAGGGACGGGGAGGGAGAAGCAAGGAAGAGGAGAAGGGAGAGAAGAAGGAAACGATGAGAATCAACTTCCCACTACCAGACTTTAGAACGTGGGGTGAGGGAGCCAGTTAGGAGGCCAGCAAACAGATTTCAGAACTAGTGAGTCCCAGTACCAAGTGCACGCATCAGCACTATGGGTTTAGATGTTTCCCAAGCTTTTCTTATTTAATAGTTATATTTTTATTATATGCACAGATACTACTTGCCCATTCAACTCGTGATCATTATTGCTTAGAGAAAGGCTAAGTTAAAATAGTGAATTGACTTAAAGAAAAATATTAGGTGAGTAATAGTCCAGGAGGTGATTCTAGATGGCCTGGGACACAAATGTGTGACGTTTGGGAAATTCTGCTAGGCCGTGACCACATCCCACCGTCCCACAGTCAGGAACACAGACTTGGCTGCGATGTCGATTTGGAATGTTACGAACCTGACAGCCTTCTTGCCTTGTGTCTGTGTTTCAATAGAAGGGCAAGTCCGAAGAACTTCTGAGCGCCCTGGGCTGCCAAGACTTCCCTCCCACTTCCGACTGCGAGGACTTACTGGTGGAGTTCTTAGAGGTGGATGACAGTGAAGGCCAGCAGCTGATGCCGGCTCACTCCAAAGAACACCCGGGGCAAGGCGTGAGGCCCACACACTTGGATCCCGACAGCGACTCTGGCCGGGGCAGCTGCGACAGCCCTTCCCTTTTGTCTGAAAAGTGTGATGAACCTCGGGCCAATCCCTCCAAGTTCCACACTCCTGAGGGCCTTGAGAAGGCAGAGAAACCTGAAACAAACGTTACCCAGCCCCAAGACCCTCAGAGCACAAGCGTGGAAGGCAAAATCCCCTCTTTTCATGCCAGCGGATCCCAATCTTCAACGTGGCCTTTGCTGCAGCCCCCCAGCCTGCCCTACCCCAGATCATCTTACCACAGCGTTGCTGATGTGTGTAAGCTGGGCCTGGGCACGGCAGGTGCTGCATCCGCTTTGTTGGACGAAACAGACACACATGCTTTAAAACCCTCGCAAACCATTGAGACAGGCGGGGAAGGGAAGGCAGCTGAGCACAGGGAGTCAGAAAGCTTCCGTTCCAAGACTGACCAAGACGCGGCACGGCTGCTGCCCCAGGACAAGACCCCCTCGATCTCTGCTAGACCCCTGGAGTACGTGGAGATCCACAAAGTCAGCAAAGATGGAGCGCTGGCACTGCTCCCGAAACCAAACGAGAACAGCGGCTGGGCGGAGAAGACCAGCACCCCTGAAACCAGCAAGGAGTACTCGAAGGTGTCCCGGGTGATGGATAACAACATCCTGGTGTTGGTGCAGGATCGGCGAGCGCGAGACCTGGCTCCGTTTGAAGAACCAGCCAAGGAGGCCTCGCCATCCCTGCCACAGAATCCAGCTGAGGTAGACCTGGCCTCCTTCCCCGCGGCCCCGAGCAACTGCAGACTCCAGCTTGGTGGGTTGGATTACCTGCATCCCACAGGCTTTATGCACTCCTTTCAGTGAGAGCTTGATTCATGGAAGGATGGGTTAAAATGTGATTTTCCTTCAGGTAACACTACAGAGTACATGAAATGCACTCTACCAGAGAAGGTTCAAGAACGGGGTTGCAATGGCACTACCAAACTCCCAGGTCACTCCTCTTCATGATCCATTTTCAACCAGTTGCCTCTTTCTCCAACAGCTGATTCCAGAGCAAATCGTTTAGTTTCGTGTGATTTGTAGATTTACGTTTTGCTATCAGTTATAAAATTATGTGTTCAATGAAGTAAAAGCACATTGCTTAGTATTCTTGAGGGACAGTGCCAATAGGTATATCCCCTGGAACAGGCTTTCATGGTCTGGTATGTGACAGAAGGATATGAACTAGTCAAAACTGTTTACCACAGGAAGATGGTAGATATGAGAAAAATGCCATGAAAAGCACTTTGGAAGACCAATTGCTTAACCTTTGCACTCCTCTTTCATTTTATTAGGATTAACCAAATTAAACACACTTAAAAAAAAGAGTGCATTCTAGAACACCTGACAGATTGTTTACATCCGTTCCTATTACCTTAATGACGCATTGCCAATATGCAAATAAAAAGGATGCCTCCGATTTTTTCTTAAAATAGTTTGAATTTATTAAGCATGGATTTTTTCCCCCCCTAAATTGTATTTCATTCTGAAGTTTCTGAAGAATAGAGTTTTAGAAAGTGAAATTTTCTTACATAAGAGGCAAATGAGTTTCATGTGGTGAATCCTTCTAAAATGTTTTCCTGCTTCATTTCAGCATGATAGATAATTTATTACACACCCTAGTCTTCTGTTAGTGAAAAAAAATCCCAAAAGACTAACTTTAATTTAAAAGATAATCGCTAACGGAAGTACTGCCTTACTGTACATACAAATTCTACTTTAATATAAACCCGTAAGTTTAATGATGTATTTTTGAAGACTATTTTTCTATCACTTAGGTAAGTAAAACACTGTTTTCTACCTTCCCAGGACAGCTGTTTACCTATTCAGTGGGTACAGTATTTTCTGCTATGTGGTTATAAGGAGTATTTACAGTACAGAGTGATATATGCAGTCCCTGTTTGTGGAATAAAATGCCACACCAACCCAAAGCCCACTGAGGAATATGAAGCAGATGACAATATTCAGTTTCCAACACAGTGTAGTATAGTTTAGCTGATTCTTTTTTATCTCCAGGATACTTTAAACAACAATCACAGAGCTAGAGTTTTAGGGCTCTCCACAGACCGGAAATTACTTCTCTTGTAATTTAGGGCTACTCCGGGGCTTCTGCTCTTCTCTGGGTGAATATTCATAGAGCTACAATGAAAAAGGAGAGTGGTAAATCTAACGCACTGTCCTAGAGAGAGGGTTCTTGTTCTGCTTTTCTGAACGATCTTGGGCAGGAAGGACATTTTAAGTAACGCCAGGAGTTCGTGTCTCTCAGGAGTAGATCCAGCAGATCCACCTGCAAAATGTTGGCAGGGGCAGGGAGAGCACTCTCTTCAGAAGTATCCAAAGAAAAGTTCCAAGAAACCAGGCATCTGTGGATTCGTGGGAACCGCTACAAAGGCCAGGGTATGGAGGTCGGAAGCCCCAAGTCAGTTCCAAGGGCAGGCTCTCCAAGAGCAGTCAGAAGCCTGGATCTCCATTTGAAAGAGCACATCCATGACTCATTGAAGTGCCTGCCTCTGTGTCCATTGCACCTGACAGCAAATCCATTTCTGTGTCCACTCACTAGCTGGAACATAGAGAATTTGAGCTCCCTCTGTGAGCTAAATATTCCAGCCCTATAAGTCCATGTTGATAGGAACTGGACTCAGAAGTGGCCTGATGTGTGAAAGTGAACACATTGCCGGAGCTTCCAGAAATGCAAAAGTAATGAATCTGAGGCTCTACTCTCCCAATATGCAAACAACATGTTAAGAGTGAGGGGGCTATTTGGGAAAGTTGTCCAAGTTTATTCAATCCCCTAGATCCTGGCTACTCAAAATATGGTCTGACCAGTTACATCAGCATCCCCTGGGCGCTGCTTGGAAATGCAGACTCTCCACCCCACCCCGGCCTCAGACCCACAGAATCAGAATCTGCATTTTGCTAAGATCCCCAGATGATTCATGTGCGCAGTGAAGTTTGAGAAGCATTGCCCTAGATGATCATTTCCACTGAAGCTTATTTTAGTGCATGGAGCAATCCTCTCCTGGAAAGTACAGGTCGAGTCTATTTGACTTGCACTGAACAGTACTGTAAGAAAAAGGCATCATTTTTTAAAACACATTAGTGGTTTAGGATTCACATAATGGTAGAGAATGACCTGCAAAAGTACACACAACTTCTAAGAGGGCCAGAGAATATATTCCACCTTGAGAAGCATTGACAAAAGACTTTGCCCTTCAAAGCTGATACAGACTAAACCTTTCCCCAAAACAGTCCAATCTCCTCCAAGATGTATATCAATCACTCTGATAGTATGAAATTCAAAAATAGTCTGCTTTTGATATATAATTTGGCATATATGGAAAAAAATGTCATGGCTGAAGACAAACTAAATCCTTAAAAAAACACCAAGTAAATTACTACCACTTGTTAACTAAAGCCAAGGCTATAATTCTATGGTCAGTTAGCACTCTTTAATAAACTGTGTTTTTTTCATGGTCTAGCCTATTTTCTGTGAAGGAATTCCCTAGTCGAATGAAAGTATGCAGATTGGGGGTCAAGAGACCCAGCTTCTAATGCTAATTATGTTACCTTAGACAGATCAACTCCCTTCTCTGGGCCTCAGTTTCCTCTGAAGGAAATGTTAGGCCGGATAATCTCTCATGTCCTTTTAAACTCCGACTCCTTGATTCCATGATTCACCGAATAGTGTCCAGCAAAGATAATTAACCAATGCATTGTATCATAATTAAGCTAACAAATAGTTGCCCTTTATCATAGAAATACAAGTCCTCTTCAGCGATGTGCTCATTTTATTTCACTTGCAAATCATCAAGTCCAACTGATCTTAACATATTGCACATGCATTTTATAAATCATGTAGGTATAGAATCATAGTCTAAGATTATGTGCAAATATGTGTGTAGAGAGAAGAGGCATGAGATATTTTTAAAAAGACATTGAAAGAGGCTTTGATTTTTAGAAAGAAAAACACTTTTTCTTATATCAGGCGGCTGATTCTGGTTTGTTTTTTTTTTCTCCCATGGATTATGCATCACCATTGCACGTTTGGTTTTAAAAGCCTTAAGCTCTTAATTATAAAGGTCATATTTTTATAAACAAACACTTAAATATTCAAGTTACAAAGCACACGGGAAAGGGATAGCCAATGGATGATTTATGGACGCTTATAACTCAAAGTGCAAAATCTTCTCTGGTCAGTTTTAGCAAATGCGTACAAGGCACCTCAAATAAGCACACGTTATAATCAGCCATGTCACTGACATTTAACAGACTCTCCATCTCCTAAGTGCCTAAGGCCAATCCTGGTAGGCAGTTATGTACTAAATACTTGCTTTCACTGGTTTGGTGCAAAGCTGGTCAATCCCTTACCATCTGTACGAGATGAAGGAGTTTGACTGTCCTGTAGTGACCCAACTGAACGGGAGAATCCGATGAACAACCAGAGGCACCTGAGCCCCAGGGTGCAGCTTGGCTAAGGAGGGTCCGTCCCCAAATCTGCCTCTTTCTCCAGGCTGCCCACCACTGCCCATCACTGGCAGAAAGACTTGACTCTGCCTGTAGTAATTTCGCTATCTCCTTAGAGTAGACATGAAAGAAACAGATTTGTACACATCTTACAAAGTGCCTTTCTTTACTTTTTTATTTTTTTGAAGTTTCCTTTTCGCAAGAAAAGTGTATCGATTAGAAAGTAAATCTTACATTTTAGATAAATGAATGAAAAAGCCAGAAAGGGAATGACTAAACGGTCCAAGGTCCAATCAGCAACTATTGAGTGGATTTTAATTTACTGTTTCATTGAATTGCCACAGAGCTGATGTGAATAGTGTAACTTACTTTGTCTGACAAGAAATTGACTCTGGCTAGGATTTTGGAATAAGCCTGCCACCCTGTTACTTGAGACCCTCAATTTGAAAACATATTAATGTACTTCTGAATGGCTTGGACTTGCATGCCAGGGCCTGAGAAGGGCAATGCATGCACCGTGGAAATTTGCACACATGCAGAAAGATGTAAAGGCCTCTGGATTACCATCTGCAGGGTTGCTAACGTAGATTTGTCATTGATGAAAGCCTCGTGTGTACTTCAGTGAACCAATTTCTTTTTCAGCCCAAGCATAATTGTGTTGTTGCTAGGGAAGTGGGCTGAGCACTCAATTTCCAGGTCGAGGTCATCCTGCTGCCACTAAACAGGCTGTGTGATCTTAGGCAAGTCCTTTAAACTCTAGCCACTAGTTCCCTCACCTGTTAAACGAGTGGATTGGCCTAAAATGTTTCTAAGACCCCTTCTGGCTCTAACTGTCTTTGATGCTTATGATCTAAGTAAAGTCCAGGGTTTCCGTAGAAGGCCCAGGGACAGTGCAGGGAAATATTGCTGGTGTGGCCTTAACCTGGAGCAGTGGACCATGTGGCTGTGATACTGCTGCAGAGAAAAACAGATCCATTCCTCCAAGTCAGATCGATTTCATTCAGCATCCTTGCTTCTTCTCTTCTCCTTAGCTGTCCATCTTGTAGGCTTCTAATGCTCTCACTCCAGGGCCTTTATTTTTCCTGAGAGTTCATTATGTGCAGTAGCAACCATAGGATTTGCAAGAAACTACCTTATGCATAAACGATGACTTTGGCCTGAGTCAAAGGACTGAGTCAAATGTTAAATCAGCCACACAGATATCAAGACCCAGGTTGAGGGTCACAAGTTACCCCATTTAAAGGTCCTCAGGCTTAGAGATTCTAGCCCAATTCATTCATTCATTCATTCAAAGGCCATTAATAAATCCAGCTACATTGACAACTCGGCCGTGGAGGTCTTAAGCAGAAACTTAAAAACACAAAATGATTGCTTGAGAGCTTATGACCTAACCAGAAGTTCTTCTTATAGTTATGGCCTGGACTTATTTCATGATCAGTATACATGTCATCTGCAAATCAAACAGGAGTTCTCTCCCTAGATTTGTGTCTTTCAAGAAGGTGATTTTTGGTCTGAGACCATTACATGGTATCTATTTCAATAAAAGGAAAGTGATAGAAAGATAGGGTGTTTCCAAATGTTTGGACATCTTAGGATTCCACAAAATGCCGAGAGTAGCCTGCTAAACCCAAATTTTATTGTACATAGTCACTCTATAATCTATTCAGTGTTCTGAGTTTATGGCTAAGAGATGTACGTAACTCACAACACCATATGCCCACGACTGTTTTGTCCGCATTGATTCCTGTGATTTATGCTCTGATTTCATGTCAGGAAGCACTGGGATGTGTAAAGGGGAAAAACGTGTACTGTTTACATGGTTGTTGTCAGTGAAGAGAGAGACCCTTAGATAATCACAGTCTATTAGTTAACATTTTACCTGCTGCTGATTAAAAAGAAAAAACAATTAACTCTAAAAACTTTAGCTACTTAAGTAGTAATATCAAAAATGATAGTTTAATAGTTATGGTCAAATTATGCTTCACGTGGATACACTTCAAAAGCCAGTCTGAGTTTTTTCCATGCAAATTTCACAAATCCTGAGGGGGCAAAATATCTTGTTGTTGTGTTATCTGAAATTGAAAAACTATATGGCAAAGATTTTCCTGAACAGCAATTTGTTTTATAAAATTCCTGATAAAATGATTTGGAAGTTTTAAAAGTAACTACCTCCCTTCTTGTTCTAATGTCCTTCCTTCAAACTGCTTATCATTTAGAAATGAAAGATGTCACATCTTCCACTTCGACTATTTTCAGTGCTATAGCTGTGTATTTGCCATGTGATATTCCTGACTTTAAAGTAGCTGTTATATGATTTTATATTATATTGCTTTATGTGGTTCAAAAACTGTATGACACATTGAGATATATAATCCTCCTGTTGTGAAACTCACCATGTAATACAAAGGAAAATAATTATTTAATGACTTAGAATCTATCTATATGTATTTCAGTATGATTGTTTCTATGTCTGGAAAACAAAACTGAAAAAAATATGTAATCATATCTTTCTGATGAAACCATGAATGTACTAACTTTTTTCTTAATCTTGTCTAGAAGTAGTATAAGTTGCCCTTGTACAGCTGCTCTGGGGTAAGTGTTTAAAGTACAATCCAACAACTGTTTAAAAGTCAACCCCCCCAGCTTTGCTTCATGTGACCTCTTATACTTCTTGAATGTTATTTGCATCATGAGGCTTGTTTTTCTGCTTGATCAGTCATTTCAGACAATTTATGTGTCTCACGCGGAAACCGAAGCAACCTATAGAACCGGACTGTTAGGTGATCTGTCTTCTGTAAAGCCATATTGAAGTGAAGGCTATGGAATAGCAAAAGGTTCCATATTTTCAAAGTTACCACTACCTCTGCTTTTTCTCTCTTCCCAGAAAATGCCAAGCAAAATTCTTAAACATTACATAGGAAATTAGAAGTGATTTTTACAATATGTTACTGGGGTTTTGTTTTGTTTTTACATGACAATACACCTTCTAATTCACCAGTCAGTAGGTTTATGCTAGGTTTTCTCAATAACCATTTTTCCATTTTATAAAAACTGGCTGACGAGTAAGAGCCAGAAAGAATACATAGTAAGTCACCAGGTAAAAACCAACAAAACTATAGACGCAGATTTTTTCCTAACTGTAAGTCACCTCAAGGTGGCTACCCAAAGCCACGATAGCGATATTTCTCACAATTTGACTTCCCTGAAGCCCCTAGAAATAAATCTTTTCCTTATTTGATTTTAACCATCAAAGATATTATGGTATGGAGAAAATCAGCCATATATCAGAAATAATCTTGTTTTGATTTTGAAAACTCATTTCTACATGAACTTATGGTAATGCCTATTTTTTTTAGCCTTAAAGAATTATAAAAGACTATAGTCATCTGATTCATCTTGCATCTTTAATTCTGTAAATCTTTGGTTATTGCACATTGTGCTTTCTCTTCCCCATGGATTTATTCATTTGTCTCCTTCCATTCTGAGGGGGCAACACGGACAGTTAAATCCGTGTCAGCAGTGTGGGAGATTCTGCTAATCGCTATTACCAGTGCATCTTCATTTTTACCGCACGCCAAAAACAACGCTTGCCAAACAAAATCATCCCAGTAACATGTGATCAGCCAAACAAAATCATCCCAGTAACATGTGATCATTATATTTCGATTCATGCTGTTGAAAATACCCAGCTCAGTGCCTGGCTCAATAAATGCTTATTCCCCTTGCCTCCCCTTCCTCTATTTATTTTTATTTGATATGTAAATAGCAAAATAACACGTTCATGGCTGAAACAATTTTCTTGATGGATTTTTGCTGCTAAGGATCTATAATCCAGAAATTGTTTATGTAAATTGGACCAAAACAATTTTCCTCCTTTCTCTTCACCCTTCCACATGATTGCAAAACGTAATCTCCCTCCTTCACCCCATCCCTCACACAAGAAGCTGCTAAAAATAACGTGAGATGGAACCAAGCACATGGGGATCAGATCAGAGAAGCTCATTTAAGTATTATAAAATAAAGGTAAAACCAAGCCATTAAGAAATGGAATGCTTTTGAACAGTATGATTCATCCATATTACTAACAACATCTTTTCTGACCAAATTCATTGGATTAAGTGTAAAATGATAACTTTTTACTTTTAATGGATCTAGACCTAGAAATCTTTACCTACTGTTCATGCTTGTGTTACAGAATTGTGGGATGGTGTGGGGTTTGCCTTACAAATTCTTCTTTGCCTCCTAAATCCCCTAATGCCATGTGTTACCAGGGAATGAGAAATTTCTCATTTAATGAGTATCACTCCCTAAAACTTGGCTTCTGTCAAAGAAACACTGACTCCCCCATGCTTACCTTGGTGCCATCTGCCTTTAATTACAGGACACACTTTTACTTTTAAGCTGGAAAAAATTGTAGTGTTAGTCACCAGACACGGCGTTCATATAATTAATGACGAGTTGGAAAAGTAATGTGTAGCTAATTTTCCAAAATTATCACATGTGCTTTCCTAAAAGAAAACAGAAATTATATGTTGCCACATCTTGCCAGAACCATATCTGAAACCTTAACCCCACTAAACTCTACAACTTACTAACCAACTTTTACACATTCTAAATCCCCCACTATTTTGAGGGACTGGGAGATATAATATCTATTTAACAGAAACCTTGAAATCTTGGGGCTGGGAGATAGGGCAGGACTATAGGAAATGGGGTTATTGAAAAGCCTCCAATAAGACCTTACTGGCCAGGGAAGCAGATTCTTGCAGATTTACTTCTGAGAATCCTTCTGAAGAATGCAAGTGAGACAAAACCCATACTATAAAACATATTCTACTTTGGAGGTCTCGACACTTAAATTGGGATTCTTTCGTCTACAACCTGGCCTACTCACCTCACCCCTCAACTCCTGCTGCCCATACAAGTGTTAAGCATTTTTCTCTTATTATGATCAGGTTCACATTAAAACTTACACTTACAAACAGACTTGAAGCACAGATACTTTTACGAATGTGACAAAATATTTTTTAAGTAAAGGCTAGAGGGTGTTAGTCAAACACCACATGGATTGTCGGTTGGCGAACACTGGTATAAGCTAAGGGAGCTCAGGAATTTTTATTACTGTATTTATAAATGTGTTTGAAAGAATTTGTAAACATCACAGGTACATTTTTAAGGTGACACACATTCGCTGCATAAATTATTAGAAATTATAAAATGAGCTTCAATGACATTTGCCAGTAGTTTTGCTTCACATGATCAATATTGATATTGTTACTGAACTATGTAATCTCATGATGCATTTTTCATCACTTTTTCAGAGCAACTGCTTTTGCAACGGTAGCAATGGTTAATTTAAATTGAATCAATAAATTACTTCCTAAGCAATGATTTTTGGAGGGTCTTTTTCTGTATATGTGAAACACGTATTTTATATATAATGTAAGTTTGGGGTTTTTTTTTCTTTGTTTCAACAAACTTTTTTGGGACATATTTTTTTTAGAAGAAGGAAAAAAACAGCAATCTAAATACTAACGCAGACACATGCTAAAATATTTGGCTTAGAACACTCATCCAAGGCATTTTTTTTCCAGGCATGCATTCTTGTACTCCTCTTTCAACATATTCTCTGATTTCATTTCCTACTAATTCTAAATCAAAACTGACATCTTGCTTCCAACCCAGCTAAATTCTACATCTTCTCTTTCCACTGCCCTCAAGTTCCTCCAGTCTTTAGCCATTTGCCAGACCCAAGCTTTAAAAATGCAAACATGCTTGGAAGCACTCAGAAGTTCCTTGGGCCTTCTGAGAACAACAAAGATGAGAGGTTCCAAATCTGATAAACAACCAGCTCTCCCAAATGAAGCTTAAGCCACAAATCTCAGCACCGACAATACACATTTTCTTTTGTTTGCTTCCTCCAACCTGGAATTATCCCATGTCTTCACTTAGAACTCCAGCTGTAATTGACTCTTCCATTTATAATATTTTGTCTATTGCATAAAATATTTCATACACTCTTGAAAATTAGGGAGGATGATACAACAAAGATCCACTTACCAACACCCAAATTTCACAAATATTACCTTTTTTCCATACCTTTTCTTTTTTTTTTTTTTAACATCTTTATTGGAGTATAATTGCTTTACAATGGTGTGTTAGTTTCTGCTGTATAACAAAGTGAATCAGCTATACATATATATATCCCCATATCTCCTCCCTCTTGCGTCTCCCTCCCACCCTCCCTATCCCACCCCTCTAGGTGGTCACAAAGGACCGAACTGATCTCCCTGTGCTATGCGGCTGCTTCCCACTAGCTATCTATTTTACATTTGCATACCTTTTCTTTTTAATAACTGAAACATGATGGATGCAGGAATTGGCATCCCTCAATAACCAAATTCTCTATCTCCCTCTCCAGTGGTAACCACAACCCTACAGTTGTATATCCTTCCTGGACATTTTAAAAATGCATTTACTTCATACATATGTATCTATAAACAATATATATAATTATTCTGGTGTTTATAAATTTTACATAGATAATAACATATATCATTACTCACCTTGATTTTTTTTTCATTCAGCATTGGGTTTTTGAGATCCAAACAGCTCCAGTTGATTGGTTTTTATCTGCTGTATGCAGTTGTGTACATATGTAAAATTTATTTGTTAATCCCTGTGTTGATCAACTTTCCATTTCCACTATTATAAATGACTCTGCAATGAATATTCTTACGCAAGTGTCACATTTTAAGTGTTTGCAAGACTTTCTCCAGAATGTGCATCTAGAAGTGAAATTATTGGATCATATGGGACACATATGTTAACATTTTCTCAATACTGATAAATTGCTCTCAAAGCGGTTGTACCAATGTCTACCCCAGTCAGCAGTGTAGGAGTTCACTCCTTAATCATTACCTAGTATTGTCAGATATTTAATTTTTGACAATTTGATGAGCATAAAATAATTTATTGTTGCCATTTTAATTCTCATTGTCCTAATGAATCCATTCTGGATCTAAATAACTCATCCCTGATTTGCTCATCTTTTATGCCATCACTGTCATCTTCTGAGTCCCTACATAAGCGTAAGTCTTAAGTCTGGGCTTCTTTCCAGTCCAGTGGTCTCTTTATCTATCCATGCTCCAATGTTCCCCTGTTTTATTACCCTAGTTTTATGCAGTCTTGCTATCTGGTAAATTAATTCCTACACCTCCATACCTTCTTCAAAATTATTCTGGCAATTCTGGGCCATTTACTCATCACATGAATTTTGAGATAAGCCTATCAACTTTCCTAAAAACTTGTTCTGGGATTTAAATTGTTGTTAATAGAATTTATGTATTAATTCTGGGAGAAATCAAATCTTTATAATATTGTGTCTTCCTAATCATGAACATGGTATATCACTTCATTTACTTTTGTTTTTAATAAAGCTTTATGCTATTCATCATAAATGTCTACATGTGTTTTATTAGATTCATTCCTAGGCACCATAATATTTTTGTTGCTATTGCAAATGGTATCTTTTTAAAGATTATCTTACTCTAAGTGGTTGCTGCTTGTATATAGGAACCACTGATTTTTTTAATATTGATCCTATATCCTGAAACCTTATTGAACTTTAATTATTAATCCTTGTAATTTGTAAGTTTTTACAACTTTTCCATTTTTACAACTATATCATCAGAATGTAACAACTGGGTTTTCTTCTTTTCTGATCCTTATCTCTTATATCTTTTTCCTGATCTATTTCTTGGGATTGGATTTCCAGTACAAGGTTGAATAGAAGCAGAATAGTGGACATTCTTTGCTGATCCTGACATTAAAGAAAATGCTACTAAAAGTTCACCATTAAGTATGTTTCTTGTAGGTTTTTGCAGATACACTTGGCTATGTTAAGGAAACTCCTTTCTATTCCTTGTTTGCTAATAATATTTTTTTATCTTGAATTGGTGTTAAAGGCTCTCAAATTTATTTATATGATAATGTGACTTTTCTCTGTTATTCAGTTAACATGTAAATTGTAACAGGGAATTTATTTAGAGAAAATACTTTAATATTAAATTACCCTCACATTCTTGGAATGAATTCTACTTGGTCATGATGTATTTTTGCAATCTTTGCTGCATTCAATTTGGTAACATTTTATTTAAGAATTTTACATTTATGAGATTCATCTTTTGTGCTGCTTAAGATATAATTTTCTGAGGTGATTTGTAAATAAGTTAAAATCTTCTAGAATTATAGAAATTCCTCTTTCTCCTTGTAATTCTATCAATTTTTGCTTCATATATTTTGAGGCCATATTATTAGGTGTATCTTCCTAACAAACTATTCCTTTCATCATTAAATATGATCCCCTTTATCCTTAATGACTCTGTCTTGAAACCCTTATTTTTCTTTTCTGATACTGATATTGCTACACTAGTTTTCTTTTGGGTGGTAATTCTCTGATGAATCTCTTTCCATTCCTTTACTTTCAATTGTTTTATGTCATCATGTTTTAAATGTTTCTTTTATAAACACGACATAGCTAGATTTTGTTTTCTCATTCTACTTGAGAATTTTTTAGGTGATAAATCAGTTCCCTTTTTCTCATTTGATGCAATCTTCCTTCATTTTTCATTTGCAATCTGAATCTATTTGCAATTTGTCATTTAAATCAAACAATTCTGTAATAGTCATTATAGGAATGGGATACAAGTAAAGGTCCTAGTCAGCTAATTCACTGTATCTGAGGGCCCAAACTTCAGGGCAGCTCCTCTCCCCTGCAGAATCAACCCTGGTCACAGGGAGCCAAATTCTGACAAATCTCATCCTGCTGAGATTGGGAGAGGCAGCATGCTTTGTTTGTGAAGTTCAAGGGAATGAACAACTGGAGAAATCCAACTGCTAAGGGGCCTATGCACAAAAATGTTTCTGCCATACATTCTACAAAAAAGGAATTAATTTGAACATTCAAGACCCTCCTTTTAACACTCCCTCAATTAAGTGGTCTATTAGTCATTCAACTATATGCACTGTTGAACAACACTTGATGAGCATGTGTGCCAGGCACTGTGTTAGGATTCAGGAAGCATTAGGATGTGCTTTCTGCTCTCCCGGGGATCACAGTCTAGTGGGAAAGCTGGGGTAACCGCTGTGTCCCCAAGTCTTACCAGGCTGACTTTAAAAAAATATTAACTCGGGGCTTCCCAGGTGGCACAGTGGTTAAGAATCCGCCTGCCAATGCAGAGGGCACGGGTTCGAGCCCTGGTCCGGGAAGATCCCACATGCCACGGAGTAACTAAGCCCGGGCGCCACAACTACTGAGCCTGCACTCTAGAGCCCACGAGCCACAGCTACTGAGCCCACGTGCCGCAATTACTGAAGCCTGTGCTCCTAGAGCCCGTGCTCTGCAACAAGAGAAGCCACCTCAATGAAAAGGCCCAAACCGCAGCAAAGAATAGCCTCCGCTCATTGCAACTAGAGAAAACCTGCATGCAGCAACGAAGACCCAACACAGCCATAAATAAATAAATAAATAAATTTATTTAAAAAAAAAATTAACTCTAATAATTCCAGATGAGCTTTGCTCAAAGAGTTCATCCTAATAACTAAATTGAAGGACTTTGCACCATTTTTCAGGAAAATCAGTGCTGCCT
The DNA here is from genome assembly GCF_965194825.1 of Balaenoptera physalus. NCBI lineage: Eukaryota > Metazoa > Chordata > Mammalia > Artiodactyla > Balaenopteridae > Balaenoptera > Balaenoptera physalus. The sequence goes on from NC_138890.1 coordinate 148,502,727, forward strand.
GAAACTCTAAGGGTTGCAGTGTCTGAGCCTCACCTCCATGCAGTTCTTCTCCCCAGTACACCTGCCATCTCTGCCCCTCAGTCTCTACATCTGCGCATGCCCTCCTTCAGAGTCCGTTCACTGAAATGGAATACCTGTCATAGGAGGTTTCATGTAAATTGGTTTTTATCTGAAATCTTTCCAAAATGTTTCCCTTTCCTTCAATCAGTCACTCCTAAATGAGTTAAGAGAGAGAAAGGATCACTTTGGAAAAGCTGTTATCTTACGGAACCTGCTCTGGTATTGACAGAAGGATTGGGGTCAAAGAGCAAAGCTCACTCAGGATTTAACTGATAAATCATTAGTGAACCTGTGTACAAATTTAAAAAACCCTATAATTATTAACATGACAACAGAATTTCCATGTTTCCTCTTTTGCCAATTATCTTTTTCAAAGAGAAATTCCAATATTTTCCTAGCTGGTGAAGTATATTCTGTATCTTCAAAGTAATTAATTATTTGGGAAATAGAGATGGAAAGTCTCTTGACTGATATCCTGTCCTTCCTATTTACCAGTCATGGGGTAGTTCCTCATCTTCTCTGGTCTTATAGAAAATGAAGAAAATTACACCTGATCTGCTTGAAGGAGAGAGAACAAAAAGAACCAGAGCAGAAGTCTCTTAACATCCCTTATAACTTGGAAATAATTTCTGTTTAATAGTCTTTTTACCTCTGAAACTAGAGGAAGATCTGGGAGTGTTATTTCAAATGCCTCCTAGATCGGGAGGGAACCCAAGTTTCCTCCTCATCCCAGTTTTCAGACTCAGTGGATATCACTGTAATTCTAAAAAGATCAAAAGACCCAACATCTTGGAAAACAACTTTGTGCCATGTTAGTTGAATTATAAACTGCCAGCTTACTGGAGTGCATTTAAAACAGACATACATTTTGACCTAGAAATCCCTCTTCAAGTATTTCTCCAAAGGAAAAAACAGTTAATCTAGTGCACAAAGTTCTATGTCCTAGGATGCTGGAGAAAATATAGCTGGCCATCAATAGGGACTCAATAAAATGTATGTAGACTTCCAGCTTCTCCACCATGTAAAGGGCTTGGAAGATGTCACTCCCATTTTTACAAGAGGAAGCTGAACAAACTGAAAACCAATGACTTTTCTTGAACCCATCAGAGAAGTGAGGTTGCAGAGTGAAATGTCACTCTGAAATCTAGAAATACAGGCAGAACTTCAAAGTCACAGGCAAGACCTTCTTAACCTGGAGCCATAACTGGTAGAAATATTAAACAGTAATTTTGACAAATTGCTAGAGGCTGAGTGTGGACTAGCGTGAGAATAAGAAACTCCCCGGTTGCCAGAGTTTTAGGAGGACCCTTAACTTCTCTGGGCCTTACTTACGGGCACATCAGCAGGTGAAGATCCCTTATGGTGAAGATCCCTTCATTGCTCTGGCTGGGAAAGGGGAAGAGTAACTATCACACGATGTGCATGGAGACTTCACCTTAACAAAGATCTGTTCTCCGGGGCAGATGACTTTGCCAGAGCCCTATATCAGCTGTGTGAAAGGCATTGCTCCCACTGTAGCCGCTCAATGCTTCCTACCTCACCTAAGGGAGAAAGAAAAAGAACATAGTCAGAAGGGGTAAGGGCTTCAAGGAAACAAACTGGGAAAACGAAGCCAGGGGAGGGAGTCGAGGGCGGAAAATTTTTTTAGTTTATACTTACAGAGAATTTATAGAGAAATACTTGTGAAGATCACAACCCAGTCCAGAGACATAGGCCCACTAAAAGACTAAGATCTAATCATAAGAGTTTTAAGCCTCCAGTATAGTAACAGTGGATTACAGCTGAAAGAGCTGCCTTGGCTCTATTTAGAGAGAATTTCTTAAGGAAACCCTAAGATAACAGGGGACAAAAACAAGGACACTAGAGGAATTTGAATCCACTGGCACCTACAGTTACAGACAACAAACACATCCCAGCTTCTAACCAGATTAACATAAAACCTCACAGTAAAGGCTTATTTACCTCAGGTCCTATTACCCAATACATCACAACCAGCTTTCATTAAAAAGTTGCAGGAATGCTAAAATGATAGGAAAAAAAAATACAGTCTGAAGAGGCAAAGTAAGCATGAGAACCAGACTCAGCTATAACACAAATACTGGAGTTATCAGACATTTTAAAATAATTACGATCAATACATTCAAGGCCCTAATGGGAAAGGCAGATATTATGTAATATCAAATGGTAATGTAAACAGAGAGATGGAAACTTCAAGAAAGAACTGAAAGGAATGCTAGAAATCAAAAACACATAACAACAGCAAACAGAAATGAAAAATGTCTTTGATTGGCTCATGAGTAGACTGAACACGACTGAGGAAATAATCAGTGAACTCTGAAGATGGGTAATAGAAACTTCCCAGATTAAAATGCAATGAGAAAATATAGTGGGGGGAAAAAAAAATAACAGAACCTCCAAGAACTGTGGGACAATTTCTAAAAGTGTAATATGTGTATAATTGAAATATCAGAAGGACAAGAAAGAACAGGGAAAAACTATTGAAGTAACAGTGGCCAAGAATTTTCCAAAATTAAATAAAATATATCAAGAAATATTATGAAAGAATTAGGAGTGATGACCCAGATCTACATTTTTTGAATGAAAAGCTATATTATTGACTATAAGCAGTTTATGAAACATCATGTATATACACAGGTACACACATAAAAAAAATTTCTGAAAGAATATTTACTAAAATATAAAGGTTAGATTTTTTTGTGATTTTTACTTTCTCTCATGCTTTCTAGGCAGGCTTGAGTTTGTTGTTTTCACGAAAAGCATACTTTACGTTACAGTGATCAAAATAAACATTTTTCCTTTTAAATAAAGAAGGTACAACTTCTCACTGTGAAGTTGTTCAGAATGCTATGTTTTGCTTTCCCACCCTAGGCAGCCCCTGATGCTGTTGGGCGCCTCTCACCATAACAGCCTTTAAACTTACAGCCCAAGAAAAATCTCAAATCCAAGGAGTTTACAGCCTCCAGTGCTCGCAGAAGCAAAATAGATCACCGCCCAGTAGAGCTGAGGAACACGTGCCAGACCTCAGGAACTCAGCATTTTCTCACCTCAGTCCAACACCGTGACAGCTTGGGCACCCCGGGGAGAGGCTGCATCACCACTGGCCTCGCCTCACCACTGGCCTTGCTGACATGTGTCATTCCCACAGCACTTGACCAGCCAGATCACAGAACCACTTCCTACAGCCCCCAGAGCAGGATGGGCTGGGAGCTGGGAGCCCACGCAAAAGGGGACACTTGACATTGAATTTAAAACCTTTCTGTGCTTACCTGGTAACCTCACCTCTGATGGGCATTTGGGATAAAAGGTTATTTCCCAGATGTGGAGGATGTGGCCAAGCCAGTTGTCCTCTGTGCAAGGTGATACAAGACGTCCACCCTGTATGCGGTTCCCCCAGCCCCACCCTGCTGGAGGAGAAAGTTGAGAGGACGCGACCACTGGCTGACCTGCGAGCTGGATTCACGCACTCAGAGGCCCCTCACCCCCTCCTCTGTCCTTGGAATATACATTCTTCCCATCATTCGCACAGTGAGAGCTGGTCCAAGGGTGCAACCTTGGGAGAGTAATGTGTACATGACTGGACGGTGTACGTTACTGAACCCAATTAAGGCCTCTAAGTAAAATTTTAAGATTCCAGTGGGCAGATGCAGAGACCTACTCTCCCAAGACAAGCCTCCTAAGTTCCCTTGTTTATTAAATCTGCCACCTACCACTGTGGAGGGGCCTGGCTCTTCCTTGCCCTCTGTGTATGGGAGCCAGTTATCAACCCAACACCCCCTCACCCTCCCAGCTCCTACTGTGCTTGTCACTCTCCCTTCTTAGGCACTGCCTTGCAAAGGCACATGGATACCCAGTCCAGAGCATCTAGAAACCCGGAAGAGATCTACTCACAGCAACCTGGATGGATTTTTAAAACATGGTCCTGAGTGAAAAAAAACAAAAGCACACCTATTGACATAAATTAAAAATGCATAGGACTTCCATGGTGGTGAAGTGGTTAAGAATCTGCCTGCCAACGCAGGGGACACGGGTTCGAGCCCTGGTCCTGTAAGGATCCCACGTGCAGTGGAGCAACGAAGCCCGTGCACCACAACTACTGAGCCTGTGCTCTAGAGCCCACGAGCCACAACTACTGAGCCCACGCATCTAGAGCCCACGCTCTGCAATAAGAGAAGCCACTGCAATTAGGAGCCCGCGCACCACAATGAAGAGTAGCCCCCACTCGCCGCAACTAGAGAAAACCCGCGCGCAGCGACAAAGACCCAACACAGCCAAAAATAAATAAATTTTTTTAAAAAATGCATTCACCCCAAACAATAAACATTTTACAAGAATACATACCAACAAAAAGGTATATATTAAACACACAAAATAGTTGCTTACGGAGATTAGGGGTGCAGGGGAGTCGGGAGTGACAAATGGGAATTTAAGAAATTAAAACATAATAAAAATAAAGCACCCTAACCCCTCAGCTCTCACCTTCTTGCCCTATTCAGATACCTAAGGGGATACGCAGCTGTCCAGAGCCGTCCCTAGCTTTTTGGTGCCCTTCTCCTTTCCCGTGGACTACCCCCTTCCCCATTAGTCCCTCTAAGACCCCCAATGCGAAAACCAGTGTCTTTACCCATTTAATTCATGGATATCTTCCTTCTCTCTCTTTTTTTCACTCCTCTCCTTTCTAAGTCTCTGACCCCTGCAACTATATCCTGACCCTTCCCCCAGGCCCATCACCACCCTTCCGCAGAGAGACTCTCATCCTGATGAGACCCCGATGGGACATAAAACTAGCAAAATAGTCCAGAAGACCTTTGCCTTGCCTGCCTGCCTTCTCTTTTCTCTCTCCCTCCCTCCCTCCTTCCCTCTCTCCCACTCCCTTTCTCTTTCTCTCCCCTTGGGACCCGCCGGAAGCGGAATCAGTAACCCCTCCAGGACTCCCCTGGGGAGCTCCTCCCCTTCCGTCCTAATCTCAAAGTCCAGCTGGTGAGTGAGCAGTGGAGCCCTTCCTCAGACCTGCTTCCACGGGGATTTGCTTCCTGACTGGGAGAGATGACTCTAGCCTGGAGACATTTGCTGAGAGCTTTGTACCTGGAGACCTCAACTCCCAGGACTCCCAAGACACGCCCTTCCCCCAAAGGTGAGTGGAAACCAGAGGGACGTGGGTCAGCAGAGGGTCAGCGAGAGGGGAAGGGCTGAGCTCTGGAGCCTGTTGCCTGGAATTCTGGAATGTTAGACCCGGATAGGGTCTTAGAGACAAGTCAACTAAGACCTGTGAGCTAGACCTCACCTTGTCAGACCCACTGCCCCCTTCTCCTGTCCAATATTTTGTAATGCTTCCTTTCGTCCTGAAATGAAATTCATGGATAATAAAACCTGACTATACACAATTTCAAAATAAAAACAGTCGCAGTAACATAAAGAAGAAAGAAAAAGAAAGAAATTCAAAATAATAAAGCATTAACTGTAGTATACAGATGCTTGAGGATAACTATTTTAAAGAACATAAAGCATCTTCACAAATTTCCACCAGGCCTCCAGAAAGTGGTACCACCCCCTCAATTACTAACAAGGAAACAGCCTCAGAGAAGTGTAGTCATTTACCCAAAGTCACTCAAGCCAGGTCTAGACCCTGAGCCCTCTTCTTCCACTCAGACTCTCCTCTTTCTCCAGCAGTAACAGACCTGGAGTACCCAGGTCTGGTGGTGGCCTCATGTGCCTATCTTGTTTCACTAGGAGCCTACCACCTCCTCACCAACTTCCCTGCTGCAAACTCGAGCATAAGTAGGCATTTGCGCATTGATGTGTCATAGTGGGACCCTATGTCCCACAGGCCCCGAACAAACAGAGGGGACCCTTTTCCATTGCCCATCATGATCAATTTTATCTTCATTCTCTCCTCATCTTTCCTTGTCCTATCTCCTTCCTTCCTCTTCCATTTGCTTTTTTCCCCCTTAACAATTGCAGTTCTTTGAAACTTAATACATATCTGATGCTTTAAATGCATTATCTCCTCTCATCTTCAACCAAACTTCTTAGGGAGTACTATTATCCCATTTCACAGATGAGGAGACAGAAGAATAAAGGATAATTAAGAAATTTGGTCAAAGGCAGAAATATAGAAGTGACAACTTGGGGTTCAAAGACAGGTCTGTCTGGCTCCAAAGTCAGAGCGATTCCACCAGGCCCTTTCTTACCCACCCTTTTGGATTTGTCTTTTCCCCCAGTCATGGGTCTTTCACCAGAACACTATTTAACTCCAGCATTTCCTGAGAAGGAGCTAGAATTATACCCAGAGTCTTATGCTCAGTAAAGAGGACGCTACCCTAAAAGTACCGGTTGTTGACAAAGTAAGAGAAAATGCCCTCTCTGCTGCCTCTTCCCCTTTCCTACCCCTGCCCTGAGGGTTGTGGAGCTGGGCTGATGGTGGGAGCAGGAGACGGGAAATGGCAGGTGAGGCTCGGTGCCTAGAGATCTTGATCAACTCACTGAGGACCCCTTCACGTGGCTCCACCAAGGACACTATGGGGGAAAAGTAATCTTGCAAACTCAGGACACATAGACATGGATGTCATAATTTTTACCTGGTCTTTCCAAAACCTTTGAGACTTGGCTTCTACTTTCTTACCTACTAGTCCTAAATACCTGCCTGCTTGTTTGTTCATCCAAACACACACTCATTGAACACACCCTTCTTAAGGATCTGCAGGGTGCAAATAGACATTAGGCAATAAGTATGTGAGGACCTACCCACACCTGAGCAAAACAAAATCTCAGCCTTTACGTATCCACGTATCCCAGTGGGGGAGACTGAGCATAAACAGATAAACAGGTAAATATGTAAAAACTGAAATCCAGTCGAGATACATGCTGTAAATCAAAACAAATCATGGTGAGGCAATAGAAAAATAAAATGGGCGGAGGGGGAGGCAGGGGCCATGTTAGACAGGAAGATCACCTGGTGTTAAAAGCTGTCAGATATGCAAAAATAAAAATGTGTCACAGGACTTCCCTGGCAGTCCAGTGGTTAAGACTCCGAGCTTCCACTGCAGGGGGCAAGGGTTCAATCCCTGGTTAGGGAACTGAGATCCCGCATGCTGCATGGTCCAGCCAAAAAAAAGAGTATGTCACAATCCTTGTAGAACACCTGCATGTATATTATGTGATATATGTGTGCATACAATGTTCAGCCTTACCTCTGTTTGATAGGCACAATCACTTTAGGCTATGTCCACAAAGTTACAGAAGCAATTTGTTTTCAGGATAAAAGAATGGAGAAAATATCTCAGCCATGCCTTCTTTCTTAGTAATTAGCTAAAGATTATTAAATTTATAACATGTCTAGGCAGGTGGGGTATATGCTCAAATATACCATTTTGCTATCACCTGCCTTCTCTCCCACAAGGAGGGGTGCCCAGGAGGGCAAGTGGATTGCAAATAACACCCATTTCCAGCTGAGAAACTTCCCAAGCCTCCTGCAAAGCCTTTTCTAAGAAAAACATTCAAATTAGCCCTAAGGGTAGGTGTCCCGCTTGCCCCTCCAGACCATCTTTGCTGCCATCTGTGGACTAAGCTAAGCCCAACAGAGGGCCAGGAGGGGCTCAGAGAAGGCCTGCCCCCAAAAGTACCAAAGGAAGGATGGAGCCACCAGCCTGGGAATCAGGCAGAGCTCTTGTTGGTGAACAATGGCAATTGGCCCTGGTTTACTTAGGGAAAAGGACATTTATTGGAAGGATACAGAGGGAAGGTGGAAGGGGCTATAAGAATCAATAGGAAGGTGAAGAGGTGGGCAGGACTGGACGTGCAAAGATACCAGGGAAAGCCCCGTGGAAACAGCAGGAACTCCAGGCAGGAACAGCCTCGGAAGCACATCGTGGCTCTAATGAGGACCTCCAGCTAGTCCCTCCACCCGGGTCCTTTGCTCAAGACTTCAGATCCAGAAGTGGGGACATCTGATTCACCTTTCAGAGGTCTCACGCCCTTCCCTTGGCTTCCGTGGCGGGAGACAGGCAGCTGGTATTATTATCCGGTCACCTAGAGCACACAGTTGAATCAAGGCTGAACATCCTCCGTAACTTCCTGCAGACTGTGGGACAGTTTATGAAGGGAGAAAGGAGGTGGCCTCAGGCCCTCAGCCCCATGGGGGGTGAGGGTGGTACCTCAAAGCTGCGAACACGTCACGTTTAATCACAGCCTCAGCTCTAAGGTAAGGGATAAAATCTTCCTCTCCTAACTCGCTGGCTAGCCCGAGTATCAGATGAGATACCCAAAGTGACAAGCTTTTTTAAAGTGACCTAATATGCTATGCAGAAATAAGTCATCGTTAGCACTTTAATAAATTCCCTTAATGTTCTACTAAGTATGTCCATTGTGTATTTTCAAATATTTATAACCTTTTTTTTATTTGAAAGAGTCACAGGCTCTTAATAAATACCCACCCTGTGTTGAAAGCTGGTTGTGGATATTAAAAAAATCTTCGTCATTACAAAGAGAATTTCCCCTAGAATTTTCAAATGTCTATAGAAACTGATTTCTCTCACTTACCTTGCCCAACAGGTTTTCACTTTTTGATACTATGATTTGGGGGGAAAGAACACAGAGCTAAGGTGACTTGTCTGTTGTGGAACTCTGTTGGTGAGAATTAGGCAGCCGGAAAATTAAATCTAGTTTCCCATTTGGCAAGAGTGGTGGTGGTCTCCAAACCGAACCATCTTTTTATTTGAAGTAGAGTTGGTTTACAATATTGTGTAAGTTTCAGGAGTACAGCAAAGTGATTCAGTTATACATGTTATCTTTTTTTTCAGATTCTTTTCCATTATAGATTATTACAAGATATTGAATATAGTTCCCTGTGCTATACAGTAAATCCCTGTTGTGTAGCTATTTTACATAAAGTGATGTGTATCTATTAATCCTATACTCCTAATTTATTCCTCCCCCTCCCTGCCCCAAATGCCATCTTTAAATGTCTTGAGTTGTTCAGATGAATTGAGTGGAAGTTGATGAATGTAATGAATTTAATGAAAATCATTAGCTGTCATCCATGTTCAGCATCAGGCTTAAAAAGGCAACATCAGACCAGCCAAAATGATAAAAGAGGGACAAAAAAAAAATTTCTATGCCAAAATAGACGTGGGATTCAGTTTTATTAACCCAGATTTCATTATCCCTTCCCCGACCCCCTTGGTGCTGTCTTCTCCCCACCACCACTAGCCCCATACTCCCGGGCCCCAGGCGTGCAAACAGGCAGGTGCACACACGTGCACACACAATTTCCAGGAGCCCAAGAGAAGCTTTATCAACCCTCAGCTCTACGTCACCCTCAAAACATAGGCTATTTTGAATAAAGAATGCAGGCAACTATCAACATGTTTAGGTTTGAATTTCTTCCAGCAAATAATGAAAACTGAAGCATTTTCTTTCTTTTTGTCAATCAACTATTATACGTACTGTTATTTTTGAGTTTGGGTTGTTTAGCGAGAGAGGTTTTCAGCTGTTTGAAGATGTTGTCTAGACTTTTTTTCTTTTTTTATCAAAGTACAGTTGATTGACAATACTATATTAATTTCAAGTGTGCAACATAGTGATTCAATATTTTTATAGATAATACTCCATTTAAAGTTATAATGAAATACTGGCTATATGCCCTGTGCTGTACAATATATCCTCGTACCTTATTTATTTTATACATAGTAGTTTGTACCTCTTCATCCCCTACCCCTACCTGGCCCCTCCCCGTCATCCTTCTCCCCACTGGTAACCACTAGTTTGTTCTCTATATCTCTGAGTCTGTTTCTGTTTTGTCATAGTCATTCATTTGTTTCATTTTTTGGATTCTACATACAAGTGTGAGATGTAATCTAGACTTATTTCACTTACTGACATTATTTTTCCTACTTGCTTGCTAATCTTCCTTCCTTCCATCCTTCCTTCCTTCCTGAGAGCAGAATTTTATGTATTTCATTTTGAGCACTCATTCAGCCATCATATTCCTATCAGTTTGATGAATAAACAAATGAATGAATGCATATACCTAACTTGACCATTTAAAATTCAAGCTTTTCTTTATCAAATTTTTCCAACTCTCTTTCTTCCCCCTCCAGACTTTCATAATTTCCTGTAACTTTGAAGTCAAGAGACCTTTCAGTCTCCTCAATGGGTAACTCCAATTTTGCAGATAGGAAAATGAGACTGCAGGAGTGAAGAGAACTCGAATTCTTAGAAACACTCAGAATATTTTCCCCCATATTAGAACAGTAACTAATGTAGAAAGACACAATGAAAAGCTTTTGAAAAGGTGAAATTCTCAGAAAACTCAGTTATTATTTTTTGGGTCATTTCTATATATGGATAGCCAAAAGCCACTTGCTTTTAAAGTAAGAGCAAATTAACGACATTCGTGATTATTTAGAGCAGAAAAGTGGATGAGCTTTCTCTGAAAGAAAGAGAGTCAGTGTCATTACTTTCCAGATTCATTTAAAAACACAATTGTTCATTGTGTTTCTCAGGAGGGTGACTTTATAGCCACACAAAACACCAACATTACATCCATGGATTCAAACCTTCAGGCTGAACAAGAGACATCATTTCCTCAGCTCTCTCCACCTGTAAAATTTTCTCGATACTGACCTTGAATCCTCAAAATTAGCAGCATTCTTTTCTAAGAGTACTTATAAGGTTTCTAGATATCTCTTCCAGCGCCGATGTTCTCTGATTCTATTATTCCATCCCACTGCTATAGAGGGGTCAAAACCTGTGCTGGCGGAGGAGGATGGAGGTGACCAGTGAATGAGTGAAACGGTACCAGGCTGGGAGTCAGAAACGGGGAGTTTTGTTCTTGTTCTGCAGCTAACTAGCTTGGTGATCTTAAACAAATTAATTTACCACTTTAGGCTGGTTTCTACATCTATAAAATGAGCATTTTGACCACCCCCCCCCCAAAAAAAACTAAGCTTCCTTCTAGCGCCAAATATTTAATGATTCCTCTGGCTCAGCTTATCTTTTCTTTGCCATGGTCTTGTGTTGTCATGGACTTCAGGTTGTGTTTTACAGGAAGGTTTTGTCTTCCAGATCTCCTTGCATGTATTTATTATTATAGTACATGGCCTAGCACCTCTCTCTCCTCATCCCCTACAAGAATAGTCAAAAGCCATTCGTTCTTTGTTTATTGGAGCCAACCCAGTACTGGGAACTGGGCTAGGCACTGGGATTCAGGGACTAGGAAGGTCAAAGCTTAGAAAGCACCTCTACTGACAGAGGATGGGCTCCTGCAACCCCCGGCCCTGGCAGAAGTTTGAACTGAACAGAGAATTACAGTCCATACAGGTGACAGAGGGAGGAACTTCCCAAGTTTGTGAGGGACCCAGGTGGGAGAAACCATGACTTCCCCCAGTATCCTCTGTGCCTTTCCTGACTAGATTTGAGAGGAGCTCTCTTTTTTTCTCCAGAAAATTCATTATTTTTTAATTTTTATTTTTAATTTGATTGAAGTATAGTTGATTTACAATGTTGTGTTAATTTCTGCTGTACAGCAGTGACTCAGTTATACACATATTCTTTTACGTATTCTTTTCCATTATGGTTTATCACAGGATATTGAATATAGTTCCCTGTGCAGTACAGTAGGACCTTGTTGTTTAAGAAAATTCATTATTGGGAATTCCCTGGTGGTCCAGTGGCTAGGACTCCGCACTCTCACTGCCAAGGGCCTGGGTTCAAACCCTGGTCAGGGAACTAATATCCTACAAGCCACGTGGTGCAGCCAAAAAAAAGAAAATTCATTATTAAGATACCTCAGTTTGGGGCCTGCGCTCACTGGCCTGGTGACGTCAGAGGCTGGAAAACTCCACCATCCGGTCCCGCTCAGCGCCTCCGTTTTGAATCTGCAGACTTCGTAACCGAGATGCACCTGCGCAGAGCACCAATTACCTCACCTTCTTCCCTACCTCCGATTACCTTTCCCCACATCTAAGACAACCCTGCTTATTCCATAAATATCCCAACTGGGGAGGCAGTTCTGAGGCTTGTCCTCCAGTCTCCTCGCTTGGCTGCCTTGTGAGTAAAACTCTTTCTGAGCTGTTAAAAAAAAAAAGAAAAAGATACCTCAGTTTTAAATCCAAAGGCTGATTTAAATAAGAAATAAAAGTGCCTCAGGACTTTGATTCAGGTAACTATAGATGATTCTTAAGAACGTGCCTGTGTGCTGTTTAGCTGAGGACGCTAACTCACTTCTCTTTCAGCAGGTGCTTTCTGGACATCTGTAGCCAAGCTCGGTCTTCATACAAAGCCCAGCATGCCTCCGTGTGACTTCACACCTGAAAGATACCAGGTGAGAGTAAGAGCTTTAGGAATACCCCAACGAGGTGGTTCTTCTTGGGAGGCCTCAAGTAGTTGCTTCCTCAAGAAGGACCCACAGACGGCCCTGCCTGCCCCTGAGCCATCCATCTCAGATGTCCTATCCCTTAAGTCACTGGGAGCTTCTGAACTCTCTTACCCCATTCAGTGGCATTGCATGAGTTGGTGTGTGTGTGAGACAGAGACAGACAGAGGCAGAGATCGAGAGACAAAACAGAAGGAGACAGAGAATACAAGGAAGAGACTGTCCATGACAATATACGTATCACAGGGATGTAGGCATAGATGTACTCACACACAGAAATACATAGATCACAAATGTGAAGGCTCATATTTTATTCTATCTCATATGTCAATGCATAATCTGACCTTCCTGAGTCCTCCACCAAAAAATATAAAGTTATCATTTTGCTCTCAGGCTAATAAATATTGAACTCATTCTCTCCCTCCCTCTCTGTGTCTCTGTCTCTCTCCCTCTCTCTCCAACACCCCTTCATCCTACATTATATTCATAAGTTAGAAATTGTAGAATTAATAGAGTCAGGAGGGACCCACAGAGAAGAGAACTATAGGACAGAGGCTTTGTAATTAAAGACATAAACACCACAAGCATTTCATTCTTTTATTCTCAAAAAAAAAACTACAGAGGAAAAAAACCACATTACTTCAGACATTTACTTCCAAAGTCTTTTATTTTTTTCACAGCTAGAATTAACTCAAAGCCAAGGCTTTCCATTGAGAGGTAGAAAATTCCAGCCCCCTTCTCCATGTTTGATCTAGAAAGGGATTAAAGGGCCACATGAATAATTTCCTCCACTTGAGAGGAAGGACCTGGGTGTCTGTCCTGCAAGGAGGTCACTGGGCAAAGAGCTGCCCTGATGGGCGAGGGCAGCAGCCCTGTGCCGGGTTGGTGGGGAGGCCAGGCCCTGCTATATGGACCTGCTAGTGATGTTGTAAGCAATGTGGGGATGAGGAAGATGTTAAACACTTAAATCTTGCCTACCTACAGTCCCTTGCCTATGATCGAGTCCTGGAGATCCACAAGCAACATCTTTCTCCTGTGCTGACAGCCTATTTCTCAGAGCCCTTGTTGCTCCACCAGGGGCACATGGAGTGGCTCTTTGATTACGAAGGAAACAGATACCTGGATTTCTTTTCTGGGATTGTCACTGTCAGTGTTGGTCACTGCCACCCGTGAGTATCCTTAATATTCTGGCATTTTCACTCCAGAAAAATATACAGAAAACAGGCTAATGATCATGTTCGTGATTCAGAACCTCAGTTAAGGGGGGCACTTCAAGATGGCGTAGGAGTAAGACGTGGAGATCACCATCCTCCCCACAAAAAACACAAAAATACATCTACATGTGGAACAACTCCTACAGAACACCTACTGAACGCTGGCAGAACACCTCAGACTTCCCAAAAGGCAAGAAACTCCCCATGTACCTGGGTAGTGCAAGAGAAAAAAGAAACAACAGAGACAAAAGCATAGGGACGGGACCTGCACCAGTGGGAGGGAGCCGTGAAGGAGGAAAGGTTTCCGCACACTAGGAGCCCCTTCGCGGGCGGAGACTGCGGGTGGCAGAGGGGGGAAGCTTCGGAGCCACGGAGGAGAGCCCAGCCACAGGGGTGCGGAAGGCAAAGCGGAGAGACTCCCGCACGGAGGATCAGTGCCGAGCAGCACTCACCAGCCCGAGAGGCTTGTCTGCTCAGCCGCCAGGGTGGGCGGGGCTGGGAGCTGAGGCTCGGGCTTCGGTGCTGGCCAGGAGGGAGTCCGGGAAAAAGTCTGCAGCTGCCGAACAGGCAAGAGACTTTTTCTTGACTCTTTGTTTCACGGCGCGCAAGGAGAGGGGATTCAGAGCGCCGCCTAAACGAGCTCCAGAAACGGGCGCGAGCCACGGCGATCAGCGCGGACCCCAGAGACGGGCATGAGACGCTAAGGCTGCTGCTGCCGCCACCAAGAAGCCTGTGTGCGAGCACAGGTCACTCTCCACACCACCCCTCCCGGGAGCCTGTGTAGCTCGCCACTGCCAGGGTCCCGTGATCTGGGGACAACTTCCCCGGGAGAACGCACTGCGCGCCTCAGGCTGGTGCAACGTCACGCCGGCCTCTGCCGCCGCAGGCTTGCCCCGCTTCCTCTGTACCCCTCCCTCCCCCCGGCCTGAGTGAGCCAGAGCCCCCGAAGCAGCTGCTCCTTTAACCCCGTCCTGTCTGGGCGGGGAACAGACGCCCTCAGGCGACCTACACGCAGAGGCGGGTCCAAATCCAAAGCTGGACCCCGGGAGCTGTGCAAACAAAGAAGAGAAAGGGAAATCTCTCCCAGCAGCCTCAGGAGCAGTGGATTAAATCTCCACAATCAACTTGATGTACCCTGCATCTGTGGAATACCTGAATAGACAACGAATCATCCCAAAATTGAGGCAGTGGACGTTGAGAGCAACTGTAGACTTGGTGTTTGCTTTCTGCATCTAATTTGTTTCTGGTTTTATGTTTATCTTAGTTTAGTATTTAGAGCTTATTATCATTGGCAGATTTGTTTATTTATTTTTTTTTAATTAATTTATTTATTTATATTTATTTTTGGCTGTGTTGGGTCTTCGTTTCTGTGCGAGGGCTTTCCCCAGTTGCGGCGAGCAGGAGCCACTCTTCATCACGGTGTGTGGGCCTCTCACTATCGCGGCCTCTCTTGTTGCAGAGCACAGGCTCCAGACGCGCAGGCTCAGCAGCTGTGGCTCACAGGCCTAGCCGCTCCATGGTATGTGGGATCCTCCCAGATCAGGGCTCGAACCCGTGTCCCCTGCATTGGCAGGCAGACTCCCAACCACTGCGCCACCAGGGAAGCCCCTAGATTTGTTTACTGATTTGGTTGCTCTCTTCTTTCTTTCTTTCTTTCTTTTTATTACTTTTAATTTTTTAATTTTTAATAATTTTTAGTTTTTTATATTAATAACTTTATTTTATTTTATTTTATTTCCTTCTTTCTTTCTTTTTTTTCTCCATTTTCTTCTGAGCCATATGGTTGACAGGGTCTTGGTGCTCCTGCCAGGTGTCAGGCCTGAGCTTATGAGGTGGGAAAGCTGAGTTCAGGACATTGGTCCACCAGAGACCTCCCAGCCCCACGTAATATCAAAAGGCAAAAACTCTCCCAGTGGTCTCCATCTCAATGCTAAGACCCAGCTCCACTCAACGACCAGCAAGTTACAGTGCTGGACACACCATGCCAAAAAACTAGCAAAACAGGAACACAAACCCATGCATTAGCAGAGAAGCTGCCTAAAATCATAATAAGCTCACAGACACCCCAAAATACACCACCGGACGTGGTCCTGCCCACCAGAAAGACAAGATCCAGCCTCATCCACCAGAACATAGGCACCAGTCCCCTCCACCAGGGAGCCTACACAATTCACTGAACCAACCTTACCCACTGAGAGCAGACACCAAAAACAATGGGAACTATGAACCTGCAGCCTGTGGAAAGAAGACCCCAAACACAGTAAGTTAAGCAAAATGAGAAGAAAGAGAAATACACAGCAGATGAAGGAGCAAGGTAAAAACCCACCAGACCAAACAAATGAAGAGGAAATAGGCAGTCTAACTGAAAAAGAATTCAAAGTAATGATAGTAAATGTGATCCAAAATCTTGGAAATAGAATGGAGGAAATACAAGACATGTTTACCAAGGACCTAGAAGAATTAAAGAGCAAACTAACAATGATGAACAACACAATAAATGAAATTTAAAATTCTCTAGAAGGAATCAATAGCAGAATAACGGAGACAGAAGAACGGATAAGTGACCTGGAAGATAAAATAGTAGAAATAACTATCACAGACCAGAATAAAGAAAAAAGAATGAAAAGAATTGAGGACAGTCGCAGAGACCTCTGGGACAACATTAAACGAGCCAACATTCGAATTATAAGGGTCACAGAAGAAGAAAAAAAACTGACTGAGAAAATACTTGAGGAGATTATAGTTGAAAACTTCCCTAATATGGGAAAGGAAATAATCAAGTCCAGGAAGTGCAGAGAGTCTCATACAGGATAAATCCAAGGAGAAACACACCAAGACACATATTAATCAAACTATCAAAAGTTAAATACAGGGCTTCCCTGGTGGCACGGTGGTTGAGAGTCTGCCTGCCAATGCAGGGGACACGGGTTCGAGCCCTGGTCTGAGAGGATCCCACATGCCGCGGAGCAGCTGGGCCCGTGAGCCACAACTGCTGAGCCTGCGCGTCTGGAGCGTGTGCTCTGCAACAGGAGAGGCCGCGATGGTGAGAGGCCCGCGCACCGCGGTGAAGAGTGGCCCCCGCTTGCCGCAACTAGAGAAAGCCCTCGCACAGAAACGAAGACCCAACACAGCCATAAATAAATAAATAAATAAATAAAATAAAAATTAAAAAAAAAAAAAAGTTAAATACAAACAAAAAATACTAAAAGCAGCAAGGGAAAAGCAACAAAATAACATACAAGGGAATCCCCGTAAGGTTAACAGCTGATCTTTCATCAGAAACTGCAAGCCAGAAGGGAGTGGCAGGACATATTTAAAGTGATGAAAGGGAAAAGCCTACAACCAAGATTACTCTACCCAGCAGGATTTCATTCAGTTTCAGTGGAGAAATTAAAACCTTTACAGACAAGCAAGAGCTAAGAGAATTCAGCACCACCAAAGCAGCTTTACAACAAATGTTAAAGGAACCCCTCTAGGCAGGAAACACAAGAGAAGGAAAAGACTTACAATAACAAACCCAAAACAATTAAGAAAATGGTAATAGGAACATACATATCAATAACTACCTTAAATGTAAATGGATTAAATGCTCCAACCAAAAGACATAGACTGGCTGAATGGATACCAAAACAAGACCCATATATGTGCTGTCTACAAGAGACCCACTTCAGACCTAGGGACACATACAGACTGAAAGTGAGGGGATCGAAAAAGATATTCCATGCAAATGGAAATCAAAAGAAACCTGGAGTAGCAATACTCATAT
The DNA here is from genome assembly GCF_965194825.1 of Balaenoptera physalus. NCBI lineage: Eukaryota > Metazoa > Chordata > Mammalia > Artiodactyla > Balaenopteridae > Balaenoptera > Balaenoptera physalus. The sequence continues at coordinate 148,520,158 of NC_138890.1, forward strand.
CTGATAAAAGAGACTTTAAAATAAAGACTATTACAAGAGACAATAAGGACACTACATAATGATCAAGGGATCAATCCAAGAAGAAGATATAACAATTATAAATATTTATGCACCCAACATAGGAGCACCTCAATACATAAGGCAAATGCTAACAGCCATAAAAGGGGAAATCGACAGTAACACAATCACAGTAGGGGATTTTAACACCCCACTTTCACCAATGGACAGATGATCCAAAATGAAAATAAATAAGGAAACACAAGCTTTAAATGACACATTAAAAAAGATGGACTTAATTGATATTTGTAGGACATTCCATCCAAAAACAACAGAATACCCTTTTTTCTCAAGTGCCTGAGAACATTCTCCAGGATAGACCATATCTTAGGTCACAAATCAAGCCTTGGTAAATTTAAGAAAATTGAAATCGTATCAAGTATCTTTTCCAACCACAACGCTTTGAGACTAGATATCAATTACAGGAAAAAATCTCTAAAAAATACAAGCACATGGAGGCTAAACAATACACTACTAAATAACCAAGAGATCACTGAAGAAATCAAAGAGGAAATAAAAAAATACCTAGAAACAAATGGCAATGAAAATATGGTGACCCAAAACCTATGGGATGCAACAAAGGCAGTTCTAAGAGGGAACTTTATAGCAATACAATCCTACCTCAAGAAACAAGACACATCTCAAATAAACAACCTAATCTTACACCTAAAGCAATTAGAGGAAGAAGAGCAAAAAAACTCCAAAGTTAGCAGAAAGAAAGAAATCATAAAGATCAGATCCGAAATAAATGAAAAAGAAACGAAGGACATGATAGCAAAGATCAATAAAACTAAAAGCTGGTTCTTTGAGAAGATAAACAAAAGTGATAAACCACTAGCCAGACTCATCAAGAAAAAAAGGGAGAAGACTCAAATCAATAGATTTACAAATGAAAAAGGAGAAGCAACAACTGACACTGCAGAAATACAAAGGATCATGAGAGATTACTACAAGCAACTATATGACAATAAAATGGACAACCTGGAAGAAATGGAAAAATTCTTAGAAAAGCACAATCTCCCGAGACTGAACCAGGAAGAAATAGAATATATAAACAGACCAATCACAAGCACTGAAATTGAAACTGTGATTAAAAATCTTCCAACAAACAAAAGTTTAGGACCAGATGGCTTCACAGGCGAATTCTATCAAACATCTAGAGAAGAGCTAACACCTATCCTTCTCAAACTCTTCCACAATAGAGCAGAGGAAGGAACACTCCCAAACTCATTATACGAGACCACCATCACCCTGATGCCAAAACCAGACAAAGATGTCACAAAGAAAGAAAACTACAGGTCAATATCACTGATGAACATAGATACAAAAATCCTCAACAAAATACTAGCAAACAGAATCCAACAGCACCTTAAAAGGATCATACACAATGATCAAGTGGGATTTATGCCAGGAATGCAAGGATTCTTCAACATATGCAAATCAATCAATGTGATAAACCATATTAACAAATTGAAGGAGAAAAACCATATGATCATATCAATAGAGGCAGAAAAAGCTTTTGACAAATTCAACACCCATTTATATAAAAACCCTCCAGAAAGTAGGTATAGAGGGAACTTACCTCAACATAATAAAGGCCATATATGACAAACCCACAGCCAACGTCATGCTCAACAGTGAAAAACTGAAACCATTTCCACTAAGATCAGGAGCAAGACAAGGTTGCCCACTCTCACCAATTTTATTCAACATAGTTTTGGAAGTTTTAGCCACAGCAATCAAAGAAGAAAAAGAAATAAAAGGAGTCCAGATCGGAATCAATGGAGAAAAGACAGCCTCTTCAATAAATGGTGCTGGGAAAACTGGACAGCTACATGTAAAAGAATGAAATTAGAACATTCCCTAATACCATACACAAAAATAAACTCTAAACGGATTAAAGACCTAAATGTAAGGCCAGACACTATAAAACTCTTAGAGGAAAACATAGGCAGAACACTGCATGACATAAATCACAGCAAGATCCTTTTTGACCCACCTCCTAGAGAAATGGAAATAAAATCAAAAATAAACAAATGGGACGTAATGAAACTTCAAAGCTTTTGCACAGCAAAGGAAACCATAAACAAGACGAAAAGACAACCCTCAGAATGGGAGTAAATATTTACAAACGAAGCAACTGACAAAGGATTAATCTCCAAAATTTACAAGCAGCTCATGCAGCTCAATACCAAAAAAACAAACAACCCAATCCAAAAATGGACAGACGACCTAAATAGACATTTCTCCAAAGAATATATACAGATTGCCAACAAACACATGAAAGGATGCTCAACATGACTGATCATTAGAGAAATGCAAATCAAAACTACAATAAGGTATCACCTCATACTAGTCAGAATAGCCATCATCAAAAAATCTACAACAATAAATGCTGGGAAAGGTGTGGAGAAAAGGGAACCCTCCTACACGGTTGGTGGGAATGTAAATTGATACAGCCACTATGGAGAACAGTATGAAGGTTCCTTAAAAATCTAAAAATAGAGCTACCATACGACCCAGCAATCCCACTACTGGGCATATACCCTGAGAAAACCATAATTCAAAAGGAGTCATGTACTACAATGTTCATTGCAGCACTATTTACCATAGCCAGGACATGGTAGAAATCTAAGCGTCCATCCATCGACAGATGACTGGATAAAGAAGATGTGGCACATATATACAATGGAATATTACTCAGCCATAAAAAGAAATGAAATTTGAGTTATTTGTAGTGAGGTGGATGGACCTAGAAACTCTCATACAGGGTGAAGTAAGTCAGAAAGAGAAAAACAAATACCGTATGCTAAAACATATACAAGGGATCTAAAAAGAAAAAAAAAAAAGGTTCTGAAGAACCTAGGGGCAGGACAGGAATAAAGATGCAGACATGCAGAATGGACTTGAGGACACGGGGAGGGGGAAGGGTAAGCTGAGACGAAGTGAGAGAGTGGCATGGACATATATACACTACCAAATGTAAAACAGCTAGCTAGTGGGAAGCAGCTGCACAGCACAGGGAGATCAACTCAGTGCTTTGTGACCACCTAGAGGGGTGGAATAGGAAGGGTGGGAGGGAGATGCAAGAGAGAGGAGATATGGGGATATATGTATATGTATAGCTGATTCACTTTGATATAAAGCAGAAACTAAGACACCATTGTAAAGCAATTATACTCCAATAAAGATGTTAAAAAAAAAAAAAAAGAACCTCAATTAAAAATTCTTTCTCCTTAGGTGCATTCTGGTTTACAGCTAACATGCTCCCTGCTATTTCCTGGGTAACAAAAAAAAATCTTAACGTTGTCCTTTACCTTTTCTTGACAATTCAAGATTTTGTCATCCTCATGGCACGTGTGGTGGGGCGTGTACCATGTGATTGGAGTGTGGCTATGAGTATGTGTGTCCTCAGTTAACTACAGCTTTCCAAAGAGAGGGAATGCACTGAGGAAAAGGCAGAGAAGAAGGGAAAGGCCAGTGGTTCTCAGAGGACACCGAGCAGGTGGCAGGTGGGAGATGATGAGAGATGAGAAATCACTTCTAGCTCTTCTTCATCAACTTCGAGCCATGGAGGAGGAAAGAAAGGATTATAAGAGAAAGATGTAACCAGAGCTCGAAATTTACACCGGCAATGGATGGCTCCATTAATCTTGAGATTTTCTGTGACCTTGATTATCAGCCCACACACACAGATGTCCTGGGCAGGTCCTTCTGTTGTCCTTTTGGTTTGGGTGCAGCCATCTAATTTTAAGGTCTATTCTGGCTTGCCTTTAATAATCTGACCAATAAAACTCATAGTACGTGGGACAAAAATAAAGCGGCAAGTCTAAATAAATTGTGTAGGTTCAGGCCCTTCTGTGGAAGCAAGGGCAAAAGGTCTTCTCCACAAGCACCCGTCAGGCCGTGAGGAGTGAGTTAAACCTCCCGGTCCAGCTCTCACCCATTCCTCCCATAGCCTTTTCCTTCCTGTTTGCATCTTCAGGAGGCACTAGTCCCATACCAGGTCCTGAGGAGCATGCAAAATAAATTTCAGAAGCAGTTTAAAACATAGGACAAACATGCATGAAGCAAGTAAACAAAAATGAAGTAGAGAACACATTTAAACATTCACATTGAATCCTCCCAATAACATGCAACATTGTGCCTGTGAATCAACAACTCCCACTGGCTCTCATGCCCTTGGTGCTTCTCCTGATCTCCCCCTGACCTTTCAGCTGGTCCCTCTGACCCCCTAACTCTGGGTGTCTCGGGCTCTTTCCTAAGCCCTCTGCTCTTCTTTCTATACTCCCTTCATCTCTTATCATTTCCCCCATAGAATTGGCCCCACCCCATCTCCCCACGTCTGCTCATTTAGTTGATACATTTTCAGCAGCCTCACCCAACTCTTCAGCCTTGGCCTCCCACCAAGCTGTGATAATAGCTCTAAGACACCTAAAGTGGGCTCTAAGATGCCCCATATTTCCCACAGCCTCCAGGACACCCCTGACCATGATATTCCACCATCGGCTGAAATTCGACATTGCCAAGACCAAATCCACCATGCTTTCCACAAAACTCTTTCTATTCACACATTCATTTATTCAAGGAGCACATATGAGCCACCTCTTTTGCAAAAGTCCTTGCTAGGAGCTGGGTAGTTAAGACAACCGACTGTGTTTCTCAACCAATCCTGGGATTTCCCCAATATTACAGGCAAGAATATTGAAGTCATCTTTGACTCTTTTCTGCCTTTCATTCCGTATAACCAACCTGACACCAAGGTCTAGTTTTCCCTCTGCTGAAATGCCTCTTCTAGTAACCCCTCTCACTAATTCCCAGTAGCCCCAGTCTCCTAGGAGCTCTGCTCCTCCCACACCTGGAAGGCTACCATGCCCTCCCAGCTGGCCTCACCATTACCAGTCTTACCCCTCCATTCTACCCTCTTGTGACTCTCAGATTTACTTTGCTAAACAATGCTCTTGTCAAGTGTCTCTTCTATTTAAGAGTTTATTGATACTCCACCATTTTCCAAAGTGAGTTCTGTGGGACACTGATCACAGGAGAGGTTCATTGGTAAAGTGTCCCATTAGAAAGTAAGGTTGGGAAACACTTTAAACTCTATCTCCCTCCTGAGGAGACACAGTGCACATTAGCCTATTAAAGGTACTGAGAAGTCCTGCCGTAAAGAAATCTGATCTGGTATTTCTCAAAATTGTTTAGCCACTGAACTGATGATTTTTTTTTTGGTATGCCAGTTATTAATAAAAACAGAATTAGTGTGTAACAGACTTTGGCAATTGCTCTCCTTTAGATCAAGTTCAAACACCTTGGCCTGTCTTTTTGAAGCATTCCAAGTCAAGTCCCACCTACCTGTCTATCCATAGTGCCTACTACCCTTCAACGTGAACCTTCGGATCCTTCGCAGAATGTGGTTACACAGTCAGTGTTCATCAACGCTGACCACTACTAAGACCCAAATGTTGGAATCTTCTTTAAAGGAAAAACTGTTGATCTTTTAAACATGTGCTTGATGGATCTATAATTCTTTAGAATAAAATGGGAAGACACTCAGGCTTACTTCTAGTTGTCTCTATTTTCCAAACTGTTCAAAGTGTAATTAATAAGAAAATCTAGTTAGAAGAGATTGTAAGTTCAACTTCCTTCTATACTAGGAATTTCTCTTTTAAAATCCCCAGCACATAAGTCTCCTTTTGAACACTTCTCTTGGTGAGGAATTCATTACATTTTGAGGCAACACATCCCATTGCCAGATACCCCTGGTGGTTAGAGAAGCTCTTTCTTGTGTGGGGATGAAATCAGCCTCTTGAAACTCTTTGAGAAATAGCCGTGGATTTGAGTTCAATGGCCTGTGTTGTGTTGGGAGGGACATGCCCGCTGGCACTGTGGGTAACTCTGCTCTTCTGTTTATCCAGGAAAGTAAACGCAGTGGCACAAAAGCAGCTTGGCCGCCTATGGCACACAAGTGCCGTCTTCTTCCACCCTCCGATCCACGAATATGCAGAGAAGCTTTCAGCGCTTCTTCCTGAGCCTCTGAAGGTCTGATGCTTCCAGTTCAAAGGGATAGGAGTCTCATGATCCCAGGGAAGCTGGCCTAGGAAACGAGAGTATGGGTGGGAATCTGGTCTGTGCATTGAACATCCAAAATGAGTGCACTAGTGGCCATATCGGAAAGCACTCTAGGAGAAGAAAGGAATTGATGAATTACTGGTGAAACCAGCCGATGTTCACTTCGTCAGTTCCAAATATCTGCCTCTCCTTGGTCACTCTCCTCACCACCACATCTTTGCAGAAATCACTTAGCAGGAGCCCCAGGCTTCCTGACACTCTCCTCTGTGTTCCTCAGGAAGTTTTCATCTCTTTGCTCCACAGCCCCTCTGCAAAGTCATTGACATTTCTTCTTTTTTTTTTTTAACTTTTTATTTTATACTGGAGTAGAGTTGCTTAACAATGTTGTGTTAGTTTCAGGCGTCCAGCAAAGTGATTCAGTTATACATAACCGTGTATCTATTCTTTTTCAAATTCTTTTCCCATTTAGGTTGTTACATAATATTGAGCAGAGTTCCCTGTGCTACACAATAGGTCCTTGTTGGTTAACCATTCTTCTTTAACAAAGAGTGGAGCCATTTTTTTAGAAAATTAATATACCATTAAGTTCATTTGGTCTGAGATGCACTTTGATATTTTTGTTAAATGAGATGTTTTTCTGCGTCCGAAATGATTGAATTTTTTAACTGAATTGAGATGTTAAAATGTTGGCCAAGGTTTGCATTTCGGGATTCAATGAGTTAATGCATATTTAGAACAGTGCACCGTACCTGGTGTTAGCTATTATGATCATCTTCCTGTATTATTTAGGTACCATATTTACTATGTTATCTACAAGAGATGGAGGAAGTTGCAAGAGCTGCAACCTCAGTTCAGGGCAGGCACACTCATGGATGAGTAGAGGCGAGGAAACCCGCAAGGGCACAGCCCCGGCCTCCCAGTCGCCGAGCCTGGAGGATCCAGTACCCTTCAGTTCTCCCCTTTCTTTCAACCAGGATGAGCCGCACTTTTTTGTTTGTTGCCCGTTTGTTTTAACATTCACACACACCCAACAGGCTCTTCTGGGAGCCTGACTTGTTTCAAGCCTTCAGAATCAGGTGGGGCGGTTCAGGTTCAAGAACCAAGAGACCTGGTCCTCACATGCCCTCAGCCACTAACCACTGTACATCTCAGCAAGTCTCTCCATCTTAGCACTCTGCAGAACATCAGGTAAAACCAATGCAAATCTGGAATATTTCACAACTCCGACAATCCCTTAGTCATTTTTGTATCTCTAGTGCTTAGCAGCTGCGCAGTGAATAGCTGTAGAATTAATATAGTAATTCAATGATGGGACTGCTGGTATGAAGGGAACTCTCCTTAATAATCAGAGGCTGGGATACACTGTCTTTAACAATTTCAAATGAATTGGGTAATCATATGTCTCATGACCATATGTCTTTTTTTTTTCTCCAGGTCATTTTCCTGTTGAACAGTGGCTCAGAAGCCAATGACCTAGCCATGCTGATGGCCAGAGCACACTCAAATAACACAGATATCATTTCTTTCAGGTAACCACACCTTGGAACATTCAACTTTAACATTGACTCACCCCAATAGTAAATGTTTATCTTTAAAATAGATAAATAGATAGCCCCCTAGAGCAGGAGAGGGGCTTTCCCAGGGTGTTTTTCTAATTTTAGATTTTAGGGTAGGGTCAGTCAAATGAATTTTATGGCTGGATAACACCATCCAAATTGGCCTGATCCAAGGTAGGGGTCCCTGACTGAGGTAACCAAGAGTTTGGAGTCCCAGTTTTGTCATAGATTCTCCTATGGAATTAAGAAGAAGGTGACATGACAGCTTTTTAACTTTAAAGATATGGTATAGAAACTAACACACAACAGTTTTCATCAACTATGCTCCAATATAAAATAAAAATTAAAAATTACAATTAAAAAAAATAAAAGTTAAAAAAAAGGTATGGCATTGACTATGACCTATGCCAAATAGTGAATGATTGGTCTGCACCCCCAGAAGCTCATGACTTTGCCATATGACACTGGGCCCACTTTCATCTCTGCTTATGGGAAGGAGCCATAGCCTGAATAGCCTACATGGACTTTCTTTTTGTCCTACCCAGTGTTCCACAGGCCAGTGATCATAGAAAAGTAAACTTAACCCAGTCCTCCCACTGTTTTCTGTCTGCAGAGGAGCCTACCATGGATGCAGTCCTTACACACTTGGCTTGACAAATGTAGGGTTCTACAAGATGGAACTCCCCAGTGGGATGGGCTGCCAATCAGTAAGTTTTGAGATTTTTGTCATATTTCTCTAAAAACTCCTGGGTGTATGGAATCATTTATCAGATTTTCCAGGCATTAGGACTAGAAACTAATACAAATTAGCTTATATTATATAACTATAATTAATCAGGGGCTCAATTTGACTTAATCGAATTAAAGACCATTTAAGGGAAATGTTTCTTAGGAAGACCTTCAGAGTCTGAGTAATAATTAATGATAGAGGTTTTTTAAATTTTGTTTTGCTTTTAAATAAAATCAAGTAAACTGCAAATAAATGCACTGAAATAACTTCCCAGAGCCTTGAATGCATAAAATTTCCATAGAGTCGTCCCTGTACTCACCTTCTGTTCTCACTCACTGTTTCCACATTTTCAGCATCAGAATCAGATACCTAATTATTCTTATTCTTTCAGATGCCCTTACCGACCAAACTCTTGAGCAAATTGTTTCCAGGCTGACATTGAAATCAGTTTGCTTTGTAGAGTACCCTCATAATTGATTTCCAAGAAAAAAATTATCTCTTCAAAGCAGAATATTAGGTTTTTGTCCTAAGTGGGAGAAGAGTAAAGGAGGAATCTTAGTTTCAAATTAAGAAGCCCTCTTGCCTTAACTGGTACCATAGGTTGCCCCAAATTTGCTGTCTTGTGTTCACGTCTTGCTAAACTCCCTCTTTTGTCATTTGCAGACGATGTGCCCAGATGTTTTCTGTGGCCCTTGGGGAGGAAGCCACTGCCGAGATTCTCCAGTGCAAACAATTAGGAAATGCAGCTGTGCACCAGGTCCAGCTGGGCAGGGAGGGAGGCACATGGTGGAAGGTCAGGAGGGATAAGGAATGTGGAGAGAGGCAGAACCATTCCTGAGCGAACAGATTCGAAAAAGTGGGAAAGGGAAAGCCAAGGCAAATACAACTAGGAAATCACCCCTCACTGAACTAACGCCTCTTCTGCCAATGGCCACTGTACCATCAGAGCATCCGTCTCCTGTTAGGAAACACATCTCAGCATCTCATGCTATCAGAGCTAAGCCAAAAACAGACTCTCACCTGGTGCTTCACTAAAGGTGCTCTCTTAGCTCTCCCAGCAATAGCTCTGCTGCCAATTTTAAAAGAAAACAAGGTTTTTTTGAGGGATTATTTACCAATTCCCAATGTGAGGAGGGGAAAGGGGAAAGAACATTTAGAAATCTCAAAACTCCAGTCAGGAAGTTCCCCAGGGACTCAGAATACCAGCCAAAATGAGAGCCTTTGTCAAAACAGAAAACCATTCCTGAAGGCTGCTGACATCTCTTCAAAAGTTGTAAAGGCGTCCTCACAAGGAAAGCCACTATTCATCAAGCACGTTGCTATTACATTCTTTACCTCTTCTTCACGGGAGGGAGAGGAGGCGTGGAGACAGCATCTGTTCTTTGCTCACCAGCAAGCCCCACCTCACACTTGTCATCCCAGGGCAGGACCCTTTGGACAGCTGCCCCTAAGCAGTGCTGAAGGAAATCACTAATCGCTCCAGCCGAGAGATCTTTAATGGAACAGGGTGAGTCACTGGGTTGAGAGGAAGAATGCAAATGGAAGCCTTAAAAATCAGCTTCGAAAGGAAGAAAATTCACAATCAGCTTAAAATTCAGATGGGATAATGGCAATACGGAGGTAGGAGGATGAAAGAATGAGCTTTAGAACAAGATGTTATAGTCACAGAACTTAAAACCGTAGGGAAGTTTAAAGCTATCTTTCACACTCTCCATTTAAAAGATGAAGAAATACATCCACACCTAGGAGGCCGAGAGCTAGGACTTGACCCCAATTCTTCTGCCCTCAAAGCCAGTGCTCCCCAGCCATGACCACCCTTGTTCACACCGATATGCCAGCAGGAGGAACCCAGGCTTAAAAATAATTCCCGCTCTGCTGGCCAGGATTGAAGAGACACATGAAGTCGGGAGCCCTGGGTTGGACTCTTAGCCTTACCGTGGCTCAGCTGCAAGCAAAATTCCATCTTTTGCTTCCGTTTCTCATCTGTGAAATGGAGGCGGCAATACCTGCCCCCATGGCCCCTCATCCCAGGCCTTCAAGAGACCAAGGAAGAGAGCTTTTGTAGAGGCAGGCAGACAATAGCGATGCCAAGTACAGCCATGCCTGTATCTCATATCCACGTGGCACCAACAACTAAGATCGGTTGGATGAACCTCACAGACGTCAAAAGCACCAGCGCAGAGCTTCAGCAGCAGAAGCCCTGGAGACATGGCCACTTCCTTCCCTCCCAGCACGTGTCCCTCCCTCTCTGAGGCTTTCTCTCCCTCAGGCCAACTGGAATATACCAGAGCCCCAGGGTCATCTCTCTAGTGGCCTCTAGAGGTTAAATGATAGTGACAGACAGACATTTCTGCTTCTCAGAACTGTGGTCTTTGGCACGTCTGAAGTCAGCTGTTTTCTTAACGCACGTCTTCAAGAGACAAGACTGATATCATATCTTTATACAGAAAGGGACTTCAGCCTCCTCTGATGTTTTTAGGGCCTGAGAAGAGTTTGGTATTTGCTGTAAAAAGGCATATTCATATATGTTTATAAATGCATCCCAACGTGTGAATTATTCTGAGTATAGAAGGTTCCAGTTCTCCATTCCTCTTAGAGTTCATTCAGTGGGCACATCCAGGTGCCACTCTTGGTTGGGGGCTTTTATTTTCACCTCAAAAGTATGTCGTCATTCCCCACATAGGCATCCATTTTTGAGTCTAATATAGGTATTTATGTGGTAGATTTCATTCCCTTCCTCCACCCCCTCCTCAGGATTTTTTCTTTCCCACTGGTCATTCCACTCCCTGAATTTCAGATGTAACCTGTGATGAAAAGCACATCTCAACCCACTACCCCTCAATGTTCCAAACCTGGTACTGATCATGTCATTTCTCCTTCTCCTTTTGCAAGACAAGTTTCCTTTTTCTTAAAAAATTGTTCTTTCTTGGCATCTCACTCTGCTTAACTCTCTCTTTACCACCAGCTAAAATGAAAACTCTTCCCTCTCTACTCTGTTGCTTGGATAACATCCAGGAGAGCATCCCCTCTCCACTCGCTTGATGTTGTCATGGTGACACTACAGCACCAAGTCTCTCTCCAGAGGCGACCTGACCTGAAGTCACAGCAACGAGCCAATGAAGTAAATGCGAAATGAAGGAAAAAGCCAATGACAGTTGATGACCTCTCATCACTGAATTTGTGGGCAGTGGGGGGTGAAATTATGAAAGGTCTAGTGCAGGTTCAAGCAAAACCTTCTGCATGGTTTGGTTTTGTCCAAATTTAAGCCATTAGGGTTGATTTTGCTCCACCCTTTGATTTCTCTAGTTACAAATGATCTTACTAAATTCCCAAATTATATCCTTTGAACATATGTCTTATTCATCCTTTAGGGTCATCCTAGGTTGTTTTCTCTTCCTTTCTTAATAATAATAGGAAATTTCAACCTCTAGGGGCACAGATTTATCTGTCAACTATATCCTACCCATCATACAACATAAGTGATGCTAAAAAATGTACTTTCTGGGTTTGCTATTCATTTCATTACTTCCTTCTTCAAACCCCCAACCCTCAATTCCAACTAATTAAAGATCAGGTAACTCTATCAAGCAAGCTTTTCCAAACATCACATGTAGCCTCAAAGTATGTTTGGGGCCAGGTCATGTTTTTCCCACTTTTTAATGAAGAGGTAAGTATTCAATATAAAATATATTTATGGTTCACTTTCGAAGACGATAACTGAAGGTTTCCATTCCTTATCTCTAGCCTTCAGGAGACAGGATCGCATCCATGCCTCTAAGCAAACATCATGATGGTAGATGGTGACTTGCCTCCCAGACTGCTTTCAGCAGAAACCCCCCATCACACCCACATCTCTCTCTGCATCTCTTCTGCTATCCATGGATGTGGGTTTAGATTCAGAGACTATGTGATGCTGTTTAGAACCAAATTACAGGTGTGGATAAAAATCCTGAAGTTTCAGTCATATACGGATGTACTTGATCTGGGACCTTTGGTATTCCAGAGGAGAAAGCTTCCCCTGCCTTGCTATAATGGATGAAAGTTATCTGACTGTAGTACATTCCTCTTTAGACTGAATTCTGATTACTATATAAACATATTTACTAACCATAAAGACTGAGATACATTATAGCTTTAAAATTGTACATCAGATTAAGTATCAATGAAAGGTAAACATAGTTATTTCCAAATAGATTAAATCCACACAGCAATTACATTTGAATTAAATCTACGTTGTTGAGAGGATCAGTATCCTTAGGTGAAACAGCTATCTATACTAGACTCAATGATGCTTTGGAGCGTTGCTTCTCCAGATGGAAACAACTGAAGTGGTTTGTTTATGCTTTTGTGGCTATGCTAGTCTTGCTGCTCGAAACAAAGTATGAGTCATTCTGACAGAATGTTCAGAACATTCAGAAACCTATATCCTCATATTCTGGTTTACTGTATCTTGAGGGACTCTATTCAATTTACTGTCCTGTTTTCTTTTTTTCTGTTGTCCCCCCATTCTTCTGGATGCCATTCTCACATCTTCAAATGCTGTGTTTTCTGTTGTTGTTGTTTGTTTGTTGCAGACTGCTGCCAAGCTAAAGACCATTATATTGAACAATTCAAAGATACTCTGAGCACTTCTGTGGCCAAATCAATTGCTGGATTTTTTGCAGAGCCGATTCAAGTGAGTGTATTAACCAAACATTAATTGAGCTCACTTCTAAATTATCAGATTTTTAACTCATACATTCTAGAGAATTCCAAATTATTTAAGTGACCACTGCTGTGTCCCTCTCCAAACTTAATTCATTCCATTGGTCCCCTTAAAAAAGGAGGGGGGCTGGTTTTCAATTGACCTTTGAAAAGACCATCTCCTGCACTCCCAGACTGAACAGAGAGATACATGAAACTATTGAATCCCTAAATCTGTAAAAATAGAAAACCCCAGCAATGTTTAGTTGTTTATCACCCACACTGTCAGGGGGAGCCTTTCTATAATCTTACTAAATCCCCTTAATCTACTTTATTTCTACTCTCAGGAAAGAATATGCTTGCATCCTTTTTCAGCAGGCATGGCATAAGAGTAACGGCCCCTCTTTTCACCCATAGTTGAAAAAGTTCTAGAGACTGTATTAAGAATTGCTGGTATCACTAATGCTAATATTGATCATGACCCATCTTCAATTTTCTTTTAGTACTTTCAAGGGCTGTGCTGCTACTCTAGGTCTTCTTGGTTTGGTCTTTTGCAGGGGGTGAATGGCGTTGTCCAGTACCCAAAGGGGTTTCTAAAGGAAGCCTTCGAGCTGGTGCGTGAGCGGGGAGGCGTGTGCGTCGCAGATGAAGTGAGTGGCCATGGAATAGTTGCAATGCAGTGCAGCCGGGACAGGAAAAGCACAAGGAGAAACTTCTTTAAACCCTCCTCTGTGGTCCAGGCAGAAAGCATCTACTCTGGGGATTCCAAGACGTGGGTATAAGTTAATGAAGCTTTGGCTAGTTGACTGGTTAGTTCGTTATTGGATTAGTTGGTCCATTTAATCAAGTACAACAGAACTTAAACATCCAAGTTGAAGTCTATCAAGTAAATTGTTAACACGCATAGGTGATGCTGCCATTCCTCAACATACTTTTAAAATTCCTTTTGGGGAGTGCATGTCAGGAGCAGCTTAAACTTAGTTTAATCTCATAACCAAGTTTTCATCTTAATTTTTGCCAAAATAGTATTAACCAGTCTGGAAGCATTCATCTTACCTTAATAACAAAATTTGTTTGGAAATCATACTTAAAAAGAAAGGGTCCAACCTCTAAGTTACATGAGGGCCACCATCATAGATATTCAAAAATAGTTCCAGGGACTTCCCTGGTGGTCCAGTGGTTGGGACTTCGTGCTTCCACTGCAGGGTCACAGGTTCAATCCCTGGTCTGGGAACTAAAATCCCACATGCCATGCAGCATGGCCAAAAAAATTAAAAATTAAAAAAAAATTTTTTAAGTAGTTCCAAAAAATAAAATAGTTATGGCAACATTGTTGGAATAATCATACAGTACCTCTAAGGGGACACTTTAAGGGAATAAAATCCATGGGCTCTGTGAGCTCTAGCCTGTGTCTTTCCTAATGGGTTTAATTTACATTATAATCACACCTCTTATTGGAGTGTCTTCTGCCTCCTGAGAATAGCAATGGAGATCAAAAGACCAGAGGGTAGTCGCCAGGGCCTCCAAAGTGCTCCTGGATCACTTCTGGGTGAGCCGTCATGATTCTAACAAGTGATTAGACCACCAAAAACAGGAGGAGAACTTGAATGATTCATACCTGTTTCAGTCCTGCCATCTTTGCCTAAACAGTTTTCCTCAACTAAAACATCCCCTATAAGGGACAATGGGCTGCCCCCTCAGCAGAATTCTTTTGCAGTTTCCTACCATGCAGCCAGGTCTCTGTGATCCCCAGGTGAACTGGAGGACCCCTGGGCACTGCCCATGGAAGCGTGGGCCAGCTCCTCCTCTTGTGTCCATCCTCCCTTTCCCATCCTACCCGTGCAAGTTTAGGGCACGTGAACCAAAGTCCTGAAGAAAGTTAATCTGCTATTAAAAGAAGAAAAGTCTATTCAGTCAGTTTATAAATAGCTACACTGGTGAAGAGAATAAGCTTTAACCTTTGGAATCACCCATAGTGAAGCTGCCACCATTGGATTAATTAGCGGGAAGGTAGATTGAATTCAAAGAAATTAATGTATTTCAGAATTTCCTATGGTATGCGTTTTTATCATTTTCAACAACCTAATTGGAAACTAACACAGGGTGACCTTCAAAAGAACTGTTCTAATGAGTAGGTGAAGATAAGAATACCTAGAACTTTCTGAGCACTTACTAAGTGTCAGGCACTGTTCATAATGCTTTGTATGTATTAACTAAGTTAATGTTCATCACGATTCTGTAAGGAGTGTCCAGTTGTAATTATGCCCATTTTACAGATGAGTGAATTGAAGTCCAAGATGGTTAATTTGCCTGTTGAGATCATGCAGTTAGTAGGGACAGAGCCAGAACTTAAACCACACTAAGCCAAGACCACACTAACCACTGCATAAACCTGCCTCTCAAGAATGACAGAACAGTAGATAGCCTCATCCACCAAAGGGCAGACAGCAGAATCAAGAAGAACTACAATCCTGCAGCCTGTGCAACAAAAAACACATTCACAGAAAGATAGACAAGATGAAAAGGCAGAGGGCTATGTACCAGATGAAGGAATAAGATAAAACCCCAGAAAAACAATTAAATGAAGTGGAGATAGGCAACCTTCCAGAAAAAGAATTCAGAATAATGATAGTGAAGATGATCCAGGACCTCGGAAAAAGAATGGAGGCGAAGATCGAGAAGATGCAAGAAATGTTTAACAAAGACCTAGAAGAATTAAAGAACAAACAAACAGAGATGAACAATACAATAACTGAAATGAAAACTACACTACAAGGAATCAATAGCAGAATAAGTGAGGCAGAAGAACGGATAAGTGACCTGGAAGAAAGAATGGTGGAATTCACTGATGCAGAACAGAATAAAGAAAAAAGAATGAAAAGAAATGAAGACAGTATAAGAGACCTCTGGGACAACATTAAACGCAACAACATTCGCATTATAGGGGTCCCAGAAGGAGAAGAGAGAGAGAAAGAATCAGAGAAAATATTTGAAGAAATTATAGTCGAAAACTTCCCTAACATGGGAAAGGAAATAGCCACTCAAGTCCAGGAAGTGCAGCGAGTCCCATACAGGATAAACCCAAGGAGAAACATGCCGAGACACATAGTAATCAAATTGGCAAAAATTAAAGACAAAGAAAAATTATTGAAAGCAGCAAGGGAAAAACAACAAATAACATACAAGGGAACTCCCATAAGGTTAACAGCTGATTTCTCAGCAGAAACTCTACAAGCCAGAAGGGAGTGACATGATATACTTAAAGTGATGAAAAGGAAGAATCTACAACCAAGATTACTCTACCTGGCAAGGATCTCATTCAGATTCGATGGAGAAATCAAAAGCTTTACAGACAAAAGCTAAGAGAATTCAGTACCACCAAAACAGCTCTACAACAAATGCTAAAGGAACTTCTCTAAGTGGGAAACACAAGAGAAGAAAAGGACCTACAAAAACAAACCCAAAACAATTAAGAAAATGGTCATAGGAATATACATATTGATAATTACCTTAAACGTGAATGGATTAAATGTTGCAACCAAAAGACACAGGCTTGCTGAATGGATACAAAATCAAGACCCATATATATGCTGTCTACAAGAGACCCACTTCAGAGCTAGGGACACATACAGACTGAAAGTGAGGGAATGGAAAAAGATATTCCATGCAAATAGAAATCAAAAGAAAGCTGGAGTAACAATACTCATATCAGATGAAATAGACTTTAAAATAAAGAATGTTACAAGAAACAAGGAAGGACACTACATAATGATCAAGGGATCAAACCAAGAAGAAGATATAACAATTATAAATATATATGCACCCAACAAAAGGAGCACCTCAATACATAAGGCAACTGCTAACAGCTATAAAAGAGGAAATCGACAGTAACACAATAATAGTGGGGAACTTTAACACCTCATTTACACCAATGGACAGATCATCCAAAATGAAAATAAATAAGGAAACAGAGCTTTAAATGACACAATAGACCAGATAGATTTAGGTGATATCTATAAGACATTCCAACCAAAAACAGCAGATTACACTTTCTTCTCAAGTGTGCACAGAACATTCCCCAGGATAGATCACATCTTGGGTCACAAATCAAGCCTCAGTATATTTAAGAAAATTGAAATCATATCAAGCATATTTTCTGACCACAACGCTATGAGATTAGAAATGAATTACAGGGAAAAAACGTAAAAAACACAAACACATGGAGGCTAAACAATACGTTACTAAATAACCAAGAGATCACTGTGGAAATCAAAAAATACCTAGAGACAAATGACAATGAAAACTAGATGATCCAAAACCTATGGGATGCAGCAAAAGCAGTTCTAAAAAGGAAGTTTATAGCTATACAAGCCTACCTCAAGAAACAAGAAAAATCTCAAATAAACAATCTAACCTTACACCTAAAGGAACTAGAGAAAGAAGAACAAACAAAACCCAAAGTTAGCAGAAGGAAAGAAATCATAAAGATCAGAGCAGAAATAAATGAAATAGAAACAAAGAAAACAATCACAAAGATCAATAAAACTAAAATCTGGTTCTTTGAGAAGATAAACAAAATTGATAAACCATTAGCCAGACTCATCAAGAAAAAGAGGGAGAGGACTCAAATCAATAAAATTAGAAATGAAAAAGGAGAAGTTACAACAGACACCGCAGAAATACAAAGCATCCTAAGAGACTACTATGAGCAACTCTCTGCCAATAAAATGGACAACCTGGAAGAAATGGACCAATTCTTAGAAAGGTATAACCTTCCAAGACTGAACCAGGAAGAAATAGAAAATATGAACAGACCAATCAAAAGTAATGAAATTGAAACTGTGATTAAAAATCTTCCAACAAACAAAAGTCCAGGACCAGATGGCTTCACAGGTGGATTCTATCAAGCATTTAGAGAAGAGTTAACACCCATCCTTCTCAAACCCTTCTAAAAAATTGTGGAGGAAGGAACACTCCCAAACTCATTCTACAAGGCCACCATCACCCTGATACCAAAACCAGACAAAGATACTACAAAAAAAGAAAATTACAGACCAATATCACTGATGAATATACATGCAAAAATCCTCAACAAAATACTAGCAAACACAATCCAACAACACATTAAAAGGATCATATACCATGATCAAGTGGGATTTATCCCAGGTATTCAAGGATTCTTCAATATATGCAAATCAATCAAGGTGATACACCATATTAACAAATTAAAGAAGAAAAACCATATGATCATCTCAATAGATGCAGAAAAACCTTTCGACAAAATTCAACACCCATTTATGATAAAAACTCTCCAGAAAGTGGGCATAGAGGGAACCTACCTCAACATAATAAAGGCCATATATGACAAACCCACAGCAAACATCATTCTCAATGGTGAAAAACTGAAAGCATTTCCTCTAAGATCAGGAACAATAAAAGGATGTCCACTCTCATCACTATTATTCAACATAGTTTTGGAAGTCCTAGCTATGGCAATCAGAGAAGAAAAAGAAATAAAAGGAATATAAATCAGAAAAGAAGAAGTAAAACTGTCACTGTTTGCAGATGACATGATACTATACATAGAGAATCCTAAAGATGCCACCAGAAAACTACTAGAGCTAATCAATGAATTTGGTAAAGTTGCAGGATACAAAATTAATGCGCAGAAATCTCTTGCATTCCTATACACTAATGATGAAAAATCTGAAAGAGAAATTAAGGAAACACTCCAATTTACCATTGCAAAAAAAGAATAAAATACCTAGGAATAAACCTACCTAGGGAGACAAAAGACCTGTATGCAGAGAACTATAAGACACTGATGAAAGAAATTAAAGATGATGCCAACAGATGGAGAGATATACCATGTTCTTGGATTGGAAGAATCAATACTGTGAAAATGACTATACTACCCAAAGCAATCTACAGATTCAGTGCAATCCCTATCAAATTACCAATGGCATTTTTTACAGAACTAGAACAAAAAAATCTTAAAATTTCTTTGGAGACACAAAAGACCCCGAATAGCCAAAGCAGTCTTGAGGGAAAAAAACGGAGCTGGAGGAATCAGACTCCCTGACTTCAGACTATACTATAAAGCTACAGTAATCAAGACAATATGCTACTGGCACAAAAACAGAAACATAGATCAATGGAACAAGATAGAAAGCCCAAAGATAAACCCACACACCTATGGTCAACTAATTTATGACAAAGGAGGCAAGGATATACAATGGAGAAAAGACAGTCTCTTCAATAAGTGGTGCTGGGAAAACTGGACAGCTACATGTAAAAGAATGAAATTAGAACACTCCCTAACACCATACACAAAAATAAACTCAAAATGGATTCGAGACCTAAATGTAAGACCAGACACTATAAAACTTTTAGAGGAAAACATAGGAAGAACACTCTTTGACATAAATCACAGCAAGATCTTTTTTGATCCATCTCCTAGAGTAATGGAAATAAAAACAAGAATAAACCAATGGGACCTAATGAAGCTTCAAAGCTTTTGCACAGCAAAGGAAACCATAAACAAGACGAAAAGACAACCTTCAGAATGGGAGAAAATATTTGCAAATGAATCAACGGACAAAGGATTAATCTCCAAAATATATAAACAGCTCATGCAGCTCAATATCAAAAAAACCAACAACCCAATCCAAAAATGGGCAGAAAACCTAAATAGACATTTCTCCAAAGAAGACATACAGATGGCCAAGAAGCACATGAAAAGCTGCTCAACATCACTAATTATTAGAGAAATGCAAATCAAAACTACAATGAGGTATCACCTCACACCAGTTAGAATGGGCATCATCAGAAAATCTGCAAACAACAAATGCTGGAGAGGGTGTGGAGAAAAGGGAACCCTCTTGCACTGTTGGTGGGAATGTACATTGATACAGCCACTATGGAGAACAGTATGGAGGTTCCTTCAAAAACTAAAAATAGAATTACCATATGACCCAGCAATCCCACTACTGGGCATATACCCAGAGAAAACCATAATTCAAAAAGACACATGCACCCCAATGTTCATTGCAGCACTATTTACAATAGCCAAGTCATGGAAGCAACCTAAATGCCCATCTACAGATGAATGGATAAAGAAGTTGTGGTACATATATACAATGGAATATTACTCAGCCATAAAGAGGAACGAAATTGGGTCATTTGTTGAGACGTGGATGGATCTAGAGACTGTCATACAGAGTGAAGTAAGTCAGAAAGAGAAAAAACAAATATCGTATATTAAAGCATATATGTGTAACCTAGAAAAATGGTACAGATGAACCGGTTTGCAGGGCAGAAATTGAGACACAGATGTAAAGAACAAATGTATGGCCACCAAGGGGGGAAAGCGGCGGGGGCTGGGGGTGGTGGTGTGATGAATTGGGCGATTGGGATTGAGAAGTATACACTGATGTGTATAAAATTGATGACTAATAAGAACCTGCTGTATAAAAAAAAAAAAAAGAATGAGAGAACAGCAGTGTAGAAAGACAAAGATAGCAGAAAATGAGGAAGCAAAACAAAATCCTGAGTGTGGGGCCAGTGCTGTCACTCAGTGATCTTACCTGTCTTCTTAATTAGCTAACCTTGGCTTTCTCTTCTTTAAAATGAGGAATATGGAATTTGAATAAAAATAGGCCACTGCTGGGACCACAATGGGCACTCAGTCTTTGCTGGTCTGGCATGGGCTGGGTTTAAATTTTAAATTCACTGCTTTTAGGCAGGTTGTGCACGCCCATAGTTCCATCCCCACTCATTGATGTCGACCCAGCCTGCTTCTCTCAAGACGATATGCCCCTCATCCCTGAAGACATTTGAGTTTAAGAACCTTAGAATGAATCATCTCTGTTCGACTAAAAGATTCTATGGAACTGATACTTCCTAGGTGGCTAAACAGGGTTTATGGTCCTACATAATTTCACGTGTTGTCCAAGCAGTCTGATCTTTCACCATTTATTGATGGTACTTTGATAGATGAAGTGAAAAATGAAGATAGGCAGAGAGGCAAAATGGATGGATTTGCCATGAACTCTTCCTACGTTATCTCATTTGGACAAATTCATCAGCTTGTCCAGAGGCCCGTAACTAGGAAGTCGGAGACCCAGGATTCAAGCCCATGTCTGTCTGACTCCCACGTCTAAGTTCTTCTCCTATGTTGTTCACTCTCATCTAATTGTAACCCCCAATATCTGCCTTTGCAGCAGCACCCTGGAGAGAGCAAGAAAATAATCAGGAAGACTGAGAAGGACCCTTGCTCTTTCAAGTGCATTTCAGAATCAACTTCAAGTGCCCACACCTCTACTCCAGACCTGCAATGTGTGTATGTGTAGAGAGAGAGATAGACAGACAGCCCAGGAGACTGAGAACCAGAAGGAGATCAAGGAACCTTCACCAAAAAGGCTCTGGTGAAAATTTGCATGGAAATGTTTGTGTGGCTTTATTCACTTAGGCACTTCTGCCACTTTTTTATCCATTCTACAAACACTAAGTGTCTACTTTTATCAGGCACTCTGCTAGGTATTGTGGATAAAGAGAAAAATAAGATACATGTATGCTGGTGATAATAGTCCAAGGTGAGAGGTTCTGACGGCAGCTTAGGTGCCTTGAGTGGGGGCCCTAGTGGGGCTCAGGAGACTCTTCCTAGCCCAAATAATGATGAAACTGTGTTTTGAAGGAGAAGAGGAGTTAGTGAGATGAAGAAGCGGGGAGAGGGCTTTCTAGAAAGAGGAAACAGCATGCACAAAACAACTAAGTTCAACTTAGTTCCATCCTGACTTAACTGACTCAGCTGGGTCCTCCTCATGATTAATTCTCAGGAGGAGAAAGAAATCACAGGGAAGGGGATGACCAGCCTGTCTGGGCTGGGTGGTGGGCACCCCAGCGCCAATTTGCTGACTGTAACTCCTGCTTCATCCAGCCTGGGCCAGACGCAGCCTTACACACAGGAGATCCTTATCAAGGATTGCTAATCACAATGACCTTTTTCACATGCATTATTTATATGACCCTCACAGCAGCCCTGTGAGGTATTGCTATTGTTTCCACTCAACAGAGTTAACATGGATTCAGAAGAGTTAAAAAACATGTCTAGAATCACACAATGCTAGTAACTGGCTTTTGGTGCCTAAAAGGTCAGGCACAGAACAAGTGCTTTCTCCATAGTAGTACGAGGATGGTGATGACGATGACTGATGATGATGATGATGTTGGGAAGGAGGAGGAGATGGAAGAGGAGGAAAGAGAAGAGACCAGAGAGTCAAGAAAAAACCAACATTTCTTTGAAAGGTTTCCAATGATTTGGGACTGGTTTCCAATTATTTGGGACTTGTTTTCACAGGTGCAGACAGGATTTGGAAGGTTGGGTTCTCACTTCTGGGGCTTCCAAACGCATGGAGTCCTGCCGGATATTGTCACCATGGCTAAAGGGATTGGGAATGGCTTTCCCATGGCAGCAGTTGTGACAACTCCAGGTAGGAACTACAGGCAGTTTGTGTCTGCTTCTGGGTCTCCTGCATCAGCAATGGTAGAAAACATGTGTATTGGAACTTGTGTGGGCTAGAGACAGTGACGGGATTCCCAAACAATGAAAAAGGGAAACTGTCTGCCAGATGGTGGAAGAGATAGAAGAAAACCAGCCCTTTTTGCTCTTGCTGTAGAGAAGACTAATTCTCCCAGACCCACAATGAAATGCAGGGTTCTACTCTACTGACAAGGTCTAGGCAAACATGCCACAAAAACAAAACCAACACAAGAGATCCTTGCTAAACAACCTGAAGCCAGTGCTGAAGTTTCCAAGGGAATCATATTCTTGAAGGACACCCTGACCTAGTCTTGCCACACCAATAAGCTATAGACTCAAGGTCCAAGTGATAGTTTTCTCTGTTGATCATCAAAAACAGCTAAAGACAATACAATCTCACTTAGCTAGAACATTCTATAAAATGAACATTAGAATTACCTGTATTTCCCATTTTAGTCAGGTTTTACAGAAAAGAATTTTATGAACCATTTAGTGTTGAAAATCTTAAAATTATTTCATTTGTTTTTCCCACCAATAATAAGCATACTTGAGAGGCTCCAAAGGATAATTAAGTGCCTTGTAATATCTCAGTGTTTTTACTGAACGAAGAAAGGTACTAAAATGTGGATATAGAAGGTGAAGTATAATGAACCGAATATATACTAACCCTGAAGCAATCTTGAAATTATATTATGAAATCCTTGATATGAGATTTTTTAAAAAATATTTCCTTCTTAGTCCCAAGAGTGGAATATAGAAAAAAGGCTTAGCTAATGAAGGTTCCATGTAAGTTCCCATAAATCAAGTTTTAAAGTACTTTTCAATTCATCCAACACATTAAAGATTTTTATTATTAAACTTCTCATTGAATAAATAAGCAATTTTTCCTTATCCACTGTATTAGTCAGCTTGGGCTTATTCTCTCACAGTTCTAGAGGCTGAAATCCAAGATCAAGGTATGAGCAGAGTTGGTTTTTGGTGAGATCTCTCTTGCAGATGAACACCTTCGTGCTGTGTCCTCACATGTCCTTTTCCACAGCTAGAAAGGGCTCTGATGTCTCTTCTTCTTAGGAGAATACCAGTCCTATTGGATTAGGGCCCCACCCTTATGACCTTAATTACCTCCCTAAAGGCCCTGCCTTCAATTACAGTCACATTGGGGGTTAGGGCTTCAACGTATGAACTGGGGTGGGGGAGGGAAGAGAAACAATTCCAACCATAACATCCACTATCTGGTGAGTGAAGAATGAATTGGACGCCATGAAATATATTACACATACATATACAACATGAAGGTAAATATAATCCAAATGCATGATGGGAGATTATAGATAGGAATGTGTCACCCTTTATCCACTTTTATTCTCCATCCTCCCCAGAGATTGCCAAGTCTTTGGCTAAACGCCTGCTTCACTTCAATACCTTCGGAGGGAACCCCATGGCCTGCGCCATTGGATCATCAGTGCTTGAGGTACTTTCCAGCAACCGCATCAACATCACTCATTTCACCAAACGACTACTTCAAAACCACACACACATTATCAGAACTCTATCACATTTCATGACTAAAGTGAAGAGTTAATTCCTAGTCCATGAATTTAAGTTAGATTTCCAGTTATTATTCTGCCCCCTCCCCTCTTTTTAAGATCTACTGTGAGTGCTTCAAGTATTGGATATGAAATAATATGTAATAAACCTCACACACATGGGAAATATAAGAATTTCCCTAGCTAGCTGGTAGCACTGAAATTTCTTTGTCATTTGAGTGGTATTTTATGGATAGTTACCAATGGCTATCCTTGATTTCAGTTTAATTTTGGTCCTGTCTTGTATACGTTTCCTTATTTTTGTTGTACTGTTATAAATTAAAAGAGTAAAGAGCAAGTGAGTTCTATGCAATTCCAACTAGGTGATTCAGCTGTGGTTCAGCCCCAGGCCATTGATTTTGCCTGGGGTCTCATCTGTTGAAAAGATTTTTTAAATGCCCTTGCTTATATGCATAATAGCGTTTGCTTAAAAGTGTAACGTATTTCTGGAAGAATGTCCAAGAAATTAATAACAATGGTTGTTTGTGGGGAAGGAAACTTGGTGGCTGGGGAATAGGGATCAGTGAGGCTCATTCTACTCTACGCTTCTGTACTTTCTGATGTTTGAACAAGGTACATGATTCACTTATTCAAAAAAATTAAATTTAAAACTATTTTTCAATAAAAATAAGTAAGTAAAAGCTGCCCTTGCAAATTAAAAAGTATCTTCAATGTGATTAAATCTCAAAATGAGAAAGTGTAGGTAGGATGTTTCATTTATTTCATTCTGTAGACATTGCCAGCTTACATTTTTTAAGTGCTGTGTCACCTCAACCAATTTAACAGATAGAGAGGATTTAGGTGAACAAGTAGGTCTTAAAAACATCAGGTTCTGCCTGGAGTCATGCAGTTATTATCAGCTGGTTATAAATGTAGTATACTCCTTGTGTTTGGTCAGGAATCACAGGTCTCTGCTATGAGTGGAAGTAGGTGAAAATCCTTTTATTGAATATATATCTCAGGTGCCCTGACTCTGGGCCCACAAAAAGCTCAACACTGAGACGTCTCTTTTATTTTTTCCTAAATTTTTACCCACCCCTGAAGATGAGGAGGGTAGGGGGGAGGCATCCCCTCTACCAAGAATTTTTTTCTCCCTACAGCAGATCTTTTTGTAGGACAAGGTATGGCCGTACTAGACTTTGGGTTCCATTTGTCTGGTCAAGTTTTTGTAAAGAGGGTCACATACATTTATTTCTCCATGTTTCTCAGTCCATTTTAAAACTTTTTTAATGCAAGGTCATTTGGGGCTTTCTCTCAACAGGTGATTAAAGAAGAAAATCTACAAGAAAACAGCCAGGAAGTTGGCACCTATATGTTACTGAAGTTTGCCAAGCTGCGGGATGAATTTGAAATCGTTGGAGACGTCCGAGGCAAAGGCCTCATGATAGGAATAGAGATGGTGAAGGATAAGGTAGGTTGTGATCGCTGTTCTCTCTGCAGGTTCGCGGGGGCAGCAAGAGTTAAAGTAGGAAGCCTCAGCTACAAGCTCATTCATTCTCAGGAAGAGAGCACACAAGGACAGCAAGACTCAGCAAAGCTCATTAGAGATGAGTAGGGAGTGTTGAGTATGAAGGACAGGCTAGCTGATCATCGAGAGTTCTAGAGTGCAGAAGAGCATTTGCAAAAGGGAGCTGATGTTATTCTTGCCAGACTAGGCAAAGAGCAATGGTAATGACTGAATATTTTGAATTAGAAATATAAGGAAGGGAGGAAATTATTGGGGGAGGGGCAGGGGGCCAGAGAGCTAGCGGAAGTAAGGGGGAAGGGCCAGGAGAAGGTTGTGGTGTTGGTTTGGGGTGAGAGTGTTAAAGATTTATAGGGTTTTGCATTTGTTTGTTTGTTTGTGAATGGACTTCAATCTCCCAAGTAACAAGGGCGGAATGTGACTTTCTGATGACCTACCGCAAGGTGACCTCAAACTCGATATGACAATTGAACTTAGCATTTCCCTTAAGCCAGTGATTCTTCCCAAGGTCACTGTGTCTGTTTTACACCCTCCACTGTTCTCCCAATTCCCTAGCCTCAAAACCACAAGATAATCTGTGACTCCTTCCCTCTCCTTATTTCTAACGTCAAGTTTTATTGATTCTTTCTTTGCCGTGTTTCTCAAATCTTTCCCACTGTTGTTACTGCTGCCCCTGGGGCCCACGTCATTAGGAAATTGTCCCAATCCTCTATAAATGCAAAATCTAGATCCTCTGAGGGGAGTGACAGCAGGGGAATCTTGGCACAGGAAGGAATAGTCAGACCAGCCCCTTCACCCTAATTCTTATCCGTGGGTGACTTCTTGCTGTTTGCTCTCATCACACCACCCTAGTTTAGAAGGACTGTGTTCAGTTCTCCCAATATTCAGACTAGACCGTGGATATAACACTCTCCCATTAGTACCACACCGCAGAGCCTGTGAAAAGCTGGAACGTTTGAACCAGATTTGAAAGCTAAGGGAAGACAACAGGAAAATAAGAGTAACATGAGACTAGGCCCTCTGGCTCACAGGCCGTAACATACTTACCTTCAGCTTGGGGCTCCATCAAGGGCTGTTTTAAGGCTCAGAAGAGTCCATTCCAGTCCCCCCAACAAGAGGTCCCTCGAGGATACCTAGATGCCTCAAAGCCCAGACTCCACCAAAGAAAGCCCAGTGAAAGAGGAGGCATTCGTCCCTTTCCCACTAATCCAAAGCCAACTTCTGTGTACTCCAAGACGTGTGAACAGAGATGTCTTGGTAAAACATCAGAATCCCATTGATACCGAACAAGCTAAAGGATGGTACATCCATACTACATGGCATAGAAATACATGTGACATGGAAAGATGTACAAACTGTATTATGGAAAAAATTAAGCAGGCTATAAAATAGTATGTATAGAATGAGCTCTTTTTCTCTTCCCTCTGCCCTTCAGTAGTTTTAAGCATGGGCTCTGAAAGAGCGTCTCCATTCCTTAATTCTATTCATTGTCCCCTCAATACCGTTCACTTTCCTACATCCAAATATCGTTCAAACTTTTCCCTAAGCATAGAATACAGTACTTTCCTCTCTGTCTCTAGCTATGGGAATCCTAGGCCTTTTCAAGATCCAACTCTTCACCACATCTCCTCCTGAAGCTTGCCTTTGCTTCTCCCATATAAGGGGCTGCAGCCTTCAGAGAATCTCTCTCACACTCACTGTCTAAAGAGCTCCTTTGAAAGGCTCTTTCAAATCATGTATTTGTTGACTCGGTTTTCATGTATAAATACCTTCTTTTCCTAAATAAACTGTATGCTTTTGAGGCCAGGAAATACACAGATGGTGAGTGCTTTATCCATGTTTGTTGATTGATTTCCGGCCCCTGCAACACTTCAGACCACATTCATGTAATTAAAACAGCTCAGAACTTGGCTTTAATGCTATACAGTGTAACCCAGAATCAAAACTCCCATGAGCAGTTAGTAAGGATGTGAATTGGATACAGCCCTTTGGACAGAAATTTGTCTGTATCTATCAAAATTTTAAATGTATACATTTTGACCTAGCCATTCCACTTAGAGTGATGTATCCTAAAGAAATATTCACAGAAGTGTGTAAAGATATAAATGAGCGAGGATGTTTGCAGCATTGCTTATGATCATAAACAAAAATTGAAAATAACATAAATGTCCAAAAATAAGAGATTAAACAAATTGCTCTACCAACAAACAACAAAATACTAGGTAATCTTTAAGGAGACTAGGTCCAGGGACTTCCCTGGTGGTCCAGTGGTAAAGAATCCGCCTTACAATGCAGAGGACACAGGTTCGATCCTTGGTCAGGGAACTAAGATCCCACATGCTGCGGGGCAGCTAAGCCCGTGAGCCACAACTACTGAGCTCGCGTGTCTCAACTAGAGAGCCTGCGTGCCACAAACTACAGAGCGCATGCACTCTGGAGCCCACATGCCACAACTACAGAGAGAAAACCCCCAAGCCACAACTAGAGGGAAGTCGTGCACCACAACGAAGAGCCTGGGAGCCTTAAAGGAAGATCCTGAGTGCTGCAACTAAGACCCGACACGGCCAAAAAGAAATAAAATAACTAAATAAAATTAAAAAAAAAAAAGAAGACTAGGTCCAAATACACTGACATGGAAAGATGTTCTGGATACATTGTAATTTGTTCAAAGCAAATTGCAGAACATTACAAAGTATGACATTTTTTAAAATATGCATTTAAATGTATGTATATGTGGAGAAAAAGTGTCTAGTTCCCACTAAATTACCAACAGGTGGTATCCCTAGGAGTAGGATTGGAGAAGAGGAAACGTTTCATTTTTACTTAGTGCATTTCCATATCATTTTCAGGAGTTTTTCCCAATAACCCTGCATTACTTGTATAATTGTTTAAATGAAGACTTATCCCTCAAAAACGGCAATAAATAAATAAATAAATAAACACGAAGCTACATTATATCCCTGAGAAGAGGTTAGTTACGAACATGCCCACTTGATTATGGAGTGGTTGGGACTTAGACTCAACCACAGGGCCCGGGCAGGCTGTCCTGTGGCTTTGCCTCATTAGCTTTTCCGACCGTGCTTTTCTCTTCGGAATGCCTACAAGATGTTCAATTAGTCATAGCAGTTGAGGCCAGGGGGTAATAAAATGGACAAAGGAGCAGGGAGGGTGCTGGCCCAGACCAGGCTGAAGCCAAACAAAGTCCACCTCTCCAGACCCTTGATAGCCACCAAGGCCCACCAACCCAACTGCCCCTGAGGAACCCTTTCTGACCTCTGACCTCTCGTCCCCCAAACCATATTTGACTTCTTTCCAGCTTTCACAGTTTAGCCCTAAATTATATTGTTGTGTTTTAGTCTTTCCTCATGAGAACATCAGGGGCAAGGAGGATGACATTTTAGGATCAGTGAGGAAATGCTGGTCTTTTCCCCATCCTGGTCCTCCATTATCTAGTAGTGGGAAAGTTTGAATAGTGTTTTCTTTATCTTAAAGCTTCACAACAGACTAGTTGGAGCATTTGTGCTCACAGACTCAGAAGTCCCCAGCCCAGTGTCATCAAAAGGGTACTAGAATACCTGGGCCCACAGGAAGGGACCACCTTCAGATGCCAAGTGACCTGAAACAGCCTCTAGGCTCCAGAGAGCTTACCTTTCCTGACCCTGGAGGATTAAGTCTTGGGTGAGAAAGAGCAAATTCCACAAGCAGGGAAGAAGAGGACAAACAGCCCCACCCCAGTTGCCCAGGCCATACTATGGCCCAGAGAAAGCTTGGACCGTTTGTGCCCTTGTGCAACTTCAGAGCCATTTCCTGGACTTTTTGAAATGAATTTTGTACATGGACAAAACAAAGTGCAGGGCTGAGGACAATTTCCACATAAATAAAGCAAACTCCAAATACGGCTATTAAAGAACCAAGCTCCCAGGGTAACCAACTGCAGAGCCAAGATTCACTGACGGTCCGCATTCCCCTTCATCTTGTCTTTGGGAATTTGGGATGAACTGGGATAAAAACAAATATTTTCAATAACACCTCCCAGAAAGAAATCCAATTCAGCAATTAATAGCTTTATTCAATTACAGGGGGAGACAGGTTGAGAGGGAGAGAAGAGCATTGATTGCTTGAGTTGCTTTTTATTCCTCTTAGAAATAATGTCTTGAATCATTCAAATGCCAAATATTTTTTAAATGTATTTACAGACCAGCCGCCAGCCTCTTCCCCGTGAAGAAGTAAATCAAATCCACCAGGACTGCAAACGCATGGGGCTTTTGATTGGCCGGGGTGGCACTTTTTCTCAGGTAACGAGAAGGCTGGCCTTTACCTATCACTTTAGGTAGGCATCTCCCTGAGGTCCCAGTGCTGGTCCCTTTTCTTCACCTCAATGCTAGGGGACCCAGTTCCGCTTCCTCTAGGCTTAGTGCTCAGACGTTTTGTGACCACCTAGAGGGGTGGGATAGGGAGGGTGGAGGGAGGGAGACGCAAGAGGGAAGAGAGATGGGAATATATGTATATGTATAACTGATTCACTTTGTTATAAAGCAGAAACTAACACACCATTGTAAAGCAATTATACTCCAATAAAGATGTTAAAGTTTTCCTATCAAAAAA
Organism: Balaenoptera physalus; assembly: GCF_965194825.1. Classification (NCBI taxonomy): domain Eukaryota; kingdom Metazoa; phylum Chordata; class Mammalia; order Artiodactyla; family Balaenopteridae; genus Balaenoptera; species Balaenoptera physalus. Next base: position 148,550,450 of record NC_138890.1, read on the forward strand.
AAAAAGGGACAGTGAAGCCCTCGGGCCACTAGAGGGCGCTGTGTGAAATGGTTTGGTTACCGCGGTTCGGCGGGGAATATACCCAGAGGACAGTCTAAGGAGGCAGAAAAAAGCTGCACAGACAAAGCAGAGGACTTACAGGACAGGTCATAATACTGTCGTACCAGTCATGCGTAACCAGTTTGTCTCACGTGTGCATTAGTTCTAACCTCTGAAAGCACAATCCTAGTCTTTTTTAACTCAGCCCTGGGCTCTGACTCTGTGACCCGCAAGCCTGCTAAGCCTTAGTGGCCGCTGTGGCCACTAAGCAACGTGGCCAGGAGCAACGTCATAGTGCTGGCAGGCCCAGGTGGCCCTGCAGGGGAGGTGGGGACCACCCTGGCCAGGTCCCTAATGCAGAACTCAAAATCAGCCACTCCCAGTGCCCTTCACTCTCAGGCTGGCAGAGGCAGAGAACAAGCTCTCCCTGCCCCCTTCCTGGGAAAGCCAAGCACAAGCCCCACAGTCGGGACCCTGGTGTGGCCCTGCCGTGGGCATGGGCTGCTACTGTAAAGTGATCTGCCCCTCCATCCCTCACACCAGCAGGACCCTCTCCAGGGATTCGCTCCGGGGCAGAGATTTAAGATGTAAGCTCACTCCTACTCCTCCCCTAATTTGTTCTTGGCCTTTGGCATCCTTCTCTCCCGTTTTAAACATGCGTCATTCTTCCTAGTTTCCCTGCTTCACTGCTGCCTCTCACTTGATTTCAGCGAACACCCTCGCCTGGTGCTTCTCAGAGAAAATGGAAGCCATTAGGCAAGATCCCTATAGAAGCTCATCTGTCCCCCGAGCCAGTTCCCACCTCCTTTCCTAAAGGTTAGAGAACGAGACGTCTCTCCGTGCTCTTGACCCTCCACACTCCCTCCACTTAGGGAAACAGGTCTGTGTTCTCTTGTTTCTGCAGTTTTTTTCAACTTCCCCTCAGCCTGTGAACAAATAGACTGAAAGCTCTTCCAGCCCAAACCAAACCATAGAAACAAAACCAGAATGAGCGCTTTTGCTGGGAAATGCTGAGTTTTTTCTAGTCCTGGTCCCGGATATTTTTCTATATGAATCAGACAGAGTAAGTTAATGATTCAAAATCCTAAGACAGGCTACTTATAAAGACAGAGAACAATTTATTGTTTACTTGCTTAGTTAGTCCTTAGTTATCCGGAACACACTTGAGTCCTAAGCAGCCACTGCTTGGCTGGATGCTAGAGCTACAGTGAGAAATAAGATCTGTCCCTCCCTCCATGGAACTGGCAGAGGAGAAAGACTTAAACAGAAAATGATGATACAGTCTAGTATGCTTGCCGATAACCATACGAAGGGATAGCGTACACTGTTCTAAATGCTTTGCATATGTTCACTCATTTAATGCTCTCAACACGCCTATGGAACAAGTACTCTTATCCTTATTTTACAGATGAAGAAAAAGAGGCACAGAGAGGCTAAGTAAATTGCCCAAGTCACACAGTTAGTAAGTGGCAGAACCAGGATCCAAATTCAGGCAGTCTGATTTCTGAATCTGTCCTCGGAGGAGAGTAAACCCGAGGGAACAAGACTGGAGGCCGGGAGTACAGGTGGGAGCTAATGATGCTGTCTGAACTTGAACAGCAGCCGTAGGGATAGAGGAGACATCCAGAGAGCAATCTGGCTGTGAAATGCCCAGGACTTGGGTATAAAAGGATGAGTGCAGCTTTGAACTTGGTCCCTTTCTATCTATAGACAAGTCTGTAGCTCAGAGGAAAGAATCGAGGTGAGGATCACGATTTGGGGGTCATCAGCATAGAAGTGGGGAGAGGAGGAAATCTCCTGGGAAGGGAGTCTAGATGCGAAATACAGAGAGATGAGGATAGACGCCTGGGTCACGTCAACTTTTAAAGGGCAGGTGGAAGAAGAGGTACCCAGATGGAGACACAAAACGTGTGGAGAGCTGTGAGGAGAGCTAGGAGGGTGCGGAGTCATGGAAGCAAGAGAGTGGGGAGGTTCTGGAAGGGGGAGCGACAGAAGTGCCAAATGCAGAAGAGAAGGCCAGAAAGGCTAAGGGCTGGAACGTGCCCACTGGATTCCACGCTTAGCAGCCGACTGGCAGCTTTAGCCAGAGTGGGGCCAGAAGGCTGATGGGACAGAAGCCAAGCTGCAGTGCGTTGAGATGTGAATAGAGGGAAGGCAGAGTGGAAAGTAATGGCCAAGAGCATCAACCAGTCTTTTTATTTTTATAAGTTTGATAAAAGGAAGGATAGTATATGTATGGTAGCTGGAAGAGACCAGGAGGGTCAACACATTTTTATCTGTGGTTTGTTTTTTTTTTTAACATCTTTATTGGAGTATAATTGCTTTACAATGGTGTGTTAGTTTCTGCTTTATAACAAAGTGAATCAGTTATACATATACATATGTTCCCATATCTCTTCCCTCTTGCCTCTCCCTCCCTCCCACCCTCCCTATCCCACCCCTCTAGGTGGTCACAAAGCACCAAGCTGATCTCCCTATGCTATGTGGTTGCTTCCCACTAGCTATCTATTTTACATTTGGTAGTGTATATATGTCCGTGCCACTCTCTCACTTTGTCACAGCTTACCCTTCCCCCTCCCCGTGTCCTCAAGTCCATTCTCTAGTAGGCCTGCATCTTTATTCCCATCTTACCCCTATGCTCTTCATGACCTTTTTTTTTTTCTTAGATTCCATATATATGTGTTAGCATACAGTATTTGTTTTTCTCTTTCTGACTTACTTCACTCTGTATGACAGACTCTAGGTCCATCCATCTCACTACAAATAACTTAATTTCATTTCTTTTTATGGCTGAGTAATATTCCATTGCATATATGTGCTACATCTTCTTTATCCATTCATCTGTTGATGGACGCTTAGGTTGCTTCCATGTTCTGGCTATTATCTGTGGTTTTATGTGTGGCTTGGATTTAGATTATGAGAGCTGTAAGCCTGCTTGTTTATAGGCTGAGGGGAATTTGAAGAGAAGGTGAAGATGCGAGAGAATGCAGGGGTGTTTCCTGGAGGGAAGGTGATGGGAGAAGCAAGGGCCAAAGGCACAGGTAGAAAATTCGGAGTCGAATCGTAGACGGTTTGTTCCTTGAACCTTCAGGCTAGGATATAAGAATGCACGTGGGAGCAAGCAAGTTTATAGAAAGGTCTTGCTTGACAGCTTCTGAGGGGCATGAGGCAAGATTGTCTATGAAACAGAGTGAGGGGTGTAGGAACTGAGTGAGGAAATTGAGAGGAATGGGAATTAGAGTGGCAAAGGAGAGAGGGCCTGAACGTTTAGGACACCAGCAGAAGTAGGACCCTGCATTTCCTGTGATGTCTGTCCACCAGCGGTGGGATTTTCTTTACCGCTTCTCAGCTCTCTGTGTGGGAGCAAAACAGTTCTGTTATAGCTTTGATCGGACCTGGGACTTTGCTGTGTGTGTGCAGCAGCGGAAGGGGAGGAAGGCAAGCAAAGTGAGGGGGAAGGTGAGAGAGGGGTTCATATCCTCAACCCTGTGCTCCAAGCTGGGTAGGAAGAGGAGGATGAGATCTGAGGGGGGTGACACACTTGAAGATCGTGGAGGGAGGAGACTGAAGTGTTCATGGGAAGGGCGGATGCAGTGGGGTCAGAAATGGAAGAATTCCTAGTGAAGAGGAGGCTGGTGGTGCTGGCCTGGGGCGTGAGTGGGTGCAGAGGAGCGCAGATGAAGGTTCCGGGAGTTGTGGCGATCAAGAAACTGAGACGCTAGTTTGTTGGGTTGCACACAGGGACACAGAAGGCAACCTCGGTGATGGCAGAAACGGAGGCTAGATAGAGGCCTAAGACCTCAGTGGAGGTGTTGGAAGGACCTGGAGGTCAGCAGGTGACAAAAAGGAAAAGGGGCCGAGCGGATGGTACCAGAGTTTCTGAGACTAGAGGATGAATGGCCTGGATACAGCACTGGGGAGGGAGGAGACGAACCCTTCAGGGAAATATAAGGAATGCCATGAAAACAAGGTGTTGGATTCTTAACCTAGTGCATTTCCTTGAAGTCGTAGTTGATTCTATGATGATCCGTTGCTCTATTTTCCTTTATCTCCTCAGACATTCCGCATCGCACCCTCGATGTGCATCACTAAACCAGAAGTTGATTTTGCAGTGGAAGTATTCCGTTCTGCCTTAATCCAACACATGGAGAGCCAAGCCAAATAATTTTTTTGAAAATAAAGAACCACAAGCCTCAAGAACTTCCCACTTATGTTCAAGGGTTAATTTGAGAAATTTCAGAACCACTGGTAAAAGTTGTAAATGGTTGACTGCCTACCAGCCGTATTTGTTAACGGAGCCCCTGTTACCTTGAGAAAGCCATCCCTCAGGAAAGGATCTGTATCCCTAGCTCAGAGAATAAATCCTAATTAGTCTAGATTAGTTATGCTAATTTTATCCTCCTTTGCGGTGAATGTTTACACCTGATATGTGACATGATTCCTGCAGGAAAATCTTTTGGTGGAGGTGCCTTCAGGAAAAGGTTTCTTCATCTCTGGAAGAGATGTGTTCGTCTTGCATTGAAGCATCAGATGTCACGATAGGACTGCTCCAACCACCGTCAGCCACTTTGCGGCCCTGAGGACAAAGCTTATTTGCTGAGGTTGGAAGGTGGAGCGAAGCTGAGTCCTTAGTGATGTCAATGGGCAACTGATCTAACCAATCCTGGAGTCCCCTTACCTTGGGGCTTCTTGTTATCTGAGAAAATAAAATCAGTGCATTGCACAAGCCTTTTTCATTTAAGTTTTCTCTTATTGCAGCCACAAGCATCCTGGGAAATGATGCAGAAAATACCCCACGTAGATAACTGTCCTCTCTTTTAACTCCCCTAAAATGTCTATCAGAGCCTCCTTTGTTTCCACTGCCATCATCCCACCCTGGACTAAATTCTCATTACTCCTATTATAATAGTCTCCAAGACCAGAAGTTCCCAAACTTTATACTCATTAGAATGCACATTCATAGTGCTTCTTTCCCATATGTATGCACTCTTTGTCTTAAAATTGACTTAATATTTTTCCTTAATCTGACATTTTTCACTTAGATGTATTTGATAGTAACGTTTCTATCATTATAATAGATGAGAAATCAGTACTACTTGTCACAACTGGAAAGTGCTCATAAAATAGAGTGAACACAAAGCGATGCAATTCAGGTCTAGCAAAATACAGTTTCTTGAAGATGTTCGCAGCCTGAGGCTTGTTCTCTCTTTGTTCAAAAGGGAGTTTAGGGGGAAAAAAAGAGCTTACAGAGTGTTTGAGGAGTGTAAAAAGATACTGGCAAGCTGAGTCCCTCTCCTTAACACAAACAGAAGAAGATGCACAGAACTGAATAAGAAGTAACTTTCTCAGCATGTAATTTGATGTTTATTTAAGCTGTGTCCCGGTTTGAAGCCACCTCCTAATGGTTTACCCCGAGGTGTCAGTTCCACTAAGATAACCCACACCTCACTGCCCGATTTGTCTCCCTCGGGCGTTGACTTAAACATGTCCTTCTCTTGCACAAAACCTTCCGGTGGCTCCCCATTGCCTCCCAGATAAGATCAAAACCCCTATAAGAAGGAGTTTAATGCCCTCTAGTATCCAATATCCGAATAGAGCAAACACTTTAGAAATGCTCTGTTTGGGCGCAGTGGAAAGATGATTGGATTACGAGCCAAATAACCTGAATTCTAAACTCAGTTCTCCCATTTATTTGGTACAGATGACCTTGGGCAAGACTTTTAATATTTTTTTAACCTCATTTTGTTGCCAGGCAGATCAATACTTGCCCTTCCTACCTCCTGAGTTGTCCTGGGAATCAAGTAGCCTAACAGATGGAAAAGTGCTTGCAAACTAGAGAACTATGCAAATAGCAATTTCTTCCTTTCAAGCCACATTTCCCTTCTTTCCTTCACTACAGAGTCTCCCAAGAGCAGCCTTTGTGCTCCTGTATGCTTCCTTGCTTCCCGTTCATGCCTCAACAACTAAGACCCCATTCTGGCCTCTCGTTCCTTGACAACTGCCTTCTCAAAAGGCCACCAGTGACTTCCTTATGGGCAAAACTTAACGTTTCCTTTGAATGTTCTTTCTAAACAACTGCTCCTTCTTGAGTTGATTCCCTCGGCTTCTGCAATGTGGTCCTTTTATCTCAGATGGCACCTTCGTAGTCTCCCCTGGCAACTCCTCCACGACAGGGTTCTGTCCTGGGCCATCTCTTCCTCCATGCTAGACTCTCTCCCTATGGGCAACCTCATCCACTTAGGAGATTTCCCCTATCTTGACATACTGATGACTTGCAAATATTCATCTTCAGTCTCAAACTTTTTGCTGAACCCCAGCTCCAAGGTTCTAACTGTCTGGCCACCTTCATTTGGATGTCACAAGGACACTTCAAATTCAACATTTCTAACACAAAACACACTAAATTTCTCTCCTACAATGAATTCCTTCTTGATTAATGAGGCTTTTGTCTCAGGCTCAACATTTAGGGCATTATTTTTCTCCAAGTTATCTTTTTGCCTTTCATATGACTACATCTCATAAATACTTTCTCCAACGTAATTTTTCCAATATGGCTCATTTATACCAAAACTGCCTTAATTTGTGCCGTCATCTTCTTTCCTGAACTATTTCAACCACCTCCTAACTGGTATTCTGGATGCCTTCCCAATCCATTTTCTACACTGATTCCAAAGTCAGTTAATTAAAAGATAAGTATGATCACATCTCTCATCTTTTGAAGGCTTTGAGGGCTCCCTATTGCTCATGGAACAAAGTCCAAATTCCAACTATTATGGTATTCAAGAGCCTTCACAACTTGTCCCCAGACTAAGTTTTCATGCTTTACTCCCTTTGCTCCTTTCATGTCATGCATATTGGTTCTTAGCTCCTATAATTCACTCTACCTGGTACGTTCTTCTGCTCTTCTTTGTGAGTGATAATTATGGGATCAGGGAGATTGGACAAGAAAGCCAACACTTCTTTGTTATTCTTCAAGGCCTTCCCATTTTCAGTATTTCTTTCCTTTCAAGATAAAGAAAAAGGGGGAGGGAGTTCCCTGGTGGCTCAGTGCCTAAGACTCCACACTCCCAGTGCAGGGGGCCCAGGTTTGATCCCTGGTCAGGGAACTAGATCCCACATGCATGCTGCAACTAACAGTTCACATACCACAACTAAGGAGCCTGCTGGCCACAACTAAGGAGCACATGTGCCACAACTAAAGAGTATGCCTGCTGCAACTAAGACTCGGTGCAACCAAATAAATAAATTTAGAAAAAGAAAAAGGGGGAAGCATTGAAAATAATGTTTATGATGACCATTTAGAAATTTAATAAAATATGAAGGGAAAACAACAAAATACAAATTTAAAACAAAATAAAAGCAAAAAAAGCTTTCATGCTTAGGCCAAGATCCCTGCCAGGACACCCTCTCCTGGAAGAAGGAGGCTGAGGGATTTAATTGTTCAGATAAATTCACAGAACATATTCCTTGTGGTTTCCTGAGTCCTACAGGATCTTGTGTACATCTAAGAGTACACCCTGTTAGTCTCCCACCTCCTGGAATCTGTGTAGAGTAAAAGCCAGCAATGGAATTCTGAAACATAGCCAGGTCCTAGGTCTCATTTCTTGACTATGAAGTTTGTATAACCCTATCCAAGTGCTCTGACCAGGATAAACTGCTCCTCTTTCTTGAAGAGCATTTGGGGATTTATAATGCGTAAGCCATCGGAGGTATGGAGCAGAAAGGGCAAACATTGTGGCCTTGGAGCATGTATTCATTTCTTTCACTAGTTTATAAACATGATGGATTCCTACTTCTTTCCATCTGGAACCATGGGTAGGAGTTTAGCACCACCATTTCTTGCCCTTCCATTTTCTGCTCTACCCACAGGAGGTGGGATGTAAGCCAGCTTACATAAGACAAGAAGCCCACATGCTTGCCAAGCTCTTTTTTATTTCTTTTCTTGTTGAAACTGCCTGAAGTGAAGCTAATGAACACTCAGCTCACATAAACTTCTTCCACACAAGGAACATATTGACAGTTAATCATGTGATGAGAATATAATATTAAAATGTTGGCAACTGTTTAAAAACCCTTGAAATGACAATCCACTCAGGAGGGAGTAATTAAAAAAAAAACACACATCAAACTTTGATTATGCCATTAATAATAATAATTATAAAGAGATGTAAAATAACACTGATAAATTGGTAATACAGTAATAAACTATGCTGTTATCTGTGTTTTCAAGCGCCATCTTTTACATCAGTGTAGTTTTTAACTTTCTAGTAATTCAAAGTAACCTCAGAAGGTATCTCTAAACTATGGGAGGACTTGATCTTTCTTCCACCTTTAAATCCCACTTAAATCTCATCAACATTGGTCACTTCATCATCACTTAATTCCAGAGCATCACAGTCAAGTTTCAAAAGTAGGTTTGAAGACTCTGGGCCGTGCAGCAGCAGATTGCTCGGGTTAATTAAAGCTGAAGCCTCATTTCCAGCTGAGGCACAAACAGTCAAAATGGTGCAGCTTTGCCCATTAAAAACAGGAATACTAGAACAAAACACCACAAAGTATCTCAACAAAAACAAAAGGGCCACCTAACTTAGCAAGAGTGAAGACACAGAACCAAAGGCTCAATTATGCCAGTACCTTTAGGTTTAGTTCAGATGAAGGTAGGTCAGCCTGGTCTGACTGGTGACAGACGTAAAGAGTGTTGGCAGAACCGGAGGCATTGTGCTAGTAATCCAGGACGGAGAACATAGAGAGACGTCAAAACACAATTTAATCAAGAACTGGTTGGGGAGGATCATTGCAGACAGCAACTAATGAAAACACAACGTGCAACAGAGGGAGCCTGCACAAGCTCTCCACCTGATTTGTTTTGGGCAAATTAACCTCTCTGAGCTGAAGCTTCCTTGGGTCCAAAAAAGAGGATAATATAATCCCATGGATCCCTTGGAAGGATTTAAATAAGCAAATACACTGACAGCTGCTCAATTAATATTAACTCTTTCCTTAGTGTCACTTTCCTTTTGATACAGAACTTCCTTAGTTGCACTTGGTTCTCACCATCTTGGGATAATGTTGATTCCTGTGGATACATCTTATCTCCTAACCGAACTCTAAAATCCTGGCAAGGTGACCTTGTCTTCTCCATCCTCATATACATCAGGCCTAACAGAGTGTCCCTCACCAAAAGGCAAAGACTAACTCCTGATGGTGCTGTATGCATTTTATCCATAGGTGGTACAGGGTCACCAACAGCTTAAGGCAGCAATTACCCATCTGAAATAAACAATTAGCCATCTGGGAGCTGAGATTGGAAATGACTCTGTGTTTGCAGCCGTGTGGTTGACAGGGTATTGGTGCTCTGGTCGGGTGTCTGGCCTGAGCCTCTGAGGTGGGAGAGCTGAGTTCAGGACATTGGTCCACCAAACACCTCCCAGCCCCATGTAATATCAAATGGCGAAAGCTCTCCCAGAGATCTCCATCTCAACGCTAAGACCCAGCTCCACTCAACGACCAGTAAGCTACAGTGCTGGACACCCCATGCCAAACAACTAGCAAGACAGGAACACAACCCCACCCATTAGCAGAGAGGCTGCCTAAAATCATAATAAGTTCACAGACACCCCAAAACACACCACCAGACATGGTCCTGCCCACCAGAAGGACAAGATCCAGCCTCATCCACCAGAACACAGGCACCAGTCCCCTCCACCAGGAAGCCTACACAACCTACTGAACCAATGTTACCCACTGGGAGAAGACACCAAAAACAACGGGAACTATGAACTTGCAGCCTGCGAAACGGAGACCCCAAACACAGTAAGTTAAGCAAAATGAGAAGACAGAGAAATACACAGCAGATGAAGGAGCAAGGTAAAAACCCAACAGACCAAACAAATGAAGAGGAAATAGGCAATCTACCTGAAAAAGAATTCAGAGTAATGATAGTAAAGATGATCCAAAATCTTGGAAATAAAATGGAGAAAATACAAGAAACGTTTAACAAGGACCTAGAAGAACTAAAGAGCAAACAAACAATGATGAACAACACTATAAATGAAATTTAAAATTCTCTAGAAGGAATCAGTAGCAGAATAACTGAGGCAGAAGAATGGATAAGTGACCTGGAAGATAAGATAGTGGAAATAAGTACTGGAGAGCAGAATAAAGAAAAAAGAATGAAAAGAATTGAGGACAATCTCAGAAACCTCTGGACAACATTAAACACACCAACATTCAAATTATAGGGGTCCCAGAAGAAAAAGAGAAAAAGAAAGGGACTGAGAAAATATTTGAAGAGACTATACTTGAAAACCTTCCTAATATGCGTAAGGAAATGGTCAATCAAGTCCAGGGAGCTCAGAGAGTCCCATACAGGATAAATCTAAGGAGAAACACACCAAGACACATGTTAATCAAACTATCAAAAATTAAACACAAAGAAAAAATATGAAAAGCAGCAAGGGAAAAACAACAAATAACATACAAGGGAATCCCCATGAGGTTAACAGCTGACCTTTCAGCAGAAACTCTGCAAGCCAGAAGGGAGTGGCAAGACCTATTTAAAGTGATGAAAGGGAAAAACCTACAACCAAGATTATTCTACCAAGCAAGGATCTCATTCAGATTCGATGGAGAAATTAAAACCTTTACAGATAAGCAAAAACTAAGAGAATACAGCACCACCAAACCAGCTCTACAACAAATGCTAAAGGAACTTCTCTAGGCAGGAAACACAAGAGAAGGAAAAGACTTACAATAACAAACCCAAAACAATTAAGAAAATGGTAATAGGAACATACATATCGATAACTACCTTAAATGTAAATGGATTAAATGTTACAACCAAAAGACGTAGACTGGCTAAATGGGTACAAAAACAATGCTGTCTACAAGAGACCCACTTCAGACCTAGGGACACATACAGTCTGAAAGTGAGGGGATGGAAAAAGATATTCCATGCAAAGGGAAATCAAAAGAAAGCTGGAGTAGCAATTCTTATATCAGACAAAATAGACTTTAAAATAAAGACTAATACAAGAGACAAAGAAGGACACTACATAATGATCAAGGGATCAATCCAAGAAGAAGATATAACAATTGTAAATATTTATGCACCTAATATAGGAGCACCTTAATACATAAGGCAAATGCTAACAGCCATAAAAGGGGAAATCAACAGTAACACAATCATATTAGGGGACTTTAACACCCCACTTTCACCAATGGACAGATCATCCAAAATGAAAATAAATAAGGAAACACAAGCTTTAAATGATATTTTAAACAAGATGGACTTAATTGATATTTATAGGATATTCCATCCAAAAACAGTAGATTACACTTACTGCTCAAGTGCTCATAGAATATTCCCAGGATACATCATACCTTGGGTCACAAATGAAGCCTCAGTAAATTTAAGAAAATTGAAATTGTATCAAGTATCTTTTCTGACCACAACACTATGAGACTAGATATCAATTACAGGAAAAAAATCTGTAAAAAATACAAACACATGGAGGCTAAACAATACACTACTAAATAACCAAGAGATCACTGAAGAAATCAAAGAGGAAATCAAAAAATACCTAGAATCAAATGACAATGAAAATATGATGACCCAAAACCTATGGGATGCAGCAAAAGCAGTTCTAAGAGGGAAGTTTATAACAATACAATCCTACCTCAAGAAAGAAGAAACATCTCAGGTAAACAACCTAATCTTACACCTAAAGCAATTAGAGAAAGAACAACAGAAAAACCCCAAAGTTAGCAGAAGTAAAGAAATCATAAAGATCAGATCAGAAATAAATGAAAAAGAAATGATAGCAAAGATCAATAAAACTAAAAGTTGGTTCTTTGAGAAGATAAACAAAATTGATAAACCATTAGTCAGACTCATCAAGAAAAAAAGGGAGAAGACTCAAAGCAATAGAATTAGAAATGAAAAAGGAGAAGTAACAACTGACACTGCAGAAATACAAAGGATCATAAGAGATTACAACAAGCAACTATATGCCAATAAAATGGACAACCTGGAAGAAATGGACAAATTCTTAGAAAGCACAACATCCCGAGACTGAACCAGAAAGAAATAGAAAACATAAACAGACCAATCACAAGCACTGAAGTTGAAACTGTGATTAAAAATCTTCCAACAAACAAAAGCCCAGGACCAGATGGCTTCACAGGTGAATTCTATCAAACATTTAGAAAAGAGCTAACACCTATCCTTCTCAAAATCTTCCACAATATAGCAGAGGGAGGAACCCTCCTAAATTCATTCTATGAGGCCACCATCACCCTGATACCAAAACCAGACAAACATGTCACAAAGAAAGAAAACTACAGGCCAATATCACTGATGAACATAGCTGCAAAAATCCTCAACATAATACTAGCAAAGAGAATCCAACAGCACCTTAAAAGGATCATACACCATGATCTAGTGGGGTTTATTCCAGGAATGCAAGGATTCTTCAATATACACAAATCAATCAATGTGATATACCATATTAACAAACTGAAGGGGAAAAACCATAAGATCGTCTCAATAGATGCAGAAAAAGCTTTCAACAAAATTCAACACCCATTATGATAAAATCCCTACAGAAAGTAGGCATAGAGGGAACTTACCTCAACATAATAAAGGCCATATATGATAAACCCACAGCCAACATCATTCTCAATGGTGAAAAACTGAAACCATTTCTTCTAAGATCAGGAACAAGACAAGGCTGTCCACTCTCACCACTATTATTCAACATAGTTTTGGAAGTTTTAACCACAACAATCAGAGAAGAAAAAGAAATAAATAGAATCCAAATCAGAAGAGAAGAAGTAAAACTGTCACTGTTTGCAGATGACATGATACTATACATACATAATCCCAAAGATGCTACCAGTAAACTACTAGAGCTAATCAATGAATTTGGTAAAGCAGCAGGATATAAAATTATTCCACAGAAATCTCTTGCATTCCTATACACTAATGATGAAAAATCTGAAAGAGATATTAAGGAAAGACTCCCATTTACCATTGCAACAAAAACAATAAAATACCTAGGAATAAACCTACCTAAGGAGACAGAAGACCTATATGCAGAAAACTATAAGACACTGATGAAAGAAATTAAAGATGATACAAACAGATGGAGAGATATACCATGTTCTTGGATTGGAAGAATCAACATTGTGAAACTGTCTATACTACCCAAAGCAATCTACAGATTCAGTGCAATCCCTACCAAACTACCAATGGCATTTTCCACAGAACTAGAACAAAAAATCTCACAATTTGTATGGAAACACAAAAGACCCCAAATAGCCAAAGCAATCTTCAAAAAGAAAAATGGAGCTGGAGGAATCAGGCTCCCTGATTTCAGACTATACTATAAAGCTACAGTAATCAAGACAATATGCTACTGGCACAAAAACAGAAACATAGATCAATGGAACAAGATAGAAAGCCCAGAGATAAACCCACGCACCTACGGTCAACTAATCTATGACAAAGGAGGCAAGGATATACAATGGAGAAAAGACAGTCTCTTCAATAAGTGGTGCTGGGAAAACTGGACAGCTACATGTAAAAGAATGAAATTAGAACACTCCCTAACACCATACACAAAAATAAACTCAAAATGGATTCGAGACCTAAATGTAAGACCAGACACTATAAAACTCTTAGAGGAAAACATAGGAAGAACACTCTTTGACATAAATCACAGCAAGATCTTTTTTGATCCACCTCCTAGAGTAATGGAAATAAAAACAAAAATAAACAAATGGGACCTAATGAAGCTTCAAAGCTTTTCCACAGCAAAGGAAACCATAAACAAGACGAAAAGACAACGCTCAGAATGGGAGAAAATATTTGCAAACGAATCAATGGACAAAGGATTAATCTCCAAAATATATAAACAGCTCATGCAGCTCAATATTAAAAGAACAAACAACCCAATCCAAAAATGGGCAGAAGACCTAAGTAGACATTTCTGCAAAGAAGATGTACAGATTGCCAACAAACACATGAAAGGATGCTCAACATCACTAATCATTAGAGAAATGCAAATCAAAAGTGCAATGAGGTATCACCTCACACCGGACAGAATGTCCATTATCAAAAAGTCTACAAACAATAAATGCTAGAGAGGGTGTGGAGAAAAGGGAACCCTCCTACAAGGTTGGTGGGAATGTACATTGATACAGCCACTATGGAGAACAGTATGGAGGCTCCTTAAAAAACTAAAAATAGAACTACCATACGACCCAGCAATCCCACTACTGGGCATATACCCTGAGAAAACCATAATTCAAAAAGAGTCATGTACCACAATGTTCATTGCAGCTCTATTTACAATAGCCAGAACGTGGAAGCAACCTAAGTGTCCATCGACAGATGAATGGATAAAGAAGATGTGGCACATATATACAATGGAATATTACTCAGCCATAAAAAGAAACGAAACTGAGTTATTTGTAGCAAGGTGGATGGACCTAGAGACTGTCAGAGTGAAGTATGTCAGAAAGAGAAAAACAAATACCGTATGCTAACAGATATATGAAATGTAAAAAAAAAAAAAAAAAGCGTTCTGAAGAACCTAGGGGTAGGAGAGGAATAAATACGCAGACATAGAGAATGGACTTGAGGACACAGGGAGGGGGAAGGGTAAGTTGGGACGAAGTGAGAGAGTGGCATGGACATATATACACTACCAAATGTAAAATAGATAGCTAGTGGGAAGCAGCCGCACAGCACAGGGAGATCAGCTCGGTGCTTTGTGTCCACCTAGAGGGGTGGGATAGGGAGGGTGGGAACGAGACGCAAGAAGGATGAGATTTGGGAATGTATGTATATGCGTAGCTGATTCACTTTGTTATACAGCAGAAAGTAACACACCATTGTAAAGCAATTATACTCCAATAAAGATGTTTAAAAAAATTAGTCATCTGACATGCACATGTGTGTGTATTCAGAAATATAAATTATATATATTTAGAAATACATAATATATATTTAGAAATGTGTATATAATTAGAGACATATAATATATAAAGAAATCTGTATTTAGAAATATTATATATATATATATATATGTACACATATATATATTTAGATTTTGGTAATAAAGTACCAGAGGTAACTTTAGAAAGAAAAGGAAACCACTCTTGGGTGAATTGTGAGGTCGTAATATCTGAAGGAGGAATCGAGAGGGCTCCCAGGCATCTCCTATTCATCCTCCAAGGGGTTGCAATTCTGTGCACTCTCCTCAGGCCCCCAGTTCACACCCCTGCCCTTCTCACTCTCAATAAGTGACTGTTGTTTATCAGAAGAACATTGAAACTATCCAACAAGGATTCTGATCATATCACGCTCCTGCTTAATACCTGTTTGATGCCTTCCCTCAGGCCTGTCTCTGGCTTGCATCCTGGCCTGGTGGCCCTGCACCTTTCCCTCGCTTCTACACGCCTGTCATGCTGCCCTCCAAACGCCCCCCACCCCCCTGCCTATCTCAGGGCTGCTGCACCATGTTCTCTCCCCCCGGAGCCCTCAGGCTTCTTCACCTGCTACCTCTTCCTCATCCTTCACAGAGCCGATAACCACATTCATGGTCAGGTTATTATTTTACATAAACCTTCCCCCCAACACACACATATTCTCCAGGATCTTACAGCTTGAATTGTTCATTCTCTTCTGGATTTTCAATTTCTATATTCTTCTTTCTTCTTCCTCTCAGCCTAAAAACATGCCTCTCCCTCCATTTAAAAAAACAAAAACAGAAACAGAAAAAACTTCTTTCAAATGTATATCCTTTTCCTAAAAGTGATGCTCCTAAGAAAAAGATCCGTGGGCACTGCCACGCCACTTCCTCACTGCCACTCTCTCAGTACTCCCCAGGCTGGCTTCTGTCAACCTATTCTTGCAAGAGTGACCTACAACTCCTGTGATGGTTAACTTTATGTGGCAACTTGACTGGACCATGGGGTGCCCAGATATCTTATTAACGTTATTTCTGGATGTGTCTGTGAGGGGGGTTCCTGGAAGAGATTAGCATTTGGATTGGTGGATTGAGTAAAGCAGATGGCCTGCCCAAGGTAAGTGGGCATCACACAATGTGCTAAAGACTTGAATAGAACAAAAAGGTGGAGAAAGATTGGATTCGCCCTCTCTGGCTGACTGCTTGAGCTGGGACATCCATCTCCTCTGCCCTCAGCATCCCTGGCTGTCAGGCCTTCAGACCCCCAGTGAAATCTACACCAGCAGCCCCTGAGGCTCTTGGGTCTTCAAACTACACCACCGGCTCTCCTGGGTCTCCAGCTTGCAGACAACTGACCAGGGCACTTCTGTCTGCATAGTCACATGAGCCAATACCTTATAATAAATTTAGATATAGATAACATATAGATATGTAGATATCGATATATAACTGTATCTATTTCCATCTACATAGCTGTGCACATCATTATACACTTTATACACATATGTATATCATTATATACATAGCTCTCTATATATACCTGTATATATATATATATATATATATATATATATATATATATATATATATATATGTATAGCTCCTATTGGTTCTGTTTCTCTGAAAAATCCTGACTAATATAACCTTCTAACTGCCAAATTCAGCCCTCACCTCACTTAGCATCTCTGTGGCATCTGAGACTGGTCATCTTCCTCTCCTATTTTTTTTAATGGTGCCATGGTCTTCCAATCTTGTACTACCTCTTTATTTTTTAAGATTTTTTTTTTTTGATGTGGACCATTTTTTTTTAAAGTCTTTATTGAATTTGTTACAATATTGCTTCTGTTTTATGTTTTGGTTTTTTGACCACGAGGCATGTGGGATCTCAGCTCTCCCACCAGGGGTTGAACCTGCACCTCCTGCATTGGAAGGTGAAGTCTTAACCACTGGACTGCCAGGGAAGTCCCTAGTACTACCTCTTTAGTCCTTTTCATTCTCATACATTGGTTTTTGTTTAGTTTGCTCCTTAATGCTGGTGTACCCACAGGATTTTTATCTTGACCTCTTTTTTTCCCCTCTCCATATACTTTATCTGGGTGATTTCATCCATTATCCATGATGGCTTTACTATCTAGATGCTGATGATTCCCAAGCACATCTCCAGGGCAACCTCCTTCTGGCCTACAGATTCGCATTGTCAGCAGCTCTTTGAACATGTTCCCTGGGTACCTACTGCATTCTCTTCCTCCCGCCTGGAGCACATATGCTCTCCTGGCCTCAGGAGGTATTGATTGAGCCAACTACCTTCTTGCTGTAGATGCCTGGTGCCAGTAATTCCCCCACTCCCCCAAGCCAGTCTTAACCAAACTTCTGATTCTTGCTTGCCTCCCTGCTATCCTTTTTTGCTGCCCCATTCCCCCTGATTACAGATTTCTTGCCTCCTCTAAAGGCCTGAACCTGGCTGTCATGGCTGACTGGGAGTCTCAATGCTGGCCCTTGGCACACTTTGGGCCTTCCTTGCCTTATTTATTGCTCTGTTCCCTTCCTTGTCTCATTGCCCAGCCTGAAAGTCATTACCTCATCCTCACTTAGGAGGAGTTAAGCAGCAGGCTGTTCCTGTTATCTAACTCTTTCTCTGCTCCAGCAAAAGTCCCAGATTGCAGGCATCACTGATTGCCACTTGATGCAAACTTTTAAAAAGCAAGGAGGTAGGAGGAAAGAGTGAAAATTATGCCAGAAATAAAATATTTTTAGGAATATTTTTCTTCCTCTGATGGTACTGGGTATGGGGAACATCGATGTAGTGAGTGAACTTTAGCAGAGGTGTCATTAGAAACCACTGTTCCGGCTGAGCTGGTCTCCAACTAGTTCCACTCAGCACTGCCACTGCACCAGAACCTGGCACAGGGGCCTGACCATTGTTCCTCAGTGGTCCTGTGCCAATTCCACCAACCTGGGCAGGAGGGTCCTCTTTATTCTTGGTAACATCCCTGGAGTTACTCCTAGACCCTGGGAGCCACCTCCAGTAAACCCTCTGCTTCCTTCTTTTTAGCAATATCCTACCCTCCATCCTCTTTTTAGCAGGGAGCTCGTTTCCTTCTCAGGAGCATTGCCTTCCTCTACCTATTCACCTCTTCTCCTGTTTCTTCAAGCAGAATCAACTCCTCCCTTACTCCTCTAACACTTCCAGAGAGATTGTGGGGAGAGGAGGTGGGTTTTGGAACAAGGAAGCAAGATGTATTGTCATTCAGCCTGTTTAGTGCAGCAAAGAAAGGAAAGAAAAGAGTTTAGTTTCTGTATTAAAGTTTTAAAGATTCTGATTTTGGCACTCTTGAAAATATCTTTCAGAAATGCATGCTGTCTAGGTATGCAGTTTAAAAAGAATATATTTGAAAAAGAACAAAGTTGGAGAACTAAGGTTTCCTAATTCCAAAACTTACTACAAAAGCTACAGTAATCAAAGCAGTGTGGTACTAGCAGAAAGACAGACATGTAGCCCAAAAGAATAAAATACAGAGCCAAAAATAAACCCTCACGTATATGGTCAATTAATTTTTGACAAGGATGCCAAGGCCACTCAATGGAGAAAGGATAATCTTTTCAACAAATGATGTTGGGAAAACTAGTTATCCACATGCAAAAGAATGAAGTTGGAGCCTGCCCTTGCAACATATATAATAATTAACTCAAAATGAGTTAAAGACTTAAACCTAAGAGATAAAACTATTAAACCCTTAGAAAAAAACATAGGTACAAATCTTCATGACATCAGATTTGGCAATATTTCTTAGATAAGGCAAGAAAAGAAAAAAAATAGATAAAATTGGGTCTATTCAAAATTAAAAACTTTTGTGCATCAAAGGGCACTATCAAGAAAGTGAAAAGATAGCCCACAGAATGGGATAATGTGTTTGCAAAATCATATATCTGATAAGGGCTAAATTTCCAGAATATATTAAAAAGAACACTTACAATTCAACAACAACAAAACAACTCAATTCAAAAGTGGGCAAAAGATTTAAATAGACATTTCTCCAAAGATGAAATACAAATGGCCAGTAAGCACATGAAAAAATGCTCAACATCACTATCCGTTATGGAAATACTAATCAAAACTATAGTGAGATACCACTTATACCCATTAGGATGGCTATTATATAAAAGAACAAAAAACAAAAACACCAGAAAATAACAAGTGTTGGCAAGGATATGTAGAGATTGGAACTCTTGTGCGTTGCTGGTGGGAATGTTTTCCATTATGGAAAACAGTATGGCAGTTCCCCAAAAAGTTAAACAAAGGATTACCCCATGATTCAGCAATTCCACTTCAGGGTATAGATCCAAAAGAATTAAAAGCAGGAATTCAAACAGATATTTGCACAACCATGTTCATAGCAGCATAATTTATAATAGCTAAAAGATGGAAACAACTCAAATGTTATCATTGAATGAATGAATAAACAAAATGTGGTGTATGGACACAATGGAATGGTATTCTGTCTTGAAAAGGAAGAAAATTCTGATACATGCTGTAATATGGATGAACCTTGAAAACATTGCTAACTGAAAGAAGCCAGTCACAAAGGATAAATATTGCCAAGAGTTGCGGGTAGGAGGGAATGGGAAATTATTGTTTCATAGGTAAAAATTTTCTGTTGGGGATGATGAAAAGTTCTGAAAATGGTTCAGTGGTGATAGCTATGCAACATTGTGAGTGTGCTTAATGCTACTGTACACTTAAAAATGGTTAACATGGTAAATTTTACAATTTTCCAAAAAATTTAAAGAATATATCCATGTATGAGAACATTCCTTCCAATGAGGACAGAGTGAAGGATTAATAGAGAGATTTAGAGTGCATAAATGGATGGAATGATAGAGAGATTTGGTTGCATTAAAGCAAATAGGCCTCACTTCTCCATACCTGGGTGAGCAAAATGTTCACTGTAGCACAGAGAACTCATGACTTTTCTTCATGTATGGGTTTCTTAATACGAGACGTTTGGTCTCAGTCCTTCTTGGAACAAGGAAAGGAACAAAGCAAACTCTCTCATCTGTAAAATGAGTAGTTTGAACTAGATAGATAAGCTTGAAGGTCCCTATCAGCTCTAGCGTTTTGCTACTCTCTGAAATTGTAAAGCAGCAGCATGGCACAGTAAGAGGGCTTCTATATATTCTTTCCTGGAAACAGAGCGGAAGTGAGTGAGTTCTCAAAAGAGTCTGAGCTGTGTGGCTTCGGGGCTTTGCAGACTCCTGGCAAACAGGCGCGCTCCTAAGTGACTGCAAGGATTGCTGGAGTGGCGCTAATGACGTGAGAAATTGGAAAGTGAGTCTCACAGAACTTCATCCTGTAATGAAGTGTTTATGGCACATAAGTTAAACCCCAGACACAAATGATAAATGATTAAGCTGAAGGGGAAATTTTGCTTAATAACATTACAGTGCATTAAAAATAAATAATAAAACTTTAGACGTTAAGGCTTCCATAGGGGTAATGAATCAATTCCTAAAATTCCAATAAGTCAATTCCAAAATAGATTCATTTAAAAAATGTATAATGATGCTATTAGGGCCCCCTCCCCCCTAAGGTGATTACTTTGGGGGAAGGCCAGACTGCATTCTCTCCTGAAGTATGGCTGTGCTAATACTGATAGGATGATAAAGAATTAAACTTGCAGTTAACTAAATTTTAAAGAAAATAAGACATGGGGTCTAAGAAGCTGAAGTTTCCATGGAAAATGGATCATGGGATCAAAACAGATAGCAGCCTTCACTAAGTATTTCTGTTTGCCTCTTTCCCCCCAGTGCAGAGTGATTTCAGAGCTGGCCCCCAGCAGTAAGGAATGGGGTGTATCCTTCCAAAAGTTCCATTGTTTTGTTCTTGAGGCAGCATATAGTAAGTATCAAATGGTCAAGGAGGTCAGAGGAAGAAACACTTATTGAGAGGAGATATTGGGAAAGCTTCATGGAAAAGGAGTCACTTAAATAACATTGCTTGAAAGTTCAGGTAATAGGGCTCCCTGCTCTGGGCCCCCAGTTTTAGAGAGGTCCCATTCTGGCTTTCCTTTGGCCAGGCCCTTCTCCAGGGAGTAAGGAATTCACAGACCCCAGAATTCCAGAAGCCCCTGCCCAAATGGCTCCAAGCTCAAGTGCAGGGCCTACCTTGGTCTCCTGGCGCAGCTGATTGCAGGAGTTTAGATGCTTGGACATGAGAGCTAGGATAGCTACGTGGACACACACGAGGCAGGATGGAGCTGAGCGTGGGAAGAGAGGGCGAGGAGAGGTCAGAGGTCAAGTCTTTCCATGCCACCACGTTCTGGTAGGAAATGCAAGGAATCTGAGAACTCAAAGTTTGCACCCGGCCTTTTGGGTACTTATAAGTCATAACGACCAAGGCAGGAGGGTAAAGCATATTTAACTCAATAGTTTGTTAGCTTGATATAATTCTGAAACATTTCAACATATGGTGTGTGGGTGTCCATTTGCTCTCCTCCCCCAGGTCCCAGAATCCGAGGGGTGCGCCTGCACTTCAAGTATGACTTGAAGGAAGGGTAGGAGTTGGAAAAGCAGAGAGGAGGAGAGGTTTCAGACGGGTGGGGTGCAGAGAACAAAACAGACTCCTAGTTTGACTCCCTCGGGATGTCATTTCTCCAGCTAAATATTGCTAAGTATTTTAATTAATTTCCATTATACTCTAGAATCAGTGTTCCCAAACTTTTCAACTATTCCTGACATTGCCACTTTCAGTGCTCCTGCCCAAGGTGCCTTCTTTAGGTGCAGCACCCAGAACTGAGCACAGGGTGGGCAGAGCAGGACCTCGTCCTAAGGGCAGCGGACATTCCTCTTCACCCAGTCTCACATTGATGTTGCCGTCGACTCTAATCCCCACTTCATTTCCATGTCTTGTGGTTGAGTCATGTTTTCCCTATTCTATTTTTTCCAGTTACATTATTAATGCAAGTCATATATTTTTCATTTATCTTTTATTTTTTTCTAGAACTCATCCATAAGCATTTCTTTTGGATCCTGAGTCTGTCTCCTGTAAAGTAGGAGAGGGTTTGAGGAGAATATTAGGCAGCTGGTAAATTTCAAATTTCCTTTAAAAGAAAACCAAATTGGATGCTTCCGTAATCTCAAAGCTGCATGATTTTGCTTTGGAAGGGTCATGCCGACACTGATGGAGGAACCTGTGTTCCATCCCGAGCCTGATGGAGAACGCTAGCTTCACACAAACCTCGTAGTTTGAATATTCAGGAGGTTTTCGTGGTTCAACTTCTCACCAAGCGTGTATAGAGCGAGTGAGGGTCTGTCTCCCATTGGTGGAGACGGGGCACTCGCACTAGATGACCGTGTTGTGCGAGCACAGCCAGGACCTGGCTGCACTGAGTGACAGTGACTGTTGGAAACGACCCACCTGCAAGCGGAGCCACTCTAGGATTCTGCACTTAAAATATCCGACAAGCGGCTTGCTGATGCTGTGCCGTGGTTCCAGCACTATGCTAGGTATGGTAGAGGACAGAAGAGGAGGACAAGCCCCTCTCTGCCCCCAAGAAGTTCACAGTCTACTTGAAGCCCGAGACCTGCCGGCAGGGCAGCTGTGCAGCAGGCAGACCGCCGTGCTCCACAGGCACCATCACTTCGGCCTCTACAACAACCCCTCGAGTGAGGAGCGTGGGGTCGGCAGCATAATGCACCTCCTGCCCCCAGATGTCTACATGCTCATCCCTGAACCCCGCGAATGCTTCCTCACGTGGCAAAAAGGCCTTTGCAGAGTGGTTCAGGGTCTTGAGGAGATTATCCCGGATGATCCAGGTGGGCCCCGTGTAACTGCAAGGAAAACACTCTGTACAGGGGAACTAGGTACAGAGCTGGGCAGCTAAACCCATGTTCCTCGGGGTACTTCACGGGGAAAGGGAAGACAATAGAATGGGAACTAGGATTTAATAGCGTGTGGCACTATTTGGGGCAAGCCTTTGTGTGGCAAGCATTCTGCTGGGCTCTTCGTATATGAGAGTTTCTTATTTTAACCACTAACGTATGACATGGATATTACCATCCCCATTTAAAGTCATCAGGCTCAAAGCTTTGGTGTGATATGTCCTAGTTAACAAGCTTATAACTTTGGAGCTGGGATTTGAACCTATGTGAATCTAACTTCAAGACCCATACTCTCTCCACACTGATCTCCTGTATAAGTGGAGGAAATACCACCTCTGTCTTTTGGTTTTGAGGCACCTCAAGAGGCTCCCTCGCATGCCTACCTTGATTCTCAAACTGTTGCTGTTCTGAGGATTCAGTTACCCAGGACCTGGGGTGGGCAGGGTCCTTGGGCAGTGGGGCTGGGAAGGCCCCAGGACGGAGTGGCTGGGATTAGGGAGCAGAGACTGGATCTCCCTGGGCCCACCTCCAGCCACCGGAGGGCACTGAATCTTGGGAGACAAAGGGGGCCTGGTTTACAGGCATCTACAGAGGGAGTGTGGAGAGCATCAAAGACGTCTCTCTCCAGCTGCACAGCTCTCTCTCAGGTGAGCCCAGATCGCAGAGCACACACAGCCCAGCTAAAAGTGCCTGCAGATGGGCCCGCCCACTTGGGATAAGTTTTCTCCTCCATCTCCTTGCAGTGATTTGCCATCTGCATCGGCCCTGCGCTTTCAAAACCCAATTCAAGTTCGGAGAGAAATCATATGCATGCAGCACCGGTTTTTTAAAAAGACGTCCAGTGGAGAGTGGTGTGAGCTCACTCACCAGAGCGCTCGTCAAGCTGTTGGGCTTCCCTGGAAGTGCAGGTGGAGAACCCCAGCCCAGGATCCTGCGGTCACTCAGGGAATCCCCCCACCCCCAGGGCAGGCATCCTTCTATGGCATTTCCAGCAGAGAAGCCTGACTGGACAGTTACAGGAACATCCTAAGAGACGGATTCCACTATTGGATGGAACTGTTGGAAGTTATGCTTCATATATGCTGAGACTACTGTTACCTCGTACACAAAAGTATGAGTTATTATTAAATTTGAAAATAAGTACCTGAAGATATATTAACTACATACCATTTTATCTAAATGTGGAGAGACACCATGACCTTTTCGTTTTAGAAATTGTTAGAAACTTTCTCTAAGTGACATTCAAATAATTTATACTGTGAAGGATAATTTGAACCCTTCCTGTTTTCAGAAGGCATTTTGTATCCGAAAGGACATCAGTGATGTTGGGGCCCTGTCTCATTTTAATGGCAAAGTAATTCTCTGTACAAATACACTGAGTCTTCTAACATAATTAGGACCAATGATCGTCAAGACGGTTTCCATTGGTATCACACAACCACGTTGAAATAGCATATTTTCAGCTTTAGCATGTAAAAATTTTGTTCCATTTGAGCCAGAAAGAATTTCAATACATACACTAGTACTTAAAAAAAAAAAAATACACCATAGGATCAATATAATCATGGATTTCTCTGCAAATTACCATTCCATTAGATGATTTCAGAAACCAAAGTGAACAGTTAAATAAAGCAAGAAAATGTATAAGCAGAAGAGATTATTGAAAATAAGTAAAAGCTAATAGCTATTGAATGCCTATCACGTGCCAGGCACAGTGCTCACACTTAAGTTTTCACCTTTACAATTCGGCAAGGTTGATTTCACCCTTATTTTACAGATGAAAAAAAAATAATAAAAAAGGCTTAAAGAGTTTAAATGACTTGCCCAAGATCACATAATTAGTGCTGCCACTGTAACTTGATCCCAGGTCTCTCAGAGCTAAGAGTCCACGTCCTTGCCACTGTTGAAGCTACACCTCTCATATGGGGAGGGAACAATACACACGGTGAAATGAGAAGCGATTGGCTATATTCAATATCCTGAGATAAGCCATAAAGGAAAATAATATAAAAAAGAATGTATATATATGCATGACTGAATCACTTTGCTGTACAGCAGAAATTAACACAACATTATAAACCAACTATACTTCAATTAAAAAAAAGAAAAAAGCAATCAGGACGCGAGTCACCTGCAACAGGAAATGCAAAACAACAGAGGCTTCAGTAATGCAGGAGTTTTATTTCTCTCGAATGCAGAAGGTTGTCTGGGGCTTATAGGGTCCCTCTGAGTGTCAAGGATGGAAGCTCCTGGGCTTCAGTTTCTCTGCCCTGTGAGGAATCACGATCCCAGACAGGGGTAGAGCGCCAACCATTACCTGTTCATTGAAGCTGGCGGAGGAAGGAATAAGGACATCCCACATCTTTAAGGACATGTCCCCAGAGTTGCTCAGATCACTGGCCAGAACTTACAGACTCCTAGCTGCAAGGGAGGCTAGGAAGGTAATATTTTAGGTGGCTTTGTGCCCAATTAAAAATCAGAATTATAAGGAAGAAGGAGAGAATGAATATTGAGAGAGACAAGTAATAGCCTCTGCCACAGTGAGCTTATGGAATATGCTAGGAATAAAATGTAGACCTGAAAGCCTTTATCTCCCCTTTCGTGCAAGTGTATTTTCTATTAACAAAAAATGGAACATTAATTTGTATTTCTCTGGATATTTGAAGTATTTCATGAAAACATGTTAGTAGAGTAATAAACCCTCATTACCCACCACCCAGAATTAATCAATGCTAACATCTTCCTTCAGATCTTAAATAGAAGTCTTGGCTCAGATAAGGCCCCTTTGCTGCCACGCCCCCATTCCACCCCTCTCCCTCCCTTTACAGAGGCAACTACTTTTCTGAATGATGTGTTTCCCATTGATGGTTCTATATTTTCTCTCTATAAATAACAACAGTACTTTAAAAAACTATATATGTGGCATACGTGTCACCTTCTGACAGCTTGTTTTCATTCAATATTTTTTTAAGGCTAGCCACTGGTATTACATATCCAGTTCACTCATTTGAACTGCCTGTTTGCCATCTTATTGTCCGTTATACAATTTATCCACTTTCTTGTTCACGGAGATTTAGGGTCCATCGCCAACTTTTCCCAGATAGAAGCAATTCAGCTGTGATCAGCCACTAAGTCTCCTTGTGCACATGCACGTGGGTTCCTGAGAGTACCGCTTCTCAAGATGCAAGAAGCACGTGAGTCACCTGAGAAGTCTTGTTAATTGCAAATTCTCATTCAGCAGGTCCGGAGTGGGACCTGGGTGACAGTCCTCAGGTAGAGCCCATGCTGTGCCTCTGCAGACACTGTGAGACTCTAGGTATACCCCTGGAGTTGTCAGGTCAGGGGGTACGTCTTCAACTTTCATAGCCACCATCAAATTGAAGCAATTGTTCCCATTTCTCCATTCTCACCAACACTTGATCTTGTGAGACTTTTTGCCTTTTGCCAATCTGAAAACATGAAACAACTAAGTCTTATTTCCCTGATTATCAGTGACAATGATCACCTTTTCATACTGTTTTGACTATTCAAGCTTTTTCTGTTCATATATTTTACCCATTTTTCTAATGCAGCGGTTCTAAGTGTGGTCTGAGGACCCTGGGAGATCCAGGGAGGTCCACAAGGTCCTTCTTTTTCCAATTTCCTATCCACATGAGGCTTAATTTTCTTCACATACTTTAACCAAAACATACAGCAACAGACTGACTGAAGAAGCAGCTATCAGAATCCAGCTGTCTTCTATTGAGCCAGACATTAAAGAGATTTTCAGAAATGTAAAACAAATGCCTCTCTTCTCATTAAACTTTCATTTTGAAAAAGTTATTTTCCATAAATGTTATTTAACATGTATTATTTTAAATAAGGTAATACTTCAAAAATTCCTCTATTTTCATTTCTAATAGAGTAAATATCAGTAGATATAAACTACATACACAAAACCACTTTGGGGTTCTCAATTTTTGAGAGTGTAAAGGGGAATTGATACCAAAAAGTTTGAGAACTGCTCGGTATTAATGCCTAACTGTCAATTGCTCACTGATTTATAGGAGGTTCTTTTGTCATTTAATGTATTCTGGATACTAATTCTTTGTCAGTTATATGTATCAAAACATTTTCTCCCAGTCTGAGGCTTGTCTTTTTACTTATGTTGCCTATTGTTCTACAGAAGTTTTCATTTTGATGCCGTCCTATTTTCCTATAGTGCTGTGATTTTGATAAGGATACTGTTCCTATTTGAAACAGGGAAAGTCTCACTGGGCTTTATGGAGAACCCTAGCTTTGGTACCACTGAATGAATTATGGAGGAATAAACAATAAACGGGATTTCCCCTAACCCTCTCCTTCCAGAACCCTCAAGCTATGCACCTTCTACACTTGAGCTAACTTCAATCAAGATGGTAGTTACCACTGAGCTTTCATGAGATTAACGTAAAATATGTGCTCATGTATTTTTGAATATTCTGCTCTGCCTCAGACAAACAAAATCGAACGTCTGTGATCCACCAAAAATAACATTTTACCCTTGGCGTAACATATGTTTCTGTTTTCCTCTTCAGAAGTAGATTGGAAATTCCCATAAAACTTAAAGCTCATTTAATTCAGCACATACACTTCTATCTGCAAATATTTTAACTGAAAAAGATTTAACTCATCTAAATTCAATAACATTGTGTATAAAGCTTTTGTATTTAAAAAACGTTTTCGTATGTACTATTTTATTTGATCTTCATAATAATCCTGTGTGATAAATGGAGACAATATTATTATGCTAACAACTGTGTTAGAGATAAGGAAAACGAAGTTCAAAGAAGTTGAATGACTTATCAGCATCACACACGGGATCAGAACTGAAGTCTAATTTCCAATCACAACTGATGAAGATCTCTTAAAAAGTATGGATGACTTTTGTCAATGAGAATAAAAGTGACAAGAAACCCCAGTCAATCCTCACATGTAGCAGGAATAAATTTAAACATGCCTGCATGGTTGGTACAGGGGAAAGCAAGGAAGGTCTGAAGGGCATTTGCAGGACACTCTCTACCTCTCAAGATGACTTCCTATTTTTTACTGAACAATAAATAACATGTGACTAATATGCCCTCCCGTTCATTAATATTCCTATTCATAATTATGGCCAATTCACCTAGTTCAAATTAGAGGAAGGTGGTGAGTGTTCAGATGAAGCCTGGGAGGAAAAGACCAAAGGCTGGCATTTCACCTGAAGGGACCAAGAAAGGGGGGAAAGCAATTAGGTGGAATTAGCAATAGAAGTTAGAAAGGGAAGAAGGTAAAGAAAATAAACATCTATCTAAATGAAAAAGAAACAAACTAAAAATTAAGCTACAAATGCACATTTTCAAGTCCATCTCACAGAATGATCCGTATCATCAATACTATCCATGAAGCTTTCAGAAAAGACCTCGCCCTCGGGGACCCTGTGTTTTAGAGCTTATGCATAACTGAAGATTGTTTCATTTGAAGATTCAAGGATATAAGGAGAGAAATAACTTCACTGAACAGCAAGTACTTATTTCAAGCTAGTGAGTTCAAAGTTACTTTCAAGACCAACTAAAAGCACTGCCTATTTAATCCACCCTACAACCCGACTCATCACTGATCCATGTACTTGACCACACTCACTTATAAAGATTCTCCGTATTTCTTTTAATATTCATCTTTGCTACAGAGTAGATAATCTAGGGCATAAATATCAGCCTTAGTGAAAAATCTTTCATTAAAAAAGTTTCTCTCCACTGAATGATGGAAAAAACAAAAAAACTTCTGAAAATAGTGAAAAAACCCAAGGCAGAATATTCCTTGTTAAATAGAATAAATTCTGAACCATCTGCTACCTTGATCCATCATGCTTCACAGCCGTCTCTATGCCTAAGGAGGAAGCACCCCATAAATTAATTTGTTCCATCTCCGTGAGCCAAATCAGAGTGAAAAACCAAAAGATATATCTTACTGTTAATTACCGGTAAAATCTCAAGTTAAATCAATATAATTATACCTTGAAGAGATAACTATTCTTGAAAAACAACCATATATGTTCAATTAGTTTCTACTTATCATTGTCCTTCAGGGGAAAAAAATGCAGTAATTAACAACAGGTTATTTAGAAGTAGTTTTAAAATCAGAACTGGAATCATGGTATCAGGTGGAAAAAATCCATGACGATTTTAAAATGATCTGAGTCTTCAACAGATCACAAGGCATAACAAAACACAAAACCACTGAGTCATATAAAAATACTTATCATATAAAAATACTTTCACTTAATGTGAAATTCACAAAATAAAACAGAAAGGAGCATTTGTACGTGTTAAAATAATTTAATTCTCCCTGTACATTTCTGTCCACATGAGCCAACAGAAGTCAAGAATGCATACTTTACAATATTTACCTGTTTTGAGACATTCAAGTCAATTCAGATGGCAAAAGTAGAATTCAATCACTAATGAAATGTTTAAAAAATATATATTAAACAAAAAAATGTTTTTACAAGATAAAAATAATCTTCCACAATGCAATAAATTGCAGATGACTGAAATTTTAACTCTTTAGATGATTTCAGTTCAGTTTTTGGTGTCAAAATCTAGAGACAATCAAAAAGAAAAAGCATTGGCAGGATTTCTATCTGTTTTTACGTTTCTCTTTTTTGCTTCGACTATTTGTTACACTGTTTAAAGATGATGATGAAGGTGCTCTTGCATGACCTGTGGCCTTTAGATGGTCAAAAAGTTTATTCCGGGATGGAAATTCACTATGGCAGGTTGTACAGCTGATAAGAACATCACTCTGAGAAGGGAAAGAAAAAAAACCATAAATAAAAGCAAGTATTATTATCTGAGAGCAGTGCTTTCACGTTGAGATTAAATATCAAATAATTGCAAAATAAAGACCTTTTAACACAATGGACAGCTACTAAGGCAGGCTCAACAGAGGCAGTTGTTCTTGGAAGTCGAGTTCCATTAACCAACACCATCAACTTTAAGGGTCCTGAGACATTCAACAGGACGTACCACATGGATAAGGCTTTGGATTTCAGAGTAATGGAAAACAGAACAGTAACTGTTCTGGTACAATCTGATATGTCCAGTGTGCTTCTGCTTACTTTAAAGAAAAAAACGTCAGTGGCACATACATAAATTCTACGTTCGTCAGGGAAAACTGCTGATGGAGCCACATCTACGCAGCAGGTGCAGAAGGGCTCACCAAATACACACTTACGTCTTCAGAATTAGAATTAAGGATTTAGATTATACTGCTTAAACAACAAGGTCCACTGAAGAGCTGTCAATATTATTTTGACCTACCACTGTCTGTGGTTCAGCAGGTACTCTGACAGATTTTTTAGTATCTTTGGTTTTCTTTCCTTTGGGTTTAGAAACGCTGGAAAATAAATGAAAGAATTCAGTATAATCCAATAATAATGTACCCCTTTTAACTGTCACCTTGCTCCCAAGAAGACTCAAAAGAGTGACATGCATTTTAAAGGCTAATTCATTCATTTTAATGGCCAAGTAAATTAATTTTCACATCTCAAATGAACAGCTTTAAAAAACAACTTTAGAGATCATCAGATATCAAATTTGACACAAAAACGAAGGAATTTACTTAAAAGTTGAAACACAAGCTAAAACAAGAATGCTAAAATAGCTCCGAACTTTTATATGGTGTATTTTTGTAAAAAAGCTAATTAATACTCCATTTACTGAAGCAAACCATCTTCACGGCCAACCAGTAGTACTCACAAATAATCTATGACATTAAGTGTGTTTCCCCAAAGACACAACTTGTTAAACCTGATCCAGCTGATGACAAACATTTCATCAGTTCCACAGTGAAATGAGAAAAACACTGTAATGCATTTTTTATAGAATTACATTTGTTAAATGTAAAGAATTTCCTTTTATTAAGATTATGTCCTTTCTGCTGATCTGCGGGTTTTTCTCCCCTGTATTCTATAACCCAGAAGTTGCCAGCCAGTATAGTCAGTTTCCTCCTGTTCTGCTTTAACTCCAGAACATCCCTCTGCTTAATCTTCTATATGAATTTTCATTTTCCTTAGTCCTCTCATACTTTTTCCCTCATTTGTGCCGACCAAATTCTTAGGGTAAAATCTGAGCACAACCGAATTTACAGAACAGAGGGAATGGGTTATAACCAATGAGTTATAATGCTGCCAAGCACTTCTTGAGTATTCCGTTCTTCGAGCAGAACCCAGGAGTCTGTATTAAGTTAAATGGCCTACACATTTAAACGATGCTGATTAGTTCAGCACAGCATTACGCAGTACTCAGCCAGGTTTGAAAGCATCAAGAAAAAGACACAATGACATAAAAGCCAACAGATTAACATTTACTAATTTATAAAATATCATCACAGATAGGCCACAAATATATCCAAGAAAATTCAGGATAATATTCCCAAAGAACAATTTACATTATGAAAGGTAGCAGCTACATCTCTGAAGCTATTATCTAAGACCTTATCTTTAAAAAGTACTCTAGAGAGTACATAATGTACAGCCTATGAACATACTCAGTAATACTGCCATAACTTTGTACGGCGATAGACGGTTCCTAGACTTGTTGTGGTGATCAATGCGTAATGTAATGTATATAAATGTCAAATCACTATGCTGTATACCTGAAACTAAAATAACATTGTATGCTAACTATATTTCAATAAAACAATAAAAAGGAAAAAAAAATAAAAATGAAAATGTGCCCTAGATACACACACGTGTTTTAGGCAGCTGGCATCCACGCACTGCAGAGCAGCAGCAGAGGGGTCCCGCAGAAAGGGGGTCTGGACACCTGCCGGTGGGCGCGGGCTAGCTATCCCAGCCCTGCCACTCCTCAGCAGTGAAGAGGTCATTTGAATTCTCTGACTCTTTTTCTCACATCATTAAGTGAGAAAGCTGAACTTCACTACTTCACGAGTAGTTGCGAAAGTCTGAGTTTGAGCAATGAGAACCCTTTGTCCTCCCCCAGATGAATCCCACGTGGAAGTACTATGGAAAATGAATGAAAATACTTCAGCTCTAGATGACGGAGGTGCTCAGGGGCCTGGAGCCCACCTTCTGGCCCATCCCTCATACACCCAAGCAGCCTCCAAGGGACCTTCACAGGATGCTTGGGCCCCGTGGAGCTAGCTGAACTGGGTCCTTCAAGTAGTCAGACAGATGGGACTAAATGCCGGCTTCTCCACTTACCAGCTTTTGTTCTGGGGCAAGTCATTTAACCCAGACTCAGTTTCCTCCTGTTTAACACGGGAACACACACCAAGCCATCAGAGTAGTGTGTAACCTCCCCTGCCAGCTTTCCGCTGTCCGAAGTCTTCAAAGGCAGGCATCCACTTACCCGTTTATGTAGCTCCTTGTCCTCCTTTTCCTACAGCTCCAGGCCTACTCTAGGCTTCCATGGCATTTCTCCCCTTATTTATGGCACCTAAGTCCCACACCCCTCACTGTTACTCCAGCGTTGAGCATTTTCAACTCAGGCTTCCACCTCACTCTGTCATTTGAACTCTTTTTTCATGGTCCTGTGACAGGAACCTGCGGCTGCCTACTGTTCAGATCTTTCCTCAAGGAAGAAATTATTCCGCTCTAGAGGAACGGAGGAGGATGGGAGCGAGAAAGTCAGGCAAGGAGAGGAAGGAGGGGGAAAGGAATGCCACCTGCCCTGAGCGAGACCTTCCCCTGGCCAACCACTGTGGCCTGTGCAGCGCCAGGACTCCTGGGCCTCTAGAGCACGAGGGCCCCAAGCTGTGCACATATGCCCTGACGACCTGCACTGGGGCTGAACGCAGGACGACTGGCCCGAGCAAGGAGGTTTGGTCAGTGATACTCAGGCGAATGGGGCACAGTCGTGTCTGCAGTCTTGTTCTCAGGCAAGTGCCAAGGATTACTGGCCCTGGGCAAAATAAGAACCTCAGCAGGATAAGGGGAACAAAAACTGGGTCCACGTGACTCCTTTCTGCTTCGGGCCACGTTGCCGCAACATCTCAGCACACTGTCTAGCATTCTCCCTCCAACGCCGGCCCCAACGCCGGCCTCTGTAAACGTATGTGTGTAGGTGTCAATCACAGATACATCTGACTCATGGCGTCCGTCACGGGAAAGGGGGTTTCAAGTGATAGATGAAAAGCCATCCTCAGCACCAGCATTAAGTAATTAGAAAACAACAAGCAACTCTGACTTACTTACCTTTTAGCTTCACTTTTGGGGTCATCACACAGTTCCACAGTCTCTTTAACACCGACATTTTCTTGGGGACTATCTTCCAATTCTTTGGCACTGTCTTGATTTAGGCTGTTATCTTCTGGATCAACCTTTACTCCTTCTCCAGTTCCATTTTCATTGAAATTATCATCATAATTCTAGGTAAGAAAACATGTGTGCCATTACAAAATAAATACTATAATACTACTGGCTTTTTATGTTATGTTGCCAAACAGCTATAATAAACAATGGTAATGTGCTGTGCACTCTGGTAGGAGGATATCTTCAGGAAATAAAAAGGAGAGGCAGACAACAACTTAAGAAAATGAATGCCCATTACAGAAATATTAAATTAGGGAAAATTGGAAACAATCCAAATATTCAATAAGTGAATGGTTGAATATATGAAAGAAAATTATAGAGCTCTTAAGAATCATGTTTCCAAAGATATTGATTCAATTATGTGAAAAAATAGAACATATTAGCAAAAATGGTAGAAAATTATATATAACCTCTGATTACAACTCAATTCAACATTAAGTAATATTTATAGGCAGAATTAGGGATGATATTTATACTCTTCCATATTTTCCAAATGATCTGCAATGAGCAACTATTTTACAATCAGGAAAAAAAAGAAAACAACAACACAACAGGCATGATAAAAGAAAAAACACCTGACTAACATATCTTCGCTAAATACAACTGGTTTGTTTTTGTCTCAGGTAACGTTTTGCCATGTCTGCTTTCTCCCTCTCTTCTTCCCACGTTCCTTCTCTCTGCACCCACCCTCCAACTATGAAAGCAAGCTGCAGGTAGATCTCATGTATCTCCTAAGAACAGAAACACTCTCCTACATATCCACAATTCCCTCTTCACACTCAAGAATTTAACACTGACATTATCTGTTACACAATCCATATTCACATTCCAGTGATGTCCTTTTTTGTAACCCCTGGATTATGGTAGATATAATCCAGGACCACTGTTGCATTTAGTTGTCATATCTCTTTAATCACCTTTATTCCAGAACAGTACCCCCCCTCCATTTTTTGTTCTTTCATGATATTGACAATTTGATGGCTGCTTTGTAGCATGTCCCATAGTTTGACTTTGTCTAATTATTTCCTCATGATTAGATTCAGGTTAAACATTTCTAGCAGGAATATTATAAAGATAATTCTGTGTCCTCAATACATTATATCAGGAAGAAAATGTCAGTTCCCATTTTTCAGTGATTAAAGTTTCATCATTTGATTAAGATGGTATTGCCAGATTTTTCTACTGTTAAGTACCTTTTTCTTTTCTTAATATGTGCAGAGTGTTACTTTGAGATTGTGTCAATATCCTGTTCCCTAATAACTATTTACCCAATGGATCTGGCATCTACTGATGATTCTTATGTGAACCGTTTATTACATTGGTGGATACAGAACAGTGATTTTTCTGCTTCTATTAGTCCTGCCATTTGCATTTGTGTTAATTCATATTCTTGGAATGAAGCATTCCCATCTGCTTCCTTTCTCCAACTCTCTCTTTTTTTAGGCTCAGTATAGATACATGATTTTTTTTTTTTTAAATAAAATCAATGTCTAAAAATCTATGACCACTATTCTTTTTGATGACTCAAATTTTCCCATATTCGGCAAGCCCTTAAGCTGACTCCTGGGTACTTCTGACTTATCCCTGTCAATTTTTGAATACCCCTTATATTTCTAGCATAGATAATGCAGGCTCCCCTTGTACTTTCCCTGTCTCAGCCCTAGAATCAGCCATTTCTCCAAGGACCAAACCCTGACTCCTTTTACTGGGGAAGGGGATTTAGAAACAAAGATGTGTGAACTACATATGCTCATTGCTACTGGGTATCACTGCTTCTGGGCCCTCAGTGTATACTGCCCATGCATGTATTATTTATTTTTTTATATCATGAGCTCATACTGATACCCCCAATTCCAGTCCAACATTAGTGTTCTTCCTCTCTCTTTCCCTCAATTGATACCTGTATTTCCCTTCTCCCACAAGAGAATCTGGTTCCCAAGAATTAGTGTATTTACTCATTTGCTCTATCCTACAATACACATAAAATAGTTTCAGAAATACCACACCAATACCACCAAAATATCCCCTAAGTAAAGCTCAAGATTTCTTCTTTTAGAGTTAATTCTGTCTTTAGAGCATGTCCCAAGGATGGTGTTCAGAGTACCGCATTCAAAACTTTCTTGCGTTAATTCTTCCTTGCTGTCAACAAGGGGGTTTTGTTTGTTTACATTCAATTTCAGTTTTGGGGGTTTTCTTTTACAATCCTTGCTGGCTTATGCAAATTTTTTTGACAATACAGAAAACTCCCAATCTGAAGTTTCATGAGTCTCAGTATCTGCTGCTTCCTGCTCTTTTATCTACCCATACGTGTCTCCACACTACCTTCCCCTTCAAAAGGAGCTTAGAAAATATCCAGGGAAAGTGCTACATAAAACTTGATCTGAATTGGGGCTTTCTCCCTGATATAATTAGAAACCATAAACAAGAGGTATCATCAAGGAATACATATAGCTTTGGAGGGAAAAAATGGGCTGGTAAACAGAAGCATTTTCCTTGGTAAGAGAATACAAATACATGTGCTTATTGTTGCAATCTTCAGGACCTATCAGGTATAAGTCCCTCTCCATTCTATTTTGTCTTTACTCCAGTGGTTCTGACACACAAGAAGAGAGAAAGTGTTCTAAACTAATGACTACAGAGTCTTTGGGTGGAAGATGATATGAGTCATTTTATAAAAGGAACATATAATTTGCTATGTGGTTTTGTAACTGAGGCAAAAAGTTCCAAGTCACAATTTTAATAGTGATTAACTCATGTGTCATATATCATTTTGGAATATGAAACAGACAAAATTATCAAACATATTATAGCCATTTGGATAAATAAGCCAAATCTAAAGATTTATGAAAAATTATTAGTGTGTTACCTAAATTTTCTTAAAAACATTTCCAATTTTTAAAAAGAGTTACATTTAACATTTAATACTTAATAAAAGCAAATACAATTAGATTATATTAAAATAGCACAGAAATCAATTCCATTCCCTGTAGAACCACCAAATACCCTTAGTAAAATGGGCAAGTACATTTTGTTTTTATAGATTCAAAAAATCCACAAGACTGTGTTATACATGTAACAACATAATACCCTGTTATTTAATAATAATTCTTAAGATAAGAGGTTAAGTTTGGACCCCCCAGTGTGAAATATTTAAGCTTGAAAAAACATTTTTTTTCAAGAATCACAATCATTACAAGTTTCTAAGCAAATGTTCCTTTTTTTAACCACTTTTTTTTTTTTTAATGAAGTATAGTTAATTTACAATGTTGTATTAGTTTCAGGTGTACAGTAAAGTGATTCAGTTATACATATATATATATTATTTTTCAGATTCTTTTCCATTATACATTATTACAAGATATTGAATATAGTTCCCTGTGCTATACAATAGGTCCCTGTTGGCTATCTGTTTTATACATAGTACTGTGTACATGTTAATCCCAGACTCCTAATTTGCCTCATCCCCCCCCACCACTATCCCCTTTGGTAACCATAAGTTTGTTCACTATGTCTGTGACTCTATTTCTGTTTTGTAAGTAAGTTCATTTGTATCATTTTTTTTGATTCCACATATAGGTGATATTTTACAATATTTGTCTTTGTCTGACTTACTTCACTTAATATGATCATCTCTAGGTCCATTCATGTTGCTGCAAATGGCATTATTTCATTCCTTTTTTATGGCTGAGTAATACTTCATTGTGTATATATACTGCACCTTCTTTATCCATTCATCTGTTGATGGACAATTAGGCTGCTTCCATGTCTTGGCTACTGTAAACGGTGCTTCTATGAACATTGGGTGTATGTATCTTTTCAAATTAGAGTTTTCTCCAGATACATGCCCAGGAGTGGGTAAGCAAATGTTCCCTTTCCGAAATTTCATGTACATTACTACAATGATCAATCCCCAGATTTTCATATATTTCTGAGTTGAACTGTTATACTGATTTAAAAATCTTGTCATCACATATGTCCAAATATTTTTTTAATATGGTCCCCTCAGCTAATCTATATTATGGGAATTCCACATGCAAAATTTTTAAACACACAGACAACAATAACTAGGTAAACTGACCACATATATATGATGAGGTAAAGCAGTGAAAAACCAAAATATTTTCAACGCCTTTTAATCTGTTTTGCAATCAACATGAAATTAGGGAGCGACAGTCCCTCTCCTAAATACAGATTATACTGAATAAACAAGAGCACTCCAACTTTACATTTGATATTAAATGTTAATAAAACTTTTTCAACATACCTGTACTGGTTTCTGTTTCTTTTTCTTCTGTTTTTTAGAAAGCCTAAGAACAAATATAAATCAAAACGTCAAATACTTGACTAAGTGAAAAGAAAAAATATTGAAATACTAGTGCTACAAATAGAAATAAAATATTAAAACATATTTAATATCATAAAGCATTAAAAGAAAAATATCCACATTATCATTTTAGAAAAATGTAACAGTGGTTCAACTGATAGTAATTAGCATATCAATTACCCAGTTATAAAACCGCTTTTAAGAGTCATAATATAGTCTATAAAAATTATATCCGACATCATGTCTTTAACCATTTCAATACTATAAAGTTCTCTTAACTAGAAGAAACGCAGAAAATATTAGCATAACAGAATAACTTCTTTGAGATAAAACAGCATTTAAATGCAATCTCTAATGTGCTCAGTAGGTGTAGTGACATTTTTAGAAGTACTTTTGTTTTGGTGCATCCTCCATTTCTTCCTCAGAATTGGCATTCAGACTGTTTTCATCAGTTTGAGGTCCTGAAAAATTTGCTTCCTCCTCCTCCAACTGTTGTTTTAACAAGGCAACCATTTCCCGATGCTTCTTTGATTTTTCATGATTCCTCATGCTGAAAGAACAAGCTGGTATGAGTGACTGCAACGGGATTAATTCACAAGAGTAGTTTACCTCCTTTTGCTTTTTTCAAGAGGGGTCTCCCTTCTCACTGCCACTACCCTAAATGTAAACTAAGACACATCTCTACCCTTCTGTGTGAAACTCCATAAGCAATGTCTAGTTCAGTGCCCCCATGGGCAACTAAATAACACTTCACAAAACAGAACTGACAACACTTAAGCTATGAGAGTTAGATAAACTAAAAAGTAGAAGACTTGTGTCACTACTTTATCTCATCCTGTTCAGATCTGGATTTTTCTAGTCGGGGTTGCCTACTTTTCATTCCCACTAAAATTCTCTCCTTAAGACCGAGGTTCCTTAGAGAAATTGGAACATCTTGTGCCAGAAAGTAAGTGCTCAAAAGTATGTCTGGGACATGTCAAAAGGACACAGGAGCCACGTTGAAGGAATTCTCACTAACCACAACTGGGAAATTTGAGCATGAGAAGGGCAGCAATGAATTTTAAAACACTGAAAAGAAATTCATAAATTCATACTGACAACAGACAGATAAATGCTCTTTTGTACAGCAGAAGGTCAAATGATGACTTATGACGTAGAGCACTGGCACTGGAAAAGCCTCATTCTGAGATGATTATAGTGAAGATTGGTACAAGCTGAAATCATCAGTGGGTGCTAAATCTAGGAAGGAAATTTTGATGAAGAGAAAGATATTTGCATGGCTTTAAAGTGTCTCCCCACATATTAAACATGCTGCAAGGGAAAAAATACTAACTATACAGTGGAAAAACAAGACAACACCTTGATTGGATGATCAAAATGATCACCACCAATGAGGGGCAGACAGACTTCCGTCCTTCCAGATAGAAACCCTGAGAGCAACACAGGTTTACCAGTACTCCAGCTAGGAATGCACAACCTGAATCTAATCATGAGGAAATGGACACACCCAAATGAGAAATATTCTATTTTTAAAAAACATTTTAAAGGTCAGTTTTCTTCCAAAATGTCAATGGCACAGAAAAGGGAACTGGTCCAGATTAAATGAGACTAAATAAATAAATGCAATACATGATCCTAGACTAGATCCGTATTGAAGTTGGGAAAATGCTACATAGGACATTAATACGGGATCAACTGACAAAAGCGAAATATAGGCAGTAAATGGAATAAAAGTACTACATCAACGTTATAAATTTCCTGAAGTTGACAGCTGTGATTATGGAGAAGAATGTCCTTATTCTTAAGGAATATATACTGAAGTGTTCAGAGGTAAAGGAGCACTATGTATGTAACTTACTCTCACATTATTCAGAAAAAACCTTGTCCGTGTGTGTGGAGAGAGAACGAGCACATGCAAACGGGGCAAAATGTGAGGTGAATCGGGCGCTGTATATTCTACTCATGCAACTTGCCGGTAAGTTTGACGTCCTTTCCAAATACAAAAATTATTTTTAAAGCCTCCTTCATCGTTGCTTTTGTTTCCTTGCTTGTTTCTGCCCGCCTTGCGCCACTCCTCTGGCTACGCTATCGCTCTTCCCTGGGGTTACACAGTGATACCACTTAAGACTCCCAAGCTCCATTTCCATCCTTTGCCTCCTCCTTCTTTACTGCACGTGTTTTGCTTCTTTTCCCCTTGCTAATTCTACTCTCATTTTTTCCCATATTCTAGCCGGCCCCTCCCCGCCTGCTTTATGATAGTATCCTTTTTAATACTTCTCTCTTCGTGACTGCTCCCTAGGATAAAGTCCTTTGACTTCAGCAACTATACTACAGGCAGGACACATCTGAAGTTCTCGGGCTGGCGACAACGGTCTGCACGGGAGCGTGACAGCTGGAAGTGAGTTTGCACCAACCGTGGAGAAAGATGACTAGCCTCAGTTTAGCCCCCTTGCCTGTGTGACTCTGCCTTCCTCACCAAAGCAAGCAACGTTTCTTTCTGGAGATAGCGTACACGTTTAAAAAGCAGCTATTACACAGGAACATCACATGAATGAGAATCAGTACAACAGGCTTAACTGCTGGTACAAATCCTTCTTCCTCCCCTGCTGGGAAGATATCCCCCAAGATGACAGGTGAGGGCTAGTGACCAACTGCTACAAGCATTTTTTTTAGGACTTTCAAAGTGTTACACTTCACCTCAAAAGAGGAGGTGAGTTCAAAGATATTAAACTTACGCCTTTTCCGTCTTGAAAGATTTGTCACATGCTGGGCAGTAAAGGCCATCATAAAGTTCTGCATCCTCAGCCTCATCACTATCTTTACCTACGAGAGGGAAGCCTACAGTAAGAAGCCTGTTTGATTAGAACATAAATCTAAAACCTGTTAACAAGTAACGTCTCTTCAGTAAGTATCTAGAGTTGCACACATATCAGAAACTAAAATTTGTTGCTTCCTCACCAAGAAAAAGCAATGTTACCAGGATTTGAGTTGGCCTTTTAAAAGCAGCACTGAATTATAAGGGAAGGCTTCCAAACAGATCACTTTACCTTTCAAGTTCTTTTCCTAAGCCTACTTAGAAGAAAATTCAAAAAATTCTCAGAGTCCTGGGTGTGAGCTAAGTTCAGAAAATCAAATGTCACTTTCATAGTTCTACCACAAAGCAGTTTTTTCAACAAAGGTGTTTTAGTTTATCTCTTGAGCAAGATTTGGTGTGAACACATGTATAATTGTAATCTACTCTTCAATGCTTAAATAAGCTTAGTTTATGACATTCCATCATTATTAGAAAGATAGGTCATAAAATAGCATATTACATGTAAAGTTTAACATTATCTTTACAGACTTTTATAAACTTGAAGCTTTATTACAATGGAATAATTATTATCAATATAGACCACAAAATCTAAGCTCAGTTGAAAGTCTTTGCACAATCCCATATTCTATCTTTATAAGAAATAAACAAGTAAACTGATTGCCATTTTGGATTTACTATGGGATCGATAAAGATCCCAAGGTATCTCTTCTATATTCTACATTTTTTTTTAATAATAAGTAATGGTAATATGATTCTGAAGGACATTCTCACTGAAATCATAAATGATCAAAATACCTCCAATGTTTTGTATCAGATACTTTCTAATTATGTGTACACTTTCAAATAGTTTGATTATTCAAATAGTTAATAAAGAATGCTGGATTTGAAGTCAAAATCTGGATCTAAGAATGTTCTCACTCACGTTCTCAGACATATGCCAGAGCTTCTCAGTAACAAAGAGACAACTATATGAGCAAAACCTACATTTAAGGGACATAGTGTGAGGATCAAGCAAGATCTTATATGTGAAAGCACCTTATAAACTGTAAAACTCTACATAATTATGCCACCTCACATTTACACAGTGCTTCATAACTCTCAAGGCGCTTTCACACATACTACTTGCAATTAATTAAGAAAACATTTCATTTCCTAATCATGTGGAATAAATAAAAGTCTGTCATTTTATCATTTGAGCTGTTAGTCTGAAAACCAACATTTGTAAGTAAGGTAAAGTTAAGTAAACTATGTTTAGATCATTTACTTTTATTTCTCATGGAACAGCCAGAGACAGTGGAGAAAGTCAGGTATATCAATCACTATTCTCAACAATGCCCAATCCTCTCCTTTTAAGGTAGTCACATGCCTGTGCTCTAATGACAGAGGAAGAGAAAAGACACATTTCAGGACACCAGGAGAAGCCCCTCTACAAGTCAGAAATGAGACAATTTATATACACCAGATAGACTCCTGCACAGTATCGGCTTTTCTGGAAAGAGTTACTATTAAAACTTGACCCACTGCTTAACTGCATTTTTTAAAAATAACCAGTTACACCTGACAATATGCCCACTTCTCAATATATTTATGCAGCCAAATGGTTCAAAACATGGTCAGAAAAGAGTTCATTAATGAAATTATTGCAATTATACTACTTCCATTGACTACCTTCACTTGACCATGCCAAATTATTTTTCATTTCAATTATCTGCCATATTTAAAAATTGGGAGATGGCACATAAAAATCCAGTTTTCCAGCCTCACTTTAAAAACAAACAAACCAAACAAACATGAAACTGGCAACAATCGGCTGGAACCCAGGTGTTCTCCAGATTTTCATCTGCCCTCCCATTCCTTGCTGTCTCACACCTGAGCCCTTTACGGACACCTGGGAGCATCCTGAGTGCACAACCCCTGAGCACAAAAGCATTTACTTCCTACAGTTTCTTAATGAATGGAGGAAGTTACCATCCTGTCCGTCTTGGAGTTCCTGCTCTTCCGCTTCATCTTCACCTGATCCGTCTCCAAACTCCTTTTCATACTGCGCCTCCATCTCCCTGAGCTCCTTCTCCAAATCGGCCACCGTCATCCAGCTCTGCTCTTGGTACTGCTCTGCCAGTCTAGACACACACAGCACAGTCTCTGCATTGGTTTTATTTATTTTGGGGGCTTAAAACCCATCCCCTGGAGAGCTTCTTCCTCCCAAATTGTCAATGCCTACAAACTTAAAACCTGTACATGGCTGAAACAGGCAAAGTCACTTAAATCTGTTATCTGTTATGTGGTTGATTTTAATTGCTCCACTAGATAATGGGTTTTGAAACATATAACTCTTTGCAACTTACTAAAAGTCTTCAGGTGGGGACTTCCCTGGTGGCGCAGAGGTTAAGAATCGCCTGCCAACGCAGGGGACGTGGGTTCAAGTCCTGGTCCAGGAAGATCCCACATGCTGTGGAGCAACTAAGCCCGTGCACCACAACTACTGAGCCTGTGCTCTGGAGCCCTTGCGCCACAACTACTGAGCCTGCGTGCTACAACTACTGAAGCCCGTGGGCCTAGAGCCCGTGCTCTGCAACAAGAGAAGCCACCACAATGAGAAGTCCGCGCACCGCAACGAAGAGTAGCCCCCGCTCACCGCAACTAGAGAAAGCCCGCGCGCATCAACAAAGACCCAACGCAGCCAAAAATAAAGTAAATAAAATAAATTTATTAAAAAAAAAAAATTCTTCAGGTGGTTTTAAGCCGTAAGTGTCATGTAAAGTGCTAATTTTTCAAAGATGAGGTGGGTAGAACTTTCAAGAAGTGAATAGTTTTTTAAAGAATGCTATAATGCTCTGGACACAATGCCTTTACAGTGACTCAAAACAACAAGACTTTAAAGGCACTGAGATGAACTAAATATCTAAGAGTATACTGACAGAGTAGAGTATTGTGTGGTACTTAAAAGCAGGGCACTGGACTGACTTCTAGGGTCCAATTCCCACCTCTGCAATTTATTAGCTATGTGATCTTGGGCCTCATTTCCTCAAAAGGAAGAGGATAAAAACCAGAACTTACTTCACAGAATTGTTGCAAGAAAAGCACTTAC
This sequence comes from Balaenoptera physalus, assembly GCF_965194825.1. Lineage (NCBI taxonomy): Eukaryota > Metazoa > Chordata > Mammalia > Artiodactyla > Balaenopteridae > Balaenoptera > Balaenoptera physalus. Next base: position 148,593,902 of record NC_138890.1, read on the forward strand.
AACAGGGCCTTGTACAGAATGAGAATTCGATTAACGTTAGTTATTATTAAACGTTACAAGAGTCTGAAAAGAATCTCAAGTATAAAGGGCCTCTGAAGGAAAACATCCAACTCAAAAGAAACATTTTTTCACAGTCGATGAAAAGACGTCGTCCAATGCCAGGATGTAAAAGAAAAGGATGAAGGCAGAATGCGGATTAAACCCCCCATGAAAGCACCACGTCGGGTACCCACTGATGCTTCCTGTGACCGGCACCTACTTATAGACAGGGTCCAGCCAGCACCACATACTTGGCCTGCTTTAGCTTCTGCTGCCGCCTCATTGCTTCGGCTTTCCTCGCCTTCTCTGCGTTCTGTTCTTCCACAAGTTTTCGATGAGCCTGCACTCTTCTATCTCTTTTACGGATGAAAGCTACCAGCTGACGGACAAGCTCATTCTTCTCTTTCCGTGCTCTGTCTCGAATCTTTTTGTTCTCTTTTTCCATGGCTCGTTTCTCCCAGCGGTTTGAAGCCTGTCGTGTATCATATTCCTCTTTCCAAGCAAAGTTCTTCTGAGTGCAGAAGCTCTGCCAATAAGCGTAGAAAGGATGGACTACCTAGTGACAAAGAAAATAGGTAAAATGCTAGATTTTTATTTGGATTTCTTTTTTAGTAAGGCAGCAAATATTGCTGCTGCAAAACATCTAACCTCCTTTCTTCATATATACAACTTTACTATTAATCAACAGAGAAGACAGTCCTTTGAAGGCTTTACAAAATAACTCTTCAGAATGAATTAGATGAGGAAATTAATGGAATGGGACCATGATCACTAAATAGTGAAAAGAGCAGAGGTGATCAGGAAAAAAAAGAGAGGAAGAGAGTCACAGTAAAAGACAGAGAACTAGAACCCTTTTTTTAAAAATAAAGAAATGGGGAAAAGATACACTGACAAATGCTAATTACAAAATGGCAATGAATTTTTCTTCTACCGTATCATAGTCACTCTGGGAGTCTCCAAAAGTTGGGAAATCCTCAACATCCTCTTCTAAAGAAGATTCTAGTTCTTCCTTGGCAATCATTTCAAAGACACTACGATACACTGTATAAAAGCCCTAAAAAACAGTAACAGAAACACAAATTCTTAACACTTTTGTAATTTAATTATAGAATAAGATTTTAAAATGCAACATGAAAAACTTTAATGTTACAGAATTACAATCCCAAGCTCGGTCACTGCAAGTACATCTAGTTTTCAACTGAAGGTCTTTATATGCTGACAGTTTAAATATGAAGGCTCTGTTTTTCAGTTTCCAAAATGAACATTCTTTCACCTTCTATTGTAGAATAATTTTAAGAATTCTCTTTGCATTTGAGAGTCTTACTTAAGTGCCTGATAAGAAATTATCAGTGAGTTCATTTCTTACCTTTTCATCATCTCCATAACCAGAGTAACAGGTCACAGTGAAATAGTGAAGCAAATCTAAGCTGTCATCTTGATACTCTCCATCAAGCCCACCTTTAAGCAGAGCCTCTCTATGATTATCATACCTAAACAAAAAAAATTAGCGACATCAGTGAAGGCTGAATAAATAAAAATTCAAAAGGATTCCTTACTCTGAAACAGTCAAAATATAATTATTGTAGGGCTTCCCTGGTGGCGCAGTGGTTGAGAATCTGCCTGCCAATGCAGGGGACATGGGTTCGAGCCCTGGTCTGGGAAGATCCCATATGCCGCGGAGCAACTGGGCCCGTGAGCCACAATTACTGAGCCTGCGCGTCTGGAGCCTGTGCTCCGCAACAAGAGAGGCCGCGATAGTGAGAGGCCCATGCACCGCGATGAAGAGTGGCCCCCGCTTGCCACAACTAGAGAAAGCCCTCGCACAGAAACGAAGACCCAACACAGCCATAAATAAATAAATTAATTAATTAAAAAAAAAGAAAGATGAAATTATTAAAAAAAATAATAATAATTATTGTACATTTTAACGTGGTCAACCCACAACCAAAAAATCTGAAGAAAAATATCAACAGGCAAAGACTTAATAATCTTTCATAGAAGTGCTGATTAAAACTATGACTGCAACTCCCAGTACGTTACAGGCAGTATACGGTACTAGCCAATACGAAGAGGGGAATTTAATGAGTCAGGGAATGTCCATGACTCTCCCAGAAAGGTAGCTGCACTTTCACACGAAAGAGACCTTACTAAATAAGACAGTAGTGGACATCATCTGGTCCACAGACTAATTACACATTTGGGATCTGGGAATTTACCAACATGGACCAGAATAAAACTCTTCTAATGTTTATGTAAACAATCTAGGAGCTTCACACACATACAACTGCCCCTCACTCTGTAAAGTTAGTTATTACTCTCGTTTGATATAACAGGAAATTGAAGCTCAGCAATATTACATAACATTGTCCACAGTCATAAAGCCAATAAGCAGCCGCGCTAGAATGCAAAACCACGTGTCCTGCACCAGAAGGCCCATGCTCCTCGCCACTGTGCAGTACTGCCTCCAGATGACAGGAGAGTTAATAGGCAGGGCCTTTAAACAAAAAGACAAGGGAATCCTCGGGACAAGAAAACAACCTAAGATCTAGAGAAGAGCTAGAGCAAAAGGAAGGCAGGAAAGAATTTCAAAGTTTCCAAAGGAAGGCAAAAGCATTTCTAAGGCCAGATTTCCAAATTCCTCAGAGGAGAAAAATTTAGGATTCTCTGATTTTTATTTTTGGCTGTGTTGGGTCTTCGTTTCTGTGCGAGGGCTTTCTCTAGTTGCGGCGAGTGGGGGCCACTCTTCATCACGGTGCGCGGGCCTCTCACTATCGCGGCCTCTCTTGTTGCGGAGCACAGGCTCCAGACGCGCAGGCTCAGTAGTTGTGGCTCACGGGCCTAGCTGCTCCGCGGCATGTGGGATCTTCCCAGACCAGGGATCGAACCCGTGTCCCCTGCATTGGCAGGCAGATTCTCAACCACTGCGCCACCAAGGAAGCCCGGATTCTCTGATTTTTATATAAAAGATAATTTAATAAGAATTTTCCTCCAGACGCAGCCTCTGAGTCGCCCGGCACCTTCTGTTCGGTCAGTGGCGTGAGGGTCTCGCCGAGGCATGCGGTCCGCACGGCTCGGCCCGTTGTACGCCCGTGCGCTCTCCCGCCAGGCCGGACTGCGGAGCTCCCGCCCGTGTCCCCCGGCTGGTCCAGGGGGTCCAGGTACCGCTTTGATGGCGGCTCGGCCAGACGCACGGACTGGACCGCAGCCCGCACCCCGAGCGGACGGCGTCACGAGGCACCTGCCGTACTTCTGCCGCGGCCAGGTGGTGCGGGGCTTCGGTCGCGGCCCCAAGCACCTGGGCATCCCTACAGCTAACTTTCCTTAACAAGTAGTAGATAATCTTTCGGCTGATGCATCCACTGGCATATATCATGGTTGGGCCGGTGCTGGAAGTGGAGACGTCCTTAAGACGGTGGTGAGCATAGGATGGAACCCATACTACAAGAATACAAAACGTCCGTGGAAGCTCGTATCGTGCATATTTCAAAGAGGACGTCTATGGGGAACTTCTCGCTACCTCAGACCAGAAAAGAACTGTGATTCTTTAGTCACTTATTTCAGCAATTCACGGTGACATTGAGGAAGCTAAGAAACGACTAGATTTACTAGAACATTTGAAACTCAAAGAAGACAACTTCCTCCAGGTTCCTAAAAGCAAAATAATGAATGGCCACTGATGGAAAAGCATCTTATTTATTCATTCACTGTTTTCTCATATTTTACTCCTCATAACTCTACAGTCCCATCTTGGTTATATTTTAAAAATCAGACATTTTCCTACAGCTGTGAATTAAACAGCACAATGTAGTTACCATATTATGTTCCAGATGTTCAATTAAACCCATCATGTTACAGTACTAAAAAGGTTCATTTTAAAAATCAAGATTCTTTTTTATGTAATATGTTGATTAAAATGTACCATTAGAAAGGCCTTAAGTGTTTTATAATGGGAATGAAATATATATAAATACGGGTAACAGGCAAGTCACTAGTTTGAGATGAGAACTATAATTCTCATGGTAAAATTCTAGCATGCATGTACCTGGATAGCATGCTCTGCTAGTCAGAAGGCTTATAAAAGTAACTATATTAAGCAGAGGTTTGACAGTTTATTACAAACCTAAGGGGAAAAGTCCAGACTTCGTATTTTTGATATTTTGTGCATTTATATATTATTATAGACATGAGGACTTGTGAAATTTCATTTTAGTTAGTCATTTCCTTTAAGGGCTCAAATCACTGTACTATGTTCCATTTTTGTTACAGCTGCCTCAGTTCTAATTGGTCTGGACTCTCTCCCTATTATTTTTTTGTTTTTCTTTTAAAACAGTAAAATGAGTGTTTTTCGAATCTCTAGTTCTCATTTTTGTGTTGTAAAACACTTCTCTCTTTTTAAGAGTAGATGTTCTTCAACATTTTTCTTAACCTTTGTTTCCTGTAAACAATTGTCAGTGTCAGCTCTTCCATTCAGAATATCCAACTCTACATTTACAAAATGTAGAGTTTTCATCTGCGTCTGTATCTGCCATCCCATCCCTTCACTATATGAACAGTGATTAAGCGCATATCTTTTGCATTATAGAAAAAACACCCAAAAGTTCATCTGTAGGTTTCCTCAAAGTTTAAACGAACACCTAGCATTTCATTTATCTATATCAGTTTCTTAAACAACACAAAATACTTGTTTCCCTCTCAGGGAAACTATTTAAGAGCCAACTAAACTATGAACTACAAAGTTATTTGTTTTTAATGTGATTATATGTTCCTGAGCAAATCAAACTGTTGTAGTTGTGTGTGCACAATGTAATTTAAGGCTAAAGAGTGCTACCTAGAAGATAATTTTAAAGATAACTCATTATAAAACCATTTTCCCCTAATCTGCATAAATGAGAGAACTGATTTTAACAAAACTGTTTATATAACATTTAGACGAACATCTAAAGCTAATGTTGGAGAAGGGGGAAGCAGGAATAAATTCAGTTGGATTGTTTGACTTTTTGGTGTATGAATTTATGGCAAACAATGTAGTATGTGTCTTTTTCATTTCTTCTTTATAGAAATACTTTGAAAATGTAATTTAATGTTAGAAATCCTATACTTGAAAGAAGCCTCAATTATCAGTGGTTCTATGAAACAAAGTTAAAAACAAACATGGAAAGTGTAAAAAAGATTTGTGTTTGTGTGAGTAGCTTGCGACAGATTGTGTCCTCATTAAGTGTGAAAATTCTTTGATATTGTCACCTTACATTTTGTTAAATAACTATTGCTTTTGAAAAGCCTATAGTGTGTGGTTTAGGAGTTAGTTAATAGTGTCTACATTTTTTAAAGTTTTATATTATTTATATATTATAAGAAATTGCAGTAGGGCCATTTTCGATTAGTCAGTGTTTTCAGGCCTTGAAATAAATCTTGACCAAGTGAAAAAAAAAAAAGAATTTTCTTTACAGCCTTTCTCTCTTGACAGCTGGCCGTGCTTGTATGCTACCACACAGAAGACTTGCACGGGTGAACTGAACACCCACCTGCTCTGTGGGATCTTGCACAGTTATGTCAGGACTTTGTAGCAAAAAGTTCACTGAGAATCTGGAAACCCAGAACTTCAAACGCAGAAATTTTTGTTTGGAAATGGCATTAAATGATCAGGTCATCCTGAGTTAAAGAATCTGTCATAGATGTAGAAGCTTAACTCAATTTCTTATAGAAAGTAGTTCTTGGGAAAATATTACAATTCTTGATGAAAACACTGTATCTGTTTTTTAAGGAAAAGTCAACATTCTTCCTTTTCTGACATCAGTAAATTTGTCAGACATCAAAAAGACCTTATTCAAAGACAAGGCACTTCATAAGTATCAAAATTAAAACTATCTACGATTGCCAAGCTTTGTGTTTCATCGTCTATAATATCAGAGTTGGAGTAATCATCTCTAAGGTTCCTTCCTACCAACACACTGCATTTTATATAATGAATATGTGACTGGTGCTTCAGAACACACCCCAAACCATTTAACATATTAAATCTTTTAAAAACCCTCTGTTGACCATTCTTCCCAACAAGATCCACAAGGAAGGACAGCGTGATGCTCACCATGCTCTTTCCTGAGGGTCGCTCAACACGTCATACGCTGCTTGGATTAGTTTAAATTGCTCAGCTGCTTCTGCGGCATTATCCAGATTTTTATCTGTTAAAATAAAGGCACAGAAATTCAGTCATCAAAAAAGTAAAGGACAGGGGCTTCCCTGGTGGCGCAGTGGTTGTGAATCTGCCTGCCAATGCAGGGGACACGGGTTCGAGCCCTGGTCTGGGAGGATCCCGCGTGCCGCGGAGCAACTGGGCCCGTGAGCCACAGTTACTGAGCCTGCGCGTCTGGAGCCTGTGCTCTGCAACAAGAGAGGCCGCGATACTGAGAGGCCCGCACACCGCAATGAAGAGTGGCCCCCCGCTTGCCATAGCTGGAGAAAGCCCTCGTGTGAAAACGAAGACCCAACACAGCCATAAATAAATAAAAATTTTAAAAAAATTAAAAAAAGTAAAGGACAGACTCTAAACGGGACCTCTTCCATCAGAAATGCCATAAATAGATGAGTGTACAAAAAACGAAGAAAAACAACTAAGGAAAAACAGAGAAAACGGATGACAGCTGATAATCAGGATCTGTTATAAGTGTCAACTTGAGTAGAAATTTCATGCTTTTCTCTAAATCTCAGTGCATCACTGAGCACTCAACCTGGATATCCACAAATAGAAAATGCTGAGTAGTACACATTTTATTTTTAGAAGGAGTAAAATATATAAATCAATCATTTATAGAAAGGCTGTTACTATTCAGTGCTAGATTATGTTTAATCCATCTTTACCACCATCCTTAAGGTTTTCTTTCTTATCAGCATATACCAAAATAAATCTCATAGAAAGTTTAAAAACTATGTACTAACTAATTACTTTTACTTTAGTTATACTTCCTTAACCGTGGAATTCAGAAAGCATCTTTGCCTCAGGGTGGTAGCCAGCTTCCAAGATGGCCCCCAAGGACCCCCACCTCCTGGCATTCACGCCCTGTGTGGTCCCCTCCCATGGTACCGGGGTTGGTCTCTGTGACCGAAAGCAGGTGGCAGGAGTGGTGACGGTACAGGACATTACTTCCAAGATTAGATCATGAAAGACTGTAGTTTGCATCTTGGGCGCTCGCTCTCTCTTGGATCACTGGGAGTAGCCAGCTGCCACAGCATGACACTCCAGTGGTCCATGAGAAGCCCACGTGGTGAAGAATGGAGGCCTCCAGCCCACAGCCAACAAGGAACTGAGGCCCGCCATTACTATGGGGGTGAGCTTGAAAGTGGGTTTTCCCAGACAGTGGTGATTCAACCTGGTGAGAAACCTTGAGCCAAGCCACCCAGCTACACCATTCTGATTCTGATCCCCAGAAACTGTGTGAGTCCGTATTATGAAAATATTTGCTAAAAAAAAAGAAAATATTTGCTGTTTGTTGTTTTAAGCCCTAAGTTTTCGGTAATTTTTACACAGCAATAGATAACTCATACACTCAGAAAGCAAAATATTTTGAACCTACTATGGAGTACATCAATGTTCTTTAAGCTACAACTCAATATTTGCCTCTAAGAAAAAAAATATGACAGAAGCAGTCTTAAAACAAGGCCCTCAAGGGTATCCTACCTCCTCTTTTCAGATACCATTACACAGCCCCCAGTCCTTCAAGCGGGCTTCTGCTCAACAACTGACACGGACAACACCTTCTCAAGTGCAGCAATTTGCCACAGATCTCTTTACTAAGATGCTTTAACACAAAAAGCTTTAGATACAGAATCATGCTCCCTCGGAATTAAAAAATAAAGTAAGAAACAGAAACAAAAAAAACTCCATCACAGGAGCCTCGCTGTATAATACAACGCAGGTCTGACTCCCCTTCCACAGAGCAGCCCATGGGTCATCTCCTAGTCTACCTCTTCCCTGGACTAAATCTCCCATTTCTTATGCACACTCTAATACCCTCTACTTCAAATGCAGTCAAAGACAGTGATCAACAAGGAGCCATTCATTAATTCCTTAACATTCTACTTCTAATCACTATAGCTAATTATATTAGCTTTTAGCAACAATATCACAGTATAGGTGACAAAGTTTCAAGTATTTTTCATATTAATTACTGACAAGAGGCACTTCCTTGGTGGCACAGTGGTTAAGAGTCCACACTCCCAATGCAGGAAGCCGTGGTTCAATCCCCGGTCAGGGACCTAGATCCCACATGCGTGCCGTAGCTAAGAGTTTCCTGCCACAACTAAGACCCGAAGCAACTAAATAAATAAATAAATAATTTTTAAAAAATCCCTGACAAGCCAATATAACTGTATAACAAATATTTTTTTAACTCAGATATAGTACTCAATCCATTCTGTGGCAGATACTAAAGGTTAGATCATCCAACACCTCTCCCTCCTTTCTCTCTTGCAGCCTTTACTGTGGAGGCTGGATAAGCTAAAAAATAAGCAAGTATTTTAGCTTATGCAGCCTCCCTTGCTGCTAGGAAGGGTCGTGACACAGTTCTGACCAGTGAGATGAAAGCAGAAGTCTATTAGTGTATTTTCTTTCCTTCCTCTTTTTGTCTTGTACATGGACATGAGAGCTGGAGCTTCAGCAGCCATCTTGAGACCATGAAGGAAAAGTCAAGAGATTCACAGTGACATTACTTAGCCACTGAAACAATGCCAGCAGGCACCTACCTCCAAGCCTCCCTGTGGTGAGAAAAATAAATTCTTAACCTACTAAGCCACTGTGGCTAGGTTTTCCATTATTTCCAATGCATACTATCAAATTCCATCTTGTTGTGGCCCTGCTGCAATTGGATTCTAAACACAAGACACCCAGTATCCTGTTTTGATAATTTTAGATTTAATTATTTTAGATTTTTATTACTACTCTGTGGCAAATACTACTAGTTGCCTACTCGAGATCCATTCTCCTCTTCCTCCTAACAAGACCTGATTTTGATCACAGTGGTAATACACACACTTAAAAAATTCACCTCCCCAGACTTTCTTGAAGTTGGGGTTGTCGGGTGACCCAGTTTTAGCCAATCAGATACAAACACAAATCTACTAAGTGAAGCTTCTAGGAGAAGACTGTTTCTCCTGATGAAAGGGATGGGCCTAGGTGGCACTCACCTTATGCCCTTAACTCATCCCCCGTGTCCTGCCCAAAGCCCGGGTGCACTGCCTGCAGGCAGATTATGAGGACTGAGGCAGAGACTGCTAGTTCATCCCCTTCTTCCGGTAACAACTGAATCCTAATTTTATGGGGGCACCTGATCCTCCAAAGAAAGACTCCATTTCCAGTCTCCCTTGAAGGTTGGCATGACCATGTGACTAAGCTCCGGTCAATAAAATCTATAAAAGTATTCTGTGGTGGCTTTTAAGACTTCCTTGAAAGGCAACCAGCACACACTCTGTCCCTGCTTTATCCTTTCCTCCTCCACACTGCTGCCTGGGATCCCCTGCTGCCGTTTCAGACGCTGAGTGAGGCCTCATCTGACAGCTGCTGAGCAGAAGCCAAGGACCTCACGGAGGAGACCTGCTGCACTGGGGCCCACCTGCCTCTCTCTGCACCTCCACATGAGAGTAATGAACTTCTCTGAGGCTTAACTGCTTACACTTGATGCAAGGACTCAAGTCTTATGGTCAGGATGATGGAGCAGGTCTTCGATGGCTTCATCAAGCAGCTGGAGCTACCAAGATGGGCCACCTCTGGATTTCTTGCTACATGAAGAAAATAAAATGACTCTTTGTTTTGACCACAATTGCCAGTTTCCTGTCACGTGCAGCTGAACACAATCCTGATATGTCTCCACGGTGATAGTCCAGCTCATGACTTCTATGTCTTCATCAAATCATTAATAACATTTTGGTCAGATAAACAAAAAAGCATAGTTCAAATAGCTAGCTAGTAGGAAGCAGCTGCATAGCACAGGGAGACCAGCTCGGTGCTTTGTGACCACCTAGAGGGATGGGATAGGGAGGGTGGGAGGGAGAAGCAAGAGGGAAGAGATATGGGGATATATGTATACATATAGCTGATTCACTTTGTTATGTGGCAGAAACTAACACAACATTGTAAAGCAATTATACTCCAATAAAGATGTTAAATTAAAAAAAAAAAAAAATTAAAGCAGAAAGGCAGAAAAAGCCAGCAACTAAATCTCCTGACATGAGACAAAAAAGGTGACTGTTTGGGGTGGTAAGTGGGTGGTTCTTCTTCACCTTTTAATCTGTACTGTACTTTGTTGTCCTGTTTCTTCCCACTCCCTTCTTTCCTCCCTCAAAGAAGTCTGGTAAGAGCTAAAGCTTTTAAACATAAAAAACCCAACAATGGGGGCTTCCCTGGTGGCGCAGTGGTTGAGAATCTGCCTGCTAATGCAGGGGACACGGGTTCGAGCCCTGGTCTGGGAAGATCCCACATGCCACGGAGCAGCTGGGCCCGTGAGCCACAACTACTGAGCCTGCGCGTCTGGAGCCTGTGCCCCGCAACGGGAGGGGCCGCGATAGTGAAAGGCCCGCGCACCGCGATGAAGAGTGGCCCCCACTTGCCGTAACTAGAGAAAGCCCTCGCACGAACCGAAGACCCAACACAGCCAAAAATAAATAAATAAATAAAATAAAGTAGCTATAAAAAAAAAAAAAAAACAAAAACCCAGCCTTCTGTGGCTGTGAGATACTGGCAGAGGAGTTTGGAAGACTGCCATTCTTACACACACACATACACACACACGCACACACACACACACACAGAGTAGCAATGGTAATTCATATTAAAAAAAAAAAAAAAAACAACCAACAATGTACCATCTGAAAGTAAGATCTAATCACTTACTGGAGCTTCTTTTTTAACAAGTTTTTTCAATCTGTCATATGGCTTTTTATTTCACTTAAATATACTTGTAACTGGTTGAATAGGGGGTTGAACATGACTGTAGTTAACAAGCAATCATAAAAAATGGAAAGTCCACCTTAAATATTAGCCAAATGCAACGCCACAGGTATTGCATATCCAGTCATTAAAGTTTAAAAGGCATTCTCATACTATCCTCTGTGCTTTTCTCTTGATCCATTCACACCGTCTTCCACTTTGTCCCAAACGTTTTTACACTACCTTCTAGAACATTTCATGGACTGTGCCTTTTAAGTCCTGCCTTGACTGAAGCCAGGTTCCCTGAGAACACCACTTCCCTACAGGCCTCTCGGGCTCCAGCACAGCTGTCATACAGCAGGTCTGGTGGTAAAGCTGACGCCCTCCTGGTCACTGATTCTCTATTCACCCCTGAGGACAAACCAGCACTCCATCGAGATTCAGACCATCTGGCCATCTCTCCGTCTTCCCGTCCTTCTCACTGTCCACTCGCCTCCCAACTGCTCCCCCTACTCGCTGAGGATTTCAGCACGTGACTCAGTCTCCACCCCCAGGTCCTATCGTCATCCTAGTCATGTCAGTGTCCCTGGACCTACTGGTCTCCCTACCTCCAGCCTTGCCCGCTCCAATCCATTCTCCCCACTACAGCCAGAGAGATACTAGAAAAATACAAACCTATCATTTCCCCTGCTTCCAACCCATCAATGCTTCCCAACGCCCTTAGGTTAAAACCCAATCTGCCTAATGCAGGTTACCACAACCTTCAAGACCCGGCCCCTGCTCACCTGGGCAGGCTCACCTCTTTCCCTTCCTAGACTCTGCCGTGCCCTCTCTTGCCTTCCACCTCCCGTATTCCCTGTGTTCCCGCTTTGGGTCTCAACCTAGATGTCACTTCTTCAGGGATGCACATCTATCCCACCCACTAGAAAACCCAGTCCAGATTGGTACATGTGCTCATAAGCACCTTGTATTTGCCCTCATACTGCCCTTATCTCACTGGATGAAAAGTGACTGCTTTCCTCTGTGTCTCCCAGAAGACAGCAGGGCCAGCAGGGCAGGGACCACTCCTGTCTCGTTCCACAGTAAGGTGTTCAGGGAACAGTCATCAGATGAATTACTGAAAGCCTGGCTTTCACAAGGAGTGACCTCACTACGCAGTGCTATTGACCCTACTGGAAATTATTCTCAGTTCCTCAATAACAGAAATAAAGGTAATCTCTTTCTTTTTTAACAATGAAAATGGGCAGCCTTTCTATATGAGGTACATATTAGTCTTTGAAGCACAGCCTATATGTCACCTAACATCTAACACAGTACCTTACACACAGAATGAAATTAAACATTTGCTGAGTGTCAGACTGAACAAATTAATGAGCCAGCAAAGCAAAGCATATCAAAATCATGTGTCTCCTGGGACAGTATTTATCCCTTATATGTACAGGCATTTTCAAACCAAGATATTTAGGATGTTACGAATTCTGATGACATTCAAAGAAGCTATTCACATTTAGTTCCTAACACATTTGGTTTCAAAGTAGTTAACTGATATTTTAGTAACATTTGCCTTCTTCTTTGCACTGATTTCCAACTAGTCACCAAATCTGGTAACTTTTCTCTTGCAACTTCTCTTCATCCCAGGCCTTACCCCTCCCACTGACCCCAAGCCTAGTTTTGGCCCATCGGTGCCCAAGGCGGACGGACTCTACCTGACTTCTTTCTCCACCCCTACTCATAGTACTAACCTGCCTTCATAGCACCTTCCCAAGACATCTTAATAAAACCAGCCTCAACTCTCCACTATTGGATAAACAAATTTCACAGTCCTTTGCCTAACATTCAAAGCCCTTTACAATCTAATCTCAAACTACTACTCAAAAACGTTTTAATACTGTCATCAAAATTATATATGCACTTGGTGACAAGCATTAATCCTCTTTCCCACTCTTTCCCACCCAGAGTCAACAAATTCTTAACTCGATTTCTAACGGTAACCCCTATTACTCTAAGAATATGCCTCTACACTAATTTTGGACCTATTAATTTTGGATATAGCGAGTGACTTCTTAATGAACATTTAGCTCATTTACCTCTTCCCTTCCAATATACATCAGATTTTTTTTTAGTTCCTCTGTTGGTCATCATTACAACTTTAAGCAACAAACCCATACCTTTATTTCCTGTTCCATCAACTATAACCATTACCTTCTGACTTTGGGTCCCAAGCCCTCCCTTCAGCTCTTCTCTCGACCCATATTTTCAGACTTCCGATAAACACTGCCTTCGGTCGAACTGTGCCCTAGGCCATCTTTGGGCCACACGGTGCTCTTTCCCATACTGTTATGTTCACTTCTCTCAATCCCATTCCTCCAGGATCCAGCTAACGGCTAGACTCCTCTGCCAAGGGGGAGCCTCACTGCCTCTCAGTACATAGTGAAAACTCCCTGCTCTGAATCCCTGGGGCAGTTATTAGTTGTTCCATCAACACAACTACCAATTATATATGCTATGCTATTCTGTTTGCATTTGTATTTAACTTTTCGTGTGTGTAAGGCATGTTTTCCAAACAAGACTCTGAGGTCTCCATCTTAGCATTTCAGAGACTCTAGAAACATGCTTACTGACTAATACTAATACGAAAGCCTCTTATAAACCTCAAAAAGCTGAGATTCAAATACTGTCTTAGTTCCCCGGTCTAGAAGATCAAATTACTTCACGACGGTCACAAAGGCCTGGACTACACAACCCAATACAACATCCAAAGGAAGCATACTTCTAAGTAAACACATGAACTTCACTCGGGAAGATACTCAAAATTCTTAATCTGCAGAACATCCGAAGTCAAGTACAGGGTCACTCAGCCTATCAAAAGAGGGGAAAAAATCATAGCTATTTAAAAGACATGTCACTAGCTCCTTTGTCTTAAGTAGCTGGGATTCCTTGATGAAGTTAAGAGCAACTTTAATGTTTCTTCCCCGAGGAGAAGCCCGGGGAAGCCGAACTGCAGGGGAGTCCAGCGAGGGACAAGCCCGAGGCAGGACTGGGTTAAGAGCTCGCGACTCCTCCCCGCTCGGGGCCGTCTGCGAAGGAGTGGGAGGAGCAGGGAAGTCTCTAGGATGTTCATCTTTCCCCATCCAGTGGCCACGCGGGAACCGGGGCGGGGGGCGTCTAGGAAGGGACGAGGTGCTCGGGGCTCGAGTGAAGCCTGGGGGTGGAGGGCTGCGTCCACCGGGGAGCCGAGGACGCTCATCGCCAGGACTGCGCAGGGGCCACCTAGCCGGGCGCCGGGTTGGGCGCCGGCCCGATTTCCAGGGCGAGCGGAGTTACCGAGCGGGCAGCTCCGGACACAGCCAGGTCCCTGGAGTTACCCTAGGGAGAGGGGTGAGAAAGGTCGCGAGGGTCGAGGCTTCTGCGAGGGGCCACGGCGGCTGCGGAGTAGTTACCCGGGTGCCATTTCAGGGCCAGCTTCCGATAGGCCTTCTTGAGCTCCTCCTCGCTGGCGTCGCGCCGCACCCCCAGCGCCTCGTAGTGACACTTCATCGCCCGGCCGGGCGCGGGGCTCAGGCCGGGGCCCGGGGCGGGGCCGGTGCCCGGGCCCGGGCCGAAGTGGTGGTGGTGGCGCCGGTGGTTCTCGCCTGTGGCAGGAGCCCGGCGCCCGCACCGGGCCAGCCAGCGAGCGCGGCGGCAGCGACGGCGGCACGGGGCGACGGCGGCGCGCGGCGGCGAAAGGCGGCGCCGGCTGCGGCACGCGGGAGCGCGGAGGGGGTGTTGCCGGAGGCCGCGGCTCCGCATGGGCTGGGGGAGGACCCTGTTCCGGAAATAGCCGCGCAGGAGGGAGGCGGAGCCGCGGCGGGAGGGAGGCGGGGCCACGGGAGGCGGGGCCACGGTGGGTGTCATTGTGAGGGACACAGAGGGCAGTCAGAGTGACACCAACTTGACAGCCGACCTGAGAGCTGAGATAGGAGTCTCATGGGATGAGATTCTGGAAAACATCTTGTGGTTCTTTAATGTGAGCCCCGCTTTTACAGATGAGGACACTCAGGCAAGTGGTTTGCTCAAGCCTCCCCAACCAATCAGTGGCAGGATTCGGTTGGATCGAATCCAGGTTTTTTAACTCTTTTCAGTTATCTTCGGTTACCACTTAATGAGATCTCTAATATTGCTTGTCCTGACCAATGTGCATGAGAAATAAGAGTAAATGACTTAAACTGAAACAATTTAAGAGCGAAGCATCAACACGTTTTGAAGTAACATAGTACTAAATGTTTCACCACCAATGTGAACGAAATTGTGCTGATCCACCCATCCATCACTCTTTAATCCTAACCTTCTGGCCTCTAAACCTACATTTCCAAGATTGGTTTACTTTAAGAATGAAGTAAGGGAATTCCCTGACAGTCCAGTGGTTAGGACATGGCGCTTTCACTGCCAAGGGCCCGGGTTCCATCCTGGTCAGGGGAACTAAGATCCCACAAGACCAGCGGGCCGCCCAAAAAAAAAAAAAAAATGCAGTTAAGAGATAGTATTTAACCAATAGGTTTTGGTTGATCTAATTGATACACTGTGTTATGGGATGTAAGATCTGAACAACTGTTCCAAGCAATTTGGTAAGGTGTCAAAATAGTATCCTAATTGTCGTTAAGATGCCTCAGTATAGGGCTTCCCTGGTGGCACAGTGGTTAAGAGTCCTCCTGCCAATGCAGGGGACATGGGTTCGAGCCCTGATCCGGGAAGATCCCACATGCCACGGAGCAACTAAGCCCGTGCGCCACAACTACGGAGCCGGCGCTCCAGAGCCCGTGCTCCACAACGAGAAGCCACCGCAATGAGAAGCCCACGCACCACAACAAAGAGTAGCCCCCGCTCACTGGAACTAGAGAAAGCCCGCACACAGCAACAAAGACCCAACACAGCCAAAAATAAATAAAAATTTTTTAAAAAATGCCTCAGTACACCAGAATATTTCACTATAATGTGGAATGTTTACATATATGTTAGATGTAGGCTGTCTTTGTCAACCATGTACAGTTAGAGAGAAGGGCTGGCTCTGTTGCTAACAAATATCTATTGTACAGGGTTGGGTATCCAAAGTTTAGGAAGCTGTCCCTTTCTTCCCTAATACCCTACCCCCTGCACAATCAAAACCAACCAACTCTTAAACCTCAAGTTTCTAGGCACAACACTGTCCAACCAACTCACTACTCAAAATTCATACTTGCCTCTTTTCCAAAGAAGGAAGATACTATATGGTCTTGGATTGTAAATTGGTAATAGGTAGGGATTGAGAAGTTTGAGTTCAATGAAAAACAGGACCTTTCCCCATCTGAGAATGGAATTAGGGGAGGGGGGGTTGGACAAAAAGTGAAAAAACAAAGTACTTTTTTCTTCCTCCAACTCCATCTGGTTTTGCTACCTCTTTTTTCCCTCCTGAGGGAAAAAGGGATCTATTTTTACTTATAACATTGTATCAAAATTTGAAGACAATTACACTGCATATAAATTTCAGTCTAAAGAAAGATCTTCACTAAACAAGCTGACTTCTAAATGAACATGGACTTGGGAGATGAGGAATTCTCATTCAAATGAGTTATCCATATAAATGATTACGAAAGGGAAATATACAGCTAATTTTCATCCTATATTCTATCGCTTAAATAATGGCCTTTTTTCCCCTGCACTTAACCAGATTTGCCTTTCATTAGCCACATACAAGTATTGAATATTTCAAGTGACCCTCTGACTTGAATTACTTAAATTTCAAGGTTAAGTAGCTTAACTTAGACTATTGCAAGATAAAGTAGCCTAATTATACACTCAAGGCCTTTCTTAGCAGAAAATTAGGAAAAAGTGAAATGGAAAAACTGACCATTCTGCCTACAGACAGATCTAAAATAAAGACAAAATTAAAACCCAAGTGACAAACTAAGAAAGATGTCTAGAAAAACCTCACTATATAAAAGAGCCCTTACCAATTCATGTAACTACCACACAAAAGAAAACCCAGTATGTAGCCAAAAAACAGTATTCATTTTTTTACCTATCAAATTGACAAAGATTATCTCAGCAAGGGTGTAAGGAAATGAACACTAACCTCTGGTGAGGTACAATATTTAGGGGAACAAGTTCATAATTTTTGACCAGAGTTCTACTTATAGGAAACCACAAATATTGTACAAAATATCTATAGAAAGTTTGCTGCAAGCACCTATAGCAGAAAAAGATAAAACTGAAATACTCCTATATCCAACAAGGGACTGCTTAGATAGCTGTGACAGAGTGGAATAGTATGGAATTACTAATCACGTTGCAGAAAGACAGGAGAAAATGATTAGCATGAAATTAGTGGGTGACAAAACACCACATGCATGACCCCTATCCCTGGCCACTTGCACCCAGAATCTTGTCTTTCCATTACTAATCGACTTCCAGGGTGGTAAGCCCAGCGCCCTCTTTACTTCAAGTAAAGTTCTTTCGTAACAGGAGAAATTCAAATCTTCTGGTGCCCTCTTAACAACTGTCCTGTCTTTCTTCCTTTTACTGTTAATTTGGTAAGTAATTTACAGGCACTGCTTCTAAATTAAATTTGTAATCTACAAAAAGCTTTCAACACATATATTAACTCATCTGATTTGCAAAACCTAAGTATTTTTAGCATACATTTTCAAGGTAAGAAAACAAGATGAGAGGTTGGCTTTTCTGGGGCCTCACTGATTTCTGACACAGGGACTCAAACCTCAGTAAGATGCTTTCCCTTCTAGCAGTCTACCCCAACTTTACCATCTGAAACTATGCTCTCAAAGTGCCTAATGCTGCTTTACATGTAATAATGATCCAATAAATCTGTTTGAATTTCAGCTTTGCTAAACTCAAAATTTTAATCCAAGAGAGCAGGCCTAAACCTTAAGTGTGCTAAGTTTTTAATAATACAAACAAGCTTTGAAAAGAAAAACAGAAATTAAGTGCTGAGTTCTGGTGATACTTTATTTAGAAATACATAGGACCCCCCCAAAGCCACAAAATCTTAATTTTTCTCTTTTAAATGTCACACTAGTTAGATATAAGGTCGTCCCGAATAATAAATGTATTTACCCATTGAACATAAAATAAATATAAAACTGAGAACAAATTAGTTATCCATTGATTCATTTTGCATTCCCACAGTTCATCTTCTGTTTCATTTTCCTTTGCCTTTTATAAATCCTCTTCTTTCTTGCTTTCAAATCTACTTTTGGCTCTGGTTTTACCCACTGTATTTCTATCGGCTTTTCCTCAGCTGGTGTAACAAAAACATCTGCAGTGGGATCATGGGGAAGAATAGTCTTTGGTTGTTTCTTTCTCAGCTTCTGCACGTCTTTCACTTGCTGTTTCTCTCTGTATTTTGCAGCTGTGATGGATCTTATGACACGCCGATGCTAGAAACAAAAAAATATTAAAGGTGCTTTTGAAATAAAAATAAACATTTTATATATGGCAAGGACATTCACTTATGAACCCTACTTCCCTTCACCCTGCGTCATCAAAAAAAAAAGCAATTTGTAAGACTGTATGCAGCAAAAACCAAATTCAGTTTCACAGTTAACAGAACAGTTACTTGACAGAATTATTTTGGCCCAAGAGTTCTGGGACATCGAGGACCACTGAACAAAAACAGCTTACCATGTTTGGTGACTGGTAGTGAGGATTTTCATACAAAGTTGGTCCTCCAAAACTTCCCTGGAAAATCTTTATGAGATTTAAGACAAAACGGGGTCCTATTTCTACAAGAGCAGCATCTTCTTCTATGATCTTTAATAAAAAGGAAACATTTCATTTTGGTTTGGATATACTACTCCTAAAATGTATAGAGGCTATATCCTCATTACAAATGTGCCTAAAATAACTGACAACCAATGAAGTTAAGGTGGAAGTGAAACTTGGCAAGTGTCAAATCATCAATACTTTCTGAAATACATTACTGGTTACAGGTAGTTGTCATAGGAAAATATAAATGCTTTTTCAGTGTGTATTTAAAATTGAGTCACTTCAATTTGGTCTGTATCTTGCTTCTCACAATGCGTGTCTTCTTGAAAAATTGTGGTTAAATGAATATTTAAAACTGCAACCATGATAACAAAACGTATTAAAGCACCCTATGGGGCACTCTTTCAAAATTTAAATCAACCCCTAAATTGTTTTTATAAATGTAATTCAAATTAGATTAAAAGGTAGATAAAAAGACATTGGCAAAATTTATTTTTGAATGGTTACTGACTGTGGAATTAAGAGGCAACTTCTGAACTACAAATATTACTATAGTTGGTTAAGGTATGCCTGCCCTCAGGGGTTAAGAAGGGGATATGTTTAACTCACATTGCAAAGTAACCAGTGTAACAACAACATGCAGAAAAGAGCCCAGTTCACTTCATGAGCTGTCTGAAATTTTGCCTTGCTGCTCTCTTCTACCTCTCCACAGATTTCCGGAATCACCTCTCCTCCTGGATGAATCACTGTATGACTCATCTAACAGTTCTCACTGAATGCTTTCTACAGGGGTCATGTTTCCCAAGTCTTAAACCTCTCCTCACCCCTGGTAGATTCGAACCTCTTGGGAGAGAAACTTATATTTTACTCAATATATAGTAGCTTGTTAGAAAATCCATACACCATATTAGCTGACAGCCATGAACCTAAGTTATGAGATAAAGGTTATTTACTGCAAGTCTGTGGGGAAAAGAAAGCCATGTAAAAGAAAAGAAAAGAATTTATCATTTGCATTTTCCATATCTATAAAAACAATATATCCTAATTTATTTCAAAGTATAATTAAAAGTTAATTAAAGCTAACCTGAAAGTTCCGAAACCATATCCTATTATCCAAAATAGTGAACGTAAACACATGGTCCACAAATGGTTGACTTTTGGGATGATACCGTGGTGTACTAAAGATCTAGTGGGAAAAAGGACACATTAGTTCTGTATTCTATGACATACCATGTGTGCTTTAGATAGCTAAGTTAAAAGGAAGACACTCATTTATAATATTTTACTAAAAATAGTTTCTAGTAAAGATATTTACCTGAATTAAGAGTTCTTTTAACAAAGCAAAATGTGGTAATTCATCAAAAGCCTATAAAAATAGAGTGAACATATTACTTGACAACATTAGTTTTGTTTATAATTGTTTGTGTTTTTATATTAACTAAATTGAATTATACAACTATATCCACCAAAAACCAACCATGCAAAGTAAGAAAATTAGACCTCATACACTAAATGAGAAACTTACAGGATCAAAAGACAAGAGGGGCCGAGAACCTTTCAAACAGTTTCCAGTCATCTTTAGCTCAGCTAGGGTATGAACTAAAAAAATTATAACAGCAACAAAAATAGTTATAACTTTCGCATGATTATCCCAAAAGATTATTTTCAATTTTCTCACAAAAAGTTTTAAATTGAGTCAACTTACTATTTTGAACAAGGAATTTAGCAGATGGTCCATGAGGTGAATTTGAAAGCCTAAAAAATATAAAAGCTTTTTCAACTAATTAAAATTTAGAACATAGTAAAAGCTTACTACTTTACTTTACTTTACTTTAAAATTCAGTTTAAAAGACACCATAATGTGCTAATAATATTCACATATTCTCTAATCTTATTTAATACATTCTCTTACCACATATAGAGATCTTGTTTTTTCTTAGCTTCAAAATAGATACATTTATTGCAGTTTTTTATTTCACAAACCTAAATGGAGCAAAGTATAGAAAAATGAAGTGGATAATAAAAATAAGATTTAAAGCAATTCAATGCAATGAATATTTAGATGCCTCCAAAAATACTTAAGCAGGTTAATAGGCTACAAAGGTCTAAATCAAGGTAAATTTATTCATGGAAACGTTTAAAGTTCCTCTTATGTGTTCTGTCCAAGGTAAACTGTGCTCTGCCCACCTCTTTGGTGGAAGCAGCTACTCTTTCTGGCCTAGCATTTTTACTGGCCTCCCTTGGGGAACCTCTTCTTCTGACCATGGTCCTGTGTACAAACTACGAAGATTTAAAACAAATGCCCCAGGGATAAAGCACATTACAATTAGCCTCACCAACTGTAGAAAAATACAGTACTTACAGAACCAAAAACATCCTTTATAATGGTTACTTTGATTTTTAACTCTTTAGCTTTTCGATTTTAAGCTCAAGAAATTTGTTTTTTCTTCCTCATCTGTACTACCATTTCTGTGATTTGGTTCTGTAAAATCACTAAGGAGTTGGTGAAAGGCATGTATACAAAACCTATTTCAAGTTGAATTAAACTTCAACATCTTAAAGATTTACAAAGTCACAACTGAGAAATATACAAAAGCAATAAAAGGAATGAAGTCCTATATTATTGTAGTGTTCATAAACTAATACATATACACTACCTGAGGCTTAAAGAATTCTTCAGTCCAATGCTTTTGTTCCTTACTGATCTTACAATAAACACAACTACACACTAAGTTGTGAGCTTTAGTTGCTGGCAACCCACATCCTGTTTATTTCTCCTATCGTCACTTGAAATTATACTACTTGTTTAGGGCCTGTCTCCCCCATTAGAATGTAAGCTCCATGATGACAGGGACGTTTTTTTAAACACTGTTTCTATAGAATAATGCCACGATAGAGCAGCACTTCAAAAATTTGTGCTAAATGAATAACAGAGGCCTTTCTAGTAGCTAAAGAGAATTATCTTAAAACAATTCTAAGTTTTAAAAGAAAATCTGCTCTGAAAACGCAAGTTTAGTCTTCAACAATACTTTGAAAATTTAACATATTACTAGTTTGTAATATCTTAAGAGCAAATATCACATGCACCGCTTTTAAAACTGGCAAAATACTTTTCAATGAGTTTTTTAAAACATTTAATGGGCTTTTAATTTTATTTACGTTGATAATTTTTATGAGTACCTACTATGAATTTAGCACTGTACTAGACATAATGAGAAAAAAAAAGAATGAGATAATCCTTGTCCTCAAGAAATTTCAGTATGCTTGTTGAGAGAAGACAAATATAAGAATGATCAAGAAATAATATATACTGAAGCACTAAACTTTGTGAAATAGACAATGAGCACTATAAAAATTTAAAAGGCAGATAATTAATTAAAAAATTAAAAAATTTAAAAGGCAGATAATTAAAATTTGCATATCTTATACAAAACAACTTAAAAGTCACTGAATAACTGACTTATTTTTTAAATGAACTATTTCTAGTGTTCCAAATATTGTGTTCCTAAATACAATGTTGCTAGAATATTTTACTTTAATTAATTTCTAAAATTACCTCGTTAATCACAAATAACTTATCTTTACGATCCATTTTAGTATCTATAAAAAGAAAAAAAGGTAAGTAAACAAAAAATTTCGAAGCTACTTCAATCAAATCACACATACTTTCTAGGAAATTAAATATTAAGTATTTTTATAATCTTCAGTTTAAATGAGATTTTATTAATCTTCAAAATGATTAGACCTGAAAACACATGACCTCTTTAAAAATCTTGTTCTTTTGAAATGTAAAAATGAGTGATTAAACATAGTCCTCAAGAATTATAAAGCTCTAAGCAGTGTCTCTTACTTGTGTACAGACATACCTCAGAGATGCTGCCAGTTCGGTTCCAGACTACCACAACAAAGCGAATATCGCAACAAAGCGAGTCACACAAATTTTTTTGGTTTCCCAGTGCATATAAATGTTACGTTTATACTATACTGCAGTCTGTTAAGTGTACAGTAGCATTATGTCTGAAAAAACAACGTACATACCTTAACTTAAAAATACTTTAGTGCTAAAAAATGCTAACAGTGAAAGAGTTTGAAATATTGCAAGAATTACCAAAATGTGACACAGACACAAAGTGAGCAAATAAATGCCACTGAAAAAATGGCACCAAGAAACTCGTTTGACGCAGGGTTGCCACAAACATTCAAATGGGGGGGAAATGCAATAAAGCGAAGCGCAATAAAAAGAGGTATGCCTGAATTCTATGAATCCCTTTCAAAAATGGGAAAATTCTCACAAACCACATTTAGAGCTCATAAATTAAAATTCTCTCATTATTTTCAGAGACCTGAAGATGTAACAGCAGACCTCAGTTTGAGAAACACTGGTCTAAAGAACTAAGTTATTACCTAGAATTAAAACCAAATGCACCTCCCAACACAGGCACAAAAACACCTGCATGAGGGCGCTGTCACAGTTATAAACCCCAAACTAGATGTTCTTCACTTGCCTGTAAGATACCCCATTACTAAAAAGAAAAGCTTGGCACTTAGGAGTAGACTGAGTCCCAACTTGAAGGTGCTTGAAATCCTACTCCTGGCCCATTAAGTTTTTTAATAAAAAGTTTTTTTAAATGCAGAAAGCAATACATGGCAGTCCCGAATCATTTAGAAGGACAAACCAGCTCATGACCTCTGAGAACATTACACTGAAGGCATTCCTGGACTTTAAGAAATGTTTTGCTAGTTGGGATATCTGTTTAAGAAAGTGAAGAGAATGTTCAATGAATTTTGCAAAGAATTTCTAACAAAA
Organism: Balaenoptera physalus; assembly: GCF_965194825.1. Classification (NCBI taxonomy): domain Eukaryota; kingdom Metazoa; phylum Chordata; class Mammalia; order Artiodactyla; family Balaenopteridae; genus Balaenoptera; species Balaenoptera physalus. Next base: position 148,617,400 of record NC_138890.1, read on the forward strand.
TATTAATTGGAAAAATCTTGGCAATGAACAGATACACTTCTGAGAAGTCATGGTTCTTTACCTGACATGCTGAACGAACGAAGTGTGACTCGAAGTGAAAACATATAAACAGGCAAGTTTACAAACACAAAGTTTTAAAGTATACGATGTAAAGGTACCTGCTTTAGAATGAGGCATCAACATTCTCAAGTCTTGCATTAAATGTCTTGTTCTGAAATTTATTCCTCTAGAAGAAAAGATGAGAATCCGTTCCTTATTTTTCCACTTGCCCTAAAGAAAAAAAAGTGAGATGAATTTTAACATTTCATAGTGAATCTATCTTGTTTGTTTGTTTACAGATAAAGCTTCCAAGTAGCAAGCCAAACAATCCTGACCTTAACCTTTAATTCAATATCTCTGTAGCACTCACTGACCCCAGCTGCTACCCAGAAATCTCCTTGACTTCCCTTCTTTTTGTTTTTCATCTTCAATCTCTCCAATTCCTCCTCCTGACTCTAAAGATTCTTTCTTAGCCCTCTTTTTTATTTCTGATCTCTTCAGGACAGAGTTCTCATAATCATTCTCACACCTTTGATTGTCAACTAACTCTACAGAAAGGTAAGGAACTCTTTCTAGCCCTAATAATCCAAGTATCTGGTTTACCTCAAATTCAACTCTAGAATACCAACCCTTAAAATCCGGTAAATTTCCTTGCTATTTATTTTTCTGATGATGTCACCATCATTTCAGTCCCCCACGCTTTGACTCTTCTGTTTGCCCTTGTTCTCTCATATCATAAGCACTAGTAAATTCTATCAATCTCTCTTTGCAGCAACTTAGTCCTCTCCTAGTGATACTGCCTTCAAGCTTCAGATTCTTAATCTCATATCAATTGCAAATCTTCTAAATGCTGGTCTTTCCAGTCAGAAGCTCCTCCAACAGACAAGGCAGGCTACCACCTACATGCTCCAATCACATCTTTACCTTCCAGGGTTTTCTAAACAAAGTCCAAAATGACACAGCTTTAACACTGGATTCTAAAATACATCTATATTTCTACCTCACTATTGCCCCAAATAAACCCTACACTTTAGCCAATTTGGCCGTACTTTTTAAACTGTCAGCATTTCGTCCACTTCAACACCTTTGATTAGCTTTTTTCTCTCTCTCGCTTTCTCCCTCTTATATTGTTCCCTCTCATTTCTGAATATCAGAATTTTGCCCTTACCTTGGGATCCAGCTCAAAGGCTAAATCCTTCATGATCCCTTACCTGGTTATCCTAAAGTAATCTTTATCTCTTGCATTTCAGTAATATTTTTTATATTGTGACTCAGATCATAGCTACTATCATATTTCTTTCTAGCTCTTAAAGGGAAGAGTGAGAACACTAACATTTACAGAAAATCTACAAGAAGTCCGGCTTATTTTTCACAAAAAGTAAATCACATTTTCTTGCTCTTAATTTGCAGGTGAGCAAAGAGTTCAAAACGTCCCTGATAATTAATATCAGGGCTAGAATTCAAGCTCAACTTTCATTACTAAAAGCTAACTCCTTTCCCAGTGCTTGCCACTCCACCACAAAGGGTCATTTATCTATCACTCACTACGTGGTAGACAGAGGTCTATGCTAAGTTTGGGAGCGGGGGGAGACAGAAATTAAGAAATCAAACACAATTCTTGTCTCCACAGTATCTGATCTAGCTTACAGAGCTCTCAGTTGAATGAAAGTTAAGCCCAACAACTTGTGTTCACCTCCTTCTGAATAAAAACCATCAACTCATATGAGTTCTTAGTTTTCTTCTAAACTCCAACATGTTAGGAGGAAGTGGTCATGTTCTAGTTTTGCAATCCCAAAGCAGGGGAAACCTAACTTCTTACGTGCCTGGCACGTTAAAACTTTGTCGAATATACGTAAAGGTCATACTATCTACTCCAGTTTTCGTTACCCCTTAAGAGTTAAAGATCAAACAAGTCAAAATCATAGTCCCAAAGGAGAGCAACTTTTAAACGACCGCATAACAAGCTTCAGGATCCCTAACTGACCGCAAGCTCATGACGGCAGAATGTGGAATTCTGGAAGGGATTCACTGGAATTCATCACTGGAAGGGATATACTCGAGAGCGAGAAACAACTTTAGGGAAAAAGTACTATCCTCCAACGACAACAAAAAATGGAGTAACTGGAAGACCAAACACTGTAACTGAGCCCCCGTTAAGTCGCTTCCTGTGAGCCGGGTAAGAGCTCAGAAGTCCGCCCTGTTGCTCAGCCCGCAGCCTCCAAGACTGCGGCCACGTGCACGAGGGTTAAATGTAAACGCGGTAGCGGACCCCGCCGGGAGACATGGGACCGAGCTCCCGAAACACCCCTGCAACTCGCAAACCCGCAGAGCCATCATGTGGTAAGCAGCCCCAACGAAGGCGCGTGAAGCCACGGCCGCAGAGCCTCCTCTACCTTGCAAACCGGGCCTGGGATACGATCTCTCTCTTCCTCCTCCGCCTCCTCTGCTACGTCGCTCGGCTTAGCAGGCGGCTTAGCATCTTTTTCGTTTCTTTTTAGCTTTTTCGCCTGAAACGCTGGGCCTCCACGCCGTTTCCTCTTCGTCACCGCCATCTTGCTCCCCGCCTTCACTCTGGGCCTTCCTTCCGGCTCGGCCGCTCGCTCCTCTTTCCCATCTCTATGGTCCCGGGGCTCGGCTCGGCCGTCCTCCTCCTGCTCTATGGTGCCTCTTTCCCGTCTCTGTGGTACGGCTCGCTCGGCTCTCTAGGCCTCGTCTATCTCTGTGGTGACGGTGGCCGAGCTGGTCGGCCCATCTGAAAAGAGTGGCGGGAGTTGCGCCACTTCTTCCCCAGTTTTCCGGGAGCTGCGTCCTGGCCCGGCGCAAAGGTAACGTTTGGGTGCTCGGGATCCCGAGACTAGTAAGCGAGTGCCGTGGGCCGGTGAGCCGCGCTGTCTAGGACTCTTCGAGGACCTTCCGAGGACTCAAGCCCGCCCCTCTATCGCATGTTCTGTTAGGAGTAAGGTTGGAGGCGCGGACACCTCAAAACCGACCCAGGGGATACGTAGCCCCAGTTTGGTTGAAGCTGGCCCCGAATGACCGTGTTAGTTGGCCTATTTTTATCCTTCCTAACTTTTCGTGTGTTACTGTCTCCTTAGTAAAGACGACGAAACCGTAGCTTACAGACAGTAATTTCCCCCCAAGTTAGAGACAGTTAAGTGGCAGAGGTGGGGTTCAATCCCTTCTCCGCCGAGTTCAACGTCTAGGCCTCTTGCACTCGGCTCAACGCCGGTTGAAATCAGGGGCCTCGTCAGCACTGACGCGGAGTTTTATCTGTCGCATCTCATCAGGTGTTTCGTGACCCCGCGGGAGCGGGTGTTGGCCCCTGGAGCATCCCTCGGGGCCGAATGCGCCGCGGACCATGCCCTTCCTAACGCAGCAGATCCCAGATGAGAATGATTACAGCTTAGTGGCCAGCCTTGACAACGTCAGGAATCTCTCCACTATCTTGAAGGCCATTCATTTCCGAGAACATGCCACGTGTTTCGCTACTAAAAATGGAATCAAGGTTACAGTGGAAAACGCAAAGTGTGTGCAAGCAAATGCTTTTATTCAGGTATGGAAGTAGGCACCTTTAAGCCTGTGACATATGATATTCTTCACCCAGCTCAATGAATGCCGAGGGTCTTAATAGACATCATTTAAGTTAGAGAACAAAATATCATTAGTTGAATTATTTTTCTCTTCTGGTAACAAATTCTTTCCCCATCGTGTTTTACAGAGATAATGGTTAATAATAATAATGTCTAAAATATATTAAGCTAAACTATAGGCGAGCACTTTTCTGAGTGTTTTATATGTTGCCAACAGTCCTGCAGCTGGCAAGTGGCATAGTTGGGATGAGAACCCAGAACACTTGTTTCCATAGTATGTGCTCTTTTGCACTACCTTCCTATTATTAATGTTTTTCCTTGTATTGGTTATAATCTATTTGTTCTTACAAAGTAATATTTGTATGGTTCAGATAGGATTTCAGATTTAATTCAGGATTTTTTTAGCACACCTCAGTGCACAGTGTGACCTCAGGCACAGAGGGATAAATAAGACATGGTTCCTGTCCTCAAAAGAAATTGAAAACCGGTATGACTCATGCGGTGTCTGTTTGGCTGTTTTCCAAATGACCTTCGCCGAAATGATGGGCACAAAACGGAGACAAGGGAGGGTCATGTGGAGGATAGTTTAGCTCCAAGAGGCTAGATGAAGGACCTTTCATAAAGTTTCGCACGGGACTGAAATCAGTTACACCTTCAACTGTTGAGTAGCAGTATTCTAATGGATCACAATTGAAAAAGTTTAAGATGTTCTGATTGATAATCAGAAATTATTTTCATGGGGTTAGCACAATATTGTTATTTTAAAAACATATAAAGTGAAATCTAGAACCTTATCTGTGAGTTTTCATTCTTTAATGTATATACATTTTCACATTTACTTTTTTTCATAGGCTGGAATATTTCAAGAGTTTCGAGTTCAAGAAGAGTCTGTTACTTTTCGAATTAATTTAACTGTCCTTTTAGACTGTTTATCTATTTTTGGATCAAACCCTATGCCAGGTGAACTATTTTATTATCATTATAACAACATAAAAGCATACAGAATGGTCAGAAAAATACAGGCAAAGTTATTAGAATATAAGTAATATAAACATTTGTTTAGAAAATTGCCAATTCATTTTTCATTTGCCACAATCATGGATTCTGATTTTTCACAGTATTAATAGAAAGTGTGCTTACGGTTCTTTTCATATTTGCAAAAGTATTTACATTCATCTTTGTTTTAATTTATTAAGCTTTTAGGATTTTAAATTTGAACTAATCAAAAGAAGACTTTGAACATGTCTTAAATATCTTTAACATTGAGAAATATGTTTTAATTGCTTCTTTTTTCTAACTTGTCTAGAATTACAGTTAGTGGCAGAAAAAATAGATACCAATTGTCCTGACTCCCAGTTTACTGTGTTCGAAATTTGTTTGCTTTTTTTCTTTAATCCCTGTTTATAAATTATGTTTATTTTCTTAAATGCTTTCCTTTAAAATATTTATATATTTTTAGGAATAGTGAATTTGGTTGCTCTAGATATAAAACAACAAGGAATCCCTAGAAGAATGATTTTTTATTTCATAGGAAAGGAATCTGGATATTTGCTAGGGAAAATTCAGTTATGGTCTTCTAGAAAATATATTTTAATTTTGTAATGACAATTCCATTATTATTGGAATTGGTTAAAATTATATTTTCTAATGCAGTGTTCCCCAGCTGGTTTTCCATAAAAGCATCTGCCTTCCCCCATTCCTCACTGTGGTTCTCCACCCAGTAAGGAAGAGGAACTAGAGTGTCCTGTCATATTCCTCCTCCTCTCTAGTGGTTTGCAGAGGTAAAACCCTAACCACCAGTAACCATCCTTTTTCTCCCAATTAGACCTTAAAACTTGAGGAAATGTAAAGACTCTCTCCCAATAGAAAAGGTTGGAAGGGTCCTTATCACAGTGAATACACTGATGTTATAGTAAGACAATACATCAAAGCAATACATCGTTGCACAAATTGAACCTTCACGAATAGCATAGCCTATTCCACAACAGTTATTACATGCAGTATTGGACCATATAGATTCTCCATCCTGAAGTTGTATATACATAATCAACTAACTATTTCTGAGGTGTTTTTTGGCAAACTGGAAAACAATTTCAAAGAGTTACATTACATTTTGTTCCCAATTTTTTACAGTTATTTTTGGAATTGTCTACAGACAGCTGTAGACATCAGGGAAGATGGGATCCCTTCTTATAAGGATATACATACATATATGCTAGAAATGGACAGGATAAAATATTCTTGAGGAGTTTTAGGCATCATGTGAGGAGAAGCTGAACCCAGAGCTATAAGCTAAGCCCCGAGTATGATTTGCTTCCATTGCAGGGACTTTAACTGCACTTAGGATGTGTTACCAAGGTTATGGTTACCCTTTGATGCTATTTCTGGAAGAAGGAGGAGTGGTGACAGTCTGTAAAATCAATACTCAGGAGCCTGAGGAGACTCTGGATTTCGATTTCTGCAGCACCAATGTCATTAATAAAATTATTCTGCAGTCAGAGGGACTCCGTGAAGCATTTTCCGAATTGGATATGACAAGTGAGGTCCTGCAGATCACCATGTCTCCAGATAAACCTTATTTCAGGTACTTGAAAGCAGTACAGTTATAGTTAATGTAGTTTACTCCATCTCCCTACTTACACATTTGCTTAGGAGGTCTTTTCATTGTTGTACTACTTACTGTTGTAGATAGGTTGCATCGTGAGGAAAATTGGGCTTAAACTTTTGGAAAAGGTGTTTGTAGTGTACGGTATCTCATTTTCTTTCCTTTCAAGTTCGTACAGGATGCAAAAGGAAATAGGTGTCTTCTATACATGGTTCATTCACTAAGTATCTATTGATCACCTACTGTGTGCATATTTGCCTTATTAAGCACTACAGGAATGAACAGCTTAAAATCAAGGTGACAAGGATATATGTGAAACAGCTCAGAGGGAACAAAATTACATTCCATTAAGTTCCAAAATAATATACATAAATACTTAGGGAACCAGCACTTAGGCAGGAATGGTCAAGGTGAGCTTCCTAAGAGAGGGCAATTTTCATCAGGAATACAGTGTCAGAAACTATCAAGCTGCTTCTCATGTTTTGACCCAACAAATTATGAAATGGCAAAACTCTTTTCACGACCAGAATCAATTTAGAGAGAGAATTTAAATGTCTTCTCTTTTGAAATATTTCAGAATATTAAAGAGTAAAGGAGTTAAATACATATAGTATGAGAGGTGTAACTGTTCTTTTTGTATCTACTTTAGAAGAACTGCAGGCCTTTGTCATAGGTTAGGCAGTTAAAAATTTGGCTCAAGATTGGTTAAAATATTAATCAAAATGGAAATCAGTGGAACCCTACTTAAGCAGTGATATGAATTAAACTTCCAGGCACTTAAACAGAGTATTCCAGAGGCTCCCCATCTAAACGATCTCTCAGCACGAGTAACTAGGTGGATCATGATCTCTTTCATCTCCCGTATAGGAAGTTATTGGATGGTGGGGAACTGGAAGTTGAAATATTTTTTTTTGGATACGTTAAACTTGAGGAGCCTGTGACACTAGGGAGTAGTTGGATATACAGAGCTAGAGCTCAGGAGATCAGTCTAGACTGGAAATTTAGATCTGGGAGCCATCAGCATGGCTGGGCATGGACAACATAGCTGAGAGAAAGAGGTGATGTTAGAAGAGAGAAAAGACGGATCCTGGGGAGAGCCAGCACCTAGGTCTTTATCACCGTGCTCATATAGTCTCATCCACACGTTAACCCCAAAGCAAATGATCAGTAAGTTCATGCAGGTTAAGTAAACGTATAAACATTCATAAATTGTCTACAAACTGCTGATATTACCAAGCAAAGAAAACCATAAAACAGCCTGAAGAACAGTCTGGGATACAGAAAAGCCCTAATTGCTTGGTGGGGCAGTAGAGACAGGGAACAGGACCCCAGGCTTGCAGTTGATGAAGATCAGGGTCTTCTGTCACTCCTCAGCTCTCTCCTGTTATATGGTTCTGATTTCAGGAGGAGGAAAGGACAATATCAGAGTAGAATTCAGGTAATGAAATTGAGGCAAATCCCTATGGATTCCTTATGTGACTGGCTTTTTTCAAAGCCATTTATTAGTTGCTAGCTCTCCTGTACTCCCACAGCATCCTACAGGAATCTTTATTATGTAATTGTTATAGTGTCTTGTCAACAGGTGTTTACATACCTGTTTCACTCACCAGAATGAGCTTCTTAAGGAAGTGTTTTCTTATTTGGATCCTAATGTGGCTTATTGTTGGACCAATGAATAAATGAGTTGCTCATTTTCTACTATAGGTTATCTACTTTTGGGAATGCAGGAAGCTCCCACCTTGACTATCCCAAAGATTCTGATTTGATGGAATCATTTCACTGTAATCAGACCCAGGTCAACAGGTCAGTTCTTAATATAGAGGTTGCCATTGGTGATGAAGTTGAGGTTAAATACCACATTTCTATGAAATAAATTTTTTAAAACTTTCAATGTATAGATAAAAGTATAGCATTAAGAAAAATAAACAGGTTGCTGAGTTGGGGATTTTGGATTGCAATAGTGGATGAAATTTTTAAAATGAAGAGAAAATACTAGCAAATTGGACAAGTATTTGATTTTATTCTTATATTTGCTACTTGGTAGTTCTTGGCTAATTTTTGTCCTTTACGTGGAATTATGAGCACTGCTTTAAGTGTGTCTAAATAACAGCTTTTTATTTATTTTTCTACAGATACAAGATTTCTTTACTGAAACCCTCTACAAAGGCATTAGTCCTATCTTGTAAGGTATCTATTCGAACAGATAACCGAGGATTCCTCTCATTACAGTATATGATTAGAAATGAAGATGGACAAATATGTTTTGTAGAATATTACTGCTGTCCCGATGAAGAAGTTCCTGAATCTTAGTCTTAAGTATGGCAAGCCACTGTGCTATTTATGTACACATTCATGATTGGTCATGTTCTCATTCTGAGTGCAGCACTCTTTGTGATTTCTTATTGGATTTTCTAAGGGGAAGAAGCATGGAAGAGATAGGAGCTAAGTTCCTGCCCCCTAATAGTTGCTGCGTATTTTATAAGTAATGTTTTCATGTAGTCAGATTATCCAGTACTGGACTAGCCTGTGGTTCTGTCTTTTGAACTCATGGGAATCGTTATGAGCCAAGATGAGTAAGTTTTATGTTTTATTCTACTTAAGCAGGACATTCCAAGAGTCTAAAACTTTAAAGTTTGATGAAGCCATATCTGAAATGTTCTTTTATTTATTTACTGTTAGAAAAAGCAATGGCATACGGGCATCCCTCCCTAGTTGGAATTCTGGAGAATCTGTCTTAAAGCAGTGGTTCTCAGAGTGTTGTGCCTAGATCACCTGGAAACTTGTCAGTAACTCTGGGGGTGGGCCAGCAATCTGCAGTTTAAAAAGCTTCCCCCCAGGAGATTCTGATAAGTGCTCAAGTTTGAGAACCACTGTTTTAAAGGATACTTTTTAAAAAATAGTCTTTAATTGCATTGAAGTGACTGCTTTTAACTGTGATTTCTTCACAAATGTTCTGAAGTTTAGGCTTCGTCAAACAAGTCTGAATAATTATATGATTTATTTTTCAAGTGTACATTTTGAAGACATCTGTGAACAGGCTATAAAACAGTCTTCAGAGTTACAGATTTTCATCTTGTTCTGAAAACTGTTCAGTGTAGTAAGTACTTATTAGATACCTTCTATTTGCCTATAAGAGTTTCTCAATCAAACCAAGGTGTACAAAACCATGTATTAAGTGATTTTATACTTTCTTAGGTAGTTTTCAATGAAATAATTTTTGTGGTATGTAGGTTAAGAAAATATAAGACTAAATTATCTAACTTGTTTTCTATTAGAAAAAGTATATAACTAAAATGAAGTTTCTGCACCATGCGACAACAGCTCAGTGTCTCTCAGTGGCCAGGCACTTTTGGCCTTCGGAGAGTATTTCAGCAAAGCACTTCAGGGAAAAGCTCCTCCAGAACATTATGTAGGCACTGCTCCCAGGCACGTGTACAATTTGTGCAATTCTGGGTGTCTAGTCCAGGGTGAGTACCTGATAACTAATAAATCTTCCAGGCAATCTCAGGGTGCCCAGCTGTTACAAAAGAAGTTGGAGTTTTGTAAAGTATAGTATATGTTTGAGAAGGAAATGATTAAATCTACTAAATGTCCAAATATTTTTTTGTCTGGATAAACACAAGATCAAAACAAGTCTAAAACATAATTATGAAAATATTTAATCAGTGAACGTTTCAAGGACTACAGTTTTCCTTTAAATTTAAAATAGGGTGGTTGTTTTTTTCTTCATTGGCATGTCTAGAACCTAGGATGCAATAATATTTGTTAGGTGAAAGAACCTCCACTTTCAGATTATTAGTCACTATTTAATTCCATTATTTAGGTTTGAATTTATTTTGACCTAATGTATTTTTTTTCAAGTTGAACCTATAAAGAATTTAAAACATGTATCAACTTAATAAGACTTTTTTGCACATTTAAGACTATTATTTTAGCCGCACGTATCTTGAGTTATTTAGAATTCAGAAACTAATGAATTTAATTCTTTCTAAATCACCCTGACATCAAGGTGTGACCTAATAAAGAACTTTCGTTTTATGTGCTCTATTTGTCTAGTTTAACTTTGTTCAAGTTCCTATGAAAGACCACTAGGGGGAGCAGTTCCTCAGGCAGAGCAGGATGCTTTGGTGTCTACAAATTCAGTTCATGTGTCACGTATAGAAGACTATGATCTTATTTTTAAGATTATCTTTGCCTTTTTGAAGTTTATCTCATATTCTTTCCAGTAAAATTGTGCTTACCAGGAATAGGTAGGTAATATTTTTTCCGTTTTTTAATTCGTTTATTCCCTACTTGATGATGATGTGTTTCCACCTAGAATGAATGATTCAAAACAATAAAAATAAAATGATTTGTTAAATTCTATTGTTCTAATAAAAACAAGTCTTGTAACATAATCATTTTTACAAGAAGCCACAGGATTTCTGTGGTGCTATCAAGTAGTCCTGCTAAGAATTAGTTACAGTTGCTGAAAGGGCAGCATTTGGCGTTCCCTATAGCTTAGGGTGAGGGGTTTTCAGAACAGTGTAGACTCCCTGCTCCCCTTCCTGTCTTCACACTGCTGGCCCTTGTCCCCACGTGAAACAAGAGCTGTTGGGCGCTGAGAAATGAGGGAGATTGTATAGTATTTTCTCTTCTCCCAAGTATGTATGAGTAGTGTTTTTATACACGCGTCAGGTTACGTGCGCCCCTGCGGCAGGCAGTTGGCAGCTCTACCGTGGATTTCTCACTCCAGCAGTGGACAGCTCGTGCTCTAATCAGAAACGCCACGGGCGGCTGTTACAGGTGTTTCTGGCATCCATATCTTAGTCACGGCCAGAAGTTTTGGTAATTAGCAGAGTAAATGTTTGAAGTAGGTTTTCTTTTGGAAATTAATAGCTCACTGATCATTATAATAGCTAATAGTAGTGGCTCTCATTGGTAAAACTAGAGGTATTCAGGATATGTGAACTAAATTATTTCAGAGTAGTTCCCCATCCTTGCATGGAAAGGATACAAGAATCTAGTGAGGCCTGTATGTAGCTTGTACCCTTAAGGCCTGGTGTATAAGGCTTGACCCCCCCCAAATGGTCTTACTTCCCGCCATTTTGTCCAAAGATTGCCGGTTGCTTGTTGCTGAATGGATTAGGACAATCCCTTCTCTGGAATATTGTCAGGTTTGCCTTAAGTGGACCTTTCATGGAAAGTGGTGGGTAAACTGCCGAAACAGAGAAGTAAGGCTTCACTGAGCTTATGAAACAGGTTGCATAAACTCTTTGCATGCTTGCTAATGAACGTTTATTAAAATTTGTATGTGGGACAGTTGATCTGGGCTTGATTTTTTTTTTTACTACCTTCTTATCTACCTCAAATTTCAGTGGCCAGTAGCTAATTTAAAAGAATGTAAAAGTTGTATATGACCTTATTGACTAGGTCAGCTAGAAACATCAGGTGTTTGATTGGACTGTTATCCAGATTGCTGCTTCCCACTGAATGAGTTTAGAAAGTAGTTTAGTTCTCATCTACAGTCTGCCAAGAGTGAAACTTTGTAGTAAGTTGTGTTGTGCTGAACATTTCCAATGTAGTTTCTTAAAACGTAGGGATTTCACAAAATAGTAAAATTTTAAAACTTTTGGAACCAAAATAGGTGACAACTTTCTATTTTGTCAGATATGAGGATATTAAAACTATAACTACCATTCATTATTACTACCATTTCATAAAACATTTTAAAGTCAAAATCTCAGAGAGTGGACAGTTAGCAATTTTATACTGTCAATAAAGAAAAACTGGAAATATTAAAAATAATTTCAAATGAAACAAGAGGGTTACACCATAACATTTTATTTTACAGTGCTATACTTTGTGCTCTTGTTTTCTGTATATAGGTTTGTCAGTTTGGAGATGTTAAGATTTTGGAGTCTCACAAAATAGTAAAATTTTAATTTAGTGCCACCCAAAAATGGAGTCTGAATGGCCACTTCTTTCTGATACTTCGTTTTTATCACAGTTAATGTTGAAAATCCATTTTCAGCTGGATATGTGAAAATGGAAGCAACTCTTCTGAGGCTGCCTTAGTCAATTCAGAGCATTCTGGGCAAGAAGAGCAGCAGTCCCATCTCCAGACAGGGCTAAAATCTGCAGTGACCGACTGGGTGACCAGTTCATAGGCACTGCAGAAAAGGTCAATGGAATATAGGTGCCTTCAGCCAGGGCCGCAACCTGAGACCTCAGTCCTGAGTGCCAAGCTTAAAGCATTCTGGGAATCAGCTGAGGGAGAGCGGCTGCAGCCAGGAAGGAGGAAGCCTGGCAGTCCGAGGACGAGCCACTGGATTAACTAACTGGTGTATGTACTCCTGCCGCAGCAGAACGCTGCTCACTGCTGATGCCTTGGGTACTGGCTGATTATTAGGATTTACACACTGGACAAATGACTGAAATGAAAAAATACTTTCTTAAATGAAGAACCAAGATGTGGCTCTAGAAGCATTGAGTGAGTGACAGAGATGTCAGAGACAAATTCGGATCCCCAAATAAATACACATGTGTTTGAGCTCTATTAAATCAGCTCAGGTAACTGAGGAGCAATGAAAAGGGAAAAATAAAAGCTTTTTATAATATAAACTTGAATCTGATTTCTCCTTTGTCCCTGGGTACACAAAGGAATATGATTCGAGATTGCCTGTTTCCTAGACATACACTTGTTCAGGGGCTCAGGATTTTTTTTAACAACCGTGGTGAGCATTCCTTTCCTAAAACGAGCCTTTTTAATCCAGTTTGGTGGGGGCAGCGTAGTGGGATGGAAAGAGTAATCATCTGTGATTCAGAGAGTCTGCTTTATAATCACCAGATTGACCTTGAACAAATCAATTTTTTGTACCCCTGGTTTTTTCATTTATAAGAATCAAAATGGCCTTCCTGACTTCAGTAAACCAGATCAGGCCAGTGTTTCAGAAGATCAAACATTTCCTCACAAAGCAGTTTTAATGACCTCAAACAGGTTATGGCTAAAAATTCTTACAAATAGTATATTTAAATGTTTGCAAATAAACTATAATACTTAGGTATTGCAGGATTTTCTTAAAAAGAACTGAAAAGAATGAAAGTAGTTAGAAAAAGGGAAATGGAAGGTAATATGAGTCCTAGTAACATGAAAAACTAACTTAAAGCATGTGTCTAAAGATTTCTTCTCCCAAGTTACAGGATCCTGGTTTCTAATGGTTCTTGGGTACTTTACCTGTAATGCTGCTAAGTGGACCTTTTTTTTTTCCAGAGTCCTTTGTTCTGCTTTTGATTTGCCACTGCTATCAGTGTTGGTAAATATATTTTGTGGTCCAGAATTTTTGTTATTAAGGTTGGCTTTATTGTTGGCTATCCTGTGTAGAGGTTTTCTCTTTACTGTTTACGGAAGACCTAGAGCAAAGGAGAAAACCATTTGTGCATTTTTCTTGGTTCTTGCCTTCTCTCCCTCCTGCTAGCACCAATCAATCACTGCCTTATTGACCTAGAAGGCTGACCTCAGTCTGAGGCAACTATTTCACCATGTGACCATCCCCCTAAAATGCTGAGTGTGCTAATAGGCCTCCAAAATGGTACTAGAGTCTTGGGTCTTCTCCCTAAAGAACAGGGAACCTTTTGCTTGATTCAGATGGCAGGTCAAGGATATCTAGGATACATGGATTGCTTTTAATCACAGCTGAAAATTTTTATGTAATGTAGGGCCTTTTATAGTGTTCATGATTTTCAGGTGATTTCTTCTCCTGAGCACAGAGATTTACAGCCCAGAGGCGCTTAAATGCTAAAAAGAGGATCTTTCATCCCCATTTCCAGCCATTAAGATTTCCATACTCCGTTTTCTTAATACTGGAGAAGTTGGGCAAGAGTTAGAAATAATCTGGTCCAAAAGACTGATCCAGAAACCCGGTTTCTATTAAGTGTTCTTCAGTTACCTTCTATTTAGACCACAAGCCTGCAACAAGTGTGGTTTGCATAGCCCCTGTTCGAAAAAAAAAAAAATTTTGTTCCACAGAAATATGAGCTACAAAATTTTATGAGCAACTTGAGGTTTTTTTACATGCAAGTCGTCACACTGAAGACTGATTCATTCTCTACTACTGGACCATATAAAATACAGAAAGCTATCTGGCACTTTTAACTTCCTTGTCAGTAAACCAAGAGATACTGTGATTCCAAATTTGAAGAAGAAATAGGCACCAATTAAGTCAATTGCCCAGGGTCTCATAAAATCAAGGGTTGGCAAAGATCAGAGAGGGATCTCTGCTCGGCACAGCAACTAGAAATCAGCCTTGGGCCTAGTGCTCTCCCACCACAAGGTGGCACAATTCCCCTTGCCTGAAATCTTTGGTTACTGAAAGAACACTGACTTCCATATCATCATCGTCTTTGCATATAAGTAATTATATCGGACTGCCTCCTCTATGATATTATGTTTCCAGGGGCTAAGCGCTAGCTCACTTTTGAGATATTAACCAGCAAAATGTTTTCCACACCAGCGTAGTGGTAGCTTTTCACAGTTAGTAGCCCCTATCTCATTTTCCTTCATTGCCAATGGTGTAGCTAGAAGGTAATGAAGTCAAAGCCCAGGTTTCAGTTAATATGAAAACAACTTATTTATTACATGATAACCACTTTACATACATTATCTCATTTTTGCAGCGTCACCAAGAGACAGGTACTATTCTCATCCCCATCCTATGGATGAGAAAACCAGGATTACACACAGCCAGAAAATGGTGGTTCTGGGATTTGAGCAGGCTTGTCTGTCTCCAGAGCTAGAGCTCTTAACCACCATGAATCATAAAGAAAAATTAGTTCATAGGGATGTGTTGAAGTCATGTTTCTATGATCAGATAAAATAGTTCATTGGTGAGATAGTCATTGTTCAGAAAGAACTTATGTCCTAAAGTGGGGCCCAAATCCTTTACCAAACTCCACAAGTATTCTTGTACCCTCAGTTCAAACAGTGCTCTACATACCTTTTGCTTTAAATAAAACCAGACCTAAGATATATTCTCTATGGCTCTAAATAAGGTTTTATTTGCCAAAATTTAAATCACTGACCATTTTAAAAAGAATTCAGGTAAATATAAATACAGTGGCTTTTTAAAAATTAATTTGTTCCCAACATGCCAGTAGGGAAGTTTAGTATGTCAAAAGTTCTGAGAAGTCCTTCAGGAAGTAAACCTGTGTCACTTTGTTTAATTCAGTTTGGTTTCCTCCTAAACTGAGTTCTTTCACAGAGCCGTTCTTCCTCCATCCCTTGGAATCAACATTGAAATACCCTTTAGGAAGTGCTGCCCGGTACAGCTGCCTTGAAGAACTTACCATCCTTTCATACACTGCCCTCTGTCATGCCTCTGTGCTTTTGCATATAGAGTACCTTCTTCCTGTAATGTCTTCTCTTCTCCTTCTGGATGAACTGTTACTTGCCCTTCAAGAAACAACTCAAATGTAACCCTCTCTATGAAGTCTTCTCCAGCCTTCTTAGACTGTCTCTCCTTGCTGCTCTTAGTGCACTGAGACTTCTACTAGAGAATCTATATTTCACATTTTCATTATTTTTCATGTTTGTCTCTTGCACTAGATTGTTGTCTCCTTAAGAGTAATGGCCGTGTTTTATTTATCTTATTTTATTACCACCTGCAGCTCTAACTGCACTTGGCACTTAGTAGGAGCTCACCAGATAAATCTGTTGAAGGACTGTTGAGGAAAGTGAGGCTCAGAATGTTTAAGCAACTTAAGGTTACATTGCTATTTCATAGCAGAGTTGGGACTCACACACAAGGCGCCTTGACTCAAGGTATACCGCTCTTTCACTGGGCATGAATAGCAAATTTGTGGCAGAAGTGTAGCTCTTCCCCCACCCATGCCCCATGACAGACAATAATAAACCAAGCTCCACCAAACCCAGCCTTTTGCTCTGGAACTTCAGGCATCACTCCAGGAAACCACTACCAGCGTGGGCCCAGGAGGTAAAATATACTTGTTCTCCTTGCCCTATTCCACGCTATACCTCCTGTCAATCTGTTTTTGCGGGCATGGCGGAGTGGCTGTTGATTGTAGAGTTCCCCCAGTGCTCTGCTAGAGACCAGGCACCCTGAGCTGGCTCTTTGTGGCTTCGCAGCCTCTGTTCCCCTTCAGGGAGACCCTGGGCGGGGGGAGCTAAATGCTCCTAAATGTTCACTTCTCTATCTGCCCCGGTGTTGCCAGCCATTCCTAGAATCCTGATTTGGAAAAGCCACTGCCCCTTGGCACCTGGATATTAGAGCAGATTTTGCTCCCCACCCACTCATACACCAAGGTTTGGCAAATATTTTCTCTTTTAATTTTGTAGAGGCAGTGTTAGAATATTTACTAGTGATAGGAAAGAATATGAATGCAGCAGCCTGGAAACAATCTAGTTTATGGGTCATAAATTTCATCACTAAGGTCTTGCCCAAGACTGGTTTGGCTGACACAAAATTTACTGAGTGTATCACCTGTTCTCCTACTTAACTGCAGTTCTCTCTGGAAATAATCACCCCAAATCCTCCTTTTCCACCCTGCTTTTCTTTGGCTTTCTCTCCCCATCCCCTCAGCCCAGAAAAGGCTATTTTTGTTCACATGACCAAGAAGACGGTAGATCACTAATAGGTTAATGGGCATTGAGGCACCTTCCCTCTTCCCCCTCCTATAAAGAGAAAAGGATGGTTTTCCTTGCTCCTTCTATTGTCTCCTACAGCTTAAGACCTATCAAAAGTTATACCAAAATAAGTTTTCTGCATGCAGCTGTCCTAGAGGTGTCTAACAAGGACAAAGATGAGGCTCATGCTCCGTGCCGTCACACTTCTGGTAAGTCTGGGTGACGGGCTACAGCTGCAACACTAGCTAATACTTACAGAGCACTCACCATATACCAAACACCATGCGAAGTGCTTTGTGTGAATAATCTCATTTACTCTCTATTATCTCTCCATATTATAGATGCTATTCTAATCCTCATTAGAGAAAACTGAGGCTTAGGATAACTTGCCCTACGGCACACAGAAAGTAGAGGGGCCTGGATTCAGACACAGGTCTGTCTGACTCTAAAGTCCGTGACCTTGACTACTGTATTCTAACAGTTAGAACTGTCCAGTAATGGAAAGGGCCACCTGGACAGGTAATGAGTGAGTTCCTGATTTGAGGAGGTGTTTAAACAGGTACTGGACAAACAGTAATCTTAAAACTCTGTGCTACCAGCACAGCTCACTCTAATGTCAGGGATGATTTCCTGTTTGCCTGTATGGCTGCTTATTAGTCATCATTATCATCATCACCTCTAATTAGCACACACTATGTGTCAGGCATCTTTCTGAGGAGTTGTACTTAACATTAACTCATTAACTCATTTATGAAGTAGGTATTATTATCCCCATTTTATAGGTGAGAAAACTGAGAAATAAAGTGACTTGTGACAAGCTCACCCAGCTAATAAATAAACTGATTGTAACTCAGGCATCTGGCTCTAGTCCATTCCCTTAACACTACATTATATTGTCTCAATATTTGACATGTATGTGATACTCTTTTTAAAATTTTATTCTTTTTTATTATCAGAGGTATAATACATATTTGTTGTTTAAAAAAAAAGTCAAATAATATACATTATTTCAACACAAGTTGAAAGTCCTCCATAATTCCATACCCCAGAGATTACTGTTACCCTCCTTAATTATATAGTTACGTATATTTATGGGTTATACTATATATAATACTAATATCTATTTGTGTGTGTGTTTTTACCTCTAACAATATATCTGGGATATTTTTCCATGAGTCTTCAAAGCTCTACTTCATGCTTTTGAATGACCATATTATATAATTTATGTTTTACATTCCATAATCTGACCCCAATTTATCTTTCCAAACTCATCTCCAGCACGTTCCTACTCAGGTACCTCCAGCTACAACAACTCAAGGCCACTTGCTTCTCCTCAGAAATACCAAGTCTCTCCAGGCCACTATGCTGTTGTCTGTGCTACTTGAAATGCCCTCCTCTGGCTTTTCTACCTGTTGATGTTTTACTTTTCTTTGAACACCCAGCCACCTGCCTGCTGCATACACACTGTCTCCACCTACATTTCCAGCCCTACAATTTATTACTTGTCCTCTGTTTATATTTCTATTAAAGCTTTACTACAGACTAACTTGTAATCTGGTCATGTGTGTCTGTTTTCTTGAAAGGACTGTATCTTAAACATCTTAGTATTTCTAGAGCTTAGAGGGAGGTTGATATGTAAATGATTAAAACTGAAGTCCATTTGTGATTTAGGTAAAAGTCAGACTAAACAATCTCAAAGTTTACTTCCAAATCTGAGATTTTCTGTGCCTTTTCTTTACACTGAAATCTTATTTGAGGCCCTTGCAACTAACATTTAACCTTGGAAACCAACTCCTATTTCATGGGGCCAGTTCTGCTTTCACTTCTTTGCAGAGGCTTCAAAAGCCAAGAATTTGGGCTCTTGGCAATGAAAGTTCGGTGAATGTTGTCACTGGGTTTCCAGAGGAGGTGGGGTAGAAAGCACAAGAGCACATCAGGAAACTAGCAGAGTTCCAGGACATCTGGGATTGATTATTCCAGCAAGATGCTCAAGCCAAGAGAACAATTCCTGTACTGGGTTTTTTGTGGGGTTTTTTGTTTGGTGGTAGTGGTGGTGTTGTTTGACATCTGGGCTTTGGCAGCCACGCCTATGGCTTTGCTCAGCAATTCTTGAGGAATGAGCTATGAGCTTGTTTCAGGGCTCACATCTTACTGACTGGACTTCTGCTACAGCAGAGTCCTTCAAAAGACTCTTCTTTTCCCCTTACATGTGCTTTCTTGGTAGGTGTAGGTCTCATTGTCATTTACAGAGAGAAGAATTAGCCTCCGAGAACCAAAAGAAACTCATACTACCTGGGGTCTGAATTGGGTTATACCAATGCTTCCTAATTTCTCCTCCTCCTATCATTCTTTTCAAATCATGGACAAGGAACCAGGAACAGTAAAAAAAAACTCGAGGGAAAAGCAACCTCAAGCTACTGAGGAAATGGATTCACTCCAGCTATTCTGAAGTCTCTCTTTTTAAATACAAGCTGAGTAGAACTTTTGTTCCAGTTTTGAGGACACATGCATTTCTTGTCTGAAGTTACATGTTTTGTACTTTTAGTTTCATTATTATTACCTTCAGTGTACAAAATGTACTTTAGATATGTTCAAAGATTCAAATTCTCAATCTAATTCTCAAACATACAAACATATTGTAATACTGCCCAACGATCAATCACAGTTAGGATTTCAAATATTCTGACCTATTACCCTGGAAGCAAAAGGCATGTACTGCAGAAGAAGGGGGAAGGAAATGTGTTTTGCTAACATTCATTGAGTACATATTCTGCCAGGCACTGGCCTATGCATGTTATATTTGTTATTTTATTGAAAACTCACAACGACTCTATGTCATATGCTATTATTTGCATTTTAGTGATGGAGAAACCAAGGCTCAGAGGTTAAGTGGTTTTTCCAAGGTCATATACTTATTAAGTGGCAGAGGCAGGTTTAAGATGACAGGGCTGACTCCAGTAATATATACTCTTTACCCATCACTCTTAATATAAAATAATAATAGCGTGATATATAGAAGCTTCTTATCGAAACATTCTGACCTATTATCTCCAGCATCTCAGAAAGATAATTCTTCTTCTTATTTTATTCTTATGCCAACATTTATTGAGTACTTAAGACCTGTCAGGCCCTGATCTAAGTGCTGTATTATATGTGATCTTATTATTTCTCAGAAAATCCACTTTTTGAGGAAGGTACTGTTATTTCACTGATGAATAAAGGTGCTGAGAGAGGTTAAGTAAGTTCACCTAGGTCAGAGAGCCTGATTTAAAATCCAGACAGCCTGCCTTCAGAGAGTAAGCTACATTGCCCACGGAGAGCACATTCTGGAGTTAGAGAGACCTGGGTTCCCATCCCAGCTCTGCCTCCTCCTGGGTAATTCAACTTGAACATATCTGTCCTCAGTTCCCCCATATGTAAAACGAGGTTCTGGGGACTTGCCGGCTGATCAGGTGTCCCCATATGCAGTCTCAAATTCCTCAAAAGTCAGAATCCCTATTATGTAGTGAAAGGCAGTGTATTTTTGAACTATGACAGACCTGGGTTCAAATCCTACCACACTTAGCAGCTAGATGATTTTAAACAAGATATTCAAACTTTCTGAGTCTCAGTTTCATCACCTGAACATGTAAGATAAAAATACCTACCAAGGGCTTCCCTGGTGGCGCAGTGGTTGAGAATCTGCCTGCCAATGCAGGGGACATGGGTTCGAGCCCTGGTCTGGGAGGATCCCACATGCCGCGGAGCAACTAGGCCCATGAGCCACAACTACTGAGCCTGCGCGTCTGGAGCCTGTGCTCCGCAACAAGAGAGGCCGCGATAGTGAGAGGCCCGCGCACCACGATGAAGAGTGGCCCCCGCTTGCCACAACTAGAGAAAGCCCTCGCAGAGAAACAAAGACCCAACACAGCCAAAAATAAATAAATAAAATAAAATAAGGTACCACTTACTTTAAAAAACAAAAAAACAAAAAAAACAACCTACCAAATAGGGTTATTTATGAATCAGAAATAATATATGTATGTTACAATATCAGGGGATTGGAAGAAGTTCTACCTTATAGTTATTATTAATACTGTTATGGTTACTGACTAAGAAAACATACTTTCATATACACCAGCAGGCAGAGGGCAAAGTTCCCCATATACCCTCCTACCGTGGGCATCACTGAGAGAGGCTAGAGAATGTTCTCTCCTGGGTGAGATCAAGCAGGAGACAGTCTGCTGTTGGGCCTCCTGTAGGTGTGACTCTGACTGAGGTGGATGGGGACACGATGGGCTGATGTATTCTCTGTGCTCATCTTGTCCCCCCCCCCGCCAGCCAGCATAGTGAGAAAGTACTAACTGTGAGCCACCTCCAGTGAAATGCAATCAGAGTCCTAACTCTCACCCCATAATGACACCCCTCTTTGTCAGAGGGCTCTAAGGGGAAAGCACATGGCCTTTAGAGTCACACTTGCTTGGGTCCAAACCTCCAAGACTTAAGTGATTTAGGCATGTTCTTTTATAGAACATCAGGCCCCCTTCTGTCAAACTAGAGCTATCATGTAGGGTATTTGTAAAAATTAAATACTTTATGAATAGGATCTAGCTCAGTTTTAGGGATTTAGTGTACACTCAACAAAAGAGAACAGTTCAGGATCAATATCATTCTGAGATGAACAAACAGCAGTGATGTGCCAAGGGTCAAGAAGGGGGCAGGTCTACACAAAACACTCTTTGGCTGAAATTTTAAACATTTTTTAAGAAGAATCTGAAGAGCCTCTTTTATTTTTAACTTTGGAGACAACCGTTTCCCCGCAAAAGTTGCCTTATGTTTAGGGACTTAGATATTGTGTGTTTAGCAAGAAAGATAAGTTTAACGTATTCACTTACTTTTTTTTCTGGTCGTGCCCCCGGCTTGTAGGATCTTAGTTCCCCCACCAGGGATGGAACCCAGGCTCTCACCAGTGAAAGCATGGAGTCCTAACCACTGGACCGCCAGGGAATTCCTTCACTTGCTTTGTTATAAACCCAATTTGTATCTCTCACAAGCTGTTAGCTGAAACAGTCTTGTAGGACTTGGTTATAATGCTCAGCATTGAAAGAGACATAAATACTAAATAATATTGCAGCAGACCCCTGTAACATCGGGTTCTGAGAGACTACTAGAAATTGACTAGGTACCTCCAGTTTAGGATTTGGCCAGATCCATAGTACAGGTTGGCATTTTGCCTTACTAACAAGAATAACAGGTGAATCACCCCTAAATGAATGAATCTGGGTGAGGCCAAGCTATCCATATATCCACATTGGAGAGCTGGTTGATGATCAGGGTCAGAACTTACCTCTGCATTAGGGTAAGGAGGTTTTCTGTGTCTCTGCTTTTACAGTGCTCATGTCCATATATGAGGATTTGAATCATCAGACACTGTAGGCGAGGTGAGAAGCTTAACAGTTTAAAGGGAATCAAATAACAAGCACCTTCATTATAAACCAGACTCAGGAGAGCACCAGTGGAACTGAGATGGCACAGGTTTACATTTCAGATGCCTCTACTACTCTTCCTCCTGGTTCCCTTCCAAGGAGGAAGGAGTCTGAATCGAAGGCTCTGTCCCCCTAGGGCTGCACCTGTATCATTCCACTTCACTGAAGCTTCCACTACCATATGTGGCTGTGGAAAACCAAAGTAACAGGCCTGAAAATTGACAGCATGCCTACCTAAAACCCGCAGTGCTTTCCACCAGGATTTTCCAAATAGCTGTAACCAAATGGGTAGATATAAATGAAATCAGTGTACGTGTCCCAAACTTGCATTGCATTCTCATGCTACATAACTTTACTCTTTGGCAGTTTTCCATTGTAAATTTTATTGCTGACCTGTCTATCCAATCAAGATGGAATTATAGGCACCAGATTTGCCCTCCCACGTGAAACAACCAGAAAAGAAAAAGTAGACGAAATATATTTGGAACAATCTTCAAGACAATGAACATTAGGCAACAAAGGACAGTGTTCCCTGAGAGAGGGAAAGCCAAGTGAAATAAACGCTATGATTGCCCCAGATTACTGCTTTGAGACCATCTCCAGGCTGTGATGCAGGGAAGTGGAGCTCAGCAGACGCCCTGAATGGAGGATATGGAGCTAAGAGTCTCAGGAGACTCTCAGGGCAGAGTAACAGAGGAGAGACAGCTGCATAGAAAGAGAATAAGAATATCTGTATCTGTAGTGTGTCCCCTTCAAGTGCGGTTGGCCCTCAGTCTGGGAACCTGCAGATACAGAGGGCCGACCATACTACAACATTTTATACTAGGGACTTGAGCATCTGCAGACTTTGGTGTTGGTGAGGGGGACAGGTGGGAAGTCCTAGAACCAATCCCCCATGGATACCGAGGGACAACTGTATTCAGCAGAGTACTGATTAACACAGAGCTGTAAAAACTGCCCAAGGCTTGAGAAAAGAATCATCTGAAGGTAAAGGAGGGAACAGTGCCCTGTGTTTATACAGGGCCAGGTATAGTGGCCTCTTCACATCAGCCAAACTGGAAAGCCTCATTGTCATGGAGCATTGGGTGGGCTACTCAGAGGTACTGAGGCTTTTGCTTCAGCAATGGGGGTTAATTAGCCCTTGACTAAACGCAGCCCTACTCCCATCTAACCAATCTTAAAAGCAGGACCTAAAAGGACCAAAATGTAATTTAGCTGAATTCCACAACAAAGTAATTTAACTGATTTCCAGAACAAAGTGCAAGAATACTTACAGAAATACAAAAATATCCAACACCAACAAGGTAAAATACACAATGTCTGGCATCCAAACAAAGATTCACGTTGAATCCCTACTCCAGATGGAGGATGTACACATGCCATCAAACATTCATTGCTGGTTGGGCTTCCCTGGTGGCGCAGTGGTTGAGAATCTGCCTGCCAATGCAGGGCACACGGGTTCGAGCCCTGGTCTGGGAAGATCCCACATGCCGTGGAGCAACTGGGCCCGTGAGCCACAATTACTGAGCCTGCGTGTCTGGAGCCTGTGCTCCGCAACAAGAGAGGCCGCAATAGTGAGAGGCCCGCGCACCACGATGAAGAGCGGCCCCCGCTTGCCGCAACTAGAGAAAAGCCCTACGCACAGAAACGCAGACCCAACACAGCCAAAAATAAATAATTAATTAATTAATTTAAAAAAAAAAAACATTCATTGCTGGTAAAATCCAGATGGGGCTCTCTTTCATTGACTTTGTATGGAACATGGTAAGCCCTTACAATGTATATGCTGGGGTCTTTTTTCATTTCAGGAAAGTTATCTCCAACGATTTCTTTGATTACTGTTTCTATTCCAAGTATTATAGTTCCTCTTCAGAAAAACAGAGAATTCTTTGGCTGAATCTCTACTTTGTCCTCCACATCAGCTACTTGCTCATTATATACATTCTTCCTTGTCCTCTGCATTATAGGAAAGCTTTTCAAATTTGTCATATAAATCACTGTTTCTTAAAACTGACAGGCTGTTACACCTCTAGAAGTATTAAAAATGCAGATTCTGGACACTCAGTGTCGTCTGGACACTAAGAACATCTGATTTGATGGTCTGAGGTGGGACTCAGGAGTCTGTTTTCTGTTTCATTTTTGTTTTGTTTTTTACTGACTCTTGCAATTCTAGACTGAGAAAATATTGTTCAACATCATTACAGCATGTTAAGTTGCTCTTCCCTATTTTCAATGTGGATTTGAATTTTTTAAATTTCTTGTTTCCCTGAAATAAATTCCTTCTTTTTTTTCTTTTTCTTTCTTTCTTTTTTTTTTGTTTTTTTGGCCATGCTGCGTGGCTTGTGAGACCTTAGTTCCCTGACCAGGGATCAAACCCAGGCCCCAACAGTGAAAGCACGGAGTCCTAACCATTGGACCACAAGGGAATTCCCTGTTTCCCTGAAATTCCTTCTTAATTCAGCCTTAGCATTTTAATCTCATCTCATCTTTTGGCCTCAAATTGTCATCCTTTCATTTTAAAGTTTTCTCTCCTTACAGGTTTATAATCCCATTACATAGCTGCCATCCATGTGTTTATGCTTCCCTTGAAGAAGCTATTCTGATCCTTACAACTTATTTTCGTAGGGTTTTCTTTTTCTCTGAATCTTCAAAATGAAGTCCCCTTTCTTCTGTTATTTACTATTTTCATACTTATTACATTAAGTTAACCTGAAATGAGATAAAATATCTCCACACCTGCCGATACATGTGTGTGTGTGTATTGCTTTTTTTTGGCCACACCGCACAGCTTGCGGGATCATAGTTCCCTAACCAGGGACTGAACCTGGGGCCCCTGGAGTGAAATCACAGAGTCCTAACCACTGGACCACCAGGGAATTCCCATGTGTGGATTGCTTTCGACTCTGCCTTCTTGAATATTAGTTGATCTTTACCAACTTTTCCTCTGACATTGAACTAATTTGGGTTTTATGTAGAGACATCACTACCGATCTTACCTAGTCTTTAGCGTGGGCTGTTAGTATGCTGACTGGCTGAACACAACTGTTAGTCACATCTCTTGCCACATCCTACTACTAGGCAATGAACTTCCAGGGTTGTCTGAGCTCCCTGGAAGGGGAATCAGTGCTCGGGTAATGATGGCTAGACAAGGTGTTCCTTATTCCAACACAACCTTTAGTGCTTTCACAAGATTCTGCTACTGCCATACCAAGTTTCCAGGATTAGGGTATTACTCTTCTAAAACTCTGGTCCAGGCACAGATACAACAAAAGTTTCTGTAGTCGTATTCTCCCTTAGCACATCTAAGAATGTGAAGAATTTTCAAAAGAGAACACTTTAAAAAAAAAAAAAGAAAAGAAAAAGAGAAGGAAGAAAAAAAAGGAAGGAGAGAGAGAGGGAAGGAAAGGGAAAACACACACACACACACACACACCCACCCACACACACACACACACACACATCTCCCCTCACATTTTGCTTACAGGCCTGGGAGCAAATGTAAAAAACCAGCCAGTATTCACCTTCCTTAGCAGCTGAATTGCCGTTCGGAGCTCTCCTTTGGCAAAGCAGATCCTGCCCATGTTATAAAAAGTTTCAGCCACTTTTTTACTACAGTCACCATAGCTGATGACCTGAGACTTCAATAAAGCCTTTAGCAGTCTGTAAGCCTCCTAGGGGATAAAAAAAATTGTACATATTTTTAATTCACCTGGTAATTCTGAAGGAGCACGCTGGTTGTATTCCATGAGCTTTTCAAACCTTGCGAAAAACTGAAAGAATAGAATGAATACACATAATATTTTAACCTAGATTCACCAACTGGCTATCATTTTGCCACATTTGCTTTCTCTTTAAAAAATTATATGTATATGTAATAGGTAACATTTTTATATACATATATAAATACATACACATATATATTTTTGTTGAAAATAAGTTGTGCTTAAGATACTTTACTCCTAAATACTTAAGCATGTATCTTCTTAGAACAAGAACATTTTCCTACATAACTACAATAACATTATCACTCAAAATTTTTTACATTGATATAATATTAATATATGCTCTGTATTCAAATTTCCCAATTGTCCAATAATGTTCTTTATAACTTTAAAAATCTAATATCCAATGAAGAATCACATATTGCATTTAGTTTTCACAATCCTTTAGTCTTCTTTAATCTGTAGCAGTTCTGCCCTTTCATAATATTGGCTTTTTTTTTTTTAAAGTCCAGGCCAGTTGTCTTTCAGCTCAACTCTCACTCTTAACTACTTACTATACAGCATATGATTTAGAGAAAAATTAAGTATACATTGGAAGTTATTTATAGAACAACATTGCTTGTACTCATTGGATTTCCCAATGTGCTTTCTTTAGAGGGAGTGAAGAGGTATAGTTATTGCTGGCACCCTCAAGAATGGCACATCACCCTCTGCCTGTGTTAACTATGTTGACATTTATAAATAGAACATTTCTTTGGAACTGGGTTGAACATGTAATCAACATCCTTATATATGGCATGTCAGAACAAACATAAAAAGGATGTCAGTTGTTGCTTTCCAGGAAACATTGCCAATAATTTAGGAGTCTCAAGGCTCTATATTATCTTTGCATTTTTCAGAATAGGAAGACATGCATATAAGTAGATTTTCCTATTTTTTCAGTGTACAAGTCTTTCACCTCCTTGGTTAAGTTTATTCCTAAGTATTTTATTCTTTTTGATACTTTTGTAGATGGGAGTGTTTTCTTAATTTCTTTGTCAGATTGTTCATTGTTGGTGTATATAAACGCAGCAGATTTTTGTATGTTGATTTTGTATCCTGAAATGTTTTTATATCCTGCGATTTATTAGTTCTAACAGTTCGTGTGTGTGTGTGTGTGTGTGTGTGAAATCCTTAGGGTTTTCTACATATAAGAATATAAGATCATATAATCTGCAAATAGAAATAATTCACTTCTTTCGTTCCAATTTGGATGACTTTTATTTCTTTTGCTGGCCTAATTGCTCTGGATAGTACTTCCAGGACTATATTGAATAGAAGTGGGCAAGAGTAGGCATCCTTGTCCTGTTATTGATCTTAGAAAAAAATGCTTTCAATTTTTCATCACTGAGTATGATGTTACCTGTGAGCTTTTCATATATGACCTTTGCTATTCCTAGTTTGTTGAATGTTTTTATCATAAAAAGATGTTGAATTTTGTCAAACATTTTTTCTGTATTCTTGCAATGAACATGTGATTTTTATCCTTCATTCTGATAATGTAGTGTATCACATTGATTGTATTTCATGTGTTGAACCATTCTTGCATCCTAGGGATAAATTCCACTTGGTCATGGTGTGTGGTCATTATAATATGCTGGTGAATTCAGTTTGCTAGTATTTTGTTGAAATTTTTGCATCTATATTCATCAAGGATATTGTTCTGTAGTTTTCTTTGCTTGTAGTCTTTTCCTAGCTTTGGTATCGAGGTAATGCTGGACTCATGAAATGAGTTTGGAAGCATTCCTTCCTCTTCAATTTTTTGGGAAGAGTTTGAGGAGGACTGGAGTTAATTTTTCTTTAAATGTTTCATAGAATTCACCAGTGAAGCCATTTGATCTTGGGCTTTTCTTGTTGGCACATTTGAACTCCTTACTAGTTAAAGTTCTATTCAGATTTTCTATTTCTTCATGGTTCAGTCTTAGCAGGTTGTATGTTTCTAGGAATTTACCCATTTCTTCTAGGTTATCCAAGTTGTTGGAATGTAATTGTTCACAGTAGTCTCTTATAATCCTTTTAATTTCTGTGGCATCAGTTGTAATGTTTCCTCTTTCATTTCTGATTTTATTTATTTGTGTCTTCTCTCTGTTGTTCTTATTTAGTCTAGCTATTCATTAGGATTGATTCCAGTAGCTCAGGCCCCTGGTTCTCACAAAGTGTGCTTCTCTGGGTAGAGTAGGCTGGCTCTTCAGTTGAACCCGTGTAACTTTCTCTTTGGCTTCCTTCTTTTTCTGATCTTTCATGCATTTCTTTCATGCATTTCAGGAATTTATCCTGGCCCTTAGAGTGCTTAATATGCTCAATATGTACATTAATCCTCTTGGCAAGAGGATTACCCTTAACTTGTTTGTTTATAACAATGCCAACAGCAAGCTGGGTAACACTGTAGACTCTTCCAATTTTGCCATGGTAACATTTCTGGGCATTCCTTTTTGAACAATGCCCATTCCCTTACTGTATACAAGATTACCTTTCCTGTAGATCCCCAAGGATGTGGCCAAAGAAATAACTCCATGTTTTCTAAAAGGCCTAGAGAACATACAGTGGATGCCTCTCCTCTTCCCCTTTGTGTTCATCGCTTTAAGGAATTACTGGAAGATGGCAGTTCTGGCCAATGGGTCCTGTTTATTTTTTATCAGTGGCAGATTAAACCCCTGTTTGAAAAAAAATGTTATATTTCATGGGAACACAATTCCCAAATCATCTGAGTTTCTGTTATGGTCCTCTAGAACAGGCTGAGAGTCTCATCTCAGGCTTGAGGTTGGGAGAAAAAGCTCCTTTTAAAATGGAATTATCCCACAGGAAATGTGTTATAAAATTCAGCAAAGTAACTCAATAGTTATTGAGCACCTACTATGTGCCAGTTACTGTTTCAGGCACTAGGGACACTGCAGTGAACAAAACAGACAAAACCCTTGTCCTCATGGAGCTTGTTTCCTAGTAGTAAAGGTGACCTGTCCACAGTCCTGCTTGTGGTTTAGATTCAGAACCACCTGGCACTCAAGACACTTTTGCATCTCTGTCTAGGAGCTTGGTACACTTGGTTAGAAGCAGAGAGCTGTCAGGCATTGGTACTGGTGTCTTATCACAAAGTCAAGATGTTCACTGTATCAGAACATAACAAGGATAAGCTATGAGATTCTGGCCAAGTACTTTCTTGGAAACTAAATTAAAATATTAGGTCAATCTGTGGCTTTACATTAATCTTTGGAACCAACAAAAAATATTGCAGCCACTGTAAAAAAAAAAAAAAGTCACAAACCACCACAAGGTTTTTTGCCTCTACAAGTGGCAATTAAAATAGAACTAAAGAAAATGTCATCATTTATAAAAATGTTCAAATGTGGAATAAAAAAAGCTTTTTCTTCATTCCTTGAAAAAAAATTCATACTTATTAAGTGCCTAGAAACTTACTCTTAAACTGGTTGTCACATGGCCAACAAGACCATGTCAGATCCACACCTGTTTCTCACATGCCTGAGGAAGAATAAAGTTGGCTGGGTCAGGTCAAAGTCACATGGGATCTCATGACGAATAAAGGTCTTCACTGCTTTCATGCTGAACTCAGTACATAAAGTACTTGAGTTTTTGAGTAACAGTTTAGACTCATGGGACTTCTAAGTAAAAGGTCAGCAATCAAAAGCATTTTCTATAACTGTTTTTTTAATGTGAAAACAAAAGTTTGATTAATAAAGAATTGAAGACCGGAAACTGAGAAGGAAATAATATATCAAGGGTAAAAGAAACTATCAGCTATATCCAAAGATAAAAGCCAATTTTGACTTAAAATATTAAATTTACAGGACCAGAGATTATATGTATCCAGGATTTGAAGGATCTCATGTTTCAAGATACAAGAAAAATACTTTTTTTTCTTTACTAATATTGCAAGCTGCACCAGCCCTATTTTTACTGCTGGCTTTACCTGAGCCTTCTCTGAGCTCCAGTTTCTGAATTATGAGATGAAGAAGGCTGTCCCAATCTAATAAACAATCTAGCAATTACATTTATGAGTTGATAACATTTACCTGTTTTTCCCCATTTTGCACAAGCCATTTGCAAAATTCTTCAATGGTCGTCAGTGTTTCATAATCCTCTGGGCCCAATGTTGTTTGATATGCAGTGATGCTTTTTATAAAATACATCTCAACAGCATCTGCAAAAAAGGGAAACAATTATTTAAGGCAATATGCTAGCCTTTACAAGTGTCTAATTTCAGCTTTAGCTAAATTAATTAGACAATTGCATGCTTAAAGCCCATGCCTGTCCTCTTTCCAGCACTCATAAAAGCCTCAAAAAGTCTGAGATATAATTTGATGGCATATCAGATGATGTTCTGATTTTATTCTCTTGATGAAATGCATGGACTTTCTGTAGGAAAAGAAAGCTTATGTCTGAACACTCTTATCCTGAGACCTAAAATAACCATCATATTAAACTCCCAAGTGCAATGCAAGACTATGTTTTTAGCTAAATTAAAATCTGATGGAGATTACTGCTTACTGGGGTTTCTGTTCAGTGTATGTGTGTGTGGAGAGAGAGGGTGAGTTTTGATTTTCAAAGAACTTTAAATATACAGTTGTTATTGTTTAAAAATTTACTTCTAATGTTGTCTTTTTTTTCCAAACATAATAGATGTTTATGTAATCAATCTAGAAAATGCAGAGAAGCAAAAAGAAAATGAACATTATCTCCATACACATCACTCAGGAACAGGCACTAACATTTTTTTTTAACCACTGTATTAAGGTATAATTTGTATACCACACATTCACCCTTTGTAATTATACAGTTTGATAAGGTTTTAGTAAATTTATATAGTTATATAATCATGATACATGATGTGATCACACAATATATAGTCTTTTCAGGCTGGATTCTTTCATGTAGCATACTGTTTTTAAGGTTCATCCATGTTGTTGCATGAATTAGTACTTTACTCCTTTTTATTGATGAGTAGTTTTCTATCATATGGATATATCACATTTTGTTTACACATTCACAAGTTGGTGAATATCCGTGTATGTGTATACAGTCTACTATGTTTATACACATACTTATCAGTTCCAATTCCATTCCTTTCTGTGGATTTGAGTTACCATCTGCTGTCATTTTCTTTCAGCCTAATGGCTTCCTTTAGTATTTCTTTTAGGGCAAGACTGCTACCAACAAACCCTGTTTTTGTTAATCAGGAAATATCTTTATCTCACCTTCATTTTTGAAGGATAGTTCTGCTGGATGTACAATTCTTGGTTGAATTTTATTGCAGTATTTTGAACATATTATTCCACTGCCTTCTAGCCTTCATTTATCTGATGAAAAATAAACCATTAATCCTATTGTTGTTCCCCTGTACAGAGTTGTTTTTCAACTGCTGCCTTTAAGATTTTCTCTTTGTCATTCAGCAATTTGACTTTGTCTAATTATGGTTTTCTTTGTGCTTACCTTACTTGGCACTGAGACTTTTGAATATGTGGATAACATTTTTATCAAATTTGGGAACTCTGGGGCCATTATTTCTTTAGATGCTTTTCTGCCTCATTCTTTCTCCTCTCCTTACGCAGCTCTCATTACGTGAGTGTGGGTACATCTGCTATTGTGCCACAGATCTCTTATGCTCTGTTCATTTCTCTTCAGTATCTCCCATCTCTGTTCTTTGGATTGGATCATCTCTAGTGACCTACTTTTGAGCTATCTCTATCTTTTCTGCTATCTCAAATCTGATGTGATCATTAACACATTTTTCATTCAGTTACTATATTTTAAAACTCTAGAATTTCCATTTTAGCTGGTTTTTAAAAGTAGTTTATATTTCTCTATTGAGATTTCCTATTTATTAAGTAATTTTCATAATATTTTCTTTTAATTCTTTGAACAGTTTCCTTTAATTCTTTGAACATATTTATGATAGCTGCTTTGAAGCCTTTGCTAAATCCAACATCCAGCCCACTTACAGTCAAGTTCTTTTTCTTTTCTTTTCTTTATTTTTATTTCTTTATTTTTTTTGGCTGTGCTGCTCGGCTTGCGGGATCTTAGTTCCCTGACCAGGAATTGAACCCAGGCCCTCAGCAGTGAAAGCATGGGGTCCTAACCACTGGACAGCCAGAGAATTCCCTAGAGTCAATTTTTCTGAGTCACAGGTTCCTGCCTCCTTGTATTCTTGTCTCTTTTTTGCTGACAACTGTATATTTTAGATAATATATAGGAGCAATCACAGATTCTGATACATCTTTGTGGGATTTTGTTTTGTTTTGTTTTTAAACTACAGAATCTGTCTCCCCCATGGAGCTTGGAGGCTAATGTCTTTGCTCTGGTGTTATTTTTGTGTGCGTTTGTTTTTTGTTTTTGTTTTTGATTAATAGACTTTTTAGAGCAGTTTTACATTCATAGCAAAATTGAGTGGAAAATACAGAGATTTCCAATATAACCCTGCCCCCAAATATGTACTTACAATGGTTAATTTTGTGTGTCAACTTGACTGTGCTAAGGGATCCCAAATAGGCTGGTAAAGAATAATTTCTGGTGTGTCTGTGAAGATATTTCTGGAAGATATTAGCATTTAAATTAGTATACTGAGTAAAGAAGATCTACCCTTACTAACATAGGCAGGAATTATCCAATCCATTAAGGGTCTGAATAGAATCAAAAAAGGGGAAAGGAAGAGCGATTTGTCTCTTTCTTTTCTTGAGCTGAGAAATCCATCTACTCCTGCCCTTTGGGCCTTTGGGCGCCAAGACTTACGTCAGTGGCCCCCACGTCCCCCAGTTCTCAGGCCTTTGGCCTCAGACTGGGATTTACACCATCAGCTCCCCTGGTTCTCAGGCCTTCAGACTCAGACTAAATTATACCACCAGCATTCCTGGTTCTTCAGCTTGCAGATGGCACATTGTGGTACTTCTCATTCTCCATAACCATGTATGAGCCAATTTCTATAATAAAGCTCCTCTTTTATATCTCTATCTATATATACTGTTGGTTATGTTTCTCTGGAGAACTCTAACACAGATTTTGGTATCAGGAGTGGGCTCAATAACTTGGACTCCCACTCACCAAGGCCAGCCTGGTTATGGCCACTGTGGTCTATGTCTTTCATCCTCTGTTGAGTGATCTGTATGTAGACTGGGGGGTACATTTAAAGCTCTGCCACATTTCAAGTCTCCTTTGCTTGTTACTTTCTGCTGGACTCTCCAGTGTCCCCTGCATGTGTATGTGGTTTCCCAGTTGGCCAGGGATGTTGGAAAGCTCATCTAGCCTTTCTATGGCTCTCTCATTTCAAGGTTCTTCCGGTTAAAATTTATGATTGGCCTGTGACTGACACCAACCAGTACGGCAAATTCAGGCTAACAAATATCAGGCGATCCCCAATTCATTTCCTACTAAGTCGGCCACTTTTATCTGATAAATCTGTAGGTTTTTGCCCCTTGCTCTAAACTGAGTCAGCGGTCTTCTCTGACAGCAAAGCTGCTGGTTCTCTTGGCTAGCTCCATGCTGATAGAATTGCTATTCTCAAGGACTAAGCTGGGGCAGCGGATGGACAGGAGCAGCCCCACGCAAGATGCCAGAAAGACTCTCTCTTTATCTAAAGCTCTAACAGTTTTTTGAGAATGATTTGCAATCTGTTTGCTGCTTATCTATTTCCAGTGCACTGAAATGGGTGTTTTTGATCATTTTATTTAGTTTGTGTGTGTGTGTGTGTGCATTTGCTGTGTATGTTGAGAGTGTATACAGACCTCTTTACAAAGCCACAGCCAGAAGTCTCTGCCTCTGTTTACATTTTGATGTACATTTTGATGCAGTTCTACTTACTTTGCAGTTCATTTTTCATGTTTACATATAAGTAACTATAAACAGTAGTATTTTCTGTGTCCTAAAAATTCAACTTATTTTTTCCTTAATGATGTTTTTTAAAATTAACCTTCTCTTTACTTATAAAATCTGGTCCTTTTATTTATTTTATTTTATTTTAGCCACGCTGCGCGGCTTGCGAGATCTCAGTTCCCTGACCAGGGATTGAACCCGGGCCGTGGCAGTAAAGCCTGGAATCCTAACCACTAGGCCACCAGGGAACTCCCAAAATCTAGCCCTTTTAAACACTACAAAATTCTATCTAGTTAATATACCAAATTTTCCTTTCATTTATTGATAAGGTTGTTTCTAATTTTTCACAATTACAAATACTGCCACAGTGAACATCCTTATACATGTTTCCTTTTCAATTTTACTAGATATATCAAATTGGTCCCCCAATTTCATATCAATTTACACTATCACTCCCAACAGCTATGAATGAGCAGACCTGTTTACCCACTGTCTGGCAAAAGCCAGATATTTTCAAATTTTTAAAATTTTCACATAGGATGGGTGAAAGCTTGATCTCATTACACTTTTAAAATATATATAGTTGTAAGATGTGTGACATCCTGCCAAATTGCCCTTCAGGGAGTTTGTAATCAAATTGTTCTCATCAATCACAAATGTTACCCTTTTTAAAATGTTGACAATTTGATAGAAGAAAATTGGCATCTTTGCTGTTTTATATTATTTCTTGATTATTGTAAAGTAAATGTAAATTTTAGCTCTTACATTTAGGACAGTGATTCATTTTGAGTTAATGTTTATGTACAATATGAGAGTGTTTGGGGGGTTTTTTTGGTGTGTGGATACCAATTGTTCCAATACTATCTGCTGAAAAGACTATCATTTACACATCGAATTGCTTTTGCACCTTTGTCAAAAATTAATTGGCCATTAATTAAGTCTATTTCTAGACTCTCCTTGTGTTCCAATGATTCTGATTTCTGTCTATCTCTTCACCAATACCACTCTTGCTAACTGTTGCTTTAGAGGAAGTCTTAAGATCAAGTGGTGTGATTCTCTCCAACTGTACTATTTTTAAAAATTGCTTTAGCTTCTTGGTTTCTTTGCTTTTCCATATAAATTCTAGAGTCGGCTTATCTATATTTACAAAAATTGCTACTGGGATTTTGATCATAATTGCATTAAATCCATAGACTGATTTGGGAAGAACTGACCTCTTTACTATATTGAGTCTTCCAATCCAAGAACACAGTGTGTCTCCATTTATTTAGGTCATCTCTGACCTCTTTGATCAGGATTTTGTAGTTTTCAGGACATAGATCCTGTATATATTTTGTTAGATTTATACCTAAGTGTTTCACTTGGGAGGAGGGGACCATTGTAAACGATATCTTTAAAAATTTTGGTTTCCAGTTGTACCTTGCTAATATACAAATATGACTGGTTTTTGTGTGTTGATCTTGTACCCTATGACCTTGCGAAGCTTAAACTCACTTACTAGATCTAGGAGATGTGTAGATTCCTTGGAATTCTAGATTCCTTGGCCAGTCATGTTATCTACAGATAGAGACCATTTTATTTCTTCTAAGCTGTATGTCTTTTTCTCGCCTATTACACTGGCTAAGACTTCCAGTACTATGTTGAGTAAGAGTAGCGAGTGAACATCTTCCCTTTGTTCTTAATCTTAAGAGGAAAGCATTCAGTCTTACTGTTAAACATGATGTTAGCTGTAGGTTTTTTGTACAGGCCTTTTATCAGATTGAGGAAGTTCCCCTTCCATCATGAAAGGATGTTAAATTTTGTCACATGCTTTTTCTGCATCAACTGACAAGATTCAGGTTTGAATACTGAACCAGCCTGACATTCTCAAGGAAAAAACCTCACTTGATCATGGTGTATTATTCTTTCTTTATATATTGCTATATATTTTGTTGAGGATTTTTTACATCTATGTGCATGAAAGGTATTGGTCTATAGTTGGTTTTTTTGTTTTGGTTTTGTTTTTTCTTCCAATGTCTTTGCCTGATTTTGTTATCAGGGTGATGCTGGCCTCATAAGATGAGTTGGGAAGTAATCCCTCTTCCTCAATTTTATGAAAAGATTATGTAGGATGGGTGTTATTTCTTCTTTGAATGTTAAGTAGAATTACCCAGTGAAATCACCTGGCCTTGGAGATTTCCTTCTCAGAAAGTTAACTACAAATCCTTTTTTTTTTTTTTTAATAATTAGGGTCTATTTGAGTTATCTGTTCATCTTGGTTGAGTTTGTTTTTTATTTTATTTATGGTATTTCATGACAGGCACAAGTCTTAGGTCTTTTTATAATTAAACCTATCAATCTCTTCTTTTCTGGTATATCTTTGTGTGCTCAGAGAGTTCTTTCCTCCAATTTTTAACTTCAGTACATTTTATTCCAGTACTGTACTTTCTTCTGGCTAATTTATATTTTTTAGTTTTGATGTAAAAAATATTACTCCATCTGGAATTTAGTGAATGCTAGGAGGTGACGATCCAGATTTTCCTTAAAGTTAAAAATTAGTATCCAAGAAAAGAATAAGGTGGCCTTGGAATCTCCTAACTCTATAATCATAAACTTTTTCTCATAAAAAACAAATTTTACATATTCACAAATAGATTAAATTTCTTAATAACCATAACTAATTTTTTTTTGTATTTTTTGTAATAGATTGGAGTGTAACTGCTTCACAATACTGTGTTAGTCTCTGTCATACAACAAAGTGAATCAGCCACATGCACACACACATCCCCACATCCCCTCCCCCATGAGCCTCCCTCCCACACTTCCCATCCCACCTCTCTAGGTATAGCAAAGCACCGAGCTGATCTCCCTGTGCTATGCTGCTGCTTCCCACTAGCTATCTATTTTACATTTGGTAGTGTATATGTGTCGATGCTATTCTCACTTCGCTCCAGCTTACCCCTCCCCGCCATGTCCTTAAGTCCACTCTCTATGTCTACGTCTTTATTCCTGCCCTGCCACTAGGTTCATCAGAATGAGTCCAAAAATTCATTCACGGAATTTTTTTAGATTCCATATATATGTGTTAGCATACGGTATTTGTTTTTCTCTTTGACTTACTTCACTCTGTATGACAGATTCTAGGTCCATCCACCTCACTACAAATAACTCAATTTCATTTCTTTTTATGGCTAATACTCCACTGCATATATGTGCCACATCTTCTTTATCCATTCATCTGTCGATAGACATTTAAGTTGGTTCCATGTCCTGGTTATTGTAAATAGTGCTGCAGTGAACACTGTGGTACATGACTCTTTTTGAATTATGGTTTTCTCAGGGTATATGCCCAGTAGTGGGATTGCTGGGTCATACGGTAGTTCTATTTTTAGTTTTTTAAGGAACCTCCATACTGTTCTCCATAGTGGTTGTATCAATTTACATTCCCACCAATTTTTAAAAAATCAAATATATAGATGGAGCACAAATACTGTGAGTATTCACAAGGACATTCTTTAAATGAGCAAGAGGATTAGCTAGAAAACACAGAATACGAAGCTTCAATTAACATTCATGCTAAAGAAAACAATATTCAAAATATCCAAATAATTTCTGAAAACTAAAAAAAAAAAAGTTTATTTAATAACATGGGGGAATACAAGAGTGGAAAAAAGTAGGACACAAAGCTTTCCCTATAATATCCTCCCTCCCTCCCTCCCTCTCTCTCTCTCTCACACACACACACACACACATACACACACTTTTCCTCTCTCTCTCTTTTTCTCATATATGACTGGAAAATAATGTCCACCAAAATGGATTACTTTTATAAGCAGAGAAAATCAACATTTAAAAAATATTTAAGTTACATTCTTTACAGATCCCCAACTCCTCCCGATAAACCACTGAATACATTCGTGTCCATTGATTGGATCACGCCGGGTGAGCATGGGACAGTGTCCTCCCTTACCAGTTCCTTTGCGTCTCTCCCAAAGCTGCCCACTTTGAAAAGGATGACTCTGCCTAAGGAAGGACTACTGTTGCATGAGTTCATGACTTGGCTTTCCTCTAGAACCCCCAGTACCTCACTTTTGAATGTAAATCAAGAAAATTCTAGCTGCTACAAACATTCTCTCATATAAGCCAGAGGAAGAGTCAAGGAGGCTGAGAGTGGAGGAAGATGAGGGGAGGAGCCAACGTTTTTCTCTTTTATCACTGGACCTCCTCACTAACTGATACATCTCGGGTCACGTTCATAGCGTGGAGGATTTCTGCTCTTTATGCAGGTGAGTTTTGCTGAGACTCTAAGGGAATAAAGGAAATGGAAATCAGTTGATCTTACTGGTTTTGATGTTCCAACTAATTTGGGGAGATAGGATTGTGCCTAAAATCATGCCTAAATGATTTCCTACAAAATGGTAGCCAGTCTTATCTTTCCATCACAGACATGAATAGCTACTTATAATCTGTCCATATTGATAGATAGACCATTCCATTTGCCAATGTGCTTCCCTCCTATGACCGGGAAGTGTTAATATCTGCAAAACCACCTCTTCTACCTACCCCTGTGTTGGGCCTCTCCAGACGTGGCATAAGCCTTGGCTAGTAACGCGCTCGCCTCTGCAGCTTGGGGGCTGACTTCAGTGAACAAAGAAACACAGATAGAATGGGCCTGGAATTGAGAAAATCATGACAAGGTAAGTACCCAAATGACAGTGTTTCACTGTGGATTTTATAGTAGCTCTCATAGAATTGTTAGTTGATTGAAAGCTGATATGTATATAATCATAGAGTTACACGAGAGATGAGTTTGAGTCCCAGCTCTGCTACTTCCTAGTTGTGAGTCTTGAGCAAGTAATTTTACCTTCATATGTAGAAGGACTATTTAGTTTCCATTGATTAGGGTTTGGGAAAGATTAAATGGGATGGTGCACGCAAAGCACCAGGCACAGTACCCTTCACATGTAAGTTCTCAATAAATGTCAGCTATGATTATTTCTATTACATTTCATAGCAGAAATAAAATCATAACTTTAGCTCAGCCTTTCAAAGGTTCAGTATCAAAACAAAGTCTAGTGAAGCATGAATCCTAGAGCCATACTTCTTGGGTTCCCATCTTAGCTCAGCCATTTACTGTAACATAAGGCAAGTCACTAATTTCTCTGACTATAAAACAGGGGTGACAAAAATAGTATTTATCACAAACAGTTGTAAAGATTAAATGAATACATGTAAAGTGTTTAGAATATCACCTGGAATGTAGTAAGCACTAGAGAAGTATAGATTTTATTATTATTATTATCTGAACTGAAATGGAAGGAGTAACAATCTGGAAAGAGAAAGAAGACAGAAAACATCCAGTCCACACGCACCAGCAAGAGAAGAGCCACCTGTACTTCATTTGTCACAGGCCAAACACCATGAGGTGTTTCAAGGAACTCCAGAGATTATCAGACAATACTTTAGAGCTAAGACACTGTGCAGAGTTGTTATGAGTACAGGCTCTGGAGTCAAATTTTCTGAGTTCAAATCCCTACCCCCCCCACTTGTTAGCTACACAACTTCAACTGAATTAGCTATAGTTCTTTGGGCTTCAGTTTCCTCATCCTTAAGATTAAAAAAAAAAAATGGCACTTACTTCATATGCTTATTTCATGGATTAAATGAATTAATATATCCTCAAGTGCACATGGTAAAAGCATTCCATAAATTTGAACTATTATTTTTGTTGTCATTAGGAAACACTGATTATTTATTGTTTTATCCATTCTGATCTGATCTGACCACTGCTTTAAGAGAGTCTTGGACACACCAGATTGGCTTTCTCTGTAAGCAGTGGACTCCCTGTTTTCAGGGCAGCATTCCCTAACATCTCTCCATGGTGTGATGTTAATAACCTGGGATTTTTGGATTGTCTGCAATGCCTTTTCTTCAGTAGCAGACTGTTTTCACATACACTGTTGGATGGCATTACACCTTTTCTGTGATAAAGGAAATCCAGTACTGTGATCTGTTTTTGGTTATGAGAGATACCTGAGGCCATGAGCATGGTTCTCATTTGAGGAGAGAAAAGGTGAATTTAACTAGCAGTTTCAAGGGACGTTTCAAGTACATGATACATATAGTGCCCTACTCTGTTTCCATTATGATAAACTCAACATTCCTTTGTATGTTTAGTTTTGTTTTCCCCTCTGCATTTGTCAAATTACTTACCTACAAGCAAAACACACTTATGGTGGTTTAACCATAAACTTTGAGATACAACCAGCTAGACTAGTTTAACGGACAAATGACGGTATTGCACCAAAATATCATAAATTTTCATTTAAAAAGTCCTTTGCATTTGCTAAAGACTTAAGTTCAGTTGCCCCTATGGCCTGTTTCCCTGGAGTAGACTTTCTCAGCTCCCTCTTCCCAGCACAGACAGAGGTGAGGGAAGCCTGGTAGGGGAAATGCTGTCTTAAATCAGGTCACACAGCAGATAGGCCCACTGTGAGTCGTTGTTCTCTGTCCAGGTCATTTAAAGTTGAGGAAGGTCTCTTGTGTGGATCTGGAGGAAAATCGATCCCATCCCCTGTTCTGAGAAGCCCAAGCGTCCCTGGCCCTGGGAACTGGGCCTGGGGCCAAACAAGCCCACCTGACCGGGGCTTCAGCCAACACACCTACCTGCTGCAAGTACTGGACGGCCTGGTCATGGTTCCTCCTCAGCTGCTCGATCTGAGCAATTTCCTCATAAAGACCAACCAGATCTGATGTCCTATCACCCTTAGCAGCAATAACATTGTCAATTGCCTTTTCAAAGTATGCCAGAGCTAGGTTTAACCTGCGGTTGGCCAAGGGGGCTCTATAAGAAAAGGGACAAGAATGGAAAGTCACAGAGAGGCCACTTGCTTTGTAGATGCAAAAGGAGCTGATTCTAAGAACTAAATGATTTGGCCTTCATAGGCCAATCATCTGAGTGGCTGGCTCAAAACCTAGCCTTGTTGTAAACAAACTCCTACTAACCTGCATTTTACCCACCAGATTCCACTGACTACCATTCATCAAACCCATTAGTATATCATGCAATAGTCTAATTTTATAAAAAAGCAAATGGAAAAAATGGCTTCCGGCAGTTCATAACATGGGATAATTTACCCATAAACAAAGACTTTTAAAATCAAAATAAAATTTTATTACCTCTGGTTCCCTCTCTTTTAGGCCAAAGCAGAGGCTTTTCTTTGTTTGATTTAGTTTAGTTTATTCCTCCTCAGTTAAAAACGAGAGAGGATAGAGAAAACAATGTAAATATTCCCCCACCAAAAGGGGACGGTTAAATAAATTATGGCACATCATACAATAAAATACTTCAGACATTAATCATGTTTTCTTTTTAGACTAATATGGAGAAAAATTTTAAATGTGTTAAGTTCAAAATACAGTTATAAAACTATACTTAAAATATAATCCTGATAAGACCTTCAATATGGCGGAGGAGTAAGACGTGGAGATCACCTTCCTCCCCACAAATACATCAGAAATACATCTACATGTGGAACAACTCCTACAGAACACCTACTGAACGCTGGCAGAAGACCTCAGACCTCCCAAAAGGCAAGAAACTCCCCACGTACCTGGGCAGGGCAAAAGAAAAAAGGAAAAACAGACACAAAAGAATAGGGATGGGACCTGCACCAGTGGGAGGGAGCTGTGAAGAAGGAAAGGTCTCCACACACTAGGAAGACCCTTCGCGGGCAGAGACTGCGGGTGGGGGAGGGGGGAGCTTCGGAGCCACGGAGGAGAGTACAGCCACAGGGGTGTGGAGGGCAAAGCGGAGAGATTCCCGCACAGAGGGTCGGTGCCGACCAGCACTCACCAGCCCGAGAGGCTTGTCTGCTCACCCGCCGGGGTGGGCGGGGGCTGGGAGCCAAGGCTCGGGCTTCGGTCGGATCGCAGGGAGAGGACTGGGGTTGGCTGCGTGAACACAGCCTGAAGGGGGCTAGTGCACCACAGCTAGCCGGGAGGGAGTCCGGGAAAAGGTCTGGAGTTGCCAAAGAGGCAAGAGACCATTGTTTCAAGGTGCGCGAGGAGAGGGGATTCAGAGCACGGCCTAAACAAGCTCCAGAGACAGGCGCGAGCCACGGCTATCAGCGTGGACCCCAGAGACGGGCGTGAGAGGCTAAGGCTGCTACTGCAGCCACCAAGAATCCAGTGTGCAAGCACAGGTCGTTATCCACACCTCCCCTCCCGGGAGCCTGTGCAGCCCGCCACTGCCAGGGTCCCGTGATCCAGGGACAACTTCCCCAGGAGAACACACGGCACGCCTCAGGCTGGTGCAACATCACGCTGGCCTCTGCCGCTGCAGGCTCACCCTGCATCCGTACCCCTCCCTCCCACCGGCCTGAGTGAGCCAGAGTGCCCGAATCCTGTCTGGGTGGGAACAGATGCCCTCAGGTGACCTACACGCAGAGGCGGGTCCAAATCCAAAGCTGAACCCCAGGAGCTGTGCGAACAAAGAAGAGAAAGGGAAATCTCTCCCAGCAGCCTCAGGAGCAGCGGATTAAATCTCTACAGTCAACTTGATGTACCCTGCATCTGTGGAATACCTGAATAGACAACAAACCATCCCAAAATTGAGGCAGTAGACTTTGGGAGCAACTGCAGACTTAGGATTTGCTGTATGCGACTGACTGGTTTCTGGTTTCATGTTTATCTTAGTTTAGTATTTAGAGTTTATTATCATTGGTAGACTTGTTTATTGATTTGGTTGCTCTCTTCCTTTTTTGTATATAGATATATTTTTTTTTCCTTTTTCTCTTTTTGTGAGTGTGTATAGGTATGCTTCTTTGTGTGATTTTGTCTGTATAGCTTTGCTTTTACCATTTGCCCTAGGGTTCTGTCTGTCAGTTTTTTTGTTTTTTTCTTTAGTATAGTTTTTAGCGCTTGTTATCATTGGTGGATTTGTTTCTTGGTTTGGCTGTTCTCTTT
This sequence comes from Balaenoptera physalus, assembly GCF_965194825.1. Classification (NCBI taxonomy): domain Eukaryota; kingdom Metazoa; phylum Chordata; class Mammalia; order Artiodactyla; family Balaenopteridae; genus Balaenoptera; species Balaenoptera physalus. The sequence continues at coordinate 148,660,245 of NC_138890.1, forward strand.
ATTTCTTTCTTCTTTTTTTTTTATTACTTTTTAATTCTTTTTATTTTTAATATTTTTTTTATTTTTTATTTTAATAACTTTATTTCTTTTTCTTCTATTTTTCTCTTTCTTTCTTTTTTTCTCCCTTTTCCTCTGAGCTGTGTGGCTGACAGGGTCTTGGTGCACCGGCTGGGTGTCAGGCCTGTGCCTCTGAGGTGGGAGAGCCACGTTCAGGATATTGGTCCACCAGAGACCTCCTGGCTCCACATAATATCAACTGGCAAAAGCTCTCCCAGAGATCTCCATCTCATCGCTAAGACCCACCTCCACTCAACAACCAGCAAGCTACAGTGCTGGACACCCTATGCCAAACAACTAGCAAGACAGGAACACAACGCCACCCACTAGCAGAGAGGCTGCCTAAAATCATGATAAGGTCACAGACACCCCAAAACACACCACCAGACGCGGTCCTGCCCACCAGATAGACAAGATCCAGCCTCATCCACCAGAACAGGCACCAGTCCACTCCACCAGGAAGCCTACACAACCCACTGAACCAACCTTAGCCACTGGGGGCAGACACCAAAAACAATGGGAACTACGAACCTGCAGCCTGTGTAAAGGAGACCCCAAACACAATAAGTTGAGCAAAATGAGAAGACAGAGAAACACAGCAGATGAAGGAGCAAGGTAAAAACCCAACAGACCAAACCAATGAAGAGAAAATAGGCAGTCTACCTGAAAAAGAATTCAGAGTAATGATACTAAAGATGATGCAAAATCTTGAAAATAGAATGGAGAAAATACAAGAAACATTTAACAAGGACCTAGAAGAACTAAAGAGTACACAAACAATGATGAACAACACAATAAATGAAATTTAAAATTCTCTAGAAGGAATCAATAGCAGAATAACTGAGGCAGAAGAATGATAAGTGACCTGGAAGATAAAATAGTGGAAATAATTACTGCAGAGCAGAATGAAGAAAAAAGAATGAAAATAATTGAGGACAGTCTTAGAGACCTCTGGGAAAACATTAAACGCACCAACATTCGAATTATAGGGGTCCCAGAAGAAGAAGAGAAAAAGAAAGAGACTGAGAAAATATTTGAAGAGACGATAGTTGAAAACTTCCTTAACATGGGCAAGGAAACAGTCAATCAAATCCAGGAATGCAGAGAGTCCCATACAGGATAAATCCAAGGAGAAGCATGCCAAGACACATATTAATCAAACTTTCAAAAATTAAACACAAAGAAAAAATATGAAAAGCAGCAAGGGAAAAACAACAAATAATATACAAGGGAATCCCCATAAGGTTAACAGCTGATCTTTCAGAAGAAACTCTGCAAGCCAGAAGGGAGTGGCAAGACATATTTAAAGTGATGAAAGGGAAAAACCTACAACCAAGATTACTCTACCAAGCAAGGATCTCATTCAGATTCGATGGAGAAATTAAAACCTTTACAGGTAAGCAAAATCTAAGAGAACTCAGCACCACCAAACCAGCTTTACAACAAATGCTAAAAGAACTTCTCTAGGCAGGAAACACAAGAGAAGGAAAAGACTTACAGTAACAAACCCAAAACAATTAAGGAAATGGTAATAGGAACATACATATCGATAATTACCTTAAATGTAAATGGATTAAATGCTCCCACCAAAATACATAGACTGGCTGAATGGATACAAAAACAAGACCCATACATATGCTGTCTACACGAGACCCACTTCAGACGTAGGGACACATATAGACTGAAAGTGAGGGGATGGAAAAAGATATTCCAAGCACATGGAAATCAAAAGAAACCTGGAGTAGCAATTCTCATATCAGACGAAACAGACTTTAAAATAAATACTACTACAAGAGACAAAGAAGGATACTACATAATGATCAAGGGATCAATCCAAGAAGAAGATATAACAATTGTCAATATTTATGCACCCAACATTGGAGCACCTCAATACATAAGGCAAATGCTAACAGCCATAAAAGGGGAAATCAATAGTAACACAATCATAGTAGGGGACTTTAACACCCCACTTTCACCAATGGACAGATGATCCAAAATGAAAATAAATAAGGAAACACAAGCTTTAAATAATATATTAAACAAGATGGACTTAATTGATATTTATAGGACATTGCATCCAAAAACAACAGAATATACTTTCTTCTCAAGTGCTCATTGAACATTCTCCAGGATAGATCATATCTTGGGTCACAAATCAAGCCTTGGTCAATTTAAGAAAACTGAAATTGTATCAAGTATCTTTTCTGACCACAACACTATGAGACTAGATATCAATTACAGGAAAAAGTCTGTAAAAAATACAAACACATGGAGGCTAAACAATATACTACTTAATAACCAAGAGATCACTGAAGAAATCAAAGAGGAGATCAAAAAATACCTAGAAACAAATGACAATGAAAACACGACGACCCAAAACCTATGGGATGCAGCAAAAGCAGTTCTAAGAGGGAAGTTTATAGCAATACAATCCTACCTCAAGAAACAAGAAAAATCTCAAATAAACGACCTAACCTTACACCTAAAGCAGTTAGAGAAAGAAAAACAAAAAAAACACTAAAGTTAGCAAAAGGAAAGAAATCATAAAGATCAGATCAGAAATAAATGAAAAAGAAATGAAGGAAACAATACCAAAGATCAATAAAACTAAAAGTTGGTTCTTTGAGAAGATAAACAAAATTGATAAACCATTAGCCAGACTCATCAAGAAAAAAAGGGAGAAGACTCAGACCAATATCACTGATGAATATAGATGGAAAAATCCTCAACAAAATACTAGCAAACAGAATCCAATAACACATTAAAAGGATCATACACCACGATCAAGTGGGATTTATCCCAGGGATGCAAGGATTCTTCAATATACGCAAATCAATCAATGTGATACACCATATTAACAAATTGAAGAATAAAAACCATATGATCAACTCAATAGATGCAGAAAAAGCTTTCGACTAAATTCAACACCCATGTATGATAAAAACTCTCCAGAAAGTGGGCATAGAGGGAACCTACCTCAACATAATAAAGGCCATATATGACAAACCCACAGCAAACATCATTCTCAATGGTGGAAAACTGAAAGCATTTCCTTTAAGATCAGGAACGAGACAAGGATGTCCACTCTCACCACTATTATTCAACATAGTTTTGGAAGTCCTAGCCATGGCAATCAGAGAAGAAAAAGAAATAAAAGGAATACAAATTGGAAAAGAAGAAGTAAAACTGTCACTGTTTGCAGATGACATGATACTATACATAGAGAATCCTAAAAATGCCACCAGAAAACTACTAGAGCTAATCAATGAATTTGGTAAAGTTGCAGGATACAAAATTAATGCACAGAAATCTCTTGCATTCCTATACACTAATGATGAAAAATCTGAAAGAGAAATTATGGAAACACTCCCATTTACCATTGCAACAAAAAGAATAAAATACCTAGGAATAAACCTACCTAGGGAGACAAAAGACCTGAATGCAGAAAATTATAAGACACTGATGAAAGAAATTAAAGATGATACCAACAGATGGAGAGATATACCATGTTCTTGGATTGGAAGAATCAATATTGTGAAAATGACTATACTACCCAAAGCAATCTACAGATTCAATGCAATCCCTATCAAATTGCCAATGGCATTTTTTACGGAACTAGAACAAATCATCTTAAAATTTGTATGGAGACACAAAAGACCCCGAATAGCCAAAGCAGTCTTGAGGGAAAAAAACGGAGCTGGAGGAATCAGACTCCCTGACTTCAGACTATATTACAAAGCTACACTAATCAAGACAATATGGTACTGGCACAGAAACAGAAATATAGATCAATGGAACAGGATAGAAAGCCCAGAGATAAACACACACACCTATGGTCAACTAATGTATGACAAAAGAGGCAAGGATATGCAATGGAGAAAAGACAGTCTCTTCAATAAGTGGTGCTAGGAAAACTGGACAGCTACATGTAAAAGAATGAAATTAGAACACTCCTTAACACCATACACAAAAATAAACTCACAATGGATTAGAGACCTAAATGTAAGGCCAGACACTATAAAACTCTTAGAGGAAAACATAGGAAGAACACTCTTTGACATAAATCACAGCAAGATCTTTTTTGATCCACCTCCTACAGTAATGGAAGTAAAAACAAAAATAAACAAATGGGACCTAATGAAACTTCAAAGCTTTTGTAAAGCAAAGGAAACTACAAACAAGACGAAAAGACAACCCTCAGAATGGGAGAAAATATTTGCAAGTGAATCAACGGACAAAGGATTAATCTCCAAAATATATAAACAGCTCATGCAGCTCAATATTAAAAAAACAAACAACCCAATGCAAAAATGGGCAGAAGACCTAAATAGACATTTCTCCAAAGAAGACATACAGATGGCCAAGAAGCACATGAAAAGCTGCTCAGCATCAGTAAGTATTAGAGAAACGCAAATCAAAATTACAATAAGGTGTCACCTCACACCAGTCAGAATGGGCATCATCAGAAAATCTACGAACAACAAATGCTGGAGAGGGTGTGGAGAAAAGGGAACCCTCTTGCACTGTTGGTGGGAATGCAAATTGATGCAGCCACTATGGAGAACAGTATGGAGGTTCCTTAAAAAACGAATAATAGAATTACCATATGACCCAGCAATCCCACTACTGGGCATATACACAGAGAAAACCATAATTCAAAAAGACACATGCGGGCTTCCCTAGTGGCGCAGTGGTTGAGAATCTGCCTGCCAATGCAGGGGACACGGGTTCGATCCCTGGTCTGGGAAGATCCCACATGCCGTGGAGCAACTAGGCCCGTGAGCCACAACTACTGAGCCTGCATGTCTGGAGCCTGTGCTCCGCAACAAGAGAGGCCGCGATAGTGAGAGGCCCGCGCACCGCGATGAAGACTGGCTCCCGCTTGCCACAACTAGAGAAAGCCCTCGCACAGAAACGAAGACCCAACACAGCCAAATAAATAAATAAATAAATAAATAAATAAAAAGACACATGCACCCCAATGTTCATTGCAGCACTATTTACAATAGCCAGGACATGGAAGCAACCTAAATGCCAATCGACAGACGAATGGATAAAGAAGATGTGGTACATATATACAATGGAATATTACTCAGCCATAAAAAGGAACGAAATTGGGTCATTTGTAGAGACGTGGATGGATCTAGAGACTGTCATACAGAGTGAAGTAAGCCAGAAAGAGAAAAACAAATATCGTATATTAATGCATATATGTGGAACCTAGAACAATGGTACAGATGAACCGGTTTGCAGGGCAGAAATTGAGACACAGATGTAGAGAACAAATGTATGGACACCAAGGGGGGAAAGTGGCAAGAGGCTGGTGGTGGTGTGATGAATTGGGCGATTGGGATTGACATATATACACTAATATGTATACAGTGGATAACTAATAAGAGCCTACTGTATAAAAAAAAAATTAAATTAAATTAAAAATTAAAAAAAAAAAAGAGTCATGTACCACAGTGTTCATTGCAGCTCTATTTACAATAGCCAGGACATGGAAGCAACCTAAGTGTACACTGACAGATGAATGGATAAAGAAGATGTGTCACATATATACAATGGAATATTACTCAGCCATAAAAAGCAACAAAATTGAGTTATCTGTAGTGAGGTGGATGGACCTAGAGTCTGTCATACAGAGTGAAGTAAGTCAGAAAGAGAAAAACGAATACTCTATGCTAACACATATATATGGAATCTAAAAAAAAAAAAAAAATGGTTCTGAAGAACCTAGGGGCAGGACAGGAATAAAGATGCAGACATAGAGAATTGACTTGAGGATACGGGGAGGGGGAAGGGTAAGGTGGGACGAAGTGAGAGAGTGGCATGGACATATATACACTACCAAATGTAAAATGGATAGCTAGCTGGTGGGAAGCAGCCACGTGGCACAGGGAGATCAGCTGGGTGCTTTGTGACCACCTAGAGGGGTGGGAGGGAGACGCAACAGGGAGGAGATGTGGGAACATATGTATATGTATAGCTGATTCACTTTGTTATCAAGCAGAAACTAACACACCATTGTAAGGCAATTATACTCCAATAAAGATGTTAAATATATATGTATGTGTATATATATATATATATATATAATCCTGACATGTATATATGTGTGTGTGTTTATATATGTGTGTATATACACATATATTTATATTTAAACATATATAGAGAGAGAAAGAGAGAGAGAGAGATAACTAACTGTTCATAGCAGTTATGTTTGGGTGGTGACATTACAATTGACTTTTATTTTCTTCATATATGTCTGTTCTTTCAAATTTCCAAAACAATGGGGAATATAATTTTTTAATGATAATAAAATAGCATTCATTTAGGTTTATCTTTCTAGAGTTAGCAAGACACAAAGAGAAGAACATGAGTAGTTCAAAGCTGCTTCTCACAGTTATTAGCTTTATGGGCAAACTCCAGGAGTTTTTATTTCCTTCCAAATAAAAGAAGGTTAAGAATACCTAAATTACAAGGTTGTTATGAAGATTAGATTAAAAATAATATGTAAAATTGCCTAACATATAGTAGATACACAATCAATATTTCTTCTCCCTCACCCCATGCCCCCATCTTTGTATTCCCAAGTTGAATTAAAAATATAAGTGTGTGTATAAAATTATTTTATATAAGGCATTCTGCAATAGTTACAATTTATTTTAAGCTGGAAGGTTTTTCCCTCCTCTGAAGATTAGAATTTTCAGTCAAAAGAATATATAAGGCATGTTATCTGATAAGTCTTCATACACACACAAATTTTTTTTTTGTCAGTCAGACCACTATTTCCCTTGACCATAAGAGCAGAAGTTATAGAATGATAATGCCTTTCATCACGAGCTTGTAGGGAGATAATCAGCCAAGTTGTCTGACCTGCCTGAACAATCTGGCCTCATTTTCCCCACTCTTCAAATGGGAAAAAGGATTTGCCCTTCCTAGATATTTGGTGGGTATCAGACATAACTCAGTGTGTCATAGAACGTGAGCTAGGGATTCAGACGACCCCGTGCTGGCTCTCCTACCTATTAGTTCTGTCACCCTGAGCTACTTACTTTTTCCATGCCTTAATTTTCTTATCTGTAAATTAAAAAGAAAAATACCTACCTCATAGGCTTGTGGTATAAGACTGAGTGAAATAAATTATGTAAAGCACTTAGAACAGTGTCTAGGATGTAGTTATACTTTAGTAAACGTTCCAACACTTAGAACAGTGCATGTACAAAACAGGTCAACAGTGTGGAATGGATGAATGAAATATGCACTCAAATTTATTCTGAAAGAGGAACAAGGCTATCTTTTCACATAAGCACAAAAACCTTAGTCACTGCCCCGTGTGACAGCAGTAGACATTCACTAGACTCTAATTTATGGGCCTGTGGACTTAATTCAATATTTAACTCTGGACGTTCGGACATCTCCCTGCCATTTCCCATTTGACTTCTAGATTCATGGCTTTTTAGAGGAGGCAGGCATGACTCAGGTCATTTCCTTACCATTCCGTCACCTACCCTACCATGCCAAGTGCTTACAGTTTTGGAAACAGATTGCTTTTAAGTATGTGAAGATATTTGAAAACTCTAGGGGATAGTAAACCTTTTATTATTCTTTTTTTCTTCTGATAATCTGATGGGCCCACTCTCGTATCTAAATATTCTGATTCTCAGAGGATCCCTAACTCAACTGTGAAACAGTTAAGTCTCATTCCGGCTTGAACAAATTCCATGAACTTTGTTTCCATATGGAATACAACTTTCCCTTAAAATGCACGTGCTATGCATAACTCATGGACCTCCAATAAATTGTCTACATTAACTGTTCCTTCCTCATCTTTTAAGTTGTCATACTTGATGACAAAAGTAGGTGGCAATTCAGAAAAAAAATATAATTTTACAGTAAGTATGAGAGGCAGCACAAGGAAGGGCTAACAGTCTGTAAGTTCAGATCAAGTTCAGATCCAACACTTAAAGCTTATCACCTTGGGGCTTCCCTGGTGGCGCAGTGGTTAAGAATCTGCCTGCCAATGCAGGGGACACGGGTTCGATCCCTGGTCTGGGAAGATCCCACATGCCGCAGCACAACTAAGCCCATGCGCCACAACTACTGAGCCTGCGCTCTAGAGCCCACGAGCCACAACTACTGAGCCCACGTGCCACAATTACTGAAGCCCGCGCACCTAGAGTCCGTGCTCCGCAACAAGAGAAGCCACCGCAATGAGAAGCCGCGCACCACAACGAAGCGTAGCCCCCGCTCGCCGCAGCTAGAGAAAGCCCACGCGCAGCAATGAAGACCCAACGCAGCCAAAAATAAATAAATAAAATTTATATATTAAAAAAAAAAAAGCTTCACCTTGGACAGTTTGTTTAACCTCAGCTCAGTTTCTTTGCCCTCTCTCTAATGACATAATTGTTGCACCAACTACCTCAGTGGTGGCTGTGAGAATTAAATGGGACAGAGCACACGAAGCTTAGACCATGATGTATGCGTTTGGCAAATATGAGCCTCTTTTACTATCATTTGAGTCTCTGGGTCTTTTGCTCTGAATATTTTTCTCCCTTTATATAGAGAGTACAAGACAATCATGTAATTCCAGGCCTTAGCCATAAAAGTCCAAGCTTGTCTAAGCCCAGATCTTACCTGCCCAAAGCAATTGTTAGGTCTTTCTCTGAGACCTGTAATCCACAAGCACCTCCCTTATATGATTTTTTCAGCTCCTTCATGTTTCTCTCTGACTTCTGCAGGTTGAAATAAGCCTCTCTGCCAGTGAAACAGTCAAGGAGAATGCCAGGTACACAAACCCCCCCCCGACTGACCAGGGGCAGCAGTTAGTAAGCAAACAAAAGGGGCCCTTAGGAAAACGAAGCAGTATTTGAAAATGCACCCTTCCCTATGTTCTCTATTTTCCATCTATATATGTTGTCAAGAAGGGAGAATTCTTCAGAAAAGGAACAGGGCCCTGGGTGTCCTGTGGTATTGCAGCAATCCAGGGCTAGGATGGGTGGTGAGCGTTTGGAGTGAACGGAAACCGTAAATTACACTGGATTTCCTTAGAGGCATCTACTGTGTGACAACAATTATTCATTTCTCCCAAGTGGGCTTCTGTGAATGGTGAAAGAGAGGAACTAATTCTGCTGAAAGGGACTTTCTGGGTCATTTAGAAAGTCCAAGCAAAGCAGGTTTTTGGCGAGAGGCAAATAGCAGGAAAGAAAATCCCCTTAATTCCCAAATATCCTTCTATCCCACATTTTCAATAGCCCTCTACTAAGGGCATAAGAGAGGAAGGAAACATATCAGATTTTGCAAGTTGAGCATCAGGACCAAAAAAGTAGAGAGGGGGATGTGTAGAGAGGAGAGACTGGGGACACATGGGCTCAAAGAGGGCTTATGATTATTCATGAACATGAAAGACCCTGAACAGTTTTCAAGTGGAGATGGTACCAAAAGGAGCTGTCAAAATCACAAGCTTTTTGAGGAGAGGCATATATAACAGTTCCCCTCCGGAAATATGGAGAACTATTTCTTTTGTCTATTTTGCTTGGCCTCTGGTTTCATGGGCAGTGTTCTCAACGGCATTTCAGAAAAACTAAAATGATCACGTGTACATTAAATCAGAGGTTTTTGGCTGTATGTTACAATCACCTGGAGCTTTTAAAAATCTCAGTGAACAGATGCACCCCAGACCTACTAAATCAAACTCTCTGGGGTGGGACCCAAATAGCAATAATTCTGAAAGCTCCCCGAGGGGATTACAATGTGCAGCCTACTTTGACAAACGGTGCTTTAAATGACCATTCATTTTCCGTCTTCCTACATGGCCACCACCGCTATCACCTGCGTCCTCATTGCTAACACTGTCTTGAGCGCTCTACGAGGAGCAGGACAGGCTCCAAAAACTTCCAGCTGGCCAGGGGACGTGTCCCCAGTGAGAACACTCCCATGGCTTAACTCAGAGCTCATATGAATAGACACAGGAGGAACATTCGTACTTTCTAGATGGACAGCAGAGGCTTGTGGAAGACCTGGATGTCAGAATGGAGCTACGAGCCCTTGGTTTCACCTCTCACCCTGTGTGAGACGACCCATGTGGCATGGGTGGCCCCTGGCCCTGATCTCCAGACCCCGCTGGGAAGGGAAGGATATCGGTTCTGTAGGAGCCAGGCCACCCCCACAGTGTCGTAGAGCATGACCAGAGTCTCCAGGATTTCCTTTTTCTCCTTGTCTGAGGTTGTGTTTCCCTTCCAGGTCATCAGTGTGTTCTTGGCAGACTCAGCATGTTTCTTGGCCTGAGGTGGGAGGCCTGGGGAAGTTTGAGGGTGGATGGCAAGATGAGAAACATTAAAAAGGTTTTTCAGTCAAAGACATTCCTGGGAGGGGGAAGGAGGGCAGTGTGGTTGTCATTTGGTCTTTAGTATTGGTTCCCCAAATTGGCAGTGCATTAGAATTATCTGGAATGCTTGTAAAGAATATAGGTTCCTGGCTCCCCCCATCCTGCCCCTCACCCCAGACGTGTTGAGTTGGAATCTCTAGAGGAATAGTGTCCAGGACTCTATATTTTGAAATAACTCCCCAAATGTTTCTTATGCAGCCATCCTGGCGTTCGTCTATGGACTCGGTTTGGAAATCACTGATGGAGTCAGGAGTGGAAGCTGAGTATCCCATTCCCAATCCACTGCTAATGCCATGTGACCTTTTCAATCCACAAAGCTTCTCCATCCTCCAAATGTAAAATGATAACAAAATTATAGAAACTGCCCTTTTACCAAACACATGGAGAGAGTCCAGGAATGAACTAGGTTATGCCACAGAGTGCTATGCTCCATTCGAGCTTTCTGGAAAAGGCATTCTATAAAGTCAAAGGGCTTATGAATACAATCACTTCCATCTGGGGATTTTTTTCAATCCAAGATGAAGCTGGTGATACTAATTGGTCACACACACACACACACACGCACAAAAGACCTAATTTCTAAATGCAGTGAGGCCCCTCTCTAGAGAAAGAAGACAAAGGGGATACCAAACCTCTGCTAGACAGAACATGGGGCATGTTTCCCCTCATCTTCTAACTAAAGGCTGGTATTCCTGGCATTTAACTTGAACTACTATTAGTCCAGTTAACAGAGGGAGACTTGGGAGTATTCAGTTTACAGAATTCTTTCCTCATCTTCTAGCCTAGCTCATGTCTAGTGATCCCTGATGGGAAAGGGAAACTCTGGAGAAAAGAGGAAAGCCAGCAGAGAACACACAGGGGCTCTCCTCCACCCTACTGAGGACCGCCATGGCTGCTTCGGCTCTCCTCTCGGCAGCCCCCAGGGTCTGAGAAACACATTCACCCCTGCCACTGTGGGGAGGCCCCCTGTGCCTCTGATGCCCCCCTCACACCTCGGCCCTCAGTTTGCTCTCCCTCTGGCCCTTGGAGCCCGCTTTCACAGTACGGGTGCAGTCAGTGGCAATAGAGATAATTTGAAAGGACTTGCACTTGATGCCTGCAGCCCTCATATGTTCCAGATGTGCAGGTCCTTACTGAATTGCAGCAATGGGAACACAGTTTCTCTGCAAGAGCCCTAAAAGTGACCCAGAAGCCGAGAAGTCTTTGTGGAACGCTCGGAGATGCCTGTTCTGTAGGTCTCAACTGAAGAGAAGACTGGACTCTGTGGTGAAAGAGAGGGCTGCATCTCAAGTTACCAGGTGACAGTGGCCCTCAAACTGCACGGAGCGTCACAGGCACCCTGCTGAAATGCAGATTCCTGGGCCTCCAGTAGTTACGGTTCACGAGTTCTAAGGTGAGAGCCAAGGATTCAGATTTATGACAACTATCTTAGGTGATACTGATGTAGGCTGCCTGAGGACCACATTTGGAGAAACAGTGAGTTAGTAAAGCCTTTATACAGGAAGTGGGACTCATCTCCTTCCTGAACAGTAGGTAGGGTTTTGACTGATGGAGAAGAATGAGAACGGGTTTCCACTTGGAGTAAACAGCCTGAGGCCGTAAAGACAGAATAAGCGTATGTGTGTGTGTGTGTGTGTGCACGCACGAGCACACTCGTGCAGACGTGCACTGGTGGGGTGGGGTTGGGGCGTGCTGGAAGGCTGTAAGAAGACCAGTCTGCCTGAAGGGAGGTTTAAGTTGAAAGACACATAACGTATGAATTGGATGGAGAAAATGGAGTCTTGGGTGCCAAGTTGAGGAAGCTGGACTTGATCTGCTAGGTAATAGGGAGTTTTCATAGGTCTTGAGAAGGCAGCAGCAACAGAAAACTCTGCCAGGGAATCAGACCAAGACACCAAAGTAGGAAACCGAGAGTCTTTTTTATCAAATAGGGTACTTTCCACAACCATCTGGGCCCTTGGGAGTGTGTCAATAAGGAGTGCAGAAACCACATTTAGATGCTTCCCTGGGTCTACAGGAAGGAGAAAAGTGAAACTGGATGAGCCACTGAAAACCACCCCCAAATCAGCACAACATTGTTTCTGGGCTCCTAAAGAGAAAACAAATCCTAAAGTTGTTCTGAGGCTTTGCAAGGCTGCCCCCTCAGCTCCACACCCCAGCCCTAGGGGCCCAGTGCGGGCTGTGAAATCCCCAAGAGGAACCCTTTTCCTCTAAACTCAGCAGCTAATTAATTATATAGTTCCCTGTCTCCCCTTCACCATGCCCTGCACTGTGGTCCTTCTGATGAAAAAGCTGAGCTGGTAACCAATGGGACTTAAGTAAACTGAACCAGGATCTTGATTTAAAACAGCTCATTCAACTTTAAAGTCAGCCCTAAGGAAAAAAATGACTCCTTTACTCTTCCCAGAATCCACTCTGGTCTCCAAAGTGGGGTGAGTGTACCCCTATGGGTATGCAAGATGCCATAAGGGTGTGGGGAAAAAATAAAAATTTCTCTACTTTTAAAAACAATCTTTTTTGTTTTCTATTTTTATGAATATAATATTACATAATATTTAATACTATTGTACATAGTTCATAATAAATACATATTTATGGAGAGTGCTCAAAACATTTTTTGTGAAAAGAGAGCTAATTCTCAAGAGTTTAGAGACCACTGCTCTAGACAAATGTTTTCTAAAGTTTTCAAGTATGAAAAAGCTCCTTTTTCATTAAAAAAAAAAATCTGTGATAATATTTTTATAGCATTTCCTGCATGAGAAAATTCAGGATGACAAAGTATGATGAGTCAGAATCTAATATTTTGAAATGAATTTGCTTTTCACTAATTGCAAGAACACCCTCTTTTATGTAAAAATAATACTCTGCATATATGTGTCTGTGTAAGACTCATCTCCTCTCTCTCTAGAGGATGCGCACAGATCGGTGACCTTGTTCCCTAACTCCAAGTCCCACCTCCCTGAATCCGATGTCTGTGCCAAGACCACGTCATTTTCCTTTACTTGCCCTCCCCAGCCAGGGACACCAGCCTTCTCCCTGCACCAACAGGGCAGCAACTATAGAAGTAAAAATCAGGGTGGCAGCAAGACCTGCTTCTGGAGCCTGAGATTCAGAAATCACAAGGGCATATTAATGAACTGGAAAAGCGGTCCAGAGATTGTCCACCAAATGTATCGATCATTTTGCTTTAGTTTGGGGTAAGACTCCACCGCTGATTTCTGTTACTCTGACTCAGGCCACAGAGAATCTTCTCGGAGCTACTCAGGCTTTGGAGGCTGCTGCTGTCACCTTTGACCATCACCTATATTTAAGAAGTTCTCGTGGTACAGCGATTAAGACAGCAAGGTCTTAGGGCCAGACTTCCAGGTACAGAAGCTGGCTTAGCCACTTACTACTTGAATGAGTTACTTAATCTATCTGTACTTCAGTTTATTCACCTATAAGATGGCAATGAAAATACCTCCCACCTTGTACGGTTGTTGCAAGGATTAATTTAATTAATTTATGAAAAAGGATTAAATAGTGCCTGGCACACAGGAATGAAACGAGTTTAAATAAATATTAGCTGTTATCATCATCATTACGACCAGGGTCCATTCCCCTTAAGCACTTTATTATATTTGTCCTTATGTACTCTGGACATTCTTCATAAAGCTGCTTACAGAATCTCTACAAAAGGCTGCCTTCTCAAACACACACTCAACTTCAGATAGGCACCAGGCTTCCTGCAGGTCAGATCAACCGCTTTCTATCATTCCCTGTTGTTCCTGTACCAGCTTTTTTACCAATTAGACACAGAAGGTAGGGTTCATGACTTATGCTTCTTTTTCGAGATTTTTGCAACAGATACCTGGAAGGTTCCCAGTAATAACAGGCTAAAAAATTAATTCATTGCTTCATTAATAATAGGCAAAACATCAGGAAACTGCTTGCCCATGTTACTGTCTTCTCCTTCCTGAACACATGGAAACAGTGGTCACAAGGTGACCAGCCGCCTCCACCTGCCCTTTTCTCAACCACTAAAGCCCCAGGCTCGGGAGGGTTCTCGCCAGGTCAGCTGGTGACAGAGTTCCACTTCTAGTGTCCCTTACTCTGTTTCACCAACCATCAGCCTTTTACACTCTCTGCTTTGCAAAAGGCCTCGCTTTTTTTTGTTATTGACTCCTGAACCCCGCTGCATCGATTGCTCCATTTTTTAAAACCTCCAAACTCTCTATCTGGCTCCTTCTTCACAGCCTAAAATGTTCCCAGGTCTCCTCCTCTTATAAAATTAGCTTCAAATGACTTTTCTGCCTTCCCTAGCTACCCTCCTATTTCCCCTCATCCCTTTCACTATGCAGGACGTAGCATACATAGCCTAGGCTACCGGCCCAGGCCTTCCCCTCATCCCTGGGATCTGGCTTCTGCTCCAAGCCTTCTGCAGAAATGGTTCTCGTGAGGTCCCCAAGGGCCTCTTACTGAGTTAAGTGCAGTCGCAGTTTCTTGTATCCCCATCTCATGGCAGCATCAGACACCTTAGCTGCTTGGTTTCTCCTCTTGGCTCCCGAGGCACCGCTCTAACTCAGTTCTCCTTGATAAACCTTCTCTAATTGACTCTTTGCTCACTCTACCAGGGTCCTCTGTTCCCTTCCATTAATATGTCCATTCTCCAAGGGTCTGTCTTTCCATTTCTTCCTTTTCTTCTCTCTCCTCTCAGAAGTTTTATCAACTCCTATAACTTCAACCTTGGCCTTCATGCTTATAATTTTCCATTTCCCCTCCCTAGTTCTGGTCTCAAATATTCTTCCATGCTTATGATTCCCCTTCTCTCCTCCCAAGTTCTGGTCCCAACTTTCCAGCACCTAGTAAAAATATACTTCTGGATTTCTCCGTTGTAACTCAAAAGCAATATATCAAAAACCAGACCCACCATTCCTCTCCCACTTCAGTTCCTTTCCTGACCGGCTTATCTCTGATGACGGCACCTTGAGGGGCCTGAAACCTCATGGTCATTTTGGGGCCTCACTTTTCCTCAACCCCAAATCCAATGCCATGTCCTGCCAATTCTTCCTTCACAGCCTTTTTTTAACTATCATTTTTGAATAGGTAATACATTCCCACGGTTCAAAAGTTAAAATTATATGAAAAGGTAAATGTTGAGAGGTCTCACTTCGAATTCTATCCCCTTTCACAAGCAGCCTCTAGGTAACTTTTGTTTCTTTCTTGTGTTTCCTTCAGTGTTTCCTGATGTGAATATAAGCACATATTCTCATTTCTCTCCCCTCCTTCTTACCTGAAAAGAGGTATGTTACAAACACGGTCCTGCGTTGTGCGTTCTCTGTTGCCTAAAGATGTATCCAGGAGACCTTTCCCTAGTGGTAGATAAGTTTCCTCATGCCCTTTCTAAGGCTGTATATACCACATAGTGTGTATTCGTCCTTCAGTGACGAGTATGCTTGGTTGTTTCCAATCTTCTACTATCATAAACAATGCTGCAAAGGATAATATCATCCATTTAAGTGTGTATTCAGGAAAGAGTCCCAAAAGTGGGATTTCTGGCTTAAAAGGTAAAGGTATCTGTCCTTCATAGACTCTTTTTTTTTTTTTTTTTTAATTTTTATTTATTTATTTTTGATTTATGGCCGTGTTGGGTCTTCGTTTCTGTGCGAGGGCTTTCTCTAGTTGCGGCAAGCGGGGGCCACTCTTCATCGCGGTGCGCGGGCCTCTCACTATCGCGGCCTCTCTTGTTGCGGAGCACAGGCTCCAGACGCTGCAGGCTCAGTAGTTGTGGCGCACGGGCCTAGTTGCTCCGCGGCATGTGGGATCTTCCCAGACCAGGGCTCGAACCCGCGTCCCCTGCATTGGCAGGCGGATTCTCAACCACTGCGCCACCAGGGAAGCCCCTTCATAGACTCTTAAATCCTTACCTTCTCACTCGTGCCCCCTGTCACCAGCCTGGTTTTACACCTAGATGTAAACAGCTAGATGAGATAGCTTCCATTCTAGCTATCATCGCTAGACTGACCTTTCCAAAAGCACACTTTGATGTACTCATCCCCCTGCTGGAAAATCTCTAATGGTCCCCCTTGTCTACCAAATCAATGACTAATTCCTCAGCCTGCCCAAAGTGCCCTCCCTTCCAGGTTCATCTGAGCGGTCCTCACCGTATCCAGCCAGCGCTGCTGATTACTTTCCCAACACACGCTGCACTTTCCCGCCTCCATGCGTCTGCCAGGCCTTGTTCTTCATCAGAAATGCCCACCCCTTCTTCTGCCTACCCAACCCTACTCATTTTAAAAGGGCCTTCTTGGATGGCACCTCTTCCTGAATCTATCGCTTACTACCTTCAGTCAGAAATGATTTCACCCAGCGCCCCCAAAGCCCTGTATTTAAACCAGTCACATGGCCTTCTGGTGCCTTCTATCGTAGCTGTCCGTAGGTAGCTCACCTTCCACAAGAGGTTGTAAGTTCTCCGAAGGCAACGACTGTGCCTTCTGTCCCTTATAGTTCCCAGAGCCCTCGTCAAAGAATTTCACATATACAAGTGTCTCATTAAATACTTACTGGAAGACCGTTTATCGAGAGAAATCAGCCTTCTGGCTTGACGCCCTTCCCCCAGTGCTGGAAAAGGCTCCCAGGGAAATGAGGCAGGCAGGTCTGCTGGTCATAAAGCATGCACATGTGCAGCGAGGCGTGAGCACACACAGACGCATACGTCCCGCCTACACAGGAGCCTGGCTCATAAATTCTGTCCATTTTACAGCAGTTGCAGGATTAATGACAACAAAACTAAGTGGAATTCAGCAAGCACTTCATCCCTCTTGAAGGTCTGTGATTTTTCAAAGCTTTCGTTGTTTTATTTGAAGGAGCACAGACTTCAAAAAAAGTTAAAGTGAAGAAACTGGGTAAGGACTATACCTGAAATAAGAGACCCTAGGCTATTCTCAAGGTATGGTCATAATCAAAACCTATTCTAGAAAAACTCTAGGCTAGGCCTCAGAAAGTCTGGGTTCAAGACTGAGTGCTGTTATATTATGTGGGCACTTCAGCTAATCAGGAAGTTGTTTTTCCCATCTAGAAAAAACAAACACACAAAAAGACCTTCCTTTACAGGAAAATTTTTTCCCCTCCAACCTACTACTCAAATGTGGTTCTCCATTCATGTGGCAAGAAGAACTGTGAATTAGGGAAAAGAGGGTGGTGTTCCCACCATCTTTTGTAATATAACCTGTTTACTTGTCTTGAGTTAGTTTGGAATGTAACTGGAAAAGCAAAACTCAAAGTCTACTGTAGCTATTCATAGAAAGGGTTGATTTCAGAAGATGAAGGTCAACCTCCTTCCACAGACCTACCATAGTAATCTCTCTAAAGAAAGGGAGGCCGTGTCTGACAAACAGACAAACATCCCTCTCAAACGCTTCTGGTGCTTTCCTCTCAGGTTCAAGCTGCCATCACCTCAAGTCAGAATTTCAAAAATAGTTACCTAAGTTGTCTCCCTGAATCTGGGCTCTCCCAGGGCCCAAGGAGTATACTTGTTGGTGCCAAACCAAGTGACAATGACTTGCCAACTGACAAATCCATGGGTCTGTCTTCAGTCTTCACCTCATTTGACCTCCCTCTGCCATCTGACCCTGCTGAAACCACACTGCACTTCTTTTTGAAACCCCTTCTCCGCCCTTGGCTTCCATGACTCGGCCCCTCCTGATCCTATTTCCTTGCTGGCTCCACTTTCGCTACCCAATCCTAACGCTCTTGTCCTCCAGGCTTCTGTCCTCTGCTTTCCTTCCCTTGTTAGTACCTTTACCTCTGCGATCCCTGTCACACTGCCCACCTCATCCATGGACGTCCCCTCCTCTTGACAAAGTGTGAGTTGGGGACAGGATGGACCCTCCCCTGGGCATCCCCACCCCGACTGTGGTTCTGTGTGGGCTCAGTGTGGCTGGTCCCCCCAGACCCAGCCGGGGAAATCGAGTACCTCTCAGTGTCAGGTAGCCATAAGTCAGGGTGGCCAAAGCCTGTTCACATTTCCAGGGTTCTTCCCCAAAAATAATCCGAGAGGGCTTCCCTGGTGGCGCAGTGGTTGAGAATCTGCCTGCCGATGCAGGGGACACGGGTTCAAGCCCTGGTCTGGGAGATCCCACATGCCACAGAGCAACTAGGCCCGTGAGCCACAACTACTGAGCCCACGCATCTGAAGCCTGTGCTCCGCAACAAGAGAGGCCGCGATAGTGAGAGGCCCGTGCACCGCGATGAAGAGTGGCCCCCGCTTGCCACAACTAGAGAAAGCCCTCACACAGAAACGAAGACCCAACACAGCCAAAAATAAATAAATAAATAAATAAATAAATAAACTCCAATCTCTAAAAAAAAAAATAATTCGAGAAAGGATGACACAGCGAATCAGCTCCTTATTTGCTTGGGTATTCTGCAGAGAGCAAACAAGTCATTACACTTTTTGGAAAGGAGGAAAATTTCCAGCCTGTATCTTATCACTGGACTGCAGGACTGCATCCACTGTCAACTTTTTCTCTCCTCCCCCCTTCCCATCCCACAGCCAATCCATCAAGTCCTCTTGGCTCCACCCTATTCCTAAGTCCTAAAGCTAAGCACTTCTCATTTCTGCCATGTGTACCTCGTCCAAGCCACCCTCATCTTTGACCTGGGTGACCACAGCCCCTCCTAATTGCCTCCACTCTTGCCCCCCATAGTCTGTCTACTTTCTACATCATAGCCAGAGTGACTTCTCTTAACCTCTTTTTGTGAAAAACTTTAACAGCATACAAAAACAGCATGGAGAATGAGTCAGCTTCATCACTCCCAGTCAATCTGGTTTCATATCTATGCTCCTCATGCATCCACCCTCTCCCTCTATGATTTTGAAGCAAATCAAGGATATTAAATCATTTCATATTTCATAAGTATCTCCAAAAGATACAGACTTAGAAATATAACCACAAAATCATTATCTCACCAAAATATTAATGATTCCTTACTATCAAATACCTAGTCTCATAAACCTAATAATTACCTCATAAATCTAATATTTCTCATACAGTTTAATTGTCCATACACTGAGATCAGTCTCCTGAGTCTCTTTTCATCCATGGGTTCCACCTCCATTTCTAATTCTTTTCATTGCAAATTATTTATTGAAGAAACTGAGTTATTTGGTTTATAATGTTTCCCAAAAATGGAAATTTGGTTGAATCTTTATGGTGTCACTCAACATGTCCTTCCAGTCTCCATTCTGCCTTTATATTGGTGGTTGATTTAGAAGTTTGGTTAACTTTAGCTTTTTTTTTTTTTAAGCAAAACTACTTCATATGTTCTACCATCAGAAGACACCTAACCTTGGGTTGTCTCTTTCTGATAAAAGCACAACTACATGAATTAATCTATAAAAGACTATAAAACACTGATATCCTAATTCTATCATTCCCTCTTCATATGTTAGGTGGAATAACTTTATAAAAAGAAATCTCCTCTCATCTCCTTCTTAGTTACCCAGTAGTACAGTTCATATCAGAAGGGCAGGATACATGATTTAATCATTCTCTTTATTTATCAGCTTTCCAAATAGAGTTCATTCACTAGCATCCTCCAATAGTGACCAAATAGCTAGTTATTTATCATTCTTCTTCTTCTTAGTATTATTAATAAACATATCTGGATTTTTAAACAAATCTGATGTTCCTGAACACAGCAAACTAATTTCTAACTTGGGGCTTGTACACCTGTTGTTCCCCCAGCTTGGGACACTCTCACACATCGTTACCCTCTTGTGTCATTTTCATTGCATTCACCTCAGAGAGGCCTTCCTTGGCCACCTTACCTAAAACAGACTCTCACCCCATCACTTACTATCCCATTACCTATTTGATTTTTTTCTTCATGGCATTTACCTCTCTCTGATATTGCAGTAACTATTATTTTGCTTGTCTATGATCTGTCTCCCCAAATAGAAAATAAGTTCCTCAAGAACAGTTTATTCCTGGGGCTTCCCTGGTGGCGCAGTGGTTAAGAATCTGTCCACCAATGCAGGGGACACAGGTTTGAGCCCTGGTCCAGGAAGATCCCACATGCCGCGGAGCAACTAAGCCCATGAGCCACAGCTACTGAGCCTGCGCTCTAGAGCCTGCGTGCCACAACTACTGAAGCCCACGTGCCACAACTACTGAAGCCCACGTGCCTAGAGCCTGTGCTCCACAACAAGAGAAGCCAGTGCAATGAGAAGCCTGTGCACCACAACAAAGAGTAGCCTCCGCTCTCCACAGCAATGAAGACCCAACACAGCCAAAAATAAATAAATAAATATAATAAATTTAATAAATAAATAAAAGAACAGTTTATTTCTCATGTTCACTGCTGTATGCTCCATGCAGAGAGGAGGCGCTCATTCAGTATTTGCTGAATAAATCATCTCTCTATTGGCAAAGATGAGGATGAGGCGGGGAGAGAGCCCCTGGCTCTGTAGAACTGATAGGCAGAGCTCTCTAAGAAATCAGAGAATTGCACGTTCAGGTCACAGATGTCAGTAACTTTACAAACACAGTCGTCAACTGGCTGCACTAATTGACAAAGTCAGGCATTTATTTCCTGGTGAGGTGAAAACGGCACTTCAAGGACTCACAAGCCTGGAGTTTCAACCCTCGTTCTAATGTTTACTGATTGTGATGTTTGGGGCAAGATCACCCTGAGTCCCAGCTTCCTTTTCTATTTGGAAATCTATACCATCTACCTCATGGAGTTACTGTAGGGAAAGTGAGTCAACATCAAAGTGATCCAAATCTGTTACGTGTTATCTGAATGTACCCATTTACAGAGTAACACACAGACAGAGTGGTCCAAGGACTGCTCCCTTCTGATCCCCGTCCCTACACCCCATCTCCTTCCTAACCTGATGCTTCACCCCTCCCAGCTCAAACACACAGACGCAAACAGTGTTAGAGGGACATTTCCCTTCGTGTTTTAAAAACATCCATTCAGTCAGAATTTTGGAGAGTTCTGCATGGGCTGACTGCACAGTAAATACTAAGTTCTATTCTGAGGGAGAAGCATAACATTGTGAAAAATCACTGGAATGAGAGTCCAAAGCCTTGAGTTCTGTCCTGGCTCTGGACATTCTGTATTCATTCATCCCCACACTTCCTGCCCTGGGGAAACTGAGACAACCAGTATGGGCTCTAGAGGTCAATCCAGGGCTGTTGCTCCTGCCACCAATCTCCCTGCCCTTCAGGGCTGTGAGCACGGAGCTGGGCTAGATATAACTCCTAAATCTAAATCTTTGTCATTATCCAAACTGGTCAAGGAGATGTCAAGTCTTTTTTTTAATATTTATTTATTTGGTTGTGCTGGGTCTTAGTTGCGGCAGGCGGGCTCCTCAGTTGTGGCTTGTGAACTCTTAGTTGCAGCATGCATGTGGGATCTAGTTCCCAGACCAGGGATCAAACCCGGACCTCCTGCATTGGGAGCACAGAGTCTTAACCACTGCGCCACCAGAAAAGTCCCGAGGAGCTGTCAAGTCTTAAAAGCCCACACTTGCATTCCATGGCAGTTGGTACTTGTCTTTCCAGAAGTGATCATTCTAGCCTGGGTTCATGAAATACTGTTGGATCCAGGTCAGGATGACGGTCCTTTGCAAGTTTCTGGGTAATTTACAGAGGTAAATTACCCTTTATATTATAAATACTTTATATTATAACTTTATATTATAAATACATCCATCTGGGGAAGTATCAGCTTCTATCATCTCCCTCTGAAGTGCCTCTCAGCCTTTCCTGAGCCATCTGCAGAGGCTTTTTTTCACACATGTACTTTAAGATCATTTTTTCCTTTAGCCAGGAATGGCCAGGAAGTCAGTAAGTCAGCACATGGACTCCTTTGTTGATAAATAATGCTCTGGGAGCAGGCCGGTGCCTGTGTGTTAATCGTGAGGGTCCCTGACATGCTTTCTCGGGTTCCCGCATTTTGAACACTCTTGCTAAACGCTTGCTCTGAGGTCCTAGTTCCCAAGTCCTTGCTTTGCTCTTGAAAATGGATACCTACACTGTCTGACCCCTGCTGCTACCGCCCACTTCCGGTCCTTTGGTTTGCTTATGATTCCACTGTAACCACAGGCATCTTACCGTATCCTTGCCAGGCCTGAGCCTAGACTCTGCTGGGCTACCCTTGTTCTCAGCCTCCTGCCTCACTATCCTGGCCTTCTTGTTACCCAAAAGATATTATTCTGAAACCTTTCAGGAGAAATCAAAAGATGATTTTTTAATTAACGTAATCAAACAGCAACAGGAAGAACCAAACATTAATTTTTAGTTTAAAGCCAGGAGCACAAACTCTCCAAGGAGGCAGGCACGGTGACCCACGTGTGGCACCCGAAGGCGGCCGGCTACCAACTATGCTCTGCTTTGTTTTCTTCCACTGATAAAGAAATACAACACCTTCCTCTACTTCCATCTGCAATGCCCTTCGATCTGCAATTAAGGAAGAACTTCTCTAGTCATGGAGGTATTTTTAAATGGAAAACCCAGTGAGTTTTTTGTTTTATTATCATTTTTCCCTTAATCAGCTGAGCTACCTTCTTCTGGGATTGGGCCAGTTTCTCTTTGGGAAGAGACATACGGTCTATGGCCTTCTCCTCCTTGGCTTTAGCATCTTCTTCGCTCTCTCCAGACCCACTAGTGGGATACAACTCATCTGTTCGCTGATGCTCTGGGATCTTGGTTTGCTGTGACCTGTGGGTACCAGAGAGGGACACGGAGTCAGGTTTAACGCTGCCTACCTCAAACAAGGCAGCACTGAAGGACCGAGCCCTCCCAGCTGGGGCCTAGGGATATGATCTCTAAAATAAACCTGTAGAATAAAGCTAGTTGGTGAACTCACGTCACCTGTAAAGCCGAGAATTAGAAAGGCAATGTAGCGGTTCCAATCAAACAGATTTAGTGAACCTCCCACCTATGGCAGAGTCGCAGCCCTGCTGCTTACCAATCATATGACCCTAAGTAAGTATTGATTTGCTTCACAGTAAAATGAAGTCAATATGAATACCCACCTGATGAGGTTATGGGATTAAATCAGATAATACTCATAAATCACTTAGCACAGCCTGCTATTTAGTAAGTGCTCTTTTAACATTAGCTATTCTTATTTTATGAGCTCCATGACTTGAGGATGTTGAATTGGAAGATCTCCAAGATCCTTGATGTTCTAAAATTCTGATGCAAACCAGGGGGGAAAATGGACATAATGAAATAAGGTAAAGGGAGCTAACATTTTGAGGTCAGAACTTCACGTGCCCTCTTTCATATTTCTTAAAAACGTCAACATAAATAGTAACTAAAGAGGATGTGGTCCCACCAAGGAGAGGGGAGAGAACCCACACTGGGTCAAGTGCAGATTCAGAAGAGAAATGACCTTCTCAATTATGTTAGAAAAAACAAAACAAAAAAACAAAAAACGTGTTTGAGAAAGAGCTGAGTGGGTTGAAAATCTCCCTCTTCCCCAGCACCCCCTGCCCACCCCCTTACACACACACACACACACACACACACACACACACACACACACACACACAATGCAGATCTCAGACTATGATGCTGAACATAATTATGAATGGGTAATTGGTATGATAAAAATAAAAGTCCAAAGAGTTACTCTTATATAACAAAAAAGATAACCATATCCTAACTCTACCAGAGACATCATAAAGTGATCCAGAAGAAATAGAATTCTAAGATATTAAGAGCAACAGAAATTTTAATTATTAATAAGCTCCCCCAAAGGAATCACCTTTGTATTCACGATAGCTTTTAAAAGTTCAACCATTGTATAGTTTTTAAAATAAAATTTATCTTCCTTTTCCACTGATTGGATAAGTAATGAATGTTCATTGTAAGAAAAACAAAAAGAGGAAAATTTAGAAGGAAAATAAATGTCAAGCGTCACCTTTTACACCAGGTTCGAATAAATGACGTCCTAATATCCATCCAGAGTCCTGTTCTAAATAACCTATATTTACTTAGGCATGTGGGCAAACCAGGTTATGTGGACAGGAGAGCAACATTCCTTCAGGCCCAAGCCCAGGCCCCAGCAGGACTGCCTTCTGCCCACAAACAGAAGTGTGCTTTCAGAAGACATGCAAACTCAGTGGAAACGCCAGGGAAGGCTGGCGCGGCCCTGTGATCAGGAGACAGGTGCTAAACTTGCCTGTCCTCTGCCTAGTGAATTCCGTACTCCTCCTCCAACTCGAATGTCACCTCTGCTGGAAGTCTAGCACTGGCGTAGCAGTAGAAACACCCTCTCCAGGGCTTGCAAAAGTCTTCTCCAACTTCTACTAGAGTGCGAATCACGCAATAGTCTCATTTTCAAAATCTGTTTTTGTTTCTGAATCTTCTTTGCTTCCTAGCCAGTAAACTCCACCAGGGCTGGGGCTGAGTCTCATTTGTTTCTAAGAAACTCTGATACCTGGCTCACAGTAAAAACAAATAATGGCTGGTTAAACAATGAACAAATGAATGGAAAAAGAAAGTGTAAGGTCTTCAGGATACCTGAAAAAGACTGAAGGTGGAGGAAATCTGTGACAAGAGATCATAACTCAAGAAAACTCACAGAAAGAAAGCTTAGTCCCTCAATAGAAGGCTTTGCGTAAGCTGCATATTTCACCCACCTGAAGCAGAAGTTCAATCTATTGGGGT
This sequence comes from Balaenoptera physalus, assembly GCF_965194825.1. Classification (NCBI taxonomy): domain Eukaryota; kingdom Metazoa; phylum Chordata; class Mammalia; order Artiodactyla; family Balaenopteridae; genus Balaenoptera; species Balaenoptera physalus. The sequence goes on from NC_138890.1 coordinate 148,685,361, forward strand.
CACCAAAGAGATTACTAATTTTGGATATTAAAAATTATAAGCCCCAGGGGCTTCCCTGGTGGCGCACTGGTTAAGAATCCACCTGCCAATGCAGGGGATAAGGGTTCAAGCCCTGGTCCGGGAAGATTCCACATGCAGCAGAGCAACTAAGCCCGTGCGCCACAACTACTGAGCCTGCGCTCTAGAGCCCACGAGCCACAATTACTGAGCCCGCGTGCCACAATTACTGAAGCCCATGCACCTAGAGCCCGTGCTCCACAACAAGAGAAGCCACTGCAACGAGAAGCCGGCGCACCGCAACAAAGAGTAGCCCCCGCTTGCCGCAACTAGAGAAAGCCCGTGCGCCGCAACGAAGACCCAATGCAGCCAAAAATAAATAAATAAGCAAACAAATAAATAACTTTAAATAAATAATTTTTTTTAAAAAAATTATAAGCCCTAAATATTTAAATTTCAGCCTTGAACGAAATTAAGCTGAGACCAAAGGGAGCAAGCTTCAACAGCAGGGCCTCAAAGGAAGTAGAAACATTGAGGTCTTGACAAATGACTTGAGACTGCCAAGCCCTGAACTAGCTTTGAACATTTTGCTCTGAAAGGTAAGAAACATGCCTGGAGAATATTGACCAGTTAGATATCTGGAAGGATAGTCAGAATAAAAAAATTAGGCCAGTTAAATGAAAGATCTGCTAGGTTTCTAACTTATTCTACATGTTGCCATCATAAATGTGAATTCTGACTAGTAAAATTAAATATGAATTATCTGATTATCTCCAAGATACTCTACTGTAAACTCTACATTTTTAACTTCAATTTTGTATTTGTATAACCCTTAACCTTAAGATATTTTATGAGATGGTCTAGAATTACACTAATACATTAACTACTAGTCTCATGTGGCTATTAAGCACATGAAATGTGACTGGTCTGAACTGAGGTCTGCTGCAGGTGTACAACACACACCGAATTTCAAAGACTTAATTGAAGAAAAAATATTTCATGAATTACGTTATATAATATTTTAGATATATTGAGATAAATAAATATGGTGTTAAAATTAAATTTACCTGTTTCTTTTTATTTTTTAATATGGCTACTTAAAAATTTAATATTACATTTGTGGCTTACGTTCTATTTCTACTTGATAGCATTGGTATAGAGCAATGGTTCTCAACCAAGGGTGATATTGTTCCCAGGGGACATTTGGCAATGTCTGGAGATACCTTGGCTTGTCACAACTGGGACAGTGCTACTGACATCTCGTAGGTAGAGACCAGGGATGCTACAATGCACAGGACAGCCCTCACAACAAAGAATTATCTGATTCAAAATGTCAATAGCGTCGAGGTTGAGAAACCCTGGTATAGAGGAGTGGTTAAAGAATGGACTCTGGAGTCAGACTACCCAGTTTGAATAGCATTTACTAGCTGTGTGACTTCGAGCAAATTGCCTAACCTCTCTTTAATTCATATTCCTTATCTAAAAAATGGGGTAATTACAGTACCTCCCTCACAGGGTTTTGGGGGAATTAGTTGCGTTAATATGCATAAGTACTTAGAACAGTGCCCGGCACATAGTATTTGTTCAATAAGTATTAGCTGTTATGATGTGAAATTTTTAATTTACTTATTGTCTCTTTATTTCATGAAACAGTTTCAATTTCTCATTAACTTTTCTATATTTAATTCTCCATGACTTTACCAATCTTGCTCTAAGTAACCTATCTTTATAAAAAAAATTGAAATTTCCCTTAAGTTAGGAAAAAACATTTGTTTTCCATCTTGCATAGGTTGCACAAGTACAAATGGACATTAGAGCAGAACCATTATTAGAATACAACACAGAAGCTCAATCTTCTCTACTATATAATATGCATGCAAAGTTCACCAAGGTTTGCCTTAAGTGGAGGTCCCAATGTTTCAGGCCACTGAGTGAGTGTGATACTTACAGATGGAAGCAGAAGTCCCAGTCGGTGTCATTGCTGACAGTCGGGATGCGGATGGGGCTGGCTCCCATCTTCTTCCTACCAAGAATCACACGTGAGGTCAGCTTTGAAAGAAAACGCTTAGAAGTCTGTTCTGTTTTCCCTTTGTTGGATGCTATTAGCATTAAAATGAAACTGCCCAAATATATAACCCATCCTAAATCCACAAATAGACTATACACACACACTCATGTATGGAAACCGTGGAAAGCAGAAATTCAAGACATTTGCCAAATTAAATCCCTGAATTAAATTTCCTTCCTCTAATTTTTACTTCACATTACCTCCAAAATCCCCTACCTTTTTTACCCCTTAAGCCAACACATTAACAGTTCCTGAATCAACAAAACTATGATCTCCTACTCAAGTCAGATACTGTTTTTGCAGGTAACCAGCTCTCACTACTAACAGTGTATTTGTTGGTTAATTCTTCTCTGTGTCCCTTGCGTCATCTCACTATTTAATAGGTGATCCTAGTTAAGGAGCTAAAACACATGCGTCTATTTTGCTTGCTGTCATTAGCTGATGGGGGAAATGACTGAAACTCATGGCAAAAAATCTGATTTGTAATTATTTGCTAAATTGAACCCTCATGGCTATCCCTGTCGCTTAAATCAGATCCAACTCGAATGCAGTTATTTATTGAACATTGGTACCCACCAAGTCCTTCCTCATTTCACCCTGCAGAATGTCACTCATTCCCACCTGAGCCCTGAGTAGCTCTCTGACTCAGACTCCACAACATTCACAATCCAAAGACCAGAAGGGAAGATTCACTAATTCGTCCTTCTCATCTCTACTTTCAAAACCGTGGCCAGGGCGAGGGGTTCTGACGTCTCATCCTCCTAAATTCTGTTCCCGTGCGGTTTCACATGGCCCTGAATTGTAACACCACTATCGCCCCCCTCTCTCAAGTGCAAATCGCTTCCTTATTTTCTGCAGTTGTCTCGCCTTAACTTTGTAAACCTTAACACCACATTCCGAGCAACGTCCGAGCTTCCCCTGGCTTCTTTCCTGTGGGCGGTGCCCCGGCCGCAGAGGCTCTAACGCGAAAATCGGGCGAGGGCGGCCGAGAGGTAAGCGTGGCGCGGCGCACCTGGCCGAGGGCAGGGGAGCCACGGCCCAGAACTAGGCTTCCCGGCTTCCTCAGCCTGGCAGCTCGGCTTCCGCCGGCGGCTTCAGTGTACTGACCTTTTCAGACCTCGTTCAAGGCGCCGCTGAACTGCTTTGCGGAAGAGAGACGCTCACCTAGCTTTACCTTTCCCGCCCACCGCACGAGTTCTGGCTACTGAGACAATGGGGTTACCATGGGAACTGAACGTTGCGGGCGGCGCCCGCGCCTGTAGCCATGGCGACGAGGGGCACTTCCGGCCCAGTGGAATCCCAGGCCACCCCCGCAAACCGTAGCTGCTACAGCACCCTTGCCTTAACGGTCCCCGCGGGCGAGACTCGGGCGACCTTAGCTTCGTCCCCACACTTTCCCTCTGCTGCGGCTGAACGGTCCACTACTGTTTTTCTTAAAGGGACTTTACCTCTCGGAGATAACGACGCCGGAAGAGGAGGTAAATCCCATCGAAGGATGGGAAGGGGCGTCCGGCTCCACGGCCTTACCAATTTAAAGCTGCGACGATGTACCGGGCTGTATTCGGCGACACCCTTCGCCCCCCGCGTGCCCCTCCGCGCGCCCTGCACCCTCACAGTTGCCCAGGTGTTCGGGTCCTCCGGGCCCGCGAGGAAAGGCTCAGATAGAACTATTGACGGTGCTGGCACCGTCTGTGTTGCCTCTCCCGGTAAGATTAGAGCTACGCATGAGTAAGGGAGCGGAGTGCAGGAGGTGAGTAGCTTAAGATATGGACCACTAGTTCTGCTAATGATTAGCAGTTCAGAGAATATTTTCGAGGGTAGAAGGCACATTTGGCAAACACCACATAGCCCTAAGTTAGGCACCATGTATCCTTATCCTACCCATCTTCAGTGGCCTGAAATACCCACAGTGGTACCAGTAACTCAGATCTGACGGGTACAGGGGCAGTTGTGGTTAGAAACCAAATGAACATCACTGGCTCAAGCAGCCTCGGGTTTCAGGGTGTTGTCATGAACCCCACAATGAATTAAGGGCTGTGACAAGTCAAGTTGGAACTGGTATGTCCCTCTCCTTTTCAAACAAGAGCAGGCTCAGTAGAAAGAAAAGGAAAATATTTACCAAGAACTTGACAGGTGGTGTTTACATTCAGTGTTTGTTCTTTCCAGTTCTGAGGCTGAAGTTTAATTGCTGTTGATCCAAGACTGCCAAGACAGCCTTTCTGAAGTTAGGTTGGAGGAGCTATTTAAGTGAGTTTGCTTTAATATCCCTTAACTAAAACCTGGATGGCCTATTAAAGTTGAAATCTGTACCCTCAAGCTCCTGAGCCAAAATTTTAGAAAGACCCCCCACCCCTTTTATTCTCTGTTTTCTAAAAGAACCCTCAGCAGGAAATGATGATGAGGGCATTGAGCTGGGCTTCAGGGCATCAGGGTTCCGCTTTGGACTGTGTGCCCGGGGGCAAGTCACAGCCTAGGGGACTGAATTTTCTTGCCAGTACATTGAGAGTATTTGTACCACTTGCTTTCTAAAACCCCTTCCAGTTCCAGGATTCTGTGAGGATAAACCACAGATTTTTATGATTCTGTGAACATAATATTGAATATTGAATATGAATATTTAACATGTATGGGGATAAAAGGGCAGAACTGGTTTCCTGTTCTCTAACACTTATTTCCCTTATCCTTGTTACAAGTTGGTCTTCAGTGAAATGGAAAGCTTTAATGTTCTGTCATTCTAGGAAATGGCTATGAAGTTGCTTCTAAGTGTATTAAATATACCTTCTCTTTCCTGAACACTTGCTCTGCTGATCTTTGTGAGGGGGACGTGCGGTACCAGAACAGTCGCTGAGTTCCCATTCCTAAAGCCAACACTCTGGCTCTGCCTCCATTTAATTAGCTCATCTGTAAAATTAGAAATCAAATGAAAAGAACTTTAAAGACTTTTAGAGTTCTAAACCTCTGTGACACTTTTTCTTTCCTTACATCTTAACCCTGGCTGCAAATGTAAAGTTAGTTATAGAGTTGCAGGGGGGGGGAAATGTCACATCCTGGGACCTGCAGGTGTCCTTAGGACCGATCGCCAAGGGAGGGTTCTTGGCTTCATGCAGGAAAGAATTCAAGAGTAAGCCAGAGTAAAGGGAAAGCGATGGGTATTTATTTAAGAGAGATACACATTCAATAGGCAGAATGCAGACTGCTTCAGAAAGTGAGAGCAGCCCCGGGGCATGGGGTCATCCTGGAAAGTGAGAGTGGTTCTGAGGCCTGGGGTCCTAGGTTTTTATGGATTAAGTAATTTCATAGGCTCATGAGTGGGAGGAATATTCTCGCTATTTTGGGGTAGGGTGGGGATTTCCCAGGAATTGGATCACTGCCCACTATTTGGCCTTTTATGGTCTACCTCGGAACTGTCATGGCATAACGGAGAGTGATTTTTAGAATTACAATGAAGGTATAATGAGCTAAAGGTCAAAGACTGGACTGTTCTCAAAGCCACCTTGGTTTCAGCTGGTTCCAGCCAGTCTTTATCACATCCCAACAGCTGCCCCCTTTCTTCATTATCTAGCATTTGTATCCTGCTCCTTTCCCTCCTGTCTCAGTGGTAAGTGTGCTTTAGTTCTGTTCACTAACTCTGGAATGGAATGCTAGTAATCTGGGGATAGTGCTTTTACAGCGGGTTCACGTACCCTCCTTTGATCCTGATTACCGTAAGCTTTGCTATTGCAGAAATCACACAGAGGAACCATGTGTATAGGGTACTTCTAGACTCTTCCAACACCCAGTCAAATGTGATTAGCTCCAAATGATTCCAAACGCAAGGACTGTGAAACCTAAGAACAAGGAAATCCAAATAAACTTTCTCTTGGGCTGTATGATTTCTTTTTTTCTTTGTTTTGGCTACGTTGGGTCTTTGTTGCTGCGCGCGGGCTTTCTCTAGTTGTGGTGAGCAAGGGCTACTCTTCCTTGCGGTGCGTGGGCTTCTCATGCAGTGGCTTCTCTTGTTGTGGAGCACGGGCTCTAGGCGCGCAGGCTCAGTAGTTGTGGCGCATGGGCTTAGTTGCTCTGCGGCATGTGGGATCTTCCCGGACCAGGGCTTGAACCCTTGTCCCCTGCATTGGCAGGAGGATTCTTAACCACTGCGCCACCAGGGAAGTCCCTGGACTGTGTAATTTCTTAAAACACATTTTTCAGCCTCTCAAGGCTGGGTTAGATACCTTCTTTCTGAGCTCCTACGGTATCCCATCCACAGTCTCATAGTGACACTCACAAGTCTATTGGCACTCCATTTACTTTTGAGTTTTTCCATGCATCTGTCCATCCATCCAAGGAAAAATACCTATTGAATACCTGCTATGTGCCCGACACTGTTCTTTCTAAGCATTAGGGAAAGCAACAGCGAACAAAGCGACAGATTTCGCTCTCCTAGAGCTTCTATTCTACCAGGGCTGCTAGTAAACAATATGACATCTCTGCAAGTTAGAAAAAGGCAGGTGGCTTAGGGAATAGGCAGCAACTTTGTGTGAATTAGGAAAAAGCCTCTTCCTCCAGCCAGTCTCAGGCCCCTGCTAAGGGGTCCAGCTTTGGGAACGGGATGAACCACCTGACATGGAAGTAACAAATTATATGGAGAAAAATAAAGTCAGGCAAGGGATCTAGAAAGTGATGTGGATGTGGGGAGGGGTATACTGGCTTATACAGTGTAGTTACGAAGGGCTTCTCTGACAAGGTGGCATTGAGCAGAGACCACAAGGGAATAAGGGAGCAAATGACACAAATGTCGAGAAGAGCATTGTAAGATGTTAATAGCAAGTGCAAAAGCCCTGAGGCAGGAGCAAATTTAATGGGTTCAAGAACAGAAAAAGTTTCAATTAAGAATGAAAAGAGAGACAGGAGAGTGGGTCAGCAGAAGAGGAGGTCATGCAGGGCCTTATGGGCAATCCATCCACCTACATCTCCACCTACCCACCCACCCAGTGAATACTGAATATCTGCTAGGTGGCAGGCCCTGTTTGACCAGATGTGGGGTTCTTGTGAGCAGGAGCTTTATATCCACCACTGAGCCTTTAGCGTTCAGCACAGTGCCTGGCTTATTACCAGTGTTCAATAACACTTAATAAACTGAGTAATCTTCAGGAACTCTCCATTAGTAGAGATTCTGGCCTCTCTGTGTATATTGGTTTCCTATTGCTGCTGTAACAAGTCATCACAAACTTAGCAGCTTAAAACAACCAGAATTTATTATCTCCTCGTTCTGGAGGTCAGAAGTCTGCAACGACCATCACTGGCCTAGAGATCAGGTATCAGCAAGACCGGTTCTTTCTAGAGGCTCCCGGGGAGAATTGTTTTCTTGCCTTTTCCAGCTTCTAGAAACCACCTGCCTTCCTTGGTTCACAGCTCTTCTTCCATCTTCAGAGCCAGCAGTGTAGCACCTTTAAATCTCTAACTGACTCCTTCTCCTGCTTTAAAAGACCCTTTTGATTACATCAGGCCTTACCAGGGTAACCCAGGGTAATCTCCTTGTTTTAAGGTCAGCTGAATAACAACTTTAATTCTATCGGCGAACTTTATTCTCCTTTTGCCATATAACATAAACTATTTAAATTCCAGGGAATTAGGACACGAGCCTCTTTGGGGGAGTGTTATTCTGCCTACCAGAGTGTTTAACTTGATGTAAATGTATAGGTTTAAAGGATTAATTTACATGTCTGGGTTGCTCAGAACCTGCATATTCATTACAAATGCCTATCTTCAGGAATGGCCTCAGACTGGCTCCTGGGAAATGAGTTCTGATTCATTAGAATATTCTGTCTGAGAAGAACATTTTTGTATGCTTGACGTTTTGGGCCAAGTGGTACAAATCCGATTAAATAGTTCATTCTTAAAATGTGATGTATGATGAATGCATGTCTTTGCTCTGGGGGGTCTGGAATCTGAATAGCTGAAATTGTTATGCAGGTACTTCAGCCTTCGTGATAGATCCCCAATAAAGTCCTGGATACCAAGGCTTGGGTGGGCTAATCTGACTGGCCAGACTTCCGAAGTGTTGTCACACATCACTGCTGGGACAATTAGCTATATCCATGTAACTCCACTGGAAGAGGGTACCTGGAAGTGTGTGCCTTGTTTCTCCTGGATTTTGTCCCATATACCTTCAGGCTTTGCTAATTTTAAGGAAGGAGGGCGACAGGGTGTTCTGGGCTAATGGTAACGTTCTATACGTTGATAGGGTTTGTTGCCCAGACATATTTACTTGTCAAAATTTATCAAATGGTACACTTAAGATGTATGCATTTCATTGTATGCAAATCTTACCTAGAAATAATTTCAAACAAATACTAAAACCTAGTTGATGATATGCATACTGAAATTTTCAGGGTAGCCTGTGTGGACGTTCTGTACTTATTTTTAAATGTCTCAAAAAGAAACATAGACTAATGGATGGAAATTGGGATAGATAAGTGGGTAGACATGCATACAAAGCAAGTCTAGTAAAATGTTAACGCTTCACTCTAGGTGATGACCACATGATGTTCAGTGTAAAATCTTTTCAAATTTTGTTTAAAAATTTTCCTAAAATTTGAAAAATTCAAAACTGAAACAAACTCTCCATTTTTACTGTGATTTTGAAACTGAAGTATTGATCTCAATAACGTTTCCTCAAGAAGGATTTTTTTGAAAAAAAAAATAAAAGTATAGGTTTAAAAACATCTGAAGGTGACACATAGGTAACTCTTTTGTTAAAAGCTTACATTATTTGGCTGTGTCCTCTCCTCTCTCCCCCCTCCATATCCTCCACTAATCATCTGGTACATCCAGTCGCCATTCTTGAAATACTGTTTCTTCCCATTTTTAGGGCTTGGTTTATACTGAATGTACAGAAATGTCTCTTTCCTTCTACTCACCTCCATCTCTTGGGGATTTACTCCTCAAGGGAGCCTTTCCATCTCCTGGAACCCACTTCGATTGCTCCCTCAACCAGCTCCTATGGCCCAATTATGGCGACCATCATAGTTGAGCTTTTGTCCTTTGTTTCACTAATATGCCACACACTCCCCGCATGCTGGACAGTTCTCTGCCCTGAACAGGTGAACAGAAATTGCTCCTGTGAATGCCTCCGTCTGTTACTTTCTCCAGCTCACTCTTTGCCTTGCAGTCTGCCTTTTAAACCTTGCATCACCCCCATCTTTGCTGGATGGTGTTTCTACTGCTGTCAGCACCCAGCATTCCACAGTTATGCCACATGGCAAAAGGTTGTGCATCAACATGTTCTGGGAGCATTTTCCCCACATGGCATATCATGTGTTTATCTTAAGATTGGTGGGTTTAATTATTAAAGGCTTTGGAGTCAGTCTGAAAGTTTATGTAAGAAAAACAAGTTGATGACTCTTATGTAACCAATGTGAAGAAAAAGGCCATTCTTGCTCACTCACTGTGATGACCCACATGCTATTCTACCTTTTTTCCTCTGCGTTCCTGTGTCACATGATGGCAGCTAGTGTGAAAATGGGCAATTTGAAAATTATCCAAATGATCCTCACACATATGCATACATAGCATAGTCATCACATCATTTTTAGGGCTGTAAAATACTGGAAGCAGATTAAATGCCCATCAATGAGGAGTTTAAAAAAAAAAAAAAAGCACGTACTATGAAACATTATGCAGCAGTTAAAAAGGGTGTGTGTGCTGACAAAGAACAATCTCCAGGATGTTTTAAGTGGAAAATGTACGGTCCAGAAGTTTCTATATTTAAAGGGGAAAATAAAATACATGCCTGCATGTACATATAGACATAGGTCATTCAAGAAACTTAATAGCTGTTGCTTCTGGGGTGGTAAACTAAGAATCAGGAGGAGAGATTTATTTTCAGTTTCTCTCATTTATCCTACAGTTATATCCCATGATATATAACCATTGCTGCAGTATGACAGTTTCTTTTCAAACCCTGCCTTTGGCATATGAGGCAGTTCTTTCCATTTAAGAAGTCTGGTTTGGATTTATCTAGGTTAAGTGCTCATTTGAGTGTGACCAAGAAATCATCTTCTGGGACTTCCCTGGTGGCCCAGTGGTTAAGACTCCACACTTCCACTGCAGGGGGCGCAGGTTCGATCCCTGGTATGGGAATTAAGATCCCGCATGCTGGGAGGCATGGCAAAAAAAAAAAAAAAAAAGAAATCATCTTCTGAGTTGAATGGTTGGCCTCTCTTGAGGTAAGTTCTCCTTTCAGGGTGCACACTCGATAATTTAAAATAGTGATAACCTCAGACACTATTTGCATTATTTTCATTGATATCTTTTGTTCTTTTTCTTCCCAGAGATGGGGCGTGAGGAAGGGTTCAGTTGAGTATGTATGGTATGCCTTGGCAACAGGAGCTGAAAGAGAGGCAGTAGAGTCGTATTGTTAGCAAGGGAAATGGCCTTAATGAAGGGAGATGGCCTCGTTATGCTGTGTTATGAAGAACCATGTTAGCTACTTAAATAATTGCACCCATTTCATTGTCATCTGGTGTTTTAATTATGCTTTCAACCTGGAAGAATTCACCCTACCAGGAGTTTTTTTCAGGAATGAATTAACCTTGTAATGTGATAGGATAATGTAAGAAAAACCATGTGTATGTATTACTTTTTCAAAAATGCAAAGAAAAAAAAGAGAAAAAAAAATCTAACGGAAGCTTTTTTTTTTTTTAATTTTTATTTATTTTTGGCTGTGTTGGGTCTTTGCTTCTGTGCAAGGGCTTTCTCTAGTTGCGGCGAGCGGGGGCCACTCTTCATCGCGGTGTGCGGGCCTCTCACTGTCGCGGCCTCTCTCGTTGCGGAGCACAGGCTCCAGACGCGCAGGCTCAGTAGTTGTGGCTCACGGGCCCAGTTGCTCCGAGGCATGTGGGATCCTCCCAGACCAGGGCTCGAACCCGTGTCCCCTGCATCGGCAGGCAAACCCTCAACCACTGCGCCACCAGGGAAGCCCTGGAAGCTTTTAAATAGTTGGGAAAAAAAAAAAAAAGACTACAGATCAACTGAGAGGCAATTTTAAATGAAAGAACTGTGATGCAAGTGCCCAAAAGTGGGTGTTGCTTGGGGTAGAGTTCAAGGTGACCCCAGGAGCTAGGGGACGAAATGATATGACACACTGTGTGAGAGACTGCGGACAACGGCCACCGGTGGAGCACAGCACAGGGTATAAAAACCTTTGCCCCGAAATGCTAGTTAGCTGAACTTCAGAAGCTGTACAGGCATGCTTACGAAGGTGCCCCAAATCAACAACAGACATGCAAAATGAAACAAAAGTTTATTTTCTGCAATACTTTCTGTAAATTACAAAGGCAAAATGCTAAACTACAGCATGTAACTTTTCAATATTTAACCAGAGTACTTGTAATAAATATGCATCCTGAAACAAGATAAAAGGCTACACTTTGTCCGGCGTCCTACAAAATTTCTCAAGTTTTACACTCTGCAGCATTTCTGTGTGGAGGTGGGAGGGGGGTGGTCTTGTGTTTTCTTAAGTGCTGTGACAGAAAGTCCTTTCACATTTTTCTTTGGAGCATGTTTGAAATTGCCGAACTATAAACAACTTAAGAAAGGTAACACCAGGCTCGAAAGCCGGTGTTGCTTTGCTGTCGTTGGTCCTCATCCAACACAGTGCTACCAAGTGACCTCTGAGCCCAGGCGGCCCTTTCGGAGCTGGCCTATGCTTTCAGTTCTATACTTTAGAGATTTCCGTATTCAGTTTACATCTCTCAATAAGATCAAGGCTGTAAGGGAAGCTGCAAGCAAGTTAACCTGAAAGTAAAGTGAACAGGAATGTTTTCTCCCAAGACCTCAGCTAGGCACCATAATGTTTACCAGAATTTTTTGCTTCAAAGTTGAAAAACTCGTTGGTACTAACAGCCCTTCCAGAGATAATTTACAGGTGCTGGTAGAGTTGGGGCATTCAAAAATATTCAGTGGGTAAAAGAGGATTTACTATATTCAGAGACGTGCTACAGTTCTGAGAACACGATGGCAGGAAGTCTAGGGGTGTTGGTGGCAGCTCATTTTGAGTTTGGAATACAGAACCACCTCCTGCTGTAGCTGAAAACCTGGAGGAAAAAGTTATATACTTTTTAAAGTCTTAAACATGATTACCTAAAAAATATTTTGCTGATATAGTCTAATGTAAATTTCACTTACTTAGGGATTTAGATATGAAAACACCTTAAAGAGCCAATAAAAATATTGTAGAGGAAAAAGAACACTTTTAAAAAATTGAGGTTAGAAACTATGAGGCATTTCTTTTGGCTGTAAACACGCAATTTACTATCCCTTGTTGAACACAAATGTTTGGATTTCCTGAGCTTCGTGCATAACAAACAGCAGGAGGCAAGTTTGCATAGAAAATTTGCAATATGTCAGCGATTTACTTAAAAAGAACTTTTAAGGACAATTTGCTTTTGTTTTAAAACTTCATATTTAAGTTAACAGTGCTCATCAAACTATAAGATTGATAAGCAGGGCGGTGAGAAATATAAGGCAGATGGGGAAAAAAAAAGATGGAATTAGCGTTTTTAAATCCACAAGATATCACGATAAAGGGTCTAAAGCATGCAGCTCATAACTAGTGCCATACTAATTTGGTTAGAAATTAAGTCATGTTTTGGGGATAGGAAACCAAAGGCAAAAAGAACACTGCTGTGCTGAGCGGCACAGCCTGAGCGTAGGAACGGAAGCACGGCTGCGTGGAGCGTGCATGTGTCACTCAGTGATGAAGTCCCTCAGCTGGGCAGGTGCCAAGGAGGATGCCGGCCGCCAGCATAGGGACCTGACTCCTGAGCGTGGACGACCCCAGCTCCGGAATCAGAAGGGATGACAGCATCTTTCACCCCTGCTGCTTTGAAGTTTCTAAGCGGTTCTGAGGAGGACAGTCTTCTCCTGGGACCCATCCTCAGAAAGAAGCCTCTGGAAAGGGAAGAAGCTCTATTACAAGGGTCACAGTGATGCCACGAATGAGAGCAATGGCAGTGGTTGCCAGCAACTCCGGATCTAACATGAGGTGGACAACAAGGGGCCAGTGTCCTACTTTACTTCTTCTGGGAGTGGTTCTTACACATGGTGAGGATTTGCTTCAGTACTTTTTGGACATCTTCATCCATCTGGCCCTAGGAAATTCCGACAAAAGACACTCATTAGAATAACCTATGATATCATGACGCGGACACAAATCGTACAGGACCGTGGGGGAGCGAGGAAGGAGGTGAATAAAGGGCAGAGGCTGTTGCCCCACAGGAACTTCAAAATGCAGACTACAACAGGGGTAGAGGGGAGGCTGAACACTGAAACACTAAAACACTTGTTAGAAAAATAACATCAGAAAGGTTTAAAACAAAACAACACACTCAGAACCTAAATCTGCCTCACCTGGGGAATGAGATGGCTGGCTGGGATGAGCCCTTGGCTCCCCGCTGCCCTCCCGCCCCGACCTTCAAGGAAATGTTAGCCCTACCCATTCCCACATTTCTAGGAGGAACTGAGTCAAAGACACGACCCTGCTCTTTTTCCTCCGGAGAATGAGGAGGCTGGGTCTCCTACCAGAGTTCCTCAGCAAAGGGTTTCTGGCATCTCAGTAGCAAAGGTGAGCCCAGCCAGCCAAAGCACCAACAGTTACAGTAGTGAGATGGTACGGATAGCTCTGAGAATATCATCAAACCCGGAAAATAACACCTAGACTCCTCCTCCTGATGGGGAGCTGCCCCCACACCCTCCTTCAGCTCTCAACAAAGGAGGCTGCTCCTGGGTAACAGGGCATGGGGCTCCCAACACAAAATCCAAAGCAAAGCAGAAGGTGTTTTAAAAAGCTTTCCAATGAAGAGCTGTCTTCTCAAATTCTCATCTGCTCTACTAGTTTCACGATGGGCATTTGGGCGAGACCTGCTGTGGTATCTCTTTAGGATCCCCAGACACCATACCTGCACAGCGTACAGAAGGTGCATTCTGTAAACTGATATCACTTCCTGGTGTTGTTTCTTGCACTCCTAGAAAGAGACAATTTGACATTGTTCAAGAGCTTAGGAGACCTTTAAAAAAAAGCAAAGAAAACTAGGAGAAAGCTGCGGCCAAATGCTACCCCAGTGATTCCTTCCACCAACTAGCATAGGAAGCTTTTAAAATTGCTGTGGACTCAGAGGACTGTGTAGTTTGGAATGCTTGTCAATATTCTTAGGGGAAAAAAACTACCTGTTTCATATCTTGGTATGTCAACCCTAGAAGAAAATTCATGTAAAAAGTAGATAGGATAATCCCAAATTTGTTTAAAAATATATATACATACTCAGGCAAAGAATACAGATATATTCGCACAAAGTAAACAGTGCAAGGAACTATTTACTTTGTCAAATGCAAAAAGTTATTGTCTCTGAGTGGTTGGATTATAGGCAGTTTTAACTTATAGTAGCTTTTCCACAGTTTTCTATATCTTCCAACTTTTCTATCGTATACAATGACCAAATATTTATTAATTTAAAAACTTATTCTTTTAAAGAGAGTTATCGATCACCTTCTATATAGCCAGTGGTATATAATCCCTGGGGAATTCAATGATTTAGCTGTCAGCGTACCAAGGAGGTGAACAGGGTGACGGCACCAACCTCAAATGGTCCCTCAGCACAGCTGTTAATGATTTTATTTCTCCTTGTTGAGCTATAATTCCAATTCCTCCTAGAGACTATTTCAAGGATCTCAACTCAGCTCTTAACTCGTCTAAGAAGAGGCCTTCCTGCCTACGTCGTGATGGAAATTGAGACTATCATATATGGATCACTTTAAAAATCTACTAAAGTCTATCAGTAGCCAGTCTCACCTCCTCCCCAACAGTGTCAGATATGAGGCGTCCTTCCTATTCAAGGAAACCCTTTCAAACCTCAGTCTTTGAAGCTCCTGCCAGTAGAAGGTACGCTTGGTAGCTCTCTCTGTGCTGTTTCCTCCCACCTCTTGGTTGCCTCCACTCCATCATTTATAGCTTTGTCTTCTGATCACTGTCTTCCTTTCTGGTCCTGCTTCTGTCATCACTTGGTTGACTTCAGTATCCTCGTGGATGAGCCGCCCACCACCCTGGCCTCTCAGTCCCTCGACCTCAGCTTCATGACCTGTCCCTTCTTCCAGCCACCCGCTCTTATGGTCAGAGCCCTGCCTCAGTCATTACCTCGGAGATCTCAATTGAGAGCATCCCACTCCCTCACCGCCATCTCCCATCTTTGCAGCAAACCTGCTTTAGGCTTCCCCTGCCTCCTGCTGTGGCTCTTCAGCCCCAGCAGACGCCTAGCTCCTTAGTCACTTCTCCAGCAGCCAGCCTCGGCCATCCATACTCCACCCCTCCACTGGAACTGTGGTTGCCATGGCTACCACAGGCCATCTAAATGCCACATCCCAGTCCCTGCTGCCTCCTACTCATCTTTGAGATTCAGCACAAGCATCGCCTCCTGCAGGAAGCCTTCAGAGACTCACCCAGATTGGGTGAGCACATTGCCTCTCTATGCCCACAGCACGCTGGGCACCTATCAATGGACGCTTACTACACTGAGTATATGGTAAGCCATTATACTGAGTATAGTATACGTTCCATGAAGGCAGGGACTGTGTCTTATTCATTTTTATATCATCAGCACCTTGTATATTACTGATACATAGAAGCTCATTAAACGCATATTGAATAACTGTAAGAATGACTGTATAAATCATTAGTACTTTATCTACAAGTCTGTGATAATCACTTGATCAGAAAAATGACCTGCAAAACACAGTCAAGAGCAACTTCTCCTTCCCTGACTACTCCTCCACTGCTCGAGTGGAGCTGGCAACACACAAAAAAGCTGGTTTTGTACTTTGTGGCCAGCCGGAGTAAGGACTGTAGAAACCTGAATTCACCAGTATCGAGTCTGTACTGAAGAAATCACAAAATCCAGGTCCTGTTTGTAAATGGAAGCTAGAGACAGTCCAGGATGGACTAACCTTCACGTGCAAAATGTAACATACCCTCAATGACTAAAACTTTACAGACGTTGTGATAGACTGACTAATAGCCCTCCAAAGATGCCCACGTCCTAATCCATAGAACCTGGGAGTGTGACCTATAAGGCAAAAGGGACTTGGAGATTAAGGATCTTGAGATAGAAAGGAAGATTATCCTGATTATCTGGGTGGATCTAAAATGTAACCACCAGGTTCCTATAAGAAGGAGGCAAGAAGGTCAAAGGTGGAAGGAGGAGATGGGAGGACAGAATCAGAGGCTGGAGTGATATGCTTTGGGGATGGAGAAAGGGACCACGAGCCAAAGAATTCAGGCAAACTCTAGAAGCTGGAAAAGGCAAGGAAACGGATTCTCCCCTAGAGCCTCGAGAAGGAACCAGCCCTGCTGACACCCTGACTTTACTTTTGCGAAACTGGTTTCTTCGGACGTATGGATCTCGAGAACTGTAGTAATAAGTTCGTGTTGTTTTAAACCAAGTTTGTGTTGCTCTATTACAATAGCCATCGGAAACGAATACAGACACGAAAGGGCTTTCCTGGGTGAAATCAGGAGAGAGGCCAAGAAGCGGCTTCAGACATGTAGACATACAACTACCAGAGATCCAGGCCCCTAATAAGAAACAGCTCTCGCCGCTGCCAGAGACAGTGACTACCATGGCAGAAGAATGGAGAAAGGGTAAAAAGCGAGTGGAAGAGCGAACAAGAAGCCTCCTCCCACTGTCCTGTGGACTCCTCCCTTCCTTCCCACTGACACATGTTACCCATCGCATTGCAGGCAATGACTGAGAAATCCATCCGCTCCCTCTCTGGCCTTCATCAAAGAAGTCTGCAGTCAGCTGCTCACTGAAGCACAACACGCCTTCAGGCTGGGCATCTGCCCGCTGGCTCCCCGCTCCCCGCGGTGTGCCGTCTGCCTCCCCACACCCTGCCTCCCCACACCCGCAGCCAGGCCACAGAGACACGCCCACTCACAGCCAGCTGCTGCTGCAGCTGCTTGACCTGCTGCTGCAGCACCTCCAGCTGCAGGCTCTGCCTCTTGGACGAGCTCGTGGAGTAGGAGAGCTGCGAGAGGCTGTTCAGGGCCTCCTTCAACTTGGCGACTTCCTTCGACATCTCGTTTATCTGGCGAGAAAGGAAAGCTCTATCAGTAGGCAAGAACGTGCCGCAGAAGCAAAACTCCACCTATTTCTCAACCTGGAAGATAGCCTCTCCTGGCCTCTGGGACTGCAGCAATCCCTTTTTTATTTTTAAAAGAAAAGCCATAAAATGAAACATAAAATCAGATAATATCAGGCAAACCAAACAAAGCCCTCTAAGGCCATTCCATGCAGACAAGAGCCCCTGAATGTCAGGCTGTGTTTTGGGGCCTGAAGGTAACAAAAGCTGTGACATGGATTTCCTTCGTTCACCCTTAAAAGGGGGACGGTTGAAAAACTAAATCAGAAACAGGATTTCAGGTGTTCCTTATTTGGAGACAGCTAGGTCTTGCTCCATATTGCTGACGTGAGCAGTCAGGAATAAGTTTTAGAAACCCAGGTATCTCGGGCATCTCGCCTCGTAGTGAAGACAACCCCCCCCCCTCCACCCCCTGTCTCCTTGGCTTCAGGAGCTCTTTTGAAACATTCATTATAATGAAGGAATAAAAAAAGATTAAAAATGCTCTAATGAATGTCATTCAGAACATCTGACCCAGGAGACCGGGGATGCAGAGCAGATCCAGGCACAGAAGCACCATCCACTTTTCCCTTTACTTTCCTCCTTCCTCCCCACCCAGCCCATCTCGAATCACCTGCCCCTCACATCTCCTGCCTTATTCTCCTGTATACCTTTGAAAATGGGGGCCAGGGAGGGTTTTTATACTGACTCAGAGGAAAGCTTGTGGGGTTTAGGGAAGCAGTATCAAGTCTGGGAGTAATTGGGTTTTCATATGACAGAGGAATCTGTCTGGATTCCAACAGAGTAGAATTTCAAGATGGGTCACAAATGCTTCTCAGTTGGTGGGTTCACTTCTGATCCCTGACACTTGGCAGGGCTTCTGTAAAATAATTTTTAAAGGGAAAACACGTACCACACATGTGAAAATGCTTTGGTATGAGGGAAGCAGTAGAAGATGAATATATATTTTTTTTTTTTCATAAATGTCCACCCTACTATTCTTAATGTGTCCCCTTTGGGGACAGAGGGAGTCACGTGTGGAGCCTCTGACCATTCACAATAGGTTAGTGCTTACAAATGGTAAAAATGTTCACCACAGTAAACGAAGGTTGAAAGTCCTAGCGTATACTAGCTAGAAATTCAACAGCAATACGGTCTCACCAACCTTCTTGTCTTTATCCTCTTCCAGTTTTGAAGAGCTTTCAGAATCTCTCTTCATTTCTGCAAGCTCTTCCTGAGCGTGCTGGCATTTTTGCAGAAGTTCATTTACTTCCTGCTCTTTGGATTTCAAGAGAGTCTGAATGTTTTCCCTTTCCCTTTTCATTTGTGAGACCTCACTTCTAATCTGGGCAACCTCTGAATGGGCCTTCTCTTTCTCTTTCACGGAATCCTTTAATTTTGAGGCCAACACACTCACTTCGCTTTCCAAAGACGACTGGAGCTTCTCATAGGCGGACCTGGGCACCATCGCGTCGGTCACGGCCGCCTTCTCCTCTAGGAGTTGCTTCTCCAGCTTTGCCACCTCTCCTTCCTTGCTCGCAAGGTGCTCTTTAAGACTGCCTAGTTTTTCCTCCATCTCTTTGGCAGCGGTCCGCAGCGTGGTTATCACTTGCAGATGCTCCGTCATGGAGACAGAGTTCTCTTTCTGTGCATCTACCAACTGCTTGAGCTGGGTCAGCTCATTCAGCACTTTGGAATACTGCGACTTCATTTCAGACAGTGCCTCTTCAGCCTTCGCTCTGGATATGTTGGTCACTTGCATCAGCTTCTCGTGCTCTGCTTTATGGATATATTCAGCTGTGACGTCTTCTAGAGACTTCCTCTTCCTGTAATCCTCCAGCTCGGCCTGGGCCTCTTTGTATAGCTGGGACAGCTCACTCACCTGCTTGTTGAGTTCATCTATCATCCTGTTCATGGCCTCTTTCATGTCCCCAGCTCCATCACCCGCCTCCTGGGTCATCTGATTTTTCAGTGTATCTTTTAATTTCATGATTTCTTCTTGGGCCTCTTGGTATTTCTCAAACAAAAATGCCTTCTCCTTATTCATATTCTCAATCACCGAGCAATATGAGCTTTTCATTTCCTCGTACTCTTCCCCAGGTGGCCTAATAACCACCCCTCTCTCCCTCTCTACAAGCTTTTCCTCCAACTCTCTCACTTTCTCTTTATTTCGTTCACTTTCTTCCAGTGCGTTCTGGAGATCCTGCTTTAGCACATCTATTTCCTCCTCGGTGATCCTCAGCTCGCGGAGGCCCGAGTCAGTATCCATGCCTTCCGGTGAGACCAGGCCCAGTTTCATCTGCTTCTGCACACTCAGCACTTCTTTCATAGCTTCCTCGTACTTGCTCTGAGTTTCCTTAAGTTTCTGGCTGAGGTCGGAGCCGTTCTCTGAAATCTCCGAGTTGTTTAAGCACACCGACTCTGTCCTTCTGGCCTGGAGCTCGTCCTGCAGCTGTTTCCTCTCTGCTTCGGAGCTCTCCAATTTCTTCTGCAAGTCGTGTAAAATCTCCTGTAGTTGCTGGATTCTGACATCGCTGTCGATTGTGGATTTACTCAAGGAATGTGTTAAGACAGATGGAGATGGTTTGGAGTCTGGGGGAGGGGTTTCACTAGGTTTGCCCAGGGATGGGGCCAAGTCAGTTTCAGCAGAATGGTAAAAGTCAAAGCTCAGGTCTGCTTCCGCCTCCCTGGGTGTTTTGGCCTGGAAAAAAAGGCAAGAATGAAATGGCACCAAAGGTGTGGTTAGGTGAGCAAGCAACTGCAATGAGAGAGCGATTCCAAACCTTACATTTGGGAGAGCTGCAGGACCGTTCTGCATGCGTCCTCTTGCCCCATGAAAAAATATGGTCTGGGACACGAGAGTCGGACTAATGACTCTAAGCTTATTCTGTGCTCTCTTAGGACAGATTATGTGTGCCACTTTAAAAATGTGAGATTTGTTTTGGCTGAGGAGCCTCTGACTCAAATTTTTCCTTTGTTTCTCATATTATTGTAGTTGCCAAGAGGGACAATAGGCTTAGTACAGCTACTTCTTATCAAGTTCTTAAATCTGCTAAATGATCAACTTTACTAAGTAAATAACTGACTAATCATATATATGTGTATGTACATATATGTATATATATTGTCATATATATCATACTATGTATATAATCATATATAATTTATCAATTTACAAAAATAGTTAATGAATAAACTCTCAAGAAACAAATAATTTGAAACTATAAAATGCTTAAGGCTAATTATATTTTAAAAAGAAACTAATGTCGATGTCTAAAACAAAATATCACCTGACTAACCCTGAAAAACCCAATAGCTTGACCCTACAGAATAGACTGTGTTAGCAATCTATTTACCTACCTGTAATTTATCTTGTAATTCCTTATTGTGTAAGGTAAGAGAAGCAACTTTTGCTTGCAGTAGGACAAGAAGATCTTGTTGGTCAGCTTCAGAACTTATATCCAATAAGCTATCAGCACCTTGGAAAAGAGACAGGCAATTTAAAATAATATTTAAAAAATTAAACTGTTATTTCTCTGACCTCTAACAAACTCACTTTCTACCCAATCCAGTTCTTCTTCCTAGTCCAGACTATGAATGAAAGCCCGCTCCAGCTGGATAGATGAATAGCAATTCTCAGGTACTGGGGTTTCCTTACTGGCGTTTCCCTAGCACAATACTAGGTGCCTGGATACCAATAAGCACATCTGAAAACTGATGGATTTGGTCACACATTTTCCGTTCACTTAATCAAGTGCCACACCTTGGTTGTTTTTTGTTCCTCCCATGCCTAATACATCCCATTCTGTGAATCCTTTTAGAAAGATCTCTGGAATCTGGTTCACTTCTTATTCCCACATCCATCACTCTAGTTCAAACTTCATCACCATACTTGGTAACTCTACCAATGGCTTCCTAACAAATCTCTCTCTCTCTCCTCTAGTGAAAATGCAGCCTGTACCAACAACACCGTCAGACTAATCTTCCTAAAACATACTTTGATAGGGTCATTCCTTTGGTTCAAGTGCTTTAATTGTGCTCCCTCTAAAAATAACCTCCAAATTCCTTTATCTGGATTAAGGCCTCTAGGATCTGGCTCCAATCTACTTTTTTTCAGGTTTATAACTCCTGATGTTTTTCTCTAGTATCCCATTTTCGTCAGATTCAAGGCTTCTATCACACCCTCTATATTCTCAACACAAGGCTGCTTCTTTAATTCTTCATCCATACGACTGCCCTTGTAGCATGTCTTTGGCTAGATAACTCTTAGGCATCCTTCAAGACTCACGGCAAACTCTGCCTCTTCCTTAAAGCATTCTCTGACAAGCCCAGCATGAAACAGCCTTCTCTGAAGCCCAAAGTATACACTGTTGGTAAACCAGAACTATTTGAGATTCTATTGATTATCATGCTGAAATAACATTTAAAGCTATGCTACTCAAAGTTCTCATTGAGACAAGACAAGAAACGTCCTCCAGAACGTCACTCAATGTACTGCTTCCTTCATCCAGAAAGTCTTCCTATGGAAAAAAAATTGTCAGGTGGACGAAACAGTGTGCTTGGCTGGATGACTTTCTGCTCTAAACTCCTTAGTTATTTTAGACTGGCAACAGTTTAGAGACCACACTCTGAATAGCACTGATCCAAATTTCTACTATTATTTAAAAATTTTCTCAAGCCATTTAATGCAAGGATGAAAACTTTAATCTTAATTTGGAAGGATACAAAATGACATTTCTTCATAGAAATGCTTACTAATCATGTCTGGTGCCTAAACCACAGCTTTATGAGTGTTCTTGACAAAGAGTCTGGTCAGCTTGGAATGAACCAGGGGATTGGGAGCATGAGGGTAATTCTAAGCAACAAAAATTACTTCTAAGCCACGATGGATGGCTTTTAAAGTATACAATGTAACAACTGTTGTTATATTAACATTGTTCTCTGCCAGGAATATTTCTTAATATTTCTAAATTCTGTAAATTAAGGGCTCCAAACACATATGAAATACATAACAGAATAAGAAACTGAATGCTGGAGCAAAAAGGGGCCTTTGAAGTAATCTACTCTACATTTCAAATTGATTCTGCATACACCGTCCTACATTCTTAGGGGATAAAGCAACAGGATGGACTCGATACAATGAATTAAACCCTGTCTTGGTGAAGGACAATATGATAGTGTGTGATTTCATTAACACTCTTTGTATGTGTCTTTTAAAAATCAAAAGTAGAAAAGTTAGATTGTGGCAGCCGTGGAGGTGCTCAGTTGGCTCTCCCTTCAAGAAATAACCTGCCGCTCAGTTGTAAGGAGGGCCGCTAGCTGGCAGCTTACAGCCTATGGACCTCATCCCAAAACGATGTTTTAAAATGCATCAAATAAGCTGGGACGAAGAGAGAGAGTGGCACTGACATATATACACTACCAAATGTAAAATAGCTAGCTGGTGGGAAGCAGCCGCATAGCACAGGGGGGTCAGTTCGGTGCTTTGTGACCGCCTAGAGGGGTGGGATAGGGAGGGTGGGAGGGAGGGAGATGCAAGAGGGAGGGGATATGGGGATATATGTATATGTATAGCTGATTCACTTTGATATACAGCAGAAACTAACACAACATTGTAAAGCAATTATACTCCAATAAAGATGTTAAAAAAAAAATAGAATGTACAGGTTACAGTAATTGGCGACCTTCTTTGTAACACACCAAATAACAAGATCTGGAAGCAGGTCTAATAACTGCCATAGTTTCTAGCAGAGATACTGTAAATGATCTTTCAAGGTATCTGTAATAACAGTGAGGGGATATGATAGTATCTGTGAATTTTCTTGGTGTCAGAATCACTGATCTGCTAATACCACTGGGGCTTATTGCCTATATTCATAATTGAAGGAAGTGCTAATGCTAAATTAGGAACAGATGAAAACAGAGATATATTGCACACCCAAGCTCAGGGACTCCTTAATCTAGGTGAAAGCCCCCTGAAGTAGCGAGTACCAGGCTGTGCAGTGTTGGCAGCCTTAGGGTGGCACCCTGGGTTCTCCGACTTCCCCAGACAGGGTACCCCTGCTTGGCTGGCCTTTGCTCTCTTAGAGGAACATGAAATAGAGATCGGTCAAGGGAACAAAAATGCCCCTTCATCTTACCCGTAGTACTGTCACTTAGTCTGTCTTTGTTTTCCCGTATAGAACTGATCTCAGCCTGCTGGAACACAAAAATGACTTAAAAGAATATTCCTGAATGGAACACTCTACAAAAGAATCAAGCAAATTTTCCTCCTTGAGTTTATACAAGTTGGTGCTATCCTACTAGAAAAACAGATAATCTCCAGGAAAGAAGATATTTTAAAATACAATAAAAGTGACAGTTATCTCCTGAGGTACAGTTTTTACCTAGAGGTTCCAGAGGGTATATTCTCAAAATATTTTTTAGAAATTTCAGTAAGTATATTACAAATATCTTTGAAGAGTATAATAAAATTACATAATAGCTAATTTAGTGGGCTACGTGCTAAAGCTTGAGATGGTGAATACTACTTCCATAACAGAGTCAAATAGAAGTTTTACTTATCTGGGTAATACATTAAAATACATTAGAAGCACTTTTCAGCTTTATCATTTCATAAATTAACTATTAATATATTATTATTAATTATTTTTAAGGGAAATAGTAGTAAATGAGACCTGTCACAGAAAATAAAGGTAATTTATAAGGGAATAAAAATTCTTATGGCTGTGGACTGACAATCCCCTAAAGATTTCCTCTAAACCTGTATCCCTGAATATCTCTGTCCATTAATATACTGGAAAAATTCTTTACCTTCAAAACCAGATTCTCATTCCAAAACGAAATACAGTCACTTGCCAGAAATTGCCATGTTTTATCTAGATGAGCCGCAGACCATGATAAGAGAGAGAATTGTTCAGCAAAGGAACTTTTGTAAAGGCTCAAATGCTAAAAATGAAGTGGCTCATTTTTGGCAAGTGCTTATCATAAAAAAGCTGTATTTTCACTTAAAAAACTAAATGCTTATTTTTATTTTGCAACTCTATTAAGGTACAATAAACTACATCCATCGGAAGCTTACAATTTGAGGAGTTTTGGCAGATACACACCCAAGGAACCACCACTATAATCAAGATTCAGAATATTCCCATCGCCTCTAAAAGTTTCCTCATGCCTCATCACAGCCAATCCCTGCCATTCCCAGGCAACCACTACTCTCCTTTTTGCATTTTCTAGAATTCCTATAAATGGAATGTCATAGGGGATGAATTTCTTTGAGCCTGGCTTCTTTCATTCAGCATGATGGTTTTCAGATGCATCCATCATGCTGCTTGGCCAGCACTTCATTCTCTTTTATGGCTGAGTAATATTTAATTATATGCATGTATCTCATTATCTTTATCCATTCATTTGTTGGAGGACATTTGGATCGTTTCTAGTTTGGGGATATTTGAATAAAGATGCTATAAACATTTGTGTATATGATTTTTTGATATTTTAATTTCTCTTGGGTTAACGTCTATGAGTGAATGGCTAGATCATATGTTAGGAATGTTGAACTTTTCAAGAAACTGTCAAATGGTTTTCCGAAGTAGTTGTACCATTTTACATCCTACCAACAGAGTATGAAAGTTCTAACTCTTCCACATCATCACCAACAATTTGTATTTTTAATCTTTTTAAACTTTAGCTATTCTAAATTGTGTCCTTTTTATCTTTTTGTGATTTTTTTTAAAAGAAATAAAAGTCTTTTTACACTCTATTTCTGAAAAACATAATTTGTGATATTATTCTTTGGAACGCATTGCCTCCTTTGAGCCATAAGCATATTAGAAGATACTAGGGTAGTAATTATAAGAGCATAACTTCCTTTCCTTGCCTTGTATTTTAATAAAATCTAGTTAAAGCAAGGGAAATGATAGGTTGATAGAATCTTTTCCACATCAATATGCATCCAAGTTAAAAGAAAATTCATTTTTAGTAATTCTTAGAAGGGAGAAAAGAATAAACAATTATGCCATTGAAATTTCATTTTAACAATTATAAATTTTACTTTCTTTCCAAGTACAATTTCCTAGTGATCATTAGGTAAACAGATATTAAATTGAAATACCCTCCCATTCCTTAAAATACTTTCCAACCACAAGTCTAGAGAATCAGGTGGAATAAGACCTAATGGATTTTCTAAAATTCTGAAATAAATACATATTACTTTTATAGTCAGTAAAAAGTTTAATTAAAAATATACAATTACTTCTTAGTAAGACATCAGAGAATAACCATTTCTTTCTTTTTGATTAGTATTATAGCAACTCAATTTGGTAAGATGACTGGTGATCTTAAAGTCTTATCTTTGTCCTTTTTTAATGAAGAAAATTAAATATTAGCTAACAAATATAATTGATTCATGCTACTCTTTTTGTATGGAGCCCATGCTAGGGAAAATAATCAAAGGGTGCTTTATGATGAAAAGGTTTGAACCAATGACTGAGAAATATATTCTGTTTTGCCCAGTGATAGATTTTTGATAGATTAAATCAAATCTATTATGTATCTTAAAATTCAATAATAAGTTGGACACAGAAAGGAAATACCTTGAAGGGTGGTTCAGCAAAAAATACTGATTCCTTTCCTGAAAGTGGTGTTGAAGTTATTGATCTTGGGGAAGACACATCACTCAACTAAAAAACAAAATGAAAACCATCAATAAAGAGTCCTTTTTCAAAGTCTTCTACAGTGCCAAAGAATTAGCCTATTTAACCAATGCAAATAAATGTAACAATAATTATCCTTAGTTTCAATTAATTCAAGGGTAACATATTTTCTGTGTAATTCAGCTACCTCAAATACTTTTTGAAAGTTTGCCCAGTAGAATTAACTACGGAACTTCACTCCTTTATTCACTAGAATTAACGTTAAAAATTTATAAAACTTCTATTGCAGATTGAGAATATTATTAATGAATATGCTAACGTATTTAACATTACTTATTGGATGAGATATTCTGCTCAAATATTTGATATGGATTATTCTTTTTATGGCCTATGATTCTTTTAATAACAAACCCTGGCCTGTTTTTATTTACCATTTCATAGATATTCAAGCTTCCTCCTCTATTCAGTCATCACTATAAGCTCAGAAATGAAAGCTGTTTTTTAATATTAGTCAACCTTAAGTGTAATAGGAAAGGCAAATGTATTTTAACAACGTTTAATAAACCAACTAAAATTCATTTTCAACTAACGCCTCACCAGCTACACATTCTCCCCCACTTTACTAGAGCTGTTAACACAAGCTCTGAAAATAGACTGAGCTCATTATCTTGAGGAAAAAGTTCCTGTCATAGATTTTAAGAATTTTGAGGTTTTTAAAAAAGATACTGTTCAATTCTTCAGTTTTGAAATAAGAATCAACATTATTTCTATACTAATAATCAAAATTCTTCATACCACTATTTGTAATTTAAAACCACTACAGAAAATTTCAAATGTGCACTTAAGGGTCAATTTTAAAACAGTTCTTTTTGGCCTAAACACAAAATGACAAAATTATGGCTTTGTTGTTATATGTTTGTTCATTGTTGGTTTTCTTTTATTTTTACCTGGGTAGGACTGATAGGAGGTGGTGGAGCTTTGCGTTTTTTTGGAGTTCCACTTCTCTCTGAGCTTATTTTAGAGACTTGATCATGCTGAAAGTTATCACAGTCCAAAGAATGGAGGTGGGTTAGTTAGGTTAGTAAAGTCTGAGTAAATAGCTTCATCAAACAAATGAGAAAAACCTCAACAGTTCATGCATTTCTTACTTTATCAAGATCTGAAATCTGCTACCAACATAAAAATAAGTAATATGCATGCTCCAAGTTTTCTTCTAGCAGCCCATGCTTTAAAGCAAGAAAATAAAAAACACAAGACAAAACCAGATTAAGGTGGTATGGAGAACTGGGAAAGTAGAAAATAAGGGGGTGTTTACCACAACTTAGAACCCAGAATACATTCATAGTCTAGCTTCCATCTTAATGCAAAGCAGTGGTATTTCCCCGACCTTTTCATTACTTCCAGTCCTTTTCTTAAAGAATATACAGTTACCCTCCATATCCACAGGTTTCACATCCAGATTCAACCATCTGCATATCCCAGAATTGCAGATACAGAGAGCCAACTGTACCACACTATTTTATATAAGGGACTTGAGCTTCTGCAGATTTTGTTATTCCCTGCAGATACCAAGGAATGACCATAAATATGGGAAAAAGGGGGGAACCTCATCTCTGAAGGTTATGGATAAATATAACACAATTGGTACAAAATAAATTCAGTATCAAGTATTTGCCGATTATGATAATTTTTTCAAGAACCTTGATGTATAAATAAATAAAACAGCCAAATATATATCTCATTAATAAACAGTAGTGACTATGTTTTTAGGAAAAACTCCAAAGTAACAGGGTAAACTTCTCAATTTCTATCTGTGTAAAATGAATGACAGTTTAGAAAAGCTCTAATTAAAATGAAAGAAAATGCTAAATCTCTTACTTTCATTAACTATCTAACATGGCTATGGACAGAGTTCTATAATTCCTGTGATATTACAAGTAGTTAAAATACTGTTGTTCTCAGAGTTAAAATCACATCAAACCTTTTCACACCAGTAGGAAATATTAGTATATTTCAGAAAAAGATGAATATATAAGTAGCAAGTTTAAAGTTACATGCTTTGGAAATAGGGTAAATCATTAAGAAAATATTTACCACCTTACAATGAATCATTTAATCCAAAGATATTTTACTCCTTAAGTAGTTTCAGCATAGTCTTTATCACTTTCCTAATGGACCACAGAGTGGTTTAATTAGAACATGTTCAAACTCGCACAGGCAATGATGAAAAAGAATCTCCATCCCCAAAGATAAATACCTGCTTTGGTTTTGTTGGTGTCTTTGAATCTATAGAAGAAAAGTGAGGGAAAAAAAAAAAACTATAAGAACCATAATGACTCATATCCACTTTGGGTGGCGGGGTATATAAACACACACACACACACACACACACACACACACACACACACACACACACACACACACACCCATACACACAACATACACACAACATACACAATATTCAACACTATTTTTCTCCAGAAATATATTTAAAAGAATAATAAAATATATTGCACAAATTCCTTTAACCTTTGGGGAAAATGGAGTGGATAAATTTAAAACAACACTGGCTATTTTCTTTCACATACCAGCATCCTGAGAGATTTTTGATAATAGAAGGCTTTGAATTCCTGCATTTTCTGAGAGTTTGGAATAATGTAAGGCATTGTGTCCAAGAGAATCTACAAGGTTTAGGTCTGCACCCTTTTTAGTTAAGGCTTCCACAGTGTTAGAGCTGCCAATCTCACAAGCCAGCATGAGAGCAGTTCTAAGGAATGAGGAGACAAAAAATTAGTACACAAAATGTGAAAACTTTTTGCTAGGAAATCATTTCATGTGTCTTAAAAACAGAGGAAAGAAGACTAAGTGCAATTAAACCTGTACTACACTTAATTTTCTAGGAAATTCAAAATGGAATGCTATCAAAATAAAATTGGGTTGCTGTTTTATAAAACTTCAGATTAAATCAGAACATTAAATATTAGGTCAAATAACACAGACATAATCTTCTAAATATGATGGAATTTAATACGATTGGCACAAATCTTGCCTTTTTTTCAAATCAAGTTTTTTAAAGAACCCATAACATTATTAAGACTGTTTTTAAAAAACAACCAATATGTTTACTTTTATTTTGCATGAAAAGGCAAAGGAAACGGCCTATTCATTTTAGCATTTAATAATCTCACCACAGACACAGTCAGCAATGATGCTCCCAGAGGTCTGGGGAAAATATTTTTTAAGTCAAAACAGATTCTTAATTATCCAAAAAAGCAGAAATCAGTAAAAGAAAGAAATTAAAACTGCTTTAAAACAAATGATCCAAAATACAGCTGTGATATTTTGAAAGCTTCTCAGAATGTGGATATCACTGAAATAACATGCTTTCTAATTCTGCGGTACCTTCCATTTTTGTCTCTGGAATTTACATCTGCTCCATGATCCAGGAGAAAGCGACAGACCTCACTGTGGCCATTTTGTACTGCAAGAAGCAGTGGTATATTCCCATCCTAGGAGACAAATTCAGATTAAGATTTTAACTTAGATGCCAAATGCCGGAACTGCAAAGGTCCTTATTCCTTCTACATTTATTCCTGACTTGTCCTGCTGGTCTTACATTTGACCCACCAAAGTAGTCTGCCCCCTAATAGGCCAACGTCACACCCTAACACTACCCTTGTTATGGAATCCCACTGACTGTGGGCTTTTCCTCAGGAGTCAGTCTCTCGGGCCGCTTGTTGTCTCGACTATGATGTGAGAGAGAGTGGAACGCAAAGTATGTAAAGGCTCGAGGCAAGTATACCATGTTTATTGAGAAATGGTTCTCCGTGGTTCTGGAGAAATGAGGGGTTGTCTCCATATGGCATTAGTAGGTCCCACCGCTCTCTAAGCAGTTTCTTCTGAGTGAACTACACATATCCTAGTATCCTGCCATGCCACCACTGTCTTCTCAGCATACCCTTTCATAATCTTACTAGGTATCGAAACATATGTTAAGAGTTTATTTGTTCATTACTGACACATGACTAGATAAAGGGACTGATGGAAAGAATGATTTGTTTAATATGTTATAACAATTGGCAATTCCTTTAGAAAAAAGAATTAGATCCCAACTCATACAAACTATGTAAAATGGATTAAGAACCTCAACATTACAGCATGAACCGAATGAAAAAAAAATACTAGAAGAATTTATAGGTGACAATTTCCAGAATCTTAGTTTGAAGCGGGGTCTGACTCAAATTATGTAAACCATAAAGAGAGGCTTTTATTCTGCTCTTGCCTTGAACATACCCCACAAATGGGGTCAACAGTAATTTTAAGGTGGACATATTCAAATAGGCAAAGGAAAAGAAAAGTTACAATATATCCAATTATTTTAACATGGGGATATTTAAAAATACAATTGCTGCTTAAAGATTAAGTATCCACTCAAAGTCGAACTTCAGAATTTCTAGAAAATTATCTCTGTGAAGTTATAATACTTTCTGGTTATAAAGTACCGAGATTCAGGGAGCGTGAATTTATTTACAGATTCTAAATGCTCACTTCGCAATGTCCCCATCAGGTATAACTTACACATGCCAAGTCCCATGCTACAGCAGGAAATTTAACCCTATAATCAGGAGCAATAGGCATGTCAGTTTATTCTCAAAATAGCCCAGCAAGGTCAAAATAGGCTACAAGTGGTCTTTAAAATTGGAAAACCCTAGTACCAAAGGTAATATATGGGGTGCAAAAAGAAATAGAACTTCTATTTAGACTTACTTTTTATTTATAAAAATCAGGAAATTAAGCCTTATTAGTATTTAGGTTGATGGTAAGCCACGTGTCTATCCTTAGAAACAAACACAGGAAGTGCATGCTGCAAAACGTTTTATAACGGTTTAAGGACCAACTGGGATAATACTTAAATCTGTTTTGCACAAGAGGATCTAGGTCAGAAAGCAACAGACTTTTACCAAATGCTTGGGTCTCTAAGGTCTTCGTGACTCCCAGAAGTAGCCCATGGTGCTCTAGAAACCAGTGTCCATCTGCACCTCTAGTGGTCACCTGGTACTTACCAAATCCTTGAGGTTTATGGGGCTTTTGTGCTCGCAAAGAACCTGCACAGCTTGAAGGCAGCCCTGTGCAGCTGAGAGAAGGAAGACACAGAAACCACAGCCAATCACAAAGCTACTCTCACAGCCAGGGGCATCAAACACTTCTATGAAGGAAAAGTTCACCTTCCACCCAGTTTGCATACGTTGCATTGAAGAGAAATGAGGTCGGAATGGTTAAGTAAGTGGTGTTTTAAATTACTGTTTAATTTCAGTGTCAACCAGACCTAAAGGCAGTGCTTGCCAGTTGTTGCCTTTAGGCAAACCTTTGGTTTAGCTTCTCGTGGGACTTAGCTTTTCCACAACTAGCACTAAAAGAAATTTGCAAATCTCATCATCCTGGACTTCAGTACCAATGTCTTCGTCACTTGAAACTGTGTGACAGATAGTAAAACCAAATGTTGATAAATAAAACTGATTGATGTTCCTTTTGATTCCCAAGTAAAAAAAAATCTGTATCACACATTACCTGAAATCTACAAATGCTCATGAATATCTCTTAAACAAGAACCTCACATTAATTAAAATATAATAACCAGGACAATTTTTACTAGTTGTTTGGCAGGCGATTGACGAATTCTAGCTGTATTTCCTCCGTAAAACCCTACACAATTTGCAAACTGAGGAAAATGGGAATGATGTCTAGGAAGGATGACAGAAAATGGCATCAGGAATAACAATGGTAAGGTTAATGGCTTAAATAAGGAAAACGAACACTTACTGTTTCTCATGGCAGAAGAAGACAAATAAGAGAATGAAAATTACCTGCATAATGTAAAGCTGTTTTCCCAGAGCTGTCGATACTTTCGGCTGGGCATTTAGACTGTAAGAGAAAAATCAATAAATGCGTATAATAGAATTCAGTTCTATTCAGTTCATCCTTTTCCTGCAAGGTATGATGCAACTTCCTAAGAAAAGTATAATAAACATGAATAAGTCCCAACTGCTGTGCTCCAGGGGCCCAGGGTCTCATGGGGAGGGAGACCCATCTCCAAGTAATCATGACACAGGTGAACTGTCACCTCTTGGCTGCTTTGACCGTCCCCTCTCTCTTCCATCAACTCTGTCACCAACAGATCATCCCCACCAGCTAACAAACATGCTCTAGGATTTCTCATCTTGATCCCACCTTTCCCCCCATTTCCTGCCCTAATTCTCTATCCCCCATCACAAAACCAACTTCCTGTTAAGAACTATCCCACACAAGCCATGCTTCCTCGTCTCCCATTTATTCCTGGACTCACTGCAGTTGGGCGTCTGCCCTCAAGACTCCACAGGGATGGCCCTGATCCAGGTGGCCAGCCACCTTCGTGTTTCCAACGACAGCAAACATGCTTGCCCTCCTCTTACCCACCTCTCCCCGGCAATACCCTCCCTCTTCTCCAAACACTCTCTCCTCTCAGCCCCTAGAGCCCTGCCTGGCCCATCCGATCTTGCTTCCCCCCCCCCCCCCCCCCCCCCCGCTGCTCTGGCCACGCCTGCCCCTTTAGCCAAACATAAAACTGTGGGGCTCCTGGGTGTTCTTTCTCTAAGCTCTCTCCCTCGGTGATCTCACCCACACCCATGGCTCGAAATCCCATCTAGAAGCTACTGCTTCCTGAGTGTATATCTTAACAGTGACAACACTAGTGTGTAAGTATTGGCTATTAGTATGTGCCGGGCACTATTCAAAGAATTGTTTTAAGGCTCTTGACAATCCTAGTTAGATACTGTTATTACCCCCATTTACAGATGAGGAAACTGAGGTACAAAGAAGTTAGTAATTTGCTCGGGTCACAGTAAGTGGCAGAGCCAGGATTCAAAGCCAGACAGGCTGGGCTACAGCCAGTGTTCATACCTGTACACAGCAGATGGCATCTCTTGAGCCCCCGGCTTGACAACCCACAGCCTATTTCACATTTCCGCCTGACGTCTGAAACGCAGCACAGCCAACACTTCTGGTTTCCCCTCCCCGACACGCAGCCGGATCCTCCCGAGCCGTCCCTGCCTCTGTCAACGGCGCTACCATCGGTCTAGTCACTGAGCCAGAAACCACTGAGTCATCCTTGATTTCTTCTCCTCTTCCTCCTGCCACGTCTAACCTACCACCACGTCCTGTCAATTCTGTCCCCAAAACACACCCCAATCTACTCTCCTCTCTTTCTCCACTGTCACCACCTGGTCTGAGCCAACACCTGCTCACCTGGACAGCCTTGAGGGCCACCTGGCTGTCCTCAGTTCTTTAGTCAATTCTCTACACAAATCGAGTGAACTTCCAAACTGGCAGTGTTGTTCTTTACTTCAAAGTCCTCCACAGTTCCACACTGTACTTTGAGGAATCACTGTCTGCCCACCGTGACACACAAGGCTGCAGCCTGGGCCCTTCTTTTTTTTTTTGGTGGCCTCCCTGCACGGCATGCGGAATCCCTGACCAGAGATTACCCACGCCCCCTGCAGTGGAAGCGCAGGGTCTCAACCACTGGACCGCTAGGGAAGTCCCCTGGGCCCTTCTTTCTGCTCCTCATTCGCTTTGCCCCCAGCCCACCCACTGGCTTGCTTTCCTCCCCGGCTAGTTAGTGACTTTCCTACCTCAGGCCTTTTGTACTTGCTGTTCTGTCTGCTTGGAATGCTCTCCCCTTGGCTCTCTGCCCTGCTGGGTTCTCAGCTTAAATAACACCTCCCCCCCGGGGCCTTCCTGAACATCCCCCCTCACTCCCCTCTCACAATACTCTGTTAGTTTTCTTCCCAGTGATGTGCAATCGGTCATGTGTATTTCTGTCTTCGTTTACCAGATGGCAAGCTCCAGCAGGATAGGGGCTGCTCTGTGAGTAAATACTCACTGCTTGACAAGGTGCATGGTGCCCAGGGACCACTTGCTACAAGAGAGAGTGGGGGGGAGTGGTGGGCTCTCGGGGGAGGGGGAGAGTTCATTTGAAGACTCTCACAAGGCTTTCTTTGTGCCCACTGCCTTAAGGAGGTGGGAACTTTGAAATGGTAGCCACTGGAGAAGGGAAGTCTCTCCAGCAGACAGATAGTAAGAGCAAAAGGCCGGAGAGAGAGGGCGCAGGGTGAGGGGCGCACGAGATGGCAGTGGCCCCATCACGGAGGGCATGGGTCGCCCAGACGAGGAGTGAAGCAGTTACCAGAGGGGTGCAGGACCCAAGGTAAGCAGCCCATTAGGAGGCCGTCAAAACCTCCAGTTTTAACAACTATCCAGAAAGAGGAGCAGAATTCAGACAATTTGCGGAGAGCAGGCAATGTTGGAAATGTTTGTCTGCCCTTCAGTGGTAAGAAGAATAGAGATCACGTTACAGCTTACCATGTTTTGGCCTAATTTTAGAACAGCACAAGGAACTGTTTAAAGGCTTCAAAGATTCCAGGGAAAAACCAATCCATTTGCATAACCAGATATAAAATTACATTAGAGGCTAGAATATCTGGTCCTTGCCCATGAGGATTTCCAGCTTGTCAAGTTCATTCTTCCTTCAAATCAGAGCCAGATGCAAAGTCTGGATAGCCAAGCTAGGATGGGAATGGAGATTTAAAATACAAATAAGTTAAACAAAAATTTAAGGTTAAGACCATGGGTGTGGAGGCAGGGAAGAAAAGTTCTATTGTAACTGTCTTTAGAGAGGAGTCTCAGAATAAAAATCATCATCGGGCTTCCCTGGTGGCGCAGTGGTTGAGAATCTGCCTGCTGATGCAGGGGACACGGGTTCGAGCCCTGGTCTGGGAAGATCCCACA
The DNA here is from genome assembly GCF_965194825.1 of Balaenoptera physalus. Taxonomy (NCBI): domain Eukaryota; kingdom Metazoa; phylum Chordata; class Mammalia; order Artiodactyla; family Balaenopteridae; genus Balaenoptera; species Balaenoptera physalus. Next base: position 148,720,053 of record NC_138890.1, read on the forward strand.
TGCCACGGAGCAACTAGGCCCGTGCGCCACAACTACTAAGCCTGCGCGTCTGGAGCCTGTGCTGTGCAACAAGAGAGACCGCGACAGTGAGAGGCCCGCGCACCGCAATGAGGGGTGGCCCCCGCTTGCCGCAACTAGAGAAAGCCCTAGCACAGAAACGAAGACCCAACATAGCAATCAATCAATCAATAAATCCTTAAAAAAAAAAAATCATCATCATCATCATCACAGATGTTGACCTATGTTTCTTGAATTTCACTTCAAAGACCTGTTAAGGTTAAGCATTGCTGGCACTGGTGGTAGCTTGCATCAGGTCATGCAAGACAAGAAGCTGTGTGATCAACAGACCAGGACAAGTTGAAGAATGTGCCCATATTGCTGCATTAGAATTGCAAAGCCAAATTAAAGCAAGATGCTGCGTCCCAAATGATGCTCAGGAAGGCCAGGACAACAGCTCAAGAGAACAGACATTACTCCAAACACATATTTTATTGCTCTGTGCTGTTCCTGAAAACAGCCAGCTTGCATTTTGACTGGCAACAGCTGGAAGTTACTGTGCAAACTGCTATTGGGATTTCACGAACTATTCATCTTTAAAGATATACGGAAGTCACCCGAAGCAATCATTATAAACTTCCTGGCAAGGTTATCAAACCAGGGAGTTGACCTAAAATTATAAAGAAGAATAAAACCAAGAACTTGAACAAAAGCTAAGAACTAAAGGCTCATCAAGTTACATACAAGGAAACAGTGGTTGAAATTTTGCTTATCAAGAAAAGCTGGGGCTTCCCTGGTGGCGCAGTGGTTGAGAATCTGCCTGCTAATGCAGCGGACACGGGTTCGAGCCCTAGCCTGGGAGGATCCCACATGCCGCGGAGCAACTAGGCCCGTGAGCCACAACTACTGAGTCTGCGCGTCTGGAGCCTGTGCTCCGCAACAAGAGAGGCCACGATAGTGGGAGGCCCGCGCACCGTGATGAAGAGTGGCCCCCGCTTGCCGCAGCTAGAGAAAGCCCTCGCACAGAAACGAAGACCCAACACAGCCAAAAATAAATAAATAAATAAATTAATTAATAAAAAAAAAAAAAAAGAAAAGCTGCATTCTACTAATGACTGAGAGAGAATAAATACTAGGATACTGGAGATCCTGTATTATAAGGATCTCCAACAGCATGAAAATTTTTTTTTCAAGCTGACTATGTAAAGGGTACAAGTCCTTCCAATAAGAAAAAAAGAGCTGAATAAAGCGGAGAAAAGGGCCGGATCCCAGAAAGACACTCCAAATTTTTATTAGGATCCTCTTCTCTACCAGCGCAACTGCTATGGAAATAATCTTCTCCTTGGCTATAATGAAGCTTCTTAGGAAACCCAGGTTCTGGGATAATATTTGAAGGAGTATGTGTGTATGTGTTTGTTCTTTCACACACAAGGTTACTTTCAAATTTTAAAAATGATGCATTTATAATTTTCTGTTGTTCCACTTTACCTGAAGGAGCTTCTTGATGCATTCATGGTGGCTGTTCTTGGCTGCAAGGTGCAAAGCACTGTGTCCTAAATGGATTAAAAAAAAATTTTTTTTAATCTCTTATCTCTGAAATGAAGACAACTATGAGGAAATAAATTGTTCTCCGACAAAGACGGAATTGTTCCTCTTGAGAATGAGGCCTCAACTTCTTCTCTGCGAAGTTCAGTGTGACAGAAGTGGGGAGAACACAGAGCATCCCGTCCCCCGGATAACGTTCAGAGGCCATGCCAGCTGCTGTCCTCCTGGGGTACAATCAAGCTCTGGGCTAGAAGCTTGCGGTGGACTCCTGGTATGCACCTTGGAAGCTCTGCTTTCAGCTGTCAGCATGGGTGCCAGACGCCCCGCGTCCGTAACAGTCACACCAGGCCACGACTGCCACTGGCCCAGGAACCCAGCAAAGGCAGCCAGCGAGCCAGCAGGGGGCACACCAAACGCCCGCACGAAACCCCACTTCCACCTCTCGTTTCTCCCTCCCCCAAATGTGCTCCAGCTCTGTATGGAAATTACCTGGAGTTCAGATGTCCCAAGTTCTTACATGGAAGAAGGAAAAGGGTTATAAAAACAACACACTAGCAAAGTAGCATCTCTTCACGCTCCCTTCACAGAACATTACAACAACGTGAGACTCTCTGATGTTTCTGTGGCCAGATTACTTTAGGAAATTTTAATGCTATACCCAGGTCCCTCCCCGCTACCACCAAATGGGCCTATAGAGTTTCTATGGAAGAGGGGCTTAGAGGCAGCCCTACCAGACCAGCAGGTTCCCACCCCAGGGCCCTGGCAAATTACTCTTTGCTTGGCCTGGACCCTCCTCCTCTAAGATAACCACCCAGCTTGCCCTCTTACCTCCCTCGGATGCCACTGAAACATGGTCTTCTGGATGAGACCTTTCCTGACCTCACCACTTAAAATTCCAGTTCCTCCCCCACCTCTTTTATCCCTACTTCCTGCTTCATTCTTTTATCCTTCATAGCACCCAGCACCTTCAACTCTCCCTTTCCACCCCACTCCTCTCTCCCTACACACACACACACACACACACACACACACACACACACTCTCTTATGTCTAACTGCTCTTCTTTCCCCACTAGAATATAAACTCTATATCCCAAGAGCCTACAGCACTGCTGGCACATAATAGGCTCTCGATACACATTTGTTAATTGGAATTAGAGGGTATGTCCACTACAGATGTCTGCGGAGGGGGATTTGGAGGGAGGGAACCAAAGTTACCACTGCCAGCCAACCCAATACACCTAGGAAACTCCTAAATCCTGCATTTGTAAACTGTTTGACCAAGATACCCCCAATGTAACACCTGTAAGCAACCCATACTTTAAGCCATAACAGGCTTAAAGCATGTTTTTCAGCCTTACTGCTCTTGACATTTGAAGCTGGTCAGGTGGTCCTATGTACTATAGGATGGTGAGTAGCATCTCTGGCCTCTACCCACTGGACGTCCAGTTGGGACAATCAGAAATGTCCCCAGACATTGCCAAATATCCCCTGGATGGGTGGGAATCACCCCCGGTTGAGAACCCCTGGCTTAGAGGAACAGCTTCTATTATATGGTGGTCCAGTCTCCAAATACCATTTCTCCTTTCTGAATTAGTCTTTATAATAACACTGACCAGAAATCCACTAATTACTAGGTTATCATATGGCTAGGAAATACCATATTTAAAATTAGAGGGTTTTAGGACCACAGTGAGCTGCACAAAAGCATGTGTGAGGTCAAAAGATCAGATTCCTTCTTCTCTGAGTGGCTGCAGAGAGATTTTCAGGGTATGTGTGAGGGGAGTTAATTGATGGGGGTAGAACACTGAGGCAAGGAACCCTGTGACCTCCTCCCAAATGGATGAGGATGAGGAAGGTCAGGAGATGAGGGACTGAGACCCTTGGAAGCAGGAAGACAAAGATCTTCTCTTCCCCTTCCTCCTTTTACCGCAGGAGACCCCCTCCTTTCAGGATGTATAACACACAATAGTGAGTTCAGTTACATTATGCGTTAAATAGGTTTTGGTGGGTTAGCCTGGCCCTCAACCATCATTTATTCCAGTGTTGCTAAGGACAAGCACATTCTGTGCTTTAAACAAATGCCTTACAGATGAACTTCTGGAACCCATCCTGATTGTAAGTAGAAGACTGTTTATGTCGTGTATGCAATGCCTTAACTTTTGTCTACCCCGTGGACAAAAGCTCTTCTACATAAATAGCACCCACTGGAAAAAGGCACAGTTCTCCAAAGACAAGAGGGTAGGGAGATTTAAACAATTCGTCATAAAATAAATAACAGGCTTTTATTTTTCACTCCAAGTGTTCTAGTCATACCTGGAAGTGAGCGCTGTGTTTCTAGAGAAACAAAATTGTCTTATTCCTTGGCCTTGTGATGTGTTTTCCTAAGCAGGAGCACAAAAGCATTTTTCACTTAAATGTCTCAAAATTCAAATGATGCATCATTCCCTGGACAACATGACACTGGAGTGAGATGTCTCTCCCTGCTACCATTAAAACAAAATTCTCTTTCCAAATGCAACATTTTCTGAAGAGAATATATTATATTTGTGACAGAACCTCACTGAAACGAGCCAGTGCATAAGTCTGGCCCCCACTCAGCTGTGGATCTGTCTGGAATATCAGGAAGCAACTTCCCTATAGGAAAATAACAGGGCAACCCTAATTCAAGTGCATCTCAGCAGAACTCTATAAGCGAAAAGACCAGGGCTATTTATAAGTCAAGAGTTGTGGGCTATTCCAGGTGGTTTAAGAATCCTGTTATTGAAAGAGTCTAAGAAGGATGACCTAGTCATTGTAGCCATGAACACCATCCTCCAACCTACCTCAGACAACAACCATTTATTCAGTGATTTAAGATTGCTGCTGAAACAGAGAAGAACTCACTCATGGAGTGGAGGAACTACTGATGGGACTGAGAACACAGTCTTCAAGTGTAGGTGACAAATTTTTAAACCGATGAGGTCATAAGACACAAAGACATGACAAACAAGCACCAAAAGGCTGAAGTTTGAGAAATTATAGTTTCAGATTATAATATGGAGACATTTAGAAAAAGAAAGAGAATTAAATGATACTCGACTAGATAAGGTTTAAAATATCTATTTAAGAACCAGAGTTTCAGAATGCTGAATATAAACAATAAAAGTATAAATTAATTTCTTTCTTATTTACAACTTCAAATATATTTAAACAACACTGTTCTTAGAAATGCTTATCTTTACATCAAGTTTTTAATCATTGAAGCAGAAGTCTATTCACCTAGTTATAGTTCCAGGGGAGAGATCAGGGTATAAAAGATGTATTTCCTTTTTTAAATTTTATTTATTAAAAAGAATAGATACGGGCTTCCCTGGTGGCACAGTGGCTGAGAATCTGCCTGCCAATGCAGGGGACACGGGTTCGAGCCCTGGTCTGGGAAGATTCCACATGCCACGGAGCAGCTGGGCCCGTGAGCCACAATTACTGAGCCTGCGCGTCTGGAGCCTGTGCTCCGCAACAAGAGAGGCCGCGATGGTGAGAGGCCAGCGCACCGTGATGAAGAGTGGTCCCCACTTGCCGCAACTAGAGAAAGCCCTCGCACAGAAACGAAGACTCAACACAGTCATAAATAAATAAATAAATAAATAAATAAAAGAACGTGAATTTCTTTAAAAAAAAAAAAAAAAAGAATAGATACATGTATAGTATAACTGAATCACTTTGCTGTACGCCTGAAACTAACACAACATGGTTAATCAACTATACCCCAATATAAAATAAAAGTTAAAAAAAGAAGACCCCACAATATTGTAAATCAACTATATTTCAATAAAAAATCATTAAAAACAATTTGTCTTTTTTTTATTGAAGTATAGTTGATTTGCAATGTTGTGTTAGCTTCTGGTGTACAGCAAAGTGATTCAGTTTCACACAAACACACATACATATATAGAGGAGATTTCTAATAACCATTCTTACTATTAAAAAGAGTTTTGAATTATCCCTTAATCTCCACAAAGTAGACGTGTATATTGTTTTATATAGGATCAAAAGATTTTTTTGTGTGTGGGTGTATCATCTGAAATATTTTCATGGCCAGGTCATGCTGATCAGCTGTATACGGTCGGCCCTCCTGACATCCCATACACGTGCGTGAACAGCAAATAAAGGACTATAAATCATACAATCGTTTCTTGGTTTGCCTTTAATCCAAATGAAAATACGAAATACACTTAGTGGGCTATAATTTGCAATTAACCTTTTAAATGGACCCATTCTCTCAAGTGCCTGAATTTTAAGATGAATATTACCATCTGGGTCTTCACATGGTGCCATATGTGAGTGGGATTAGGGGCATAATGGAATGGAGGGCCACCCAGAAATCCAAACAAAAGCTAAACCAGCACCTGAAACCCTAGAAAAGAGTAAGGGTTCTCAAGTGTCCCCCTCCTGAGACCTCTGTGCATTATGGTATTTCCATACTTCAGTTCTCACTTTCCTAAGCCTCTCTTCTTCTATGAGAAAAGAAGTTTTGTGTGCAAAGTAATCAGGGAAAATTTAAGATATGGGAGTGTGACGGAAATTGCACATCATCCTTCAATCTGTTTCCACCTCCTTCTACAGCAAAACCTTCTATATTTTTAATTGGATAATTTGCTGCCCAGAATTCCCAGCTTCCCTTAAAGCCAGGTGTGGCCACAGATCACTCTGTGGGCTGGGCTTGCCCTTCTGCCCACTGTGACTGCGATGCAGACTCAGGGGGAGCCATCCTGGGCCATTAGGACCAAGGCAACACCCTGGATGGTGGAGCAACAGGAGTCTGGGTCCCTTGGTGTGGAGCCAAGCTGCCATACCAATTTGGGACTTTCAACTGAGAGACAGAAAAGTCTACCTTGTTTAAGCCACTGGATCACACTGTGTCAAATGCATACGCTTGCTAATAAATGGAGTCTGAAAGCTCATGCTTCAGATTCTTTGGTCTTCTTCAATCTTCTGTAAATGCTTCTGTTTAATCCAATCTCATCCTCCCAGGTGCTAACTGCAGCCATCAAAAAAAAAAAAAAAAAAAAAAAGCCTAGAAACCTGGGAGAAGTGATTTCTAAAGAAACAGACAGAAATGTCACTTCCTACATCAGTGAAGAACAAGAGCAAACAAAGCAACGAGAGGTGCTGGACAATTACGCAGGCCCTGTTCAGAGTCAGCGCTATGGGTTTAGGTGTGGACTTTGCCAGCTGATTGCTATATATATGCCTATGGCGTTGTTTGGCAAACAGGCAATAAGGAATGGGGGGAACCCCCCAAACCAAAAACATGAGTCATGAGCTTCTGCCAGTTTTGGAATTTCTTTTCTGATTTGTACTACGAGAGTATTTGGCTTGGTGATGATCACAATTTTTTTTTTTTTTTAAGATGTGAAACGTCTGCAAAAGCCTGATGTGTAACAGAGAATAAAGGTGATGTGGATGAAGTAGCAATAATCATCATAAAATAGGAGCCAAATGCAGTGAGCACTCACTGTGTGCTGGGCGCTAAGATGCCCACACGTATCATCTCACCTAAGCCTCAAAGGCCATCTAAAATGATTATTGAGACGTAGTGTACTATACCCAAGGCCTTATCTTCTGACAGTGTTCTGCTCCTAAGAGTGTTTGTCTCTGGTCAGGGGCTTCCCTGGCGGCACAGTGGTTAAGAATCCGCCTGCCAGTGCAGGGGACACGGGTTTGAGCCCTGGTCTGGGAGGATCCCACATGCCGCGGAGCAGCTAAGCCCGTGAGCCACAACTACTGAGCCTGCGCTCTAGAGCCCGTGCTCTGCAACGGAAGAAGCCACCGCAATGAGAAGCCCACGCACCACAACGAAGAGTAGCCCCCGCTCTCCACAACTAGAGAAAGCCCGCACACAGCAACGAAGACCCAATGCAGCTAAAAATAAAAATAAAATAAAATAAATTAAAAAAAAAAATACTCTGGTCGGACTTCCAAGCATTTTATGTGGAAGGATAGTTGATAAAGAAATAGATGCTAAAAACCCTTTGCTTCTGAACTTAAATCCAATCACCAGTTTAAAATCATCCTGTAGACTTTGTGGATAAAAAGAATTAAAAGGGTCAGTGTAATGATATATTTTGAAAGCAGGTTTTTTTCAGAAACTCTATAGGGCAGTTGGATTTATGGTAACAGATTTTCATACGAGTTCTCAGTGGCTGTTGGGATTGAAGACGACTATATCTTAGTAATAATACGGCAAAACTTCAGATACGTTTACTGAAAAGACAGCACCTATGAGAGTGGAGCCATTTAATTCATTCATTCGTCAAATGTTTTGGGCAAATGACGACCACTAAAGCACAGTGATTAACGTCCTTGTCCTTCCCTTGGATTCTGATACGTGTTCTTGAGAGGGAGAGATGGAACTGGGTGATATAGCCGACAGGAAGGATGTGAGCAGTAAAGGCCATCACGTTTATCTGGTTCATTGTAACAGAAAAAAGTTTGAGAAGTGTTGTTCTACATAACACAACAGACTCTCTATGCAATTTTATCCATGCTGCTTTTCCTTCTTTTGTTCCTGTGTTCCCTTTGCATGTTTTCAAGAAATCACAAGAAGTCAGTGCCTCACTCAGACTAAAGTAAAACAATAAGCCCAAGGACCAGAGTGCTGACCTCATTGTTAAAAACGTCAGGAAGGAGGGAAGTGACCAGCAGCTCTGAGACATTTCCAACTCATGGGATGTTTGGACGATGTTCTGGGGCTACAAAGTGCTGTGGATTCTACCAGTTTCAATCAGAGTTGAAACAAATGGGCTGTGGCAGTTCCCACTGACCAGCCCAGAGAAGCATCCAGGATGAGTCTGCAGTGTCCCCTCCAGCTTCTTTTTTTTTTTGGCCACGTCTTGCAGCACATGGGATCTTAGTTCCCCGACCAGGGGTTGAACCCATGCTCCCTGCAGTGGAAGCGCAGTCTTAACCATTGGACCGCCAGGGAAGTCCTCCCCTCCAGCTTCTTGGAGGGCACTGCCATCTCAGCTGGCAAGGAAGAGGGACCTGCGCTGGGGTGTCCAGGTCTCACTGCCCGACTCCCCCGACTCTCAGAAACTGAGTGAGGGCTCTGGTAGTAAACACAAACTCTGCCCACGTGGTGTTAGATGGCCAAAACAACTACGCTTCTTAAAAGCTTTTAGTGCAGAAAATGGTCATGGTAATCTTTTTTTTTTTTTTTAAAGGCAGGATTTAATTATATAATGTGATCTCAACTATGTAAAAATGTGCCAGAAAAATCTGGTAGGAAATATAGCTAAACAGTAAAATTTTTTTCTTCTTGGAGTAGAAGCACCGGTTATCTTCTTGGTAGTTTTCTGTATTTCCCAAATTTTCTACAATGAGCATGTATAAAAGAAACATTTTTTCCCTTTAATAAAAACATGGGGGAGAGATGTTTGGTTATGATGGAAATAACCAGATTCCTGTCTAATCTATTTTTTTAACATCAAATGCAGTTAAACAAAACTGTATTACAGCTCAAATATATTCACTCTAAGAAAATTCTTCTAGATTATGATTTTCTTAGAGAAGAAACCCTGTCTACTTAAGAGGACATATGTTTCATCAAGGGGACTGTAGCCACTCATACTGCTCTAAGTGTATGTGATACAACTTTAAAAGTAGTAACAATAAACTTTAAAAACAAAATAACTGGGTCTTGGGATTAAAGATGATTTTAATTAGCAACATAAGTTAGGGTTTCCTTCAAGGTGGTCACTTAGGGAAACCATTCTTTCTTCTATTGGTATTGCCATTTCTCAAAATATTTTTCTGGAGCTTTCTGTGGCACTGCTCAGGAAAATCATTCGGTTACTTCAATCACTCACCATTTTTGACCAAAAATGGTTTTACCAGGTTGACACCTCATTCACCTGACTTGACTTCAAGTGGCTCTTGGCCTGTCCTAAAAAAACAAATCTATTCTCAAAGAATAAAGGTCCCCAAACACTGAGATTATTTCTTTTTAATGCCACAGCCTTTATGAAAACAATTCCAAAACACAAGTGTTCCAGCCATATTTTGAAATAATTATATTTTCACAATACCTGATCGACTAATCTGCCCCCAAGATGACTACTGTGAGGGGTCAGTGATTTGGGGAAGGGAAAGTGGTCCATTACGGATTAATGAAAAGCCGAAATAAAGACTATGAAATAGACTGATTTTATGTTCCAGTAAAAACCACCAAAAGCCTATTAGAAGACAGATTTTCAAGTACAATATAGAAATGAAAAGCCATCAGTAGCTGCTTTGATCTTTTGGTGTGGCCAACAGGGGCTGAATCCCAGGCTGGAGACCCCAGGGACTCCTTCCTGTAAAACAACGTTCATAAAAGACAAGACTACACTTCCTCTTCTATTTGCCTTGATCATCATCTATCAACACTGGCTTCACATTAGAATCACCTGGGAGCTTTACAAAAAATACCAATTGGCTGGAAACGTTCGGACAATGGAATCTGAATTTCAGAAGGTAGAGCTGTGTGTGTGTGTGTGTGTACTGTTTATCCTTTTCTTTCCTCTCCTTTGCCCCTTTCTCTCCCTCCCTTCCTCCCGTCCAGGAATCTGAATTTCAGAAGGTAGAGCGCGTGTGTGTGTGTGTGTGTGTGTGTGTGTGTGTGTGTGTGTGTGTGTGTGTGTGTGTGTGTGTGTGTGTGTGTGTGTGTGTGTGTACTATTTATCCTTTTCTTTCCTCTCCTTTGCCCCTTTCTCTCCCTCCCTTCCTCCCCTCCAGTTCCCAGGTGATTCAGATGCACTAAACCACAGTAAGGGGTGCAGACCATGGGCAGCTGGTCCACATTAGGATCCTGGCTTCTGTCCACAGAGCTCAACGCAGCTAGTTGACAAAATGAGCGCCTACACAATTCACTCCATTCAGCACTTCATACCATGATTCATAAAAACAAAAATTAGGGAAAGGTGCTTGGTCCATACATGTAATCTTAGAAAATAAAATTTTTAAATGGGGGATAAAAAGCATACAGTCTCTAGTTGACTAACCACATATAAGATGGAAACACCTGTAAAGGCACGAATAATGAAGCCATGTCAGAGCCTGGTCAATGGAGTAGACTCTATGTTCTTCTTTTGGCTTATCTGTATAGATTGTACATTTTCCACAATGAATATGTATCACCTTTGTGATACCTACTTTCCGGCTGGCCTGTTGACTTAAGAGAAAAAGACTACATACCGGCAGTATCTTGGGCTGTCACATCCACGCCATGCGTAACCATGACCCTGAGGCATTCCACGTGTCCTTTTGTAGCAGCAAGATGAAAACTGGAAAAGAGGTAACATAATCTCCTGAAGACTTCCACTCTTCAGAGTTCATCTCTGACCATGTTTTTGCCTCTTTGTGTACACTTTCTCTCACTTAAGCTCCACAACCGTCTTGTGAGTAGGTATTATTATCAACCTCATTTTAAAGAGGAGGAAACGGAGGCTCAAAGCGGTCTGATAATTTGCTCATTGACACTTTTCATTAAGTAATGGATTAGGAGCTAGATCTTAGGTCTTCCAACGTAAAGACAAAGCTTGAAAAAAAGTAAGACACAACTACATTCCTTGTCCCTTTAGGAAAGAATAGCCAGAGTCCCAACTAGATCGGATTCCTAAATAAGAAGTAATTTATCAACATTTTTCTGCTGTCTAGTGTTTTCACCAAAGCCATTATTTTTAAGTAATACACTCTATGAAGGGAAATCTGTCTAAGTCAAACAATGGTCAAGGTTCTTGAACAGCATCAAGGTCAAATCCATTGCTGTGTTCTAGCTGAATAACAGTAGTTGTACACAACTTTTAAGTGGCTAATGTGTGCCAACTACTCACTTTAATACATTATCTCTTTTCATTCTCATAAAAGCCTTTTGGGGTGAGTCCTAACACCGTCTCCATTAGACGGCAGGTGTCTACACTCAGTCAGGTGCAAACAGCATTAAAGAAAGCCCACAACTAGGCATCAGAATTCCATGACACTGGGTAGTACAAACCACGCTCAGCATGTTTAGACTTGCCAGTAGAAAGGGATAACATCCAAATGCCATACCCATTATCCCCGCAGATCCCGGAGTAAAGAGCACTTCTGCAGGCAGAAGGAAAGCACAGTTCCACTGGGCATTCAGGCCCAGAGGCTGAGAAGGCAAAAACCCCAGGAAGGTCTCCACTGCAGAGGTCTTCCCTCTTCACAGCCTCCTTCCTATAGAAGGAGGTTAAGGATCCTTCCAGCTCTCCTCCTCCCTCGGTTCTATCTTAGGGACTTAACTTCTCAAGATACTTGCCATGCGGCACCTTGGTGTCGGTACCTCTGAATTAATACCCAGGCAATATTTTTTCATAGGACAGGACCTGTCACTGGGGCCCAGGGTCACACTCAACTAGCAAATCCAAGAGCTAAACCGATTCAAACCCAAGTCAGCTTGACCCAGCACCTCCGTTCTGGAGAGCTAGGCTGAGTAAAGGTGGGCAGGTCAGCAATTGGGGATAGGTCAGTCCTGGTTGCAAATCAGCGATACGTCAGCTATGTGTCTTTGGGAAGTCAGTTTAACCTCTCTGAGCCTAAATTTCCTCCACAGTAAAATGTGGGGATTGACTCAGATGATATCTGATGGTCCCTCTGGCTCTAACATTCTTTAAAATGATAAATTAAAGCTTATCTGGCTCTGGTCACACCGACTATTTCTGCATTTGTGCAGCAGTTTATGTGTAATGTTTCTTTACAGTCAAAATCCACTCTGTAGGTGATTACACATTACGGTGAAACTCTGATCATCTGGAATGACTTGGGAATGTGGTGACTTGTTTAAATGGAATTCCTGATTAAATACGGCTTAACCCGAAGAACCTCCCTAAAAGGCACTACAATAATACCTCTGTTTTCAGCATTGTTGGGGTAACTTAACTTTACAATAAGTAAAGTTCATCTTTAAGCAGTGAATTGTTCAATCATAGTGGAAGGTTTCTAAAATCTCCCCAGTTTTAGTAACAGTATATGTTACATAATTAAATTGCTCTTGAGGACATGATATCACCATTAAGAGCCTCAATTATTGAACTCTGCATTCAAGGCTATGACTCTAAATATTTGCCCCGCATTATTAAGCCCTAATATTTATTAATATTTATCTTCTTTTCTTAATATCTATGTGTTTGCTTCTAAGCTATTCATTCTGCTATCTCCTATGACCAGGGAGAACTCAATCAAAATGATCAGGACAGCCATATCTTTTGCTAAAGATAAAAGTACCAGGATTAGTAATTAGCACACTCACACGCATGCGCACGCGAGCGTGCACACACACACACACACACACACAAAACATAAAAGTATGTATAGATACAGAAGTTTTGATTGAAGTTTAACATATATAAAGAAAGCTACACATACCGTAATTGTATAGCCTGCTAAAACCTCACTAAAATGGAACATGCCCCTTTTACTTTGATACTGAAGAAACAGAACTTGGCCAGAGACCCAAAATCCCTCCTCGTATCTCCTGCCAGCAACCCAGAAGCTCTTCATGTGCCCCTCTGAGTTACTAACCCTCTTCCCCCTGTAATATTTATATTTTTTCTACTCCGAGGCTTCCTGGATTACCTCTGGATTGCACACGATATTAACAGGGGATTGAAATTGCAGACACACGTGACAACAAAGCACTACTGCAGGCCACTACTGCATGTTGATAAATGTGCTCTGATGAACACGACATGCTGTTCTATGGATGACTTGGCTGCCTTCCTCTACTTCCTCTGTGAAGTTCACAGCTCTGTGGGCCAGCTCCTCCAAAGCTACAGCTGCAGCTCTTTCTGGGTTTTGGTAACTGATTTCTCTCCTTGCCTCTTCAGGTGTGGGTAGTGGTGGTGGTGAAATATTTCCCACTGTTACTAGCCAGGGCTGCTTTTCCAGCCTTGCTGGTTTAATCTGACCACATGTGTATAAACAGTTCCTTTCTTTTTTTTTTTTTATTTTTTTTTAAATTTTTATTTATTTATTTATGGCTGTGTTAGGTCTTCGTTTCTGTGCGAGGGCTTCCTCTAGTTGCGGCAAGTGGGGGCCACTCCTCATCACGGTGCGCGGGCCTCTCACCATTGCGGCCTCTCCTGTTGCGGAGCACAGGCTCCAGACGCGCAGGCTCAGCAATTGTGGCTCACGGGCCCAGCCGCTCCGCGGCACGCGGGATCTTCCCAGACCAGGGCTCGAACCCGTGTCCCCCGCATTGGCAGGCAGACTCCCAACCACTGCGCCACCAGGGAAGCCCAACAGTTCCTTTCTTAACCACTCATCAATTATCCTATGTGAGTGCTACCTGTTTCCTACTGGGACCTTGAATGATCCCAGTGTTAGGTATTTTGCGTGTGATCATCCACAGGAAGAACTATTAGGTTTCTGTGCACATTATCGGATTAAATATTTATAAGGGCAAATTCAGCCTTAAAAAATGTTTTGATTAGAGAAGCTGTCAGAGTAGAAACACCCTCCCCTCCACGGGCACACCAAAATTACAGCTATTTACAGAGCAACTATTAATGAAAGATCAGAAGACTAGTAGAAAAGATCTTCTACAACCAAAGATATAAAGAAGGAACCACAACGAGACAGGTAGGAGGGGCGGAGATGTGCTATAGTCAAGACTCATACCCTGGGTGGGTAACCCACAAAGAGGGGGATAATTACAATTGCAAAGTCTCTCCCCAAGGAGTGGGGGGTCCAAGCCCCACACTGGGTTCCCTGGCCCAGTGGCCCTGCACCAGGAAGATGAGCCCCTAGAATGTTTGGCTTTGAAGGTCAGCGGGGCTTACTTTCGGGAGAGCCAGAGGGCTGTGGGAAACAGAGACTCCACTCTTAAAAGGCTCACACAAAATCTCACATGCTCTGGAACCCAGGGCAGAAGTAGTAGTTTGAAAGGAGCTTGGGTCAGACCCAGCTGCTGATCCTGGAGAGGCAGGAGGCAGCTGGAGCTCACCCTGGGGACACAGACACTGGTGACAGCCATATATGCCCACACTTATACGGGCAAGTAATCTATGACAAAGGAGGCAAGAATATACAATGGGGAAATGACAGTCTCTTCAACAAACGGTGTTGGGAAAACTGGACAGTTACACACAAGACAATCAATTTAGGCTACTTTCTCACACCATAAACAAAAATCAACTCAATATGGATTAAAGACTTAAATGTAAGACCTGAAACTATAAAAAGAAAACAGGCAGTATGCTCTTTGATGCCAATCTTAACAATGTTTTTTTTTTGGCTATGTCTCTTCAGGCAAGGGAAACAAAAGCAAAAATAAACACATGGGACCTAATCAAACTAAAAACCTTTTGCACAGCAAAGAGAACTATCAGCAAAACAAAAAGCCATCTACTGAACGGAAGATATCTGCAAACAGTATATCTGATGAGGGGTTAATATCCAAAGAACTCATACAACTCAACATCAAAAAAAAAAAAAAAAAGCAATTAAAAAATGGGCAGAGGCTCTGAATAGACATTTTTCCAAAGAAGACATACAGATGGTCAACATGCACGTGAAAAGATGCTCAGCATCACTCATCAGGGAAATGGAAATCAAAACCACAATGAGATATCACGTCACACCTGTCAGAATGGTTATTATCAAAAAGATAACAAGGAACAAGTGCTGGCAAGGACGTAAAGGAAAGGAACCTTAGCACACTTTTGGCGGGAATATTAATTGGTGCAGACTCTATGGAAAACAGTATGGAGATTCCTCAGAAAATTAAAAATAGAGCTACCATATGACCTAGCAATTCCACTCCTGGGTATTTATCTGAAGAAAATGAAAACACTAATTAGAAAAGATATATGCACCCCAGTGTTCACTGCAGCATTATATACAATAGCCAAGATATGAAAGCATCGTAACTATCCATCAATAGATGAATGGATAAAGATGTGGTATATATATATATATTATGGACTATTACTCAGCCATAAAAAAGAATGAAATCTTGCCATTTGCTTCAACATGGACGAACCTAGAGGGTATTACACTAAGTGAAATAAGTCAGGCAGAGACAAATACTGTATGATTTCACTTATATGTGGAATCTAAAAAACAAATGAACAAACATAAAAAAACAGAAACAGACTTACAGATACAGGTGGTTGCCAGACGGGACGGGGGTGGAGGGAGGAAAGAAATAAGTGAGGGAGATTAAGAGGTACAAACTTCCAGTGGCAAAATAAATGAGTCAGGGGTATGAAGTGTACACCGTGGGGAATATAGTCAATAACTATGTAATATCTTTGTATGGTGACAGGTGGTAACTAGACTTATCATTGTGATCATTTTGGAATATACAGAAATATCAAATCACTATGTTGTGTAATAGGAACTAACAGTGTTGTAGGTCAATTATACTTCAAAAACCAACCAACCAACCAAACAACTCATAGAAAAAGAGATCAGATTTATGGTTACCAGAGGTGAGGGGATTGGGAAAAGGGGAACTAGATGAAGGCAGTCAAAAGGTACAAACATCCAGTTTTTAAAAAATGTATTAAAAAAGTGACAACTAGATATTTTTACTTCTTAGTTGCTTTATTCCTATGAATTTTTTATTTAATTCAGGCCATGTGTAATAACATCATAAAGAAGTTTATTAAAATATTGGCCAAGGCAAAAGAACTATTTATGAGTAGAGGATAAGAATTAAACAGTACCTTTTTTAGCTAAAACAAAAAGAAAACAAATAGAAAACCAACAACAATAACTCAAAGTCACAAATCTTTATCTATAAACTCACCCACCCTACCTCCTCCCCTGCCACAACTGGATTATTTTGAGGCAAATCTCACTTATATCTTTTCGTCTCTGAACTTTTCTACACATATACTTAAAAGATACGTACTTTACAAAGGAAAAATAATAACGCAATGAAATCCTTTGTATCCAATACCATGTCTAAATTGAATGCGAAACAACCTTGTTTCATCTACACCCTTCCCATTATTATCTTGAAGCAAATCTCATGTCATATCATTTCATTCATAAATATTTCAATATGTATTTCTAAAATAAAATAGCTCTTTACAAAAATGTGATAACAGTACCATCATCACACCTGTAAAATGGGCTGTGAGGAGTCAATGAGATAAATGTAAAAGCACTAGCAAAATGTGAAGCATGTAGTAAACACCCAAGAAAATACCACCAATTATCAGAGCCTCATCAACACAAGACAAGGCACAGAGTCTGAGACATGTCGCTTAATAAAAGGATTTGTCTCAGTGTTCAGAAAAGGCAGGTTAGCAGAAATTAGGTCAGAACCATCATTGCTTAAGAAATGAAGAAAGAAGGAAAGAAAGGAGGAAGAGGAAAGCAAGAAAGAGAGAGTTGTAGACAGTCACAGATGACCAAAAAAAAAAAGCCATCTGAGACCAGCCTTGTCTAATGCTCACACTTGAGCTGCTAACATTCTGGCGCCTTCCATAGAAGTGATAATCCCCAAAGCAGGGTTTGGCAGCAACAAGTCATTAGCATTTAGCCTCTGAATGTGAACGAGAAGCAGAGCCAACTTTTAATAAGATACTCAAGTGGAAAGTTGGGTTCAGTTGGGTGGGAAAACATGATTAGTCACTGACAGAACCTGGGTTTGTAAATGACAGCGAGTAGGTTTCCCTTCCTCTGCAGGGACTGATAAACGCGGTCCCCTCAGGGCGGCAGTCCCCTCAAGGCAGCAGTCCCCGTGACTGGTGGGTGCTGGTCTGGACTGCAGATGGGCATCTGTGGGGTGACCTCAGGCTCAGGGAGCAAAGTAGGAGGCCGATTAACAGGCCCCCCTCGCCCCCAAACAGAGACTGTTCTTGACAATGTTAATTCTAGGGCATTAGACCTAACCCAAGCATGGCATAATTTCGATATTTCTATAGTTGTATATTTTTATAAATTGCTATAGCTAAATATATTAATTCACTCATATACTTACAGGCAGATTCTCCTGGTGTCTAATGTGTAAAGACCATATATGCTGCTAAACATCCTACAATGCACAGGCCCCACGACAAACAATTATCTGACTAGTCTAAAGTGTCAATAATATCAACATATCAAAATGTCAGTAGTGCCCAGGTTGAGAAACTCTGTGATAAACCATTTAATACGAACGCATGATGCTGCGATATAATTCTATTAAGACAAATTAAACAAAGACTGAAAAAACAGCATGAGCAGATCTCAATCTTTTTATTGAGATATATTTTAATGGTACGTAAATTCACCATTTTAAAATGCACAATTCAGTTGTTTTTAGTATATTCACGAAGTTGTGCAACCAACATCACTACCTAATTCCAGAACATTTTCATCAGCTTAAAAAAAATCCTTGTACCCGTTAGTATTCACTCTCCATTCCCATGCCTACCCTTGGCCATCATTAATCTACTTTCTGTAACTATGGATTTGCCTATTCTGGACACGTCATCAAGATCGAATCATACAATATGTGGTCTTTTGTGCTTGGCTTCTTTCATTTGGCCTGTTTTCAAGGTTCATCCACGTTGTAGCACGTACCAGTACGTTATTCCTTCCATTGGGTGGATATATCACATTTTGTTTATCCATTCATTGGTTATGGACACTTGGGTTGTTTCTACTTTTTGGTTATTGCAAATAATGCTGCTAAAACATTTGTGTACAAGTGTTTGCGTGGACACCTGTTTTCAAGTCTAGTGGGTATAGACCTAGGAGTGGAATTGCTAAACCATATGGTAACCATGTTGACGTCTTTAAGGAAATGTTAGACTATTTTCTAAAGCTGCTGCACCATTTTACATCCCCATCAACGACATAAGGGCTCCAATCTGTCCACATGCTAGCCAGGACTTGTTACTGTCTGGCAAATTTTAAGCGATGAGAATTTTAATTACACCTAAATTTTCCACAGAAGAAACATTTAAGTCTTTCTTAATGAACGCTTTGAGGTAGTTATTTCAGCTAATTATCAGCTGCAATTTCCCCTTAGAGGAATAGAACAGTGAATGCAAAACAAATTCAGAACATCCTTTGGCTTTGTCTCTGTAGGCTTTTACACCTAATTAAAAAGTGTGGCCTTTCCTCTTAAAGACAAGAAATGTCATTCAAGAGTCAATAGCAATATATTTTATGAGAGGTCCTATTGGCTTGTTTACCTCTTCATTTGGACAGGTCTCAGAATTCAGTGGAGGAGGGAGGGGTATAAAAACCTTTATCCACCCCTCTAACTCCAGGCCCAGTGACAAGGACACTCGTCACTGCCCAGGGATACAGCAGGGTGGCTGTCCAGATTCTAGTGCAGCCGAAGTGACAGCACTTCAATAGCCTAAAAGTCTTGGATACTCACAGAGTGAACCACAGACCAGAAGCTGTTAGAAATGGAGGCTCTCAGACCCCACCCCCCATCACTGACCCAAAAGCTGTGTTTTACAAGTTTCCCAGCTGATTCCCGTGCTCACTACTGTCTGCAAAGCGCTGCTCTAAATGGAGGACGAGTTAAGAACCTCGCAGCATCCTTTTTACTAAGGTACCTATTGTTTCAAACTGCTTCTGAAAACATAATCCCCTTAAGCCTTGAAAGCAATCTTGTGGATATGTCCCACAAAAAAAGGAATCGATGCTGTTTTAAGTTTCATTATAATAGGCAATGTTTAGCTTTGCTTATAAAACTCAGCTGGGCCCTTTCACAGAGGGGTAACTAAAAGGCAGAATGGCCTGAAGATTTACATCATGATCCTTTGATCCCTCTGCTGCTTATTGATATTTGGAATTTCTCTGTTTTTGTCACTTGGAAAATTCCCAAGCTTTCTGTGCTTAAGAGTTTTGCGGCTCCCGATCTCTCCCCCACCAACCACCCCGCTTCCTCTTCCTCCTCCCTCCCTCCCACTCCCAAGAGAGGACCAAGATGACCTTGAGAGCCCCAGGACAGCAGCTGAATGGCAACCTGAAGGTGCAGAGGAAGAACCAGCAGAGACACAGTGAGGAGCCCAGGAGGCCGGGATACCACGGCTGGGTTTGCTGCGTTGTTGTCGTGTCATCCTGGCTGAGGTACCTAACTTCAGTTCCCTCACCTCTAAACCATGTTTGGGCAACTAAAAAACATCAGCATCAATAATAATAGCAGCTTATCTGTTGAAATACAATGCACTAGTCACATTTAAACTCATTACATCCCCCAACCAGCCTTGGGAGGGGTAATTATCATCATCCCCATTTTACAGAGGAGGAAACTGAGACACAGAGGCGTCCAGTAAGCTTGCCCAAAGTCCCAGAACCAGTAAGTAGGGGAGCCTGGATTTGACTTCAGCATTCTGACTGCAGAGTTGGCCCTTCAACACCATGCTGAGAAACTGCACTATTTGTTAGATCACTCTGCAAATTGTGAAACACCACATAATATAACTTACTAGCTGTACCGCTCTTTAAGAAACAAAGTTTAAACTAAAAAAAAAAGAAGTATTTGGCCAAAAAGCAAACACAGGCTTCTCATTGGGGCTGATTAGGGTCGCCAGTGGTCTCAAATGGAAAGGAGTGTAAGCCAAGCGCTGCAGCAAACAGAGCCTGCAACAGAGGCTTACGTTTCCTACAAAACTGCTCAGCATGTTGTACAAGCCTTCAATGCCTCGGGACAAGGCCGGGATGTTTCTCAAGGCCCTTAACCCGAAGGGGATTTGAACTATTACTATTTAAAAGCCCGTGACTGATGGCTGGGAAAGTTCCTTCCATCTTTCAGAGTAACAACAAACACAGTTCTTCTGGTTTCTGATTGCCAGCTGAAGCACATACTTGGCGGAAACACAAACTCACAAGGCTACTTTCAGAAGACTTGGATTTTTTAGGCGTATTCATTCACAGAAGATGTCACTCAAACCGAACTCTTTCTTGCGCCCTTTACGAGCACCCCAGCTCCCGATACCAAAAGAGCTGGCCAGCCGAGTGAGGTCGGGAACGCAACAGGCTGGCCATGGCCAGCGACTCTCCAGTCCCGTCCACTGCCTCGGCAACCGATTTTTCACTCCCCAAGTCAATCAAGCCACAAAGAAACGCCCATACACCAAACCCTACCAGCACGAGACACACCCAGAATCCCAGCGTGTTAGAAGGTTCCAGAAGGATAAACTGGCCCAACATCCTCACTTCACAGATGAAGACACTGAGGCTCAGAGAGGTTAGGAAATGTGCAAAAGATCAGGACTTGAGTTCACTGCCCTGACTCTAAGAGCAGTTCCTCCCTGCGAAACCCACATCGTTCTTCTTTCCTTTTAAAGCCCTTTATTTACAAGAGGGATCACCACGGTTGGTGAGACTCAGAAATACTTCGCGGTAATAACCAACTTTTCATAATCCCTTGAGAGCTTCAGCGTTTCCCAAATACCTATAATCGCCTATACTTTAGTTGCATGGCTTTTGTAAGACAACTTTCTGGAAGGGGAAAAAATGATATTAAATCATATAAAAATGAATCAGAGAAATGAAGTATTTGGAATTAGGATTTAATCCAAAATCCTTCGTGTGGCCCACCAGGCTCTATATGAGGAGGTCCTGGCTCCCACTGTGATCTCACCTTCTAGCTCTTTCCCTGTTCGCTGAGGGCACATCAAGTACCCTCCCACCTCAGAGCATTCGCCTTGCTGTTCCCTCCACCAGGACAGCAGTTCTAGAAAAGAGCAGGCTTGGCACCTCATTCCAATTCAGGAATCTGCTCAAATGAAGGTGTCTGCTCGGAGAGGCCTTTCTTGCCCAGGTTCATTCAAAGTGGCCCCTGGCTGCTGCTTTTTCTTCAATGCACCTGATATTACATTAAAGAGGCATGTGGTTCTTGTCTGAGTGTCCCGTTAGACTATACCTTCCATACGTTCCATGAGGGCAGAGATTCTGTCTTGCCTATTGCAATTTTCCTGGCACAGAGAAGTGATTTGGGGTTGGGGGGTGGGGGTGGAGAATGCAAGTCTTCAGTTTTGAATTTGCCTTTTCCATCTTAAGTTTCTATTTTGCATTTCCTTAAACCAAGGCACACCCATAAACTGGCATGACCATGTTTTCTTCAGGTTGTACTATAAATTCTTGAGAGAGAGGCTGTGTCCTTTATGTCGTTATTACAAGCTTTATTTTGCTCCCCAACATCATGTCATATGGTGGTTTTCAAAGTGTGGCCCTTGGGCCAGCAGCATCAGTGTCACTGGAAGCTTGTTAGAAATGCAGATTCTGAGCATCCTGCCCAGACACGGGGGAGGGGCCCAGCAATCTGTGTTTTAACAAGCCCCCTCGGTGATTCTCATACATGTCCCATTTTTAGGACCACTGGCATAGGAGGCAGAAGCATGAACTAAAAGTCAGTATTCTTTGGTTTTGGTCTCAGTTCTGCCATCCCCAAGTATGGAACGCTAAAGTCGCTCACATTCACTGGCCTCAGTTTATTCATCTGGTCCACATGACCACTGAAGCCTTTTTCAGCTCTAAAGTCTATGATTCCAACCCAGCCTACCAATTGTTTCCTGGCACTTACTTGCTGCAACATCTAAATTCTAATGAGGTCACTGAGCTCAAAAGAGGCTTAGCACACACCTGAGTATTTCAGCGGGACAAACCTTAATCCTAAAAGACCTGGATTCCCATTTCAGATTATAATCCGAGGGTAAGGAAGGCATCACTGTCTAATAGCTTATAGTCAAAAACGCGTTGAAAAACGAATTCTACTCTACTAGTAGCGATCAACCCTATGGGCCTAAGAGAAATCGCCTCTGGCAGAGAAGTAATAGGGCTGCCAGGCTTTCAGCTATTTCAAAGGCAGCTGCAACAGGGACTTTGATCACTGCCTCTATTAGAAACTGAGGTGGCAGGCAGTTTGAGAAATGGGAACACTGGTGGCCTTCTCCTGCTAAACGTTTCAGATAGATATAATAAATGGTGACTAGCATAAAAGAAATAAAGGCTGTAAAAATAGGATTACTGTCCCTAAGTGCCCACGATGTGCTAATGGAATCAGCCGTGCTTCTGGGGACAGAGATCTCCTGGGGACAGGAGGAGGAGAGGCTGAGATGAAAGATCACATACTCAGAGCTAAGAAACCCCGTGACACTTAAGCTGAGAGTTAGCTCTTTTTCTTGGGGATTGTTTGGTTTCACAAATGCAGTAGGAAAACAGCACTTGGGCAGTATGAAATCTCTTTAGGGCAAATGATTTGTCTCTTGTGCTCATGATAGACCCCCAGACTCTACCACCCAGAATGGGTGATTTGTACCAATTTCCAAACCTTTCTGACCCACACTTTCCTCTTCACAAATTACTCCAGGGTAACTGAGAGCATCAGATGAGAAATACCTGAGAGAAACTGACATGGTCTTTAAAATGGGTGAAAGAATCAACTATCTGTTGAATGAATGACACATATGAAAGCCCCTAGCCCAGTGTTGGGCACTTAATATTAACACGATTAATAACAATTCCTTTCTTATTAATTGGGTAAGATTGGGCTCTAACCCCGATAGTCTAATAACAGGGATAAGATAAGTACATAGGTAACCGAGACCCATCAAATCCTAGGTGTTTTAAGAGAGGCAGTGGTTGAGATCGAGCTCACCCCCTTTGGAATTTAGAAAAGGCTTCATTGAAAGAGACGGCACACTGGACCTCGAACGACTCGGCAGCATGGCGGGGCGGCGGCGGCGTTTCGGAAGGCGTGAATTTCAGGGAAGCAGGAGTATTTCTAAAGGACAGGCACGTGTGTCGAGTGATTTCATGCGCCTCCACCCTTGAACTGTCTGGTGGCTGCCAGCGTGAGAACCTCCCGCCCCAGGTGCCCCCTCCTCTCGCGGGGGTTAGGCTGAGCGGAGGTCACTGCCTGCTTGTGCGGCCGGCCACCCGCCCCTGCTCCGCCCTCTAACACAGCCGACTCGGGTTTCCCAGGCTCTCCTGACCTCCACATACGGGGGCAGGTCCGGGCCGGCGGAGGGCACGGAAAAGCCAGATTGCTGCAACCCCGGGGAACAATGAGCCAACTGAGTGTTTAAAATCCTTTCTTCTCAATATACTTAAGCCTGCTTTGCAAACAGTTTTAAAATGAAAAATCCTGTGATCCCTCCAATATTTTAATCAGTGCCGTTCTTAATCCCCAAATCTATTCTCATCGATTTGCACCACTTCCCTGGTTACAAGTCTTCCTTCCAAAGCACAGTTTTGCAACATGATCTGTTCAGCTTTAACCTACAACACCATTTCCCTTTAAAACCCTTGTGAATTAGTTTAACATAATTTACTTTATGCCAAAATTTACCTTTCATTTAAATTTTATTCTGTGCACAAGCATTATATATACATATATATATGGGTGTGTATGCTAGAAAAAATTCCACCTGGGCTCCGTGGGCCTTCCTCAGTCTACCTGTAACCTATCATGGGGAAAACCTGTTGAGAAGCCTTGGGCTAAGAAGCCTGGGGTCTCACTGCAGAGTGTCCAGCGCTGTGGTTCTCAGTTTGGACTAACCATTCAACTAACCTGGGTGCTTTAAACAACCCCACGCCCAGACTGCACCCCACACCAATTACATAGGTATCTTAGAGGGTGACACCCAGCACAGCACTTTTCAAAGCTGTCCAGGTGCTTCTAATGGGAGTTGAGAACCACTGATCTAGTGTCAAGTGGGTCCCTGACCTTGAACTGCTATGATAACTCTGGAGGAAGGGAAGGAAACAGTGAGCACGGTGTTGTTTCTCCTTTTCAACTTGGGATGGCCTCCATCACGCCGTTACCAGCACCCACACTGTCCTCCACTTCCTCTGTCCCCACCCACACCCTCCCAATCCATTCTCTCAGGCCCACCTTGCATCACACCTCACACCTTAGGCAGGAAGCATTCCTTCCCTACTCCTGCGTCTCACCACCTCTTCCCACCTTGAACCCCTTACAAGTTAGTATTTTATGATTCAGCACTTAATTATTCTCCAGTACATCCACTGGTCTTGTCTTCTCGGCCAGATGCTCTGCATCTCGTAGGCAAGGACCACATTTTCTCCTTCTTTTGTACGTGCTTACGATAGAGTTTGGAGCATTTTAGACAACAGAGTTTGGAACATTTTAGTACCTCCCAACTAGAAGCAAACATCTGGGCACATTTGCAAGATAGGAACAGACGTTATGTCGCCTTCGAAAATCTACTTGACCGAAAGCAGAGCAGATACGCTATATAGAAATTATAGCGTTCAGTTCATCCCTCTGCCAAACATTGACAAGACTTAGACAAGACACAGGGTAGTTTTGCCTGGAAGGTCGTTTTGCTGGGAAGGAGGCCGCAATGACACATAAAATATACGGCAGTTTTAGGTAAACGAATTTGGCAGCTGTGTGGGAAGAACTGGAGGAAGGCGACCAGGTGGTATGACTTGATTTCCAAGGCTGAACGGAGAAAACCCTGTATCCATCCCTATTCTGAGAAAACAGGAAGAGTCAAAAGTACAACAAGCCACCCGCCAGAGAAGCCCCTTCTTGTCCTGACTTGCAGAATTCAAGGACGGCCTCCCCTATTTCACATGTAAGCTCCACAGCGCCATCTAAAAATACTAGCACAAGTTCTTGTTTTCAAAGCCAAAAAGATCAGGTTTCTGAAACGTGGGCTCTGGATACAGACAACATACATATATATATATTTATCTCTATACACACATGGCTGGGTGGTATTTCTTCAAATACTACAGTCCCAGCAGTGATTTTATTTAGTCTGGTTGTTCCTTAAACAAACACACATAACTTTAATGAAATGCACATCCAAATGTAGGGGAAACCATCTTGAAACAATTAGACTGCTCTACGGTGAGAGGTTTTAGGGCAATGGCAGTCTCCCCTTCCTCACATCCACGGTGGAAAGAGAATGGAGGGGCCGCAGGAAGCCAAGCCTGACTCCACAAACACAGCCTGCAGCCGTGGCTCTCTGCCCTGCTCTATTTTGTTCTCTTCTGACCCCAGACACCACCCTGCTTTTACTCTTTGCAAAGTGAATTCCAGTCATTCAACTGCTTTCACTTTTTTTTTTTTTAACCCCTCTTTGATCAGTTTTAGAGGGAGAAAATTTTCAGACAAGGTTTCTTATCTCTCCCTAAAGGAAATATTCCAGCAAGAACTGAAAACTCTGAAGAATTACCAAACCACCCATCTGGTTATTGACCTTGGGTTATGGAGGCTTCTGGAGAATGTCTGCCGAGATGGCTGCCTCATTCTTGGGACTTTCTGGGTCGTCCGGTTCTCTAGGTAGGGAAAGCTGAGTATTTCTCTACTGAAAGTTCACTGGAAGCTAGGAGAGACAAGTGTCAAGTTGTGACGTTCACCAGGATAGCTTTTTGCCTCTTGTACCCCCAAGTTAACTCACCCCTAATAACTTTACCCGTGAGACAGTACCAGCAGAAAGAGAGTGTTTTCTCCATTAGAACCATGCTGAAAAGTTCACATCCACAAACACCAGCCAAATGCCTCTTCTATGCCTGGAACAGTGGGAGAGACCAACACAACCACTAAAATCATACGATCCCTGTCCTCAGGGAGCTTCTGTGTTGTAAGGAAGCGGTCCCCAACCTTTCTGGCAGCAGGAACCGGTCTCATGGAAGAAAATTTTTCCACAGGACAGGGTGTGGGGATGGTCAGGCGGTAACGCGAGCGACGGGGAGCAGATGAAGCTTCGCTGGCTGGCCCGCCGCTCATCTCTTGCTATGCGGCCCGGTTCCTAACAGGCCCACGGAGCGCTACTGGTCCTCGGCCCGGGGGTCCTCTGCTGGGGACCCCTGTTGCAAGGGATTCAAGTCGTTCAGAAAACACAGATCTTATTTAAGCTGTAGAGACTTTTCTGTTGTTGTAACAACATCAAGTTCTAAAGCAAGATTCTAGTATTTCAAAGAGAAGAAGGATCAAAAAAAAAAAAAGGACTGAGAATATCAGGGAGGAAGGCATTCTGGACCAGAGAACCTGGGACAAACACCTTGATGGTCTTATAGGAGGGGAGGGCAGGGGGCAGACAGCACCACCTCCAGCAGAAGGAATGTGTGAGAAAACAGTTAGCTAAGTAAGGGCAGGGCCACTGGGAGGCCCTTGAAAGCCAAAATCAGGACTCTAGGCTGTCAGGCAATAGGAAAACATGGTGCATCACTGAGCAAGTTGACAAAACGGGTTATCACAAAAGCTAGCTAGAAAATAGGCCTCCAAATTAATTTTGATACGGAGGTGTATATAAATCAAAGGGTAAGCCCTAATGAGCAGGCAGAGAATGAGGCCAAGTCCTGCCAAGGACCTAACTTTAGGTGTGTGATTTAGTCTTCCCCTTCGGAGACAAATGCAATACATTACACACACGTCCGTCCACCGACGAATGCTGGCCCTGCGAGCTCCGCGGGGCTGGTGAAGCCAAGACCTCTGGCAGGAGGGACACACTGCATTGGCCCGCCATGAATTCAGAGCTGCTCCTAGGAGGTTCCCAGTACACCCGCTACCAAACCAAATGCCCGTGGGAAAGAACAGGAGCAAGAACTGCAAAGTCTCCACAGCTTGAGGGAGACACGTGTACACTCGGGCAGGAATGCACAGATCGGACTAACCCAAATCCAGAAGCGCAGACTTCCAAGGTGAGAAGGCTGAAGCCAAGGGAACAACGCTGCTTGGGGCTCACAACAGCACGCTTGGCCATGCAGAATGACGAGGTACAAAAGGGACAGGAGAGATGGTTTCCAACGCCACAGCACACCCCTCCTTCTCAATACTAGGGCCATTAGATGTGAATGAAAATATGAAGCCAGATAGATTTAATTCCATGGTGCCTTTGAAAATTAAATTCTCATAGTTATCAGTTAATAACTTTAATCATCAAAAGGAATAGCCCAGGCAGAAAAGTTAAACATTAGCAGATGATGACTTATGGAAAATCTTGCACAGAAAAATTAATTACCTCCTCTCTTCCTTTTCCATAGAGTTCCTCTAGTTTTCTACCTAAGTGTCACTGAAGGGAAAGATGGTGGCCTGTAAGTGCAAAGGTAGAAATGTTAGAACTGGTTCTAGGGTTAATTCAGGGAGAGATGTATCATGTGGGCCTTAGTTTTATCATCTTCCAAATGGAGGTGGTGATTTTTTATAACTGCTGTGTGCATTTCTACAGTTGAAAAAAAATAGAATAAACTACCGATTCATGCTACAATAAGGATGAAACTTGAAAACATTATGCTAAGTGAAAGAAGCCAGAGACAAAGGGCCCCGTATGTATAGTATGATTCCGTTTCTGTGCAATGTCCAGAATAGGCAAATTCATAAAGACAGAAAGCGGTTAGTGGTTGCCAGGGAGAGCGGGAGGGGAAGTTGAGGACTGTTACTGTTTAATGAGTATGGGTTTCCTCTTGGGGTGATGAAAAGTTTCTGGAACTAGATGATGATGGTTGTACAACATTATGAAGGTACTTAAATGTCACTGAACTGTATACTTTAAAATGGTTAAAATGGTAAATTTTATGATGTGTATATTTTACAATTAAAAAAGAGAGAGAGGAGCTTCCCTGGTGGCGCAGTGGTTGAGAGTCTGCCTGCCAATGCAGGGGACATGGGTTCGAGCCCTGGTCTGGGAAGATCCCACATGCCGCGGAGCGACTAGGCCCGTGAGCCACAATTACTGGGCCTGCGCGTCTGGAGCCTGTGCTCCGCAACAAGAGAGGCCGCGACAGTGAAAGGCCCGCGCACCGCGATGAGGAGTGGCCCCCGCTTGCCGCAACTGGAGAAAGCCCTCGCGCAGAGATGGAGACCCAACACAGCCATAAATTAATTAATTAAAAAAAAAAGAGAGAGAGAATAGAAAATAACAGTCTGGCCATCTATTCTATACATAATAAATGTCTTATTAACAAAAGACACAAATTGATCAAGGTGATCACAATTGTGGCGAAACTACTCATCTAAATTTTTTATCTTCTTTTAGTGAGTACTGTCTTGGACAAAACTATCACCAGCAGTTCCCTCCCCTTTCTCTCAGATGGCTACAAAGCTCGTCTTGTGCAGACACCTGCAGAGCCAGCCTGGGAGGAGGACGAAGAGCCAGGGAAGCTGAATAGTGGTACAGAGAGTAATACGAAAGCACCATGCCTACAGCCAAAAGCCTCAGGACAGGCTTAGGAGCGTGGCCTCTGCCACTGTAGCTCAGAGAGCACGCACTCCAAATGTGGCATCACAGGAAAAGGTTAACTGACTCATCCAACAAATATTTACTGACTATCTACCACAAACCGAGCTGCTGGCTACATGATATAATTACAGCAGTGAACTACAAGGTCACAGTCCCTTCTAGCAAGG
This sequence comes from Balaenoptera physalus, assembly GCF_965194825.1. Taxonomy (NCBI): domain Eukaryota; kingdom Metazoa; phylum Chordata; class Mammalia; order Artiodactyla; family Balaenopteridae; genus Balaenoptera; species Balaenoptera physalus. Next base: position 148,748,925 of record NC_138890.1, read on the forward strand.
AAATTACAATCTAGAGTGCAAGAGAGATAAGAACCAAAAGTTACATAAGGCCGAGCAGGCAACTGACGCAACAAAATATCAGCCAACACCCAAAGCCCACCTACTACTGGGCATCCTAACGAGTCAGAGCTCCCGGGGATATGGCCCTGTCCCCACACCTGAGACAGGCCAAGGAGGAAGTCAAACTGAGGCTGTGAGGTGGAGCTCACCCTGGGGTGACTGGCACAGAGGACAAGCCCAGCTCCTCCTAGAGGACCAGACTCCGACCTGCGTGAGAACGCGTCCCTCTTCTCTTTGTGTACCAACTAGCCTGGTCTCTACACAAAGCTCAGCCCCTTAAGCTGTCTTGCGGCTCCCAAAACAACAGGGTCGGTGTCTACACTACGGGATCCACTGGGTGCTGGGAAGAGGGTTAACTGGCAAAGTATGCTAAAATGTGACAATTTTCTCCTGACAATTTGCCAGTTATGCCTGATACTTATCCTTCAATCTAGAGTCAATCTAGTTTCCAGAGAATGGTTCTCTCTGGTTGAACCTACATGGGATACTTTAAAAAATATTGATTCCTGGGCCTCTCCCTAGACCAAATGACTCAGAACATCTGGGGTGGGCATGGCATCAACATGTTTTAAAAGCACCCCAGGAGAGTCTAATGCAGGAGCTGCCAGGATTGAGAACCACTCATCTAGGACAAGAAAGGAAGGGAGCTGGCTTTATCAAGTGTCTACCGTGGGCTGGGCACTGTGCAGCTCTTTACATACGGTGTCTATGGCTGTAGGGGCCCCTTCCTCAACGTCTTGGAAGTGTTCTGGCCACGAGCATTACGGCCCCTAGGAGAGGCACTCAACCTTGGGAGGGACAGGAGATCAGGAATAGATGCCCCAGTTTCCTTACCCCTCGGGTGGGATAACTCGGAGGCATACTTTAAGCCTGGGGTAAGCAAACCAGTTAATATGTCAGGCTTTGTGGGCCATACGGTCCTCGTCTTACCACTCAAATCTGCCTTTGCGGTGCAGAAGCAGCCGCGGACAATGCTGAATGAATGGGTGTGGCTGCATTCTAATAAAACTTGATTTACAAAGACAGGGGGCCACAGTGGGCCACACCCTGCTCTAAATCTAAACAGATTCCCAGAGGTCCTTAGTGGGAATGAGTCTCAGTTGCCCAGAGCAGTAACGTGTCGATAACATGCTATAGAGGCTTCATTCCCTTACTGTGCACTTCCTGGGATCACGGGCTATAAAAACCACTTACACTCAAATCCTCACCTCACAGCCTGCTTCTGGGGGCACCCAACCAAAGTCAGTATCTTGTTTTATTCTCATTACTGCCCTAGTGGTTGAATACTGTCATCTCCACTGTACAATGAAGAAACTGAAACTCAAGGACTACACAACTCCTAAGTGATAAGAGTCCAGATGAGAAGTCTAAAGATCTCTCTACAGTACGACCAGAGTAAGGATGGATACAAACAAACAAACAAGCAAACACACACACACACACACTCACACAAATACTTAAATATATAGTTTTAATTATGGTGGACAAAAGTACCACATATGGCAAATCATAAAGCAAAATTCATACAAAATTACAGGTCTATGTGAAGGAAGGGGTTTTATAAGAAATAATACTATAAATAATAAGATTTGAGGGTTATGAAAAAAATTACTTTCTCTTTTACGCTGTTTCAAATCTGGGGCAGAACTCTTTTCCCACCTATCAGTTAACTGGCTGCAAGCCTGGTGCTATGTCTTCTCTGGCAAAATCTCCAGTCATACCTGGGAGCAAATGTAGCCATTCAAGGTAAAGCCCAAATATGTAATTTGGAGCTTAAAGAGAAAGGAACTGGATTAAAATATCCTCTTATACATTTTAACATGCGGGGTGCGGTGGTGGCAGTAATTTCACAAAGTCCCCATTGATGCACTGGCAAAGTTCCCCCAGGGACGCCGGGAATTCCAGAGAACAGGTAGAGAACCCAGAGGCGGCCGACAGAAGCCAGTCTCTTTAGCTTACGCGGTCTTGCCCTCGCTGTCATGTTTGGTGGCGCTGGCCCCCTTCTTGCCCAGCAGCGAGGCCACCTTCTCCGCGTCTCCGTTCTCCACGGCCTGCAGCAGCCGGTCATCATTCTTGTTCCACTCGTTGGTCTGTGGAGCAAAGGGGAGACACAGAACCAGTGATTAATAGCGGCCACGGCCACGCAGCCGGCGGGACCTTGGTCCTCCCCACTCCCCAAGCCTCCCATCGCTCAAATCAGCCCCCAAATGCGCAACTTTAAAAATACCTTTCCCTTCACCATGGAGACACCCAAAAAGACCGGTTTCCCAAAAGAAAACATCCACAATTCGATGAAAGAGCGGCCAGTCACCAAACTCTGAAAGAAAAGCAACTTCTTTCAACTGAAATGGGGAAGATGAAGCAACTTAAAAAGACCAAGAGGCCAGTTTACACATTAGCTTATTTCCAGCTAAACTTGACAGCTGGCGCCGCAGAACACTGACCTTGGACCTGGTCAGCAGCTCACTGGGCTCCTGATGTTACAGGGCCAAGCAGCCAGCAGCCCAAGGTTACCTGGGGATTTACACATGGGATTCTCCATCTGTTTTTGTTGTTCCTCCTTCTGGCCTGTTTACTGGACTTGGAATTTTGAGTTGTATGCTGATTTTAAGTAGTTGTCTAGGCTTCCGACTCAACAGAGTATCACCAGAAGCAAAACCTCCTCCTGAACAAGCTATTACACATCAAATAGCTCTGAGCAAAGTGTCCGCCACCGTGGACCCTCAGCCCCAAGAGAATAATTCTGCAAACCGCAGTAACAGTAAAGCTTTCAGCTGCACTAAAACTAGTCTCTACTCTTAGAAGGGAAAGAGGATAATACAAGAGCAAAAAGAGCCTTGAGTACTAAGAATTGTCCAACGTGAAAGGGCAGCAGTGAGCCATTGAAGATTTTAGAGCAGAGGAGAGAATAAACTCGGTGATCGAAGAAGAGTCAATGGGAGGTATGTGAAGCATGGGGAGTTCATCGAGGGGGAGGAGATCCTGGGACACATCAAAGCCCCTGGGAAACTTTGCAGGCCCAGCCTGCCCTCCAGACACAGCCCCACCCCAGCCCTTGCTAAGCCTACTTTCTGGCCTCTCCAGCTGTGGACACCACCACCCTGAAAGAGAATCTTCTTCCCTCCCCAACGCTTTCTATAGACAGGTCTCTAGGGCTGGCTGCTTCCCTGTGACCCCAAAATAAGAATCTCCAGGTAATTCATATTAAAGGCTTTGTCACGGACCACCTCCAGGAAGATGCAAGGAGACTCTGGAGATTTAAAAGCTAACGAGAGGGACTCTTTTAAAGGACCGCAGTCTTCTATGGGCCAGAAGTGTGTTCACATCTCTCTGTACGCATGGAACTGGGAAACCCAACAGGACTGTGCCCTCTCACAGAGCAAGGGTGAGGCCACCAGATGTCCCCAGCACCCCTCCAACCCTAGCCTAGAGGCAGGGCTTTAGAGAAAGCCACAGGCCCTGGAGGAGTACAACAGGTATAACCCAGGGTTCAAGTCAGGAATTTGCTTCTCTGAGAGTCTCAGGGCGGGGTGTCTTCCATTTCTCAGGACTCCCGCCTTCCCGCATGAAGGAAGAAGTCCTCCTCCTTCTGGCCACCACTGAGTGCAAGCACACAGCAAGCATGAGGTAGGTTTGAATGAAAATCACAAGTCTGTCCTCTAGGCTGCGTGAAGTCCAGAACTCTAGATGGACACTTACATGCTATGGATCTTAAGACACCTGGAAAAAAACCTCTCTGCCTCAGTTTCCCAAAGCTTTGAACTGGATGACCACTGTGATTCCTCTAAAGCTTAAAAGGTTTAATCTATAAAATGTCCCACACCAAACAGTGCTAGGAATGATTCTAGAACAGTACTGCCTGTGATCATGGAAATGTTCTATATCTGCACTGTCCAAAACTGTAGCCACTCGGCCAGTGATTCTCAACCAGGGGTGACTTTGCCCCTCAAGGGACATTTAGCAATCTCAACAGACAGTTTTGACAGTCATGACTAGAGAATGCTCCTGGCATCCAGCAGGTAGAGCCTGGGGTGCTGCTAAACACCCTACAATGCACGGGATGGCTCCCTCCCCCCAACCAAGAATTATCTGGCCCCAAACGCCAGTCTCGAATTAGCCACATGTGGCTATTGAGCACTGGAAATGTGGCCAATGCGACTGAGGAACTGAATTTTTAATTTTAATTTTCAACTTCAAGTGCCAGTAGCTAGGGGCTATCATATAGAACAGCACAGCTTCACATGAAGGCTCTCTAAATATTGTTTAACAAAGAAAGAATGTGTCTGGGCCAAATCATCCCCAATTCTCCTACAACAATCAGTTTACTCACAAAGAAGACATTAGGTTTTCTCTTCAATTACAAATCAGGCTTCCTATTGAAGGGGAATGGAACAAACATACTGCCCAAGGCACAAGCATTTGTTAGTGGAATAGCAAGCTTTACTTAACAACAAAATGTAGCAAACACCACGAAACAGATCTGCTTATTTCCCCCCCCACTGCATTTTACTAGCCACAACAAAACAAAAAAAGTTTACTGAAGCACATTTCAGACCAGTTATTCCTACCTACATTATCCCAAATGCTGCATTATTATTAGTGTTGTCTTTTAAAATCCTTCCTTAATTTAAACTGACCAAATTAAAACTGGATTGGGCAGATCAAAAGGATATTAAATCTCAGAGGACGTGATTGAAAGTACCTAAGCAAAGAAAGGCCACATGGTAGGATTTTCCTTCTCAGTGCCGCTAAGGCACTCAACTCTTGGGCAGAGAAAAATCTGATTGCAGGGGGTCCCTAAAATTAGTTACACGTGGATCTGTTACCGGACAAAAGTTCGTGTGCCCAACGCACAGTGAGGCCAAACAAACCGAAATGTCGGGAGTTTGGAGCAGAGAAAGGTTTATTGCAGGGCCATGCAAGAAGAAAGGGTGGCTCGTGCCCCCCAAAACTCCGGATGCCCTGAAGGGTTTCAGCAAAGCATTTTTAAAGGCCAGGGGCGTCCCAGGGTATGTGATCAGCTCGGGCACAATTCTGTCTGATTGGTTGATGGGCGGCTTAGGCACCAGAAGGTCTGGGGGCTATGTGCTCAAGATCATCCAGTAATTCTTCCATTTGGTGGTGGTTTCTCAGCATCTGAAAAGCCCAGGAAATGTGTAAGAGATACCATTATCTGAGTACTTCAGAGAGGAGCTACAGCAGAGGATATGGGAGAGGGGTCTGTGGCGGGAAGGGCCCAGGGTCCCGCTCAGTTACAAAGGTGCTGGGAGGGTGGGTTTGCAGGACAGGGCACGGAAGCCTGGAGCTCCCACACGCATGCACACACACACACCCCCTACCTTGCCCTAGGCGTTTCTTCCATTTGGCTGCTCCTGAATGGCATCCTTTATAATAAACTTATAATAGTAAGGGAAGTGCCCTCCTGAGTTCTGTGAGTCTTTCAAGCAAGTTATCAAACCTGAGGAGGGCGGGACTTCCCTGGTGGTGCAACGACTAAGACTCCCAGCTCCCAATGCAAGGGCCCCAGGTTCGATCCCTGGTCCGGGAACTAGATCCCACATGCCACAACTAAGAGTCTGCATGCCTCAACTAAGGAGCCAGCGAGCCTGCCTGCCTGCCACAACTAAGACCAGGCGCAACCAAATAAATAAAATAAATATTTAAAACAAACAAACAAACAAAAACCTGAGGAGGGGGGTTGTGGGACCCTTGGACTTTACAGCTGGTCAATGAGAAGCACGGTTGGCCCAGGACCTGAAACTGGCACCTGAAGTGGGAGCACTCTTGTGGGACTGAGACCTTAACCTGCGGGGCCAGATGCTAACTCCAGGGCGTTAGGGTCAGAACTGAACAGCATCGCTGGACATCCACTTTGCCAGGGAAGTTGAAGAACTGGGTGTTGGTATGACGGAACGCTCCACCCCCGCCCGCATCCGGGGCTGTAAGCAGACAGGTTAGGGGGTCCCCGGAGAAAGAGAACCAGGAATGGCTTTCCTGACATAAGAGAAGCCATTCTGGCCTAAGCCATTCTGTGATCTAAGCCTGGCCATAATGCTTGCCCTTGAACAGATCTCAGTAATTAATGATCCCAAGGGAACAAAGGAATTCGGAAACAAAGAAAAGGCAGTCAAACAATAGTGCAGTGATAAAGCAGAGTCTTAGTTCCTCCTCAAGGGATATACATAATAATGTATCTTTGAGTTCTGCAGGAACTAAGGCCCCTCCCTACCCAGGAGGAGGATGGAATGATGATGTTGACCCTCCTGACTTCAATCAACTAAAGCTTGGACTAGTTGACCTGTGCCCCAGTTCTATGCTGAATTCTCCTCTGCTCAAGCCCCCTCATGAATATGCATGTATCCTTAGCATAAAACTTCCCCCACTTGGGCTTCCCTGGTGGCGCAGTGGTTGAGAAACTGCCTGCCAATGCAGGGGACACGGGTTCGAGCCCTGGTCTGGGAAGATCCCACGTGCCGCGGAGCAGCTGGGCCCGTGAGCCACAATTACTGAGCCTGCGCGTCTGGAGCCTGTGCTCCGCAACAAGAGAGGCTGCGATAGTCAGAGGCCCGCGCACCGCAATGAAGAGTGGCCCCCGCTTGCCGCAACTGGAGAAAGCCCTCACACAGAAACGAAGACCCAACACAGCCATAAATAAATAAATAAACAAATACTTTAAAAAAACAAACAAAAAAATTCCCCCACTTTGCTGTTCGGGGCAGATGCTGCTTTGGGAGAGATCCCCGGGGTTCTCCTTACTGGCTGCAAGTAATCAATCCTTCCTTTTCCTGATCTTCGGCTTGGCTTGTCTATTGGCTCGACATCCACCAAGAGGTGGATGCGGTTTTCGGGTAACAGTGTCAGAAATAGATCACAGGATAGATGAAGTGTGAAATTTTGCCATAACATTCCAAAGTAATTCACTCATACTCCGGAATCAAGGAAGGCTTCCGGAGACCACCATCACATCAATACACCCCCTCCCCCTTACTGGCACTCCCTCCACAGGGCAGGCTCAGCTCTGCCTCCACACTGGGCTCCTGGTCCCCTTAGAACAGTGTTTTTAACCTCTTAGTGGATTAATCCAACATTTAAAAAACTAATAAAATAGAAAAAAAATTTTAAACATCAGATGCATAATATTTAATCAGGTTAAACGTTCTATGAAACTTGTGTGTCGTGGGTGGTGATATAAAATATATTTCTTACTGGGGAATCACAATAAAAAACGATGGAGGCCACTGCTTCAGAATGCAGTCATCCCGTCCGCCTCTGGAAAGGCTGCCTTCTAAAGCCCAGTGGACCCTGCAGGCTCTTTAAGCCTTTCCAGGTGACCTCTCTGGGCTTCTCGCCTGTCAGTCCCCGAGGGCCCGCCCACTCACCTCCACTGAAGCCCACAGTCTGGACTGGATGAAATATCGCGTCCCGGCTTTTGTGCGCCAGCTCAGCCGGTGCTCGTTTTGTCTCCTGGTCTCCAGCTCCCTCAAGGCACTGACAACAGCCTTTATTTCTTAGCCCCGCGGTGCCTAGTAAACGCTCAGTGTCTGATTTTAGTAGGACTTTCTTCCTCTTGATCAGCTTCAACCTCTGACTTGGCAAATATTTCTTTCTTCATTTCTGAAACTCTTTCATCCTTTTGCAAACAACTATTTAATCATGTTTCAGATTTTATTTTTAAACAAGCTAAACAAATCCAGCTCCCTCAACTTTTCTACTCCATTAACTTTTCTAAGGCCACTTTTCCGAGATTTGAATCATAGGTACACTTTCTCCAAATCTCTTCCCAACCAAGGATCCACGCCTCATCAATCCATCAGGGTGAACCCAGTGTCCCCCAGTCAGGGGAACCGCATGTGAACTGGTTAAATACACAGACTCCCAGGTCCCATCCTGGAGAGATTCTGGCCCCAGCGATCTGGGGAGTAGGGTGGGGAGAGGGCCCTGGACTGACCCAGGTTCAACGACTGCTCTGATTTGGATTGCAAGTTTGGGGACAATGGGAACCCATGCTAAGCAGAGAATTTACTTGAAAGAATTTTCTTCCTCCACAAGGCGTTATTAAGGACAGGGATGGGAGAAGAGAATTCTTCTTCACTTTTTCCTTACGGAACTAGGTATTTTGTTTCCTACAAAAGCTTAATAAATATTAGGCTTTCTCTAGGAGTTGCATGTGCAACCTGTGTATAAGACATGTATGAAATGTCAATGAAAGCATTGTTCATAATAGGCAAAAATGACAAATAATCACACATCCAGTAACAGAACATGGATAAATAAATTACAATATAATCAAACAACGGACTATCACACAGCAGTGAAAATGAACACACCACAACTGCATGCAAGAACACGGATGAATATTTAAAACAATATTGGTGAAAGTAGCGAGACACAAAAGAACACAACAGTACGACTGCACCCATATAAAGATGAAAACAGAGAAAATGGATCCATATTGTTCAGGGATGCATATATAGATGATAAAACCATCAAGAAAAGAACAAGGTTACCATAAAAGTCAGGATATTGGTTGGGGTGGGTGTGTGTGGCATCTGATCAGGAAGGGACACCTGGGCGCATTCTAGAGCCCGGCTCAATTTCCTGACCTGGTTAGTGCCTGTACAGATGTTCACCTGTTAAAGTCTATGTTCTTGTTTTGTGCACTCTTCTCTATACGTGATTTATTTCACACAAATACACACTCTCACACACACACACACAGAATTTAGAAAGAAGTCTTGTGGTTCGTTTTCTGGTCAAATCATCACCAGACCAAGTGTCTTTGGACAGTCTGCATTCTCACTTGCTGTCTCCTCGCCTCTAAAATAAAGGCCGCCTGCTGCCAGAATGTGGCTCTTAGGAGGCCTCACAAATCCCCTGGAGAATCTGATTAACGTATGGACTTTTCTCAGAATAATGCACAAACACACAAACGTTTGCATACAAAAGAGGGTTCTCCAGGGAATTCCCTGGTGGTCCAGCGGTCAGAACTGGGTGTTTCTACTGCAGGGGGCCCGGGTTTGATCCCTGGTCGGGAAACCACGATCCCGCAAGCCTCGCACCTCGGCCAAAAGAAAGAAAAAAATGATTATTCAAAGAGGGTTCTCCAGCATAAACCCCTACCCCTAGGCCCATCTGTAAGCCTAAATTAGGAATTCCTGGCATAGAGAAAGAAAGAGGCTTCAGATTTTAAGTGCTTCTGAGTTGAAATTCCAGCACCACCACCTCGCATTTAGGCGGTCTGGAGTAGGTCATCCACATTTAAGTCTCTATTTCCTTATCTGTAAAATGGGAGAAATCCTACCTACTTGCACAATACCCTGGGAATTAAATGCAATGTACATAAAGGGCCTGCCACATATTAGGTACCAAAAAAATGGTGATTATGATTAGGCTTGAATTAGATGATCTGCACGGTTCCCTTTTTGGTTTATGCTGAGTCTTCCAAAACGTACAAATTAGGACGGATGGTCCACTACCCTTTCAGAGGCAGATAACGCCTTAACTTTGCAAATTTTCTACTATGCTTCTTAAGAATCACATTTTAAAGGGCTCTAGAGACAACACTCACAGACATGAAATTAACTATTTTAGTGACTATGGCTCACTTCTCCAGGAGACTGTTTAAACAGACACTGTTTCAACAGAGCACATTGGGCCCCATTTGCAAGTTCAGGAAGCCATATGTTACGCTCTGGAGACATGTGTAATGTGTCAGCTGTGAAGGGCAGCATGTGGGAAAGGCAGACCTTACCTTCCATGTGGGCTCCAAACATTCCTGCTAATATATCACAAATGGGATTTTCAATGGCTGGTCGGTAAGTGTCCTATTCGTCAAATCGTTTCCAAATGACACTCTTACTTAAGAGCTTTTCCTTGAAGTTTGGCCCTTTTGAAAGACTTGCCTGCCTCCTGCGAGGGTTGCAGAGACCCTGTCAACCACGTGATGAACGCTGGGGCTTTGGCAACTGGCAATGTCTGCCCTTGGCCAGACGTGGCATCACCTTCTTTTCTCTTGGTTTAATCACTGGGAACTGAAAAACCAGTGGAAACTCAGTGGTGGCAGACATCTGACTAGTGGGCAGGTTTGAGTTTTGGAATACACCAACCCAACCAAAATAATCCAGAGGCACAGAGCGATCCAGGAAGAGAAAGTTTCTTTGACTTCCTTTAGGAAAAATGCTAAAAACCCTACGGATCAAAAATTCACGTAGCTCCTGTTGGATGAAGCTTGAGCAGCCATCTGGAGGAGTCTATTTGAGAGATTATCTTTGGAAAGACTGCCTTTCTCTCTCTAGTTTACGGAGAGTAGACTGTTTTGCCAAAATAATCAGTTCGGCTAAAATGAACATTAGACAAAGTAGACAGTGTTTTCACCACTGGGAAGGTTTCAGATTCATACCATTCAGGAAAAAAAAAAAAAAAGAGCACACACCTCCTATTTTAAGACAGAGGACAAGAAACTGGCAAGCTTCGGGCCAGATGATACTTTCCCCTGCTGACTCCACCAGCCAGTACTTATTAGATATCCACCTACTAGGTACAAAGTAACATTTGAAATTCTATAGATGTTAACATTCATGTATTTGTTCTTTCATTCATTCAAACTCAGTGCCTTTTACATGATTAGCATAGTCTTTACTGAATTTTCTATACAGTTGAGTCAAAACACAGCAATATGAGAAATATGCCAACAATACAAAACAAGACTCAGAGTGGTAAAAGGAGTGAAATGGGTAATCAGTCCAATTAAAGGGAGGGACGACTTTCAGCTGGGCAGGAAGGGAAGGCTTTTTGACTGGATGATGAACTAAGTCTTGGAATGAGTAATATTTAGGTTAATGGAAAGAAGACACAACAATTGAAAAATGTAAGATGTATTTAGAAAAGAGTGTAAATAGTGAGCTGATCCAAGTGAGGCCTTCCAAGACTGTCCTCTTTGGCATCCATGGAAAACCCAGGAAATTACCAATAGACCAGGACTTAAAAATCTGACCATTCTCCTGTCTTTAACAAGCCCAGAAGCTTCAAATAATGTCAGTTACTTTCCATATAATGTCAGTTACTTCAGACCAAAACATAAGTTCATCTAAAATGAGTTTCCCTCTCCCCACATTTTTATGTCAGATTATTCACACATGCAGGTTCCAGTGTCTCTGTGAACCACCCTGAAATCTGTCAGCGTCCCTTCAACAGACTGTGTTATGTGCTTCCACATAAATGCTGAATGCTGCGTCATGGACCTAACACATAATTATCAACATCTCCATCCAGAAACAGGCTAGTCCCTCTGCCCGACCCACTTCACAAACCATCCTACTCACTGCTGCCTGACCCCCACTCACCGCTAGTCACCTGGACCGGTCACTTCCCCGCCTAGGCTCTCCCGTGCTTCTCTTCCACGGCGTTTGGCACAGCTGTAATTACACAGTATTCCTAAAGTACCGGCCTGTCAACCTCTCACCGGACTGGGATTTCCAGGGCACGGCCAATGGCCAGCATCCATCTTGTTCATCATAAAGCCTTGGCCCCTGGCCCACTGCCTGCCAGATGGTAGGGGCTCAATTCAGAGCTGTTCCTTCAACAGCTTTGTTCTCCTTCCTTCTACCTTGGGAGCCAGTACTGATTAATCTTCTCCATTGATGCCTTTGTCTCAGTTCACAAATGCATGTAAAGGCTCCATAATCCTATCCAATTCCTTCCTTTGACTACATTAACCAGTTTAAAACATTATTCTACACTTAGAACCATGTCACATGAGGTAAAAACAGTCTCAAGGGAACAGAGATAAATCTGGGAATAGGTCAAACCAACATTACCCTTCAGGGAGAAAAATGGTTCCATCCAATTCAGTTGGGCTCAAGTACTTGTTTATTTTATATACATACATCAAACAGGGGGGTATGTGTGTATATACATATACATACACACATACATACACACACACACACGCACACACAGTACCATGGAAAGTCCTAGGGATAAAAAGATGGATATGAAGTAATGTAGACACTGAAGAAGTTCATGTACTTCTGAGAACAGAAACACACCCAATAACTACTTACATCATCATCTGTCAGTGCTCAGCCAGCGTTGAGAACTGAGTCCTACTGAAGCCCAGAGAGGATGCTATTACAACCAAAACCAGCTAAAATCGCATCGTTCCAGGAACTGCACTACAGTTCCTACTTAATATTATATAATTGCAATTACATTAATATTACAAAACTGTAACAACATAAGAATATAAATACAATTTCATATTAACAATAACCCTATGAAGCAGGTACCATCATGAGTTCGTATGACAGATGAGAAAACAGGCACTGAGATGTTAAGAAGCATGAAAAGCTACTCTTGGTTCTCTCAAGAGAAGAACGCTAAAGCAGTTCACTTTAAAGAAAATGAAGACACTTTTTAGGATGAGCAAGATTTAAGCGTATTTATAGACTGAGGCAAGCAAGGGGGTCAGTGGAGAAAGGAGGAGGGCAAAATATAAGGAGTGGGGGGAGGAAGTGAGGGTTCAACCCAGGCAGAAGGCTGATCTCTGTGAGTTAGAGACTAATTAACTCATGTTATGGCTCGGAGACAGAAAGGAGGAAGAGAAGGGTGAGCAGAGACTGTGGTAGAGAGGACGTCAGTCTGTGTTTTATAGCTTCTGTTTTCTCGGGGAGACAGGAGGTAAAGTAGGCAGGGTCAGGGGTGGGCTAAGGAGCTCGAGAAATGTTCCCAGTAGCTAATGTTCCCAATAGCTCCCGGGGGAAATGAGAAAGGAAACCCACTTGGAATGAGTAAAGGGGTTTTCAAGCAGCCCTGAAGGTCCAGCTGAGAGCAGGAATTATAACTCCAGAAAGAAACCACTTGGTGGTGGTGTGTGACTTTTCACTAGAAGCATTAGGGAGGATGGGAGCAAGGGGTGGGCAGCTTGATCCATGCCTGGAGACTGGGAAGACAGATAAAGCAGAGATTCCAGGGTCAAGAGGGCAGGAGGTACCAGGGAACAGGTATTTGAAACGACTATGGGATCAGGGCAGAGAAGGGTAAGGTCTGGACATAGTCTTATAGACCAGAGGCAGGTTGTCAGATGGGTCATTTAGACGAATGTTAGAATTCCCGTGATGATAGCAGAAAGGAAAAGTAGGAGCTGGCAGCTAAATTCCTAGAAAAAGAGCCCCCAAAAGATGATGAAGGAAGTGAGATGAGGGTGGCCCAGCGTAACCAAAAGGAGTGACGGTCAACAGAGAAAGGAGCGATGAGGCTGCAGAGCAAATGGCACACGCCTTATATAGACACGGCTTCCTGTGACTTACTTGAGTTTCTACTGTGTACCAGTCCCTTCCGGGTGCTCTCAAGAATGGACTTCATTTCACTCTAAGCACCTGTACTGGCTTGAATAGTATCACTACAAAATTCATGTCCCGCCCCCACAAACCCCAGAACGTGACCTTATTTTGAAAGAGGGTTTTTGCACATGTAATCAAGTTAAGAGCAGGTCATTCTGGATTAGGGTGGGCTCCAAGCCCAGTGACTGGTGTCCCTGCAAGGAGAGAGAGACGAAGACATAGAGGAAACAGAAAGAAGGCCACGTGATGACAGAGGCAGAGACTGGAGTTATGCTGCCATTAACCAAGGAATGCTGGCAACCACCAGAAGCTAGAAGAGGTAAGGAAGGATTCTTCCTTAGAGCCTTTGGAGGGAATATGGCCCTGTCAACGCCTTGATTTGGGGCTTCTAGCCTCCAGATCTGTGAGAGAATAGGTTTGTTGTTTTAAGCCACTTGGTTTATGGTATTTATTATGGCAGCTCTAGGAAATTAATACACCATCCAGTGAGATACCTATTATTATCCTCCTTTTACTGATGAGGAAACTGAAGATCAGAAAATATAAGTATCTTGGCCAGAGTTACAAGGTCAGAAAGTAGGAGGATCAGGATTCAAACCCCAGACCTTTGTACCTTTTCCACTGCACAGTCCTGCCCCTCACATATGTTCACTGCACTGGGGAAGACCGGGTAGAACGCAGATGATGGCACGGTGGGCCATGTGAGGCAGAGGGACAGACCTCAGTCTGGTGGTGCTAAGATTGGAAACTCTAAGCTCTAAATCCTTTTTAAAAGCAGGAACCCCACTAAAGCAAACTCAATATGATACATGAACTTTACGGTTATACAAAAGCATTTAAAGTATGGTTATTTATAAGCAATATTCACAGTAAGGTCTCTTTGAATAGTAAGCTCATATATATATATTTATTTATGAATCGTATGTAAATGAGACTTGATTTACTCAAAGAATATTCATTACTTAAAGGGAGATACATGTGTAACAATGAATACCTTAAGGCCTGAGCAAGGCTTTCCTTGCACACAGACAGGACACCTGTGGACATGTCTGGCTATTATCCAAGCACACGCCACATGCCAAGTATTTTTGGCATGCATCTGAGCGTAATAGGCAGCCACAAGCCCTGAGCTTTGCTCTTTACCCAAGGGGCACAATATAGATTTCACATGAAGTATCCAGACGAAATGATTTCATCCATAAGGTCTTAAGCCAAGTGCTTGAGAGCACTTTAAGTGCCTAAATGGTCAGAGAAGAGGATCAGGGTGGTCCCTTGCCCTGATCATGCCCGGGCATCATGCCCTTTATAGACGTTAAATGATGACCGAGGGCCAAAATGATAGCTAAAGAAATCTACGAGCAGTGGAAACAGTCCTTGAAGTTACAGATTCTACGAGAGTTCTCTGCTCTGTATTTTCTGCTCCCCCTCCCCACTCCCTGCACTGGTACCCCACCCCATACTCTTCCTTCTGGAACCAGTCAGTTCAGCAGGTGAAAGCTGGGATCTTCAATGGGGTAGGTGTCGACCCAGGACCAGGATATCTCCATTGCCAATGACTCGTTTTCTTGTTTTGGGACTAAGAACATTTGAGAACCTCAAGTTTAGGGTAGGAGACCAAGGCAGCTCCCCCTACTTAGAGTCCCCTAACCATGTGCAAGTCACAAGTGACTATAGTGAGTTGAATAATGCCCCCCATTCATAACCACCTAGAACCTCAGAATGTGACCTTAATTGAAAATAGGATTTTGAGATAAAAACGGGCCCAAAATCCAATGATTGGTATCCTTATAAGAAGTGAGGATAGAGACACGGGGAAGAAGGCCATGTGAAGATGGTGGCAGAGATTAAAGTGATGTGTCTACAAGCCAAGGAATACCAGCAGTCAGCAGAAGGTAGGAGAGAGGCATGGGGCATTTTCTCCATCAGGACCCCCAGAAGGAACCAATCCTGCCTGGGCCTTGATTGTGGACTTCTGGCCTCCTGGACTGTAAGAGAATAAATTTCTGTTGTTTTAAGCCATCCAGTTTGTGGTAGCCCTAGGAATCTAAGACAGTGACCCATGGAAAGAGCGTTGCTTAACCAGCACAAAATGGCCCACACAGGACTCCATCCCCACTGACTGCAGGTCAACAGAAACTTTCTGGGGGACCCACAGATGACACTGATTCAGTTCCTGTTTGTTCACAGCCAGCAGGGTACAGACACAGAAATGGGGAACCTACAGTAAGGTGGCGGTACCTAGCATCTATCTCAAGGCTGGTGGAATGGCCAAATTTTAAAATTTTTAAAAATCGACTTCTCTAAGTTTTTCAAAATTTTTAGAGGGAAAAACTTTTTATGATTAAAAAAAAATAATGTACCTGTTTATACCCAATGTTTTTCAAAGAGCATGGTTAAGTGGCTACATAATAGAATCACCTAAGTCTCTTGGAAAAAATACGAGTGTTAACTTTTAAAAATTCTCTACGTGATTCTATTGTGAGCCAGAACTATTCTTCCCTGGGCAACAATGAAGATGACACGTTAGCCTGATATTAACCACATTTGTCTCTGTTAAAATGCTTAACTAGACGAGAGGGTGACTCTCAACATACCCTACCTTTCTGCACATAAAGATGGAACAAGTCCCAACAGGCAATCGAGATGCCCCACAAAGAGAAAAGGACCTTAACCAAACTCACTGCACCCTCCTTCCCAAGGGTCCCTTGTCCTGATGCCTGTGCCTTGGTTAGTGGTAAGTTCATCTGAGATATTGTGATTTATTAAAAAATATATATATATCTGATCTCCGTCCCCATTTCCAGCACAGAGCTCCTAAAACCCTTGGAATTTTCTAAGTGGTGAAAGCAAAAAAAAAAAAAAAAAGTGTCTTTTGTTATATTAATGAGGTGACTTTTGGACCACAACTAAGGATGGGGGGCTGGTTGCCAGGAGAAACAACCATGTGATTAGAGGGTTGGAACTTTCAGTTCTGCGCCCCTAGCCTCAGGGAAGGGGAGAGGGGCTGAAGTTTAATCAGCTGTCAATGGCAAATGATTTCATCAGTCATGCCTAGGTAAGGAAGCCTCCATAAAAACCCAAAGGACAGGGTTTAGAGAGCTTCCGGGTTAGTGAATACCTGGAGGTGCAGGGAGGGCGAGGGAGCTCCGTGCCTGTTCCCCATACCTCGCCCGTGCATCTCTTCCATCTGGCTGATTCTGAGTCATCTCCTTCTATAAATAAACCAGAGATCTAGTAAATGGAATGTTTCTTAGAGTTCAATGAGCCGCTCTAGTAAATTCATCACACCCAAAGAGGCGGTTGTGGGAACCTCTGATTTATAGCCAGACAGTCAAAGGTACAGGTGAAGACCTGGACTTGCGATTGGCATCTAAAGTGGGGGCAGTCTTGTGGAACTGAGTCCCTAGCCTGTGGAATCTGATGTTGTCTCCAGGTAGACAGTGTCAGAATTGGGTTGAAGAGTACGACACCCAGCTGATGTCAGTGAATTGCTTGAAGGTGTGTGGAAAACCCCGTCTACTGTAATTGGTACTAGAATCATATTATCAGTCAAGCCAAAGACCCTGGCTCTTCTCTCCCTCCACCTCCCCAGCCAATTACTCACCAACAACTGTTGACAACTGCTTCTCTGGTTTCCCTTGCATTGACTTGTTTTCCATCCTACAGCCGATGCCTTTAACTAATCCAGTTCAGTTCCACAAACACCTGCTTTTGTCAGGCATCATGCTGGACGCTTCAGATGGGACCCTCCTCTTTGGGCACACCGACAGGTACAGATACTTGGAGAACCAGGGAAGAGGTTCTGACACGGATCATTGTTTACCTGAGACGTTTCAATAGCCTCTTAACTGGCCTTTCTACCTCCAGTCCCACACCCTCCACCCACCTCCACCCCGGCCCTCCTTCTTCCCATGCCATCTTCCCTGGGGGTTAAATGTTCTTGCCTCCTTCTCTGGCTCACTTTCGTATACAAAATCACCCATGGCTGTCTATGGCCAACAAGAGACCCAATACTCTTTAGCGCCCCTCCACACACACATATAATGGAAGGCTTCTCTTAATCCAGTTTCAAACCTTCAGTCCCACTCTGCCCACCTCTCCCTCTGGCCCCCACCATGGCCCTACACAAACGCTCCACTTGAGCCAAGCTCTTGGGCTCCAGAATCCAACTTATTCTTTCCCTTTCTATGTGAAAATTACTTAAGTAATTTCTCCTCTCTCATTTTTATCTTGCCATCTCTCTCTGCCAAGGAGGCATAAAGCTGCTCCCTGCCTTCTATTTTAACAAAGTTTTACACTAGCCTTTGAAGTATATGGTTTTCCCATTTCATGTCTCACAGAGAGAAGATAGAGTGCAGGGCTAAGAGCTTGGATTCTGGGCTCCTGGATCCAAACCCTGGCTCTACCACTTACTAGCTGTGTACCCTGGAGAAGTCATTTAACTCCCTATGTCTCAGCTTCCTTATTTGTAAAATGGAAGATAACAGCACATTTAAAAATATTTGACTCCCCAGTGAGATTGTACTTGATGGAAGAAAATTTTGTATTCTTCCACAGTCCCCATGCCCCTGTAGTTATCTGGATATTTTTTAATGAATCAATACATTAAAATAAACCTTCTCCAGTTTGGCGGAAACATTCCTGGGTTCCACCTCATCACTACCACTCCAAATTTCTATCTATGCTGCAACTGGGTTTGGAAGCCTCAAGAACCAGAAGGTGACTTAAATAATCAAAACACTACACACACATAAGTGCACTGTCTAATGTTATCAGAGGTTAATTTTAAATAGTCTGGATATTTTAATGTATTTTAGGCAAGAGATACCACTGATTTATTTACAACAAAATTCTTGTAGTTCTCAAGAAAGGGCATATCTGTTATAGCTTTTCTACACTCCGATAATAGCCAACCCAAAATAAACTCCAATATCCACCCACAGGGGAAAAATCTTGTTCCAAGAAATTATTTCTGCCTGACGTCTGAAGGCAGAGGGCAGCAGTTTTTAAGAGCACAAGACGAGGGGCCATGACGTTTATCATCAGTCTGATCTTTCTGAGGCTTCCCAGGAGCATGTGTACAGATGGTCCTCCTGCACCACTGTCTCCCCGGTCCCCCAAGACAAAGGGCCCCCAAGGAGAGCCCAAGAAGACTGAAGCCCGTAACTGCACATTTCCTCATAAGCGCAACGGACAAGCCAAAACCAAGGACACTGACAGATACAAAGAACTTTGGAAAAGTCATCAAAGTTCCCATATGTAAAGCCTCATTCATTATCCTTTTAGAGCCCAGAAGGGATTCCCAGAAAAATGTCTTGTCTTCGAGTTTTATGATTCAGCTAGATGCCGAGTGCCAAAAACACACAGACAAAAGGCACCAAAAGAGGGAAAATTCTAGTCAAGCAATGTTGGAACTCTGATGTGTGGTCTTGGGCTATGGGTTTTGACCTTCATCTAATATAGATGTCAGGAGTCTGCAGTTTGGACATACACACTAGAAATGAATGAGTCTATTGATAAAACAATGAAATAAAAATAGACAACGCAGATGCTTTTGAAATTCTGAAACTCCATTTTCCAGGGCACGTTACACACAACTTATGGTCACCCACAGTCCATTTCTACTGAAAGTTGCTGGGTGTACATCTAGTGGTGTCCCACAGACTGTGAAGTTCAAGGACAGGGGCTCTGGCTTTTACATCTGCATCTCAGGCACCTCGCACCAGGGCTGACACGTGGCCACTGATGAATACATGTTCATCAAGTGAATGAATGTTTGCCTGAGTGAAAGACTCCAGCAAAGCACTGGGCTTTTTAAAAGATAGTGTTGCTACTAAAATCACTGAGGAAGTAGCCAGCCCTCACAATTCTCCTAAGATAGTCTTTCCTCTTCACTGCAACTATTTAAAAGTTATTATCTTGACATTTTCATCTTGACACCTCCCTAGACTCCTGGCCATCAACGGACTCCCTTCTATCTATTCTAACAAATCCAAACTCTTCTCTCTATCAGATCCCCAATCTCATGGCCGCTTACTGAAACGCAGTATAATATAGTGCTTTAAAGCATGGACCCGGAAGCCAGACTGCCTGGGGTCACAGCCCAGTTCCAGCCCCGTGACCCTGGGCAAGTTCCTTAACTCCTGTGTGCCTCAGCTGTAAAATAAGAGATAGTAAGAGTCGCTTCTACCATAGAGTAATTGTGAGAATTAAATGAATCAAATATTTGCAAGACATTTGGAACATAGTCTGGCACACAGTAAGCATTCAGTATGAGTTTGCTAATATGGTTATTATTCACACTCCTAAGGGAACGCCCTTTGTTATTTTGAACAGTGGTTCTCGTCCTCTAGGATTATTGGCTGATGTCCACATTCACAATACACTCCCATGGCCAATCCCAGATTGACTGATGGCTACAGCACATATGAGACTGTCTACAAGTCCCGAAGCTCCAGCTGCAACTCTCAGCTAAGCTACTAAAGTGGTTGGGACCTCGGGAAAATTCAACAATGTCTTAAATATCTTGACCAATTTATCAGTGTCCCATTAAAATGAGCTGCAGAATATAAAATTAAGAGAAAACTTGTATCTGCACAGGAAACCATGGAAAGATGACAGCCACAAGCCAGAAACTTCAGGGAACTTCTCATAGTTTTGGGTCAGATGGGACAAGTTTGAAGAACGGCCAATTGGACCAATGATGACAGCTGCCCTCTTGCCTGTCAGGAAGATGCCAGGAAGAGACTCCAGCAAACTCCATTCATGACGCCTAATTCAGAGGGATAAAGGGAGATGGTGAGGGTGACCCCTCCGTGTTACCCCAAAGCACACCACATGACAACAGGACGCTGAAAAGCATGGGAGGCCAACAGTGCAGGCACGTGTGGCTAGCCCAGAAAGGGGCGCTGCCCCAGTGAATTCCAGGCTGCCCCTGACACTGAACTCTAACACAGACAAGAGTTCCTTGCTACAATCGCCTCAGATTCACACACTCCTCAGGCTGCTAGGCTTCTGAAATGGCCAAGAACAGAATGACAACCATAGACCTCCTACTACTTGTTTTTTGGATTGAAATATTTGAGTAGGAATCTTATCGTATCTGACAGAACCCATCTCTTCCCTCAATTCGGGATGAGCACAGCCGTCCTTCTATAAATATTAGCTGCCAGCACAACACACGTCCTAAGAACAGTTCCAGCAAGTCCAAAAGAGGCGAATTTCTTCGAGGAATCAGAGCACATTTGTTCCTGTGAAACAGAATTACTCTTTAAGAAACCAGAGAGGTTTTCCAATATGTGCTTTTTCAACTAGATTCAGGAGAAAAATATGTCTAAGAAACTGCTCCATAGAACAATCTGGAATCAAAGACGACTACATGAAGATGCCATATTTAAAATGTGTTGGAAACGGTGAACAGCAGGCTGAGGAATCTAGGAAAGCTGGAGCTAAAGTAAGAGACAAGTTTAAGTCAAAGGAAAAGAAAAAAGACAATACAAAGGAAAGGAAAAAAGGATCCAGGCAATATACGATGTAGAAATCTAAGCAAAGTTAAGAAATAAAAGAATTAATAAAAGAAAACTACCCTGAGCTAAAGAAAAGCTTGCCTATAAAACAAAATGACTCTCCAAGTTGTGGCTAGGATTAGTGAGGGGGATCAGGGGGAAAGAGACCAGTATCTTGAGACACATTCTGTTGACATTTTTTTTAATTTGAAGGATAAAGAAAAAAGTGCTACTGGTATCCAGGTAGAAAACAGGTTATTTTCAAAGGCTCCCCAAATCAGGCTGGCTCAGATTTCTCCAAAACACTAAACACCAGGAGGCAGTGGCCCACGACCAAAAGAGTTCTGAGAGGAACCGAGCATCCTGTGGCAAATTTATCTGACAAAACTGTCCTTCCGACGTGCGGAAAACAGAAACTCATTCTCAGACACCCAGAGCATAAGTATGACCTTACCTAAATGCTCGTTAAAAGTTTTCAAAGCCATGGTCCCCTTGACCAAGGAATGAACCAAAACAAGAACCCTCAAATCTAGGAAATTTGGTTGACATAAATCTTGGGTAGCAAAAGGAAGAAAAGGGTTAATATGGCTATAAAGCAATGAAGATGTAGATAATCTTGGAACTTGAAAACGAGAATGCAATGTTGATTGCCATCACTCGAAACTAAACATTTAGACTTGACATTTCAAAGTTCAAGACAGCATATTTTCCTCCAATACACTCTCCTTCCATAAAGAGCATCCTGCTGGGAGATGGTGATCTTCTTGGAATGAACGACAGGTATACGTTCAAATAACTGCACGATTCCCCAGATTGTTTTTAAAAAACCAAACCATTCTCAAGATCTGCCTCCAAAATTTTATGCTGGTAGTACTACTTTCCTTAACTTGTCAAAAATCCTTCAAGACCAGCTTAAATGCCACCACTTTTACCCCCAACATATCCTGCACTACATTATCTTACCTCTGAATTGCTCTGTTTAGTATCCTAACTACACCAATTACAGTACTCAGAACATAGAGGGGGATTCTACAGATTTCTAGATAATAGAGTAAAATGTGGCAACCGTTAAAAAGACCATTCTTATGACGTTTTCTCGTAACACTAAAGAATTTTTGTGCCTTCTGTTATCTCAATTTATGCAAACCCACTTTGTACACAGACTTTTATAAAAACGGTCTAATTTAACCTGAACTTTAACTTAATCAAAAGGCTTTCCAAGGTGTGTCTGTAACTACGGAATTTGAGGCCAGCTTGGCATCCAAACTACTAGCATTTTTCTCATCTATCACTCTATACACACTCGAGCTCTGCACCTGCCCCCCCTTCAGAAAAGATTAAAAATCACCTTCTTCAGAGAGTTGTTTTGGGGGCGAAACAGGATAATGCATGAAGACCACACAGTGGTGTGGTTTGTACACATCAAGAGCTGAGTGAATGTTTGCTGTTATCACGACCACCTGTATCATGTACCATGCATTTTGCCAGGCCCGGGGGATCCTCAAGAAATCAGACCCATAGCCAGGTTCCTAACCCACAGAGCTTACAGGCTGATACTCGACTCATACAGACTGAAGAGATGCAGACCCATGATGCAACATTTCTCTGCCTGCTAAAACTCCATTCTAATGTATTAAGCCCTAGGCACTTAAGTAAACCCTGTGGAATTAATTTCCCTGAAACACTTCAGTGATTCGCATAAATTACAGAATCGTCAAGATATAAGACAAATAGCATTTGGAGGCTCTTTCTACAAGTTAGAGTGTTCACATTTTCTGGTCTTCAAAATGAAGGCCACAACATCATTTTTAAAGTTACTTGGAAGATTTATATTGTAATAAAGGCATTTTTCCAAATTACCATGTACCTTTATAAATGCCAAATAATATTTAGGACATTCAGTTGTTGAAATATAAGCCAGATTGTGGAATGACGTAATAGCTATTAGACCAAGTAAGAGGAAAACTGACTAAAAGCCTCAAAGTTCAGATATTATAAGAAATATATAAATTCTTCAGTAATTAAGGATGTAGGACATGTAAAAGACAAAAGAGCTGAGACAAGTATATGTTCTAGCTTTTCATTAAGCTAATAGTATAACCTCTTTAAAAAACATTTTTATATATGTAAACAGATTCACTGCAGAAAAGTTCAAAAACTACAGAGAATTAAAAAGAATAAAACTTACAGAATCACTTTCAATCCTATCATTCAAGAATAACAAACCTGTTACATTTTTGTACCAGTCCATAGTTTTTCTATGCATAAAGCAAATATTTTGTTCTATGACCTGCTTTTCTCACCAGGTAATATATGCTAAACATTTTCCCGTATCAATAACGAGCTACAGCAAAAGTTTTCACAGCAGAAATGGTAATGACATCTAGGTTGTTACCAGGTTCTCATGATTATAAACAGCTCTGGCTTGAACATCTTTGAACATTCATGTCTGTATAGCATAGTGTGATTTCAAGAATAAATGAGATAAGGCACAAATACTGCTAGAATCTTCCCAGCCTGCCAGTTAATGCCCCAGTTCATAAGTTTACAGGTTTTTTTAGCCCTTCAGACCATTAATGGTGTCATTCAACATAAGTGCTCTTCCTTCTTACCCCAATGTCTTTAACACCTAAAATCTTGATGTAATCTTCCCTATTGCCTCAGCATTAAAGACAAAAGCCCACTGATGAGGATAAAAGAAACCACTAAATGACCAAACTTCTAAAAATAAAATTGGGGTTGTATACTTCCTCCAGAAGTTAATAAAAAGGTAACAGAGCCAGCCCCGTTAATATCAGCTCCCTAGTCTCTATTAGAACTAGGGGAGGCGGGACAATAAGAGTCCCTTGAGGGGAGGGCAGTGCTCATATTTCCAGGCACCCCAGCTGCCCAGCTCACTCCCCATCCCTAACAGCTGGTGGGGTATCAAGAGAATCCTGCAGAGATTGGGGGTGCCTCCAAGAAGAAAAAAACATCCCTTCCACTGGTTGCCCATCTATTTAGGCAGCGGACTGGCCGCTTTCGCTGTATCCTGAGCAACAGAAGAAGAGAGAAGAGAAATGAAGAGAAGGCGGGGGCGGGGCAGAAGAGGAGGAAGGCAGCACCAGGAAAGCAGCCGACACACCCACAGCTTGGAGAGGCAAGGACCTGTGAGCTTCCTGGGACTTAAGTGGACACCACGTTATGAAGCCTTACTTGGGCCATCTTGCTGGTACCCTGACTGAGATGGCTGTCCTGGGGTGAGAGGACGCCAGCAGCAAGAGGGTAGTGAGAGGGGATAGAAAAGGGCCAGTTGGAGGCAGAGCCCACTGAGTCAGGGGGCTGAGACGTGGGCCATGCTCTGGGCGAGCTGTTGGCGAGAAACAGCCTTGACCAGTGAGAAGAGGGCGGCAGCTGCACCCTATACCCTAGCTACGTATAGAGCTGTTCACCTTCCCCGCCACCCCTGTGCTTCTTCCCTGTCCCTGCCCCACGCAGGGGGAGGCAGGGGATGAGGGCTCGATCCCCAAAGAGCAAGGGGCCAGAGTACTCCACGTCTCCCTCACTTCCAGTGCTTCGAGACAGGGGCAAGCCGCATTGGGGGAAAGAGAAAAGAAGATTTAAATCCTGTTGGAAACTGATTTTTCAAACTGGACTCATCTCTGGAAGTTGATGGAGGTTGCACGCTGTGAAGGGACAGGAAAGGGAGATGGCATGGGCATGGCTGAAGGCAAGGACCGAAGAGCAATAAAGACCCTTTCAATTTTACACCTCACGGACTTGAGTCAGTTCAACAGATCAATTACAGCTCAAATAGGGTAAAACGCACATGTTCTACAGGGGCACTACAGTACTGACCCAAGCCTGGGCTCAGATCCTGGCTTGGCCCATTCATTCATTCATTCATTCAGCAGATACTTATTGAGCACCTCCAGTGCACTGGACAGAGCTGTGAACGAGACCCACAGAAAAGCCCTGTGCTGTGGGAAGTTAAATTCCGGGAAAATACGCGATTCTGGGAAACTCTCTGAACCTTCTTGGGCCTCGGATTCCTCAGAGAACCTTGCTCTCCTCCTATTCCACCTGCCTCCTTAATAAATTTCTAAGAATCCTGGAAATTAACTACAATAAAACAATCTTTTTTTTTTTAATTTTAGCAACACACTTTAGACAGCTAAACTGAGATGAACAGCTTGTGTTTCAGAAACCCAAGTGAAAGTCACACAGAGAAGTTACTCCAGGCTCTCAAAGCAGAGGAGGGCAAGAGGCTGCAGGGGAGGCCAGTAACAGCTCGCCTCCTGTGGGTCAATTCTAGCCTCATGGCCACTGCTTCTAGATATAAGGAGGAAAAGGTCCTCTAAGTACCAAAAAATCTACATGAATGACTTTACCCAGCAGGCTATATATTTTGCAAAATTAATGGTAAGCACTAGTACTTTTATAAGGTAGGAGAAACTAAGAAGAACTGTCTTGGTAAAATTAGCAATGGTAATTCAACACATCTAGTACTAGGGCTGTGTCTATATATACCATCAAATCCATGAGCCAGATTTTTTTGGGTACTTGAAGAGAGTCAGGCCCCTCCTGGGCACTGGTCCATGGGCGGTAGCTCAGCATCACTGCAGAGCAGACGAGAACCCACCACACAGCCAAACGCCACCTTCCTGCAGTGGGGCAGCCCCAGCAGGCTGCGCCTTCAGGTCACAGGCTCCTGGGCAATCCCTGGGGGGCTGGCGGCCCCTGAGCACACCCAGGCTGGGCCCCAGCCTCTGCTTTTTCTTACTAAGTCATTTCCAGGGGCCACTTCCACTCCGGGGCCTGTGATTCACTCCTTGCCTCACTCCTTTCTTTACAGGCAGAAAACAGGTCGCGGGGGCGGGGGGTGGGCGGTGAGGCAGTGCTTCACCATCCCCCCCAATCTTAGTGTTTTAGTACAACATGCACCCTGGCTGTGTCTGGACTTGGGGAACGTCAGGCCATCTGTCACTGGTTAATCCTCAACTTTCCTGCTTTGAATCCATGTAAACTTCACCCAGCCGGTGCAATCCCATGCTTTCAACTGTCTTCTATCAAAACAGGAGCCGAGATGACAACATTTACAAAGAAAGGTTGCCAGATTATCAGCAACTTCACTAGTTATTTCCTTAAATTCTTTTTTCCCCCAAACTATTTACAAGATGCCACTTGCTATTTCCCTTTTTTTTTCTTTTCTTTTTGGTCCTGCAAAAGGGAAGCACTTAGGTAGCTGGGCGCCAAGAAACTAGAAAATGGAAAAGCAATGTGTAAGACAACTTTGCCAACAGCTTCCACGTACCGGGTCAGAAAATGCATAAACCTCCCACAGGTCGAAAGTACCAAGGCTACTCACTCCTGCTCATTCTAAAATAAATAAGTAAAGGTACAAACATGCAAACAAATAAACATCTTATAGAAGCATTTTCTAGGGCATATAATTCCCAAATAATTTACCATTCACTTAAAATATAAAATAAACCCCCAAGATATTACTTTCTTAAATACAGTATCTTTGTTTTAGGTGAACATAAATAGTGTAGTTTAAATATATGTATGGGAGTATATTTTCTCAGTTTACAACATTACACATTTTAATCTGTTTACCTTATGGTTTTAAAAACAAAATATAACCACATAAGAGAAAATTATAAAGAGACACACAAGAGGTACATCGACGCCCATAATTTGATACTCCGCTAAAAATAAGGTCAAACATTTAGTTTTATTTCATTTTAGTCAATTTCCCTAAGCATCTCCTTCTAGCATAACTGATTTTTGCCCTGTTTTGCCCTGCTTTCTTTCACACTAATGTATTAGAAGCAAATTTATAGGGCAATACATTGTGATTTTATAGGATACAGAAAATTCCCTAAATTATTTTGAAAAAATTAACTTAACATTACTCTGTTGTTTAGTATTTAGGTTATATTTTCAGGAAAGTGACATAAAGAATACAGCCAGAAACGTATCTGTGCATACAGCTTTCAAAAATATCTCGGATAAAACTGCTTTCCATAGGGACTTCCCTGGTGGCACAGTCACCAAAATTTGGATTCTGTCTGGATATTTGATGTATTAAGGCATTAGTGTAATTTTTTTTTAGACGTGATATGGTACTGTGCTTGTGTTCTTAAAAAAAAAAAAGTTCTTATCATTTAGAGACATATGCTGAAATATTTATTGAAGCTATGCTATGTAGTCTGGGATTTACTTCAGATGATCTGGGGAGGAAAGTATTTAAAATGGGAGGATAAGTGAAATGAGACAGGCACCAGTTGATAGTCATGGAAGAGGAGTATAAATTATTTTCTCTACTCTTGGATATGTTTAAATATTTCCATTAAAAAATACCAGTTTTTGCTCATTGTTATATAATTGTAAACATTTTCTACAGTGATGATACCTAGTGCCCTCATACTTTGCTGGTGTCCCTTATGGAAAACAAATGTTTGGGTTTTTAAAATAAATTTATTTATTTATTTCTGGCTGCATTGGGTCTTTGTTGCTGTGAGCGGGCTTTCTCTAGCTGCAGCAAGCGGGGGCTACTACTTCGTTGCAGTGTGCGGGCTTCTCATTACGGTGGCTTCTCCTGTTGCGGAGCACGGGCTCTAGGCACACGGGCTTCAGAGGTTGTGGCATGCAGGCTCAGTAGTTGTGGCTCGTGGGCTCTAGAGCGCAGGCTCAGTAGTTGTGGCACACGGGCTTAGCTGCTCTGCTGCATGCGGGATCTTCCTGGACCAGGGCTCGAACCCGTGTCCCCTGCATTGGCAGGCGGATTCTTAACCACTGAGCCACCAGGGAAGTCCCAACATGCAGATTTTCTAATCTACCCAATGGAGAACCTGAGTCAGTATTTCTGTGGACAGACTAGTGCAGAGGCCACACTTGGAGAAACTCACTTTCAAACAGAAAAAGTAGAGCGTCTTCACTGTGCTTTTCATCAATGGAAGGTGTTTCTAGCATGTTAGGGTGATTCGCTTCTGACACACTTGTTGAGGTATAAGGGCAGTAAATTTCGGGGCTTTTTCCCTTTCAGAAACCTCCTAGATTCTTTCACTGAGGCTCATAGGTGCTCAGACTTCTTCCTCAAGTTTTCCCAGGGGCAACTGTAGCCATCCCAACTTTACCTGGCTCATGTGTGCTTTCACCTCTGCTTTCCGCAGTGTGTACTTGGGGAAGAGGGGCCCAGCGTGCATTAGACCACCTGCCCAGAAAGCAAGTGAGCATCTCCTCAGTACAGTCCTTCTGCCTTGACTCTGATGGGCAGGGATATGTCACTCTTCTCTCTGTACCTGCTACCGGAGAGGATGAAAGATAATGGTATTTAAAACATGGGGGAAATCTCTCTTAAATGGCTGTCTTATTAGATCCCTGTCACTTGATTTCCTCCCATCTTCCTGCAGCCAGAATGTGCTCACAACCCCCTGTCCAAGCTGAATATTCAGGTTCGAGCCCTAAAAAAAAATTATACTAATGCCTTAATACATCAAATATCCAGAAAAAATCCAAATTTTCCCAACTGGCTGTTAAATTTTTCTTGGTTTGTTGGGATCAGGGTACAAATATTGTCCTTACGTTGTAAATGGCAGATCCACCTCTTCAGTCTCTTCATCTGTAGGTTCCCCTCCCTCCCCACCTCTCTTTTTCTTTAATGTACTTTTTGAAGAAATGAGGTCAACTGTCCTACAGAGTTTGTACTGACTGCATCTCATAATGACATTTATAACATGTTCCTCTATCTCCTTATTTCCTGTAAATCAGCAGGAAGATATAAAGGCTTGATCAGATTCAAGTTCAATGTTTTGGAAGCAGTAAATACCTCATAGAAGGTGCTGTGTACTTCCATCGGAAGGCACAAAATGTCTGGTTTCCTCTTTTTGTGGAGTCTTTGGGTTTTTTTTTTTTTAACATTATAAACAATTAAAAAAAAATTTTTTTTAATTCAAACAAAGGGATAGAAAAGAATATAAAGAATCCCCATGTACCTGTCACCCATCTTTAACAACTCACTGGCTTCCCTCTCCCTTGTTCCATTTTATCCACACCCTCACTCACTTCTCTCTCTTCCAAACCTAGACTAACTTGAAGCAAATCCCAGACATCATATAATTTCATCTCTCAATATTTTAGTGTATATCTCTAAAAGACAGTGATTTTTTAAAAAAATACCACTATAAAACCTAAGATTTTTAATAATTCTTTAATATCAAATATCTGATCAGTATTCACATTTCCTCCATTGTATTATGAGATATTTTTGGCATTTGATTTTAATTTGCAGCACTGGATTATTGGTGAGTGAGAACATTTCTACTGTGTTCGGTTACTGGCTGTGAATTACCTTCTGGTGTCCTCTGCTTGTTTAGAATTAAATTGATGGGTTGACAATAATAAAGACTGATGACCGTTTTTTGTTACAAATATTTTCTCAGTCGTTACTCACCTACTAATGGAAGCTCGAGTGAGGCAGTCTGCCCTCATGTCCATCTACTACCCAGTGAACTTAAGCTTTCTAATTTAAGTGTACTTTGTGACTCCTTCTACTGCTTCTAAGCTCAGAATGCCTCCCTTCCTTCAAAGATCTAATGAATATTCAAAACCATTTTCTTCTGGTTTGTCTAAGTAATCTGCGTTGTTAAGTACATTCAGGTCATATACTCAGAAAGCTATTTAGGTTGTATAAACCCCAGAATTTATCTCCATGACCCCTATGTCACAGACACAGAAAGAGAATGGAGTTTTTATAATAGTGATATATTTCTAAATGATTTGAATCCCTTGGTAAACTACCCATAGATTTATTTCCACTTGCTCCCAGAGAAAAATTCCAATCCCTTCTAGAGAAAGGGGAGCCCTGTCACCTGGTTTTAAAGCACTTTAACTAATTAGGGTGTTAATTAGTTCCTTGCAAGAATGAAAAGCAGGGATTAATTTAAATCACAATGAAGTTGGGGGGTGGGGTAGGGTTAATGGTTTCTTCTTTAACAGTTACCAACACATTTTAAATAGATCCAGGCCCTTTTAAAAGGAGGGCATTTATGCTGCACAAGTTTGGTTACCTAGGAGACCCCATCTCTCCTTTCTACCAGAGCCTGTCCTCTCAGAAAAGCAGCTTCAATTAATAGACAGCTACTTTTCTAAGCCTCAATCGAATGGCCAGTAGGAGTAACAGAAGAAAAGTAAAACTCAAGTTATTACCTCAACTACAGCTTAGATTTTTTTTTTTAAGCAGGAATTCCCACGGTAGTAGCAAAGTCGGATTATGATGCAAAGTCCCAAGGAAAATTAAGCTACGCATCTCACCAGTTTTCTATACTCTGCTTAAGACACCAAGGCGGGGGTGGGGGGGGGGAGGGGGGGGCGGGAAACGTAGACTAAGTGATTTATAAAACAAGTGTAACAAGAGTGTTGAAATGCTGAAGCATTGTGCAAATACCAGCTCACAGTTGATATCACACTTAATGCTTGTAATCATCAACAGAAGTTTAGGGGAATGAGTACATTATGACTGAACGTGTATTAAATCAAGAGGTTGGATGATGGATGCTCACTAAACTTATTGTGATAATCATTTCATGATGTATGTAAATCAAATCATTATGCTGTATACCTTAAACTTACACACTGCTGTATGTCAATTATATCTCAATAAAACTGGAAGGGGAAAAAAAAGTTTGGTTGAAAGGATCAAATGCGGCAAAAGCACGTGGCAAAAGCACATCATTAATAACAATACCATTTGAAAGTTAGCTTTTATTAAATTAGCTTCTGAAGTCCCACTTTTCTTATACAGTGAGCCCAGGGTATCACTTTTGCATTACCGCCATGTAATGGGTAACTTCATGTGTCAACTTGCTAGGCTCTGGTGCCCAGTTGTTTGGTCAAACACCGGTCTAGATGTTGCTGTGAAGGTATTTTTTTTAGATGTGATTAACATTTAAATCAGTAGACTGAGTAAAGTAGATTATCCTCCATAATGTAAGGGAGCCTCATCCAAACAGTTGAAGACCATAAAAGACTTATATACAATGGAATATTACTCAGCCATCAAAAAGAATGATATAATGCCATTTGCAGCGACATGGACGGACCTAGAGATTATCATACTAAGCAAAGTAAGTCGGAAAGAGAAAGACAAATACGATATCACATGTGGAATCTAAAATACAATACACATCAACATATCTATGAAACGAAAACAGGCTCACAGACATAGAGAACAGATTTGTGGTTGCCAAGGGAGAGGTGGGGTAGGGGAGGGAAGGATTGGGAGTTTGGGGTTAGCAGAGGCAAACTATTATATAAAGGAGGGAAAAACAACAAGGTCCTACTGTATAGCACAAGGAACTATATTCAATATCCTGTGACAAACCATAATGGAAAAGAATATGAAAAAGAATATACATATATGTATAACTGAGTCACTTTGCTGTACAGAAGAAATGAATACAACATTGTAAATCAACTATACTTCAATAAAATTAAAAAGACTGAGATCCCCTCAAAAAGGAATTCTGCCTTCCGACTGGCTTCAGACTTCACACTGCAGCACTGGCTCTTCCCTGGGTCTCCAGCCTGACCTGCAGATTTCAGACTTGCCAGCCCTCACAACTATGTGAGCCCATTCCTTAGAATTTCTAGATAGATGGACAGATCTATATACACACAGACATATATACACACATTTATACTCAGAGAGAGAGAGATCCTATCAATTCTGGTTCTCTGGAGAACCCTAACTAATACACACCATCACCATCACTCTACAGCTATAAAAGTGAAATTAAGTTTATATATATCTAGTTGTTCCCACGTTATACAAACTTGGCTTTACAAATTTTTCACTAAAGTTAGAGAGCCTGTTAGCTTGCTGGCGCTGCTGTAACAAAATGCCATAGGCTGGGTGGCTAACACAACAGGAATGTATTTTCTCACAATTCTGTGGGCTGGGAAGCCAGAGGTCAAGGTGCCAGCAGGTCTGGTTTCTTCTGAAGCCTCTCTCGCAGGCTGGCAGGTGGCCGCCTTCGTGCACTGCCCTCACATGCCCTCTGTGTGCAAGCATCCCTGGTGTCTCCTCATGGGTCCAAATTTTTGACAACAGTCAGATGCGGTTAGGGCCCACCTTTCTAAAGGCCTCATTTTAACTTAGTCACCTCTTTCAAGGCCGTATCTCCACATACAGTCACATTTTGAAGTTCTGGGGGCTAGGGCTTCAACAATTCAGCCCGTAACAGAGGGTCTATTTGAAAAAAATCTGATTTAATATTAGGCTACACGGCATACATAAAACTCACTTTTGGGGGAAAGCAATTTAGGGATAGACTTCCTCTAGATCAGTCAGAAGTGTCCAATTGAAAAAACATGCAAATATATTTCAAAACTGGTTGGCAGAGGAAATAAAGAGATGATTTTAAAGAAGAGCCCCAAATCCAAGGCATCAAGGCAGACACTCTGAATTTTAGGCACTGATTTGTCACATTGATGATATATTACATCTTGCTTAGGTGTAGAAAACAGCAAGGACTTAGTTATTTGAGCCTGGCTAGTGAGTCTCCCCACAGGCTAGACAGTAATTATAAAATCAGTTACCAAACCCTCTTAAGCCTGGGGCCAGGAATGATGTGGTAGGCGTGATGTGAAATCTTTGTAAATAGATATTAAAGACACAGTTTTGACCGTAAGTTGTTCGGTGCTTAATCTAACATCAGCAGGCAGCAGTGGAGACGGAAGGCCTTAGAGAAGACAGAGGAAGAAAAACTGGCAGTAGGAAGACAAAGAAGAAAAGAGGTAAGAAAGGGGATGGAAGGAAGAAACAGGGAAAAGACAAGAAATGGGAAGGGAACAGTGTGGGAAGGTGTGGGGCTTTGTCCCTTCTCTCTCAGTAGCACTGCACCATGTCAGGTCCCACCTTTGACTAATAACAAAAAATGCCAGAGTTTCTCATAGGAATAGCACGTGTACATTTCCAAAGAATTTTCACCTCTGTTATTCCTCACGTACCCCAAATAGCCCAGTGAGACCTCATGGAACTGTGAATCAAAAATGTTGCCTGCCATATCAGTAAACAAAGGATGTCCCAGCCATCAAGCCACTACAGCCAACCCCTACGGTGAGCCCTGAGGGGACTCAGGATGGGAAAGAATAGGATCCTGGCCGGAGACAGCTAAGGTGCACATCAAAGGCATGATTTCAGTGAGCCCAGACTCTTGCATCTTCCCATACATAGAAAACGCTAAATTCCTTAACTTCAGATATCTGGTTTTCTTTAATGAACAGTTATCTTTTGATGTCCCGACTGCTTGGTCTTTGCTGCAGAAACCCCTGTATATCCTGGTTCCTCCCTGACCTCTTCGGCCGTCCCCCAGAGCTAGCTGAGACTCCTGTCTCCTGGGCTTGGCGTCCTCAGATGTCTGCCGAATAAAACATAATTCTCAATTTTAGGTTGCGTAATTTTTTTCAGTCGACAGAACTATTATTTTTATTTGACAAACTTTAAAAAATCTGAGACAGAGTCATTGAAGTGACTTGCAGAGACTGGAAGCAATTGAACATTTTACAGACTAACGCTACTCCACAGAAATGATAAACAACTACAATTTTTTTTTTTTCACCCCACCATCCCTCCCTTAAGCTTTCTGGTTCGTACATAATCAAACTATGTGATTTATATGTGTTTTTTAAACTCTGTGTTCACGCTTTCTCTACAAAATTTCTTTTTTGGCTTTATACTCCTGAGAGTTCGGTTTGTTTAGCTTTGAAGATATCTCTCTTGCAAACAAGTTCTGAGAGAAAAGTGATAGATACGGGATTACTTACTAGGAAAAATGAGAGTGATAATACTCGGAAGAACTCTTATCCCAAAGTAGAAGTCAACTCTCCCCCTCCAGAGGTTCCAAACACTACAACTTTTCTAGAAAAATCTAAATGAGTTTAAAATAAATCTCAGGAAAAAAAGTTGATGAACTGTTATCAATGGGTATGAGGTAGGGTACAGGTAACTCAGCTTTTGGCTGGAAATAAAATAAGGTTATGGCACTAGGATAAGGGTCAGTCCCTGGCTTCCTGAGTGTGTCTTACACCTTTGAGTTCAGTTACCAACACGCCGTTGACAACCAGACATTTCAGTGGCTTTTACATGAAAACCCAGACTCAAGTTCAAAGCTGGAAGGTGATACCTGTCCTGGGACAGAGTTCAAAAGTCCAGGCTCTTATGTTCAGGTCTCAGCTTTTGGTAAGTGCACCTGCTGGTGTGCTAATGCAGTAACCCAAGGAACACCAGTGCTAGAATCTTCTGGGAGCTCCTTTGCCTATAAGCTTATAAACTGCTCATATACTGTGGCAAATTATATTTTCCAAAAATGGCACTGCAAGATTTCTGGTCCCATACACTCCTCCAGAACCTTGCCACCTGCGTCAATAGGTAGAGTCTACTTCTCCTCCCCTTGAATCTGGGCAAGACGTCGTGATGGTTTCAACTGATGGAATGCAGCAGAGGTGACACCATGTTAACTTCCAGGGCTGCGTCATAAAGGGTGATGTGGCTTCTGTCTGGCTCTCTCTCAAGATGCTTCTCCTGGAGTCCAGCTACCATACTGTGAGGAAGCCCAAGCCACATGGAGGGGACAGAAATGTCCTGGCTGAAAGTCTCAGTGAAGGTCTTCGGTGTAAGCCTACATCAGCCATCAGACGATGAGTGAATGAGCCACTAGGTGATTCCCACCCCCGGCCCTTGAGTCTCCCCTGCTAATTCCCATATCATGGATCAGGGACGAGCTGCCCCAGTGTACCCTGTCCAGAGAACTGTGAGTATAATAAATGTTTGTTTTACGCCACTAAATTTAGTAGTCATTTGTTAAACAGCCCTAGTAACTGGAATGTACATTAATACCCAGAGGCAGAAAGAATTCATTGATTAATATGATTTTATACATGTCTGGCTTTGGGTCTTCTTGTAGGTAGGAAAGTGTAGGCAGGAAGCAGAAACACAAGCATTTAAGTGCTACCTTCCCTGTGCCAGGCACCATGTCAAGTACGAGAAAACTTCAAAACTTCAACTGCTCCAAAATCCGCGTGAGGTTTAAGTGTGATCTCCACTTAAAGATGAGGAAGCTGAGGCACAGAAAGGTATAGTACCTTATCCAGGATCATACAGGCAGTGGTAGAGTTGCAGTTTGATCCCCTATCTGCCCGACTCTAAAACTCACAGTATTTTTGCTCTCCCAGTGGAGCCCAACCTGGAAGCCTTGACCCTGGGTGGGGATGGGGGGGGGGGTTGGGGGGGGCAGTAGGGGAATTCCGTTAATCCATGAGCACCAGTCACTGTATGTCATACACCCTCTCACCCCCACCACAAACACACACTTTTCAAATATAGTAAATTCCATAATAACTACAATTCAAATTCATTTCACACATTACTGATCTTGGTTTTGATTATGATTTTGGTACTGATTACGTATCTTCTCAACTAACAGATGATAACAGAATAGCTACTAGAAGTTAAAGTTCTGTAAACTTCTTACACATATATTAGGACAGGGTTTTCATACTTAAAAACATTGGGATCCATGAACCAT
Source organism: Balaenoptera physalus (assembly GCF_965194825.1). NCBI lineage: Eukaryota > Metazoa > Chordata > Mammalia > Artiodactyla > Balaenopteridae > Balaenoptera > Balaenoptera physalus. The sequence goes on from NC_138890.1 coordinate 148,784,400, forward strand.
ACACCTCCGTGCGCAGAATTCACATTCATGCCTGGTAAGTTGGACAACTGCGTTACCACGGGAAAACTCAAGCGTTGCGAATGACCAACATTCCATCTGTGTTGATTTAATGAAGGTGGTTACCAAGGGATCGTTCTTAAATAGTGGGCACTGAGAGGAGAGGGTCCCCCCAGCCACAATTCATTAATTTGCTAATCGTGCAGCTTCCCTGGTGGCGCAGTGGTTAAGAACCCGCCTGCCAATGCAGGGGATAAGGGTTCGAGCCCTGGTCTGGGAAGAGCCCACATGCCACGGAGCAACTAAGCCCGTGCGCCACAGCTACGGAGCTTGCGCTCTAGAGCCTGCGAGCCACAACTCCTGAGCCCATAAGCCACAACTACTGAAGCCCACGTATCTACAGCCCGTGCTCCGCAACAAGAGAAGCCACCACAACGAGAAGCCTGCGCACCGCATCAAAGAGTAGCCCCTGCTCACCACAGCTAGAGAAAGCCTGTGCGCAGCAACAAAGACCCAACACAGCCAAAAATAAATAAATAAATTTATTTTTTTAAAAAATTTGCTAACCGTTCTCCCACTGAGCGCTGGCCAGCAATCTGTCTTTAGCTAATGATGATGTATGTGCCTTCCCACTTTCCATACACAGGCACGTGACAGGGATGGCGGGCAGAGAAGAATGGACCTGTCTGGGGCCTCGCCTCACCTTGCCTCTGTCCTTCAGGGTATCCTCCTAAGCAGGCATCTGCTTCCCGTGGGATGAGAAGGGAGTGGTGGTAATAGATGGGGGAACAACTTCATTACCCATCAGGAATGTAGGGCAAGTTCACTGCCTCCTAGAGAAATGGGAGCCCGCTCCATTCAGATCTGTGCCAAAGAGGCAAGAATGCTGGTACTTAATGTGCCACAGAAAGGCTTCTTTCAGAAAAGAAAGGCAACTTCACCAGAGTCCTTTGCCGTCACATTCACATGGAAGGCTGAGTAAGGCACACAGGGCCACCTCCAGCCTTCGAAAAATGGGCATGCACGGGGTGGGTGGGATGCACTCTCTCTTCCCAGGACTCTTTTCTTTAGCTGCAGTCATCAGCATTCATACCCTCAAGAAGGCCTGGCTATGGGAGGCAAGCCCTACCATGTGACCACCCCCAGGCTACTCTCCCCTGCCCTAAGCTCTTAAATCACTGCATTCCACAAGGATTTCTTTCCTCTCCAAAAGGGTGAGATAAAGGAGGGGAATTACAATATCTAATGAAGTTGGTTGGTGCCAAAACAACAAAGAAATTCCAATTCATAAAACCACATTTTATTAAAACTGCACTTTGATTTTTTTTTTTAAAGACTATGTGCCTATATACCAAAACCCGTGATTTCTGCTTGTGAGCTGTTCAGCTCTGATTAAATGGGAAAAAAATAAAATAAGACTCAAGATTTTTGAAAACACATTTCTTATTATCATTAACTTCAGGTATGTGAAATTCAAATTCAAGGATTTTTTTTGGTGGTAACTCTTCAAACTAAACAGTCTTGAAATGAACTACCAATTAACCACTTTTTAATTCATAAATGAAAGAAATGTATGTCTTTCATCTTAAGTGCACAGCTAGGATCCATTACACACACACACACACACACACACACACACACACACACACACTTTTAAGATTCACATACTGGTCACCAACAGTCAGAGAACATATCTCCCAAGCACGGAGAGGAAGCTTTAGCCCGAACGGTCCTCCATTCTCTCCTAGAACCTCATCAATCTCCCAACCTTGGCAGAAGGCAGCAAGGAAAGACAGTCTCCCAGATAGGCATCTGGTCTACCCAGGCTCTCTCCCTTTCCTTTTAAAAGAACCTAGAGGGGCTTCCCTGGTGGCGTAGTGGTTGAGAATCTGCCTGCCAATGCAGGGGACACAGGTTCGAGCCCTGGTCTGGGAAGATCCCACATGCCGTGGAGCAACTAGGCCCGTGAGCCACAATTACTGAGCCTGCGTATCTGGAGCCTGTGCTCTGCAACAAGAGAGGCCGTGACAGTGAGAGGCCCGCGCACCACGATGAAGAGGGGCCCCCGCTTGCAGCAACTAGAGAAAGCCCTCGCACAGAAACGAAGACCCAACACAGCTATAAATTAATTAATTAATTAATTTTAAAAAACACAACAAAACAAAAAAACAAAACAAAAAAAAACTATCTTAACACTACCATGGCACATTAAAAAAAAACAACAACAACAAACAAAAAGAACCTAGAAAAGAACCTAGAAAGCAAGCGGAGGAAGTGGAAGGGTAGAAGAAGTGGGAGAGAAGATATGTTAAGAAATTAACCCCAAATTCATAATTAGCTAGCCACATGACAAAAGCTGCGGACGTTTCTGACTTTCACTTTATTTTCTGAATGGAGGTGGGATCACTGATCTAGGAGGTGCAGGGCCCCCAGGAGAACTGGTCACAGCCAGGAGCTTCTGCTTCACCTGGATTATCACCTCCAAACTCCCATTATGTCAAAAGATGTGGGTCCCGTGAATCCACCCATACTTATCCTTTAAAACCTATGCCTTTCCTATACATACAGAATATTTGTCTGTTTGCCTCAGCGCTTGCCACAGACAACTCCAGATGTGTACTATCAGGCATTTCCAAGGGCAGAGTTCTTTACAGATTACAAATTCCTAGAGGACAGGAAATACGGTTGTTTTTCTTGTACTGTACTGCAATTACCCAAATATTGCATACAAAGACATAAATTTCTGCCAGGAAATCCTTTTTTTTTTTTAATGGGAAGATGGATGAATGATAACATTCTTAATTGATAACCGAGGTAACTGTGATTCACTCACCCACTTATTCATTCATTCAGCAGAGATTTATTGAGCACCTCTTATGTGCCAGGCTGGGGATCCAGCAGTGAACCAGCCGAAGCCTATGTCCTCAAAGGGCTGCTCCTCTCGGGGAAGAGACAGGCCCGACACAAAGATGCAGGTATCACGTCAAGGGTGAGGAATGTTTAAAAAGTGGAAGTGAGGATAGGAAGTGACAGGAGTGTGTGATTTGAGGGGGGAGGGGTCAGGGAAGATGCCTCTAGGTGACATTTGAGCAGATAGATCTGGAGGAAGGGATCCCTGCAGATGCCTGGGGAGAAGCCTTCCAGGGTGGGAACGGCACGTGAAAGGCTGGGTGGGCTCAGGAACTTACAAGCAAGCCTGGAGCAGAATAAACGAAAGGGAGGCTTATAGACCTGGAAAGGACTCTGATATTACTGAGTGGGATGCGAAGCCACCAAAAGGATCTGAGCACAGAGTGACAAAAAGGATCACTTGCGACCGATTCTGTTAAGTCGGGACAATGAGAGGCAGTCAGTCTGTGGACCTGTTTTGAAGATACAACTACTACGCTCTGCTGATGTGACACAGAGATGAGGGCATTTGCATTAGACAGGCCTGGAGTCAAACTCCAGCTCTGCCGCCTCCTAGCTGTGTGACCTCAGGGAAAAGTTTTAATTTTTGAGTCTCAGCTTCTTCTGTAAAATGGGGATAATACCACCTTCACTGCAAAGGTAGAAACACTATATACAAGCACCTAATACAATCCCGGGGTACTTTTTTAACCAAAGATAAAAGAGGATTTTTTTTAACCCAAATATTCCTGACCCCCAATACAACAACATTCTTGTAGGGAGACGCCAGGAGAATTTTCATGGCCTTAAGGTCCCCTTCTCTGGCCCACCTTTTCTTTGATGGCTGGAGTTGACTTTCATTACATGTGTGTTGTTTTCAAGGTCGGTTTATTGCAGATCTAATCTTAATAGAATCAGCAAACACCACCCATGCCCCCTATCCCAGAGGTGGACAGAAATAGATGAAAAACAGAATCCTAAGGCTGAGAATTTCTGACAATGCCAGGAAGGTATCTGGACATAGTATTGCTAACTGCATATTAAACACTACTGGCTCTTGTACTCAACGAAAGAGGGTTAATTATTATTATATGTTATTAGATTTTTTAAGCTAGGTGTTCTTGCTTCCTTTCCTGTCCAATAACTAGAGGCCAATATTTCTTACTTATGGCAACATGCGATCACAATCGTATGACCTTGAGTCCAGGAAGGAGTGAAACCACTCAGCCCTGAAAATCAAACAGAAAATCATTTTTCTGGCTTCTCGGCTGGAATGTCCACTAGGAAGTACATATACTTAATTTTGGTTCCCTCCACTTTCCCATCCCAATTAACCCAATGTCACATTCACACGGTTGCCTCTCTAAAAATCTGAAATTATTTTGCAAACCTCAATTGTGTTTAATGTGACTTTTAAAGCTAGTCTAAAGAACACAGGTTGAGGAACAGAAACCATCAAGTAGAGGATTAAAATGATTTATTAATGGATGCTTTAAAAATGGTAGAGGGACTTCCCTGGTGGTCCTGTGGCTAAGACTCCGTGCTCCCAATGCAGGGGGCCCGGGTTCGATCCCTGGTTAGGGAACTAGATCCCCCATGCTGCAACTAAGAGTTCGCATGCTGAAACTAAAGATCCCACAGGCCGCAACTAAAGATCCCACATGCCGCAACTAAAAAAAAAAAGAAAAGAAAAAAAAGTGATAGAGAAATCTGGTAATGGAGCCTTTATGGTTGAAACTTAGAAATCTATCTGAAGAATTTAAACAGTTTTAATGGAACTAAAACTCATTACTCAAAAAGAAAATAAAATTCAAATAGAGCAACTTAGCATCCTCTGGAGCACTCACGGAAGGTGCTCTGAAATACTTACATTCACCTTAAAATTCTCCTCACAAAGACTGTACCTTCATCTGAACTTTTAAAGTTTTTTACATCACTCATGCAGCACTTAAGATTCTGTTCTGAATACTCTTCTTCTACATGTAAATGTCTTGTCCCCCCAGTGAAAAGTGCAGGTTCCCCAAAGGCAAGAACCATGTCTGTCCCAATTTATGTATGGATCCGGGACCTTGCATCTGGCAGGTACTAAATGTGTGTTGTGACATATTATGTGCTTTCCGCTACAAAGCTGCATTTCTCCAAGGCTGTTCTGTTCCTCAAGCTGCACCCCCAAGGGTTGTGAAGTAAAGAATTTTACCATGTGGCATACTCTCCCCACCCCGCATACAACCTTCCCCTTTCTTAGACATTTACAATGTACATTAACAGCTTAAAGGCACCAAACAGTCCTGTAATAAAGAAACCTATTTATTTTGCGGAACGGGACATTCTCCAAACTTATTTGACACAGGAAACTTTTCTTGCTTATAACGCCTGTTAAAATTCAGCAGTGCCACTTGGGGAAACTGTCCTAAAGTATCTGAAACAACATTCTGTATATAAAGTGCTCAGTAAGTAACATATGTGAGACATTTTACAGTTTACAAGGTACTTTCAGCACATTATTATGACTGAACTCCCTCAATAGACAGACTTATATAGTAGGAAATTATAAAGAAGGGAAACTCTGTCTTCCTTTCCTCCAACCCCCTCGACTTTTCACTCACATTCCTTCCTTCATGCATCTATCAACTGAAAACTCCTTTTCTTTAGGACTCTGAGTCACTAAGGATACAATGTGACAACTTATTTCTCCCATAAAGGGACTTGTTCCCACCTCTTGGAACTGAGAGGGTCCTCAGATACAAACTCCAAATTGTTCCCTTTACCCTTGGGGGGGAAAAAAGGCAGGTTTTAGTTTCAGGAAATCTACCTCAGAGACACACAGAAATTAGGTGACTTGGTCAGTAATGTGATTTTAGCTTACAGGAAACTCAAAGTTCCAAATTTAGAGATACATGAATAAGGATTAGGTTCAACTGTATATGAAAGGAAACCCAAAATAAAGGTGGCTTAAACAAGATAGAAGTCTCTACATACAAACAGAGTCTGAGAGGAGTCACTCCAGAGCTGACAAGAGAGCCCCACAGACAGTTGAGACTGGGGCTCCCTCTATCTGTTCCACCAACTTAATACAAGGCTTCCATCCTTAAGGTCACCGCAGGGCCCAAAATGGCAGCTGGAATGCTAGCCATCAAGTCCTGATCCCAGGCAGAAAAATAAAAGATGATGATGGAATAGGCAAAAAACATGTAGCTTTCAGCAGAGTGGTCAGATCCCTATGCAAACTTTCCCCAGACCCCCATGTCAAACTCTCATTGGTCACACAGCCAAAACCAGCGCAAAGAAGGCTGGGAAATGTGGTATTTGGGCTGAGTACACTGAATCCCAAATTTTAAAAATGAAGTTCTATTACTAAGAAAGAACAGGAAAATGGATATTGGGTAGTCCACTAGCAATCTCTATCAAGAAGAAGGAATACGATGTTAGAATCTTACTATCTTAGGATGCTGGTCAGAAGTCATTTAGTCCGGTGTTTCTCAAGTTCATTGATAAGAATCATGTGTGTGGGGTGGTGGTGGAGGGGTAGATAGGCTCCACCCAGATCTACTGAACCAGAATCTCCAGGGAGAGGACCTAGGGATCCCTGTTTTCAACAAGCACTCTACGTGATACTTATCAAGCAAGTTTGGGAACCACTGAAATCCAATCTTCCACCCAACTTGGCAGTCTCAGCAAACTCCTGAGCCTTGGGGCTCCAGAGGCAGTCAGTCCATCCTTGAGCAGCAAGAGACATGGTGGACATTCTTCCTCCTACTGACACAACTTCCATCAAAGAGCCAACCTAACAGGAAGAACCCGAGGGGGCCTCACCGTTATGGAATTATACCAAAGTAATTATGAATTGGGCAACCAAGTGCCTTAACCAACCAGCTCTATCACAGGAACAAATATGCTTGCTAAAGAGAAAAACCACAGGCCTAAGAATGGTTTTACCTGTGCTAAAGCCCATAATACCAAACCTAGATTTAATACTAACTAACAGCAGTTTCGACTTTCACCAGAAATGTAATCTTAATCAACCAGTCTGGAATTTTCTGATCAGCACCAACGAGGCCATCTGTGCCACCTGGGCCCTCTCTCACACACCACCCCCCCACCCCCAGAGGAAGAAGGGGTGGCAATCTGCATGATAAAGACCCCTGCCCTTCCCTTTTCCCTCCCTAAGAAGATGATGTCCTGGCCTAAAAAAATCATCCTTTCTTCCCCTGGCTAATAGCCCCCTGCCCCTTCTTCCTATAAAAACCTTCCATTTTGTACAATCCCTCGGAACATCCTTCTGGCTACTGGATGGGATGCTATCGCATTCATGAATCACCTAAAAACGCCAATTAGATCTTCAAACTTACTTGGCTGAATTTATTTTCTTAACATGATCATACAAAACCAGCCCATTTCCTTACAGAAAGCTTTAGAATGATGGTTCTCTAATTTTTTCAATCATACTTTACCAACTGGGACTAAGTTCGACAAGTGTCAAAGCCTCCCAGGCTCCGGGGTGCCCTGTGGTGCATCAGGAAGCTCCAGCAAGGTTGCCTGAAGTTGGCTGAAGGTCTTTAGCCTATGACTGGATGGGTTTCTCTTCGAGGATTAAAGTAAAGCTACAGATCAAAGGTGGAGTGCACTCTCACTTACTTCTAACATTTAGAAGTCACCTATTCCTGATCTGTACTCCAATTTCCCTGTCCATTGCAACATTTATTTCCTCCAAACAAATGTACTAAGGACCATGTATTCTACCATCCCAGTAGTTCTGGAACCAAGGTGGACCCAAGGACAAACTTGCTGCCATGAATGAACCCTGGGACTGATGGGGGATTCTGATTTCATTTGCCATCTAACCCAGGCTAAGAGTGAGAAAAATCTGCTGAGGTGGAGGGGCCTAAATTACACCAGAAACTGCTTCTATCTGCCATGACCTTTCCACAGAGGAAAACGATTCCAACCTACATTTAGTCTGATGTTTCTTTATGAGTGAAGAATTATACCTTTAGAATGAATAAAAGAATGAAATAAACATGTTACAGGAAGATTCTTTTTCATGTTTTGGTGTTACAGTTTGAATTTTGTTCCCCCAAAAAAAAGTCCTATTGAAGTCTTAACCTCTGGTGCATCAGAATGTGACCATATTTGTAAACAGGGTCTTTCCAGAGGTAATTAAGTTAAACTGAGGTCAACAGAGTGAGCCCTAATCCAATGGACTTCTAAAAAGGGAAATGTGGACACCTGGAGGGAAGGCAGAGGAATGGAATGATGCATCTACAAACCAAAGAATGCAAAAGATTGCCTGCAAACTACCAGAAACCAGGAAGAAACAGAGAAGACATGTTTCAGAGGGACCATAACCTTGTAAACCTTGCTTTCAGACATCTAGCCTCCAGCACCGTGAGACAATAAATTTGTGTTGTTCTAAGTCCCTCCGATTATGGAGCTTTGTTATGGCAGCCCTAGCAAACAAATGGAATTGGTTAGTGAGAATGTATTTCTTCACCCAGGTCAAATTCAATGTCCCTGATGTAAGACTGAAGCTATCTGCCAGCACAACTCAGTCTGAAAGCAGAACAAAAAACCCCTGCAAAAGTCCACTTGAAAATAACTGAAATTGCATCTAAATGCTGGCTTTCAATTGCATTTGCTTTCTACAGAAAAAAAAAAAACAGCTTTTTCTACTTCTTATCATTGGGGGGGCGGTAGGTAGTGGGTGAAGATGGAGGGGATTCATTGTGGTGCCTCTCAGATGAGGAATATCTACCATACTACTTCCCTGCTACGTGACCACTTGCCATCCTGGATCAGTGGTTCTGAACACTTTCTGCTCGGGACATTCACCCAGCCCAGGCTCCTCTCCAGAAGTTTTGATTCAGTTGGTTCAGGGGCAGGGGGTGAGAAGCAGAAATAGTTTGGGGCTTGGGTGTTTTTAAGCTCCCCAGGTAATTTTAATGTACAGAGGGAGTTAAGAACAACGCCCCAATATTACAGGAGTGATGCTTTCTTTCCATCAGTGGCTGGGGTGGGCGTCCAAAATTCAGACATAATTAGGAAAACCCATCCTGTGGGAAATTCACACTCAATAGCCAGACTCTGAAAGCTGACTTTAGAGATCAATTTCCATATGAATAATTGTTCCATCACGGTTTGATTGGCTAAATGGCTCCAGGCAGGCGCTCAGGCATCCAATTTTATCTGTGGCACATAAGAGTCTTTGATATTCAATCCCACCCTCCATAGTTTTAACAGAAAGTAAAAATTTTATCTTAATTCTTTTTTAAGCTACTGATACTTTCACTATTGCCAGTTGGCAAAATAGCCAAATATCTAAATCCAAAGCTACCCAGCACTTATGAAATATGTCCTGAATACATTTAAGAAAAGTTTTTTCTCTTTCGTTTTGCTGAAAAGGGCAAGGTAACTCGTTGACAACTGTTTAGCAGCTGGCATGTTTATTCGATTGATCAGAACTCTACAGACTTCTTAAGAACTGTTAAATTTCTTTCTACTTAGCTGCTTTATTACTTTCAATATGGTTCTAAAGAGCGTGTTAGATTATATCTTCAATTACATGTAGATAAAACTTAGGAGGACCTGAGCTTTTTCTGGACAAGATAACCTTTCCTTATTCTACTTCAGAAACAACACAAATTCATAAATACAGTAGACATCTAAGACATAAAGAGCCCTTTCCTTCCTTTCTCTCTCTCTTCCTATCTCAATCTCCTTCTTCTTTCGCCATTTTTCAAAGCTTTGGTTTTTCCCTTGGAGACAAGGTCAGAGACAGATTTCCTGTCTAAGGCTCTGCTTTGTGCTTAAGGAAACATGAAAAAAGACCTGCATATTTCAAAAGAAGGTCATTATAATCACTATATACAATAGGATCACATTCTTTCCCCTCTGTTCTTAATTAGTAGAGATTACAAGAAACGCCAGGGGCAAGAGGAAGAAGAGCGTACATTCTGACAAGGTACTGGGGGAGACTTGAACACACTTCAATTAAGATGTGTATTCTTTTTCTCCAGATGCCCGTGGGACTTTGCACAACTCCAGTAAAAATAAATGTACTGCTTTCCGACTCTCTTACAGAAGCAATTACCAGTGGATGCAGAGATGAATGGGAGAGCAGAGGGGGTTGGAAAGGGACTTAAACAGGAAATACAGAACTTTAAAGCTTAATGAGACTTTTGAGAGCATCTTATTTTACCCATGTGGAAAGCCAGAGAGGTGAACTGACTTGCAGGCGTCTCACACATGGAATTGGCAGAGCTAAGATCAGGAAATGTAACCCTCAGCTCTGTCCACCAAATCGGCTGCCAAGTCTTGACGCCATTCAGAAGAAACAGTAAAACGCTGAGCCAACAACCTTTCTGACTCTCTGGCCTCATGTATTGCATATTTATCGTCTCTTAATATGCTATAATTGATGGCGGGGGTGGTGAGAGCTGGAGGTCTTGATTGAGTTACTGTCTCTTGTTAAGAAGATAAAAAGCTTTTCTGGAGTGGAAAGAGGATATTTCTCATGACAAGCAATTCACAGTACAAAAATTCAAGGTCAAAGAACCATGCGTGGCATATCCAGAGGGGGCACAAGCATTACTTCTGTGCCCAGAAGATGGCACAGATAACCTAGGGTTTCAAGCTGAGACACCAACAAAGAGTACACCACACAGATCAGGGAAAAAGCTTGCAGTACCTAGTGCTATGGCATGACGATACAACAAGCAAAACACCAATCCAATGATGTTCTGAAATAAAAATTTCTTCCACGAGTTCAGAACTCCACGGCTCAAGTGTCATCTTTAAAGTGACAACGTAAGTGTCTGAAGATCAGCCTCAAATCCGTTACTCAGCCAGAGATATTTTGAGTAAAAGGGACCTCCAAATAGGACAAAAGCCATATAAAGGCAGAAAATAATCCTTAAGGGGCATTATATTTACGTTTACTTTATAAGAAATCTTCATCGTGCTCGGTTTAATGAGCAGCTTTTAATACAGGAAGATACACACATTCCACGGGTCATAAAGCCAAGGCTGCTGAAGTGGGTGATTTAGCGTTTCAAGGAAAAATATGAATTATATGAAGGTCAAGTCCCTTTTAAAAAGTATATTAGGAGGCATTACAAAAATAAGGAAGTGGTTATAAATCTGAATTCCAAGAATGGTAACTCCCTTGTATGGACAGAGCAAAACGTTAGGGCAGAACAATTACATTCCTATGATAACAGCACACTTAACAGAAAAAACACACAAAGGCCAAAATCACAGTATTTAGAAAAAATGCATTTCATTGAGATGCCCCATATTGAAATTACTGTGGCTAAACCAGCAGCTACAACTCAAATCCGTCTTAAGTTTGGAGGGCAAATGGTAGGCTGTGACTTTTCAAACACAGAGGTTGTTAGCATACATCAAAAGGAGAAAGACGGGGGGCTGTAAATCGGTCCCACAAAGGCAAATTTAAGTGAGCGGGATGCTCCCAAGCGTGACGACTCAGAGCTGGTTGTGCTAAGGTAAAGAAATGACTTGGGTGACCAGTTTTATCATTTTACTTGTCTTACAGGCGTGTGGCTTGCTTTTTCAATTCTGTTGTTTCTGGTTAGTGTCTAACACAGTGCTGTCCAAGAGAAAGATAATGCAAGCCACATTTTATATTTTCTGAGAGCCACATTTAAAACCGTAAAAAGTGGGACTTCCCTGGCGGTCCAGTGGTTAAGACTCTGTGCTTCCGATGCAGGGGACGCAGGTGCGATCCCTGGTCGGGGAACTAGGGTCCTACATGCCTCACGGTGCAGCCAAAAAAAAACCAAACAAATTTTAAAAAATGTAAAAAGAAATAGACGAAATGAAGAATGTTTCATATAACCCAATATAACCAAAATATTATCATTTCAGCATGAAATCAACATGAAAACTATTAACAGGATATTTTACATTCTTTTTTTTATACTAAGTCTTCAAAATCCTGTACGTTTACAGTACATCTCAATTCCGATGCTACTTTTTTATCAGAAATACTTGACATGTATTTAGATTTCATGAAATTTACTCTTGAACAGGTAAATTCACAAACTTAAGTTGTTCCAAACTGAAAAGTTTCCAACATCTCAACTGAGTAACCATTTTAAAATTTAAATTAAAAATAAAATTTTAAATTCCATTCCTTAGTCACCCTAGCCATGTTTCAAGTGGCTACAGGAGGGGACAACACAGGTCTCATACAAACATCCCTGTCCCACCCTCACAGGAATCATTTCTCTTTCCAACTTCCCATGGAATATAAAAGCTGGGCAATAAGCAAATGTCAGTCCATAGGGAGAAAAAAATAATTCCTTCATTATCCAAAACCGCCATGAAATTCAGCTTATGGAGTACAGAAATGGAAGAAATTTAAAAAAAATTAGATTTGATAGATGAGTTTATTACTGGGAACAGAATTAGAAAGTATTTGGAAAAGCGATCTGAATATCTTGAGCATTTTTAATCTTATTTAATCTTCACAGTATTCTAGGAGGGAGGTACTTTTCTCATATTCCCCTTTTACCGAATAGGAATCAGAGGCTGAGAGAGGCTAGAGCTAGTAAGTGAAGCGCACAGAAACTGGGCTTAACTAATGAATGAAATTAACTCTTAGGAGATAACTTTATGGATTCTGTGTACAAAACACTGCCCAGCCAGTCAAGTAATTCTGGATACTGATTCCCTTGTAGATTTTAGGAAAGACAAAGCACGCTGATGAAGTGTTTTGAAGTGTTCATCTACACAGCTCTCCATTTTTGTTCAAAGTGCCGTAAACTATCAATCCTTCACTTTCAGTGGTGAGGCAACGTTCTCTCTCACAGGACAAAAGAATCTCTGGGGGTGAGTCCTAGTAATCAGCAGTTGCAAAGCTTTCCAGGTGGTTGTCATGTACAGTGAGGGTTGACAGCTACACAGCCCGATTGGACCTCAAACTTGAGTTTGCACCAGAATTGCCTGGGGTCGGGGGCTTGGCTGGTCTCCACTCCCAGAATTTCTAGTAAGGTAGCCCCAAAATCTGCATCCCTAACAAGTTCCCCAGGAATGCTGATGCTGACGGTCCAGGCATTGCACTTAAAGAATGACTGAACTATAAGAAAGACAAATGCACTTAAATGAGGTAAAGAAAAGAACCACCACAAATTTTCTTAAGAACCTTGTTCTGTAGGGCAATTTACTAGGCTCGGGATCATAGCAGCAGAGGGCCTAGAAGACCACTGCTGGAATCTGGGATGTGCTGGATGCCACAGGTTGTAGCCTCCTACTTTCAGGGCAGAAGATACCAAAATGCAGACCGAGGCCCCAGAGCTGCTTTATCCAGAAGCTACTGAAGCTTAAACCTCAGGGATCCCTCACTTGTATGGGTCCCTCGCAAGGCCTGGCAATATGCTCCCAGAGCATATACATTTTTTTTTAAAATATTTATTTATTTATTTGGTTGCACCAGGTCTTAGTTGTGGCAGGAGGGCTCCTTAGTTGCGGCTCGCCAGCTCCTTTGTTGCAGCATGCATGTGGGATCTAGTTCCCTGACCGGGGATCAAACCCAGGCCCCCTGCATTGGGAGCACAGAGTCTTATCCAATGTGCCACCAGGGAAGTCCCTGTACATATATTTTTGTTTGTTTGTTGTCTTTGTAAAATTTGTAAAGTAAAATCTTTGGGTATTTTTTAAAAGGAGGACTCCCATATATTTTTGTATAAACCTCAGGCTCCACAAAACTTGGATCTCTCCTTGGAGGCCTCTTACCCTGTTCATATCTACCAGATTTTTTCTAGGAATAGAAAAACATTAAAAATTTTTAAACATCACAAATATGTTTACGAACTTGCTTTTATCTCTCAATGATAATATACAAAACAGCTTTCATTAATAGATTTCTGCAACGTTTTAATGGCTTTGTAATATGTACCCAAAAATACACTTGGCCAATCTTTTTTTTTTTTTTTTTTACTATAATGCTTAAGTGTTTTCTAGTTTAAGAGTATCACCATGGTGAATATCCTTAAGGCTAAATATTTTTGCCCATCCTTATTTCCTAAGTATTACTCTAAGTGTTGATATGTACCATATGCATTTGCTTTTCGTTTGTTGTAATTATAATGTAATATAATTTTGTAACTTGAATCTCTCTCCACTTAATTTATTAAATGCACTTTCCCAGTTGCTACATAATTTTTTAAGCTTAGTATTTTTAAGAACTCTAGAACATTCCTCTCTGTGGATGTAACATAATTTATTTGCCTACTCCTCCAAAATATGGCTTACTCTCCATTTTTTATTAATGTAAATAATACGACAAAAAAAAACCCATGTTTTAGATTCTTTTCTTCACATAGCTTCCCTTAAGTGGGCCAAAAATTATAACAGTGGCTAACCCAATAGATTATTCATAAAACAGGTTATGGTAGAGAAATGAAATGTGTGAACAGGGCTCACAATGGGCTTGAAAGTATCAGAGCCTCGAAGATAAGTAGCATTCACCACATTATACCTGGAGCCATGAACTGAGACCTGTGTCTGTCTTGAGGGCTTACTTGACTATTCTAGAGAATTCCTCCCCAGCGAGGAGCAAGTTGTCCAGACTCTTTTTGACAAACTTTGGCTAAATGACTCAGAAACGTATAAAAAAATTGAACAATAATGATATTATGGTTTCCTTTAAATGAGGTTGGCACAGCTGCCCCATCATGACCAGGACCTAAGCACTGTTTTGTTTCTGGTATCGAGTGGCCGTGTTCTTAATCAATAGCAGTCAGGCTCTCTCATGACCAAAGAGACACAGTCAGTAAGCTGGGTCTAAATTTAGATAATTTTTGCCCCTAGGACACAAGCTAATTAGCCTACACCAGGTCCAAGTTCATGACCGCTCTTGTTGATGTGGTTCTCTAACCACTTCAGCTAATGAGCTACAGACACCAAATAATTTCACAGCCTGGATACAAAACCCAGGTAGGTTGTACATTACAAGCCAGGCCCTCTGATGACGCTTGTTAATGTCACATAACACAACCAGAGGTGGCCAAGAGGACATTCAGACCACTCTAAAGGAAACCCAACCAGAAAACTCCTCGGCTCTCTTGTTTCCATCCATGACATGGGGAGAGTAGTAAATATTGAGCAAAGAAGGGCCGGAGGAATGAGGGGGGTGACACTGAACTGTCAGTGTTTCCCTGCTGCTCTCAGTCATTCATTCATTCATCACACTCCCTGGAGCAGGAAGCTGGGCTGGATGCTGCAGACAGAGCAAGGAAAACGATCTCATCCTGCCTACCTTGACCCAGCTGCCTCCTGTCACCCAAATGCATCAGTTCACTGCGGGGGAAGGGTAGAGGTGGCTTTCCAAATGTATTGGAAAAGGCAGGAGTCTACAGTACCAGAGTCCCTTGACTGCAAGACTTACTTGCCGAACACTCACCAGAACTTACCAAACAACCCATCTTCCAGCTATTCACGGGGCACGGCTGATGCCCTAAGACCTGTCCCAGTGCCACATCCACCACTCAGGGTACAACTGTGTCCCAAACAGTCACAAACACAGTCAGGCCAGTCTAAGTGCTGCCCTTCGTTATTTTAAAAACAGAAAACTGTACAAACATTCCTTAAGCCTCAGGTCCCAATGCGCATTTTAGGTCCTCCTTTCCACTGCCTGATCCTTCCAGAAAACAGGTCTAGCTGCTTTGCTTTCCATATTCTCCACCCCCCTCTTATCTCTGGCACCAAAGGCTTTCAGACCCGATCAGTGTGAATCTGGCTAGTGGGCTTCACCAAAACATGTTCTGGTCACAGTTTATCCACAATTATCATCAGTCAGTTGCCACTGGACAATGGAAAGAAGAATTTGAAATCCAATTCCAGGCTTTTACTTGGCTGGCTGGAATCATATTTTGCATCTCTGACAGCAAACACCCGTGCACAGCAGCCATCACAGACTGGGGGAGGCGTGGCTTCAGAGGCCAGAGTCCCCAGGCACAAGTCCAGGTTCCTGCTTTGCCTCTGTGATTTGGATAAGTGTTATGTTGAATTGTGTCCTCCCATAATTCATACGTTCAAGTCCTAACCCCCAGTACCTTATTTAGAAAAAGGGTTGTGGCAGATGTGATTAGCTACGATGAAGTCTTTCCGAAGAAAGGTGGGCCCCTAATCCAATAATACTGCTGTCCTTACAAAAAGGGGAAATTTGAACAGAGACCCACACACAGAGAACACGTGTGAAGATGAAGGCAGAAATCTGGGAGATGCATGTATAAACCAAGAAAACGCCAAAGACTGCCAGCAAACCACCAGAAGCGAGGAGGTGGGGCAGGGAACAGATTCTCCCTCCCAGCCCTCCAACTTGCTGACACGTTGATCTCGGACACCCACACTGCACAATATGAAAGGATAAATTTCTGTTGTTTAAACCACTCCACTTAAGACCACTTTGTTAGCAAACTAACACAGCAAGTTACTATGTCACAGTTTTCTCATCTGTAAGATGGGGATAAGAAGGGTACTCCTCTAACAGAGAGAATAAACAGATTACAATTTGGTGTTTAGAATAATGCCTGGCAGAGAAGTGCATTTGAATGTTAATATTCTCCAAACGTTCTTTTTTAATCAAGAAGATTCTCACTCTTTTTTTTAACCTCTTGAGGTTTCCTAATGTCTCTTCCCACCAAGTTGCGTAGTAAAAGGCGAGTATGATAACAGCCCTCGCCAGATTTCTCAGGAGATGAGGCGCTCTGTCGCTTGGCTGGCGTGCCCAGGGCAGGGCGTGGCCTTTGTGGAGCGACAGGAGTCTCGATTTCCTCCCTGCTCTTCATCCCACACCCACTCAAGGCACCTCATTCTTTCCCTCCCCACGGCGGCCACCACCTGAGCCTGGGCCCTAATCCTGGCCCTTTCCTCCAGTTAGTTTCTCAAAACCCCCGAGTCGTCCTAGCGCCCCAAGCGCAATCATCTTCAAACCTCATTCTTCCGTTTTACCCACATCACCCACCCCCAGCTTCCGATGCTGTGCAGAAGTCCACCCCTCCCACCTAACTTGATTACTCTGTGCATCTTCCTCTTCCGTTGGTCTCTCCTCACCCCTGCCTGACTCTGGACGTTCCCTCGCCAGTACTGGTTTCCTCTGTTAATCCTAACCTGCGAGTCAAGAAGGCCCAGCCTCAAATTCACCTTTTCAATGAAGCCCTCCCTACACTCCTATAGTATTTACCGCCTGGACGCCTGATTTTGTTTTGAATGACACAAGCCTTGTGCTGCTGTACCTGTTTCATGCATGTCAAGCACAGTATCTCAACTAGACAGTAAACTTAGAGTCCATTCATTCATCACACACTACTAAAGACCTACTAATGCGAGGCACCGGGCAAGGCATCGGGGTAATGGGTATCATTAGTTACCATTTATCAAGAATGTACTGTGTGCCAGATTTTATCCTAATCCTCACGATGATGCTGGAAGGTGCTGGCATCACCCTGGTTTACAGATGAGAAAGCTAAAGACGAGAGATTATGTAACTTGTCCAGGATTGCATAGATAGTAATAGATAAAACTGGGACAAGACAGAGAAACAGTGCTGAGAAATAGTATAATGGGTCAGCTGTAACCAGACCCCAAGGAATGTGGATTAAGGCATTGCCTATTTGGATGGATGTCAATAATTATCACACACAGGCATACGTCAGAGATATTATGGGTTCAGTTCCAGACCTGCAAATAAAGCAAATATTGCAATAAAGCGAAGTCAAGAACTTTTTGCTTTCCCAGTACGTATAAAAGTCATGTTTACACTATACTGTAGTCTATTAAGTATATGATAGCATTATGTCTAAAAAAACAATGTATATAACAATGAAAAATTATAAAACAAAAAAACAATTACAATAGTATCATAAAAGATCACTGTTCACAGATCATGACAACAAATATAACAATAATGAAAAAGTTTGAAATATTGTGAGAATTGCCAAAATGTGACACAGAGACACAAAGTGAGCAAATGTTGTCGGAAAAATGGTGCCAACAGACTTGTTCGAAGCAGGGTTACCACAAATCTTCAATTTTTAAAAAATGCAATATCTGCAAAGCACAATAAAACGAGGTATGCCTGTATATGATATATATATTATATGACAATGCCATATATACATATATGTATGTGTGTGTGTGTGTATATATATATATATGTATACGAAATGACCATTGACATCCTTCCAAATGGGCAATGCCTTAATTCATTCTTTGGAGTCTGGTTTTATATCCGTATCTGAAGACAGAGCTGTACATTACATTCATTAATGACTTAGATTAAATAGGCATGCCCCTACTAAGTTTGTGGATGACTCAATGTGATTATGATGAGTCAGAATTTAATGCAAAAATCAGAGCAACAGATTTATTGAACAAATTTAACTAAGAAAATAAAATTTAACTGGGATAAACATAGTGTCCTGCATTTGGGTTCAAATATCAAACAGTGCAAGCACACAAAGAGAATAACAGGGCTTTGCAAGCAACAGGGGTAGAAGAGAATCAACAGTAAACTGAGTATGGGGGCCTCCCTGGTGGCACAGTGGTTAAGAATCTGCCTGCCAATGCAGGGGATATGGGTTCAAGTCCTGGTCCGGGAAGATCCCACATGCCGCAGAGCAACTAAGCCCGTGAGCCACAACTACTGAGCCTGCGCTCTAAAGCCCGTGAGCCACAACTACTGAAGCCCGCGTGCTACAACTACTGGAGACCGCGCGCCTAGAGCCCGTGCTCCGCAACAAGAGAAGCCACCGCAATGAGAAGCCCCCGCACCGCAACGAAGAGTAGCCCCCGCTCGCCGCAACTAGAGAAAGCCCACGTGCAGCAATGAAGACCCAGTGCAGCCAAAAATAAAAAAACAAATAAATTTAAAAAAAAAAACAGTACACTGAGTATGCGTGAAGAGGGGAATGTGGGTTAAAAAAAATTAATATTATGTCAGGTTATAGTAATAAAGCTACGTCTGGGAAATGGAAATGCCACTATTTCAAGTTCTTTTGCAACAAATCTAATGTTTTGCTCAGAATTCTAAGTCCCAATTTGAAAGTAAGTCAAACTGGTATATATGTTCAAATGAAATTGATATAATTAAGAATCCTCATATTTCACAGTTTCATAGATTGCATGCTGACCGAATGAATGTATGCACTTTAGTGTAACCTAAAACTAAGTTTATAATGTATAATTGTAGGCCTGACATCACTCCCAAACTTTTCTGTGAAGGTGTGGGATCAGGTCGCCACAGTTCCCATCTATGTAAGCAATCCCAAAATGATGACCGTAAATGGTATACTTAACACAGGCCCTGTTAATCCCACTTCTTATCAAACCCAACATATTACTGGACTAAAAGGAAAAGCTTGATTGATAACCTAATATCACCAGCTGGCAACACTCAGGAGCAGTTTCCATTTCAAACATGGAAAAGGCATTTAACTTCACGTGAACAGCATGTCCACCAACAGAACAATGGGAAATCGGGCAAATGGCAACCAGTGTTCACTTCTGGGGTAAAAGTAATCAAAACATAGAACAGGGGCTTCCCTGGTGGCACAGTGGTTGAGAATCTGCCTGCCAATGCAGGGGACACGGGTTCGAGCCCTGGTCTGGGAAGATCCCACATGCCGCGGAGCAACTGGGCCCGTGAGCCACAGCTACTGAGCCTGCGCGTCTGGAGCCTGTGCTCCGCAACAAGAGAAGCCGCGATGGTGAGAGGCCCGCGCACCGCGATGAAGAGTGACCCCCGCTTGCCGCAACTAGAGAAAGCACAGAAACGAAGACCCAACACAGCCATAAATAAATAAATAAATAAAAATTTTAAAAAAAAAAAAAAAAAAAAAAAACATAGAACATCTGGCACACCTTTATCACCTAACTCTTTCAGCTGAGACTCACTGTGGAAATTGCCTGTGGCCACGTGTATTTGTTTCCCAGGGCTGCCACCCTAAAGTACCACTAACTGGCTTAAAACAACAGAAACGTATTGTCTCACAGGTCTGGCAGCTAGACGCTCAAGATCAATGTGTTAGCAGGGTTGGTTCCTTCTGAGGGCTGTGAGGGTGAATCTGCCCCACACCTCTCTCCTCTCTTCTGGTGGTTTGAAGACAATCTTTGGTGTTTCCTTGGCTTATAGGTGCATCACCCGGGTCTCCGCCTTCATCTTCGTGTGGTGTTCTTCTCCCTGTGTCTCTTCACATAGTCTTTCCCCTGCACAGGTCTATGTCCAAGTTTCCACTTTTTGTAAGGACACCAGTCATATTGGATTAGGGCTCAGCCTAATGACCTCATTCTAACTTGATTACCTCTATAAAGACTCAACTTCCAAATAAGGTCACATGCTGAGGTAGTAGGGGCTAGGACTTCAATATATCTTTTGGGGAATGGGTAGCAGTTCAACCCCTAACACTGAGTTAATCTTCTCCAGGACCCATTCCTCCTGCCCCTTGAGGTTTAGCTGGTTTCATGGCTGCCAGCTAGAGAAAGTGTCTTCCTGCTTCCCTTACAGCTAGGTAGGGGCATGTGACTAAGCTCCAGTCAGTTCCACGCAAGGGAACAATGATTTGTGCACCTTCAGGGTTACATGTTTTAAAAAAGGAAGATGCTTGGGGTTCATTCTCCCTCTTTCTGATTCTGTAAGACTTGAAAGCAGAATTACAATGCAAGACCTAAAAGTCACTTAAAAGGTTCTAGTAGCCACATTAAATAAGAAGGAACGGGTGGAGTGAATTTTAAATTTATTTAGTCCAGAATATGAGCACTTCAATGTGTAACTATAAAAAATTATTAATAAGGTATTTTACATTCTTTATTTGGTACTAAGTGTTTGAAACGGGTGTGTACTTCACACTTAAGGAACATCTCAGTTTGGACTAGCCACATTTCAAATGCTCAAGAGCCACGTGTGCCAACTGGCTACTGCAATGCAGTGCAGCTCTGGAGGGCAGCAGAAGGACATCGTAAAAGAACCTGGGGCCCTGGATGAGCCCACGGAGCAGACCTGTCCTGCTGGCTCTGGAGTGCCTGAAACCTTTACTTAAGGAAACAGTTCTATCTTATTTGATTTCAGGGTATTTTGTTACCACAGCTCACCCCATATCATAATAAATACGTTCTCTGGGGTCTCACTGAAGGACCCTGCAGCTTCTCAGTTATAAAACAACCCTTCAAAGAATGGACATCGACTCCCATGGGGGGGAAAAAAACCCTCCAAAACTGTAGCCCAAGTTTGAAAAATTACCAAGGAAACATTCTCAGCTTTGAGAAATACATTTCAAAATAAACCCCTCTCAGGAGAACATGTGGTTCCTCAGACTTTTTGTTCTTTTCCCACATTATTAATCTCTACACCTCCTGGTCAGTCAGCCCACCGGACAGCCCAGGAGGAAGGAGGGAGGGAGAGACTGTACCATTCAGCCTCCTGAGAAAACCAAAAATGAAATCCTTCAGGCAGTGCTTTTTCAAAGAGTGAAAAAATTTTCCCGTGATAACACCTAATAATTGGATAACCAAGTCAATCAGAACACACTGAATTTCCTTGTTTAAAAGGAGGTGGGGACTCAAAAGGAAAGTCAAGGCTCGCCACTAATGTCATCTTTTTTTTTTTTAACATTTTATTTGTTTATTTATTTTTGGCTGTGTTGGGTCTTCGTTTCTGTGCGAGGGCTTTCTCTAGTTGCGGCAAGCGGGGGCCGCTCTTCATCCGCGGTGCGCGGGCCTCTCACTATCGCGGCCTCTCTTGTTGCGGAGCACAGGCTCCAGACGCGCAGGCTCAGTAATTGTGGCTCACGGGCCCAGTTGCTCCGCAGCATGTGGGATCTTCCCAGACCAGGGCTCGAACCCGTGTCCCCTGCATTGGCAGGCAGATTCTCAACCACTGCGTCACCAGGGAAGCCCTCATCTTTTTTTTTTTAATATTTATTTTTATTTTTTTATTTATGTTTTTGGCTGCATCGGGTCTTAGTTGCGGAACGTGGGATCTTAGTTCCCTGACCAGGGATGGAACCCGAGTCCCTTGCATTGGAAGGCGGATTCTTAACCACTGGACCACTGGGGAAGTCCCACTAATATCATCTTTATACATACTGGGCCTTCGACTCATGCTAACACCTGCTGCCATAGAAATGAAAATAACCACCTCTTACAGCAAAGATCTGTGGATAGAAACACAACTGAAAATCTCCACGGAATGAATTCAGAAGCAATTCCTATTTCACTCCAGAGGAAAAGTTACATACAAGAATTTATCAAGCAAAAAACATCGAGGTCAGCAATAGTTCAAAATGATTACATAATTAATTCAGAATAAAGAGATAATAGGTAATAACCTAGATGATTCACTGCTTATGTAGACGATCAGATTTCCCCAAGTTTAGAGGCCAGGTTCTGAGTTTCATATTGGTCTCCAGCTGCAGCTGGAATGGTATCAGGTTTAACCGAGAATTCCTGCAATTATGGTCTGGGGTAACTATTTGGGTTGGCCAAAAAGTTTCTTTGGGTTTTTTCCATAACATCTTATGGAAAAGCCTAAATGAACTTTTTGGCCAACACAATAGAATGAGGCTGTGGTCCAGTTAGCCAGCAATAGGGCTCCATTTAGAATTAGAATTAATTTTCCTAACTGCAGCAGAAGAGCAGAAAGTAGCAGCATCTGTCCTCTCTTGCTTTAAAAGTTCAGTCTGAAGTGCATTTGCCTCTCAGGAAGCAACCCAAGATTTTCCCAGATCCTCCCCTGCCCAGGGTAATGACACTAATGTTGGGGAGCTTTGCCACTGTGGAGAGCACTGATAATAATAAGGTCATTCTATGGGTCTTTATTGCTTAGGGCAATAGAACAGAATTCACCTCCTGCAGTTTTCAGCTTTGGAACTTAGGAAAGGGAATGCCCTGTGCCAACAGGTGTGTATAGCTGTTGCCAGTACAAGCTCTGGCATCATGATAAACCGGGGTTCAGATCTCTCTGCCATTTATCGAATGTGCGACTTTGTCCAAGTTACTTAACTTCCCTCAACCTTAATTTCTCCCTCTGTAAACTGCTATTATAGTAATGGTCTTTACTGGATACAATTTTGTAAGCATTACATGTAAAGGGTTTGCTACAGTGCCTGGCACACAGTAAGCATTCAATCAATGAGAACTCTTCTCCTAATTTCTGTTGCAGTAGGTCAGCGATCAATACGTGTTTACTCTTGTGATTAATATTATGTGTTTACCCTTGTGATTAATATTATGTACTAGGCACTGACACCCACTAAAAAAAATGTGATACTCTAGCCTCACTCTATTAGACACTGAAAATAGTCCAAAAGATGAAGAAACTGTGGAGTTAACATTTATGAGCGCACATGCTCAGTGGGGGAGTGCCAGGGCTCCCGAGAAACTGCTCTAGATAGAAAAGGAGGTATGTTTTGGGTTGAATTGTGTGCCCCATCCTGACACACACCTTGCAAAATTGATAAGTTGGAGTCTTAAGTACCTCAGAATATGGCCTGATCTGGAGATGGGGTCTTTATAAAGATAATCAAATCAAAATGACGTCATCAGGGTGGGCCCTAATCCAATATGACTGGTGTCCTTATAAAAAAAAGGAGAAATCTGAAGAGAGAGAGACACACACAGAGAGATCACCATGTGAAGATGAAGGCAGAGATCAGGGTGACGCATCTCCAAGCCAATGACTGCCAGCAAACCACCAGACAAAGCTGGGAGAGGCATGGATCCCATTCACCTTCACAGCCCTCACGAGGAAGCAGCCCTGCCAACACCTTGATCTCAAACTTCTAGTTCCCAGAACTGTGAGACAATACACTAAGGCTGTTTAAACCACTCAATTTGTGTTTACGGCAGCCTAGGAAACTTATACAAGGTGAAATCAGGCAGCAAGCAGATTCCCCACTTAAGACGGGCTGACAAGACCTGGAGAAACTACGTAGCATGACATGAACCTGACCAAATTCTCTGCAGAAGTTTACAAGAGTCTCAGACCTCCATCCCAAAAGGTCACCTCTGATGTATTTTTAAATTACGTCGACGAAAACAAAGAGGCTTAGCTTTACAATAGATTTGGCCAAGGCTCCTCCGTCAAGAGGCTCGGATTTTAAATACTCTCGTTTTTTTGCATGTATGGTGGGGGAGGGAGTCTTGGGCATCTGTAAAAACTTATTATAAATGACGAAAAACTCCTTGAAAAAATACCTTGGCAGAGACGTCAATTATTGACCTTCATGAGAGCTATTCTCTCAACAGGCAACAAATTCAAACTCCTGTCTGAGCAGGATGTATCTGGTTCCTCAAGATTCACGGGGTATGTGCATTCTTTGGCTGAAAGCTGCAATCGTTAGTAGCTGCTGCAGAAAGAAATACCATCAATTTAATCTCTCATGGAGCCAGCCATTTTCAACTGGCTGCCTTTTTTTGTTGTTTGTTTCCCTAAATGGAACGTCCACTGCTTCCCTATTATAATGGAAAACAGAATTGGGAACAAATCTTTCATAAAATTAAACACACACCCACAAAGTAAACTCTGAAGGCCTCGATCATGTTTGAGAGGCAGTTCTCAAGATTTGTTACAAAGATCTTTCAACCCTTTTTCCCATCCCTCAGCCTCCACCCATTTCACTCAAGGCACTAAAAATTGGCATTTACAAAGAAATTCCAGAAGCCTGAGCATTTTATTAGCAAAGGGAAATCCCAACCTTCTTGGCCTCATTTCTCATGATGACAGCTCATTTTTCCATGTGGAACCACGTACTAGTTGCGGCAAATATTTAAAGAGGTAAAGAAGCTACTTTCAAACTAGTCATAAAAGAAATAAATAATGATGATTTAGTACTCTGTGCTTACTTTATAAGTGTAAAAAGTCAAGTACATCCATTTTTAAAACTAGAATGAAAAATTTATAGCGTTCTTACGAAAAGACTCAGAGCCATGCCATGGGCACTTTCCTGGGCTCTTGAAGCTTCACTGTTCTGCATATCAAGGGCAATTTTTGGAAACAGAGTCTACCCACTGTGCTTCACGGCTGGCTCCCCTGCATTACCCTTTCCTCTCCTCCTCTCCTAACCATCGTTGCAAATCCTATGCATCCCCAAGGCTTGGAAGAAGCTTCACCTCCATAAAGCTCCCCCCAATTTTCCCATTTCCAGTGATTTACCCCTCTCTGAAAATCTACAGCATTTATCATCCAGGTCTCACAATTCAACAAGTGGTTATATCATCCTGGAGATCCTTTTAATATCTATATTATACATGATCTGTATTTTGCCTTAGTTATTTCCTGTGTGTAGTTTTTCTCCTCCCACCTCGGCTTATGAGCTTCTTCAAGACAAGAACCATCCCTCACATTTCTCCTGTATCCTTTCCAGTATCTAACCCAAGTTCAAGGATGCCCAAAATCAAATTAGAAATGGGAACTGGAAAATGTCATCCACATTAGGATTTCTTTGGCCTCTGTGGATTAACTGCAGGCTCACAGTTATGTTTAGGGATTAAAGCAAGGAGACAAGGACAGTATCTAACCACAGCCCAGGGAATCGGGCTCATTCCCCTAGGTCACACACAAAAACCCACCCTTGACTTAGCAGCTGTCTGAATCAAGTGTTCCAGAAAAGGACACTCGGAGGAAATCTCTACCTGCCTGATGGTCTTGGTGCAGCGCAATGACCTTCAGGCCATCCACGGGGGGCTCCTTTGAGCCACACTTGTCCTTCCTCACTCCTGGAATTTGCTCTCAATGGCCACAAACTCATCTGGCTGCAGACCTCCCAGACACAGGCTGGCTGAAACATGATCACGCCCGCGGGTCACCTGCCTTCTCTTTATGAGAGCTCGAACATGATCTGCTGTCCCTCTTCTTCCTACTCCCCCCAGAAACACAAAGGGCCCTTTCTTTCCCATTCTCCTTTCAGCCTCACACAAAGACAAGCAGGAAAATTTGATGGCTGAGGGTTTAGGGTTGTTCTTTGAGAGACACCACTCACTTCAGGTAAAGAACATTATAGTTTGGCTCACTGAACTGAATATAAACCGTTTAAAACTTGCTTTTCTTGTAAAAAGTGGTACATGTGGGTGCATACACATATACCAAAAAATGCAAACCCCACGGCACCCAGTGAAAAGCAAAGCTCCCTCCCGCACCCACTCCTAGCTCTGTACCCCTCCTCAGAGGCAGCAAGTGTTAGCAGATTATTCTGTCCTCCAGACCACATACACTTTTCAGCCTACTTTTTTCATCGTGGATTTCTTTTTTTAAAACCATAATTATACTATTGACTCATTGTTTACTTTTAATTAGCAATTAAATGAGCAATTTTTAAATAATTTTCAATTTTAAAAATATTCAAAGTCAGTAAAATATTTCACACATGAAATAAAGTTGGCACCAACAAAAATATTACTTTGCAGTTTGCCCTATTTGACTATTTTAAATTCTAGACACAAATAGGAATTCCCAATGGTCACGTAGAATAACAGAATTGAGAGAACTCTAGTTGCTTCTTTCGTGTTACAATCACTCTGGTATCATTTTCATCTCAAATCTACTGCTTAAATGGAGAAATACGTGTTGTAAGAGAGAGAGGAGGCCCTCACTGCCCAGGCTTGAGCTCTGACGACCCCTCACGATACCCAAGCAGGAGGCAGGAACCCTCCCAAGGAAAGCTTGTAGTGAGTCTGAACCTGTCTGCCAACCACAGCGCTGAAGTCCTCTGAACTATAGCGTGGGTTTCTGATTAAGAGGAAGAAAGATTTACCAAGCATCTCCTGAGTGCCAGGCCTAAGATGTGTGCCTTACAGGCACCAGCATATTAACCTTCACAACAACTTCGTGAGGCTAATACTATTTTCTCTGCTTTTCAGGTGAGAAACCTGGGGGTTCAGGGAAGGGAAGAGACTTGCCCAAGGCCACAGACCTAGGTCCAAGGTCGCTTTTCCAAGCTACTGCCTGGACTGTTCTGTTTCATAAAATCAAACCTCCATCCAAATTTCCTCTTTCAGGAAACCTGGGCTCTGCAATCAGGCTACTTTGGCACAAAAACTGGCTATACAACTTTGAGCTAGAAGAACCCAGGCCCAGGCAAGGGACTGGAGTTCCCTGGGTCTCAGTTTCTTCATCTGGAAAATCAGCCTGACAATAATACCTACCACGTCAGGTCTGTGGCAAGATTAAATGAAGTTCACGTAATGAGCCTGGCATAGTGTCTGACATATAGTAAATACTTTATAATGGTTAGCTCTTCAAGCTGGGGTTTGAAACGGTTTTCTTTCTTGCTTTTATTCCCTCCATCTCACAGTACAGTGATGGCACTCAGGGAAGCAATTTGGGATGAAATTGGGGAGCCATCTGATACTGTCTGGCCCCGTAATACCAATTTCTTTTGCTCTCCTCCCCCAAGCGTGCTCCTCTAACGTTTTTTCCCTTTGTACTAACTGCCAAAACCACGGCCTTTCTGCGGCCAAATCTCAGACGCTTTTAATAGTGTTATTCCTGTGACTTTTTTCCCTAAATCATGGAAATATTTCAGTTTTTATTTTAAAAACTAGATTCCAGCAACACCCTCCCTAAGGCCACCAGTTTTTAATTTTTAAACCAAAAGTGTACGCTCCTATCATTTCCCCCTGCCCCTGTTCATATATCATGGAATTCGAGACTGATTAAATTTTGCTAAAACAATCTCAACTTGTGCAAATGGAAGCTGCCCAAATTCCCTTGGAATGGAAAAGGTATTTGTTAACCTGGTCACACAATTTACAAACCCCTATCTGCTCGACTGGGCAACATTTTCCATTTAATTGCCTTTCCCTTCTTAACTGAAAGTCCAATGAGGTCTGCAGGTTGTAGCATCATTGGGCCAGCAAATGAGGAGGTGGAAGGGGGTTTCTCTGGGGAGTGGCAGGTGCAAGGGGTGAAGGAAGTCAGATGACCAAGGCTCTCACTCCGGCCAAAGGCTAGGTGGACGACTTCGGCCAAGTCTCTTCACATTCTCTGAGTTGTAGTTAACTTACCTGAAGAATGAGAAGGTGAGGCCCGCTTTTTCCTAAAAACCCTTTCTAGCTCTAACTTCCTTTCAGCACGACAAGATTCTGCAATCATCCCACAAGCATCTCATCTGGTCTGGGCCTTATCAGGGCAGTAAGTTACATGTCATGATGCAGCCTCAGGAGATAAGCTTCAGCCAAAAGGAGGTGTGTGTGGGTGTGCGTGTGTGCGTGTGTGCGTGTGATGTTAGCCATAAAAGACACGGCCTCCACTTATTGCAAAAATGCGGCTGTACCAAGCTGTCATATAATTCATGGCACAGAAATAAAATCCAGGTTCACCTTTAATTACCTAATGTAAAATGACAGCCAAGCAAACCCAGTAGGAGGGTGACACATCTGAGCTTCCATCTCACACCCTTCCATGAATTGCTCCCATTCAACCATTCTGCTCCAAGCATCTGGAGTGCAGCTAGTACAAGACTGGAACCTCGGCAGGGTTTACGAGGTGACCTTTTGTTACAATAGCATCACGTATAATCCCGCTGCTATGTTGTCTTTCTCCATTTTCTCCTCTGGGAGACTTTGTCTCGTAATTCTGACATCATAACTGGTTCCTCCAATCCAGTCTTTTATGATGAATAACAAATGAGGAAGAACCCCAGGAATGCTGGGGGAATAAAGGTGCAGGCAGCAATAGATATTGCTGTTTCACCACAAGAGCCTAACAGAATTTAAAAGTTTTCTAAACGCCAAGACGAACCTTGCTAACACGTAATTCCTAACCACTTTCTTGAGACTAGCTTCCTCTAAAAATGACATTCATGAATCAGATCTGGGGAGACTTTAACGACGCTGAGGCATTTGACTGATTCTTTTTGTTAAGATGTTTAATTTCAGCCAGTATGAGGACTGGTAGGTTGTTTTAAGGACTTTAGCTTTTATTCCAAGTGAGAGGCAGAGCCGGTGGGTGGAGGGGGGAGGGTTTGAGCAGTAGTCTCATTAGAATTTTAAAAGGAATACTCTGGCACTTTATCGAGAATCGGGGGGCGGTGGGGGGGGGGGGGAAGATGTTTAATTTGATGGCTCCTTTCTCTCCAAGGCACAGATACCAGGAGGAAAAAAAAAAAAGTCATTTTTGGAAGCTATACACACAAAGAGCAAGGAACCTAGAACACGCCGTTCACAAAAGCCACCCTGAGCTGGGCCCCGGAGCGCTTCTGGCTTCTGTAGTTGATTAACCCAGCACCTTATCACGGCACGAGGGAGGGTGTTGCTTGCTGCAGCCCCAGGAATGTGGGGGGAACAGCCAGACCACTTACGTCACTCTTCCTGAACTTGGCTTTCAAGCTCTTCATGTTTAGTCCATTCAGCCTTCCAGAGCTCTAGAGGAGACTTTCAGCACCTAACCAGAGGAAGAAAAGAAGAAATTAAGTATCTAGGTTTCCAAACAAACACTATAGATACTCCCTCCTGAATGGATTAAGACTTCGGGCCATGGGTAGGCGACTGGGGTTGAGTCAGGAAGGTGGTCAGGGTTAAGGGCTGGGAAGTGGTAAAGAACATATGTTATTCCCATTCGTGATACTACCTGGAACCTTCTGACATTTTCAAGTTAACCAAAACTTTAAATTTTATCCCTACTTCCCATTCAAAGTAGAAAAAGCTTAAGTAACTGCTGACCTGTCACTGCACAAAATACAGTATCCACGTGCCTAACTCACTCCTCTCCACACCCTTCACATTATAGTTATACCCTCAGCCTCCTCTGGAAGGGCCACAGTAGTGAAGCATGATAAGGAAAACAGCTCATATTCCAGATGCCATTCATTCCCTATTTATTTTTCTCAGTGTGGCTTCTTTTCTTCCCCCTCCTAGATGCACAGGGCAATGAGTGAAAAATGCAAGAAACAACAAAACCTCCCTCACTGAATACCTCATTCCTCAGGAAGCCACTCAAAACAGTGAAAGACTCCCTCCAGGTCATCGTGGGACCCAGTGATTCAGAGCCAGAGCTGGAAAAGATTTAAGAAACCACCTCATTTAGGAGGGGTCTGTGGTCCCTTTAGAAAGTGAAGGTAATTTTTGGAGTGACTGTATATATGTACTTTTTTTAAGAGAAGAAAGTTCCTGTTTTCATCAGATTCGGCAAGGGGGTTGTCACCCTTCAAAAGGTAAGACTATTGATCTAGTCTAAGCCCCTCATTTTCCAGAGGTCGAGACAGAGCCTTCTCAGAGAAGTGAAGAAACCTGTCTGCATCCCCAAAACCTCTGTGTGATAAAATTCAGAACCAGACCCCAAAGTCAGACTGATGGTTGAATGCCTTTTCCCCTGCCCTAGAGCTTTAAAACTAAAACCCAAAAGTAAACTCCTGTGCTAAAATATGGTACGAACTTGATCTTTTCCATCTTTAAACCTGGAAAATGTACAGTGTGGAACCCTCACGTTTAGGTCAAAAAGGCCAGAAAAATCTATGTGCAAGTTCCCAACACCTAGTAAGCGCTCCAGAAATGTAACTTCAAGCCTCAGTTGACAAAGTGAGAACAGGGGACCATCAACAGTCCTGTCCATTTGAGGACTAAGGAAGGGTGGTCGGATGTTGACCACAGTCGACCATTATTTTTCAAAAGCCTTTCAAGGTCATCATGTTTCTCCACCATCCTTATCATTCTGGACTAAACAGATTTGAGGAAATAGAGAAGGGGAAATGCAAGCAACTGAAAGTCTGGACTCATCCCTCCTCAGGTCTTCATCGACACCTCCAGAAGTGGTCCAGCAGCACCCTGGCTTCTAGTTTGTTTACTTTCATTCTGCTGCCCTTAAGTAGGGCCCTTGGGTGAACAGTATGAAAACCCGGTCATCATAAAGCACCTCAATGACATTAATCTGGAGGCCACACCATTAGGCGGCCTCCCAGTGGTCCCTTTCAATCTTCCCAGCCTCAGCAGGGGTGACAGAATGTGTGTTGCCTTGGAAACCACACACACTCTAATTACACCTTGTTAACTGCCACGTATTTAACCACAGAGAAGGCTGGGCTGATACCTGAACAGCAAAGTACAGACTCTGAGACTGTTTCTGGAGGTTGGCCCCCTCCTTAATCTGAATCAGAAGGACCTGGGGACAGTTTGCTAAATGCAAAAGTCAATGGAAATTGAATCTCAGGAGCAGGGCCCAGGGACCTCCTTGGTTGAATATTTATTTGGCATACAAGTTTGAGAACCTAGAAATAAGGTACGTGAAACAGGAACTCTCCTTATCAAAGCGCTGGTTTATAAAACAGCCCTTCTTCATGTCAAAGCAAACCACCTTTGATGAATCCGAGTAGAAATAATGATAATCAGATGTTCCCAACCTGTCACTGGCTCATGGTTCTCCATCAAAAGTAGCTAGAAAATGGAAATCGCCCTTTAAGTTCAATTCCTTCCACCCTCTGGGTGAAGTGCTAATAACCAAGAAAAGAGGCCAAATCCATGCAGCAGGAAAAGAAGCAAAGAGAAACCCAGGCTTGGATAATCCACAAACTGTGTAGCCCATCAAGGTGGAACCACCCAAAGCATTCCTTCAGGCAAGAACACAATGTCTTAGGCGAAGTTGGGTCGGATTTTTGTTTGAGGTCACGTTGGTGGGGGAGGGGGGGTGTTCATGGGTGTGGTGCTAGTTTTTTTGGGTGTTTGTCTTTGTGTCCGCCGCCCCCCCCAACCCACCCCCAGCATGGCAGTGAGAAGTATGCAAACGAACAATTAAGAGGATTAAGTAAATAAAGCAAGTAATTCCAAAAATTCCCAGGGGGAGGTATTAGCTGTGAAGTGAATGTTTTCCTGGAATCAAGGCTCTGGGTGTGTGAGAGCTGGGTGGTCCAAGAGTATAACTCCAGGATGACAGAGATAGGGGTCAAGGGTAAAGAAGTTCTGGAAACCCACAGAATAGTACCTTCAGAAACAAGAACTGTAGCTGGGGGTAATTCAAGTTAGTAACAGATCACAGCTTTCCCAGTATTGGTAAAAGAACCTAACCCCTGGAAGCCAGGACTAGGGGGAAGTCACCTGCCCCTGAAATGATGCTGGGCTCTGCCTCGATACCTCCTCCTCTTCCCCAAGAGGACCCACGAGTCAGTCAGCGGCTTGCCTTCCTTGGGTCAGCTGGAATCTTGCAGCTCTAATTCCCAAATTTCAAACTTCCAAAGGCCAGACTGGATAAAGTGACATCTATCAATTTAGCCAGGCTACACTACTAGCAGTCCTTGGAAAAGTCACTTAATCAAGATGCTTAGATCAAAAGAGCTGCGGTGAAGCCAAATTAATTGCACGGGAGTCTCATTTGAATGGTTCAAAAAGAGGATGAAATGTTTCACGTATATGGGAAAGGGTGTTTGAATCACATTCTCCCCTTTCAAGCATGTCTACCCACTGAGCAGAAATGTTAGTCAGTTTGCTCCCTGCGCAAACCCAGAATAAGTCACTGAAACACAGCTTCGTCACCCGTCATCATGTGACGTCACCCGTTATCATGTGACGTCACTCCATCGCGGAGGATGCAGTAGGGCAGAGATGCACAAACGTGCTGCCCTCTCATCTGAAATACTAGATCCAACAAACGGGGTTTGTTAATCCATTTTCCCTTTAAAAATAATGTAACTCTCAATCAAAGCTTAACATGAGCTACCTTATCTGATATAATTCTAGCCTGAATCAAAAAAGCTTGATATTAGCCTATAGGGCTACAGTATGAACTAATAAGTTAGACTTCTTTGAGTATTAAAAATGGCTTACAATAGATACAGAGTTTCCTTTTGGGGTGATGAAAATGTTCTACATTTACTGCCATGATAGCTGCACAACCTGTGAACGTACCAAAAACCATTCAATTGTATAATTCAAATGGGCAAGTTGAGGAGGATGCAACTGAACAAAGCTGTTGTTTTTTGTTAAAGTTTAATAATCTCCATTACCTCTCCGATCCTTAGAGTTAAAAAAATTCCAGGTTAGAAACGTCTGGACTGACTGAAAATGAACTTCGAAGGAACAAAGGCTAAACAAGCAGTGCCCTTAGTGCTAACATGTGGTTGCTCCTAGATTCTCTTTATTTAGCCATTTCTCTACCGTAAGCCACCCCCAGCTGAAACGGTTAGAAAAAAACGCTCCTGTCTTCTATCTTCCAACCACTCCTTCTCCCACCCGCCCCCGCTTCCACCCCGACATATGACGCAAAGATTATTTCATAAGACAACGCTGGCAATTGTGTCAGCACATAAGGGTCCTCTTGGAGCTCCAGCCAGGTATTTGGATTCTGTAATCAGAGATGAGGCTCAGAAATCTGTAATTTTTCTTTTTTTAAACTTGCCAGGTGATTTGGATGCTCAATTAGATTGGGAACCACTGTTCTAGACTCAGTGATACCATACCTATAATTGACACCTTCATTAAAGATAATCTAGAGACATTGTATAAGTAGATATAACAGACCAACATTTTCGAGCACTGACTGAATCTTTCAAAATATTGTGTGGGGTGAGAGGGGAGCCCTCTACACTAAAATCTAGGAGAGAAACTAGCAGGTTACCCATGGCCACTAAGAAATGATATGAACTCGCAAAGGCAGATGGCAGTGGTACACACATGTACATTTTCCTGAATCACAGGAATATACATTAGCACCCAAGATGCCATACCCCAGGATTCAAGGGCAGTGGTTTAAAACAATTCCCTGTGAATCACCACAGCATTAGAGGAGCAGAGTGAATAAGTGTCCTCACTCTAACTCATCTGTCAGTCGTGGAATTGTGGAAGTAACTCCACGGAATCCTCAGTAACACCAGAACACTGACGTGTACCCCAGACAGGCTTCAGGATTTTTTCTTCCAAGTGAAAAGAACATCAGACTTAAAATCCAAAGCACTGAAAAGGACATTGAACCAATGCAAGAAACTAAAATTAAAATACTTCTCGCCTTGTCAGCATCTACTACCTCTTCCCCCTGAAGTACCTGTTTTCTCAGACAATCATCTCTCTCCCACAAACATGGAATTTGAACCAAAAGCTATGAACGCTCAATGCTCTCAATCTGGCAAGACAAATACTATAAAAGGTAACTCCCCAAGGAGCAGTTTGGATGGCGTGACAGGTTCTCTCGTCAGGGACATCTTTATCTGGAGAGACCTTTCACAGCATCAGAGAAGTCTTCACCATAGGGGTAGGGTCTAAGTGGCTATAAAGGAAACTCAGGATTTGGGCAAGCTGATGAGAAAAGGGCACCTTGTCAGGCCTTTCCCGCAAGATCGGGCACACCCATCTGAGGTTTCCCAGGCAAGGGTCAGACACCTGTCCAAGCTCTGCCAGCAGTCCTAGAAGCTTCTCTCAGAAGGCTGTGTAGGTATGGTGGGAAGCATTGTAAAGTTCTCTCCAAAGATCCTCCCCCAATCTCCACACACCCTCACCCTTTTAGACCTTGGATGTGAGCGAGGGGTTCAAGAGTCCCAATACCGGGCTTTCCTGGTGGCGCAGTGGTTGAGAATCTGCCTGCCAATGCAGGGGACACGGGTTCGAGCCCTGGTCTGGGAAGATCCCACATGCCGCGGAGCAACTAGGCCCGTGAGCCACAACTACTGAGCCTGCGCGTCTGGAGACTGTGCTCCGCAACAAGAGAGGCCGCGATAGTGAGAGGCCCGTGCACCGCGATGAAGAGTGGCCCCCACTCGCCGCAACTAGAGGAAGCCCTCGCACAGAAACGAAGACCCAACACAGCCATAAATAAATAAATAAATAAATAAATAAATTTTTAAAAAAAGAGTCCCAATACCAACTTTTGACAAATCTGAAAATGTACATCTCAGGCTGTTTACGTTGGAATGGAGGATTTTCAGGGTAGAGTTTTCATTTTGCTTATTACTCAGGTGCTAGCCATTGGCATAAAATCGGTAAGTGTTTCCTGAAGGAATGTGTAGGACAAAGATACGGGTCAGGTGCCTGGGTAGCCTTTAGACTTTGCCCTTGACCTCAGCAAGGCTCTCTTTGGTCCCAAATGGACTGGGTTAGCTGTACTGGGGTTTGAGTAAACTCCGTGATCAGTTTTCACATCTACATGTGAAAACATTAAGAAGTTAAAAAACAAACAAACCAACCAAAACCACCAACTCATTTGGCCTATGAATCTTACCAGGTTGCCCCTCCCTTTCCCGTCCTGCCTGCCTCTCCTCTCTCATGGCTGTGCCCACCCCCCCGTCCCCCGGCAGCATCTCCCTAACCACATGCTGAGCTCAGCCAAGGGAGCTGACCATTTCAGTAATGGAATGTAGGAGTCAACAGAGAGCAAGGACCATCCACTAGAATCCTGGGGGCAAGCGCTTAGGATAGAGATTTTATCAGCCTGATACAAAGCAGGTCAAGGACTCCGCCAAATCTACATGCCCGGTCTATTATTATTGCATGAGATTCTACCACTTCCAGTCGGGGAGCTTCTCAGCAAGGAAAAAGTCCATCCTGGCCACGCCCAAGTCTTCACCACTAACCTCAGCAGGACTCTCTGCGCGGTCCACACTCAGCAGAAGTTCACCGAGGCTGAGAGAAAGGATGAGCGACCAAGCACTGAGTGTCAAATTGGAAGCACAAAGATAGAACAGACGTTTCATTCCAAAGTAAGCGGCCAGTCCAGGTCACATATTTTCAAAGGATTTAGCTGAAAACTGGTAACAGGACTCTCAAACCTTCACTCACATCCGGGGTTTAAAAGGATCGGAGCACGTGGAGAATGGGGGAGGATCTTTCTTCAGAGAAGACTATGCAATGATTCCCATCACACCTACTCAACCTCACGAGAAAGGCCTGCAGGACCCCTTGGAGAGACTGGACAGGGGTGTCTGATCCTTGCCTGGAAAATCTAAAAGGTGGGAGACAAACTGGCCTAAGCTGTGAGGATGGGAAAAAAAGGAGCGGCGGCTGCTGGGCTGTGATCAGCCTGAACGCTGGAGTTTATCTGAGCACAGATGTACGCCTCCTGTAGACCAGATGTAGACAATTCATGAGAGACGGTAGTAAGCTGTCGTGGATCCTGTCTAACAGAGTGGATTAGAGGGTGAAGAGAGCAGGGAGAAGCTGATTCCCAGATAGAGAAGCAACAAAGCAGAGGTGAGTACATCACCTGCATCGAGGGAATCAGAGGGGTCCCCAGTGATGGTCCAGGAGTGGAACAAGGAAGGGGAGAGGGATCTCCAAAGCCCTCCTCTACTGGTTTTGCTAGGGCTGCCATAACAAAGTATCACAATCTGGTGGCTTACTCAACAGAAATCTATATCCTCACAGTTCTGGAGGCCAGAAATCCAAAATCAAGGTAATAGCAAGGCTGATTTTGATTTTATTCTGAAGCCTTGCTCCCTCATTGTAGATGGTTTTCTTCTCCCATTGTTTTCACATGGCCTTCCCTCTTTGTGTGTCTGTGTCCTACTGTCTTCTTATGAGGACACCAGCCACACCCATATACCCCTATTTGCCTTAATCACATCTTTAAAGACCCTGTGTCCAAATACAGTCACATTCCGCAGTACTAGGGGTTAGGGCTTCAACATATGAATTTTAGGAGGACACAGTCCAAACCATAATTCCCCCCAAAAGACCCCAAGAGCGAGAGTCAGCTCAAAATATCTATCAGGTTCAGAGAGGACAGCACTATCTTGCTATGTACCGTCAAGTAAGAAATTTCTTATCCCTCTTACTTCGCATCTCCCCACTCCAACCCCCGGTTTACCACTGCAACCCTGGGGGGGCGTGGTGGGAACAAAACATGACCGTTAGATGAAGGCAGTAGAAGAGCAGGAGAAAGCAGGGAAAGAGAGAAAAGGAAATATATATTCTTTTAAATCAAATTTGAAATTTTAATTTTTATTTGAAATCGGGCATTCCAAATTCTAAACTAAGAGTATTTAGCAATTGAATCTGACTGTAGAATTTTTTAAAAATCTAATCAGAAAACTTATAGATTTCATCGAGAAGCAAGAGATAGACTCACTTCACTGAATAAATTTTAAAGTGTTAGTGGGACACAAACAAAGCTGAGTTATGATCACATCTTAGGTGTCTAATTTATTCAGTAAAGATACATATAAATAAATGAATGAATGAGTCAACACACACGCAAACTTTACTAAGTATTAATTATGGGCTAGATGCTTTCACATATGTCATCTCTTTTATGAATTCACTAAGGTGCAGGTGTGTTAAAAGATTGCCCAGATGATAAGGAAGAGGGAAAGGTAAGAGGGGAAAAAAAGACATAAGCAATTGTTTCATTTTGGCAATTAATTTTTTCTAAAATACTCCAATATCTTACTTCCTCCCTCCAAAAAATAATCACGTTCTTTTAAAACTGTAAAGGCCATTCAGATATTGTATCATAATAATCATGAAGTAAAACTCTTAAGAACGTTAATCTCCCTCCCTATATTCACAACTTGCCTTTATCCGGGGATGACATTTCTTTTGAGAAACAAATATATCATTCTTCTTTAAAAATAAAACCTGCCATCAACCAGGACCGATCTTGGTCCATGAATCAGTCAGAGCCACCAGCACTGATACGAAATTGGCCGGGGCTCTGGTAACACTACTATCTGGGCTGTCAAATCTGCTGCTCACATGCTCTGATAAGCCTACCAAAGGAAAGCCCCAAGGTTACCTCGTGCCCTAAATCCATCCAATTTAAAAAGCATGGGCTTAATCAAAACAAGCTACCTCTGGAATATAAAAATCACTCTAGGACTAAGAAATTCCATGTGATTATCCCTCATGTTGAGGTTATTTTTTTTATTAATTCATTTATTTATTTGTTTTTTGGCTGCATTGGGTCTTCGTTGCTGCGCACGGGCTTTCTCTAGTTACGGCAAGCGGGGACTACTCTTCGGTGCAGTGGCTTCTCTTGTTACGGAGCACGGGTTCTAGAGCGCAGTTTCAGTAGTTGTGGCGCACGGGCTTAATTGCTCCATGGCATGTGGGATCTTTCCGGACCAGAGCTCGAACCCGTGTTCCCTGCATTAGCAGGCAGATTCTTAACCACTGTGCCACCAGGAAAGTCCCTGAGGTTATTTTTTAAGATGATCTCTAAAATGCCGTTCCTAGTGTACGTTTCCAAATCTTTAATGCTGGTGTCAACAGCTCTGTCGAAACACACCACGTGTCCATCTCTCAAGCAAAAAAGCTGCCCTGCACACACCTAGTAATCAACCTGAAACGGCAAGCATATGTGCTAAGCACCTTACCTTCTTCATCTCAAGTCCATTCCTTGGCTTTCCCCCATCTTAAGATCCAAAAGAACCAATCAAGTTTAAAAACACAGGGTATGGGACTTCCCTGGTGGCACAGTGGTTAAGAATCCGCCTGCCAATGCAGGGGACACGGGTTCGAGCCCTGGTCCGGGAAGATCCCACATGCCGTGAAGCTTAAGCCCGTGTGCCACTACTACTGAGCCTGCTCTCTAGAGCCTGTGGGCCACAACTTCTGAGCCCACGAGCCACAACTACTGAGCCCACGAGCCACAACTACTGAAGCCTGCGTGCCTAGAGCCTGTGCTCCGCAACGAGAAGCCCACGCACTGCAACGAAGAGTAGCCCCCGCTCGCCGCAACTAGAGAAAGCCGCGCACAGCAACACAGACACAACACAGCCAAAAATGAATAAATAAATTTACATTAAAAAATAAAAGACAGGGCCACCCCGCAAACGTTACTAGTTAAAATACAAAATGTGGAAAGCAAACAGTTACCGTGGCAAGCAGTCTGGCAGCTTCTTAAGTTAAACATAAATTTACCATTCAACCTGGCAATTACACTCCTATGTATCTTGCCAAGGGAAATGAAAACACGTGTCCACACAGAGATTTGTACATGAATGTATAGCAGCAGTATTCATAATCGTGAAAAAGTGGAAACAACTGAAATATCCATCAGTTAGGTACACAAAATGTGGCATTTCCACACAGTGGAATGCAGTACTTTCCAGCACCAAAAAGGAACAAAGTGTTTATACATGCGGCGCAAAACCATTGTGCTAAGTGAGGGTCAGACACAGAGGCCACATATTGTAAGATTCCATCTCTGTGACATGTCCGGAACTGGCAAATTTATAGACAGGAAGTAGATTACAGTTGTCTAGGGCTGGGAATGGTAACAAGGAGGGACTGCAAATGAGCATGAGGGCTCTTTTTGGGGGTGAGAGAGGTGTTTTAAAACTCAATGGTGGGAGAGGAGGAACCAAGACAGCGGAGTAGAAGGACGTGCTCTCACTCCCTCTTGCGAGAACACCAGAATCACAACTAGCTGCTGGACAATCATCGACAGGAAGACACTGGAACTCACCAAAAAAGATACCCCACATCCAAAGACAAAGGAGAAGCCACAATAAGATGGTAGGAGGGGCGCATTCACAGTAAAATCAAATCCCATAACTGGTGAGTGGGTGACTCACAGACTGGCGAACACTTATACCACAGAAGTCCACCCACTGGAGTGAAGGTTCTGAGCCCCTCGTCAGGCTTCCCAACCTGGGGGTCCGGCAATGGGAGGAGGAATTCCTAGAGAATCAGACTTTGAAGCCTAGTGGGAATTGATTGCAGGACTTCGACAGGACTGGGGGAAACAGAGACTCCACTCTTGGAGGGCACACACAAAGTACTGTGCGCATTGGGACCCAGGGGAAGGAGCAGTGAGGCCGGGGGAGACTGAACCAGACCTACCTGCTAGTGTTGGAGGGTTTCCTGCAGAGGCGGGGGTGGCTGTGGCTCACCGAGGGGACAAGGACACTGGCAGCAGAAGTTCTCAGAAGTACTCCTTGGCCTGAGGCCTCCCAGAATCTGTCATTAGCCCCACCAAAGAGCCCAGGTAGGCTCCAGTGTTGGGTTGCCTCAGGCAAAACAACCAACAGGGAGGGAACCCAGCCCCACCCATCAACAGTCAAGTGGATTAAAGTTTTACTGAGCTCTTCCCACCAGAGCAACAGTCAGCTCTACCCACCACCACTCCCTCCCATCAATCCTCTTAGATAGCCTCATCCACCAGAGGGCAGACAGCAGAAGCAAGAAAAACTACAATCCTGCAGCCTGTGGAACAAAAACCACATTCACAGAAAGATAGACAAGATGAAAAGGCAGAGGGCTATGTACCAGATGAAGGAACAAGATAAAACCCCAGAAAAACAACTAAAAGAAGTGGAGATAAGAAACCTTCCAGAAAAAGAATTCAGAATAATGATAGTGAAGATGATCCAGGACCTCAGAAAAAGAATGGAGGCAAAGATTGAGAAGATGCAAGAAATGTTTACCAAAGACCTAGAAGAATTAAAGAACAAACAGAGATGAACAATACAATAACTGAAATGAAAACTACACTAGAAGGAATCAATAACAGAATAACTGAGGCAGAAGAACGGATAAGTGACCTGGAAGACAGAATGGTGGAATTCACTGATGCAGAACAGAATAAAGAAAAAAGAATGAAAAGAAATGAAGACAGTCTAAGAGACCTCTGGGACAACATTAAACGCAACAACATTCGCATTACAGGGGTCCCAGAAGGAGAAGAGAGAGAGAAAAGACCAGAGAAAATATTTGAAGAGATTATAGTTGAAAACTTCCCTAACATGGGAAAGGAAATAGCCACCCAAGTCCAGGAAGCACAGTGAGTCCCATACAGGATAAAGCCAAGGAGAAACATGCCAAGACACATAGTAATCAAATTGGCAAAAATTAAAGACAAAGAAAAATTATTAAAAGCAGCAAGGGAAAAATGACAAGTAACATACAAGGGAACTCCCATAAGGTTAACAGCTGATTTCTCAGCAGAAACTCTACAAGCCAGAAGGGAGTGGCATGATATACTTAAAGTGATGAAAGGGAAGAACCTACAACCAAGATTACTCTACCCAGCAAAGATCTCATTCAGATTCTATGGAGAAATCAAAAGCTTTACAGACAGGCAAAAGCTAAGAGAATTCAGCACCACCAAACCAGCTCTACAACAAATGCTAAAGGAACTTCTCTAAGTGGGAAACACAAGAGAAGAAAAGGACCTACAAAAACAAACCCAAAACTATTAAGAAAATGGCAATAGGAACCTACATATCGATAATTACCTTAAACTTGAATGGATTAAATGTTCCAACCAAAAGACACAGGCTTGCTGAATAGATACAAAAACAAGACCCATATATATGCTGTCTACAAGAGACCCACTTCAGACCTAGGGACACATACAGACTGAAAGTGAGGGGATGGAAAAAGATATTCCA
The DNA here is from genome assembly GCF_965194825.1 of Balaenoptera physalus. Classification (NCBI taxonomy): domain Eukaryota; kingdom Metazoa; phylum Chordata; class Mammalia; order Artiodactyla; family Balaenopteridae; genus Balaenoptera; species Balaenoptera physalus. The sequence continues at coordinate 148,825,544 of NC_138890.1, forward strand.
TGCAACTGGAAATCAAAAGAAAACTGGAGTAGCTATACTCTTATCAGATAAAATAGACTTTAAAATAAAGAATGTTACAAGAGACAAGGAACGACACTACATAATGATCAAGGGATCAATCCAAGAAGAAGATATAACAATTATAAATATATATGCACCCAACATAGGAGCACCTCAATACATAAGGCAACTGCTAACAGCTATAAAAGAGGAAATCGACAGTAACACAATAATAGTGGGGGACTTTAACACCTCACTTACACCAATGGACAGATCATCCAAAATGAAAATAAATACGGCAACAGAAGCTTTAAATGACACAATAGACCAGATAGATTTAATTGATATTTATAGGACATTCCATCCAAAAACAGCAGATTACACTTTCTTCTCAAGTGCGCACAAACATTCTCCAGGATAGATCACATCTTGGGTCACAAATCAAGCCTCAGTAAATTTAAGAAAATTGAAATCATATCAAGAATCTTTTCCGACCACAACGCTATGAGATTAGAAATGAATTACAGGGAAAAAAACGTTAAAACCACAAACACATGGAGGTTAAACAATACGTTTCTAAATAACCAAGAGATCAGTGAAGAAATCAAAGAGGAAATCAAAAAATACCTAGAGACAAATGACAATGAAAACACGACGATCCAAAACCTATGGGATGCAGCAAAAGCAGTTCTAAGAGGGAACTTTATAGCTATACAAGCTTACCTCAAGAAACAAGAAAAATCTCAAGTATACAATCTAAACTTACACCTAAAGGAACTAGAGAAAGAAGAACAAAAAAAACCCAAAGTTAGTAGAAGGAAACAAATCATAAAGATCAGAGCATAAATAAATGCAATAGAAACAAAGAAAACAATAGCAAAGATCAGTAAAACTAAAAGCTGGTTCTTTGAGAAGATAAACAAAATTGATAAACCATTAGCCAGACTCATCAAGAAAAAGAGGGACAGGACTCAAATCAATAAAATGAGAAATGAAAAAGGATACGTTACAACAGACACCGTAGAAATACAAAGCATCCTAAGAGACTACTACAAGCAACTCTATGCCAATAAAATGGACAACCTGGAAGAAATGGACAAATTCTTAGAAAGGTATAACCTTCCAAGACTGAACCAGGAAGAAACAGAAAATATGAACAGACCAATCACAAGTAATGAAATTCAAACTGTGATTAAAAATCTTCCAACAAACAAAAGTCCAGGACCAGATGGCTTCACAGGTGAATTCTATCCAACATTTAGAGAAGAGCTAACACCCATCCTTCTCAAACTCTTCCAAAAAATTGCAGAGGAAGGAAAACTCCCAAACTCATTCTATGAGGCCACCACCACCCTGATACCAAAACCAGACAAAGATACTACAGAAAAAGAAAATTACAGACTAATATCACTGATGAATATAGATGCAAAAATCCTCAACAAAATGCTAGCAAACAGAATCCAACAACACATTAAAAGGATCATACACCATGATCAAGTGGGATTTATCCCAGGGATGCAAGGATTCTTCAATATACACAAATCAATCAATGTGATACACCATATTAACAAATTGAAGAATAAAAACCATATGATCATCTCAATAGATGCAGAAAAAGCTTTTGACAAAATTCAACACCTATTTATGAGAAAAACTCTCCAGAAAGTGGGCATAGAGGGAACCTACCTCAACATAATAAAGGCCATATACGACAAACTCACAGTAAACATCATTCTCAATTGTGAAAAACTGAAAGCATTTCCTCTAAGATCAGGAACGAGACAAGGATGTCCACCCTCAGCACTATTATTCAACACAGTTTTGGAAGTCCTAGCCACAGCAATCAGAGAAGAAAAAGAAATAAAAGGAATACAAATTGGAAAAGAAGAAGTAAAACTATCACTGTTTGCAGATGACATGATACTATACATAGAGAATCCTAAAAATGCCACCAGAAAACTACTAGAGCTAATCAATGAATTTGGTAAAGTTGCAGGATACAAAATTAATGCACAGAAATCTCTTGCATTCCTAAACACTAATGATGAAAATTCTGAAAGAGAAATTAAGGAAACACTCCCATTTACCACTGCAACAAAAAGAATAAAATACGTAGGTATACCTACCTAGGGAGACAAAAGACCTGTATGCAGAAAACTATAAGACACTGATGAAAGAAATTAAAGATGATACCAACAGATGGAGAGATATACCATGTTCTTGGATTGGAAGAATCAATATTGTGAAAATGACTATACTACCCAAAGCAATCTACAGATTCAATGCAATCCCTATCAAATTACCAATGGCATTTTTTACAGAACTAGAACAAATCATCTTAAAATTTGTATGGAGACACAAAAGACCCCAAATAGCCAAAGCAGTCTTGAGGGAAAAAAACGGAGCTGGAGGAATCAGACTCCTTGACTTCAGACTATACTACAAAGCTACAGTAATCAAGACAATATGGTACTGGCACAAAAACAGAAACATAGATCAATGGAACAAGATAGAAAGCCCAGAGGTAAACCCACGCACCTATGGTCAACTAATCTATGACAAAGGAGGCAAAGATATACAATGGAGAAAAGACAGTCTCTTCAATAAGTGGTGCTGGGAAAACTGGACAGCTACATGTAAAAGAATGAAATTAGAATACTCTCTAACACCATACACAAAAATAAACTCAAAATGGATTCGAGACCTAAATGTAAGACCAGACACTATAAAACTCCTAGAGGAAAACATAGGAAGAACACTCTTTGACATAAATCACAGCAAGATCTTTTTTGATACACCTCCTAGAGTAATGGAAATAAAAACAAAAGTAAACAAATGGGACCTAATGAAACTTCAAAGCTTTTGTACAGCAAAGGAAACCATAAACAAGATGAAAAGACAACCCTCAGAATGGGAGAAAATATTTGCAAACGAATCAACAGACAAAGGATTAATCTCCAAAATATATAAACAGCTCATGCAGCTCAATATTAAAGAAACAACCCAATCCAAAAATGGGCAGAAGACCTAAATAGACATTTCTCCAAAGAAGACATACAGATGGCCAAAAAGCACATGAAAAGCTGCTCAACATCACTAATTATTAGAGAAATACAAATCAAAACTACAATGAGGGATCACCTCACACCAGTCAGAATCGGCATCATCAGAAAATCTACAAACAACAAATGCTGGAGAGGGTGTGGAGAAAAGGGAACACTCTTGCACTGTTGGTGGGAATGTAAATTGATACAGCCACTATGGAGAACAGTATGGAGGTTCCTTAAAAAACTAAAAATAGAATTACCATATGATCCAGCAATCCCACTACTGGGCATATACCTAGAGAAAACCATAATTCAAAAAGACACATGCACCCCAATGTTCATTGCAGCACTATTTACAATAGCCAGGTCATGGAAGCAACCTAAATGCCCATCGACAGACGAATGGATAAAGAAAATGTGGTACATATATACAATGAAATACTACTCAGCCATGAAAAGGAACGAAATTGAGTCATTTGTTGAGACGTGGTTGGATCTAGAGACTGTCATACAGAGTGAAGTAAGTCAGAAAGAGAAAAACAAATATCGTATATTAACGCATGTATGTGGAACCTAGAAAAATGGTACAGATGAACCGGTTTGCAGGGCAGAAGTTGAGACACAGACGTAGAGAACAAATGTATGGACACCAAGGGGGGAAAACTGCGGTGGGGTGGGGATGGTGGTGTGCTGAATTGGGCAATTGGGATTGATATGTATACACTGATGTGTATAAAATTGATGACTAATAAGAACCTGTAGTATAAAAAAAACAAACAAAAAAAACTAATACTAAACTTTCTTTGGGTTATTTTTATGGAAATATGTTAATATAAATGTTTCAGACATTACATGAAATTTCTAAAAGTCTTACGTGTTCTTGTATAATGTTATAAGTCATAATTCTAGTTATTACTTTAAAATGTATATCTCAGAAATAACTAAATGTCCTTGTTAATTGCATTATTATGAACTTTCATCAAATCTTTAACCGTGGTCATTTTTAAGTCTTTTGTCATTTACAGAGAGTTCTGGGTGTACTCTGATGCTTTTGCAAAAATGTTCCTATAAAATGGTTTCATCTTCAAGGAATTCATGGAAAAGACTCTGACAAGTACAGGTTTCTGGTAACTGACTATACTGCTGAACTGAATGAATAAGCATTTTCAGAACTCTAATGGAAAACTGATGAAGTCATAAAAGTGCTAACAAAAGATCAAGATGAAAAAAAATTAATTACATGGGACTGAGTGAACTGATGAGGATGATTATAATTTTTGTGACTTTCTGTTTGAATAAAAAAAAAAAAAAAATCCCAGAATGACTCAGAGGCAAAAAGTATACAAATCAATTTTCACTGCAAAGTAAAGGAGCTGTTACAGTGGAGGATTACTGGACTGAATGTCAATATTATGACAAAGTATGAGTGTGTTTCGTGTTTGGTAATTGCAATGATTGTTGCTTTTGTTGTGGTCATCCATTTACAATGTTTGGTATCAGTTTATTTATCTCTTGTAAAAATAAAATACAGTGTGTGTGTGTGGAAAAAAAAAAAATGGTGGTGATGATTCCACAACTCTATAAATTTACTAAAAATTGAACAGTACTGTATACTAAAAATGGTGAATTTTGTGGAATGTAAATCATACCTCAATGAAGCTGTTTTTGAAAAGACGAAATACAAAAAGTCAAAAGGAGGTCCATATGGAAAGTTGTTAGGTAGTGAGAAACATCTTTAGAGTGAAAGGGTAGCTCCCTGGATGGTTATATTTGATTCCCAAATGTTGGCTTACCGTGACGTCATCGGTTCTTTGACTCGGTTTTAAAATGGGATAACTTGGACTCTCCACATTCTAGAATGTAGGAAATGTCATTTACGATGATCACAATGGTTCTGATGAATCCCCACCCAGTCATCCAGTGCCTCAAATACTTTTGAGAATAAGGGATAAATAAGTTAATAACATGGATTCTGTGAACTCTGATACCCTAGGAGCAGGAGTGGGGGAGTAGATGGAGAGCACGATGATTATTTCTGCTGCCCCAGCTACCATGTTTGGATGTCATTCGACCATCATGTATTCATAAATCATATAGTCTCATCTCCAGTCCAACAGGGATGGGGTCCCTGCTCACTTGAAGGCAGGTCTCCGCATTTTCTCTAACATAACGTGTTACCATGCACGCTGTCTGACCTGTGATCCTCTGTGCCCGCCTTCTTCTGAACTCCTCTTCTAGAAAACTGTCCTCCTACCCCTGCCTCCCCATCACCACTCCAACCAGGTTATATTCTGACTGTAGCTGTTCCCTAGAGATGGGAATGTGTCCTTAGCAAGGCTATTCAGACACCTTCCCTGGGATTTCTGGGGGTGGGGCGGGGAAGAGGAGGGGGAAAGAGAAGGGGGAAGTAGAAGAGGAAGGGAAAAGAGAAGGAAGTGGAAGGGGGAAGAAAAAGGGAAGACAAGACCTTCCTCTCTGGCAGAGAAACTGGAAAAATGTGAGCCTGGCGGCTGCCCAAGACTCAATCCTAACCGAGCGCAGAAAGCTGGTTTGAGGGAGGGAACCAGGAAGGCCCCTGATTCCAGGGATCCCAGAGGCCCTGACACCCTTTTAGCACAGGATTTGGCATCACATGAGCCAAGGCACTCCCCCTTCTTTCCTAAGCTAGTTCAAGTTGAGTTTCCGTCACTTGCAATCTAAGAGTACTGACAAATCCTTTGGTGCCTTGTCACCTAGTCGATCTTGCTCAGGCACAAAATGCCTGAGATGCCACCTCAGATGCCGCCATAAAAGAGGAGCCTAGAACCTCAGCAGCACTGCTGCAGCTTGCATTTCTGTCTGTTCGGCTCATTTCTGAAGTCAGTAGCTCAATTCACTTCATGAACCTACGGAACTGAAATACACACTCTCCAGAGTTTAACTGGGCTGAATACAATGGGGGACCTATGAGGTCCCCTCGGAACCCACAGGTTAGGGAGGGCATATTGATCACTCATTTGTTTGGCTGTTAGGTGCTCCTTGATCTGGCAGCACCGCCTCACCCACTTCCACCTCCAAGCACTCCGTTCTTTCTTCACCACAGAAGACCTGGCCAGCAAGCCCCACCTTCTGGGCTATTTCCATCCTGAAAATATGAATAGCTCTTTGGCTCTCCTACAGGAACCAGCCAACAAGGAAAACAATCATGAGTAACTGGAAATGAATAGCATTAGACTTTTATAAACCCTCACGAAATAAAAAGCCATCCAAACAGCTGGGTCCTGAAGAGACCCAGTGCTGCGGCTAAGGATGAAGAAGGAAACTTCAGGACAGCTGGGGACAAGGAGAGAGGGGCAGACAGCGGGGGAGCTGCCCTGGAGTAGGGGGTTGCAACGCTGGGGTTCAGCTGGACCAGGAGACCTCGCGGCCCAAGGATAATGCTTGGAGCAGTTAATCCTTGAATATCCCTCTCACTCACGCTAATTTATTCTAAACAAGACACCTGGAAGAGAAGCCCAACACAGTGGTTCAGTCACCACGGCTTCACTCCCCAGGGGCTATGCCAACCTGGATTAGCCACACTACTGTCCTGGCAGCGCAGATGGAAAAGCCTTCCAGATCCCTTCCAGTAGAAGCTCCAGACTGCTCCATGCCTGTGCTCTGTGGGGTGCCTAGAACTGCCTGCCCAGTGAACACGAACTCCTGTTGACTGAATTTGATACCCTGGACCTTCTACCTTTCAATTTTCAACGCTTTGCTGTGTTTAGGGATAAGAAGAAAACAGCATTAGCATAAAGGATGGGGAATGCTTCTATCAACTGCTACAAAGATTTAAAACACTCTCCCCCCCACCCTGGGCGCCACGCATATCCACAAACTCACAGAGCTTGCACGTGATCCTACGAGGGTCTACAGAGTACAAATATCGTGCCTACTCAAGAACTTGCAATTTAAGAGGAAAAATAAGAAACCTATACTGTTTTATTTACTCATATACACTGAATACCAACTCTGGGCCAAGTACATAGGGGATGCAGAAATGGGGCCCATACACAATCCCTGCCTACAAGAAAGAAAAATAGGCCCATGTAGATGAATGCATTTGCATGAAAGCAGAGAGAGACAGACTTGTAAACCAAGAACACAAATATCCATTATTCCATGTGTAATCAGTTTGTGATGAAGCTTTTGAGCTACTGTACTTCTCTAAGGAAACACTGAAAGCTAAGGGCAAAATTCCAGATAACTGGGTAGAGATGCAGGGAAGCTTAATCAAGCATCCATCTATTGAGGGCATTCTACGTGTCAGGTGGTTACTGGGGTTACGGGACCTACAATGACATATTACTTAGACCAGTGCTGTCTAATACTGTAGTCATTAATCACACGTGGCCACTGAGCATTTAGAACGTGGCTAGTGCAAGCTGACATGCACTGTAAGTGGAAAATACACAACGGATTTCAAAGACTTACTATGAAAAAAGAATGTCAACTATATCATTAATAGGTTGACTGAATATATGTTGATAGTATTTTGGATAGCCTAGATAAAATAAATTATTACGATTAATTTCATTTGCTTCACTTTCCTTTTTGTGCCTACCAGAAATTTTTTTTTAATAAATTTATTTATTTTATTTATTTATTTTTGGCTATGTTGGGTCTTCGTTGTTGCGCGTGGGCTTTCTCTAGTTGTGGCGAGTGTGGGCTACTCTTCGTTGCAGTGTGTGGGCTTCTCATTGCGGTGGCTTCTCTTTTTTTTTTTTTTTTAAAGTATTTGTTTATTTATTTATTTATGGCTGTGTTGGGTCTTCGTTTCTGTGCGAGGGCTTTCTCTAGTTGTGGCAAGCGGGGGCCACTCTTCATCGCGGTGTGCGGGCCTCTCACTATTGCGGCCTCTCTTGTTGCAGAGCACAGGCTCCAGACGTGCAGGCTCAGTAGTTGTGGCTCACGGGCCTAGTTGCTCCGCGGCATATGGGATCTTCCCAGACCAGGGCTCGAACCCGTGTCCCCTGCATTGGCAGGCAGACTCTCAACCACTGCACCACCAGGGAAGCCCGCGGTGGCTTCTCTTGTTGCAGAGCACGGGCTCTAGGCGCAAGGCTCCAGAAGTCGTGGCACGCAGGCTCAAAAGTTGTGGCTCAAGGGCTCCAGAGCGCAGGCTTAGTAGTTGTGGCGCACGGGCTTAGTTGCTCCGCGGCATGTGGGATCTTCCCCAACCAGGGCTCAAACCCGTGTCCCCTGCATTGGCAGGCAGATTCTCAACCACTGCACCACCAGGGAAGCCCTAGAAACTTTTAAATGACTTACGGTGGCTTGTATTTGTGGCTTGCTTATATTCTATTAGGCAGTGATGATTTAGATTTTCCTTTCAAGGACTGATGACAGCATCCAAATAACAATACCAGCATTTTCTTATTACTTATAAGGCAGGCACAAAATTAAGAAAAAATGTACATGTTATCATGTTTAATATTCACTTACTACCAAATCATAAAACTTAGATCTAGTAAATCCTGCAAGCTGATAATGGTTGAAAGTTAGTTTAAAAGATTCACTCTGCCACATGAAGAAGGAATGATTAATCAACAATTTTATTTCAAAACTGGCAGACTTCTATGCAAACTATTACTCTGTTATATATGGTTCAGAAAACATATCTATTTTTCTCTACCAACAGTTGGACAATTTTCCAAAGGATTCAACAGGGAATTTAACTTCTCCTTCATTCTAAGTATCACCATCTTCATCTTAACCACTATGTTACTGCTCTGTGCCTAGATGATGACTGAAACAAGGCAAGTTGTCTGGTGAGACTGAGGAATTTGTTAATACAGTTGGGAAGAGGACTGGTCACGATTAAAGGAAATGTGTCTTTACATTGTCCACATTACCCAAGGATATAAAGAAGGACTAAATGGAGGAATGATAACACAGGGAAACATAGTTCTGAACTACACAGAAGATGCCCGGCAGATGTGTTTCAGTGACATATGGGGGCAACCCGTCTTTATAGCTATAGATTACAATGGCAGGTACAATCATATTGGCCAACCTATCAGCAGTTCTTCAGAGGTAGGATGATAAGGAACATGATAACATTAGCAATAGTAATAACAGCCACAATAGCTATCATTTATTTAAATTATTATTTTGCAAAATTTTATTTTACAAAATTTTATTTTATTTTTTTTACTATTTAATTATAAGTGAGTATTATCTCATTTAATGCTCACACCACTTTGAAATTAGATGCTATTGCTTTTATTCTCAGTTTCAAGATTAGGAAATTGCAGCCAAGAAAGTTTACTTAGCCAAAGTGGCACAATTTAAAAATGGAGAAGGCTGGATTCAGATTCAGCTCCCAAGCCCAAAATACAACACTGGGCTGCATATTAGACAACACTAGTAATTAAAAAAAAAAAGTCTGGCCAACAAACCAACCGTTTTACAACTTCAAAAAAATTTAGTTGTCTTTAAAGGTGGAACAGTCCTCAGATCGGCCGCTGGCACATACAGAGCTCCCCCTAGGAAGTCTGAATGGACCAATATGAAAAAAGGCATTCCTTCTGGCTGTCTGTCCTCACAACATTCCAGGGAAAGGTGGCATTTTTATTTCTTTGTCATTTTAACATATGCAGCATACGCATAATGAATAAATCTAATGAACTCACCAGTCAGAAAAATCCTTTTCCATATAGCTTTGCTACAGATACCGAGTCAATAACAGAAAATGTAAAGATAATTACAGACAAGTGAAGTGGCTATTTTTATACTCAGCTGAGCTGGCAAACTACAGATTACGGCGGAGGTTTCCACAGTTTAGCAACAATATGGAGGAGCAGAACTTCGAGATATTTAGATGCTTCCCCATCATTAGGACATTTCTGTTCCTTAAGAAATTATTCTAATGTCCTGTATAACACCTCTCTCCAAGCTATAAAACAATGAAATACTACAATGCTTTACGACAATTAAAAGCACCAATATCATAATAAAAGTGTATCTTAAAACAATCACCAGCGAGACAGTAATGGGGCGGTGGGGGGGGGGGCAGGTGACATTTGTTCTGGAAGCCACACATAGAAGCACCCGCAGCCGGCAGGCTGCCACCTCAGATATCACCAGGATAGGGTGAGCTACTCTTTCTGTTTCTTTTGCCACCGTGGATATAAACACCCGCTTGCAATGTAATGAGAATCAAACGCGCTTTGTTCCTAGCAGTATGCACTTAAAATAATCAGGGGTTGTTTTAAAGGAGAAGAAGAAAGCAAGCTTGTTGCCAAACAAGGCACAAACAGTAACAGCCGTCAACAGATTGGCCAGGAGACAGGCTGGGACAGGAGGCATTCTGAAGAAATCTTGTTCTAGCTTTGAGAGACTCCAGAGGAAAAGCAATAGAAAAAGTCAACAAACAGCACACCAACATGGTGTAAAGTTGTAGAGCATAGAAAGAATCTAGTTACTGAGGAGATGATCAAGATTTCTGACTGGATGTATACAGAAGGTTAGTGGCAGAAATGAGTTTTTTCTTTTAAAAAAAAAAAACCTCCTAGGAAATCCCAGATGGTATACAGATATGGGTTGGTTTCCATGCCTATATTTTCAAGTTTTTCCCAATTTAAAAAAAGCTCATAGGAAAGAAATGTGAAACTTTTTTCTCAAAAGAGAAAAATGATACAGCCCCAAAGAAAATTAAGGATTTTTTTTTTTTAAACAAAGATTCAAGAAGGTTCTGAGAGTATTCGAAGCAGCTTGCATCCATGACGAATGTGGATTGGGCCTGAAATAAGATTCAGCTTGAGAGAGAATGGTAGACTACTCCCCACACAGCCCTGGGCGAGGCCTTCCTGACATGGTTCAATGCGGGACCTCAGGGCCCTACATATATTTGTGGCCCTTGAACAACACAGGTCTGAACTGTGCAAGTCCACTTATATGTGACATTTTTTCAATAAATAGATTGGAAAAATTTTGGGAGATTTGCGACAATTTGAAAAAACCCACCAAAGAACCGTGTAGCCTAGAAATACAAAAAAAATTTTAAATGGTATGTCATGAATGCATAAAATGTATAGATACTAGTCCATCCTTACATAGGCATAACGTGAGTGATATTTAATATAAAATAAATGTGTTAGTTTTCTTACTGTTTTGTAACTTTGCTGTCAAAGAATTATATTACTGTAGAGTATGCCTCTGTCTCTCATAACTGGAGAATCTGCATATCAGCCTATCATCACAGGTAAGTGGTTTTTTAAAAAATGGAAAGATGTTTCCAATACTGTATTATTAATGTGACTGTAATACCATATGTCATAAAATTTTATCAAGATTCATTCATTAGTGTATAGGCTACACTACCATGAAGCAATTGTATCGACGACACTAGGCTACCATAAAGCAATCACATGGCCACTTCTTCCTATAAATATGAATTTTTTTCACATCTTTCCATTTTTGATGTCTAGTGTTAGTAATACGCATAACATCTACAGCGTTTTGTATCATAAGACAATACCGGTGTAGATACTGACAGACAATTCATCATATAAACAGACAACGTAAAGTTACAGTATCAATACATACAGTACAGTATTGTAAGTGTATTTTCCTTACACTATTTCCTTAACATTTCTTTTTTCTAGCTAACTTTATTGTAAGACTACAATACATAATATACATAACATACAAAATATGTGCTAATCGACTGTTCACCTTATCAGTAAGGCTTCTGGTCAACAGTAGGCCATTAGAAGTTAAGTTCTGGGGGAGTCAGAAGTGATACATGGATTTTCAACTTGGTGGGAGGGGGAATCCCCCTGACCCCCCTCACCGTTCAGGGGTCAACTGTGTTTTCCTTCTGGCTGCCTTTGGCAAGGAAGAAAGAAAAAGCAACCCATCAGTCCATGAGCCTTGCGGCTCACCAGTTCCCACGTCCTCTGGGACGTAGCTGGGAGGGGGCTACTGCGAACAGGCTGCTTCTCCCACCAGTGAAATGACTGTGGGTCAAAACATGCACCGAGGGGGCCTCCCTGGTGGCGCAGTGGTTAAGAATCTGCCTGCCAATGTAAGGGACACAGGTTCAAGCCCTGGCCCGGGAAGATCCCACATGCCGTGGAGCAACTAAGCCCGTGTGCCACAACTACTGAGCCTGCAAGCCACAACTACTGAAGCCTGCACGCCTAGAGCCCGTGCTCTGCAATGAGAAGCCACGACAATGAGAAGCCCGCGCACCGCAACGAAGAGTAGCCCCTGCTCGCCGCAACTAGAGAAAGCCAGCGCGCAGCAACGAAGACCCAACACAGCCAAATATTAATTAATTAATTAATTAATTAAATTTTTTTAAAAAATGCACCGAAAGTTAGCACTCCCGTTCACTTTTGAAAAGCGATCAGTCACCAGCAGGTCAACTCTCGTAGGAGGCGATGGTCAAGTTATGTGAGCATTCTCATCAAACTAGGAGGCTCAGCATAGAACTTGTTAACTCACTGACAAAGCCTGACAAATAGATTTGTTTATGTGGGTCTCGCCCAGCAGGATGCTAGGGGACTGGGTTCCAGTTCCTTTTCCAACCATCAGATGGCATTTTCAATGCCATCTGCCCCACCCAGGACTCCCCACTAGTCTCCAACACAGCTTGTCCAAGTCTATACCAGTCTTCTTCACTGACAACAATTATCATTAGCTCCATGTGGGGCTCCCAAGGTCACTGTCTACATCCGAGAGAAACAGAAATGGACAGCATCTAGAAGCCCTGTGCCAAGAGCAGCCAGAGCTAGGGTTCACATCTAGCTTTGCCTCTTACTGACTGTGCCACTTTCCAAGGGGTCACTTCTCTTCCCTAGACCTCAGTCTCCGCTGTAAAATGAGTTCCCACCGCCATCCCATTCCAACCACTGGAGCCGTGTGCCCCAGTGGAGTGAGAACGTGTTAACCTCTTTAAAACTCGAAGCCCCATGAAGGCAGGCAGGCAGCTCATCCCTGGATCTTCTGTCTACTGCCCAGTGACTCCACCAACACGTGCTGTGCTGCTCAAGGGGGATCGGACACCGCGTGAGCCGGCCCGCACCTCCGGAAGCTGCCAGCCTAGGAGCAAAGTGACTGGAGCCAAGACGGCGCTCAGTTCAATTAAACCAACTCGTTGAAAGAACCTGCATCATTCACCCTGTAACAGGTAGGCCCGCATCCCTCTTGGCCCCATTATTGGCTGAAGAGACGGAGAATGTCGCCTAAGATGGAGGGACAGAACAAGCTCCTGAGCATGGTCGACGATGGCAGTACCTTCTCCCAGCACCTGCTGCCTCCCACAGAAGGGCGAGTTCCTCTGGAAAAGCAGGCTTCCAGCTGAGGGCCAGCTCCCCAACTAGGAAACGTGGTCCTGTCTTCCTCGAGCCCCTTTGGAGGCAGCCCCATAGGCTAGGAGGCCGAGATGAGAAGCACAGAACAGAGAGCCAGTCAGGATATTCCCCCCACCTGGCTGAGCAGTCAGAGATCGACCCCCGTGAGCTTAGAAGTGTCGTGGGCTGGACCCAGGGACATCTCAGTTCCCTCCCGCAACAGCAAAGGGAGGAAACTGCTGCCACCTGGAAAGCAGAAAACGGTACAGGTCCAATGCTAGACCAAGAAATGTTGTCCCTGGGGTGAGGAACTCATGACCCAGCCTTAGAATCCATCACATCTCTGCGAAATAGTCATACGACAGGTTCGCTTTTTATTACTTCTAAATAGCATCTTACTGCATCCAATAGAAATAGTTCCTAAAAATGGTCAGTGGTATGTAGACTGGTTAGTAGAGCAACTAGAGACTGGTTTTCCTACTGAGGGTATAAAACCCACAATTATTACTTTTCACTCGTGTATGATAGGTTATCAGGTCTGGGGAACAGTGGCACATGATAGAAAACAGACCCCCTGTCATTGTACTCCTGATCCTTATAAGGTGGCTGTTAAAGGTAAACAGGACAAAGGCAACAAGATTTTCTAGGTACATTCAATAGATCTTGGGTTAACCCGGGGATTCCAAAGAGGTTCATAATTGGGCTTCACACAGGGACTTCCATGAACCTCTTGAAACTGACAAAGATTACAAATGTACGGCATCATTTCATATAAGTGAGTTTCCCCCTAGGAAAAGTGGTCCAACACCTGCATCCAATTTGCAAAAGTGTCCATCTTTGACTCAAAAATATTTAAGAATCACTGCTAGATGGCCTGCCTCGGTTTGCAAAATGAACTCCTCTTGGAGGAAAACACTTGACTCTGTGCTGCCCTGGAGCAAAGGAAGCTGCTCAGCCTTTTACTCCCCACCAGTGAGCTCTGCCAGAGCTTTTTTTTTCCTGGCTGGGTTTCTGTCACTTCAGCCAGCAAAGGGAACTGGACAGACGTAGTGAAAGTGAAAAGAGAGAGATGCTGCTGGGCTGTTAATTCTAGAGTCATGTAGCTCTTTAAAAAGAAAACATTCTGGATTCAGCAAACTGAATTCATCTAGTAAGCAAAGAAAAAAAAACCAAAAGACTGATACTGCTCTTACCAACTGCAATACTTAACAAGGATAAGAAAAGTTGAATTGAGGTTTAAAAGTAGTAATTGATTTTGAGGGAAATTGATAGAGTAGAGGATGAATTGCTTATGTTTGGTTACTTGATGATAAACTTTGGTGTTCACTAAATGTCAATTTAAGAAAAAAATAAAGGAAAAAAGTATATATTTTCTTCCACTGTAGAATACACTTCTTGGACTGCAATCAACTTTTCTCACAACTGGATTCCATTCATTTAGAAGCAGGGATGGATAAGCCATGAACTCCCAAAGGTTGCCCCTCACCCAGGGGTGACCAATGGTTGTGGAATTTATAAGGCAAGACACTATTTCCAGTGAATGCCATTTACTACAGAAAGAACTGGACTAGGTCCCAGGTAAGGTTAAATGAGGTGAGACCCATCACACAAAACCAGCTGGTGAAGCAGTTAAGACACAGTATCTGCTCCAAAGGGTGGATAGGGCAGAAAGGGGTTTCTTAACTATAGGTAAGAGAACTGAGGCTTAGAGAGGTGGTGTGACTTGCCCGAGAAAGGAGAACTACATCTTCTGAACTTCAACCTTAGCATTTTGCTAACTACCTCTACTCCTCGGCCTTTTGATTACTGTTTAAATTCTCTTCTAGACTCTGAAAGCTCAGTATCTGATGACCACCCTTAAGGACTTTATGGCCCTGGGTGTGTGTGTGGTGGTGGGGGGGGTGTAGTTCAATGTTAACCACCTACTATGTGACAGATACTCTATTGGACACAATATAAGATTGAAGAATGAGGCACACTTCAAAGAGAAAAATGTTTTGTTTTAAAACAAATAGCTAAGTCTGTACAGTTACTTATTAAAATATTGACTAAATTGACTAATAACCAGTGAGTCTGATATCAAAGGCTAAAGCAGTCTGTTCATTGTAGATGGCTAGAGTTGGGAAACTGAGGTTTGATTAACAACATTTCTCTTTCGTTAAACCAACACTTTTCAGCTCGTGGGTAGCACTAAAACAAAAAGAAATAATCTCTAAATCATGCAGCATCTTAATGACTTTTTTAAAAGGATACCATCAGTATCATATACCTATATAAATAAATAATGGGGGAAAAAATCTAGAATCCTTTTCCCTATCACTTATTTAAAACATACCCAAGAGGCCTTTGATATATTCAGCTTTGTTTTGTCAACTCCTATATTCATCATTTCTCCTACATAGAGGAAATCCAGTTGTCTTTTAGCAAAATAATGCACGGCACTAACAGTGAATGTTTTCAGTACCATGAGTTAAGGATTTTATGATGTGACAGTTTTTAAGTATTTCTGGGTACACTACTATATATACTGGTTTCTCCTGGATCTTCAGATTAAGGTCACCATTCCCCCCAACCACAGAAAAAAGAAAACAACACCTCAGGATGAATGCACAAAATCAGAGCAATGATGAGTAAACCCTCTGCAACAATTCTGAGAAATGCACTTTCTATTCTTAGAAATTCAGTGTGGTGGGTGTTACTCGAGACCATTTCTAGTCTGTTTGGATCCTGTATGGAATGGAGAATGAACATCACTTGTTTATACATCTTCCACATTTAAAATGTGGGAAAGCTAAGGTACCAAGAAACGGAAAGATGGGTGTGCTTCTGAGCACCGTGTTACTTATGTTTTCTTCTGAATTCAGGTTTAGGTAAATGCTGCAGAAAAATATGAAGACACAAGTGCTTTGTGGGATAGATCACACAGATTTAAATAAAGTGCTTTGCGTATAAGAACCTGTGTTTTTATCCTGATGGAACCTGTAAATATGACATCTGGGGCACTCAATTACAGCTGGGAGAAGAGCCAGCACCATTTAGGATATCCAATATGTGCTAGGAGAAATTCTAAGTAGAAAAATCACAACAAAAAAGCATGAAATTCTTTCATTCAGCAAACATGTGAGTACTTACGGTACGTCAACAATGTTCTAGACGCTAGGGATTCAACAGTAAACAAAAAGAGACAAAACCCCTGTCTTCCTGGAGCACATATTCTAGTAAGGACAGACATACTACTAATATGAACCAAAGTAATACAAACTTCTGGCAAGTTTGAAGGCAATTAAGTGCCATGGAAGAAAATAAAGGAGAAAAGGGAATTCTCTGTGTCCAGTGGTTAGGAACTGGTGCTTTCACTGTTGGGGGCCCGGGTTCGACCCCTGGTCAAATAAATAAATAAATAAATAAATGGCTGAACAAATAAATAAAGGAGAAAAGAGCAGCAGGACATGCTGGAAGGGGGCGGCCAGGGAAGATGGGCTGAGAAGGTGATGTCTAAGTGAAGAGCTGAAATGTTGTCCCTGGGGTGAGGAACTCATGACCCAGCCTTAGGGTTGAGGGGCACAGCCCTGGAGACATCTAGGGGAAGAGCAGTCCAGAGAGTGGGAACAGTAAATGCAATGGCTCTGAGACAGGAGTGTGCCTGGCAATTTGAAGGAATAATGAGGAAACCAATGGGTTTAAATGCCTTGAACTGCTTCCAGATTATGAGGTTACAATTCAGGGCAAAATGTCATGAACACAGCCATATTTTCATACACACTTAGAGCAGGAATGTGCCTTTGTAAATGCATACTCAAGCCCCTTAATCTTTCCAAGTCTGAAGAAATGAGGAAGAGAAGGTACAGTGAGTAATCCAGGGTTACACCACCAGTGACTGGCCAAGAAAAGGCTTCAGCACTAGTATCCCAAACTCAGCCCCACACTTCTGTCTCATGCTCCAACTTTATAATTAAGAGGCACTCTTTATTTTTTTTTAATTGAAAAAACTAAAGAATCCAGCCAACTAACACTCTTAGAGCTAAAAATTGATCAATTTCACTTTTCATTCAGCAAATAACCAAGAGAGACCCTACATACACCCTACATATTGCTGAGGAAGGAATACTAAATGCATCATTACCTAGATCTCACTACCCAGCAATCAAATGTATAGGTGTGTAACAAAGAAACTACTCAAGGAAACATGTCTCAGATGTTGACTGCAGCACTGTACAGTAAAAAGTGGGAAAGATCAACTGTCCTCTGCAGAAAAAGTGTAACAGTGAAAAACCGGAAACTCAAATTTTCTCTTGGTGAGGAAAAGAGTATGCTATAATTTATTCATACACTAGAATTCTCTGTAGCAGCTAAAGTAAATAAGATCTACATGTACCTCAAACACATAATGACAAATTTAAAAATGCAAGCCGTGTGTATATAGAATCATGCCATTTAAGTAAAATGTTAAACACACAAGCTCTCGGATACAGTTTGCGGATATGTAATACCGAAGTACCAAACACCTTTGGGCACTCTGTAGACTGACTTCACATTAGTGGTTACCTGAGGATGGAGGCAGAGGAGGAAGGATGGATAAAATATTTCAGTTACAGTTTATTTTTAAGGGCCGGGGCGGGGCGGGGGGGGGGGGCGGGATATGAAGCAAGTATGGAAAGATTAGGAACTCAAACATAAGTAGTGGAAAAATGGAAGCCTTACTATGTTATGTTCCCTTTAGGTATGTTTGAAATTTTTCCTACTTTTATTTGGAAAAAAAGGAAGGAACAGAGAGACAGACAAAGCTCCTTCATCACATTCCAGTGACTCCAAGGCCGAGTTCCCCTAACTTGCACCGCTCAGGTTCTTCACCTTTAAAAGGTGAGTGATACTAGGTGTGCCTGCCTCAAAGATGCTATGGAAGTGGCAGTCTGGAGACAGAGCTTCGTTGTCAGATACACTACTAGCAGGCAGGGTCACTACATCACATCCCCATTGAATCTCCAGGGCCCAGCATCCATTACGTTATTTCAATTTCACAGATAATAGTAATAAGATTTTTCATCAGGGTTATAACCCTCCCTCCCTCCCCCCAAAAAGCCATAAAAACACATCTATGGAGTGTAAATGAGACAATACATTCATTACTGAAGCATTTCAATGCATGGAGACAGCCCAGAATGGGAGCACCTCTCCCAATCCAAGTTCTGCAAGCACTGGTTAAAAATTACAAGAACTGGAGAAATTTCCTCACATAAAATCTATTATCTTACAAGCGGAAGGGAAAAAATATGACACTGGTTAAGTAAGCATCATTAAGAAAGGATGATCTGATTACATCCATCAGTAATAAAACTCCCAGCCACACCTGTAAACAACGACTCTGCAGGCTGGGGACAGAGCAATCAAACTCCAGCCTCCTTGTGATACACTCTCTCTTTTCCAACTTTGTTCAGACCTCAAGGAGGTGAGACTCTCCTTGCTAAGATGAGCTTCTTTTAAGTCTCACTGATCAGTAAAACCAATTCCTCCCTCTGCCAGGCCCTGACGGTCTTGAGATGACATTCTCCAGAGAATTGGCAGGGCGCTCGGTAGTCTCCTCCCGCGGAAGGAAAAAAGAAACCCATCTAAGTCACCTGTGAGCCTGTGGCCAAGGGAAGCCGCTGGTTCAGGTGGGCGGCCTTGAGCCCGCAGATGTGCCCCAATCACTGGAAACAAAGTTGCGCTGAGCTGGGCTCCTTGGAGAAGCCCAAGCCTGGCTATAGAGCCCAGGCGCTGGGAGATCACTTGCAGCGCCTCCACTTTCCCCTGAGCTGCGTCTGCCGCGTCTGCTGTCTCTCCCGGCTCTGAGGCCCACCCCCCTCCACAAAAGCGGGGGACGAGGTCCAAACGCAAGGGAGAGCGTGAGCCCGGGGTGAGCAGATGTACTCTGCAAACTGCAGAAACTAAACCGCGGGCACAAAAACCTGCCGAGCCAGCAGCGAAGGGAGGGTGGGTTAGGGAGGGTGGGTTAGGGAGGGTACCCACCCTCCTGGGCAGAGGTTGGGGTAGATGGCGGGCGGGCGCCCCTCTCGCGCGCGGCTCCACATCCTCCCTCCTCCCAAAGTCCCAAAAGCTGCCCGAACTCCAGCATCTCTCCTCCCGGCCCTCCTCGGAGCTGCGGTGGGGAAAAGGACAGGCAGGACGGGGAGCGGGGTCAGTCGCAGGCCCGGAGTGGCCCTGCCAGCACCCCTGGGCCAGCGGAGGGCTCCCGGAGTCAGAAAAAGAACAATAGCGGACGCTCGGTCGCCGAGCCCTCCGAGTCTCCCGCTCGCGCCTTCCTCCCCAGCTCCTCCAAGTTCAGCGCGGAGGCGGGTCGAGCCCTGAAGCGGGGATCGGGGGGAGCCAGACGCAGGCGGGCCAGGCAGGTGGGACAGGGAGCCGACGCGGGGCACCCAGAACGCCCTGCCAGGGACCGGTCATTCATTCCCACCCGCGCTCCCGCCGCACCCACCCCTGCCCCAGCCGGCCTGCGAGTCGCGGGGCCCGGGAGGAGAAAACCCCGCTCCTAACTTGGCTCGTCCTCCCTTTCTGCTCTGACGCCCACCATCCTCCTCTTCCTGTGTTTCTCAGTCTGCCCTCAGCAGACAGTGGGCGGCCGGCGGGGACAGGGGACGGGTGGCGGGACCCTCGCTGCCACCCCGCCAAGCCACTCCGCCGGCGCGCCGTCCGCGCCTCCTGGCCGCCTCCCTCGTCCGAATCCCAGACACAAAGGCGGGTACCGGAGGCCGGGAGCCCGCTCCGGGGAGCCTCCCGACTCTCGGCGCCGCGCACTCACCCCATCTAGGCGGCGGCGGCGGCTCCCGGGCCCCGCTGGCTGCGCCACCCCGCCCGCCGCTTCCCCAGGAAAACGCGGCCGCCGGGCTCGCTTCCTGCTCCGCTTCCTGCGCCTCGGTCCCTCCTCCTCCCCCGCTGCGGGGGTCAGTGGGCGCCGCGGCTCCCGGGCTGGGCCGGCGGGGCGGGGCGGGGGCAGCACCACCACGTGGCCGCCCGGCGCCGGCCCCCGCCGACCCGGATCCCGCGGGAGCGGGAAGGGAGGTGCTAACCGTTCCCCTCCCCTTCCACCCCGCGCGGCCCCAAATTCCGCGAGTCAGGTGATCCGGACCTGCGGGAGGTACTCCCAGCCCGCGCGCCCTGGGCGTCCGCGGCTTGCTTTTAGTTTTCGACGGATCGTGGGATTCTCCCCCGTGGATCTTTCATCATCATCACCTGAAGTTAATGGAAACCACCGGTGCTCTGACCCCAGGGTTTAGGACGGATGAGATCCTGAATAGTATGCATTTCTGGTTAACGTCCAAAGTCGTTTGCGGTCGTGGGGTGTTTTAAAGTCGCTGATCCAAGCGCTTTCTAACCAGAATCAAATCGGTCATGTTTTCCAAAATTACTGAACAGAAAGTAAACTGGAACATGCTCGTAGTCTCTGGACTGAACCAGTTGGTTGGAATATGTTCGGTAACGCTCATCAGGTGGCAGGAGAAAACTACCAGCGTTAAGTATTGCTCGGAGAGTTAGGAAGGAGAAACCTACTGTCTGAACTGAGAGGCACCATGGGGAACGCCCTCCCTGCAGGGTGTGGGATGCAAAGGAGGCGCCGACAGCCCCTCTCCCTTCCCCAGCCCGCTGAGCCCGGCGTTTGAATCGTGATGGGCTCCTCCTGTAGTTCCAAGGATTTCAAAGCTCTCCACCTCCCATTAAATTTGGGACGGCTTTGCCGCTCATTTCGATCATGTTAACCAGCTGTGGCTTAAAAAGTCTTCTGATGAACCTAGGGGCAGGACAGGAATAAAAACACAGACGTAGAGAATGGACTTGAGGACATGGGGAGGGGGAAGGGTAAACTGGGACGAAGTGAGAGAGTGGCATGGACATATATACACTCCCAAGTGTAAAATAGATAGCTAGTGGGAAACAGCCGCATAGCACAGGGAGATCAGCTCGGTGCTTTGTGACAACCTAGAGGGGTGGGATAGGGATGGTGGGAGGGAGGCTAAAGAGGGAGGGGATATGGGGATACACGTATACATACAGCTGATTCATGTTGTTATACAGCAGAAACTAACACAACATTGTAAAGCAATTATACTCCAGTAAAGATGTTAAAAAAAGAAGTCTTTATTCACCAAAGCCCCTGTGTTCCCCCTGTTAGCTCTATGTCCTTTGCACAGGGCAGGAAGTTTTCTAGAATAAATAAGTGGTATGAGTCCTTTTTTTGGTGAGATCGACTCAATCAATTGATTTTTTTTTTAATTCCAACAAAACTGAAATTAACCTGAGTTCAGTTTATAATGTCTTGGTCAGATCTCCACGACCCCAGGTCAGACTTCGTCTGTACCCATGTCTCCCCCACCCATGGCCAAGCCAAGGGAACAGCCTGTCTTAGCTTTAACAGGTGACTTATCAAACAGAGAGCAAAAGCTGTGTAACTGGTTGCATGGTCTTCCCTTCCTAAATCATAGGTCAGAGATTCCTTAGAGAAGTGATGAAGAGCACGTTTAAAGCAAGATGTACACTCCTCTCCCTGTCTTTTATCCCTCTCAAATCACCCTCTAAAAGACACGTGAACTGGTAAACTTCTTTTTGGTTTAGTGCTGGCAATTTCCACAATACAGTTTTTCATTGCAGTTCATATGAATGGTGTAGCGTAGGGTATTTATCGGGAACAATACTGCCACGTGTGAGTTTTCTGTTCCCCTTTCAGCAGGTCAGTCTCATTCAAGTGGTGGCAGCCGGCAAGGTGGGCATTGGAACGGGGTACAGGGTGTACTGTGCTGCTTTGGAAAGTTAACATGTGTGTATTCTGTAGCTGAAGGAGTTAAAATATCAAACAAAACTGTGTAAGGCAGGGTCATCAGCCTTTTATTCATAGGGGCCCTGTCCCTCTTCTTTTTTTTTTTTTCTCTTCTACATGGCCAGGCCCTGTCCCAGCTACCTGCTTGGGGGCCGGTAGGCCCCTGTCAGTCCTGTGGCTCCCATAGGTGGCTTGTGTACTTATTCTCCTTAATTAATTAATTTATTTATTTATTTTAAATTTTAGAATTTTATTTATTTTTTTATACAGCAGGTTCTTATTAGTTATCCATTTTATACATATTAGTGTATATATGTCAATTCCAATCTCCCAATTCATCACACCACCACCACCACCACCCCGCCACTATTCTCCTTAATTTATAATCCCACCATCTACATTAGTCTGGGTGAGAGATGGTTGTGGACGGAAGGACTCATAGTTAATCCATGTGCCAAGACCCTTTACCAGCTCCCACCCTCCGCTGAAACTCAAACCACCTGCTTCAGACCACAGCTGACATTCTGCCACCTGCAGGGAGATTGGTGGTCAAGTATGGGGTTGAACACCCATACTTGACCACCAAGTGGTTTTATTGCCCAGGCCTTTTAGAAAGTGCTAATTGGGTTCAGGATACATTGAACACCACGCTTGGATGGAGAGCTGACCCACGTGAAAGGGTTTGAGAGATGGAAGCAAGGATAAAATGACCACATAAACTGCATAAAGTTGGTAGAACCTTTTGGGGATGAACAGCATGTTGAATTTCAGTAGGAGAAGTACCCCCAGATCAAAGCAACTGTGGTGTGATGTGCAATACTAGGAGTAATAAGAGCCAGGGGACCAGGTTTCCCGACCCTGGTGTTTGACTAACTTGCCATTTGAACTGCACCACGTGTTTGAATCTCGCCTGGCCCACTTTCCCAATCAGTAAAAGAGAACGTTGAATTACGTGGCCTCTAACATCCTAAGACCATTCTCTTAGTTTGAAGAGCCTTCACGAGCAACGTTGTCCCCACATGTTATGGCAAAGGGTCTGTTCTAGCAGGTCCTAATAGTGTTGCTATCCAGTACTTAGCAGGATCCATAAATGAAATTCATCAATTGGTAGGGCTCAATTTTCATTTTTGAAATTAAATAATATTACATTTCTTCTTTCTTGCTCCATCTCTCACCCATATCAGTTCTCCCCAGATTAAAACCTTCTTAAGTTTGAGAAACCAAAGCTAAGACTTGTTGGGATAAAAAGAAACTGTCCCTGAAGGAGGAGATAGAGATAGCCGAAAAGTACCAGAGTCAAAAAGTACCCCTCGCTCTTTGGTGTTTGGTCAGGATCTGACTGCATTTCTGGGTCTAGTGAGAGGCAGCATAATTTAGAGGAATGTGGTGATATTGGACCCAGTCCAGAGAATGGAACAAAAACACAATCAGAAGGTTGGAGAGAGATCATCTACGGGGAAAAGGCCAAATATTCATAGCAAAACCACCTTTTGTGTTTTCTTGACGATGTTTCCAAATAGGAGGAAACTGTGACATGGGAGAAATTAATACGTGTGGCATTGCTTTTCATAATTTAGTAAGACCATAGTAATAAAGTAGCATGCAAACACTGATTAGCCCATGGTTTCTCCACTTGCCAGGAAGCCAGCAGAAATTTCTCCAAGGGTAGGTTACTACCCTTTCCTTCTCAGTGACCTTGGGCACCTGATGGGGAGGGGAGGCTAAGATGTTTGGTAAAAATACATTCCGCAGCCCTGCATCAGAGCCCCGATTGCAGGAGTATGGCAGAGAAGCTAAGCATCTGAACCTTGACACTACAGACCTGAGAAGGTCTTAAGACTGTCTGGCCCATCATCTCCAATGAGGAATGGAAAGTCTGCAGAACTGTGCTGTCCAGTACGGCAGCCACTAGCCACGTGTGAACACCTGAAATGTCACTACGCTACTAGGCTACTGAGCATGTGAAATGTCACTAGTCCAAATTGAGATGTGCAGTAAATGCAAAATACACACCAAATTTCAAAGACTAAAAAAGAAAAATATCTCACAAATAATTTTTATATTGATTACACATTGAAATGCTGATATTTTGGATATATTAGGTTAAATATATTATAGACACTAATTTCAGTTATTTCTTTTTGCTTTTTAAAATGTAGCTAAGTAGAAAATTTTAAAATTACTATCTGGCTTACATTGTATTTCTATTGGATAGCACTGCTATGGGGGCTAATATTAGCAGCTAACACACACTTAGCATCTACTGTGTACCAGGCACTCTTCTAAGTGATATATACATTAACTATGGTGGTCATATACTTAATTATACAATCTGTGACACTTCTGAGAGTGAAGTAGAGCAGGCAAATGCTAAACCAGCCAGGATACCGGACAAAAGGCATAAACTGGAACTGTCCTGAGCAAACTGAGATGTCAGGCCCACCTAATGTTAGGTCAAGTTAATCCTTACATCAAACCTATAAGTACCATTATTATCCCCTTTGGGCATATGAGGGAACTGGGGCACAGAGAGATTAAGTAACTTGCCCAAAGTCACACAGCTGGGAAGTAGTAGTGTTGGGATTCAAATCAGGGCAGTCCAGCTCTCGAGCCTTCACTCTTAACTGCTGTGCACCACTGTCTGCTCAAGAGCTAAATATGGACAGAGGATTTAGTAGATGCCGTTTTCCTTAATTCTCACAGCAACTTGGACAGAGTATTATCCTGTTTTTACAGTGCAGAAACTGAGCTTTAAATAGATCCAGCAACTTGTCCAAATCCTAGAACCAGAAAGAATGGAGCCAAGAATCGAGGTTTGGGATGCCCGACTCCAGAGAGGGCCTCTTAATCGCCATGTCGTATTGCTTTCAGGCCACCTCTGTTTATAAACGACTCTCATATTGATCTCACTACTTCTCCCCGTTCTGGCGGAGGACTGGATAAGAGAAGATGAGAACCCAGGTGTCATCACCTTGGAACAAATACCAAAAACTCAATCTTCTTGGCCTCTCCTTTCTTGGAAGGAGCATTTTAAGATAATCCAAAGAGCCAGCCATGTGCCACATTGGTTGTTCTGCTGTGCATGTCAGAAATTCCAGAAAATATCTGCCATTGAGGCCGTGGAGGAGGGCATTGTGAGGAGCTCACAAACATCAATGAGGCAGTTGATTATCAAAAGGCTAAGAGCAGGGCTTTCCTGATGGCGCAGTGGTTGAGAATCTTCCTGCCAATGCAGGGGACACGGGTTCGAGCCCTGGTCTGGGAGGATCCCACATGCCGCGGAGCGGCTGGGCCCGTGAGCCACAACTACTGAGCCTGCGCGTCTGGAGCCTGTGCTCCACAACAAGAGAGGCCGCGATGGTGAGAGGCCCGTGCACTGCGATGAAGAGTGGCCCCCGCTTGCCACAACTAGAGAAAGCCCTCAGACAGAAACGAGGACCTAACACAGCCAAAAATAAATAAATAAATAAATAAGATTTTAAAAAAACAAAAAAACAAAAGGTTGTTCCTTTAAAAAAAAAAAAAGGCTAAGAGCAGGGTCTTTCACAAAGCTCCACAGTCAGAAGCAATAACATGGCATGTCCTTCCACAAATGTGCCAGTAGCAGCTTTTCTGGCTTCCTCTGCCATGGGTAACAATCTTAGCAGCCCCTTAGGATCACCTGCCATTAAAAATCACCAATTGCCTTGGCCTCATGCCTTAGAATACCGGTTAAAGTGGTCTGGTATGGGGCCCAGGCACTGGTATTTTATACTCCCTCCTTAGATTATCAACAAGTGGGACCTTGGCTGTCTTGGGTGTCCCAGCCGTGCCTGCAGCATCTGGATCTTGATTTAGCATCGCAAGTAAAGTGAGATTAGGTGAAGAGGGTGGGGCGGTTCTTGCAATGGACCTTACAAAAATTGATGCTCCAGAATGATCTCCTGATAGAGTGATTCTAAAACAAGCCACTGTTTTTGTTGGCCTGGTCCACTTGTTTTCTGTCATGGCATTAAAGCTGAGCTCCAGATTTTTGTCCTCTTTGTTGAGACGAACTTCTGCTTATGAGGTATTTTAATTCGTGTTTCTTCCTTATCCAAATAGTGCACCCATAACACATCTATGTCCTACTTTGGCTGATGAGTTATTTCGCATCTGTTACGGCTTCTTGTTTATGTTTTTCAAAGGCTTGGTAGCCATTTGGCTTCTGTTATTCATTTTCATGTTTCCATTTTTATTGCTTTCTTTAAAATCCTTAGAAGATGACGTGAAGTAGTTTGCTTCTTGTTTTCAAAATTTGTCTTTTGACTTTGCGAGAGAACACATTTTTAAGAGACACTTTCTACGGCAGACTGTTCGTGCTTAAGATATACAACTACACTACAGTGAAGATAATTTAACAAAATTCCACAAACCCCTTGTTTGCTTTGCCTTAATACAAATTCCTCAGTGATCTAAATATGTGCCGTAAGCAGGTTTCTCACATTCAAGGTGGAGGTTCTTCTAAGGTCAAGTTATCATTCTTCCTTCACCTACTTCAAGGAGAGTCCTGTAACTTTTTGTTCTAGATTTCCTGTTTGAGTTTCAGAACAGGAAGATTAAGGCCATGAAAATGTTCCTGACTATCCTATGTCATGCTGGAAGAGAGAGGCACAACCAGAGGGGAGCCAGAAAGATGTCTGTGAAGAGTCCTTCCCCAGAGCTGATGTGGGATGGGGAAGGGGCACAGAAGCCAGCAGAAGCAGGGAAAGAGGCCATGGTGACTGCCTGCCGTGGGTTCCCACAACCTTCAGGACACAAATGCCAAGATGACAAACTGACTTCACAATAATAGACCAATAAAAGGGAGGAGGGCCAGGTTCTGGTGTTAAGGATACCGAGGTCACCACTGGCCAAGTAGAGGGGAGTTTGTCCTTTTGAATTATGTAACAAGGAAGGGAGTTTTGGAGGCCCTTTGGGAAAACCAGGTCAGCATAGAGTTAGTCTGGGAAATTTGCCACCAAAACACCCAAGTCTCTGGGACAAAGAGGTGGAGGTCTGAGTGGGTCTCATATTTGCTTTGTGGGCTTCCAGCAAGTATTTTAAAACATTGCATTTAAACTGTGTGCCATAAGAGGACTCTCCATTCACATCCATCATAACACGCTCATATTAAGAAACGTAAATCAGGGGCTTCCCTGATGGCACAGTGGTTGAGAATCTGCCTGCCAATGCAGGGGACATGGGTTCGAGCCCCGGTCTGGGAAGATCCCACATGCCGCGGAGCAACTAGGCCCGTGAGCCACAATTACTGAGCCTGCGCGTCTGGAGCCTGTGCCCCGCAACAAGAGAGGCCGTGATAATGAGAGGCCCACGCACCGCGATGAAGAGTGGCCCCCGCTTGCCACAACTAGAGAAAGCCCTCGCACAGAAACGAAGACCCAACACAGCCATAAATAAATAAATAAATAAATAAAAATTAAAAAAAAAAAAAGTGGAATCTTTCCCTTAAGGAGCTTACAAGCTTTGGGGAGTATAAATAACTCTAAGTTATTAGAATGAGATGCGTTCCATTTAAAAAAAAAAAAAAAAAAAGAAACGTAAATCATGAGAACATTCAGTGTGTTCCCTCTCATCCCAGTTCAACTCCCTGACCACACTGCCTTCTGTTTCAAGTCTGCGCATTCTTATTTGCATGTTCGGTTCAGAGGGATGGAAAGCAATTCGAGGTTGGAGAGGCATCTTGGGGAAATTTTAGAATATTGTGTGTGAGGCCAGACCTGCAGAAGACCAGTGAGAACAGAGAAGCTGTATCTGGGCAGGAGCCCTCCCCGCGTGGCCTGGAGAGTGGGCTTCTCAGCCCAAAGCATTTGTCAGCTACTGGGCAGCAATCATGATTGACCTCTTCTTTTCTCTTCGTTTTCAAACATGGAGTAAAGATGAGAAATGAGAGAGTTTTTTTTAAAAAAACAAAAAAGAAGAAATACTGTCAGGTTGTGTGTTGAGCCCTGGCTTCTCCATTTACTAGTGCAATTTGGGGCAGATCACTTAATGTCTCTTGGCCTCAGTTTCCTCATCTGCAAAATGGGGATAATATTAGTGCCTGCCTTTTGAGATATTTTGGAAATTAAATAATTAATACATTGAAGCTTGTACAATAGTTCCCTGGCACAGAGTAAGAGCTAAATAGATAATATAAATAATTAACCTAAAAAATGTCATAGGATATAGTTTAAACACTTCTAGGGCACAATTTGCTAAATCTTTATGGAAAATTATTGGCTAATATGTAAGGTACAACATTGAACACACATAGTAAAAAGAAATATGAGATGTCCTTGACCTCCAACCTATTTGGAGAGATGACCTTAGGCATACATGGGCAAAGAGTCATCAAAAGAAAACAGCAAATGCCTTCATGTTGCTTTCTAGCTCTTTAGCACTATTCTGTGGCTTTGCCAAGCCATGTTGCCAGGCAAGCTGTGCCCTTGAAAATGCGAGGCGTACTATTCTGCTGAACTATTATGAAGCAGTGTGCTATGGGAACCAAAATATAAGTAAACCCACCTCCACCCACAGAGATTCCAATTCTAGAGTGCAGCCTGGATTGAAAATGACTATACTACGCAGCTTCCGCGCTAGTAAATAATGTGACTGAAACATCATGAGCATTGGAATCAGCTGCCTGTTACAGTGATAATGGTGCCTGTTATGAGGTAACAGTGGCTTTAACAAAATAGGGGCTTGTTTTTCTCGTATTCTGAAAAGTTGCTTTATTTAGATCAGTGGCTCAAGGTTGTCAGGTCTGAGGTCTCTGTGATTCTCTAGATTTTCCCCTCATTGTCAGAAGACAGCTTACCTGCCTACAGCGTCCATTCTGTGTTCCAAGCAGGCAGAAGGGGAAGAGTGGACAGCCAGTGTGGCCCGCCCCTCTTAGGGAGATCTTCCGAAAGCCCCACCCAACTTCTTAATTTTATTGGTCAAAACTGTATCACATGGCCAGCCCCCTCTGAAAGGAAGGGAAGGAAACACAGACTTTTTTGCTGGGTACATTGTACATGAAATAAAATTGGGGTTCTGCTAATGTGGAAATGGGGAGAATGGATATTGGGTTTATCTGTTGCTGTGAGACAAACAACCTCAAAACTTAGTGGCTTCAAACAGCAACAACAATATTACCTATTATTTCTCATGATTCTGTGGGTTGACCAGGTGGTTCTGGAATGGCCAAATAACCTGAAATGGTCTCACTCCTAGAGCCGGTGGTTAGTGTTGGTCCCTGGCTGGAGGTCAGCTAGGGATTGTTGGCTGAGATACTGGTTCTCCTTCGCATGGTGTCTTGGGCTTCCTCACGGACTGGTGGCTGGGTTCCAAGAAGGAACGTTCTGAGGGCATGCACCTCAATGTGCAAGTGCTTATCAAGCCTCCACTTATACCATTCTTGCCATGGTCCCATTGGCCAAAGCTCATGGCCTGGCCAAATCCAAAGTCAAAGTGGGAAGCAATTACACAAAGGCATAAAATCCAGGAAGCAGGGTTCACAGGGGACCAGCAAAGTACCAGTTCACCATAGGTAGGCATCTAGCTATCTCTGCCAAAGCATCTTTTTTGATAATATGTTAAAATTTATCAATGCTTATTTTGCAGCAAACGTAGAACAATACTTGGCAAGCATTAACTCTGAAAATCCTCACAACAACCTTCTGGGGTATATGCTCTTATTATTTCCATTTAGAGATGAGGAAATAGATCAGGGAAGCTTAAGAAAGTTGCTGAAGGTCACATAGTAAGAAAACACCAGGGTTAGAATTTGAACCCAGTCTGAATATTCAGCTTGGACAGGGGTTTGTGAGCACATTCTGGCTGCAGGAAGATGGGAGGAAATCGAGTGACAGGGATCTAATAAAATAGCCATTTAAGAGAGATTTCCCCCATGTTTTAAATACCATTATCTTTCATCCTCTCTGGTAGCAGGTACAGAGAGAAGAGTGACATATCCCTGCCCATCAGAGTCAAGGCAGAAGGACTGTACTGAGGAGATGCTCACTTGCTTTCTGGGCAGGTGGTCTAATGCACGCTGGGCCCCTCTTCCCCAAGTACACACTGCGGAAAGCAGAGGTGAAAGCACACGTGAGCCAGGTAAAGTTGGGATGGCTACAGTTGCCCCTGGGAAAACTTGAGGAAGAAGTCTGAACACCTGTGAGCCTCGATGAAGGAATCTAGGAGGTTTCTGAAAGGGAAAAACCCCCGAAATTTACTGCCCTTATACCTCGACAAGTGTGTCAGAAGCGAATCACCCTAACATGCTAGAAACACCTTCCACTGATGAAAAGCACAGTGAAGACGCTCTACTTTTTCTGTTTGAAAGTGAGTTTCTCCAAGTGTGGCCTCTGCACTAATCTGTCCACAGAAATACTGACTCAGGTTCTCCATTGGGTGGATCAGAAAATCTGCATGTTTAAGGAGCATCCCAAGGGACTCTTATACACAGTACATTTGCAAATTATTGGTTTAAAAATGTTCTTTCAGTATGATGATTTTTAAAACAGTGCTTTCAAACTTTTTAAAAATTTTTCTTTATTTTCTTTCTTTCTTTTCTTTTATTTTTTTGGCTGCCTTGGGTCTTCATTGCTGCATGTGGTCTTTCTCTAGTTGCAGTGAGCTGGGGCTACTCTTTGTTGCGGTGCGTGGGCTTCTCATTGCGGTGGCTTCTCTTGTTGAGGAGCACGGGCTCTAGGTGCGTGGGCTTCAGTACTTGCAGCACATGGGCTCAGTAATTGTGGCTCGCGGGCTCTAGAGTGCAGGCTCGTAGTTGTGGCGCACGGGCTTGGTTGCTCCGCAGCATGTGAGATCTTCCCGGATCAGGGCTCAAACCCGTGTCCCCTGCATTGGCAGGCGGATTCTTAACTACTGCGTCACCAGGGAAGCCCTGGTTTTCAAACTTTAATGTGCGTCTGAATCCCCTGAGATCTCTTGAAAAAGTAGGTTCTGATTCAGTAGGTCGGAAGAAAGGCTTGAAATTCTGCCTTTTTAACAAGTTCCCAGCCCTGATGCTGGTCTGAAGAACCAAGCCCCACACCTTGTCGCCAAGCTTTAAAAACCTTGGAGAGAAAAAACCAAAACAAACCCTTTTGGATTGTAACATAGGAAGGCAGACAAACACAGCGGAAGTGGAGGCCGGGGTACCCTCGGCGCATCTGTGGGAGAGACAGAAGGTCACTGCCCTTTCCAAAGGGACAGGTCACTGATAAAAGACACAGGTGCAGTAGCAAAAGAGGGAGCTTAGAGATATCGAGGGCAGGCTCCCCAGTCAAGGTGAGACTGATGGGCAAGTGCAACAGGATAGAGTGATGAAGGTGTTTTTCTGATGAATCTGGCCTGAGGAGTTCAGACCATTGTTATAGAGCTTGAAGAAACTCAGAAGAGTCAGATGGTGCAAAATCAATGGAACTGAATGAACACAAATATTTAGACAGGCTGATCTCCTAAGGTGCAAAAATACACAATTTGTATTTTAAGAGTGTGTGTGTGTCGGTTTTTTTTCAACCCTTGCTTTTTGCTGTGGTTTTATGTTGTTTATACGCAGAAGGAAGATACTGGTAGTATACGCTGTGTGCTAGTTCCCCAGAAAAGTACATGTTTAATCCTTGCAAATGAATCTGGATACCTTCCTCAGGCAGATCCCCCCGCCGCCCCGCCCCGGGAGGCGTATAGAACAAAGTGCATTCTCTTTGCAAAGCGGAGCCCGATACTATATACCTTAGCTACACGGTGGCTGGCATCGATACCACTCTTTAGAGTTAACAAAGGATTTTTACACCTGTCACACTTTTTACCCCCCCATTATAAAAAATAAGTAAGGCAATAATTACTGTCCTATTGTGCAGTAAAAAAAAACTAAGGTACACAGAGTTTTAGGGATTTGCCTAAGGAGCAGACTCAAAGCTAGAGCCCCGGCTCCTCCGCTCTTGCCGCCGCTGCCGCAGTAGCTGGGGGTCGGGGAGAGGAGTCGCGGAGCCCGGAGAGTCCGTCTGGGTCACTGTTTTTGCCTGAGGACCCTTCCTTCCTCGGTCGCACCCTGACTCCCTTGGTGTCAACGGGGAGTCCCTGCAGACACCTCAACACGCAGTGGAGATGCCTATCTTTGCCACCAATCCCTTCGATCAGGATGTCGAGAAAGCAACCAGTGAGATGAGTACTGCTGAGGACTGGGGCCTCATTTTGGATAGCCGTGATAAAGCCGGTCAGTCTCGCACCGGTGGTTATTGGATGGATTTAGAATAGTCTTTTGGGATGGTGTAGCCCCATCACCAAGGCCTAAACGCTCTGCTGCAAGGACTGTCCACTTTGGTATGAGCTCTGACAGCTGTGTGAGCTTTGGGAACCCTTCAACGTAGAGCTCTCAGTCACTTTTTGTCCAGCCTTGTGGGCAGCAGACCTCAGCGGACACCATGCAGACCTAAAGATTGTCTTCGGTCTATTATGAGGAGGGTGAACCATAAAGGTCCTCATGTTGCTATGCAGGCTCTGACTTTTCTAGGAGCATGTGTATCAAATGGTGGCAAAAATTTTCACTTAGAAGTATGTTCAAGAGATTTTGCTAGTGAAGTAAGCAACGTATTAAGCAAGGGTCATCCTAAAGTGTGTGAAAAATTAAAGGCTCTTATGGTTGAATGGACGGATGAATTTAAGAATCATCCACAGCTTAGTCTAATATCAGCAATGGTTAAGAACCTTAAGGAACAAGGTGTTATGTTTCGAGCTATTGGATCTCAGATGAGGATGCTGAGACCCAGAATGGTTAAGTGACTTGCCCAGGGCCACAGCTAGTAGTTGACAGAGCTGGAACTAGGACACAGGCCTCCTGACTCTCAGTCCAGTGTTCCTTCCACTACACGATCCTGCCTTCTGTTTTATATTGAGGCTGCAGAACAAGCAAAAGCAAGCCCAGTTCTGGTAGGCAAAGATCCTGGTACTGTGGCTAACAAAAAAGAAGAAGAAGATTTAGTGAAAGCCATTGAGTTGTCACTGAAGGAACAAAGGCAGCAGTCAACCACCCTTTCCAGTTTGTATCCAAGCACATCTAATCTCTTAACTAACCACCAACACGAAGGCCGAAAAGTTCATGCTGTATACGACTTGGAAGCTGCTGAAGATAACGAACTTACTGTTAAAGCGGGAGAAATTATTACAGTTCTTGATGACAGTGACGCCAACTGGTGGAAAGGTGAAACCCATCGAGGCATGGGGTTAGTCCTCTCTACTTTTGTGACTGCAGATCTCACTGCTGAACCAGAAATGATTAAAACGGAGAAGAAGGTGGTACAATTTAGTGATGATATTCAGGTAGAAACGATAGAACCAGAGCCGGAACAAGCCTACATGGATGAAGATAAAATGGACCAGTTGCTACAGATGTTGCAAAGTACGGACCCCAGTGATGATCAACCAGATCTTCCAGAGTTACTTCATCTTGAAGCCGTGTGTCACCAGATGGGACCTCTCATTGATGAGAAGCTGGAAGATATTGATAGAGAACATTCAGAACTCGATGTTAAGTGATGGAGGCCCTGTCCTTGTATGCCAAGTTAATGAATGAAGATCCAATGTATTCCAAGTGTGCAAAATTACAGAATCAGCAGGATTATATTCAGTCATCCGGTGTTTCTGGCTCTCATTGTACCCAGGCCCTCCTCAGCGTGATGCTCACCCGGTCGCAGGGAACGCACAGATGAGCCACGTCCAGAGCTACAGCCTTCCCCCGGAGCAGCTGTCTTCTCTCAGCCAAGCAACAGTGCCACTGCCGGCGAGCCCAGCCCTTCCTAGTCAGCAGGCTCAGGCTTCCTACCTCAACACAATGGGCAGTTGTGTTCAAGGAAGCACGTAGCCCAGCCAGGCTTCAGTGTACTGTCCTCCCCCTGCCGCCGCTGCCGCCCCCGTCGTCATCATATGCCAGAACGCAGGGACCAGCCTGTCCCAGGTGCCGAACTACACTTGAACATCAGCGCTGCCCCAGCCCGGAGGCAGCTATCAGCCACCTCCGCCCCAGCAGCCGTACTCTCAGAAGGCCCTGCTATAGGACTGGGATTCCTCTTTGTGGCAAATATCTGCTAAATGCAAAAGACAATGTTATATTCTTTGATATCTTAAGATTTGTTTATCCTCAGCTTATAGGAATCGTATCTTGGTCAACAAGTTCCAATATTCAAGAAGGGAGACCTCTCTTCAATTTGCACTGACTTTTTAGAGGTCCTCCCCTCCCCCTCCCCCAGAGGAATGAAACTACTTACAACATTTAATTCCTTTCGTCATATGAAAGAATCAATGCAAGATTATTTGTCTCGTAAAATTACCTGGTCTGCAAAACAGTCAAACTGGCAAGCACCGTTGTGGCGGATGTTGTGTGCATAGATCGCTGTGTAACTTCACTCGTGACCACTTTGAATCACGGTGGTGATCATGTGAATATATTTAACACTGTTCACTTAATTGACATTGCTGTTTTATTTTAATCATGAACAACTACCATGTTTCATAATGTCTTATGTAAATTTAAGATAATTACACTGTCCTTTTAAACTGCAAGAGAACAAAGCTGTAGCATATGTACATGAAGGCATTACGTTGTCCATGTTTCAGTTTCCCATTAAACTGAACCTTCCTTGGAGTAAAAAAAAAAAAAAAATTCTGGAGCCCCAGTTTTCTGAGGCCTGGTCCCTGGATCTGTTTGCTACACTACAATATTTCCATGGATTATTGGAATCTCATAGACACCCAAAGGAGAGGGGCACTCTGTCCCACTAAACTGAAGCAAGAGCACAGTTTCTTCAGGCATAACTGAGAAAGGCCTAAATGGTTGCAGAAACCCCAGCTTACAGAGCTGGGGAATGGACTTTGGCCTCCAGCAACATGGCTGACTGGAAATTCTGAAAAAATTTCCCTACAAACACGTAGAAACACCGGTACTATACACCAAGCATTTGGTTTTAAAAGCACAGTTAAACTTGTAAGAAAGTGAGATTCACAGGCAGCAAGAAAAAAAGTTGAAACCAGAGTGGCTAGCAGACCCTGAAGAATGGGGCTGCTTGGGGCATCTGCTGATGCAGGGAGCTTGGTTCTCTGTGCAGGGACTACAGGCCTGTTGGGATGGGAACTGAGACCCTGGAGAAAGCTAGGGGTCTCACACATCTACATTCTCAAGTCAAAAGTTGGGTTAGGAAAAAAAAAAAATCCATCCTCTAGCAAAAAGAAAGCCAACAAGGAAATGTCTTTATTTCAGCCTTGGTAAAAGGCATGAAAAATGAAAACAAAGTAGGTCTCGCCTGTGAATTTATAATCCCAAGCCTGACATCATGGTGATTTAGTATTTACTCTAATTGCATGGTCCAGGAAACTCCAGGTAGAAAAATTATTTTAAAAATACATCTAGTTCATAACACCCCAAGGCACCTGGTATTAGGAGGGATGCAGCTTCAACCCAGAGTCTTCAGGATTCTTACATTTAAGAGGAGCCTTATTTGAACGGACAGCAAAAATAAGAGACACATGAGAAAAGAGCCACCACAAACTGGGCTCAGCAGAAACAATGGAGAACAGAATTAGACTACAAGAACTTTGGGCATAGGATCATCTAATACAAAATGTAAAATAGGTGTGCTTAACATATTTATGAAGAAACAGAGGGAATTGTAACCATAAGAAATGAACAAAAGACCATCAAGAATAAATGGGCACTGTGGTGACCTAAATGGGAAGGAAGTCCAAAAAAGAGGGCATATATGTATACGTATAGCTGATTCATTTTGATGTACAGGAGAAACTAACACACGACATTGTAAAGCCACTCTATTCCAATAAAAATTAAAAAAAATAAAATGCTTATAAAAAGTAAATTAATGTTAATTTAAAATTTAAAAAAAAGGGATAAATGGGCAGTTTTGAAAAGAACCAAATAGAATTTCTAGAAATGTAAAATATAATGATTGAAATTTAAAATGTAATGGGTGGATTAAATGACAGGTATATCACAGCTAAAAAGAATTACTAAACTGGAAGAGAGGGATGAAGAATCACTTCATAATGCTGTACAGAGAGAGAAAGATATGGAAACTATGAAATTGAGGCTAAGAGATGTGGAGGAAAAAAATAGATGTTCAAAATATATCTAGCTGGAGTTCCAGAAGGAGACAATAGACAAATGGAAGAAAGGCAATATTCAAAACAATAATGAAAAGCCTGAATTGGTGAGAGGCCTGAATTCTTAGATTGGAGAAATACATCAAATCTGAAGCAAGATAAATAAAAATGAACCCATTACTACAAACATCATAATGAAGCTTTAGAAAACTAAAAACAAAACAAAATGAAAAAAGGAAGAAAAAAAATCACAAAAAGAACCAGAGATAAAGAGGAGATTACCCAAAAAGGAAAAATAATTAGATACCAGTCCTCTCAACAGCAACAAGAGAATTCAGAATCCAGGGGGACAATTCAAAGTGCGGAGAGAAAATAATTGCCCCTAGAATTGTATACCCTGCTAAACTATCATCTAGGACATGGGGCAAAAAAAGGCATTTTCAGAAGAATGTGGGAGGATAGCCTCATACGCTGGGAACTCTTAAGCCTCTTCAGGGGATTCTCTATGCCTGTCTCTATATCATTCAACTCTCCATGGTCATAAAAAGTATGGACAGTGCTGTACCTACATTTTATCACATTGGTAACATTTTAAAAAGTATTCAGGCTGATAGGTTCCTTATGTTAGATGACACTGTGCTTATCTTGAGATTCTAGCCATTCATTCTGCACACCCCTCTTTTTTGTTTTGTTTTTGAGAATACATCTGAGTTGCACACAGATACACACATACACACATATGTACACACACACAGTGTTGGGGAGGTTCTGCCAGAGGAGATTTAGTGAAAGGCAGGAAGTTCAGGGCAGTCATACTCAATATCCATTATCGATCTGAGCAGGGTGAGGAGTTTCAGGTATTTTTAATATACCTGCTAAGAGTCCACATTGTGGGCTGAACTGTCTCCCCTAAATTCATAGGTTGAAGCCTTAAACTCCCAGTACTTCAAAATGTGACTATTTTTGGAGAAAGGGACTTTAAATGGGTAATTAAGTTGAAATGAGGACATTAGGGTGGGCCCTCATCACAGAGAAACACCAGGGGTGTGTATGCACTTCATGACAACCACGTGAAGAGGCAGGAAGGTGGTGACTACCTGAATGCTAAGGAGAGAGGCCTCAGAGGAAACCAATCCTGCCAACACCTTGAACTTGGACTTCCAGCCTCCAGAACTACAAGAAAATAAATTTCTGTTGTTTAAGTTACTCAGCCTATGGTATTTTGTTATGACAACCCTAGCAAACTAAGACAACCCACTTTTTTCTTTTCAGTGCATGCCTTCCCTCCGTTGGTAACACTCATCAACAGGCTCTGCTTTTTGTCACTGGACATGAAGTTTTCACTTTTCTGGGTCAAAATTCGTCTTCTGGATAAGTGACAGAAAGTATACTCCCTTCTTTCTCCCCTAGGATGCCCATGCGCTGCTCTGCACCAGCAAGTAGTTCAGTCCTGGGCCCGAGGGAGATCCTTAAAGATCTTCCTCTTCTCTTTCCATAGAATTCCTCCTTGTGCTCTTCTTCTCACCCAGGACTCCCAAAGAGCAAAAGACTGCTTTTCCCCAGCTGTGCCATGACGCTGCTCTCTGCCCCAACTATACCCCAGATGCTCAGTTTGTTGGCTCTAGGGCTTGCGTTGATTTCTAGAAGTGAGATGAATAAGACGTTGAAAGCCCAGGCCAGACAATTCCCCACCCCAGATATGGAAACTTCGGGAGACAAACATTTCTTCTGCTCTGCACCAGAGGCCTGCTGCCATCCGGGAAGGAATGCAGAGCACTACCGCTGCAGCTGGACCTGGGGAGAGCTTTTTTAGCCTTGAGAGCTACAGACCCATGTTAAGCCACTCAGAAAGTTCTAAATTCCTGAGTATTGTTTTGATATCATTTGCTAGATTATTTTGGTCTCAATAGAGTTTTAAATGTTAAAGTTAGTTACATATCTGATAGAATATTGCAGCCTATCTCAGATTCCATTGGTTTTCTAAAAACAATGGTACTTGGAGCCTGTCATTTCCCAGGGTACCTGAGGGGGTAGAACTCAGGAAAGAG
The DNA here is from genome assembly GCF_965194825.1 of Balaenoptera physalus. Classification (NCBI taxonomy): domain Eukaryota; kingdom Metazoa; phylum Chordata; class Mammalia; order Artiodactyla; family Balaenopteridae; genus Balaenoptera; species Balaenoptera physalus. Next base: position 148,863,858 of record NC_138890.1, read on the forward strand.
GCCCCTCATTCTGGCTTTAATTCCTGTGGATCCAATTCTCCTTGGGATTAGTACCCATGGCCCTGATCCTAATCCACTACTTTTACTCTTAACACAAGTACTTACAGAATAATTATAGGTAATTATAAAGTTCCCACAAATATTGAGAGGGTTATACATCCTCACCCTGATGAATTAAGATGCAGCCATAAGTCTTCCTCTGTATAAATATACCATATCCTCTTTATCCATTCATCTGTCGATGGACATTTAAGTAGTTTCCCTTCTTCCTCTTAAAACCTCTGTAGTCGTATCTGAAACTCCTTATCCACAATTGGAAGAAACAGACTTAAAATGCAAAAGCATGATGGAGGTCACATTTCAGTGTGAATGAGCTTTGTTTGAACTGTCACTGGCCAATCCAAGTATCAGTGTGAGTGATGATCATAGTCTGTTTTGTCTAGAGAGGTGGGGAGAGGAGGAGAGTGAGAGGCTTTGTGTAAATCCTGGCTAGAATTGTAACTTCTTCGTGGGATCTAGTTCCTCTTTGCCTCCCTAGCTTCTGGCCAGAGATGCAGGGAGCCCACCAGTGTGTTGAGTGGAAGAGAATGTGAAGAGATTTGAGAGAAGATATTTCTCCCCTGAGGGAGAAAGGACCCCCCAAAGACTTGGCAAAAAAGGATCAGCTTCATGATTCCTCAACCCTTTAATGGTTTTTCCTTCCCTTAGGCAACTTTGCTTGCACAGTTTATATAGAAACTTTGTGTGCTTTTAGTTTTTACAATGTTTGGTTCCCAGGGATCTTTTAATTAAGATCTTACTGCTTTTATTTTCGATCCCACGCATGGAGGCACTTAGTAAATGCTCAATAAATGCCTGCCCCTTCATCGCTCTCCTTGGTAATTATGTTCTAGAAATAGAAGTCTATTACTGAGCTGGATTATTATTTTCCTCCCCACTATGCACTTTTGTGCCTCACAAACATTTATGGTTAACCTAAGAAAAGGAGAATGGAATGTAATTTTTTGGTTTTCTCTAAGTGGATTTTTAAAGTCTGAATGCATGTGCAGAAAGATATTTGATTGAAGAATTTTGCTTGGAAAATGGGGACAGAATCTTTTCCAGAGGGTCTCCTTCACTTTCAACAGGTTTTACCAATTCCGAACTATAGGAAGAAAGAGCTGCAATTGATGATTCGGTCAACTGCTAAGGAGAGGCCAAGTTTTGGATGAAGAATTCCTGCCTTCTCTCCAAATCCCTGCTGGTTGAGATAAGGAACCCTCCCATTTATTTATGGGACAAAAGGCATTTTGAAAGTCTGAGCCTTTCCTGAGACATGATGCCTCTAATGTTTTCGGCTGGCCATTCTGGAAAACATGGACTGTTTTTATGTGCTGAGAACACTGAACATACTACTCATTCTTTTAAAAAAATTTTAATAACATTATTAAAGGTTACTTTCCATTTACAGTTATTACAAAATATTGGCTATAGCCCCCATGTTGTATAATACATCTCTGAGACTATCTTACACCCAATAGTTTGAACCTCCCATTCCTCCCACCAAAAGTGCCCCTCCCTCTCAACTGGTAACCACTAGTTTGTTCTCTATATCTGTGAGTCTGCTTCTTCTTCTTTTTTTAAAATAAATTTATTTACTTTATTATTTTATTTAATTTATTTATTGTTTCTGGCTGTGTTGGGTCTTCGTTGCTGTGCATGGGCTTTCTCTCTAGTTGAGGCGACGAGCGGGGACTACTCTTCGTTGTGGTGTACCGGCTTCTCATTGCGGTGGCTTCTCTTGTTGTGGAGCACGGGCTCTAGGCATGCGGGCTTCAGTAGTTGTGGCATGTGGGCTCGGTAGTTGTGGCTCGTGGGCTCTAGAGCGCAGGCTCAGTAATTGTGGTGCACGGGCTTAGCTGCTCCATGGCAAGTGGGATCCTCCCGGACCAGGGCTTGAACCCGTGTCCCCTGCACTGGCAGGCGGATTCTCAGCCACTGCGCCAGCAGGGAAGCCCTGTGAGTCTGCTTCTTTTATGTTATATTCACTAGTTTGTTGTATTTTTTAAAGTCCACATATAAGTGGTATCATGCAGTAAATTATCTTTCTCTGTCTGACTTATTTCACTTAGCATAATGTCCTCCAAGTCCATCCATGTTGCTGCAAATGGCAAAATTTTGTTCTTTTTTTAATGGCCTCATACTACTCATTCTTAACTCTTGTAAATGAAGTATCACTAAGCCTCTATTTCAGATGAGATCCTTTCTAATCACCCCTCAATATATGTCATGAGGCTATCTTTTGCTTTGGGAAAACCATTTTTAAAAAATCATATTAAGTAGTCAGAAGCAAGCTAGCACAGGTGATAGCAAGGATTAGGGCTGGAGCTAGGGTCTGTGGCTTTGAACCCCAGTGCCACCACTTGCTGGCTGTGGGACCCTGAGCAAGGCAATTTGTCTTCCTGTGCCTTGGTTTCTCATCTGTATAATGGGACTAAAAAGAGTGCCTGCCTCACTAGAGATTTTGTGAGGATTCAATGAGAAGATGCAAGTAAATCGTTCAGCCCAGTGCCTGACACATAGGAAACCCTCTGTGAGTGTCAGCAGTGGTTCTAATCTATTATCGGTCATTAACTGCACCAGTTTTGGTGATATATTTCTAGAAAGAAGACGATGTTTCCTCTTTCCTTTCTAAAACACAAGGGAGTTATTGAACACTAAACACTGTGGCTGAAGGGCTATTCAGGAATGAAAAAAATCTCCAGACCTCATCATTTTAAGCCTCTAAGTTTTATCCACAGTTTTCTAAAACCACTTTTAAATCATTTGGCATTTCAGTAGTAGCGTAATATGCAATATTTTAAAAAGCAGTGTTTTAAAAAGCAGTGTTTTAAAAATGGGGGATTAAATTACATATAATGTACAGAAAGAAACTCTATTCTTTTTTAGGGGTTTGATTCTATTTATAAATCAATTTCCTCTTCCTATTTAAACCCAAACAGTTCACATTCCTGCATAAGTTTATGGTTATTGGTGTTTCTGTGGAAACAACCACCTAGGAAGTGGTATTTCTCAGCCTAAGAGCTTCGCCTTAAGTTTTCTTGGCAAGATGAGAGAAGGGTGTTTCATGTCCATAAAACCTATAATTTTAGCATAACCGTCAGATAATAAAGATAATAACAGAGTTGTAGAACTTTAAAAGTAGAACATTAGATCCCATCTAGGCCAACCCCCTCATTTTACAGATGAGTAAATGCCATATGCTTGGACCTTGTTTTACAGTCCTAAGAGGGTTTTCATACAGTTGTATCATTTGCTTTCCCAACAACCCTTTGAGGTAGTCAGAGGGTAGGTTTATTTATCTCCACTTTGTAGATAAAGAAACGGAGGCTTTGGAAGGATGAGTGACTTGCCCAAGCTGTGGAAGGTGTCAGTCAATGGACACATCTACAGCTCCAGCTTTCCACTGCCTTGTCGATACTCTTCCCACCAATGAGCTGGATGCCAGTCAGGACTCTGCATGCCTTCAGGACTGTCTAGACTTCAGTTCTCCCAGGCTGGGTACTTTTGGACTTTGAAACCCTGCCATGTGTAGAACTAACCCCAACCCCCCCGCCTAACATGATACATGAGGCCTCCCATGCCTAGCCTTTGTACATCTCTTCAGCCTCATCTTCTACCATGCCTGGGTTCCACTTTTTGTTCCAGCAACTCTAAAAGCAGTTACTTCTGCTCATATCCTTCCATCTTAGTGCTTTTACCCAAACCAACTTCCTTTAAGAATGAGCCTGAGATGCTCATCATTTTTGTCCCGCCCCCATATACCCTTCCTGAGAACCTACCCTAGCCATAGTTCTCAAAAAGGCAGGTCTACACACTACCTGACTTTCCCTGAACCTGATCATACCAGAGGTGGCCATGAAATCCAGAGAGAGAGAAAAATGAAGAGATGTGTGGGCCTAAGGAAAAATAGGAGGCCACATGGCTCTGGAAAGACTGATGAAAACACAGAAATTATCTCTGTTCTTGGTAACCTTACATTACCTGGTTCCAAACCCTAGCAAGTCTTCCACAAGATGCTCCTGTATAATCCACAAATCCCCGCTTTGGCAGTGAGATGCTGGTCAACCAGCTCTTAAAAAGCAAACAACAAAGTCCTGATTTATAGCGATTGCCAATTTCCAAGGTGTAAATACTCCCACCGTGGACTATTTCAAGCTATCATGATGTCTCTGAATGCAGAGTGGGGGAGATGTGCCTTTTGTGAGCTTGTATAAGCTGGCTCTAGCTCACTATTGCCTTGGGCTTAAGCTAAAGTAGGTGGGTTCCCATTCCTTGCAACCAAATACTATATTATATCAGATGAAGACATCATTTATTGGCTAGTTTATTGATCATCAATAAAGAAAAGAACACTCTACTTTTAAAACTATGCTGTAATGCTTTAAGGGCTGTCCTGTGCCATGCATGAATCAGGACCACCAGCCTTTGCTCCTTTGACAATTTCTTGTATCTATTTCTCTGGTTTTAGCAATTTATCCTGCCTTTAGCTGTGCTGCTTAGTGTGTGATAGATGATTCTTTGTTTGGTATCTTAGTAACAAAATGTAACAGAGCTTCATTTACTTGTATCTCTTTTTCTTGAATCTTGTAAAACACTTGCTTTTTTGGGAGAAAATATAGAACTGTGGTCATTCTTCCAATGATACCTATCTGCTTTCTTTGTGTCCAATGTATGGTCTTTTACTGTGTTCCCATACTTTTCTATGTAGACAAGAGCTTGTTTCTGTAATACCAAATCATATGTAATTTCTAGAAGACATTTTAAATGGCAATTAAACTCCACGTTAAATGTTGCAAATAACTCAGACAAACTGATGACAAAATGACCAAGGTTGCTCTTATGCAGTAATGACGATTATGTTATGACAGCTTGCCTGGTCTATAGCTACTATGCCTCCATCAATTATAAGGCAGATCTCAGTTTTGGAGATGTTACAATGAGGAAAACAGTGCATCTTAGAATCATCTCCGCTACAGAAAGCATGTTGGCTCAGCTATCACCTCCTCCTCGTCCTTGGAAATAGACGCCTTTACAACCATCTTCTCTTTCTCCCTTGGAGCTGGGCTAAGCACCCTTCCTTGGGTCCCCATGGTACCCTGCATACAGCTCTGCTTTTGCACTTACTTGCCTATCATGGTGTCACTGAATGCAGAGTTGGGCAGACTTGTGGTGTCCTAAATATCTGTTGACCCGAGGAATGGAGCTTCAGTACTCTTCGGGTCCACAGTAGAGTGTCTGACACATAAGAGGCTCCCAGGAAGTGCTTAATGACTGATTTGTGAATCCTAGGAGAGAGGGCTCATCTTTCAGGCCAGCAGCATGCAAAGTTCTGAGTAGGACAGCCCCTGTCTGTCCCAGGTCCTCTCCTGCAGCAAACCACCCCCGACCATCCCTACTGGTTGTCATCAAAATGCCAGAGTCCACTGTCCTCTTGCTTACACTCTGTCCCATGGCCTTGATGTGGGAAACCAAGTCATACTAAAATTCTGATAAGCAATAATAGCATCGTGCTTACTCCTCCAAGAGAGCTCATACCTTCTGCCAGGAAGTTAGAATGAGCTAACTCACAGAAGAGAATCTTGGTAAGAATTTTGGGCTGAAGTGAGGACAGGCTGTTTTTCTGAGTACCTACAATCGTACCACTTAAATGGTTGCCTGAGTTCACTTTATGACATAATTTTGGGCCATGATACACTCATGATATTCTCAGGAAAGCCTGTATCATCTCTGCATTTCAATCTCCTGCTCTGGGACCCTTTCTTCCATTTCTATGGGATTGGGCTGGACAGGGGGACCAGCACTCCTGGGGGCAGACCTGTAAGGGAGGCCACCGGAAGAAACCAAATTTTCTCTTCTCCGCAGGGTGACCCACTTGCTTGACTAAAAGTCAACCATGTTCCATCATCTCCCAGACAAGGGTCACAACACCCAACTCAAGTCATGATGATACTCTGTTCTCCCTAAATGAGGAAAGTACTCAATCTCTTCCAGATCTTCCTTCTTGATCTCCATCCTGGGTGTATCTCATTCTCCTCTATTTATTTTCAAAACTTCCTAAAATAAAAGTTACTTCTGATATTTGATTTTCTCACAATGCTCTTTCTTCCACACATTGCTTGACTGTCCAAGGTCTAACCTAAATGAGGAAAGTTGAAGAAGGAAATACTACTTATAGGTGCTAATTAAATAAACAACAGTGATTCAAAAAATTACATACAGTTTTCCTGGGTTTGGTGTCTTGCACACTGGGATACTGGAAGGAATGTCAAAGGATTGGAAAGTGGAGCCCCATCCAACTTCTAGCGCCTGTTGATTTAATGTTCAGACAGAGGTGGGCGGAGGGGTGCCCTCTCCCCTGCTTTGCAAAGGCAGAAATAAGCCTCTGATAACTTTTCTTCTACAGGGAGGCTCTGTGGATACAGGACTTCAAGAATGAAACACTTAATTATAACCAAACATGGAGCGAACGAAGGAATGAGAGCTGAGTTGGGCTGTTTTATGTGACTCCTGCCTACAAAAGAAGCAGCTTCTTCCAAATTTTGTAAGAGATCAGTGACAAGCTGGAATTTTTCATTTCTGGGCACAGTGAGAAGTTACATTTAAAGAACCATCCTTGTTTATGTTTCAAAAGCAAGTAAGTTCCGGCTCACCACCGTGGTGAGCTTTGAGGCCGTTGAATGTTCTTGGAACTTTCATATGGACAATAATTTCATGACTGGGGAAAAATATTTCAGTCATTTCCCTAACTCTAATAGTTTCCATCCATAACCCCAAAAAGGAAGGTAAAAAATAACAAGCGGATATGATTAGATTGTGCTCCTGAGCCTTTGTTGCTGTTGAGTGAGCCAACGATGGGGATGTAGGAGAGGGTCTGTGCCCACTTGTACTCTCTCACCCAGAACCTCTTTTGTGTAGCTGCTTGTATACATCAAGGTTTGATACAATCTGCAGAGGTAGAAAAGAGGTTTCTTTTCTTTTTTTGAAATAAGATATCCATTTCATGTGAGAAAAAAATCTGTGTCCTTGGCCTTATAATTATAATACTGATATTTATCAAGTGTCTAGCAGGGACCGGAAAATTACAACTACTATTCATGATCCTTACAACCCCCATTACACAGATGTGAAAACTGAGACTAGGGAGTTCAAATGACTTAACCAAGACAATAGAGCCAGACTATGGCTGAGCCAGGCTTTGAACACGTTCTTCTCCAACTCCAGAACTTACATTCTTTCCCTTCTACTTTGCAGCCAAGTAAACTCACCAGCCTATGTTGGAATAAGGCCTCAAGAAAGTATATTGGAAACAGAGAAAGAATGAGAATTTTATCATTTTATCAGTTTAGAACATGCTATATATAGTGTCTCTGGGGAGTCTACAAACCACCAAAAATAAATTTGAGTTAACTATAAAAGAGAACGGAGGGTGTTGATAGGACACGGTCACTTCCAGATGGGTGCAAATCACCTCTCTCTATAGATCCTGCCGTGGCCCACCACGCTGACTCCCCACCTCAGGATGTTGTGCAGAGGCCCCTCATGTTGACTCTGATCTACACGTTGACCTCAGAACCTCATACTGTGAATCTCCAGTCTGGGGACCCCGCTGTGTTCTACTTCCTTACCCCTTGGGCTTCTAGAATTTCCAGCCTGAGGAGGTGCTCACACTGTAGCCACAGCTTGTCCATTATTCCCCTTAATGGCCTTTCTTAGCAATCAGCGGTCTTTTCCAGGTACACATTGCCCACACATTGGGGGAAATTGTCCAGGAAAAGGTTGGGTATTCCTGCAGAGGAGTCTTTGGTTCATAGTAGATTCAAATAGGCTAATAGGGCAGAACGGATTTCAACGGCCTGTGGCTGGCTTCTAAGGAATTCTCCCTTCTGTTTCCACTCTCACTTGGGCTACTGCAGAACCTCCCACCAGTCTCTTTGCTTTTCCTCTTCCCTGTGCTCACCTCTCCTGCCCAGTCCCCAAAGCCAAAGTAATCTTCAAACGCCGTAAATCAATTTCCTGCTTCAAACATTTCAGTGGCCTCCCATCATGCTCAGAATCAAACCCAAACTCCTCACCCCAGCCTGCAGGACCCTGTAAGATCTGACCGCTCTCTTCCCTCCACCTCACCTCACACCAGTCTCTTCTTGCTCACCGGGCCCCAGAAGAGTTATCTTCTCTCTCTTCCCTCAACACGCCAAGCCCTTTCCTCCTCAGGGCCTTGGCGCTCACTGTGCACTCTGCCTGGACGAGCATTCCCTACATCTTCACTATTTTCAGCCTTTAGGTCTCAGACCTCCTCAGATAGCTCCTCCCCGGCCACCTCATCGGATGTGGCAGACCCCCTCCCCCAGTCACTCACTACCATCTTGCCTGACTGTTACCTTGTAGCACTTACCACTAATTGCAATCCTCTCATCTTCTTATTTATTTTTTCTGGTGTAGTGTTCTATCACCTCCTAATAGAATGTAGGGTCATGAGGATGGGGACTTTACTTTGATCAGCACTGGGTCCTGAGCAGTAAATATTTGTTGAGGCACTGAGTCCCTTAAATTATGTGGTCCTTTGCCTTTCAGGGCTTAGGAAAGCTGGCTCCCGCTCCTTTAGGACCTGACTCTAAATCCGTACCTCCTGGGGAATCCTCCCACTTCCAGCCCTATTATTCCTAAATCCCTTCCGTAAATTTGTACCAGCTTTCTTAAGAGGAGTATATTCTAAACAGGACCTAACATATTATGAGGACTTCCACTTGTCAAATGGTAAATGTGAAACATTGGAAAATTTTATTGCTATGGAGGGTTGCCATTTTGTAAGTCCAGTTGTGACATCCGTATGTTACTGTTCAACCATGTCTCTAGTAGCAACACATACTTTAGATCTCTCTTCATAGTAATGTTTTTGTGGGTTTTTTTGGTTTTCGGTTTTGGATAGCTGACTTCAAGTGCAACTCAAGTTTACTACTCTTTCTCTGGCTTCTCTTTTGATTCTTTTTTTCAAATGTTTTTTATTTTATACATTTATTTATTTATTTATTTTTGGCTGCACTGGGTCTTCGTTGCTGCACGCGGGCTTTCTCTAGTCGTGTTGAGCGGGGGCTACTCTTTGTTGCGGTGCGCGGGCTTCTCATTGCAGTGGCTTCTCTTGTTGCGGAGCATGGGCTCTAGGCATGTGGGCTTCAGTAGTTGTGGCACGTGGGCTCAGTAGTTGTGGCTAACAAGGCTTAGTTGCTCTGCGGCATGTGGGATCTTCCTGGACCAGGGCTCGAACCCGTGTCCCCTACAATGGCAGGTGGATTCTTAACCACTGCACCACCAGGGAAGTCCCTCTTCTGGTTCTTAAAACAGAATATTACATATGCCTAGAATTCTAAAATGTGCCCCTCTGATATTTGTGACTAGAAACACCAAGTTCTAGGAATACAGCTCACCTTAAGAGGAATTTAAATTGCTTTTATTCACACAATGCTTTTGCAATCAGCAAATATGAGACTCTTCCCTCCTCCTCTGCTCTACATATCTATATTTGCAGTTTACAAAACACATCTGAATTACAGATCTCATTCACAACCTGTGGAGTTGTTAAAGAAGAAATGACCCCGTTTTACAGAGGAAGAAAGCAGCTCAGAGAGGTTGGGAATCCCAAGCTGTGTCCCAGTTGGTCACTCTCAGGTCTATGGGGATGAAGCTTTTACTTCATTACCATCACAGCGTGGTTTTCATAAGAAAATGGAGTCACCTTTAAAACAGAATCATCAAAAGGCTGATTAAATCAAGTTGTGTATGACACACACACACCTCACAGGCTGCTGAAGGGTCAAGTTCTCTTCATCTAGAACAGCGGTTTCTGAGGTTTTCCTCACAAAGATGCCTCTTTTTTTTTTTTTTTTTTCCATTGTGGATTCCCCGGACACAGAGGGTCCAATGGCCAATCAGTTTTTGATCCTTTTATATAACTAGCATTTTTATGTGGACTTCATTAGATTCCAGTCAAAAGTGATGAATTTTTGTTTCACTTCCATGTGTAGCCTCACCGTGGGTAGATTTAGTTGTTTTCTTGCACGAGTTTTAAAATGTTGATAGTAACACAAGGCTCCCTCCCTTAATACCACCTTGAGAACCCTCAGTGACCCGGGGCTAATTTGTGCATAGGGTCTGAGTGTGTGTAATCTAGGTCTATACTGGGAAAGGCATTTATGAAAACAGGTGGAGTGCAAGTTAAGTCATCCTTTAAGGCCTGTCCAAAGTCTTCTATCATAAGGCAGTTTGAAACATTACCTGAAATAACGAGTTACAGCTATGGGCGGGCAGGCAGTCCTTCCCCTAATCCATCATTTATTATAGTGATACTGAACGTTGAGGGGTTATTAGGTTTTTCCAATTTCCAGAACAAAAGGCAGTCATATACCTTTGGCTGAAGGATACAAGGGATGATATTTTCCTTTTTAAAGAAACGTTCTCTACAGATGTACACATGTACAGAGGTATATTATTTTATTCTCCCAAAAGCTCTGTGAATATTGTTATCTTTGCTTACAATTGAGGAGACCGAGGCAGAGAGCAATTGAGTCTTTGGTCCCAGACCACCCAGAACATCAGTAACAGAGGAAGAACTCAAACCTGCTTTCAGACTCTGCAGCCTACTTCCCTCAGAGGCCTTCCACTGACAGCTTCGGGGGCTTCCCCCATGGGATTGGACCACATCGTGAGATCCCTTTGGTGGAGTTTTCTGAAATGTTCAAGTTGGAGGAAGAGAAAGTGCTAATCACATAATATCACTTCTGAGGCCTCATCACCACGAAATTCCTGGTAACAAATTTCTAATTTGACTTGTTAGTGAATCCGCCAAGATAACCCTGCCATTGGATAACAAGCTGCTAAATAATTGGAAGTTAGTTGTTTTCATTTTAAGGGTGTTTGAAATCTATGCCTGGCCATTCTAGGGGGAAAAAGGAAGCTGATTTGATGGTTGTGAGGTTTTCCTTGTCCCTATGCCCCTTCCATTTGGACACAGACATACTCTGAAACAATGTGACCATTATTATAACACGATGGTATGGAATTTGGTCCTTGGGTGTCGGAAGATAAATTATGTTAGCTTGACAGTAGTCTTGGCTCTGTTTAAGCTGCCTCTCTTTCTGGAGTCACATTTTCAGGGTCAAGAACAAACTAACTTGCCCACGCTTTACAGTTGAGCAGACTTGATAAGAAACAAGAAGGCTGGTGCCGGGGGGCTCCATGGATGAGTGACCCGTGCAGTCACACAGGGCCTGCTCTCGGTTAATGCTCAACTGTTGCCATCTTGGAATTCTTACTAAGTTTTGAACAAGGGGCTCTGCATTTTCATTTTGTGTTGAGTCCTCCCAATTATGCAGCCGGTCCTGCTTGGTGTCTCAGGATATGAGCCTCAGAGACAGCGATCCGGCCAGGTCAGAGCGCTGCCAAGATTTGAGGTCTCCTGAGAGAGCTTGGGGATGAGCCAATATACTGCTGACAGATCCAAGAGTGTGGGTCAGGACTGAAGGGGTGCCACAAAGCCCCCAGTCTTCAGCAGGGGCACGGGGTGCTGCCCATCACCTGGCAGAAGGTTCCATCCTAGTTGAAGCCAATGAGGTGGAGGCCTGGCACCCAACCCCAAATGCCAAGAAGATATGGAATGCCCCCAAGATACTAGTCTCTTGTTTGGGGCCCACATACCTACTTAATCTACTTAACAGAGTGTTGGGCATGGTCAGATGGGAAACAGGTTCAGTATCCAACAGGCTGCAAGCTTTTGGATTTTTTTAAAACCCTTTTGGTTTAGAAAGCACTTTTATTTTTTAGATGTTAACCTTTTTACTCATCATAGAATAATATTCATTGAGAAACAGTATTTCATTACTGATGAGCAGGAAAAAATGTAAATATCACCCAGAGTCCCACTCCCAGGAGATGATCATTGTTAATATTTTAATGTACATATATACATATATATACTTTAAAAAAAATAGGATTATGCTGTATATGGAATCATTTAGTTGCTTTTTTTCATTTAATATTTTGAGAACATGCTCCCATGTCATTATATATTTTACTACTTCATCCCATTAAATCTGCCATGATGTTAACCACATTTATATTTATTGAACTAGCCTCTATAGTTTGATGTTTAAATTGTTCCTCATTCCTTGCTATTTTAAACAGTGCTGTGATGAACAGGCATGTAGCTATTTTTGCAATCATCCATGACTACCGCTTTAGAATAATTTACTAGAAGTGAGTTTTCTGAGTTAAAGATGTGAACATATTGAGAGATCTTTGTCCAGTTGGCTCAAAGAACTGTTGAAACAATCTCCATTCTCACCAGCAGTGTAGATGAGTTTGGGACATGTTCTTAGAGTCTTATGGAGACTCGGTTTTGTGGGTGGGTGGGAGGTTGTGATTCACACCTAGAAGAGGATCCTTCTGGAATCTATGGAATTTCTAGAATCGCAAGTGGTCAATAGGATGGGTGTGCAAATGGCGGTACTTTTTATGATTTGGTGTCTAGCAATCAGTATGGGTGAAAATCATCCTAAAGAGATTACCACCAAGAGGTCGCCCAAATATTCTGCTTGCATATGATTGCACCTTCTAGCTTTATGTAACTGTGTAATCACATGGTGTTGAATCAAGAATTTATAAAAATTGCACTAAACCCATGTTCTATAATTTGAAAAAACAAAATAAAACAAGACTTTGGTTTTTTTTTGCTCCTTATTTAATCATTAATAATTTTTGGTTTGTTTGGGTTCCCTGCCCCCTCCCCTTCCAGATACCTTTAAGATTTTTCTTTTTTGTCACGTAGAGAAGCAGAGGTCATATACTATGTCTGACCATTCACAAGTCAGGTCCTTAATCTTCAGCTTCCTTTGTAAATAAAAATTTCAGCTCAAATCTCTTTTGTATTTATAAACACTGAGCTTCATAACCCCCAAGTCCCATTTTGTATCAGATTTCTCTTTAGGGAATCCATTTGTAATCCTTCTCTACAAGGCAGGCCTGCTTCTGGAAAAAATCAATAAGAGGGAAACATAAGTCAATCTACCAGAAGTGCAGCTGGATTTAGAGGCTGGGTCAATCATAGGACCCTTTACATTTATTTATTTCTTAGAGTCAACAACGATTTTATTATTGTACTATAGGGGCGATAGATACAGAATAGAATCAGAGTTCTTAAAAACTATTATAGGCTACACAGAGACTTTCTAGTGAGTGGATATGTGATGTACAATGTCCTTTGAAGATAAATCTCCCCCGTGGATTATGGGTAATGCTCCAGGAAAACATGCTAATGTCAGGAAGAACCATTACCCACCAATATGCTGATAGTCATTTTCAGTGACTAGTGGTTTGGGTCTGTGGTGTGTTTATTTTCCTACACAAAAACGCAATGGATTATATAACCGCTGCAGTGGGCAGTCTTAGAATTCCCATGGTACTGTGGCTCATTCTTTTAAAAATGCATTAAATATGAATTAACCACTTCTCATTAGTAGTAGCATACATTATTGTCTTGCTTCTGTCTCTTCTTTCCATTTCTCCTGCACGCAGCCCTGTTTTCTGTTCCCAGCTCCTTGCCCACACTCATTTTCATTGCTTTCAGAGCTTACTCTCACAGCCCTTTTTACTTTCCTTTGTAACAACTCCAACACATTTCCTTTTACACTCGTGATTGTTGCTTAGCTTCTCTCCCTTGCTTTTTCCACCAAACCTTGTTTATTTTCATTTTTCTCCCAGTGGTCTAATTTTTCTCCGGGCCTGTCACATTTAATTGAGGTTTGCGGCATGGTTAAGATGAAGAAAGTCTTTTCTTCTCAGGCTCAAAAAGGAAATTATAGTTTCAGTTTATATAGTTTCAGTTTATCCTAGATTACTGACTCTCTTGAATAGAATCCTCAGCTCTTTCTTTTATCAACCCAGTCATGGAACAGTTTTGTGTTCTGTATAGAACACACCAGGGACGTGGAGGTTCAAGATGTGTGTTTCTGAGTTCTCAGTGTTGCTTTCTTAAACATTATGGAACATTCTTATCACCAGCTTCACCCCCTTTTTCTCTTTCACCGCTTCTGCTCTTTATGGATGTTTTGAACTAGAATTCATCCTTCTTGTCAAAGGGGAACTTAGTAGCCCTGAGATCACTGATCAGAACGCAAAAGATATTTAAAGAGAGGTGTTAAACTCAAATGATCACCTTGAGAGGCTCCCTCATTTGTGGAGTGAGAAGAACTTGAAGGAGCATTGAAAAAGAATTCTGGAACAGTGAATGGTTATGAGATGTGTTTCGTGTGGGGAACAGTTCCCTCTGCTTGTGAGTCTTAATCATCACTGGACGTGTGTCTCTCTTTTGGAGTGTCTCTGGAACACAGATATCCATGTGAGAGGAACATCTTATACTTTTTTGAGGTCTTGCTCAAGTCCATTCTTAAGTGAGTGCGTGTAGGGGATAATATGAATTCTAAAATGTTCAGTATCTCAGACTCTCCACTGAGTCATTTCCTTATTTTTATTAATTGGCTTAGACCCAACTACAGAGTGGAAAGCTATTTTTATGCATTTGCTCACAACTGAGAGATCTAACACAAGACTTAAGCAACACAATCTGCCAGTTTAAAACAGGAAAAAAAAATGCCTTACTATATTCCTTTAAATTAGGTTGACAATATGTTTCACATTTTAAGATCATCTTTGTCTTTTAAAACATTCATAGATAGGTTAAGAATAAACTTCGGGGGATGTAACAGTGCTTGGAGTTAACGAGGATATTCTCTCTATCATTTTCCCTCTCTTGTGGTTTCCTTGGGATATATTTTGTCTTGCTTGACTTCTTCATAGTCTGATGGATTGAAGCTCTATCAAACACAAGTGCTCTGGAATAAGATGTGACTCACGTCCTCACTCCATTGTAGAAGTCATAAAGGCAGTAACTCAAGTGTATGGCTGACTCAGTAACTGCCCAGCATTATCTTTATTGAAATTATCCTGCAATCTAGAAATTAGAAGTGAAATAATAACCCATGAAGTCATCTTGACCCAGCTATTCTGGGCCAAGGTAAGAGTTTTTCTGGGCTATTTTTCTATTACTCTTTCAATTTAGTTTTATAACTATCAGTCATGCAACAACTCTGATCATCTATTTGACAGATTTCTATTCTAACTAGCTGCAAAATGATAGAACTTATCACTAATAAGCAAAGCACCTCTGCTGAGATGAAGTAGCATTTATTTTTCAAAGAAATAAGAGATGGGAGGCCGGCCCATAAAACTCAGGAAAACCTATGGGATGATTAGAAAGTTATTCATGAATTCCAATCTTGTCTGTGTCTAGGTGTGGAGTAGTAAGGTTTATCATGAGATGGAATTTGTCCAGGCAGCGTGCCTGGGGCAGTGGCGAAAGGTCTATATGTCTGAGGGAAAGGACTGTCCACTGAGCCATCGTCTTCCTTCTAGCTGTCAATGCTGAGAATGGGAAGACTAGAAATAGACAGGAAAGGGAACCTAGGTAGGTGGATCGGCCAGAGTAGACAGAGCAGTAGATTGAAATGAGCATCAGTTCTAGAAATGCAGGTCTGATTGTGGCTCCCATCCCCCTACAAGATGATCTCCAAGTCTCTTAGTTTGGCAAAACTGTGGCCATCAATGTTCCACTCAGCCTCAGTGTTTGTTTCATTCCTGATTCCTTGGTCGCTCTGCTCCCTCTCTCTGGAATACCCACTTCCCTTGCCTACTTGAAATATTTGAACTTGTTTTTATCAAACTTAGTTTAGCTCTCATTTCTTTGGGAAGCTTGCACTGACCCCAGAGACAAAGTCCATAACTCCCTTTCTGCCAAGTGCATGCTCTGATTGTTTTACTTACCCAAAGCCGTGAAATTTATTTACCTACTTGATTTTTTTGTCTGTTTCCTCTAATGGGCTATGAGCTCCCTGAGGACAGATCTGTGTCTTTATTCACGTTGTGTCTGCTGTGCCTAGCACAGAGCCTAGCACAGAGCAGGAGCTCATGACATTTATGTAGAGTGAATGAATGAATGAGTGAGTGAATGAGAAAGGAGGCACAGTTTTGGTGTTAGGAATTTAGGAGAGCATCCAGAGATACCACAGCGGGTGTTTCTGTATTGTGGTGGTGCTTGGATTAAATGTTTTCTAAGAAAATGCCATTCATCAAATAGCTTTCCTGACTTTTACGGGGTCATAGATTCAGCACAAAGGAAAATTAGAAATCATCTTTTTCAACATCCCACTTCAAAAGAGAAGTCCCTTCTAGGGCATTATTGACAGCGAAGCACCTGGCTTGCATTGGAATACCCCAGCGGCAGCAATTTACCAGGGAGTCCGCTCTAGCCTCAGATGGCTATGTTTGTCTTTCATGATTGGGCATAATTTGCTTCTTTGAAATCTTCATCTGAGTAAGCTCTCAGTAAAATTTAGCTATTACTATCGTCATTTTCTTTTTCTCTTCGTGAAAAATGCCTAAAGGTAGTTATCAAGGTTTCCATCTCTTTTCAAGTTTAATTTCCCTGATGTCTTAAACCCAAGACTTGGTTCCCAGATCCCTGACCCTCCTGGCCCCTTTCCTCTTACTTGCCATGAGACACACCAGCCAGCAGTGCTTCTTGCGATCTGCTCTCTTCGATGTTTCCTGGCTCAGTTCATTCCAGGGAAAGACCCCTTTCATCCCTCTGCTCCATGCTTATCAGAAACAAATGCCCAAAGCAGAAGGCTGAAGTTGTGATTAGTTGGCATGGGAGAAAAATATATATGGGCACGCAAATAAGAATCAA
This sequence comes from Balaenoptera physalus, assembly GCF_965194825.1. Classification (NCBI taxonomy): domain Eukaryota; kingdom Metazoa; phylum Chordata; class Mammalia; order Artiodactyla; family Balaenopteridae; genus Balaenoptera; species Balaenoptera physalus. Next base: position 148,880,692 of record NC_138890.1, read on the forward strand.
ATCCTGGGTAGTAGTCATCTGCCAAAGGAGAGCTCGGTAGAGAAAGTGATTCTAAATAAGTGATTAGGGACATAGGAAGCTCATATTTTAAAAGAATTTGATAATATTAAGTAGAAATTATAGAAGAAAGCAAGCTTTCTTTCTGTACTATTTATTCACACATTGCTGTTTGCTCATCGAAAAGCAAAACAAATAACCTTTATTTCTTGGCAGCAAAGCCATTTCAAGCTCAAATAATAAACTGAATTGTCAGAGAATCAGAGACTCGTGGGAGATTAAAAATAGTTTCTTCTGTGCAGAAACTGAGATCATACATTGCATATATGAGATTCTTTTTTTTTAACTGAAGTATAGTTGATTTACAATGTTGTGTTAATTTCTGTTATACAGGAAGGTGATTCAGTTATACATATATGTACATTCTTTTTTTAAAATATTCTTTTCCGTTATGTTTCATCATAGGATATTGAATATAGTTCCCTGCGCTGTACAGTAAGACCTTGTTGTTTATCCATTCTATATATAATAGCTCATGTCTGCTAACCCCAACTTCCCAATCCCTCCCTCCCCCAAGCCCCTCTCCCTTGGCAACCACATGTCTGTTCTTTGTGCTCAGGAGTCTGTTTCTGTTTCTTAGATAAGTTCATTTGTGTCACATTTTAGATTCCACATATAAGTGATATCATATGGCATTTGTGTTTCTCTTTCTGACTTACTTCACTTAGTATGATAATCTCTAGGTCCATCCATGTTGCTACAAATGGCATTATTTCATTCTTTTTTATGGCTAAGTAGTATTTCATTGTATATATGTACCACATCTTCTTTATCCATTCATCTGTCGATGGACATTTAGGTTGCTTCCGTGTCTTGGCCATTGTAAATAGTGCTGCTATGAACATAGGGGTGCATGTATCTTTCTGAATTATAGGTTTATCTGGATATATACCCAGGAATGGGATTGCTGGGTCATATGGTAGCTCTATTTTTAGTTTTCTGAGGAACATTCATATGGTTCTCCACAGTGGCAGCACCAACTTACATTCTCACCAACAGTGTAGGAGGGTTCCCTTTTCTCCACACCCTCTCCAGCATTTGTTATTTGTAGACTTTTTAAAGATGGTCATTCTGACCATTGTGAGGTGATACCTCATTGTAGTTTTGATTTGCATTTCTCTAATAATTAGTGATGTTGAGCATCTTTTCAGCACATGAGAGATTCTTAAGTTCTTCTTGGATGGTCTGGGGGGAAAACAAAGCAAAAGAATCTCCTTTCTGAAAAAATTATATGAATTTTAATACTAGCCACCATAAGTAAATGCATTTTCAATATCACAAATGTTTATAGATGTAGTCATAACCTATTTTAATATTTAGTAAAATACAACCCTTTATTTCTTTATCTTTTTTTGCAGTTTTGAAATTTTATTGAAAAAATATTTGACATATAACATTGTGTAAATTTAAGGTGTACATGTTAATTTGATACACTTATGTATTGTAATATGATTACAATAATGAACACCTCTATCACATTACATATTTTTTTTTTAGTGGTTGGAATAATTAAGTTCTAGTCTCTTAGCAAGTTTGATGATTATAATACAATACTGTTGTCTGGATTCCCTATACTGTGCATTAGATCTCTAGGGCTTATTTACTACTTGTTGTAAGTTTGTATCCTTAAAAAACATCTTTCCTATCCTCCTACCCATTCTCCTTTCTTGATGCAAATAATACCAGAATGAAATCAACAAGAAAGTAGAACGTCCTTCTAAAATTAATTAATTGTCAGCAGTAAAAGAATCGTTTTTAAATGATATTGATAAAGAGCCCTGTGTTAACCAGCACATGTAAATGATGTTCCAACTAGTAACCTGCCATTTGTATGACACAGCTTTCAAGTTATTTTCTTAATATTGGTGATGAGTTTGCGCTGAGGGATCCCTATTCTCTTATCCAGCTCCTCTTGTTCTCAGTGATACATATTTGCACAATGACTAGCTAAGGAGAGAGCTCTTACGTCTTCTACACAGAAACTGAGATCTGGGTTGCTAGCTGAATATAAGATACTGGCTGTGTCAAAAAGATGCAGCTAAGCATGGGGTGGGGTCACGGGTTTGGGGAAGAGAAGACGCAAGCTGGAGGAGACTGCCCATTCCAGGTGAGTCAGCCCAGGGAAACTGATATTTCTTTATAAGGCTCTTTATTGCAGGTGCAAAGATTGGCTTTACCAGCAGCATCTAGACTGAAAATCACAGGGTCTACAGTCATGGTGAAATTCAGAGATATGGTCCAGGGGAAACAAGAGAGCAAACTGTTTCAGCAGACAATGCTGGTTTCCATTTTGCCCCTTCCTTGCTCCTCGTAGGATCCTGATTTTGCACAGGTAGCTCCCTTTTTCCCTCTTTTTTTTAAAAAAAGCAACACTGTGCTCCTAGGGAGGCTGGGGATGAATTGTGGCTGGCCTAAGCTAAGCATAGCAGTCTCTCTCTCTCTCACTGGGAATTAGTTTAAGCAAGTGCACATGAAGAGATTCTGGCCAGTGAGAAAAGAGAAGTCTATGCTGGATCCTTTGAATAGAATTATAAAGAGAGATACCTAGGAAGACACAGTTTATTACTCTACTAGGCTTATCCCATCTAATGTGATGCCCAGAACCGCAGCAGTCATTGTACAACATGAGGAGCTAGGCTAAGGATCAGATCCACACATTGAAGATGACTGAGCAGAGACATGGCAACCCCTAGGGTCTGAAACACTGAATTAACCAATCACAGAGCTGCCTATTATGAACTGAATTGTGTCTCTCCAAAATTCGTATGTTGAAGTCTTAACTCTCAGTGCCTTGAAATATGGCTGTATTTGGAGATAGTGTCTTTTAAAGAGGTAATTAAGGTCAAATGAAGTCTTATGGGTGGGCCCTAATCCAATCCAATGCAGACTAGTGTCTTGATAAGAAGAGGAGAGTTGGACATACAGAGAGAGGCACAGAGATGCAAGTGCAAAGAGAAGGCGGCTGTCTGCATGCCAAGGAGAGAGGACTTGGGAGTAACCGAAGCTCCCACACCTTGATATCAGACTTTGAGTCTCCAGAACTAAGAGAAAATAAATTCCTGTTGTTTAAGCCACCCAGTCTGTGCTATTTAGTTAGGGCAACTCTTACAAACCAATACACTGCCCTACCTTTGGCCTTCTTAATATATAAGGCCATACAATTTTTTGCCTTTTAAGTCATTTAAGTGGGGTTTTCTATTCTATTCTAGCAGAGTTGCTAAAAAATCCAAAAAGATATTGCAGCAATATTATTCTATTACAATGAAAGCAAGTCTGAAGATAGGAGATGTAGCTATAATATCTAACACTGAAGGTCAGAAAAACACAGAGGGTCATCCGAAGTAATATTGTCATAACACAAGGAGTAGCAGATCATCTAGTAACCAGGAGGAAGCTGAAGATGTCAGAGGAGTGGTAACATTTTTATTTTTTTCCAGACACTATGGTAGGGCTTTGGTTTCTGCTCTCCCAACCCTCCCATAGCTGGACCTGAGGATGGGGCCTCATGAGGATATGGTTTGTGGCCAAGGGACAGAGTGAAGCTGACGGTCCCATGTGTGGGCTTAGACCAATGACTATGACCTCAGCTAACCAATCAAATTAACTAGCAACAGATGAAAAACAAATTTTGACCAGCTTCAGAGAATGAGAATTTACAACGTCCTATGTAGTAGTTAGAGTAGGACAGCATGGAACCGACTTCATTTTATGGGTTTCCCCCTACTAATTAAGTTACCCCAAGTTCTAACTTCAAAGCAGGGAGTTGGGCAACCACTGGATAAAGATAGATCAACTGCCAACGTATAATGGTGTTTATACATATTATCAAATAGCTCAGGCTTGGCTCTGAGCTATGAAATAAGAAATGTTCTTCTCATGATTAAATACAAAGTTATATTTGTTGAACCAAGTATATTTTTCTAGAGAATAGTGGTCGAGTTGACCATAACCACATTATTTTAAGTTTTCAATGCTTAGATTAGAATAGCTCATTTTTGGTCTTCCTGCTTTGAGAATCTTCACTTCTAAGCTGTTCACCTCCCTGCTGAAGCTTCCTGAGATCACTTCCATTATTTCTTCACCCACTGCCAAAACATTCATTTGGCTCTAAAAATATTGAAGACATCCCTTAGGGCACCTGTCCAGGCTGCAGTCCCATATTCCTT